>NW_024525489.1:9313348-10692712 GCF_017590135.1 Pyrgilauda ruficollis
CCCCTTCCGCCGCCACAAGCGCGTCCGGGGCGCGGGGCCGGGCCAGCGGGGCCGGGCCGACAGGGCCGCACCGCCCGGGGGCGGGGCCGGCGGCGCTCCCCTGCCCGTGCCAGCGCCAGGGAGCCGGTCCTGGGAAATCGGGGATGTTCTGGCGGCCGGGAGGGCCGGTGGCTTCCTGGTGTTGTGCATCCAGCACAACCTGTGGCCAGCAGGTCGAGGGAGGTGTCCCTGCCTCTCTGCTCAGCCCTGGTGAGGCCACACCTGGAGTGCTGTGTCCGGTTCTGGGCTCCTCAGTGCAGCAGGGACATGGAGCTGCTGGACAGTACCTAGGGGAGGGCAACAGAGATGATGAAGGGACTGGAGCATCTCTCTCATGAATAAAGGCTGTGGGAGCTGGGCCTATTTAATCTGGGGAAGGGAAAAGTGAGAGGGGATCTCACTAGTGCCTATAAATATCTCAAATGTGGGTGCCAAGAGGATGATGCCCCGCGACAGGACAAGGTGCAGTGGCCATAAAATAAAACAAAACAAGTTCCACCTTAACATAAGGAAGGATTTCCTTGCAGTGAGTGTCAGAGGACTGGAACAGGCTGCCCAGGGATGTTGTGGAGGCTCCCTGTCTGGAGACATTCAAAATCCACCTGGACGTTGGACGTGTTCCTCCCTGAGTGATTTGCTCTAGGTGACCCTGCCTTGGCGGGGGTTGGACTAAATGGTCTCCAGAGGTTCCTTCAAACCCTGACAATTCTGTGATTCTGTGATCTCCCCATGCAGGCCCATTCTGGCACATGCTGGCAGCCTGTCTGTGTGCCTGGCAGTGGCTCACAGCAGCAGGGCCAGTGCAGAGGGGGACATGCCCGGCAGTCTGTGCCCTCTGGCTGGCAGCACATCAGGGTTCTGTCCCACTGCGTGGGATCAGAGGTTCACCTCGGAAGGGACCTTAAAAATCATCTTGTCCCAACTCCTTACCGTGGGCAGGGACACCTCCCCCTAGACCAGGTTGCTCAGAGCCCCAACCAATCTGCACATGGCTGTGTCATGTTGCACTTCTCATCAACTAAGACTCCCAAGTCCTTCTCCTTAGGGCTGCTCTCAGTCTGTTCTCTCATCCTTCAGTGCATTGTAGGCATTGGAATAGGTTTCCCAGGGAGATGATGGAGTCACCATCCCTGGAGGTGTTTAAGAGGTGTCTGGATGTGGTGCAGAGGGATGATTTAGCGATTACAGTGATAGTGCTGGGTTGATGAGATAGGCTTAAAGGTCTCTTCAAACCCCAGTGATGCTATGATCTGCTAACCTCTGCCTGCCTTTGTTCTCTTTTTTATTAAAAAGGGTGAGCTGCTATGCTGTCCAGGTCCCCAAATCATCAGGCAACTAAATCTATCAGTGTTCAAGAGATACTGTACAAAAGCCATGGGCAGGGAGGCTCAATGCAGGCACCAAAGCAAGTCTTCATATTCTTCTGACCCATTAGATAATGAACTGTAATATATTACCCTCTGAAAAAGCCACAGAAGGTCTGTGGCTTACTCTGCTTCCATCAGTTAGGTAAACTGTTATTGATGGAATTCAAATCCTTGAATATTTATCAATTACTAAGGCAATAAAAATGTCGGCTTGACATATGTAGATGAAAAACAAGACTTAGAATGTATAATAAAATGCAGTTAATTTTATATTCTGTGGCATGAAAACAAGAGGCTGACCCTATAAAAGACTGGAGCAAAACGACATCTCCAGGAAAACATTGCTGCTTGGCAAGTGTTTACTTGATATGTTGTTCCTTTATTCAATTCAATTATTTCCAAATGCCTCCTCTTAATGATACAACATTTCAGCCTTTACTATGTGGCCTTCAGAAGTATAAATCTAGTAGTTACATAATCTGCCCATGAATATCAGAGTGAGAACTTGAAAACATTTGAGATGATAAAATGTGAGTGCTGTAAGACTCCTTCTCTTTGATCTGCGTTATTGCCTCAGTCAGAGCACAGACTGAAAAGGAATAGGATTGCCAACCTCCTGACTTCACTGCCAGGAATATAAATCAACATTAAAGATGATTTCTAAATGAAATAGCAAGTTAAACATTTGTAGAAACACATCATCAAATAGAGGTTACTGCCTCTTTTTAAACCTCTTGCCTGTTGGCAAAAATAAAACTGTTCCAGTGACATTTTCTCTGTTCTGCTGTGACACGGGCTGCATAAATATAGACACTGTGGATTAGAATAGACTTCAACAGTCTTCAACTTTCTTTTTAGCAGCCTCTTCTGTAGACAGTTCTCAGTAGCTATGGGTAAAACCCAGGGAGTCTGAAACTGGCATGTGTGGCAAGGTGCTGACAGTGTCGCATGCCTCTGATGGCAACAGTCATAGCTGACCTTGAGGAAAAGTTATCCTGGCTGGAGGAATGAGAGAGAGTGAGAATTTCTGACCCTGGCTCCGATTCAGATTTGGCATGTGGGCTAGGATAAGTCATGTTCTTTGAGATCTTTGATGGCATGTGCAGTGCAAATGCAGATTTTTCCTTCAACTTTGCCTAAAGAAAGCAAGGAGTGTGATGAACTGTAATGCCAGCCTAGATAATTCTGGTACTTGCTTAAAGAGTAGTCACTCGTGACTCCAGCAGAGAAGTTGCTGGTGCCAAACTGATCAATGTCACTCAGAATCAAACATAGGGTGGGTTTTTATCTCTCTAGAAAAACAACAATTTGTCATGGTATAATCTGACTGATTCTTTCCCATTTTATGCTTTATATTCTAGGCTGAGCCCTTCTTCACCTTCAGGAAGTGAGGAGATGGCTGCTCACTGCCAAAAAAGTGCAGCCAGGTTTCTGGCACACACTGAGCAGGCAAAGGGCTGGTGTCTGAGGTTGGCAAGGGTGAGGCTTCTTCAAGTGCAACGCGGCGCCTCTAGTCAGTCATCACTCGAAAAAGTCACAGAAGGGCAGAGGGGGGCAGCAGATGAAATGTTTGCAAGGTAAATATCCTCTTGGCACTAGATTTTCTACGTGAGTTGCTGTAATTAACGCATACAAAATCCAAGGCTGGAAACAAGAGAATAACACTAAAGCCTGGGAAAAGCTCCACATGTCCTTCCTGGTTTCCCACAAAAAACAGGCAAACAGCTAACTAAGCCAAAAAAATGCAGACAGATTGGTGGACATAGCTTTTAAACAGCCAGGCTACTTTCTCCTCCCTTCTTTCCATTTCTCAGTGTGTTAGCACTTAGCAGTGTTCTGCTGTCCACAGTGTTAAACAAACACTCATGGGCACCATTGTGCAACTCACTCATCCCAGATAACAGATGGATTTTTACATTCTTTCTGCATATTTGAATCCATTATCCCAATAGGGCCAGAAGAAAGTGGGCATTAGCTTAATGCAGTTCTGAAAGAGGAACTGTTCAGGTCAGGAGAGCGGGAATTATGGAAAGAGCCATCTGAAGTGCTAAATCACTTTGAGGCAGTGACTAAATCCATTTCAGCTGCTGGTCTGTTTGAAGTGGCCTTTAGCCTAGTTCTTAGGTGTTATAATCTTGTTAGAAAAGGTGGAAAAGCAATGGGCTTGAATCCTTCCCTTCCTACCTCCAGAACTTGGTCCCCTTAAATCAGATGTGGGGCACTCTGGTGTGGTTAGGGCACAGCTCTGTTTTCAGGGATTTACCTGCACCCTGCTTATTCCTTCCAGAGCATTGGTCTCTGGATCTGTTCTGGAGCTCCTTTCCCCTGCACTGACGTCATTCATATGTAAGGGGGGAAGAACAAAGACAGCACTCGCCTGTTTCTTGTGTGATTTTTCAATACCCATTTCCCAATCCCGGCATCCACAGTAACAACATCCTTTCAAAACGCCTCCTCTTGAAATGCCACTGTAGTCAAACAGCTGCAAATCAAAACACCTTGTAAACAAGTGACTGAAATCCCGTGGGATGCCTGAGGGCTTGGGCACGTCTCAGAGTGATTATAGTTCCTGCTATACAAATTGGAGTCCATGTAGCACAGTTTGTGCCAGCTACGAGCTCTTGCTTTTTATTTTTAGCCCTGGTTGTCGAGGGGTTCTCATAATAAAAAGAATGACGTTCGGTATCAGTGACACACAGATAAAATTAGATAGTAGCCGGAAGTGATCCTACAACTAATCCTCCCCATTTTTTCCACAAGCTTTGGGATCCTGTGGGCCTTAAGGACAGCTTTTCTCTGTGTGAATTTCACTTCCCATCAGCAGGCAGCTGAAAAATTGAGCTTGCATAGGACTTGTGTGCAAAAGGAATGAATGTCATTGTCAGTGCTTATGCCAACAGCTGGGACCATCTGGGACACCAAAGACAACAGTGTCTAGATGTGTACAGCTAATCACAGAGGTTGTTTTTAGCAAGCCTTGAAACCTTCTTCCCTTTTTGGGGCAACAGAACAATGTTTTTGTCTTCCATGCGTGGAGTTTTGTGCACAGAGCAGCTTAAGTCATCAGGGCTCAGTCCTGGAAGTGATTAGTCCCCCAGACATAGGATACTCGCACTGATGCTGAAGATATTATTCCTTTCTTTGGAAGAAGCTGCCTAGGGGAAAGACAAGATAGAAGATGCATTAGCTTACATCTCTAAAGTAAACATTCTCTCAGGAGAGCAGGATCAGTTCTCATTTGTTTTGGCACTTTTTTCCCCCCTTCTAAATTTTGGATTGCTTTTGTTTTTACTTCACTGTAAAAGAAGAAAATACAAGAGGTTGACTGGTCAGCAGATTCTCTCTATTGCTTATAAACATTGAATTCAATCAGACAGTGTACCTGAGGCACCTTCAAAGGAAAGTGCAATTGTTTGCCGTGTAGCACAAAGGATTTAGCTGTGGTATTAGGGAAAAGAAAGAGTGCCAAGAGTGCAAGGCCAAGTACTTTTAAGCAGGGTAGGTAAAAACAAAGAGAGAAGATAATTATGTAATGTGAACATGGTACACAGATAGGGAATAATTTTTTTTTTTTCCTCCTGTGGCTTACTGGAGGAGGATGGATCAAGTGCCTGGACTTGTTTCATTTTATGTCAAAAACCTGCTCTGGAATGAATTGGTGTATCACTTGCATGGCTCCTTGGCAAGGGGATATCTTTAGCTTCAAGCCAGAGTTAACGGCTGTAAGGGAAAAGAAAACAGGTGGTTCAAGGGTACAAGTGGATCTAGAGACCAGAAGAAGGATACAGCTTTCCCGTGGCCTCCCTAAAGACTTTCTCACTTGAAGGAAGGTCACAGGGTTCAAAGCTGTTTCTCAAGTGTAGCTATGTACATTGCCTTGATATTATGCAGTATTATAAACAAGTTATTATTTCATTCAGTGTTTTGGGAAATGATGGGACTGGAACAATACACCCACAGCAGTTCCCTCCCCTATCCCAGCAGACTCTTTAGTGAATTACTTATGAGCTGTACCTCACTGATGCCTGTCTGTCTGTCTGTCTGTGTGTCTATGTCTGGTAATAGTGTGTCTCTGAGGAATTTCAAGTAGGAATATTGTGGATTTTGTGAAGGGCAGAGAGCTGGGACGGAAGAGAGGGACATAAATTTGCAGTGTCTTGTGGTTTGATGGATGTTTGATTTATGAACATTGGGCTGAGAAGGCCCCAGGGCTTCATAGCTGCAAGCACTGAATGCATCATCGCTCCTTTTTCTACGCATTTGTGCTTCTGAAGCCAGTCACTCGTTTACACCTGATGGGATAGCAGAAAAACAGAGTTAAGCAGGGCAGTGTTCCATTAATTTCTGTCTGCTTAGCTCAGGTTCAAGCTAGACCTGGGATGAATACTTAAAAACATAGGAATCACCATAAAGGAGCAAGTTCTAGAAATGAGGTTCAGCAGGAATGTAAGTAGAAACCTGTTTGAAGTCTTGGGCTCTTGCATAACTGTCTGTGGCTAGTTCCCTAAATGCTTTTCTTCTGCTGTACTCTCCCTAAATCCATTTTACTTGAAAACATACAAGCAATTTTAAAGCCGTAATGACGCACAATGTGTGTTCCTTGACCTTTGCACAATCTCTGCAAAGAGACTGTCTTTCCTCTTTCTATTTCATAAGCACTGACCACTTGGCCTTGCCCTGTCATCCCCAAATATAAAGAAATAGTCTCCCTTCTATAGAGAGGCGGCAGTCCACTAGGTTAAGATAGACTGTAACAATATTCATAGATGGCCTGTTGCAAGGGTTTTGTTGACCAGTGAAGATATATCTACACTTCAGTCACTTTTTAGTCCATGTTATATTCTTCAGTGATGCCAAACTATCAGATCAAATAATGTAAATGTAGCTCAACTTATCTTTCTGGAAATATTCCTTGTCTGAAATAGAACAAGCTATTTCCCCACATCATTATACAGACCAAGATATTCTTGAACTGCCCACAAAACAAAGCTAGACTGAATTACGTATTTTCCCCAAAAGTTATCCTAACCAAAGGAATCAGAAAAACTATTTACTTCCTTTTTCCCCCAACTGTTACAACATGGACTCTAACCTCACCATTACAGGAAAACTGCTGTTCCCAATTGTGTAAATCAGTAAGAAACTAGGTGTTGCTCCCTAAATGTAACTGGTCCCATAACTCTAGCCCATATCTTTAAGGTTGCCTTGCTACCTACTCTAACTCAGTATGTGTCCAAGGGGCAGAGATGCCTAAAAATCAGATATGTAAATGTGATGAAGACATGGCCCATGGCATGTGACCTTAGATAAATTCCTGTCCAAATATTCTGCCTGCTCACATGATGACCCAGTCCCTACTGGGACACGACTGGTGGACTGATATTCCCAGCCCTGCCCTGCATTAGGTTCTGATGACCTAGTTCTGGGTAACTGAAGATCTCTCCTCTTCCTCAGCACAAAAATACTCTTGCATCATTTTGGAATCCTGTTGCTGACACTGAAGAGTTCACATAAACCAGTACTGTCTGTAGTGACCTCGTGCTTGCATGTAAAATCACGGTCAGGGCATTTCATGCTGGCAGTAAACCAGAAGAATTTACTGGAATGGGATTAAATTTGTTTTCAGCGTGTCTGCAGAGCCAAATCAATTCCAAGAGTTTTTTGAGCTGCTGAACAACCAGAGGCAATCATTGCACTTTTCTGCTGCCAGTTGCAGCCTTTTACCTCTTCTAGGCAGGAACTGTCTTCTACTCTATTTGTACAATTGCCAGCATTGTGGGATGGCACCTCATTGAAACTTCTGCATCAACAGGATGGCTTTGGTGAGCTTTCACTTGCAGGACAGCCAGCAGGACATCCCTCCAGCTGCCCTCCTGCCTGCAGTACCTGTGGGTAAAATACAGGCAAATGCACTTGAGTTAGACGTACATCTGACGCCAACTGCATCTGGCAACTGCTCTGGCACTGCAGAGGACTGCCCCAGGATTTCTAGTTATTTTTAATTCAGCATCAGATTGGACCCAGTTGCTCCTGGTTAGAGATCTTTTTGCAATAACAAAGAAAGATTACATGAAGAGCTTAAAAAAGAATTTCACCCCTCCAGGGCTAAATTACTTCCACTTATATACAACTGTCATATCTTTAAAGGGCAAACCCAGAAAGCTAACACTGAAAAATATAACTCTACAACCGAGATTATCTGCCTGCCTTCTCTAGGCAATCATGTCTCATACCTAGAAGGTCTTTCATAGCAAAACCCAAAATTCAAGTTAAGGAGATGGAAGATTTATGTACAGAGTAGGAAACAACAGCTTGGGAGGAGGTGTATTTGATTGCTGGAGCCAGTTACAAAGAGAAACCTCAAACACCATACGACTGCTTTTCCATAGCATCTCACTCACGTCTGGTAAAACCACTCCATGCTCACCCAGATTTTGCAAACTACTGCTTACCAGCTGAGAAAGGCATGGTGATGTGCATGTTATGGAAGCATCTGACACTGCAAACAGTTCCCTTCTATATTTAGCTCAGCATCCATTCCAGACATTTTATAACTATTTTTTCATGAAGTAATAATTTGAAAGTGGGAAGAATAAAAGCCCTCTGTACCAACTTACCTGTCCCACAGGAGACCTCCTGCTGTTCAACTCACATTTAGGGAATTTAATTAGGAGCCGAGTCACACAGGAACATGAAGAGGCCACACTTTCCCTACACTTTCTGTGAATTTTCCCACTCATATGATGAGAGAGCAGTCATGCTTCACATAGTGGCTGTATTCAGCCCTGATTATATACCTGGATTAATAATTGAAGCACTTAACCCCAGGGGCAAATGTATTTCCCTGAAGAACACAGAAATTATGGAGTGGGGAACTCAACATGTCAAATGTCCAGAAGTAGAAGTGCTCATAGCCCTTTGTTCAAAAACTTTCCCTTGAAGAACATTTAACTCTCTTCAGAATTTTTGTCTCTTTTCCTCTCAACGCTTTTTTAATAGTGGCATGGAGAAAAGTGGAAGAGGAAAAAGGAAAGATGAGGAAATGAGTAAACATTTTTCACTGGGTTGGAGTATTTTAACATTAAAAAAATCACTTAATTTACATAGAAAAGTCTGCAGATTTCAGACTTTTATCCAAAAAAAAAGGATGATTTCCATATTTTTTCTAGTTCTGCCTACAGAAAATATCCCCTCTAGAGTTTTTTGGTGTTTTCTTTTCATGTGAGTTTAGAACCCAGCACTGCATTGTCTTCAGAGAGCAGCACACTGAAACCTGTGACTAACTGGTACCTTGACAAGAGTCCTAGCTTATTCTTCAGCAACAATTGTATCTCACATCTCCCAAGCTGTAAATGCTTGGGTGTAAACTTAGAAGCTTAGGGGGCTTTCGTGTCTCCCTACTACACTCATTCACATGCAGCTATACCCCTTCCAATGAAATCCCAAGCTTTAGAGAGACTGAATTGCTTTAGGCCTCACGGGTTCATTCAGTCAGATGCAATATATTATTTAACCCTTCCAGGAGATCTACCAGTTGCCAATCTTGGCTTCATTTTCTCATTCTTAGAACTGCTGAGCAGAAAGGTCAAATAGTGTGAAATACAGCAAGGAGCAAAGGCCATTTGTTTGAACTGGACTTTTTTTCTCAAGAGAGGGAACAACTTGCAGTTGGCAGTGTAGTCCAGGGTGCTCAGGGTTTGTAACCTTCCATAACTCTGCTGCAGACCCTGGTTGAAAGGGAGGACATAGTAGCTGCCTGCTCTGCTGTGTTCATTGACACTGCTTCCTGTGAGGCTGTCTGTGTTCCAGACGAAGCCTGTAACTCACTGACTGATCAACAGAAATTAGGCTGGAGTTGCTGGGATTCTCCAGAAAATGTTAATAATTTTCCAGTATGACTATGGCTATCCAGAAATCCAAGACAGTGGGACAGCATACACACAGAGACCATCTTCCACTTCACTTGCACCCAGGACTCCAGCCGCTGTGAAATGTGTGTGATTGCCCCATGTGCATGGCTCAGAGTTGTCACTGGGGAAATGCTGCACCTCACCAGCCTCTGACTCTCCCCCATGACATGACATCTATTCCCAGCCAGAAGGAAGGAAATTGTCCCAGCATTCGTTTGGTACCAGCAGCTGAACTGTTTTGAAAATCTAGACTAAAACTGCCAAAACAAAGCTGTAACCACCAAGGCCTGGATCTGCAGCCACATGGCTTTCTGCTGAGCTCACGGGCATCCTTGAGAGGTTTCCCACTGATTTCAATGAGTTCTGTGGAGGAAGTTTTAGCTAAAGCAAAGCATAAAGAGGATGGGCTGACCTCTTTACCTGATACCATCCAACTCTAGATATTTAAAGTCCCATTCAATGCCGTAGACAGCCAGGGTAATGTGCCACTCCAGGGAGCAGGTGAAATCATATCCTTCCATTAGCAGTAGGCTGGCATGAATACTGAGGTTTAGGTCTTCCAGTTAAGTGCCTTTATGTCTTCCAGATGTAAGTGCCTTACATCAGGCAGTCCTCCTGTGTGGTCTCACACGGTTAATTTTCTGTGCCACTCTTGGCATCTCAGAGGTAAGGACAATAACATTTCCCTGTTTGTACCTTTTGGCAGCTCTGAGATAAGGACACTTTTATCTTCTCATGTTTGCAAAGGAGAGAAGTGATTATACTTCAGGAAAGCAAACCCCCTGTCAAAGGAATGCACATAGATGGACTTCTGTCTCTTCACCCTCTCTTCTCTTCCAGTACAATCACATTACCACACTACCAACTGACTTGAATGTCCTAACCGTTGTTCATTCATATTTATTTCAGCTCCAAGTGGTGTTTAGTCTAGAGGCTAAGAGCACTCTGCAAGATGGGCTTCAAGTAGATACACAAAGAAAGGCAGCTGAGCAGTGGGCCTGTTTCCCTTCTAGCAGCTTTTGTTATGATTTTAGATGTGAAATCCACTGACAGGGTGGAGACTGAACTGACATGCTGAACTGTCTTGTTCACTGATTTGAAAATCTTCTCTCTTAAAATGAGTCAGACCAAACCCTTATGACATTACCCCATGATCCAAAGAGTGACTTCACATTTGGTCACAAGAAGAGCAACATTTTTATTTTTTTTTTTAGCTACATGGAACTGGGAATGTTTCAGGCAGTGACTCTATACAGCAAATGATACACAGTCATCACTGAAGGAACTTTCTATCTCCCTGTGAATTACCAGATCAAGTAGCTTTTTCTAATCCTTGTTCTAGCCTTTAATGTCAGGACACTTTAATTTTTTTTTTTTTTTTTAATTCTCTGCCAAAATCTATTTTTGAAGCTTTATTGCAGTAGTTGCCAGATACAAGAAGGCGAGTGCCTGCCCCCATTTGTCTAAGAGAATAAGTGAGTGGGATCATACAGGAATGGACTGAATCTCCCAGATAAGACTCCTGAAGACTGTGCAATCATTAGTGAGTTAAACCTCACAAATCCTGCCTGAGTTAGTGCTAAGTCCCTTTCACTGGTGGAAGGCAGAGAAAGACAGGTGTGGCAAAGGGCAAAAGGCATCTGCAAAGAGGATTTTTCTCCTTGAAGAACAAAGGGTGAAGTGAAGGTGTGTCTTGTAGATAGTGCTTTACTCAGGTTGATGTTGTCACTAGGAATCTTTCCATTGATCTCCTCAGTCATTGCAAACATCATAATTAGAGCCTGCTGAATAACATTGACAAATGGTGTATCTGTCTGTTCAGCAGCTTACCTTCTTTGAGGTCTCTTCCAACCTAAATCATGCAATGAGCCTACACACTATTCTGCTGTCAGTTTTGAGTAACTTGCTCATTGGTTTAGAGATTGCAAAGCAGGAAGGGGCCAATGGTATCATTAGTCTGAGCTCCTGCATACATAAGCTGCAGTATCACACTGAATTGCTTTTTCCTGGAAATACAGAGTAACTTTCAGGGTAATTGTTGGGTTTGTTTTTTTTTTTTTTTTTTTTTTTTTTTTTTTTTTTTTTTTTTTTTTGTTTGGTTTTATTTATTTTTTTTAAAAATATTGCTAATGAATTGAGAAATCTACCAGAAGCTTTCTGTAAACTGATTAATTACTCTCACTTCTAAAATATCAGGGTTTTTCCCTAGTCAGAATTAATTCAGTTTCAGTTATCAAACCTGGTTTTATGTCAGCATTGAGAGATTGTGATCAAGTCAACCCTTCACATGATCTCTGTTTGAGCACACTGAGCTCCTGGAGTCTTTCATGCTAAGGCATGCTTTCTAGTTTCTTAATCAGCCCAGCATCACTTCTCTGTAGGTTTTCCAATGTGTTATCATCCTTCTGGAATTATTCAAAAATAACCTTTTCATTAGTCAAGCTGCTCTTCAGATGGTTGAATAATACTTGCCTGATGAATTTACATTAACCTTCCTATTGGTTGGTTGTATTATTTGTGAATTGTTAACATGGACAGCTGCAGAGGTCTCTTTTCCTACAGCTCCACTGGCCATGGAAGGCATTTTCATGTGTTGTTAGTCTTTCTTCTGGATAAGCCCCTGTGCCATCTGCCACTGATCCCAGCTGTGCCACAGGGAGACACCAGCATGCTAACCTGCAAAAATGTTCTCATGTCTCAGGATGGAAAACGACATAAAAACCAGCTCCTCTTGGGTTAGCTCAGCTCTTTTACCTTTTTCCAGCACATTGCCAGAATCTTTTCATATGCAAGAAATTCAGAGAGAGGCATTATTATACATCAACTGTACCCCTGAACTGTGGACCTCCTGAAAGGAGGGGATGTGTATCATCCCAAGAAGTTCAAATGTCTGCTTCAACTGATGCTAGTTATTGTATCTAGTGCTTTCTAACCTCTCAGTCCCAGAGATTTGTCCTAATTACCAGGCTCTGTGGTTAATGATTGACATGCTGGGTTATTTCTGAACAAGCAGAAGGCTGGTGTGACTTCTGGGCAAAGTTTCAACACTGTAGAAGGATGTCCTCTCTTCAGAGTGTCCTCAGCCATTCTCATTCACATTTGAAAAAGGTAGATGCCCACAAGAAAACTGTATCTATGTAACAAACACACAAATTGTAGCTCGGCAGAGTATCAAGTCCCTCTCGATTTCAAATTAACCTGGTTCTCTTCCCCTTGGCTTGCCATCATTTGCTGCAATGATGCGGAATCTCCCCTTTAACTTTTCATTATAAAGCCACTTGTTCAATTTCATGTTCTAGGCTTCGGCTGAACTCTCCTTTCTTGCCAGCTCATACTACCACTGAACACACAGCTGGTGAAGAAATAGCCCCTTCCCTATCCTGCAACCTGCTTCAAACAGATAGGCAATTGTGGTTGTGTTTGCTCTCAGTCTCCCTGAAGCCATTGAGGACTGCAGCTTCTACTCTCTTCCCTGCTACATGATACTCAAATGCCACTAATCTTGTCCCCTCCAAATGAAAATCAGGCGATGGGAAAAATCACATCCTTGTGTCTCTCTTTCTGAGGTTTTGGGCTTTTGCAAGCAGCTCTCAGTGCCATCAGTATTGCAAGAAAAAAAGCCTCTGCTACTTTCGGCTAGAATATCAGAAAGCCACAGCGACCTTCAGGCTTTGATCTTTAGCCAAATCCAACCTCCTTTGCTCCCCAGACCTTTCAGTTTTGATTTGATACACATAAGTGCTCTTCTGTGTTCTTTCCTTCCCTCTGTTCCTTGTTTTCACCCTCCTTACACTCCTCAGACCTTGGCTGGAACCTTTTCATCCCTATAGGAAAAGGTGTGTATGACCTTCTACTTCACAGGTCACCAAGACAAGGCTGGACCAAGGGAGCCTAGGTGATTTGTTCCCAGATATTAAGACAATAGGCTTTCCTGACAATGTTTTCCACTACAGAAGGTGATGCACACTGTCCTGATGACTGAAATGCCCAAGAGGGAAAGGGAAGGGCCATAGCAGATGTCTGCAGCCAAAGCAGAATCAATTTGTTAACCAAGTGTAGCTGCAAATGAAGCTTAGAACAAGGGAATGGCAAATAGCAAACCATTTCCAGATGATCAAAGTGGATTCCAACATGCCACCTACTGGACCTGAGCTTGGAGCTTTGGGACAGATGGGGCAGATGACACTGAAGAAACTGGGAAGATGAGCTTCCATGCTTCACAAGGATTTCTTGTAAAAGATGGTCCCTCCCTCACCTCTTCTGGTGTCTGGACTTTATGATCAGTGTCTTCAACTCTGCTCTGCCAAAAGCTGAAGAGACCAAGCAGAGGGCCTGCAGAATTTCCCGTGAAGCTCTGTGAGAACCGTCTTTCTTGTTTTGCTTTGTAGAAGGAAAATACATCAAAGCAGAAAAAGTACAGGCTTTTTAATGTGGAAATCTTGAGTCTGTCCTCCTCTACCAGAGCTTCCTTCGTGTGATGCTGAGCAAGTAGGGCACGTGCTTAGATGTACTTCCTAGTATGGGATGCTCCAGCTTCAAATGTAGTGGCCTGTGGTTAAGAGGTGCTGAGCAACCTTCAGAGTTTCAAAATACTGGATGGTCAGCACTTCTGTAATTCTTCATGTGTCAGTTTCTTGACCTGTGGGGAAACCTTGAGAGTGATGACAGAAAGGATGGTGAGCCATTTGCCCTGGGTAGGGAAGGTGAAGAGGTCCATGACTCATGACCTTACTGTACCTCTCAAGGTAGTGCAAGTCACTGCTAGTGAGCTGCCAGTGAGCTGTAAGCCCTGAGGAACTTTATGTCCTCCAGATCTGATGGAACTGAAGAAGGTAGAATTGAGGGGCACATCTGAAGTACTGCCATAAAGCTCTCTGTGTCTCAGAGCTTTTTCAGTCTGCTTCCTTAAAAAATAGGTAATTGAAACAAAAGGAAAAAAGGAACCTACATAATACCACAGCAGGTAAATGTTCTTTCATACTTCTTAAGTGTCACTGAGGGCAAAGTTTTATCATTGCAAAAACAGCTGCTATTTGTCTAATCCTTCCCTAACATTTATGGTAGATAACATTTACATTCCAGTTCTTCCCTAAAGCTTTGTCACAGGGATTTAGGCAGGAGTTCAAGTACCTGGCAGCTGGAACTATGCCTCTACTAAGCCACCTAAAGACTGACATTCCAGGCCTCCCCTCATGGAGAAGAGCCTTGCTCCCCTAACTGAGCTTCAGCATCCTGAGTACAAAGCCTGTCAGATTTCATTGTTAACGAGTGAAGAAATAAATTGGCTCTAATTATTCTATGGCGAGCTTAGATGGAATTTTACAGGAAAGAAGCTTTGTTTAGAGATTATAAGAGGAGACTCTGAGCCAGGATTCCCAGGTTTTATTTCTGGTTCTGCCCCTCATTCACTTAGTAGCCCTGAATGAATATCTTGTTTTCTCCCCATCTGTAAAAAGGGGTGGTGATATCAAACTTCCTGGCATAAGTGTTTCTAGGCTTAATTAACAGCAGTGAAGCAATCTGAGTTTTCTGTTGGAAGATGCCATAGTAATAATCTAAGAAATATTTCTAGCTGCTTTGGTATTTGGCATTCTCATTTTTTTTCATATATAGAAGACAGCCTTCAAAGAGAAAACAGAATTTTCAATCTCCTAGCTGATTACTGGGCATTGAGGAAAACTGGTGTTTAACTGGGTCTTAAATTCACTGAAATTGCATTTCTTCTTCGGCTGTGAAGAACAGACAGACAGACTTTTGCTCAACTACTTGTTGGTCTAAAATTTTCAGTCAATTGTTTTATGCAAAAAAAGCTTTTTGCAATTCTGTGACTTTTGTTTAAGTAGTTTACAAATTAACTGTGGCTTTTGTTTGAATAGTTTCTGCTTGCAGACTGACTGGCCAATCAGCTCACATAGTATTGTGTCTGCTCCTTAAGTGGATAATGCTCAGGCTCCCAGATACTGTACAAAACCTTACAAATACTCAGGTTCCTCTGGTTGGAAGGGACTTTGGGAGGTCTTCAGATTAACCTCTGGTTCAAAGGAGAAGATCAAATAAAGGATGAAGAGAGGTTGCAGGGCTTTTGACAGTTGGGTACTGAAAGCCTTCAAGGGTGGTGGCAGCACAACTTCTTTGGGCAGTATTTGTCTATTCTCATGGTGAAAATGCCTTTTCTTAAAGCCAGACTAAACATCTTCCATTTTAGTTAGGCTCCATTGTCTCTCATCCCCCCACCACACCCTATGGTGAAAAGCCTGGCTGCATCTTCTTGATAATTCCCTTGGAGAAGCTGTCAGGCTGCTGGTTGTCTTCTACGAAGCCATCTCTTCTGAGGCCAAACAAGGCCAGTTCCCTCAGCCTCTCCTCAAAGGGCTCTTGCTCTCAAAACTCTTGGTGGTGTCTGCTGAACTGGCTCCAATGTGTCCATGTTTTTCTTGCATTGGGGATCCAAAACTGGGTGGGGTACTTCAGTGCCATCCGAGTACCTAGGGAAGCTGGATAAACACATCTGTCACCCTCCTGACTGCTCAGCCTTTGGCTTCTTTTGCTGCCAAGGCACACTCCTGGCTCATGCCCAGCCTGCTCTCTGCTTGGATACCAGGATCCTTTTCTGGAGAGCTGCTCCTCTCCCCATCAGTCCTAGCCTGTACTGCTGCAAGGGCTCTTCCTTCCCAGTGCAGGATTTTGCATTTATCCTTGTTGAATTTCATAAGGTCCCTCTCAGCCCATTCCTCCAGCCTGTCCAGGGCTCTCTGAATAGCAGCTCTGCACTCAAGCATATCAACTGCCCTCTAATACTTTGAGGTTGTCTCAAGCTTGATGAGCAAGCACTCCATGGTCTCATCTAGACAACTGCTAAAGATATTTAAACAGGGCAGGCCCCATGAGAGACCTACAGGACCCAGCTTGTTATCTGCCTCCAAGTGGGGCATGACATCTATTTGCTCCTCTCCAAGTCTGACCATCTAGACCAGTTTTTTACTGTCTGTTAGTCCACCCACCCAGACCATAACATCCAAACTTGAATACAAGAATGTTGTGGTAGACAGCCTAAAGCCTTGCTAAATTCATGGTAAGATGCCTGCCAAGAAATCATGTATGAATAAGAGCTGCATCTATTATATTTACCTGTATGTGTGGCATGTGCAGTCCCTTTTTGAAAACAGGCTTGTGAACTACTGTGTAGTCATAGTTTAAGAGTTAGTCAGCTGGTAGTGAATTGAATTTATGTCTTAGAATTCAACTTCTTAAACATGTGGTCTGTTGTTTTCCACTTTATGGTTTTCTGTTTTACCTTTCACTGGGAATTTTTAAAGTAACCATTCTTGTCCTTACATCCAACTCCAGCTATGAGTCAAATGGTTCTCTGCATTTGAATGATGAGCTACTTCTAACTGTAAGTCATTCTCTAAAGTTTTTCCTTCCCATAACTCCAAAAGGAGTTCCAATATTTTAACCTCTGCATTCCCCAGTAATGTCAAACACATGGTCTGCAGAAGATATGGACCACCAATAAAACCATGGGAGGCTCATGGACTGAGAGAATGGATGTGAGTGAGACACTATGTACTCCAAGCGTGTAGGCTTGTCAACCTGAGCAGCATGGATCTCGGGCACTGTCCACTTTGTGTATATCTAGGCTTTAAACCAGATCTTCAGCTTCAATCATCACATCGTTGCTACTGATGTTCAGCTCTGTCCTGTGTCCATCATTTCATCTCCTGTTTGGAGTTGTAGCACAGGGAGTTTTCCCCCACAGCTGAGAAATGGAAGCTTTGTTTGCTCATCAACATATCTTCTTCCTAGAAATATGCTTTTCTTAATGATGTCAAGAATATGCTCTGAGAGCTTCTGGGTGCAAAGAGGGGCCACACATTGAGGGAGATATGGCCACTTTTTAACTGGGTTGGGGAGTTCAGTCCCTGTGAAAACCGTGAGCTGTTGAAGGAGGATGTTGCCTAAATGAGCTGCTCAGATGTGAAACTGGAGCCATCCTCTGTAGTCCCTCAGTGGGTGCTGCTGAACTTGAGTGCAGCCACACTCAAGACTCTTGTTCATAATGGACAGTGCAATGTTACTTATGCCATGTACTGACCTATCCCCAGCTGGAGAGGAGACTTTCTGAACCTCTGGTTCCTCTGTTGGAGATCTCCCATCCAGGTACTGAGTGGCTAAAAAGGTTATACACAAAGGCTGGTGGCAAAGAAGCCGGGACTGGTGCCAAAAGGCCTCACCTCTCTGTACAGCAGACAAATTTCCAGAATCCCATGTTTGGGCAATACTTCTAGCTTCCCCTCCTTGGACAATGCTAGCTGTGTAATGGTACCTTAGCCCAAGTAACTTACAGGGAATTGTTTTTCAGACCAGCCTGTCAGCTCATGCCATGTTGGACAGTATGGTGGAGATGCACAGGTCCATGAGTCAGGCAGCACTAGAGCAATGAGATAAAGCAGGGGAAAACTAGCATATGTGAAAAATGCAGGGGCTGCTGCTTGTGTCTGACACAGCCAGTGCAGCTTGGGTGAGCGTATGGCTGGATGTTTTTTCTTGCTGATCTCCCACCCAAAGTGCAGATGACCTTTGTTTGGGAGCTGCCTCCTTCCAACAATACTCATGCGAATCTTGTGGTAATCATTATTTCCATTTGCCAAGAGGTGCAATAACTAGCCAAGTAACCCAACTGTGGTAAAGCCCAACCCAGTGACTCCTAGTCCCCTGAATTTTCGGTGCAATTCCTTTATCAGCTCTATAACACAGCATTGGTAACAATCAGGCAATTGTCAGTGTGGTGTAATGACCCCTCTAAAGCCCTGGATAGAATGGCTGAATTTACTGTTACACTTTTGCAACTTGTTTTCTGGCACACAGAAAATCCATTCTCTTGTGATGATCTTAACTGTGAATGTAGGTATGGTCCTGGTTTTTTATGCCAGGGTTATTTACCAACATGGAGTCCTGTTGGAGGAGGAAGGGAGGCAATCTCTTTGTGCAGCCTTCCTACCCATGCAAGAATGTACTTGTGTGATGTAATCACTGTCTTGAACCAGCTAAACCTCCTTCCCTTCTAGGATGGCATCTGCACCTCTAGGTCAGAGACATTGTTTTGCCAACAGCTGAGGATGTTTCCCTGCTTGTAGGGGAAGGTCCTCCTCTTTACATGGTGAGGCCTGCAAATGCTGCCCTTGCAACTGCTGTGAAGTACCTCTTGGACCTGGAGTAGTGACAGCCTGGAACTCCTGAGAAGCCACAGAGGCTCTGACATGCTGTAGACACCAGCAGGCTTGGCCCAAGATGTGTCCCACACCAGGAGTGAGAAGAGCCCTTTTTGCCCTGGCTGTCAGCAGAGTGTCTGCAACAGTGCCCAGCCAGTGTTGCCAGGGACACACTGCCCACCCAGGACCCGTGAATTCTGATCACTTCAATGAAAATAATTTGGTGCAATCAGCGGGGAAGGGAGGTTTGCAGCTACCACACCCACCTGCACAGACACATGTGCTCCTGCAACCATCTTTGTGCCATGGTTTCAGTGAGTGAGCAGACAAGCCTGCTTGTAAGACACAGTGGCGTGTCAGCCAGCGGGGATGGCTACAAATGTGGCTTTCTCCAGCTCTGCTCAGCAAGACCTCCTCCTGCTGCTTGGAACAATATGTGGTTACCACAACATGACATCTAGTTAAGAAAACAAAGCCAAGCACAATCCACCCAAACTTCAAAACTTCCCCCTTTCCTTCAACAACAGATTTTTCTTGTCAGGTTCAAATTATTTGCCAATAAGTGCTGGAAAAAGCCGTTGCTCTGGTTTGGCCTGTATTTATTTGCTGCACCAAACCAACAGAAGGTGTTTTTGGGAAATGAACATAAGAGGGTGAAAGAAAATGACATTGGCCTGGCTTAATTTAGTAACTAAGGCTAGCTTCTTCAAGTGTTGGGCCACGGTGATGGTTATTTTGTACTACTCCATTGCATTCCTCTTCCTGAGTTGATGTGTTCAGGCTGCATGCTATAATTTCTGGTTTTGGTGAATGGAGAGCAAAATCCCCAAAACCCACAGGAAGCATCACCCAGCCTTGGTAGGCAGCTGTCTGGGTCACCTCTCCACATACCAGCCCACAGGTGAGGTACGCTGGGAGAGCAGAGAAACAGACACTTGGTGCTCATGCTTGCTCTTACTGCTGTTTTTGAGGAAGTCTGCTACACGTTTGCAATGGAGCCAGGTAGTAGAGAGATGTTGTATTGAACTTCAGTCTCCCAGTCTGTCAAGCTTGAAAGTTTTTCCAGCTTTCAATTTTGTCTAGAGTTTCCTTCTTAAGACTCCCCCCTTCTTCAAACAGAGCCTCAACTCTGGCTGGGTCCCAGAGATAGATACCAAATGGTGCTTTTTTCCCTTTCTTTTGCTCTTTCTTCCTTCTCATGAAGCTGGCAGACTCTCCAAACACACATCCAACCAACGCACAGTGCATTCGAAAACAGGCCATCTGGCTGAGCACTCCTTGAGAATGAGAAGACAAGAAAAACAACCCTCTTGGAGCTGGCAGCCGAAAGGCAGGCAGCCCGTACGTGGACTTGATCTCGTGGTGCAATCCAAGAGCTGTCCAATCCAAGGGCATTGCAAAAAAGCTCTTTCCTAATGAGCAGAATACGGCTGTCTCCAGAAGCGGCTCCAAGTCAACAATTTGAGTGGGATGCTGTAACTCTCCTCGCTGCACATGTGCTCATTAATTAAAGCCACTTTGGAAGATGCCCCGGACACCCCCGCCAGGGCTGCCAGCCTACCCTCCCTGAAATCCTGCTTGCTGCTTTGCAGCCCCCTGCTGGGCCCGGAACTGCAGAGCCCCAGGAGAAGGAGGGGGCCATCAGCATCCAGCTCTTAACCGCAAAGGGGACCTGTTGCGTCACCGGCGAGCAGCTGCGGGGGAGCACAGCCCGGGGAGGAAGTTGCACTCCATTTGCTTTGCCATCATTTTTCTCCCTGAGTTTGGTAACAGCCAGAGTGCTCCAGGCACAAAACTACTCTGTGCAGGTCAGCAAGTGTCAGGGACTGAAGTGAGCTGAGCAACCAGTATTGCAATGCTTCCCCATTTTTTTGTGGTGGCTAAGGACTGGGTTCACTAAATCAAAGTGGCTGAGATGAACACAGACATTAGTAGCCAAATCCATCAACAGCAGAACAGGGAGCACTCAATGAAACCAGTAGGTGATGAGTTTAGAACAATTTAAAGAAATTACATCACATTAATGTTAGAGAACTTCTGAAGGCTGCAGAAGCAGAGAGCATCAGTGGGCTCAAAATGGGATTAGACAAATTTGCAGGCAACAGGTCTATAAAATGACACTAAAAGGAATAGGCAACATGTGCAATGGAATATCCCAATCCAACAAAGGTGAACACTGAGAAAACAGATGGGAGATGGAAATGTCCAGGTGTGTGTGCTCCCTGGACCTTGTTCTAGTTGGGAGCAGAGTGCTGGTTAGGAAGGACCATTGCTCTGCCCCAAAAGGCTATTCTTCAGTTTTTACTGTAGGATCCAGTCACTGTACCAGCCCGATCTGAAGGTCATATGAACAGATTGTTGCCTCTTTAAATTACCAGAAGGAAGCTAGAATCCAATTTTTCTCTGAAAGCAGAATTTGTGGAACATGTTTCTGTGAATGTTAACAGTCATGAGCCCTGGCTTAATCTGTTTGCTCTCCCAGTCATTGCATTTCACACAGTGACAGGGTGATTCATTTGACTCTTTATCTTCTTACTTGGGATCTCCTTGTTTCTGCATCTGCCCCTGCAGTACTGATGGGAGCAAGGACAGCTCATAGCTACATTTCAGCTATGTGTGTATGGCTTTCCAAAGGCTAGTTACAGCTCTGCAGCTCCAGATGGCACTTCCTCAGGATTCTTCCATGGCTTCTTGCATGCAGTTGTGTTTCCAAGGCCAGGGGTTAAAACTCTTGATCTTCTGACTTTATTAATTCAAGAGTAAGGTTCTTTAAGTGAAAAGTTACTTACTTATGTTGAAAAATTATGACAAAGCATGTGCAGCACCAATGCAGGTCCTCTGTATTTCTTGCCACTAAGTTATCAGAGACATTCAGTACCTGTTCCTTTTATCAACATACAATTTAGTTGTCCCCAACCAACAAAGGTGAGGTCTAAAACAGATTTTGCATCATTATCTTTCTAAACCCACTGCTTTATGAGCTTAAACAATTACAATGACATGTTCCTAAACTGAAAAGAATAAAACCAGGGATTTGGTGAAGTCAAATATGCCCCTTTTTTGTGCTGACTGAATTCAAACACAGGTGGTTAGTGAAGAAAAACCTAGGAGAGACAGGGGACAGGGAGCTGTATTAAATCAGAATGCAGTTCAGCAGCACAATTGCTAAATCATACCAGAGAGAATGTAAATAGTAACTGAAAAGCTTCAGCATGGAAAATAATGGGGTAAGGGGCATGACAAATTAAAAGGATTGTCTGAGTGATTGAATCTATTCCTTTGCTGTCATGATATCCCACAACTGATAAAAATCTCTCTTCAAACAGTTGAGCTTTTTATTCCTATTGCTTTTCTTTGGAGGTTATCCTGAACTTCACTCTGCTGTTGTTTTGAAAGTTTCTGCAATTCTGCAGCCTCAATTTATTTATGACCAGTGTGTGCCCATTTTAAGATCTTTCCTTTTATAGACTCTAACCTGCTATTAGGTTTTAGGGCATAATTCATCTCCTACAAATATGTGTGTTCTGTTATGCTAACATTGTCCTTTTTTATTTTTAACTTACAGAAAAGCAGAATAATATGCAAAACCAAGATGAAACACGTTTCAGGTCTACATTACCATTCAAACAGAAATGTAAGTCAGATGAAGACATCAAAACAAAATGCTTTGTAAGTGTTCTGTGCTATCAGTTACTCAAGGGATAGTTACAGGTAACACCCCTTTCAGTGCATATAGCTTCCTTTGCAGCCTTTGATGTGACCTTGTGAAAGGTAGGTTCCCTTCAGGAATGTGCTCTGAGGTCTGAGGCAAGTCAGCTGGAACTCTGGGAGCGTGGTGTTTCCAGAGACCAGGTTCCAAACTTGCTTGAGATGTTTGTGTGAACAGCACTCTTTAAAAAGAAAGAATATCAGGGTATAGTCTCATGATACTGAGAATACAAATTCTCAGTATCAATTGTGCTGTGGGAGTGTCATTTGTGCCTTATATTCCAATAAAATGAATTAAATTTTCTTCAGGTCCTTTCCAAAATTAGATGTAGAGAGTGTCCAAACCATCACCAGTGAAAATGATGCCAGTTGGAACACTTCAGTGAAAAATTTGGTTTTAAGAGAACAGATATTTTCATAAAAAGTGTTCACTGACCTCCAAATATGCCTCCCTTGCATAAACCCAAAAGCCTTAAAAGCAAAAGAGATTTGATTGTTGGCAGTTTGGGGATTATTCCTCTCCCTTTCCCCCAGCGTTTTCCAATGGAAAATATTCAGGGTTTGGGTTTTCAGCCCTTTGCTGAAATGTCAACATTTTCCAAAGGGTGAAGGAGGGGAAGAGAGAAGAAAAGAAAAACATGTTCTGACCAGCTCCAATCAGAGCCAAATGGCTCAGTCCTGCATTTGGTCAGGGAAGTATGCTGGAGGGGAGAAAACGGGAGTGTCTTGGTTCCACACACAGCCTGCCTGGGCTGAGGGCAGCGTATCAGATCCATTCCTGTGAGTCATTATGGTCTCCATTTCCCCAGGACAGTGTGTGGGATAGCTTTTAAGCACTCCAGATCAATATATCACCGGCAAGCAGTGCCCTGTTGCTTGCCACGGCCACTTGGGCTCTCCGTGCGCGTGTGGGATGCACACAGGTACACTCTGCTCAAGTCCTCCAATATTTCCATGACGTCTTTAACTCCCTGAGATAGCAATAACACCTGGCACCTATCCAAACCTGAGAATTCAGCTCTCCTCCATTCATGAAAGAGGAGAGAGGAGAAAAATGGCATGTGCCTGTAACCATACATGATTGTCTTTGTCCTCTACCCAGGTGACACTGTCTTGTGCTGTGCAATGCCTGGAATTTAGCCTTTGAAAGCCCAGGCCATTTATGCACCAACTGGCTCTAGGTAGGGAGAAATGCTGGAAGAGCCAACATGAAGGCTGCTGACTGACCATTCATGTGTGGGATGACCTACTATGTGTGCTGACCTACTCATTCATGTGCCATCATGCTTCTGGGGGAAAAGGAGTGGCTTCATTTCCACAAAGCATTGCTTGTCCCCACCTGCATGCTCAGCCTCTACAGTTCCTGCGACTGGGCACCTTCAAACCTGAGAAGGACCAGGGCCATTTCTGCAGCTGTCTCTCCAAGGCGTCTCCCACAGACGCAGTTGGGGAAGTGGTAGAGGGATGCATACCCTGGCTAGGTCTTTGTCCCCCTCTAGTGACTGCAATTCCGAGTCCTACTCCCTCTGAGCTAGATGGTAATTTAGGCCAGGATGTTTCCTTTCTGAAGGCCAGTAGGACATCTAAGCACCATTGGCAGGTCATATATTTATACACACTCAGACATTATCCATTGCAAGTGTAAACAGTAATTTAGGAGCCTGACTTTCTGTTCTAATAGGCCACGTGTGCCTGCTTTCCTCCCATGGAAGATGGCAGTCACAGGCTTCACACGACAGCCCATGCCTGATCCTCCCAGGAGGAGATCCAGCTAGGACCACTGTTACCAGTGCAAAAGCACATGCTCCCAGTCTCTTGTAACCAAACACTTGCTGAGTCACAGCCCAGTCACCCGTACGCTTAGCAAGTCGAGTCAGCCATCTGTCACCAGCACATCCTCCTCACCGTGCTGTGACTCCGTGGGGAAAACAACAGGAGGCAGATTACGTTTGACTAAGGAGCCAGGCTCTCGTGCATTTTGGCTCTGAGTAACCCCTGGATTGCCTTTTAACCAGTGGTGAGGGCTTTGGCTCCTCTTAATTTGGCCCTTTGTCAGGGAGGAAAGTGACATTCAGATTGAAGCATTGGAAGCTTTGCCTGACTAATAGTGACTCCAAGCAAAGCTGACTCAGACGGGACATGGATGGCATTGTACAAAATGTCCCTCCTACGGACAGATCATCTTCACAGGTTTCCACACTGGTGTTCTCCTCCAACCAGTGTTTAAAAAGCAGCACTGAAATATAGGGTGCCCTGTTTCCTAAGGCCTTGTCCCACCCACTGTGTCAGCTGAAGGCTGCAAGAGCAGCCTTTCCATGTCCCTTGTTCTGATGAACACCTGTGTTTCCCTGCACTCAGCCATGTGCCAGAGGTGCAGCCCTGCCAGGCACAGCCCAAAAAAGCAGGATCGCTTCCTGTCGTGTGCCTGCCTTACCCACCAGATGAGGCACTGCCCGGGTGTGGGAGCCAGACTGGGGCTGTGTAAGCAGCTCCGAGTAGGGATTCACAGGGGATTTCACAAAGCCAGGTCCCTGCACTGCTTGCCACAAGCTCCCCCAGGCAGAGCTCCCCAGCCTCCTCTCTCGTGTCTGAAAGTCTCATGCCCGTCAGCTCCATGAGGGACAAATCAACCACACTAGCAATCTGACCATCCTACTTTTTCCTGAGGCAATGAAAGAGTACAGAGTAGATGTGGCTTTTTTGTTGTGGAGGAAAAAAAAGTGAACTCAATGCCAGGCACAGATCCCAGGCTGTGGAGTTCAAATCACGCTCAGAGCACATAATTCCCGTTTGTGTTTGTGTGCACGCAGGGCAAGGGTGGGAGCTGGCGGGGGTGTGTGTGTGTGAATATAAGAATGTAATTGTCATAATTTAATCCAAAACTACTTCTTGGAAGGAAAAAAAAAATCAGGCTGACACAAAACAGCATGTTCAGTTATAAACACCACATGAAAGAGCCGTATTATGTTCTGCTTGGTAACTGACATAGGGCGCTAACATTCTCAGCTGCCCACTACTGGGCAAAGGCCTTTCCAACTCTCCCCCTCACCCCAAAACAACCCCCCTCAGCCAAACTGCAGAGCAGATACCAATTTCTGAGGCCGCAGAGAAATTCCACATAGAAAGTTCATTATGGGCAGAGCAGGCTGGCTGGCAGGCAGAGTGGTGTGGAGCACAGAGATGGCCATCTGGGACTTGGGGCGCTCCCAGCTGTGCACGCACATCTGCAAGGCCACGGAGAAGTTGGCACACACACTGTGGAAGCTTCAGAAGGGCTTTTCCCCTCAGATTTCCCGTAACAGGACTGTGTATTCCTAGAGCAACATGCCCTGCTGGCATCAAGGCTGCTTCTCCCCAACCAGCTCAGGGGTCTGCAGGCTTGAAGCAGTAGCAGCCATCAAATGTCTCAGGGCTCCCTGTGCCCTTCCCTTCTCCTCCCAGGCCTTCAGCTGGAGTGACTCATTCCATGTAAAGAAAGCACAGTCATTCCAGGGGTGCTTACCTACTTAACTCCGCATGGCACTGCGCCCCTCAAAAAGCAACCAGGAACACCGGAGATCTCATCATTCACTCGATATTCTGTAATTCAGCAGGCAGAATCGCCCTTCCTGCTTGTGGGGCCAGGAGATAATGTGAAAATACCCTTCCAATCCTCGCTGTCCCCTGCGGTGGCGGTGGCTGGGGTCTTGTCCTAACTAGAGGCTCCACAAATCATTGACTGGAGAGTTGTTGCAACAGGATATCACAAAATAAATGCCTTCTGCTTGAAGAATATGTTTTTTAGCTTGACGCTAACCTTTATTTTTCATGGGGCTGGGTGACATTATTAGCACCCGTGCTTACTGCTGAAGTGAAGCATCTTTGTTGCAGCGTGGGTGGGAGATGGGTTATCGTCAATATGGAGCAGATCTAGAGAATGACTTCTGTTATTTACTTCTTTTCTGTTCTTGTAGGACATGTGACACAGTTTAACAAAGATCTGCTTAGCAGAAAAATCCAATTAAAACCTGAATTGTCCTTCGGCTGTGCCTGGCACGCTGCCACTTCAGCAGTCCAGTGCCGTGGGAATACAGAGGGAGAAGAGTAAAGGAAACGTGCTGCTTGTGCGGTGACACCTCGGGACAGCACGGCGAGCGCCGCCCTTTGCTCCTGAGGCCGGTCGGGCTTGGCAGCGCCGGCCGCCTCCCGGGACAAAAGGGATCGGCCGCGCAGGAGCAGCACCCAGCGCCCGCCGCCCGCCCGAAAGGTGGAATTGAACCACTCTGTCGCTAGACAGCTACAGGTTTGAAGCCTGCACCCCAGACCACTGAGGGTCATCCGGGCAATTTTATAGCGCCATGTGACAGCCTATATGAATTCCCCCATGTTTTTTACCCCAAGGTAATGGCGAGCAGTGTTTTTCTTCAGGCATGGTCCCTCCGCCTTTTCCCAAACCGAGCGCGGCCCGCACGGAGCACGGGGCGCGGAGGGGGCACCAGGGGCGGCCGGAGCGGCCCCGCCGCTATCCCAGAGGCCCCCGGGCGCTCATGCAAATAGGCGGGCGGTGATTGGCTGTCCCCGCGGGGGGCGGGGCCGGAGCGCTCGGGGCGGGCGCGGCGCGCGGGTGAGTCACGGCGCTTCCCAGAAGGAGCGGGGTCGGCCCGCGCCCTTCCCGGACCTCCAGGGACCCTTACGACATCGGACAGGGCAGCTTGTGCAACAGCGGGGGCGGCCCGGGCCCCGAGGTGTGCTGCGAGGAGACCAGGACACGGGCTCCTTTCTTTGGGTTTTTTTTTTCCTTTCCTTTCATTTTTTTTTTTTTTTTTTTCTTCCAGTGGCTAATGCCAGATACTCTGGAGGATGTGAATCTCCCATGAGATACATCTCAGAACAATAATATCCTCTGGGAGGAAATTCCTCCCTGGCCCCCAGCTGAGGATCAACTTATGCCCCGAAGTATGAGGATTGAAAACACTTGTAATTTTATCCCAGCGAGTGTAACTATACAGGCTATTTTCATAAACCCTTGAAGAATTACTCACTTATTTGCCTCGAGAGATTTCTCTGAAGCAGAGCCATTTCTGCAAATGCATGTGGTTTCCAATGATTTTTAATTAGATAATTCTTTTTGGTGTAAGCAACAAAAAGCCCCGTAGGCCCATTCCCCCTCTTGCTCGCCCTGGGGAAGTTTAGACTCAAAACTGGGACAGCAGCATCCCAGTAAAAGTGGTACAGAACCGAACCAGAGCCACAGCCCGAAGCTGGGAGCAGTTTTGTCAATGTCAGCAAAAGAAAGCAGAAAGTGTGTGATGGGGCAGCACCATTCCCACTCACACGCAGGAATGCTGCTGGGCACAGCTTTGCTTTCTGTGCATGGCTCCAAGTCATGGCTTACCCTCCTGGAGCTGAGCCAGCTCAGGTATGCCCTGGCCTGCTGACTTCGCAGACAGACATGAGCATATTTGAGGCCTTACTGTTTATAGTGAGCAACTTCTTCAGCATATTAAATGTGTTTTTCTAAGAGCACCCTAACTCAGAAGCAGGACTCTTATTAGGAGATGGTTTGAGAGCTGCTTCTGTGCCTGCCAGTGCAGGGCAGAATTTTTTCTTTGTTTCCTTGGTTTGTAGGAATCACGTTCCTCAGTACAGTCCTATCTCTTTATCTGGTACTCATTCCAGTAGCAGGTGGCACAATTTAACAAGTGTCTTTTGTGCATAAAAATGCACGGGGTGAGGATCTGGGGGTGTGCATGGGAGGAGGTGGAGGGAAATTAGTCATGGGGAGGAAGAGAGGAAGAGGTTAGCACGGGGGTTGAGGAAATCAGGTGTCCGCAGCTATCCCTCAGGCTTCCAGCCAAGCCCATCCTGACGTGTGCGGAAGAGGCACGTCAGCTCAGAGATATGCTCCTGTCAGCCCGTTGGCATGTGACCTTGCTGACCCACTCAGGCCGAACAAGAATGGCTGCCAGGGGTCGGAGCAGACATTCCCAGCTTCTGTGCTTCGTGTTTGAGCCTCGGCTTTGACACCACTTTCACTTTCTCTTTGCTTTCCTCTCCAGCATCAACCTTTTCTGGGTCTCTTTCCAGCAGCACTTCATGGGAAGGCTTCTTAGTGTGAGAATGCTGCTCTCATCTTCTCTCTCTTGCAGCCTCCAGCATTCTTAAGCAGGGATGTCTTTCTCTCATGTCTTATGAACAACGTCCTTGTACTTTCCAGAAAAAGAGTATGCCAAACACTTATGTCCAAATTAAAAATAATAGCCAGACAAAATAACTCAAACCGAATAAACAAAGGATCCATCAGAAATGCCAGCTCCTAAAACTTCCCTTATTCTGCAGTAAAGGGAGATGCAGAGATAATAAAGGCAGCAGTTGCTAAAGATCAAGCAGTAGAGGAAGGTGCCTGAGAGGGTCAGAAGCAACATAGGAAATGATGCTGGACCCCAGAGTTGATGGGGAAGCAGTAACAAAGCAGTTGTGGGAATTTTCTCCTTGACCGGATGTTGGTCTGTCTAGGTTCAGCTCTGCTTCTGGAGCGGAAGCTGTGCTAGCCACTGACTTCCCCAGCAGGGCTTGAAAATAACATCTCAGGACCTCTGTGTGCCTGGTTTTTAGAGGCCTTTGTCACCCCTGCCCAGAGGGACTGTGCATGACTTGCTGCGCCTGGCAGAGGTGCCATTCTCCGTCTGTGAGGAATGGGGGGGCATGGGGGGCAGGTGCCTGTAGGCAGTAATTGGTGAGTTACTGCAGCTGCTGCTCACTGGGCCTGCGAGGGCCCAGGCCTGGCCAGGAACTGGTGAACAGACCTGGCTGCTGGCTGCAGGTAATGGTCATCCCAAAACTTCTGATTCGATTTATAAACCTACAAGAAAGGCCAATTGGTAGCTCCTAGGACTTCTGAAAGCGTATAAATAAGTGTAGTGAACTGTTGATTTGAAAGGCTTCTCAGCATCTGATTTGCCTTAAAACATTTTTTGGAAATCTGTAAGCATTCAGCTTTGTCTTTAGACCAAGTGTCTTTGAAAATCTGACCCTTTGCTATTAAAAGTAGAGAACAAATTCAGTTTATCAGCTTAATGATGGAAAAACTTGCTCTCCTCAATAATGCTCCTAATTAAAGCATTTCTGAGTGTCTTTGGACCTGATTCTCTACCTTATGCAGAGAGCTACACTGTGCCAAATGGGTGCAGAGCACTGCCAATTTAGGTTTGATTCAATGCCCATTCAAGTTAATAGAAATCCTCCCACAGAAATCGATGGGATTTGGTTCAGGCCCCAAAGTCAATGGGAAATTCTGATTTGGCAGTACTTTATGCTCGCACTGCACCAGTATAAGCAAATATTCAAGGTACAAAGCATTGGAAGAGCATTGTAAAGGAGAATTTGGAAGGGGCATTGTAAAGGATTTCTGGGGCTGACTGTAGCCTAGGCTATTTAAGCAATTCACAATGCCTAGGACTGTCTGACAAAGAAGCTTTAAAACAAACCACTCTGAACTTTTCCTGTTCATTTTTTATAGCACTCCTACAACTTAGCAATACACTTTTTATTTTTGTGTTGGGTTTTTTTTTCTGTTCTAGGCTGACAGAACATAAAAGCATCTGCAATGCTTTGCTCTTACTACTTCTTTTAACCACCAGAACCTGATTTGTGTCAGAAAAGATAAGCCTATATCCCTACAGTATTAAAATAATTATTTGGTGTAAGGTGGAGGATGAAGAGGGCTGTTATTCTTAGCAGCAGCAGTGAAATTTCAGCAGCTGATGACGTCAGTGCTAAAATGTCAGTGTGAAACAGGCTGGAACAAATTAAGAGTGTGGTGTCGTCACTGTGAGAGCCACGCTGCCCTCCAGAGGGACTGTTGTTGGATGCTGCAGATGCAGTTCAGGAGATGGGGGGACAGAGGCTTGTGGGAGCTTCTCAGAAACTTACAAAAAAAAAACAACAACAAGCATCTCAGTACCAGAAAGGTCAAAGAAGATGCTATTTGAACATTTCTGCCCACCTCAAAGTGTGAGCTCACAGCGAGGGAAGGGCCACTTCTACAAACCAGATTCCAGGAACCAGAAAAAAAAAAAGACCAAAGCCAAAATAAAATTGTCCATCTTCTACTCACTTAACGAACTGAGCTAACTCCATCTCTGATGACACTCCTGTGACTCAAACTGAAGGGAAATTCAGCCTGAGCTGACTTTTGCCATGATGTACTGCTTAAAAGAGGGCAGTGTGCTTGGAGTAGAGGTGATTCTGAGGCATTTTATTGCTTAACTGTGCTATTGCATTTGAAGAATGCCTTCAGGCGATCCAAAAATGCTGAATTCAAGGTGCAGAGAGCTTTAATCAAAATGGGGTAAAATTCCAAATGCTTTCATGCTTGTCCTTAAAGAGCTCAGTCTTGCATATTTCTTGGCCAGTCTCAAGTGATGGTGTTAGACCTGACCCTGTCAGGTCAGGGCATGGATCCTCATTTAGAGATGGTATCTCAGGAGGCCTGGTAATTTGGGGTCTTCAGGCCTGCATCTTCTTGGTCCAGCACTTGAACTGCCTTGTCTGCAGGAGTTGTTGGGCTGTGGGATGTCCTGGTTTGGGGACTGATGGGGAGGGTTGGGACCATCCTGGCCCCCTTCATGGAGACCTACAGTATTTTGTAGGAAATATGGGAAAAGTCAGTATTCCCTGGATTAAGTTTATAGAAAACTAGTCCTGGTAACAAAACTTTTGTGTGTTGTTTTACTCCTTTTGAGAACTGCCTGTCTCGTAGTCGCAGGGATGGATGTGGTTAGAGCAGACAGAGCCATCAATACATGTGCTTATCTATCAATCGTACCAGCTGTTTCTGGCATGCAGCAACTGACTGACCACAGTAAGGAAACGAGGATGTAATCAGTTAGCAGAGCTCTCCTTTCTCAGCAAGGACGATAAGGGTTGTTGGCAAACCCACAGAGAGTTACGGGAATAGAGGAATTGGTGTGCTGAAGTCACTTCCTATCACTTGGGAGTCCCTGTGCTCAGAGCATTGTGTTTGCTTTCCTAGTATGGGTCTCGTTGGTTGTCTGCATTAGTTCAGACATACAAGTGCACTCAGCCTGTCCCAGCACACTGAACCCACCTGGGGAGAATGCCAATACAGTCTTTTATCTACTTTTGTGGGAAGGATTCAGACTGGCTGTGAGCAAACAGAGCGATTCTTTACATATCTTTACACATCTTTACACCAGTAAAACACCTTGCTGCAGAGATTTTTGCAAAAACAGGCATGACTTAATCAATTCTGGGAAGAGGCATATGCCAACAGAAACACTCTTTTGCCAACACAAACTGTGCTGCCACTAGAGGAGTGTCAGAAATCCCACTCTTGTCAGTGTGGGGACTCCGCTTCACTGATTAGGTGCTGTACGGGTGGACAGCGCAGGAGGTTCCCAGCCGGTGAGGTCAGCGCTGAGTGAGCTCCTACTCCCTCATCTCAAGAGGAAGTGGTGGCAATTTCAGCTGCCCCTGTATCAACAGAGAATTTATAGAAACTGGAGGTGAGCTCTGGAATGTGCAGGTGGTTGGTGTTGCCGTCTGTAGATGAGAAAGTTATTCCTGCGCTGTATGTGGTCAGCACAGATCTGATGATACCTTGGGGGTTTCTGGTGTCTTCTCTGAGGTCATGGCAGCCAACTCAGAGAGGGCTCACACTGCAGCCCTGTGTGCAACTAGTGCCTATCACTAAGGTTAAGAGAATGCCATTAGATCAAAGCTCCCTTACCAGGGATGCTGGAGAGCCTGGACAGGCAGACACAATGCCAAAAAGCATTGTGTCACCACAGCGCCAGAATTTCAGGCCTAAAAATGTGACTGGCAAAAGCAGGGGAAGCAAAAGGTTGAGTGCTACCTGCACTGCATCCTGTTTAGCCCAGATTTGCTATAGCTTTGGGGATATAGGAATTAAATGTCCACAGAAGGAAAAAAAGACTTATACTTTTCCTAAATTTATTGGGTGGGATGTGTATGTGAAATTGAGCTTTACTACAAATCCCCTGTAGACAGTATTTGAGACAGAATGACTTTGTTCTGGATGTGTTTGTAAATAGCTGTCTATATTTTTAAGACTTACCACTGTAAGAGACCCAAGATGATCTGTGATTTCTGCAATCTCATCAGAGAGCAAGTGAGTGATTCCATGCGGTGGAGACATACAGCCCCATGACTCACAGCCCTGAGTCACAGCATTGGGACACTTCAGCATTCAGAAACACTAGTAGTGACAGAAATCAGGATGATGAGCAAGCAGCTGTTACTCATTCTCAGCTGGACACTATAAGCATGTTTGTACCCGTCAGTGTGGCTCTGGCTCTTCTTTGCTTCCTCCTGCAGACCTGCAGTCATCTGGATAGCATAGTGACATGGCTCACTTAACATTTGCCTCTGGGCAAGGGATGATCAAGTCTAGTCTCTGGCTTCCAAAGTGTCCTGCTTGACTCTGTTAGGCTCAGCACAGAGTTATCATGGCAATTTTCACTTTAGATTACTTCTTTCATCTCTGGAGATCAGCTCACGTTACAAACACAAACACATTGACCATCACACAAGAGTTAAAAATTCTATCCCTATTTTCAGCTAGGGGGGCTGAGGCAATAAGCAGGTAGGCAACTTGCTCTTAGTGACAAAGGTGGTTTGTAGCAGAACCAGGACAAAACCGCAAGAGCCTTAAACTACCTCCTAATCTCTAACAACCGAACCATGTGCTCCATTGCATTCATCACTTCCTCATGAGGTGGCAGTTTGGATGAGAACAAGTGCCCAGGAAGTCTCCCTGTTTATACTCTCTCAGCCTCTTAATGCCTGTGGAACTTTTTTATTGAATTCTTTTAATGGCCATCAGCTTTGGTGTGGGAAATGATTCCAAGAGACAAAGACTCGGTTGTGTGTGTGCACGTGTGTGTGTGACTGGGAGAGGGGAAGAATAAGAAATCCATTTCCAGATGGTTGAAAGGATGCATAGCACTTTGCTATTGGCAAAAACAACCCCTTTCATTTTCAGGATGTGTAAGTCACAGAATTGCAGCTGGAAAAAAATTAGTAGAGAGGGAGCCAGTGGGGTAAAAATAAGAATGCTTAATGAAAAGTAACCTAGCCCATATTTGAAAATCCAAGTGCTTAATTTTTATATAATTGGGTGCGTTTGGTGGGGGGGGGGGGGGGGGGGGGAGGGAAGTGCGCTTGCTTAGGAGGATCTGTGTAAAGCAGCTCCAAATATGTATCATCTCATTTTCTTCTTAGCTTCTTTGCTTTGCATTCCCAACTGTAGCCTCACAGGAAATTCAGTCCCTGGCAAGCTTCAGCTCCAGACAGGAAACATTCTGAGGGATTTCTTCCATGCAGGTACTATATTTGCTTGGAGGGATAACATGGTGGAGATATTTACCATGGCTGGATTTAACTAGCAGGATATTATTCATGTTGATGGAGTTGCTGGGAGTGATCTCTGTCTGCAGCCACCAGCATGCCATGTTTAAACAAATCGTGCTGCTCTGCTTGCCTGTGGGAAGATTTGCATTAGATCTGGTCCAGATTCTCCTTCCTCCGACAGCAGCATGGCCCAGCTTATGTCAAAGATATTTGCTGATGTCAGGGAATATCAGGATCAGGCCCGTGCAGCAGGTTTTTATCACACTACAAACTTGGTCTTAAGGTGTTTGCATGTACAGATACTTGCAAGCAGGCATTTTGATAGTAGCGACTGGAGCAGTGGGAGGCTCGTGTGTGTGTGTGGAGATGAAGGAAGGCCTTTGCTCTTGCCTGTGCTCTCTGAGGGGACCAGACACTGAGAAAAGGGAATTCTGGCAGCACGTGGCCTTTCAGATGAGTGGGAGGTGCTGAATGTGGCCAGCTGAGACACAAGCCTCCTCCACCCCTTGGGATGCTTTCTTTCTTTTCACTGCAAGTTCCATGCAGGCCTCTGCATTGCTTGTTAGTCCAGAGGAGTCTAAAAAACAAGTGTGATACATCCGGCAGCCACTCATCACTGAACAGTGATGTGGTGGGTTGAACAGTTCTTGAGGCACCCGAGAACAACATCCCTTTCTTATCAAAACACATGAGTGCTTTCAAGTCTTTAATGCAGTTCTCAGGATACAAAGCGTGAAGAGAAGAGTGATCAGTCTGAATCACTGTCTCCCAAGAGAAACGTGAGGATTTTAAGTACGTGGCTGGGAACAATCCTGCGCTGGCAAGGAAATGGACTGCATGACCCATCTCAGAGATCTATGATTCACTGCAAATGCGGAGAACGAGCACGAAAATGTGTAGTAACATGTAGTGGTACCTTGCCTGCTATTACAGTGCAGCCTCCAGCTAAAGACAACCCAAACAAGTTCACAGGTGTTCTCTGGGAACAGGCTTTTTCTGCGGGGAGCCATGAAAGACAGCAGGAATGCCTTCAAAGCCTTAAAGGTCTCTGTGCCACCATGCCAAGCAGTGGAAATGTAACTGTGTGTGCAGTGCTGAAGCATGGATTTTTTAAAGATTGTTTTTTTTGGTTTCTGATGCAGGAAGCACAAGTGCATGTCCTCCCTTTTAATGCTATGGGGAGAAGAAAAGATTCAGACTACCCTGCAGTGTTGGTGACAATGCAGCTTTGGCCTTTAGTGCCCTTTGTTACATAAATACAAGTAGAGTAGACATATTAATCACCCTGCCATTGAGGGAGGAACAGAGCAGCAACCTCAAATGCCACCCACTCCCCATTCTAGCTCCCATTCGATGTTGCTATTTTAAGCCACACATTATTTCCTGCTGTGATTTTATTTTTTTTACCCAGCTTCTAATTCTGGCTCTGAGGTAAGCTGTGACATACATACCCCTCCTCTCCCCCTCCCCGCCTTCCTCCTCCCCCTGCACCCACGTCCTCTTTATTGCTGTCTTTCAGAAATTTTCTCTCTCGTAAGCAGCCGGGTCCCAGAGGTTAGTTATTGACTGCCCACAAAAAAATATGATGAGGATGATCTTCTTCCTGCTTTTGGATTTCAGTCAAACAATATTGAGGTCATGATTTACAGGGCAGACTGCTTTAAGAGTGCTATTCCCTTGCTCCCTCCTTCTCAGGGAGTTTAGCATTGTTGAGAGGATACCTGGCTGGGAAGGAAAGCTGCTGCTCAGCAGCTGATGACGGGCCACGACCGGTGTTGCCATCTAGTGAAGGGTTGTACACCAGTGGCACGTACTCTGTGGAACAGAGGAGACGGGACAGAGCTCAACTACTCAACAAGGGTTTTGTCTCCTGAGCCTCCTTCTGTGTAAAGGCAGTCAGCAGATTTCTAACCCCTAAGTGGTTTCCCCCACTGACAACCGTCCCATCTTGCCTGTGCCAGAGTGCAACTTCTTTCTGTCTGGATCTGCTGCACCCATGTGTCTGCTGTGGCTTTCAGCTGCCACCACCTCAGTCCTGAGGAAGGCTGTAACTGTGGCAGTCTCAGGCAGAGCAAGAATGGAGCCTGCAGTCCCAGGAAGGGCTTGGTGCACCCGGCAACGGTGGCTCTTCCCCTGTGTGTGAGCGTGGCTGAGCAGATAAGAGCTCTGCCAAGGTAAGTTTGAGCCCTAGGAGGAAATCTGAGGCTGCTTCTGTACCGCAATTGAGGAACATTACAGGTTTATCCTCTTCTATACCCACTCACCCCTTCCCTCCCTGCCGTGTAACCCATCCTGAAAATCTTCTCTGACTGGATGTTTGCTGCTGCAGATGAATCCTACTAGCATAAGAACAGGCTGGGTGGCAGCAGGCTGCTGGCAAAACCCCAGGCCTTGCTTCTACTTCCATGGAGACAGAGGTCTGGGCTGCCCTCAGCCAGTCCCAATGTATACATTTCACACAAACAATCTCACGCCTTTCCCTTCCTGTGAGTTGCTTTTGGAGCTGCTGCACGTGGCTCTTGTCTCACTGGTGTGAGCAGTAGCTGTAGGAAATCCTAGGCTGGGCATCTACATGTTCTTTGTCCTCCCCTTTCCCAGACAGGGATTCCAGTTATGCCCCTTCTGAGGTTCCAGGAGAGTAGGAAAGGCAGAGAGTGAGAAGCGTTTTGCCAAGTGGTTTAATGTTAGTCACGGCCGCTGAAAGTCTTTGCCGTGCTCTCACCAGAACTGTTATTTTTATTTTCACAGTTGTGTTTCCATGTGGGTCCACAGAAAGGGCTGGGGAGTCACATCCCTTCCCAAGAGCAGGCCACACGCTGGCTTTGCACGTTTTGCACACTGGTTTTGCGTGCTTTGCTTTGGTTTAAAGCAGCGAGGAGCACTGGGCATCTGTCCTATCGCAGGCCATACCACAGCCCTCTCATCCTTGCTGCAAAGAGCTTGCAACTGAATTGAGCAAGCTAATTTCCAGTGGATGGGAGGGTGGGAAGGAGGGAAAAAGCCAGGCTGGAGAACTGAAGTGATCACACCAGAATTAAATGACTGTTTTTCCAGCATACTATGTCCCCATGGGCAACTGTTTAAAAAGTTCTGGCAGAGTAACTTCTCCCACAACAGAACTGCTGGACAGTTTCCCCCTCGAGAGGGGGAGAAAAAGGACCTCAAAAAGGACTGGAATAAATTGGCTTTACAGAAAATGGCCCTGCTCTTGGGTGTCACACCCAGCACTGCGCAGCAGGAGCCAGCCAGCAGCTGACAGGCATCCGGTGCCCTGTGCTGGATGAGGACAGCTCTCCAAGGACTGATGTCCCCGTGGCAGCCAGTGCTGCCATCCTGGCTGGCACAGACTCACAGTATCTTGTTGGGGGTCTGTGCGGTGCAGGGAAGAGCTGACTGGGCACAGGGGCTCACAGAGGGAGAAGAATTCTGTTTATACAGGGTGTTGCCTGCTTGCCGGGCCCATCTGCCAGAGGCCAGTGCTGCTATAGGCCCTAGTGGTCACTTGAACAATAGGAATACCGGGAAAGAGCTTGTGGTTTACAGATAAAATGGCTATGGGGTAGGGGCACTGGTGCAATAGGCCCTATGAGTTATGGCATTCGAGGTATGTGATAAATAACCCATTTTTGAGTTTGTGCATAAACAACAACAACAGCACAGAAATCAAAAAGCCTGAACAATCCTCAATACCCACAATTTGGCATCTGGGAATGGCACAAGATGGCAGATTTCATGCCCTGTGGACTAGCTGTTACCATCCATACAACCCCAAAATCTTCCTTTCCTTGCAAAGCTGGTCTTTATGATCAGCATTGCTGTATGCTTCCTGGCATGGTAACAACCTGAGAGGCCCAGCTCACAGGAGCTGCATCTGGCAGGAGCCCTGACTGCCTGGAGAGCCCTCTTACTACTGCCATTGATCTCTGTCCTTGCAGCTCAGACAGAGCTGGGTAAAGAACTTTCTTCTAGGTGAAGAAAGGTGGCTCTGGAAGACATTCCGTGCAAGCTCTGATGAGATCTGCCCCTCCCAGGGCCATTCAGCTGGGCTTGCTCCTTTTTCTCATTCCACACACGGTTTAAAAGATTGTTTGTAAACACCAGTCTCTGACTCTGCCTCTGGGGCTCTGGGCAGAAGGCCAGGGAGGGATCTAAGAGACAGCAGACAGTTTTAAGAGGCAGTGGCGTCCGATTGCTGGGGTGGAGAGGATACGCCTTGCAGTTAATAGCCGTGGTGGCGGGAGTCACCTACAGTACCAGCAGGTCTCAACACTATTTCATGGCTCCCCGAGGCTGAACTCGGTTTTTACTGAAATGACCGCTTCACATGCCAAGGTAAATTCTGCATCTCAAGCCAGCTCTGCTAGAATCAGTGGGGAGTTAAGCTCTGTTTCTTCAAGTGTACATATGAGATCAGGGCCCTGTGATGACAAACACCACAGTGGACATGTGTTTGCATTTGACACAGCACAGGTTAAATATTTACTCTGTTCAACCTCTCCTTCCCTTAGATTGCTCCAGAGAGCTTGGCCACATACACGGACTGGGGCACTCCCATCTGATCGGGCAGTCAAGGGCCTGCTGCGGCATAGCACCTGCTCACTGAACACAAGACAGTGACCTACAGTCCGAGATGCTGGCAGGGGGTCTGCTCAAGCCCTGTCTCCCTTGGCTTTAGTATTTTTCAAAATTGGTTAACAAGTGTCATTGTTTGTCATTGTGACATTGTGGAGTAGTGACAAAGCTCTGCTGTTGAAGGGAGGCTAGAGCTGGTGAGAGTTAGAGTTGTGCTCACCTCTTTCTGTCATCTGCAGCACTTGATGGGCAAGGAAGACAAGGACAGGTCTAAGCCTGTTTGTATGTCCAGAATTGCTTCTGTCCACACACTTTACCAGCAGACATGCTTTTGCACAGATTTAGATGGAGCTGCAAAGCTCCCAAAAAGTTGAGAGGCAGCTCTGGGCAGAGTGGGTAGCACTAGGAGCCTGAGCATGCACAGATATAGAAAACAGAACTACAGCTGGGAAGCAGCCAGTGGTCCAGACAGGCTCAGCATTGTCTGCAGGGTTGTTCTGTCTACACCTGAGCTCACACCTCACTGCACAGACGAAGCCTCTGTGCCCTGTATCCTGAAGGCCTGGAGCTGGGATGGCTCATTTTCCCCATGCAGGTACCTCTGCACTGGGCTCCGAGGGCTTCACACTGTGTGTGACAGCTTGTACCTGGGTCATGTGTTACACCTGTGCAGGGGACTCCTGTGGGAACAATGTGGGAGGTCAGGCCTGGCTGGTGGGGCTGAGGGAGGAAGAGAAAAGCTGGTGGCTTCTTTAAGGGAGGAAGCCAACAGGACTGCAGAGAAGGAGCTCTGGAAGCTGTGTTTTTCTCTCAGTGCCTCAGGGGCTGGTTACTAAGTTTGGTTACTGGGCTTAAATAATGCAGCGTGGCAGAGCCCAGTGGGTTTGAACATTGTCATATCCACATAATCCTCTCCTAGGTGGCAGAGATCTCTTGTTCTCTGCTGCTGCTATCTGCACAGGAGCTTGAATGTGATGTGAAACATCATCTTAAATAATTATAACTAGCAGAGAAGAGCCAAAGCTGCAAAGTCCCATCTATTTCCACTGTGCTCTGTCTATCTATGTAATTTCTAAGGTGCCAATCACCAAAGCAGCCAAGCACTGTCTAATCTGAATTCCCTTGGTGCTCATGGATGCTTGAATCTTAGCATTTTGTGTGAGCCCATCTCTAGCAAGCATAGGGACAGAGATGCATACTGTGAGTGAAAAAGCCTCCTATTGTTTCATGATTTACTGACCAGAATCCCATTTGGGTTGGAGGAGTCAGGACTTCATGGTCACCCCTGCCCCAGGAAGCGTTAAATCCTCTCTGTTATTTCAGCAGAAGGTAGGGCAGGATTACTAAGAGAGGGCAGGGCGCCGTGGTGTATTGCCTATCTTCCATGTCACACAGCGTGGAAGTAGGGGCAGATCTGTACAGCCTGCACAGTCTGTACACCAAGGCTGCATCCAGCCTAGGGGCAAGAAGGTCCTCTGCCACCCCTTGCTGCAGATCCAAGCCTCCCCATGCAGGGACAAGGGATAAGCACGAGACAGGAGCCAGTGACCTGCTTGGCAACACGTAGGAGGAGGGGGAAGAAAATGATGCACCCAGTTGCTCTCTCATCTGACCTACTGTCCCACATTTCCTACAGACTTTATGAAATAGATTAAAACCTGCCAGAAGACCACTCATGGCTAACACATGAGTGCTAACAGTGGCAAAGGGACTTACTGTACTGAACATACTCACCTGCAGTGAAATGAGATTAAACCTTTCCTTCATTACCAGGGAAGGGGTATTTGTTCTTAGTGAGAATCTGTCAAGTTCAGGCAATGCCAGTAGCAGTGCAAATACTTTCCATCCACTGGGCTACTCTTAGGAAAAAGATCTCTCTCAGTGTCTGCCTATAGTCTCCTTGATTTGACATGACACTTGGCAGCAGGTTTTCATGGCAGAGGATACTTAGCAGTTATTGGGAGAGAGTCTTTCTGCTTGTAAGCGTCACATTTCAGTCTTTATAAAAATGCAGGTCCTCTCCACCCTCCCCCATTGATCAGCCCTATCCTCCTCATCCCACATCTGCTGGAGTATTGTTAGTGACATTGAATAAATACATGTTAAATCTTTTTCCATTAGTGACATGTCAGAAATTAAAATGGCATTAGCTGTAATGCCTGCAGCAAATCTGCTTTCATCTAGGGCACTTGCACATGGTTGCCCAAGAGGCCAGGAACAACAGTACCATCTTTGCTTTTCCTTCAATCCATCCATACTCTCTGAACACCCTTTGTACCCTTCTTCCTCTAGAAATACTAATGGCACCTTCTGCTGCTGTTGTACTAACAAACTAACCTCAAGTCTCCCAGACATTATGTGTAGAAGTCTCCAGGTTACAACATTTCATCCTTTCCAGTCACATTAGACATATCCTCTCCAGACATGTATCTGAGATTTCTTAAGCCCCATTGTAAAAAGCAGATTATTTTCTTTTCCCCTGATACAGCCACTGTCTAACAACTCCAAAGCTGCTTCCATAGCTAGGACTTGGCTGGCAGGAAATCTAAGTGTATCAATAACTTGATTTTCCATCCACAGCCACAGCTGCCTTTGTCCCCATGATGTCCACTCTTCCGTATACATTGGCTTCTCAGCTAGACTTCACGTTTGACTCTAGGCCATGCCCGCTCTACCAGTCATCCCACTCCTTCATTTCAAACCTTGTTTCTTCCTAGACATCCTGCCTTGCTTCTGCCTTCCCCTGCCTTGTTTGCCCTTGTCCTTCTCCTGACTACCCATCCTATCCCCTTCCTTCCCTATTTGCTTTTTCAGTCTCCCCTGCCTCCCCATCCAATGCATCTTCCTCAGTCAGAGCTGGACATCTCTGCAGTGCCTGGTGGTTCAGGCAAATGGCTTGCATCCTCTCTGAGTTGCCCAAGGCAGGAACTTGCTCTCCTTTGCTGCTACTCCTTCAGGCATGTTTATGGATCAGCTTGAAATCCAGAGCATAAGGAAAAGTCTACACAGAGCTCACAGCATGTGTAGCTTAACAGGAGGACATCAGCTCAAAACCTCTGCCACGAAGGACCAACGAATAATGGTTGAGGGGAAGCTTGAGTTGAAAGAAGCTGAAATGCTGCAGCTATCAAACAAGCCAAAATATTTATAGCTGTGATTTGCAGGGTGGCTGATTGTGCAGGGCAGGGAAAAGCCTATCACTGCCTGCCATTAAGGAAGAGGGAAATTGCAAAACAAACATCCCCTTTGGATATTTAGTAGCACACCCAGAAGATTAACATTGATTGTATCTCCCTATTACGAGGCAAGATACTACCCTGTTTTAATTAACAAGGTGGGTTCTCAATCCTCAATTGCCTCTTTGCAAGTATCAGGTGAAACATCAGGGTTGGTGTTCGCAGTGGCATGAAGCTAGACTCTTCTGGTTAGCAGGCTAATCCTGAGGCCCTGCTCTTCAAAGGTATTTAGGTTTCAGGCCGCTGATGTTATTTAGATGCTTAAATCCTTTAAGGCTCCGGGCCTTAGGAGCTAAGAGGATGGCTACAAACTCCAGATTGCCTGGTTCAAGTCAAGTCTATGTAAGTCTTGTTTGATAAATGTTAGTGTTAGGTATCTGCATGATGTCAAATTTCTCCCTGAGGCTGGGTCATTTTGCAGTTGCCTGATGTAGCCTCTGTGTGCCTTTTTTTTTTTTTTCTGAACAAGGGGGTGATAGCCAGCATCAGTCCTCATAATGGGTTTGACGGACCTGTGTAGAACTCAGGTTGTTCTACAGCTATTAATTCATTCAGACAAGCAAGCCTGCTGCTTGATAGGTGCTTTGTTTCACTTCGGGGGGTGGGGGAGAGAGCACAGAGAGAATTGGTGCCTTTCCCAGACTTGCACAATAGCAGGGCTGGAAATGGGCCCTGTGCAAATTCAATTACTCTGAGTTGCCAGCATTAACTGCTGGGCTGCCCACTTTATTGTAGCTAGGGAAGGAGGTGCAGAGAGCAAACTGGCTGCTGTGCTTTGGATGTGATGGAAATGCTGTCAGATTTTAGCAGTTCAGTGACCTTTTCTTAACAGTTCCTGAAGTCACAGCTTTCCCAACACTTGGCAATAGGTGAGGGTTGTGCACAGGTAAAGACCTTTGTTTCATGGTGCAAGATGTCTATGGAGGCATGAGCAAGAGAGAGAGATTGAAGAGATTGCTTCTTCCACCAGCCTTCTGCTTAATTACCGCCTGAAGAATGACATTGAACTCAGATCCTTACTTCAGGTCAGAGGTTTCCCAGAGGGAACATAGATATCTTAATGATGGAGTATACTCCTTCCCCAGACTTGCAACCAGCCCTTTGTTAATGGTAGGATCCTTCCCTCCCTCCCATTTCAGCACCTTTAATCTCTCTGGAGTCAAACTAAGCTCCTCAGATCTAGGAAAGCAAAGGGACCAGTTTTTCCTAGTGAATCTTCGAGCCAGGAGAAATAACAGCTGTGATGCTCAGGCTTTTCCCATCATTTTACACCAAAGGCACTCCGCCATCAACAGGGTGAGCTTCTGGGAGAAAGCAGGCTGTGTCCTTTCTGCCTTGTGCATCTCATTAAAGAACAGTGGGCAGTTTGGCTGGAGATTCTTCAAGCTGGATGGGGTCAGATCATACTCCTGCTGCCTGGAGGCATCAAAAAGTCTGAACTGCTGTCAGCTTTTCTTGTGTTTTCTGGGTTGCTCTGCTTCTCCCAACCATTTGAGTGTGGAGTCCAGGGGCTCCCACTAGTCCAACTCTCCATAGCTCACAAATACAGTGGAGAAAAGCAAAACTACAGAGCCTGTTCTTAAATTGTGAGGTCTCAGACAAAGAGAGTCCTGAGGTTCCAGAAGTGCATGGAAGATGCCAGAACTGGAGCAGAATTGACTTAGGGGTGATGAGTGGGGTTGTGAGGATGACTTCTTGTAGAAAAGTTTTAGGTGGGGGTAGGGGCTTTGAATCCACCTACATTGTGTGTGCTGTGCTGTGGGATGCAGAGGACTCTGAATTGCAGAGAAAGAGCTGAATGTTTTAAAAGCCATTAAAAAAGCATATCAGGGTATTCCCATGTGCGTATGTTTGCTGTAGTTAGAGACAGAAGGGAGATTTCCTAATTGCCTTTCCTGTTTGTACCACTACAGGTACTGGAGAGCTCTTTTGTGAGGATACAGTGCAGCTGGCCAGCATCACTTAATGGTTCTCATATGTTAGGTCAGTGGGGTAGACAGACTGCCTGAGATGTGACTAAACACTGTGACTTTTGTCCTCAGAATGGCCAAACCCAGAGAAATCTTGGTAGGTCTAGTGGGGCAGGCAATGATGGGGGGAGGTGTGAGAGGTGGATGTTGTCTCTTGCTGCTGCTGTAGGCAGGGAAAAAGCAGCACTTGCCTTAAGGGTTCAGGTAAGGCTGCTGGGGAAAGCCATCCTGGGGGAAGATGCCAGCTCAATAAAGGGAGCTGGCATGAACAGAAATGCCTAAAGCTTTTTTATTATATACAAAAACCACCCAATGCCTTGCTCCTTGGGAAGAGTTCCAAGATAGTTGTCAGTCTGGCTTGCCCCTGCCCTTTAATCTGAACATGCCCAAATGGGCCAGGGGCTTTATTTTTGTATTATTGCATTGTTGTCTTCCTCCCACTCACTTGTGCTTTCCTCTCAGATGCCTGTGGCTGCTTTTGATACTTCTCTTCCCTGTTTTGGCCTCTCTGTTGGGCAAACTTTGTGGTTTGCCACCTTTTCTTGCCCCTTTTTCTACATCTTTGATGGTACAAGAAAGCTTCTGGTTGTTTCTCTGTTTGCATTTCACTCTCCATAGGGTTGTGTCTGATGTGCTGAGACAAAAACATATGAGTCCTTCTGAGTTCTGTCTAGCAGGGAATGCTCAGTAAGAGACTGAAAAGCACAATGTGAAAAGGTTGTTCATTCCTTATATTTCTCAGCATCATAAAGACAAAAATGTTTCCTACTTGCTTCACGATAAAAGCTGCTGGCCCTATTTACTTTGTTCTTATGTGACGTGCTTTATCTGGCAATTTCCAAGAACCTTGATAGTGTTATTTATATAAATAAATAAATCTCACGTTGCTTCTGCGCAATATGCATTTTCCTCCATTTTGCAGTTCGGGGAGCCAAGGCAGTTAAAAACTAATTGGCTTATGCAGAAGTACAAAATAATCTGTCCTTAAAGAGAATAAGAACTTCACAGTCCTGCCTTCCGTGCCTTCATTAATGGAATGTTCTCTACCTCTAGTTAATAGGCAGTCTGGTTTTCCTTCAGGTCATGATCATAAAAAGATCCAACTGTCACTTTAAAAATGTAATTAAAGTGCCTGCCTTTATAATGACCTTCACCAAATGCACCAGCCACTGTGCAGGTGGGTAAAATGGTGCTATATCAAGAACTATGAGGCTCAGAGAGATTGAGAAAAGCGACCAAGGATTTGGAAAATGAAAACTCTCCCTGTAATACAGAAATTTTGATTCTTAGTGTTCTGAGTCCTAGAGAATATTGTCTCCCCCGTTTTTTGGGGGGCAGGTTTTTTTTTTTTCCTTTAATTTGTGGGGAGTTTTTATTTTGTTTTGTTTGGTTCGTGCTGTCCCATCCTGTTGTGCATATCCCCCAAATTTCCTAAAGTTTGTGGGAAGAAGGAGACACTGTCTAGGCAATCTACACATCTGCTGGCTGTCACTATGAAGTGACAGAGTTGGTGACCGGAGTGGGTTTTATATGGACTAGGTTGGTCAGCTCGGCTGTGTCATGGAGCTTGAAGAATACAGATCCACCAAACTTTATTTATTTTATTTATTTATTTATTTACCGCCTTTCTAGTAACTCGTGCTGTTGAAATAGGTCACTACCCCTTTTCAGGAGTGGAAAAGAAGAAATTTCAAATGGCAAAGAAGTCGGGAATGGCTGTGATTGTGTTATGTGCCTTTCCTGGAAAAACCCCTTTATGTGATAGGTGGCCTGAAGACACTGGTACATTTGGACTGCAGCTTTTCCAGTAACCCAGCAGGATTTGGTGGGTGGAGGAAGGGGAAGGAACTCAGCAAGCTGCGACAATGGGAAAATCTTGGCAGGGACTGCACACGCAGTCTTGCAATCGGCCTCAATGTCCCAACTGTTACCAGAAGGGATTGCGTCGGGATGAGGAAAGCTCAGAACAGGGTGTGTGAAGGCAGCCACAAACCCGAGCCCTGGATCCGTGCGTTGGGCGGCGGAGGCGGCCACGCTCCCCGCGGGCTCGGTGCCACCGCCCGGCTGCGGCCAGCGGGGCCTGGCGCGGCCTTCCCTTCCCTTTCCTTCCCTTTCCTTCGCTTCCCTTCGCTTCCCTTCCCTTCCCGCCGGGCCGCAGGGGCCGCGGGCGGCTCGGGCCGCGCGGCGCGGCTGCCCCCTGGCGGGCTGCGGGCAGGCTGCGCTCCGCTCCGCGCCCGGCCCGCCGTGCCCGCCGCTCGCCCTGCAGCGCTTCCTGCACCGACACCTCGCGCTGGGTCATTTCCTCTTGACTCAGCGGCATCAGTCACGGAGCGCATTGCTCCGGCTTTTGGCTCAGGTCTCCACATGGGAGGATGTGCTCTCCCGCTCACACGGGCTGTGGGAGACAAAGCCCCGGGCTTTGCTCCCGCGGGTCCCTCAGAACCACCAACTGCGGCTGGAAGGGTGCTCTTCCCCAGCCTGAATACATCTCCCACTATACATTCCCATGGACCTGCTGGTATGGTCATATATCCATCATATATGTGCTGGTTGAAAGGCATTGGCCTGACTGGTGGGCCTGGCAAGTCATCTCCAGGGTCCTGCTGAGCAGGCTTTCCAAGCTCAGACTGCCATGCCAGCATGGCAGATCCACCGCACAGAGCAACGGCCTTCTCTGAGTGTCCCAGCACTGCACACCGTGGGCAGTCGGGTCTTAAGGCTGCGAGTTTTAGCTCATGCTGATTCAGACACCTCTGACACAGTGAAACATAGCCTACATCTGGATATTGTCCAAACCCTTCACGGGCTGTGCTCTGCACCTAAGATGTGTACAGTATATTGTTTTATATGAACAAGCACATGATTAAGTTTAATGGACAAGTTGACATGAATGAAAGGTTTTCTTTTAAGCAGCATGGACTTTTGACTATGTAGCTGAAGCCCTTTCCTGTAAAAGTCAAGACTGGCTGCTGCTCATGTGGCATTGCTGAAGCAAAATTACTGCATGGACAGAGGTTGCCATCCTATCTACAGATAAGTGGACTGGTTTGAAAGCTAAGCCTGTAAATAAATACCCTATGCCTCCATATGACTTGTCTGGACTAGTTTGAGGGAAACTATCTATTAATGCCAGTGGGACACACTGAAGGACCTATATGTGCAATAGGAATGGTCCCACGATTGCTGTGCCAATCCCATCATTCCTGGGTGTCCCACTTGTCTCTGCAAAAGGACGTCGTGTGACTGACACAGGCAGGACAGAGCAAGGGCATTCAGGCTCTGAAGAGCTGCAGGGCTGTTTACCACAAGGAGCAGGTAGAGCTGGTGATTCAGGTTCCTGTCTGTCAAGGTGGACATAAGGTGCTCAGTCACAGCAGAGTCCTGGGCTTTAGACTGGGAATTGCCAAGTTATGTACAAGATAGACATGAAACAATGTTAGAGATTCACAGCCTCAGAAGTCTCAAAAAGCAAAGGTAATCTCCAGGCAAACACCTCTAAGCATGGACAAATAGACACTGCAGTGTCTGCAGTGAAAATCAGTATGAAAACTTCCCCCAAAGGTTTCCAATTATTCACAATAAAATTGCAGTGTCTGAGAAGCTAAAAATTCCCATTATCTAGAAGGGACACTTGGAATGGGGATGCTTGGAATGGAGACACTTGAAAAGAAAGACTGCTGATGGCTGGTCAACCATCAACATAAACACCTATTGTCACATTTTTGACAAGAAGTGCTTCCTATGCAGACCAAACTTGATACCTGTAAATATAATATATGAATGAAAAATATTCTACATAAATGTATATTATATAGACAGTATATAAATATATATAGGGAATACATGTCCACACAATAGGATTTTAGGGCTATGTCTGTATCAGTAAATCTGGGGCAGTATGACTCCAACATCTAGAAATTAATAGCTGATTCCATTTAATTTATTCTTGCCATGGTTTTGGCCTGTGCCAGTTAACACTTTTCCAGACAATTCCCAGGCACAACTGAGGGAGTTACTGTGGGCCAGGGGCCGTTCCCAACAACCACTTGGATCCAAATGCCTTGCTTGAAGGATAAAAGAGTTTAATGTTATTGGTGCAAGCCATCCTGTGCCAGGGCTCTCGGTGCCAGAGAACAGTCCTGGGCACGTTTAATTTACTGGTATAGACATAGTCTATGAGCCCAGGGGATTAGGCAGGGTTTTAAGGGTTGCATGCCTGGACTTAGGTAGTTGATTTCTCCCAAGATCCATTTTAGGGAGCCTTGGGTTTTTTTGTGGACATGGGCCTTGAGCCTTTGAATCTTCTATCACCTCAGTTAAAAAGACACCTTCTGGTATTCGTGACCCTTTGGTATTTTCCCTAAATAGCAAAAATCTGCTGGAAGTTAAACTGGGTTATAATTATGCAGTTTTATTATCGCTGTCTTCATGGCAGTGGCATATAACAATAGTTAATTGTTAATAACAGAGCTCTGTTTAATTAATACTTTTAAAATATTTTTAAGGAGAAAGTCACAAAAAACCTAGGAGATAAAAATGAAACCATACAAACCAGTAATGTTTCAAAGCTTGGCTAATTTTCATCAGGCTTCATAGAAAATAACTTCCTTTGTCTTCAGGTAAAACGTGGAGATTTTAAGATTACACTTATATTGCTGTATGAATTATTATTATGGGGGGATTGATTACATTTTGAAAGGAACACCCCTGCAGGTGTTGCACTGATCCTTGGGGTACTGCATCTCTTGGGAATGGTGCTATTAAGTTTCTAGTATGTACTTGAGCTTTGAGCTTTTCTATGTTCTCTGAGGAACAGCACAGAAAGGCATCTGGCTGACAGCAGCAAACCTGCACTGAAACGCAGGAACAAACCTCCTTTGGTCAGGATGCTAATTGCAGTGCTCCAAGTCACATACTTCTCCTGACCCATCTGTCTGGTCTAATCAGAGCTCTTCCTCCTAACTCTTTCTGTCACCTCCTTAGCCTGACTCCAACTGTAACCTGAGTTTCATTTCTGTCAATGCAGGCACCTCACTAGTGTCAGGACACACGGCCAGGGCTGAGATCAACACTGGCATAAGGAGTGTCCTTTATTATCTGTGCAGCTCCAGTCCATCTGGTGGGACTGCTGCTCTCCTATGCAATATGTGACCTGGGTATCCAACCATCCCAGCCACAGGCTGTGTTGGGACAGCTCTGATAATGTGATGATGATGCACCATGGTGACGTTAGCAGCAAGGAAGTGGGCAAAAGTATACTGCAATTCCATTTGTCTGTGGGTATGATGAGTGTCTACCATATATAACCAAATTAATCTGGCTCTTCAGAAGTCATCCCTTGGGTTTACAAGGGAGAAAAGAGGAGGGCTGGGAACTGATGAGATGAACATCTGATCCTTTAGATGGAATATGTCTGTCCTGTTTTTCTTGCCATTTGCCATGCATGCCTCCCAGAGATGGAGTCCCACACACCTGCTACATGCGTGGCTTTGTGGTGCGTGAGCAGGTTTATTCAGGGGATTTGATGCTGTGTATCTGGGCCCATTTCCCATCTAGAGGGCAACCAGAATACATCTAAATAGATCTGACTGAGAAAGAGGAGAGTTTTTTTTCAAAAACAGGCTCCAGAAAATGACTCATTAATACCTCTAGGAATACTGGCTGTGGTGTGGAAACAAAGATGAAGAGTTTTTCCCTGCATTGTCTCTTCTGAGTGGAGTCAGGTGTGTGACCATACTTTGGTTTGCCTTTGAGGGCTAGGAGCCTGATGTGGGGCTGTAACCTGTGTCGGGCTCCGATGCCTACTTCTCATGCACTCGAATGAAGAGAGGTCATCCTAAGGTGGGATTTGGAGACAGGCCTGATCCTTTCACTCTGGCCTTCTGCGCCAAGGGGGCTGGCAGAGTCTGGGAGCAGCAACCTGGCTGGCAGTGTGTGAAGACTTGGAGCAGCAACCTGGCTGGCTGCGTGAGACACCCAGACCTTCGGTTACTGAAGTGCGATTTCCCGCCTGAGCGTGTGCTCACATAAAGGAGCTCGTTGCTGCTACGCGGTAATGCCGCTTGCGCCCTCGGCCCAGCCGGGAGAACACGCACGCCGGCAGAGCTGGAGAAGCCCAGCAGCCCTGCATCCCCGCATGCCCTGCATTCCCGGCATCCCGTGCATCCCCTGCATCCCGTGCATTCCCTGCATCCCGCGGCTCCCGGCAGAGCAGCTGGGCAGGGGGAGCCGGGGCAGCGCCAAGCCGCGGTCTGCTGCGCCCCCTGGGGCCGCCCGGCGGCAATGCAGGCACGGAGGGAGTCGGGGACGAGACAGGAGGGGCTTTCCCCGAGCGTGGAAACAAAGAGAAATGAGGGAGTGATGGATGATAAGATCTCCATGAAAATATCTCACCCCCCACCCTTTATCAGCCCTTTCGCTTAGCCCATCTTTTCTTGCCAGCTCCCCCCACTTTTTTTACCATTTGTAGTGTTAGCGTGACTGCATGCAGAGCTCATGGTTTCTGATGCCAAATCTCATTTCCTCCCTCCCAAGGCTGTTTTCATCCTTGTTTACACAGCCTAGAGAGCTGTTTCAAGTGGAGTTTCTGGTGAGCTGCTTGCAAATAACTGTCCTTAGCTGTGGGAAAGTGATAAAGGTTTAATCGCTTGGTCTTGGCCTCTAGAAGAGTTGGGGAGGAGGTACAGGTGCAATGTGCAATCACAGAGTTCAGAAAGCAAGGAGTGCTTTAAATAAGCATGCTTGTGATTTCTTCTTATTACAAAATCTTCTAAGGCCCCTCCTTCCTTGGCCAGTCTAGCGATCTGAGCTTTTGAGGCAGAGGCTTGTGAAGACAAGTTATCTTTTTCTGTTCCTCACAGTTTTATTGGATGCTTGGACCCCTTCCGTTTGCTTCTGGCTGGTTTGTGGCCACAAATCCTCAGCCATTAGCTGTTCTGCAGTTATTCTAAGGCCCATATATTTTACCTGAAAGCCCTTCTGGGAGGATTCTGCTGTGCTGTCACTCCTGCAGAGGCCTCAGGCGGTGCTCCTGCTCCTCTCCCAGCCTTCCCTGCCATGCCGAGCCACTCAGCAGCACAGGTTCACACACACTGACTTCAGCAGACCCAAAACTGTCTTCCCTGCCCTGCAAGGAGCAGATGGGAGTCCTAACAATTCTGTGAAATATCACCAGTGCTGGCTGGTGTTTTCTGCTCAGTGATGGCAGTCTGAGAGGTCTGGCCAGGCTCAAAGTGGGGCACTGTGGCCAGAAGTTGCCTGGGATGGCCCAGCCAGGGTACAGCATGGGTGTGGCCTGGCTGTTGCTCTCCTCATGCGTGCATTGTTCCCACATTAAGGCATCAAGTTCAAACTTGCACGTCCTGAAAGTTCTTCCTAGAATTTCTCTCCCTCGTGATACTAACCTGGCTCTTTTTTCACTTCTCTCAGAAGCACTGAAGCTGCTCACAAATACATATCTAGATGGGGTGCCCAACTAGAGGAACTGGGAAACCTCTTTGATTTTGAAAACTGTTTTTATTTATACACTTGGGACAAGCCCAGAGGCTGTCTGGGCAGCCAGGAAGTTCCAGAAAGGAATTTCCCCCCATCAGACTAGGAACCACAATAATATTTCCCCCTTCCTCTTCAGAGACTGTGTGTGCTCATTTCCTAGCATTTTTGCTTTAGAAGTTTCTCATTTTTGCAGGACCCTAGGACCTTTTTCTCTGTTCCTTCTAAACACTATAGTTGGAGGTTTCTTGTCTTTGACCTAAAGACCTCAGGTCTGAGGCAGCTGATGAGCTGGTAAACTCTTTCTGTGGGGGTAGACTGGATATTTCTTTCTTGTTTGGGCTGACTGCTCCTGACTGCATGGCAGGGCTCAGAAGCACTGTGTGATCCCAGCTGAGGACTGCTATTGAGAAGGCATTCGAAAAGGAAGAGATGTGAGTGAGTTGCAGTGACTGTATTTGAGGGAAAGAAGGTCAGGTGAGACAATTCCTCTTCTCCAGGGATTAAAGAAAGAAGCTATCCAAAGCTTCATTGCTTCTCTTTGCTTGTGTTTCTGAGAAGCCAGGCTGCCCTGCTACCGTGGAGTTTCTGGGTGGCTGAACTAAACTATGAGTGCTGTCCCAGCAGCCTGTTACCGAGTGGCTGTCAGGAGGCCCTTCCAGGCCCTCTTGCAGAGGAACACGTCTGCAGTACCATCAGGGGAAGCACAGTGTAAATGCCTAGTCTCTCAGGCTCTCGTTGTATCAGCCACATGCTGACTTTCCAATTGGCCCAAGCAATTTGCAGGGAGAGAATGGGCAGCAAGGGAATTATAACAGAGATGGGGCTGCCCAGCAGTGCTGTTGATAGGATTGTCTCTTCTAATTATGCATGTCACATGACCTATGCTGGAACGGTCACTGTTTCTCTATCAAATAGCATCTCTTCAATTTCCTTTTTCCTTCTTTTCCTCTTTTATGGCAGTCAAAACCTGTGTATGCCGAAACATGTGTCCTAGGTACCTCATTGCTCAGATGAGTCTAAAGGATACATATGTAAAAGAGAACAAATAACTGTTACCCTCAGCCACATTTAACCAGCCCTTCCTGATTCTCCTTGAATGTCCAAAGTGCTTGCATGACAGCAGCTGGCTCTGTTCTGGGACAGTTTGCAGGCTTTAAGATAATGGTGGGCAGCTCTCACCTTTGATTGCTTATAGCTTTAGTGAAGGGTTCCTTCGTGTGTGGGATCTGTTTCCCAAGTGCCTGTCCCATCCTCCTGGTATAAAAGACCACACAGTCAGAGCTTGGAGAGCCCTTGTGTGTGCTGCAGCTTCAGCCCTGCAGCTGGGTCAGCGGGTGTTTGTGCTTAGTTTGGCCTGTGTTAAGGCAGGCATTGTGCAGAGGCCGAGCCAGAGATGATCCCTTCTGGAGGAGCTCACAGGCTCAGCAGTTCACATGCCAGGAGGAGGAATGCCCTGTGGTTCCTGCTAGAAGTGACTGGTGGCTGGCTAGGGACAAGGCTTGGTGCCCTTTATCTGTTTTGTCAGTCACACTGTTCTGGGAACAATTCTCATTATTTTTTGTGGATTGTCCTTCTCTTCTGCTTTTATCTACATACATTGGACTGTGTTTGAATCTGTTGGTGGATGGCCCTGCTCTGGAGCACCATTCAACATGTGCCTAGCTTTGGGTTCACATCTTCCTCCAAGCAAGTTCCAGGCTCAGCTTTGATTCTGCTCCTGCCCTCCTGTTCTCTTGTAGCATTTTCCTTGGCAGATGCTCCTTCCCTGCCTGGAACTGGCAGTACCTCCAGTGTCTGTCTTGCACACCACCCGGTTAGGGTCATAAGCAAGCAGGAATGGATGGGGTTTTTCCAGCTCAGCCTGGTGTCCCTGGGTGTAATGCGGGGAGATCCCCAACAGATGGCACTTGAAGCTCTTCCCTGGCTGGCTTTTCCCTCCAGCCTCGCGATGCTCAGACCCGTGTACGCACAGATGCAGCATGAGCCTGTTACGGCACGGTGTGTGGGAAAAGGAGACCAAAAAGCGGTTCACTGTGTAACAAGGGGCGAGCAAATCCCCAGGTGACTTCAAAGGGTGAAAAAAGCATCTCTTTCCTTTTGAGAAGGCTTGGCCAGGCCTGCCTAATGAGGCTTTCTGCACCCACACACATATTCCTGTTCTTGCACCTGGCAATGTCAGTGGTACACCTTGGGCAGGATAAACTGCAGAAAGGATTAGCTTGTCCTCTGAGCACAAGAGGAAACACAGCCCAGAGGGAATCTGTGCATTAAACTAATCCTCACTGCATTTTCTTCACCCCTACTGCCTGTCTCCCCATTGCACTGTTTGGTCAGGATTCCCACAGAGGAATGTGTCCAAAGGAAAGTAAGATGAGGCACAGCAGACATCCAGCAATATCTTCCCCATGGCAGCAGTGGGCAGGAACATGTGGAAGTGAACCAGTACCCTGCCTCAGCTCACAGTCCCCTGCCCTCTCCCTGTCACCTCAGTGCCATGTGTTCTTGCAGGGAAAACTTGCCACTTGCCTCTTTTCTGCTCCTGGTCTGACCATGAGGAACTTAAAGAGCTCTACAAGAAATACTGGAGCAGGCATATGGGTTTACCCTAAATGTTCATGCTTTTGTCATGTGACCAGAGGAAACTTGAACTAGGTTTGAGATTTGAGATTTGGTTTGAACCCAGTAGGCAGATCAAAACTCCAGGGGTGAGAAACCCACACGAACCAAAACCAGAGCAGAGTGATCACATGAGATGCTTGGGAACAGAAACCACTGAATTTTGCATAGCTCCAGCAGTGTGATCTCGTAACAGGCTAGATTACAGTCTGGGCACATATGGCTTAGGGACCAGGAGGTACCACTTCTATTCTAGGATCTTCCACAGCTTTTCTCAGTGACCTTCAGAAAGTCAAGTAACCTTCTCTGACTTGGGTTTTTTTCTTTGGGAATAATACTATGACTTACCCTTGGAAAATATTTTGCTATCCTCAGATAGAAGTTACTTGGTAGTGTTCTGCAACCTGTGTGTGGAGGAGCAATGTCTCCAGCCCTTTCAGGAAGCTTTCTTTCCACTATGTGATGCAGCAGTGTGACTTGTCATCTACTGAGAACCCATTCAGCATGTTGAGCCTCATCCTCAGGGCACAGATCACCTAAGACAAGGGTTGCAGCAGTAGGTTGTAGCTCTGCTTTCTGTGATGGTTTCTTTTCCTCTGGGGGGTCTGCTAAATTGCTTGTCGCTGGTTGCAGCAGTGTGTCACTGTGCCTTATTCAGAGAAGATGCTGGATGCCATGGATTGATGATTCTGGTCATATGAAATACAAAGCAAGAAAGAAACAGCTGCTCTGCAGGTATTTGCTGAAACACATAGAGGTAAAGGTTGCAGAAGCAGGATTTGTAGAATTAGTTTCCCTCAAATTGCAAGTGCCCCAAAAAAGCTTCATCAGCACTTGGTTTTGCTGCTTGCCCTGAGAAGGCCTGGCCCTGCAGCTGGTTAGGAAGTCTAGCACCAACCCTTCCCAGGCTGGGGTCCACACTGCTGTCCTGTGCTGTGGTGGGGTGGGGTGAGCTCATGTAGAGCCTGTGATGTGTTACAGTTGGGATGGCAGGTTCTGCCCTTCTCTGTTTCAGGGAGCTTTTTCAGCTTCATCTGTTCTGAAACAAAAACTAGGCCCTAGAGTTGATTGATCTCTGAATGGGAATGCAATCATACACAGTAGTTTAAGCTGATTGTGGTTTATGGGTTATATCTTACAGACCATTACAAGGACAGTCAGTGTCTCCAGAGCTGAAATAAGGATTGAATAAAGGCTTGGGGAATTTCGCTTTATATGGAAAAAAAAAAAAAAAAAAAAAAGGAAAAAATTATAAGAGAGTCTCAGTTGTTGGACTTTCGGATATACATTGGTTATTGGTTAGGTCCCAGAAATAATTCTTATCTAACATGAAATAAAATATTGCATATTTATATGGAGGATTTCTGGTTTCAGTCAGCGTTTTACTCCCTCCTACTGGATGCAGGATGCCAGACTAGTAATCTGCCCATGTGCACTATTCTCTGGTTTTTTAAATCCATGCAATAAGAAAAGCAGAAGTACCTACAGCAATATGTGGTGGCTTAGAGTCATAAGGTTGGATTGTGATTTCAATTTGCTGTGAACTCGGGGAAAACTAGGTGAAAACTAGGTGAAAAAGTCCTTGGTGTGAATGCAGAAGGCACAGAACAAGTATGGTTTAACAGATGGACAGTTTCCTACTGCAGACATCTTCTAAGAAGGCACTATCTGAAAAGCAAAATTTTTGCTTTCTGGCTCAGGCTCTGTGCTTGTTGTACTCATTCAAGAAAAAATACTTTGCTAAGTGGAGCTGAACCGAGGCCCTTTCCCCTGCAGCAAAGATGTGCTCTCTCTTTTCCACAGTCAGCACTTTAGGAGTGCTCTTATCTTGTTACAGGCCTGCTGGCTGAGAACTGGGAACCCACAGTTAACCAGCCTGCGCTCCTCTGGAATTTGTACACAAGCAGAGACCTCTGCAATGCTTCCTAGCTTGTCCCAGGAGGAAGGTTGGGACAAAAGATTCTGCTGGCCCCCAGGGACGGGTGATGGCCAAAAGGGACCTTTCACCTAGACACGGGGAGTTCATCGCCGGCACGGAGCTGGCAGTGGGTGAAAGCCCTTTGTTGTTACTGCCGGCAAACGTGTCGGCGGCTTCCTGTGCGTTCAAAGTGGCCGGGAGCCTATCAGTCAGCCCCGGATAACTTTCCTGACTGTTTTGCCAGGGAGGTGCTGGGGGACTGCCCATGGAAATGGGGCACCTTGTGCCCGAGGATGGCCTGTGCAGCAGGAGCTGGTGCTGGCCTGGCCCTGCGCTTGCGTTTCTGTGGGGAAAGGCTGTGGCGAGCTTCCCTGCTGCTGCAGGCGCCGTGCAAGTTCCCGGGGTGGCTCAAGGAACTCGAGACAGGACCCACGAGCCCTCCCTATGGATCTGTGCTCTGAATGGGAGGACAGGACAGACGGCTCACGGCATCCCGTTTTGGGATCCCTGGACTGAGCGGGCGGCAAGCCAGGATGCGGTAGCGCAGAGGCAGCTACCAGTCCCCTATATGCCGAGCAGAGCCCGCCCAGGTCGGGGAACTCAAGGACCGCCAGCGGTCGGGAAGGGCCGGTGACCCTTTAAGCGGAGTCCCCGCCCCGTCCCGCCCCGTCGGGCCAATGTGCGCCGCGGCTGCCGCGCCGCTTGTTACAAGTTTCCCGTGGCGGCGGTGCCGGAGGGAGCCCGGCGTGGTGGCGGGCCGCGGCAGCAGCGGGGCGCGATGCCCGGTGCCTGCCCGGGGCTGACCGGGCGGGAGCGCTGCCATGAGCGGAGCCCGGCGGCTCGGCCAGGGAGCTCTGCCGTCCCGCAGTGAGCACTCTGCGCCGAGTGTCTCTTGTCCCCTGCAGCACGCTGCCAGCTGGTACCTCCCTCCTTTCTGAAGCGTAACTGAGGAGGGGGTGGAAGGCAGAGGAAGTTTGGTGCTCAGTTTTTTTCCGCAGGCTTTGGAGAGGGATCCCCTTTGCGTCCCAGCGCGGAGGGCTGCAGGACGGGGTGCGGTGGCGGAGGGCAGAGGGGCAGAGCCGGGAGCGGCCGTGCGGAGCCGTGCCCCGCCGCCGCGTACCTGGCGTGCTGGATGCGAGCTCCGCGCAGCTCCGCCGAGCGTAGCGGCAGCGGCGCGGCAGATGCAGATGAGTGCGTGTGTGTATGCTTAACCCTTTCTTGGCTCCTCGGATTTGTACCATGCTGAAGATCCTCACCAAAAAGCTCAGGAACCAGAGTTTGAACGAAATTCAACCTTTCCAGCTAAAGGTAAGAGAAGCCGGTTTTGTCTCCGTTGTTTTTTTGTCCCCTTCAGGTAACTAGTAAGAGGGCCTTGAGAAGCTGGAAACTTGCAGTGTTTATTATGCTGGGTCAGTTTCCTCTCAGCCAGTGTGCTCAGGAGGAACTGGCCTAGGCTGTATTCCTGTTACTTAAAGTCCCGTTCCTTTGCACTCAGAATTACCCTGCACAATTCAGATAATACAGAAAGGTGTATGAAGACAGATGCAACTGTCTGTTCTTTAGAATGTTTTCCTTTTGATGGGATTCACATTGTGTAGGCATTTGCCTAGATACCCTTGTACGTGGGCAATCTGGAGCCTCTCAGCCCTTTCCAGGCTAGAACCCCACTGTGCTAGGTACTGTACAAACATGATTTACCTAAAATGCCTTTCAGCTCGTTATTTGCATTTCTCTCTCTTCTGGTCCTAAGGCCAGAATCTGAGCTGAAGTTTGCAGGCTGGATCATTGCTTTGACCCATAGCTTTCCAGATTCTTCTTGTACATCCGTTTTTAATGTTTAAAATAAAACTGAGGACCACAGATTCAGGATAAGAACTGTCTAAGCCCTTCCTGCCAAATATAAAGAGGAATTTTTGAGCCATATACTGCGGGATAAAAATGGAGCCATGACGAATGAGAAAAAAATACCAGATCCTGATTTGGCAAAATTGTTGTGAACCAAGGGATATCCTCTGAAATCAGCAGAGTTACTCTGGATTTGCACCAGTACTGTGGGAAGTGCAGCACCTGGCCCCAAATAAAAGAAGGGATCTGGGAAAAATAGCAGCCCTCGTTGCCTGAGTTGGGGGCTGGGGATTCGTATACCAGACTCTAGTGGAGTCTTTTGTATGTGTTACACAGAGGCTCATTGCCGTGTGGCTGCACTTCTGCGCAGTCACTCTGGACAGGCTGATGGCAACTTTGATGAAACATCAGCACTGTTTCTAACAAAGTTTGCTGTACTTCTTCCTCTGGGGATTGCACATTCTGTGGCTCTCAGGGGAGGCTGGGTTAGATTTTATTTTTGGAAGTAAAGTAAGGGCAGTGCTGTAGGTTGTAGTGGATTGATTCAGTGCAGAGTATTTGCAGAGGCAGTGAGGGTTTTTTTAACACTGTGTTTCTGGGCCTTAGGCTGCAATCTCCTCCTTTAGCTTTATTGTTTGTCTCTTGGAGCCTCAGGTCGTGAAACCGCGAGAATCTTTGGAAGGAGCTCTCAGAGGCAGATACAGCCTTCAGGATGCTTGGAGGTCTGCAGGAAAATGTGCATGAGTGGGCATCTGCAGCCATTTTGTTCATGTTAATGCCAAGGTTGTGCTGCAGACAGGTGGTCTGCATTTTTGCAGGCTTAGTGGAGACAGTCAAGCTTGCACTGTGCCTTGCTTGCAAGGCTTTTGCATAGCCCATCAGAGCTGTCTTTGCAGCCTGCAGTGGGGAGTGCTACAATGACTGGTACACATGTGTATGGGCAGAAAGCCAGACTTGCAAACTCTGAGTTTAAATCTGTTTTGTAGGTCTTTGGGGACCATGTGCAGCTGCCTGGTCTTGGTTGAGCCTTGCAGCAGCATACTAATTGCTTAATGGAGTGTGCAGTGCTGTGTCTTAGGTGTTGGACCAGAGCTCCTTGCAGGTATGGACCCTGGGTAGGTGTCACAGGGGGTGAGCAGTGTGGAAGCTTCTGGTGGCTGTGCTGTGCATGGACCCTGTGTCAAGGCCAAATGTCCTGTACCATTTTGCTCTACTGCCCTCATGATGTGGGGCTGCCAGGCACTGACCAGACTCAGCCTTCTTGGCCTTGGTCCGTGTCTATGCGGGCCTGTACGTATTCTGGCTTGTATGGTCAATGCATTAGTTAAAAGGTCCAGTGTGCTGTCATTGAAACCTAGTAAAAACCTAGGTAAGAGCACAGAACCAGGTCTGTAGAGGTCTGTAGCCCTGTAAGTGGAGAATGAGCATCAAGTTTGGATAGAGTAAGAATTGATCTACATTCACCACCCAAACCAAGTGCTTTCTGAGCTTTAATAACAGTGTGCTTAGCTGCTCATCTCCTTCATTGCCCACTTGCTTTAGCACTTTGGGTTTTTTGGGAAGTTCCCAAATTGAAGGAAAAGCAAGCTGCTGTTGTGCTTCTAGGTTACAACTGTACTGAAATTAGCCAAAGTCTCAGGAGACTGTCCTTGGGTAAACTGTCAACTCATTTTTACAAGTGTGGAAGATTTGACCAATCTTGGATTGGCATCAAGCTTTGGAAGTATTTTCAGGATGAAATTTCTGCCCACTGTAAAGGTTTTATTTTTGTAAGAAGTGTCCCAAATTGGTTTAGTGTGGCTGTAATAGGTCCTCCTAGTTTTCCCCTGCTTGGAGAAGCTGAGAGGATGCCATGTCCTTCTGTAAGTGAAACCACAAAATATGCAATCTTTGGGTGTTGATGTAATGGACTTCTCCTTTTCCATTCTAAAGCTGGCCTTTGGGCAGTTGGCAGCTAGGGCTGCTCAGAGGACTTTGACTCGAGATGTGCTGGTGTCTCTCAGAAAGTGTCCTTCCATTTCCCTTTCACCAGAAGTCACCATGGTGGGAAGGGGAGGACTGACTGACACTTCACCTGATGTTGGGTTAGCCTGATCAGCCAGTAGTTCCTGATAAGGGTGGCTGGGCTGTCAAGTGTGATAGGGTTCAAATTTGAGTGCCTCGCCTTGGAAGACAGCTGACCTTGCTTCACAGAATACCAGAATGGGTAAGGTTGGAAGGAATCACAGTTCCGGAATCATCTGTTCCAGGTTCCCTGCTCAAGCAGGGTCATGGTAGAGCACATGGCACAGGATAGTGCCCAGACAACTCTTGAATATCTTTAGTGAGGGAGACTCCACAACCTCTCTGGGCTTGGTCACCTACACAGTAAAGAAGTTCTTCCTTGTGTTCAGGTGGAACTTCCTGTGCATCTATCTGTTCCTGCCTGTTGCCCCTTGTCCTATTGCTCAGCACCATTGAGAAGAGCCTGGTTCCATCTTCTTGACACCCCCTCTTCAGGTATTTATATACATTGGTGAGATTCTCTCTGTTGCCTCTCTTTGAAACTGTTGAAACTGACCAGGTCCAGATCCCTCAGCCTCTCCTGCTAAGAGAGATGTTCCAGTCCTTTAATCATCTTTGTTACCCTCCACTGGACCCACTCAGGAGCTCCAGGTCTCTCTTGTACTGAGGAGCCCAGAACTGGACACAGCACTCCAGGTGTGGCCTCACCAGGGCTGAGTAGAGGGGCAGGATCACCTCCTCGACCTGCTGGCAGTGCTCTTCCTAATGCACCCCAGGACAGCACTGCCCTCCTTGGCCGCAGGACACGCTGCTGGCTCATGGATGGCTTGTTGTCCAACAGGACCCCAAGGTCCTTCTCCACAGAGCTGCTTTCCAGCATGTCAGCCACAGCTGTCATCTATGTGCTGGTCCATGGGGTTATTCTTCCTTAGGTGCAGAACTCTGCACTTACCTTTGTTGAATTTCAGAAGGTTCCTCTGTGCCCATCTCTCCAACCTGTCCTTCTGAAGGGCTGCACAGCCCTCTGGGGTATCAGCCACTCCTCCCAATTTTGTGACATCAGTGAACTCAATGAGGAGGCATCTGTCCCTTCATCCAAGTCATCGATGAGTGAGTTAAACAATATTGAGCCCAATACTGAACTTTGTAGGATACCTCTAATGACAGGCCTTCAGCCAGACCATCTACCACTGATTATGACCATCAGCCAGTTCTCAATCCGCCTCACTGTCCACTCATCTTGTCCACGCTTCCTGAGTTTGCCTATGAGGATGTTGTGAGAGACTGTGTTGGAAGTCTTGCTGAAGTCAATGTAGACAATATCCACTGCTCTCCCTTTATCCAGCCAGGTAGTTTTTTCCTTTTAGGAGGCAATTGGGTTTGTCAGGCATGACATTGGTAAATTCATGCTGACTACTCCTTGTCCTCCATGTGGATAGACATGGCCTCCAGAATGAGGCATTCCATCACACATTTCTGGGGATTGAGGTGAGGCACACTGGCAGGTGTTAGTTCCCTAACTCCTAATTCTTGCCTTTTTTGAAGACTGGGATAACATTTGCTTTTTTCCAGTTCTCAGGCACCTCTCGTGATCGCCATGACCTTCCAAAGATGATCGTGACTGGCCTAGCCCCATGGTATTTGCCAGCTTTCTCAACATTTGTGGAAGCATCTCATCAGAGCCTGTGGATTTGTGGATGTCAAGTTTTCTGAGGTGTCTTTTCCATTGGATACTTGTGCCCCTGTAGCAGGGGCAGCATGTCTGCTCCTGAGCTCTTAGCACAGCCTGTTAGCTTAAGAGCTTCAGCTCTTCAATCTTCAGCTTCTGTGGCTCAATCCAAAAAAGGAGAGGGCATTGCCTGGTGCCTCAGTCTTTGGTCTACCACTTGCTTCAATGGTCTGTTGTTATTGGCTAGATATTAGGCCAAATTCAGGAACCTTTTTGGCTGCTTTTGAGCCAGAAGTGGGTCTGACTTTACAGGTTAAGGATCATCTTTGATAATGGCTGGCAACTGGGTCTGTTTCAGAGCAGTTGAGACAGGACAAAAAAGTGAGATCAGAGGTGTGTCCCACACAGTAGTGAAATGCTTCAAAACCAGGAAAGTGAGAGGGACCTGTAACTCAATGCCTGATTTTTTTTTTTTTTTTTGTGTTAGTTGTCCAGTACTACAGTCTAGTGTAGTTTTTTATTATTTTCTTTCCTAGTTTTAGACTCGTAGCCCTGAGAAGCACTTCCTGAACTATTAAGTCAGGCTGATCAAGGAGCTTTTAAAATGCATATCTTGGGCTTGCATCTGGGTTTGTGATGGAGAACTGATATTGAGCCCTTAGAAGTGTTCTCTAACCAGCCCCATGAGCTTTCTGCAAATCAAATGTCTTATTCATCCCCACAGTTTGGGGTAGGGGTTTCTCACACAAATGTGTTTCTTCCAAGTTTCTCTTTAACTCTTGGGGCCTTGCTATTTATGTAGTGGCTCAAGTGTGGGTGTCTGTTTTCTGAGCTTTGCTTGCAAGCAAGCTCCTTCGGGCAGGGAGCATCTGGCTGGAACAAGTCTGTGCATTGCCAGTCAAACTAAGCCCTTAATTAGTGGCCCTAGGTGTTATCAGAATGAAACAGTTGGATTGTGGTGTGTTAAAAAATTAACTGGCTGGAACATGCAGCTAAAGAAGACTGAGCCCTTTAAAGGTGGCAATTTCATTCCAACTTGCTGTTGACACAAACAACTTTGGAGGTGATACAACTGATGTTCTAATCAACAAAAGTTGTTAAATTACTTATATACTTGGCATATTCACTTTGGTCGTGGGCAGACATAGTACAGGTACATTTGTCACTTCCTTAATGTTGATCAGTGATACAAAGTCAAATGTGAGTGTTCTGGTGACAGGGAACTCTTCTACATAACTTTAGCCTTGTACTTGCTTAAAGGGAATTGTGTGCTAGGTGCTAACACAGCCACTGTGTCAGTTGTCTTCATGTACTCTTGCAGCTTATATGTGTGCATACACAGCACTGGGGGCCAGAAAGTCATCCCAGTTATTTTCTGCTGGCATCTCTACCTGGAATCAGCTATGAGACTCTGGTCTGGCTGGCCAGCCCTGACAGGCAACTGGGAATCATCTTCATCCTCCCTGTATGAAGGGGATTCAGCTGGCTGTGCAAAGTGAACCTCAAGGCTGCAGGCAGTGAGTCCTGCAGTCAGCTTGTTACTCTGTGGAGTTGGGAGCATTATTTTTTTTCTCAGACCAAAAAAAGGAGTGGAGTAGCAATATTATTGATGCACGGTGCGTATGCTTTCAAAGATCTGCAGAAGTGCTCAGGCTTATTATGAATGAGGACAGGCTGATTTCTGCCTTCCTTTGGGCTGACTGCTTGTTGTGTGTCACAGGTCTTCGGCTTGGTGCAGGGAACATTTAGCTTTGAATGCTGTGGTGTATGCAGGTTTTCTCTCCTTTGTTGGTTTTCCAGCAGATGCCACAGGTTCATTCCTCTAAAGCTAGAGGACTCTGTTTTACATTGAAATTTTGCTTTTCTTCCTGTTACACCAGCTGGCTAAGTTAGATGCTTCTGGTTTGTCATAATTTCAGGAAAGTCACAAATGCGTGAATCTAAGTGTGCAAGTACAATTTTGACTTTTGGAGTACCTATGAATATGCGTGAAGTTAAACTTGTGATAATTTGGACTGGAAATATGTAGGTTTGTGGCTTAGAAAGGCTGTGATAGATACTTAGCTAAGGCAAAGAATAGAAGAGGCAATCCCAGTCACTTTAAGCCTTAGGTTTTTGAGACTTTTGCCTAAGGCATTGTAAAATAATAGGTTTGCAATTCTTTCTACTTGACTTTGAAGATCTGAATCTTTGAGGGTTGTCATCTTTTCTGTGCAGACATTCAGCACTGATAATCTCCTGTAATGACTTAATTCCAAAGAGTGATACTTCAGACAAATTGCAGATAACTACATATACAGCATGATTCGTTGACATTGAGGTAGTTTGTTGAGACATTCTCTCAGCTGGCCTTTATGACTGATAGGAAACTGTGGACTAGCTTAAAAAAAGTCCACCTCCCAAAGGCACAAATAAATCTCATTACTTTGTCTTGTATTTCCCAATTGTTGGTTTTTATTTGAATGAAAAACTAAATTCTGAAAAGTCAGTGCTATGTATTTAACTTGGGGATTTCAGTGAAAATGGATTATTTTTCTTTGCTGAATAGTGCAGTTCTTCATTTCCTGCTGTCATGCATTGTCCTACAAGTTCCAAATTGTCAAACTGTTTGGGATGCTAAATGTCTTCTTGAGCACGTAAAGAGCTCATATTTGACATGAAAACAGAAAGCAAAACCAGGTCATTATTTATTTTAATTATATGGCTTTCACAAAAAAGTAGGTTCACCTTTTCTTTTATTGTAAAAAGAAGGCATGCATCTGCTTAGGAGAATTCTGTGGAGTGGTGGGTGGGCAGAACACCGCTCTACTGTAGTGTGTCAGCCTGGCCAGCTTCCCTGGCTGTTCCTGGAGCATGCCTGGGGTCACAGCAGTGTTGTTGGGCTTCCTCGGAATGGGAACCAAGGGCTGTATTCCCTTTTCAGTGGGAAATAACACTCCCACACACATTGTAGGCAGCGCCAACCCCTCCCACCCCCGTGCCTTTATCTGTAGCCCCTGTTCTCCTGTTGAGTGGGATTCAGGTTGCCGGGTGATCCAGCTCTTCCTAGCAACCGGCATCACAGGTATGTGTGTGCTGGGCTGCGCGCTGCCGCAGGAGCCGCTGTGCGTGGCCGTGGGCAGCGCCTGTCTGTGCTCCTGCCACCGCTGGCCAGCAGTCAGCCAGCCGAGCTGCTTGTGAATAGGCACCAGCACCACCCACAAGTACTCAGCGGGAACACCCAGGCAAGGATTTAGAGAAAAGCCAATTAGTTGTGACCTTTATCTGCGCTGAAAGCATTCCCTGTGCAGCGAACTCTGCTGTGACCCAGGCCTGAAAGTCGATGTAAAGGACATATGGCCCAGTGTGACCTGTGCAGAGCCAGTCTGGGCACAGGGCTGCCCAGGCTGTGGGGATGCAGCAAGCAGGTGAAGCACAGCTCTTCTGGTTGGGCATGGTCACTCCTTGGGGGCGGACAGCTCAGGGTCTCTAGGCATTTCTTCCCCCTCTTGGTGTGTTCTTGCTTTTTGTGCCCATTATAACCTCCTCTCTGCCATGGGCTGGTCTGTTTGGACACAGACTTGGCATCCATATGTGCCCCAGTCTATATGTCACACTGAATTGTTCAGTTCCTATAGGACAGGCATTTTTAAGCTGGGGCATCTTAGGAGCTGGCTGAGGCAGAGGGAGCAGATCTTACATGATTAGTAGGGTTGTTTTTTTGTTTTGTTGGTTTTTTGGTTTGTAGGGTTTTGTTGTTGTTGTTTTAATCTCCTTTGTAGTCACTGCACGCCAAGTGCTCAGCCAGGTGAACTTTTGCTGTCCTGTTGAGCAGCTCTAGCAGAACTGGAATGCCACAATAGAGTACCCTTGTAAAGAACTCACATGGTTAGTTCTCTGAACCATCCCTGATGGCTTTATGGAGGGTGAAATACCATGGATGCTTATGGAAACTTCCTCTTGGACTTGTATGTAAGAAAGTTATCTTGCTTGGTAGATTTGCACCGAAGTGGTCACATGGCTGTATGTGCAGTAATCCAAATCCTGGTTCTTTCTAGCTATTCTGTGTTAGCACAACAGAATGTCATCTAACGGTGGCAGGAGCTAAAAGCCCAAAGAAGATTTTGGATTTTTGAGTGCTTTACAAAGCAGCTGGTGTGGACCAGCCCCTTGTTTCTTTGTTTCCAGCCCTCTCCTCCCCCAGTGCTCTTCTCCAGGCAGCTCGTCATCCAGGCTCAGCCTGCTGCCGGGAATCCAGCTTGCCAAGGCCTGAGCTGTGGTCCTGGGAGCAGATCCATGTCTGTGCATCTGGCATGCACCCTTCAGATGAGTGTTGTGAGCCAGCAGATGTGGTGAAACTTGGGGAAGTATCCCTAAGGCATGGTAGCCTGCTAGGCTGTGGGTTGCCTTCCTCAAACAGCGTGACTGGGTTAGTTGGTCCTTGTGCCCAGCAAACACGCCTGAGAAAAGCCTCTGCAGCTTTGCCTGGATTCACCTCCCCATCCTAGCTCCAGCATCAGACCATATGAGAAGAACTATGAGTTCAGGGCTTGAAACACTTTCTGAGGAGGAAAAGGAAACCAATTCCTGAGGTCTCCAGAGGAGGCTTTTATTAGTCACGTCTCCTGTTTCATCTATAGGTTCACCTGAGGTTTGTTGCCTGACTTCAGGGTAGATGGTCCTTATCTAAATTTAGATTTTTGAAAAGATGGGAGATGGCTGGTATTTGTGAGATGTCCAAATACCTCAATGTTCATAAATATCCACAATGAGAATAGGTGGGCCTTGGTTTCTGATATATCTAGGGACCAAATGATTGCTTGGTAGCTGATTAATTGATTTGTCTGGGCTACAAACCTGGTTTTGAGTCAGGATTTCAAGGAGATCGCACAATTTGAGGTGTTGATAGCACAAAGATCCTATCCCTTCACACTTATTTTGTTCAGCAGTCTGTCTCATCTTACCCCTTCCTAACGGGGTCACATTGTTTCCATGATGCATGCTGGTTTTTATTTAACTGATGTCCTTGCTTCTTGGCATGAAACAATCTGCCAAGCTCTATATGGACATAAGATGAGAATAAAATTTCCTTTGGTTGAATGGGGAATTTCCCATCTTAAGGAAAGGTGCCAGACAGGCAACTAAGTTCTCCAGTTTGCTAAGAGTGTGTCTGGATGTAAGCTGGAAAAATATAAAATAATCCTTCCATATCCTGTCACCCAGTTATTACACATAAAGCCAAGTGGTTATTCCAGACAGTTGTCTGCAGCTAGACTATTCTTGTGTGTGCCATTTTTTTTTTAAATATAGTTTTTTCTTTATTCCTATGAGTTGGTTATTCCAAGGGAATAAATTTCTATGGTCAAAGGCTAATTAAGAGGAAAGAACAGAGGTATTTGGTGTGAAGCATATAAACTGAAATAATTTAGAGGCTTGAAAAATCAGCAGCTTCCATGTACACATTTTTTTTTTGTTCACAGAGAACCCTTTTTGTTCTGGCTTGGACAGAGCAAATCACTTTTGGGAAGCCCCTCAATGGTGTTTTGCGGAGGGCTGCAGTGCAGTGCAGCTTTTCCTATCTTGCCCCTGAACTGATACATGGGGATGCTAATTTAGTATGTAGTGCTTGGACACTGTCTCAGTAGCACTCTGTGGTGGGGTGGGTTGGACCTGGCAGAACACTGTCACACTTTGCTGTGTGCATCCCCCTTATGTTGTGACATTGCAAGTAATTGCATGGTGCTCTGTTCTGCTTCCATGAATGGGATTTAGGAGCATCCATCCCATGTCAGACCTACAGTTTCCCCCAGTAGCCTATCCTCCTGAATTAGTAACCTAGTAAGTTTCTTCTGCCTAAACCTGTTGATTTTACACCACCATATCTGTGTAGGGTTATTTACATCCAGAACATCCTGTGGCAGAGTATTTCACACCTTAACTACACCTGCCAAATGATCACCTGTTATTTGTTTAGGACATAACTCATACTAATTTAATTTTGTGCCTCCTGTCCTGTATATTGGAGAAGAGAGTGAATATTCAAATTCTGTCTTTGTGAATATTCAAATTCTGTCTTCTTTTCTAGGTCACCCCTCCATGTGTGGGATGATCTGACAACCCATTTGTCAGATTTTCCCAACTAGGAACCGCTTGAAATCACAAAATATTTACCAGAAAAGGATCTGGTGCAGTGAGAGACATTGCAAGTTGTGACATGCTCCTGACTCTTACTTTGAAGGTGCCTGACCAGACGGATCAAAGACCTGGTCTGAAAGGATTAACCTACTGGTTTGCCCTCTGATAAAACACAAGAAGTTTGGTGTAAATCCATAGAGATGAAACAGCTCTCATCTGCTTGCACTCAGAGGGGTTAATGTGAGATTTTGAGGGGAGGAGAAGCCTGAAATGTCTCATGTGCTCCAAATGTATTTTCCAGCCTGACTGTAAGGCATTGTTCCTTGTGTTTGCAAATGTGGCTAATGTAGTTCTTTATGGCTGAGCAGAGGTGAGTGTCGAGTGAGGTCTCCCAACACAAGCAGCTTCTCCTTAGCTAAGGAAGTATCTCAGGGCAAAGGCAGTTGCCCTCTGAGTCTTTTGAGTAGGGAGTGGAAAAACTGTTACCAGATGTGTTGTTTATGCCAGCTGCTGTCAGCCGTGCTTCCCTGGTTGAGGGGGCTCATGGAATGCTGAGGAGCTGCTGTAAACTGCCTGAGAAGTTGGCCTGTGCAAAGAAACCTTTTCCCATCACAGCAATGTAGTAACTGAGCCAGGCTGATGGGATGGGGTATGGGTCGGGAGGGGGGGGTGTATTTAAATCCCCGTGGCCAAGGCTGGAATGGTTGGCAGTGGTGTGAGCAGCGAGCTCCCGTCCTCCCTCCTAATTTAAATGCATTACAGATAAGATCAGCTATTAGAGGTGCCTCTCCAGTTGTAGGTGTCCCTTGTACTGTCTTCCTCTTATGTCTGAGAGGGTTTTAAACCTCCGATAAATAGTGTTGCTTTTAATCTGACTATTTGGAGCTGAGGTTTAGCAGCAAATGGGCTGTAAATTACAGATGGAGCTAAGTCACTGTGTTTTAGTGCAGCGTGGATGAGGCCCTGTAAAGAAGGTCTTTAATCCTTTTTGTCTTCCTGGATTGCTGTGCTTTGTGGTGTCAACCCTGCTGAGTGACGCTGCTCCTGCCGGGTGTGAGCCAGGCGATTGCCAGGGCTCCAAGCTGAGAGCTGTCAGGGGAGTGGACCTCCTTTGCAAAGGGGTCTCTTTGCATCACAACTGCGTTGCTGCTTCTTTCTGATACGTTTCTTTGTTCTCATCTGAGCTATGTTGTCTCCCTTCATGGGATGAGAAAGCTAACAGGTGAACGCCACCCTCACAAGAATCCTTGAAATTTGTGTAGGAATTAGCCATAGCTCTCTTTATTGCAGCAGCAAAGCTATAAGTAGAGTAACAGAGCTATTGAGAAGCTCATAGTGTGATTCTGTCACATGCAGGTGACTGCCAGCTGGGGCAGGCTGGGCTGGGTATCTGCGAGGAGCAGAAGCTGAGTGTGGGAGGAATGTAGGAGGTTGGTGGGACACTTACTGGGCAGTGGCACAGCTGGGAGCTTTATGTGCAGGTAGAAGTGGAGTTGGAGGAGTGTATGGTTTCAATGGTTATAGCAGAGCTATAAGCCTCAACTAGCCTCTTAAGCTAACAACATAAGGATAGTTTGAGAATTTTGTAAAAGTTCTTGCTACCAGAAGGAGTGATACATATCACAGCATGGAGCTGCACCGTTCCCCTGGCTCCCATGCTGAAGAAGTGGTCTTACTTTGGAACTCAGTGGTCTGGGAAGTCAAGAAGGAAATTGAAGGATTAAAGACTCTACTTCCGTGGTAACACCTTTGTTACCAGACCCCATCCACCTGCTGAGTGAGGGCTGTAGTGACTTTATCTCTATTTTTAACAAGTGAAATTTATAACATTGAAACCATGGCTCCAAACATGACTGCAGCTATGTTCTATCAGAGAGGTTCTTGTTCTCATAGTGGCTTTGAGGATAAATAAACTTAATAATGTTCTCTCAGATTTGAGTATTTTGTGTGGTAAGGAACAGAGTCTGGGTGGTTTTTGTCTAGGAGGCCTTTTAAAGACTAAGTTTTTAATTGATAGCATTCATTTTTTGCCTTTTGTTGTCACAGAAGCATGATGCCTGATAGGAGGAGTGAGTGCCTCTATATGGGTGCCTATACCATTGGTAGAACTAAGTCTGTTCTAGGCTGTTTGCAAGTAATTATTTCTATTTCAGGTGGAATTTAAAAGCTTGATCTTAGTTTTATTCTTGTAACAATATTTGCCCAGAGTTCCTGAGAACAGACCCAGAGTGGGTAGGAGTCTCAATTGCAGGCATCAGCTGTATTCACTTCCCTGGCACTGGGGAACGTGGGATATTTACTTTCTGGTGCCTGTGCACACCAAGTGTTCAAGCACCGTAGGCTCACTGGTGGTGTAAACATACTTTTCTGGATTAATGGTAAAGCACTGGGACTTGCTGGGTTTCTCGGGGGTTTTTTGTTTGGTTGGTTTCTGTTTTGTAAACCCTCTGGTGTTTTTATCTTTACTTTCCTTCTGAAAAATCATCTCAGCTTAGCCCTGGGAAGAGCAGGGGAAGATTTTGAAAAAGAGGTTTGTACACTCTGACTGCTGCAAAGAGAACTAATGTGGGGCACATGAGAGAGTGCAGAGAGTCAGTTGTGTTGGCGTGAACCATGTTTTGACCAGTGAAAACAGCAACCCTTTCCAGGGCTGAAGCCAGCCCCACTGCACTTGTCTGCATAGAGTCCTCTGGCTTACTCTGCTTGCAGATGAGGATCCCCAGCACTAGGGTAGTGTATCTCTGCTTTAGTTCTAGTCAGATTTGTCCACAGGTGCCATTTCTTTCCAGAAGCTGTAGACAGTATGGTCAATACACACCTATGTATTTGTGGAAGTGCAGGTGGATGAGGGAGACGATTTAAAATGGTAAGAGGACCAAGCATGTGCCTCCTCACACCCACACACCACTCATATCCTTACTGTTCTGTGTAGGCCTTGTGCCTTCCTTTCAAGATCTAGGTAGCCCAATTTAAGCCCATGCTTCTGGAAATGCAGGTCAGTCATTGCTCCTCAGAACAGAAGCTTGGCTTCCATGTTCTTTGATTAATGACTGCCACCACTTGCATCCTGAAAGTTGCCAGTGACAACCATGTTTGACTGTTTTTGTTCAGCACTGAACAAAAATAATAACTGTATTGTTAAAGCATTGCAGATTTGTCTACCTGGAGTGACTCTCTGCTTCCCTCACATCTGTGAAACCACTGACAATTAATACACTCCAGGCTCATGCAGAAGCTGGCATTCCTACAACAGGCATTTTGCTGTACTTGGCATAGGTAGGGCTTAGAAAACAAGGGCCTCAGGGAATGCTGTATCCCACTGGCCCATCCCAGCTTTCATTTACCCAACAGCTGCTCTGTCAAGCAGGACCATGTTCAAGGGTTATGAGCCCTGGATTTGACTGTAGCCATGTGCAAGGAAATGGTGAATAGAGTTTGAAGGCAGACCTACTGTGATAATTAAAGAGGAACATAGTAACATGGAAAAAATATTCTAGAAGAGCTTTTCCAAACCAGGACGGTTCTTGCTGGGAATTTAGCTGTTGAAGGACCCCAGCTGTAAACCCCAGATATAGCCTGGGCAGTCACATCTCATATGTGGGTGTTTGAAGATTGAACTGAACTTTAACTTGGCAACTTTTCTTCAGGAGACAACCAGCCTGTTGTACTAGCATATATTCTTCCTGATATTCACTGAATATCTCTCAAAATTAAAGGAGATGTTGGGAAAGGAGTTGCACATTAATTTGAAGGTCTTTTGACTCATTCCTTCCTTCTTCCTAATGTTCCATGGCTCAAAACTGCCTTTCAGTGTCTCATCTACCTTGTTTTCCAACTCTCTCTAATTCAGAGTCTCTTATAGTTGGCAGGATGGCACCTCCCTCATTCAAGATCAGGCAGTGTCCCGTGGCAACTGTACCAGTTGTTGACTTGGAAAAATAACACTAGGGAAATTCAGTGAAATGTTTTTGCTAAAGCCAAGCAATGGAAATGGAGAAGAGCCAGCAGCAGAGCCCTGTGCTGTAGGTTGCCCATGTCTGTAGCAGCTGCTCTGTAGGCAGTGTGGCAGGGGGGAGGTGAGTGAGTACTGGTTTCATTTCTCCAGTCTGAAGTCTGAAGAAATGGAAATCAGTTCCCCATCACAGAGATACCAGTAGTTGTTGTTGAGCTCATCCATTGCTTTCTGGTTTTGTGCCAGGAACCGGGGTGTGAGACCAACTTAGCAGAGTCTCTTTCCAGGGCTCTTGGAAGGGACTTCACTTAGTTGCAGAGATTCCCTGGAGTGGCTGGCCTGAAGTGAGCAAGCCTGGGTCACAAACAGCCTTGTATGTGCAGCACAGGCAGCATTGGCCTCTGCCAGGGAAACTGCCTCCCTGGAGGTAAACTCCCTCCTTCCCTCCCTCCTTTACTCCCAGAGGGAGGTTGGGAATGATGCCCTCCAGCCTGTGTACATTCTTCATTCAAGCTGGGAACAAGGGGTTGCCTGTGGTCAGTTGTATCTTTGTATTATCTCTTCCTCATAAACATACCTATGCTGAACCAAACCATGCTGTTGGTATTTTAGGTTTTTGGGACAATGCAGCCTTTAAGTGGAGCCTGGTGGGAGAGTTTTAGTCTGTCTTAAATTTGAGATTTCTTATCCTTTGTAAGCTCACAGATGATTTTTAATGTCATTGCTTTTGATTGTATGATAGCAGGATAATTTCTCTTCTGGAAGCCAAACCAAGAGGAACTCCACCTTAACATAATGGGACTTTTTAATTATCTGAGGTATTTCAGAGCTTTAGACTTTGAGGGTGATGTGACCCTTTAGGACCTGGACAGTTTCAATTGCAGTTTGTTACTCAGTTGACAAGCAGCAGTGTCATCAGAAGGACATATTTTTCTGTCTCTAGTTTATTTCTTGTATCTCCTAATTTGTCTTTCATGTTAAAACTCCCTCAGAAGTGTAAGCTTTACTCTTAAGTTTTCCTTAAATACCATCTGGTTATTTTACACCAAGCTGTATTTCCTTACTAGAGATGGATGAGAAATGAAATGCATGGGGAAGTCAGTTTGTTTCTGTCTGGAACAGAAGAAGTCCTTATCCTGACTGAAGGTGTGTCAGGTGCCTGAGCTGAAGTTCCCAGGTGTAACACTGGGTGGTCCTCATCAACAGGAGGCTGCTTTCTGATGCATTTACTGAAGAAAGACTGAAGGGTGGATGGCCACCTGTCCTTTGGTTTTTGGCTTCTTTTGTGCCATAGGTTGTAAACATTTACACATTTATGTGAATTGAAGAATTTTTTTTTCTATTCTTTTCAATTTTGCATGTTAAAGCACATAGTGTGTTGGGCAGAGTCCTGGCAACTTTTCTAGTTGTTCCAGCTTGAGCAAGAGCTTGGACTATTGTGACACCAAGAGGAGTCTTTCAGTATAAACAGTTCTGCAATTGATGTGCTGTGAATGAAGCCATGATCTGGTGGGACTTTTGATGTGAAGTTTTTGAATCTTCTGCTACAGCAGTGTCACAGTTCTGAATTTCTGAGGAAAATGAGGCTGTGCTGCCTTGGACAAAAGTAAATCTGTGGCTAATATATGGGAGGCTGGAGGCCTGAACACAGTACTGCTGTGTTTAGTGAAATGTTTTTGAATGTTTAGGAGAGGGTACTGTTAAAGCCTGGGAAGAGTCAAAGGAGAAAGTATTTATCTCCAACTAGTCAGAGCATTAGTCTTTGATTCCACAGATCTCTAGTTTTTGGAAAGTCTTGTTATCCAGACTGACAGAGAATCTTTTTTTTACCGCGAAAAAAAATTTTTTTTTTTTTTTTTTTTTTTTTTTTTTTTTTTTTTTTTTTTTTATCTTCCATTAATCTTTGCCTATGTGAGGTATTGTGACAAGGAGTTTCAGGTAAAAAATTTCAGCTCTGCAAGATTAATGATTAGCCTGCTATGAATGGTGGTTCTCTGTTGGGGGACATGAGAGCTAGAGTCTCTTGTTTGAAAGATTTTTCTTTCAGGTGCTCTGAAGAAAACCTCTAGCAGAGTGTTTAAGGCAACTCACAAGGGTATTGGTCTGGTTGCCTGAGGGACTGGGGAGGACTCAGTAGAGGAGAGTTATCCATATGAGGCCAAGGGATGGTAAAATTTCACTTGTACAGGGAAGAGTGAATATTTTGGGAGCCTGTGACCTTCAAACCAAAGACCTTCAAATGTCAGTCGTTGACTCAAATTGAGCTCCTGTCTTAAGCATCTCAAGCCAGTGATATTGTGCAGTAGCTGTTTGACCTGCATGTGCTAGATGTCATTGGTTTTTTTTTTTTGAAGCAGTGCCATGCCATATATTGACATTCACATTGTACAGAAACTGAAGCTGCTAGGTTTCCCACGCAGAGCTGCTAAACCTCCCTGAAAACCCTGCCGTGTCCAAATGAAAGGTTTTTATGTGGGAATGAGGCACAGACTAAGGTCAGTACCTCTCGAGTTAGAAAGGGAGCCTTAGCTTTTATAACAGAGACAGGACCTCTGTCTGTCTGTACAGCAGCTACACAATGGCACCTCAGTGTCAGCTGTCCCCTCTGTGAACTACCATGGTACAAACAAGGTATTATACCTGCTCTGGGGACAACTAGAAGTCTCTGTGTTTGGCAGTGTTCCTCAGTGCCAGCTGCCTTTATTAAATGATGCATGTGTGTGAACACATACAAGAAAATTGTAGTTGTAGAAGGAAAAACAATGTCCTCCGTTTACTTCAGGAATATCTGCACCGGGGATAAATCTGCAATCTGACTTGCCTGATTCATCTTTTGACAGTTGAGAACATAGTTTAAAGACTAGCAAGGAAGGAAAATATATTTTGATTTCTCAAAGGGCAATGTAAATACAGAAGGGTGAAAGGTAGCTTTAAAGGAGGAGGGGGGAAAAAAGGTGTCAACATGCTTTTGAGGGGAACAAAATGCCACAAACACAATCCTGGAGGATGGTCACAAAATAGGTGTGTTGATTTAATAGCTGTCAAATTCAGTATCAGTCAGAATTCCTCAACTATTACTATTTCTCTGCATCAGCAGTGTGTCTTTCATAGACACCTAGGTAAGTTTAGCTGCTCTTTTGTGTCTTTGGGTGGCTGAAACACTACAAAGACATCTCCCCAGGGTGGTGGAGGTAAAATGGGTCCAAATCAGTGTAATGACTGCATGCTTGCCCCCTCTTCGTAAAAGTCAAGCACAGCGCATCAAAGGTGTAAAATGGAAATGGCATGTAACCTTTTGAAATGTACTGCCATTAGATTCTGTTGTCAGCAAGTATTTTGAGGCAGCTAAGAATGATGGCCATGTTTGTTATTCTGAATAAAAAGTTGTAAGAAATAATGAAGTTCATCTTGCCATGATCATGTTATTCCAGAACTGTTTCTTATAAAGGTTTCTTTTAAGTATTGCATTTTCCTTTGACTCACTTGGTTTTGGCTGCTGCCAGAGACACATACTAAGCTGTGTAGCTCAGTGGTTTGATCTAATAACTTCCAGGTAGGCTCTATGCGGCTGAACAAAAGTCACTTTAGTAACAAGGTAGGTGGGATTTCCTCTGTATAGGAAACTCAGAAGCAGTGTAATCTATCTGACCTATAAAAGCTTGGTTTCAGACCTCTAAATCCTCTCAGCTACCAGGTTTGTTCAGTGTTAGACATCTTTTGAGGGAGTAAGTGGCTTGAAGTCCATTGGCTGACACAGAGCAGATGTTCCTGAAAAGTCTTGACATTGACAAAATATGTGAATTGTTAATCTTGGAGCATTCAAAGGTGTTCAGTGGTACTGTAAATTATATCTTGGAGGGGACAGCTTAACAGTATTGTCTGTGTTTCTGTGAAATCATGTTTCTTTTATTTCTATTAAATACTTCAGGGCTGTCCTGTAGGAAAGCAAGGTGAGTCTGTTCTGTGGTGGATTGTGTGTGAACTTCAAGGGGGAAGTGTGGGTACATACACAGGATGGCTAAAGCTAACGTGCCACTTCCATTTGTGGGTGCCTTGCAAGTGCTGTTGACAGGATGTGTCTTTATCTCGGCAGTGGAGATTTTGGAGATTCAGTTATCCACGTGATGTGGATGTGGTAGGCCATGATGGTTGTAAGCTACATGTCTGGGAAGTGAAAGGCAGGATATTTTGTACTTGGGAAAGATCTGGCAGGGCAGTGTGGTGGAAACAGCAGTAGTCCATGTGTTGTGTGAAGATATGATGGGAGATTTGGGCTGGGATAGAGGATGTGTATACAGGAAGGTGCTATGGCTGGGCGTGTGTGGTTAGGTGAGGTGGATGCCTCCAGGATATGAGAGGGGGATGGTGGGGGAAGTGGCTTGGGCAGCAATATTCAGTGTTCATGATGAAGCCTTTTCTTTCTCCTTGTCCCCTCCTAGATCTCCTATCCCCCAAGTGATGAGGACAGCGATGACTCTGAGGGAGAGAACCAGGAACTTGCTCAGATCGACAGAGGTAAAGGGATGAAGATAGAAGGATCCCGGGATACTACGGCTGAAGTCAGTTTTTCTTTTCACTCGTGCTCTTGCAAGTGCCTCCTTTTCAGTCCCCAATGTACCACAATCAGATGCATTAAATCAGTCACCTTTGAAGTATTTGGGACCTCACAGGGAGAGGCTGGTATTATCAGATGCTGCAGTTGCATTTTTACCACCAGAAATAGACATTGTTATCTATGTGTTAAAGTCCCAGTGCTGGAGACATGGGGCAGAGATGGTCCACAATTGTGCCAGCAGGAGAGCTGGGACTAAAAATTTATCTTCTATTCCGTGCTTTTGCACTTGTGTCATCTTTGTTCTGGGTTTCCTCATCCTTGCTATTTTGAGTTTTAACCTTCAGTTTATTAATTCCCCTGGACTCATTATTTGATCATCTCTCTCCCTTCCTCCTAGACTGTTGGTATTGTGCAGCCCTATTCTTGCATCTAGTGAGAGTCTTTGATAGAGATGATACAGGTGCTCTGCTGTTGTTTTTGGTCTTGATATGAAGTTGCTTAGAACTGCAGGTGAAATCTGTAGTAAATGCATCTCTTAAATTACACTAAGTTTGCTGTTAGTGTGTGCCCTGTGCCCAGGCTGAACCAGATTCTTATGCAGAGGAAGCAGAAGTTCAGTTCCTGACCACAGGACATATCCTGTTAGAATTCAAATCCCTGTTCCATATGCTTAGCATAAAAAGACATCAGCAGAAGAGATAAAGCATGCCTAGCTTGTGCCTGAAGACAGGCTCTCTTGTGTGACAAGTCTTGTAACAGAGGACTTTGATTTCCAGAAACCAGATCTCATTTATTTGAGCCATAAAGGTGACACTTAAGGTAGTGTAACTTACTTGGCTCTTCTGCCCTGAGAACTGGTAACTAGAAGTTCATGTTTTTGGTTAGAGGCAAGTGCCTAGCAATACATTTGTAGGCTTGTCTCCACCTTGAGGAGGTGAGGTGGGTGACAGATCTGTGTTCTTTCTCTGGAGCTAGACTTCCAAGTGATGGTTTGAAAGGGGATGGCATTTAGCAGTCTGGTCTGAAAAAAGTCTGGAAACTTGCAAAGGGAAGCATTCAGCTGGAGGGTGTTTCATCTGGGAAAGAGAAGGTGGAGAAACAGCTCAGAAGTTTACTTGGGAGGAGATGAAAGCAGCAGGTCAGGAGAAAACACGCCCATTTTATATAGGCTGTGGGACGCAGATCTGCTCTGCCACTTCTCAATCTCCTCCTCCCTCTAGAGAGAAGACGGAATTGTACCCTGACTCCTCTGGCCACCAACCAGCTCCAGAACCAGGAGAGCCAATGCTGCAAGGTTCGGGCCCTCTTCCATGCCAGCCTTGACCGCCACAGCTCGGAAGAGGAGCTGGAGCGCATCAACCGAGAGTTTGCCGCGGAGAAGCGGAAGTGGTCCCAGGTCAGCCGGCTCACCTGCTGCAGCGACGGCAACAACACCTCCTCCAGTGATGAAGAAGTGAAGAACTTGTGCGCCATGTCCTTCCGGCCCGTGGCAGAGCAGGGCGATGGCCTCCAGGCCAGCCCGAGCCCCGTGCTGTTCAGTGCCTCCCCTCCCAAGAGACTCCAGCCCCTGGTGCGCAGCCCGGCCTCCGGATCTTTAATCTTCACAAGCGTTGGGGCGGGCCTTGAGCAAGTCATGCCTTGTAAGAGACATCGACAGGGATATGGGGATAAGGTCAGCAGGCCCAGCCTTGACCTGGAAAAAATGCAGCAGGTAAGGCAGAACTTCATGTGAGGAAAGCAGCATTGCTTGAGAAAAAGGCGTGGTAAGCAAAGACAGAATAGGGTTATTGAGGCGAGAATCAGTAAATTCATAGGGCTGCTTCTTGTGGTCTTGTCTTCAGGGGCACACCTTCAGGGTACTTCTGCTGTGTCTCTAGGATAAAATTGGGGTAAGTGTAGATACCCCTCCTGAGAGGTAAAGGCACTGCTTCTTGGTTCCTGCTCTGCTTGGGCTGCTCTCTTGCTACCCCAGGAGGAAGGCAGCACTCGTACTGTCCAGTTCATTGCATGGCACAGAAACAAAATCACTGGCATTTGCTTTCATCGAGTTATCACTGCTTCCATGATCTGACCTATGTCACTTACTCCAAAATAAATTAATTGCTTAGCATGTATAAAAAGAGCCTTTGGTGAAAGTGGTTGTCGACGTGATGATGATAGGAATTTCCACACTTGTTGACCTCCTTGGGCCTAGATCTCTTCATGCCTCCTAGGAGTTCTATAGTGATGTAAAGGAGTGCTTGTTTACCTTCTTAACACTGTACAAACTGCTTACAGTTTGCTCTAGATGCAGTTACTCTTGATTTTTCAGGACTTTAATTTGGCCTGGGACTGAGGCATGGAAATGCTAGAAGTCTGCCTTGTCTCTGCAGAGCCTGGGAAATGGGGCAGGCTGCCCTGTGCATTTCCCATCTGGCGCCTCTCTTTCAAAAGGCCTTGCTGTAGAGTTAGTATTTCATGTCTCCATTATTTTTCTATTTGCTCTGGTGTAGTGTCAGTTTAAAAGGGTATCTGCAGACATCTGCTGGCCCTGGTATGTTGCAGTAAGTTAAAAACAATTATTTTCAGTTGTGAATTTCCTCTCATTAGGAAAGAATTTCACTGCCTCTGGTTTGTTGGACGTACTAGTTTTAACCTTGCTTGCAACAATTCCTTTAACCCTACAAGATGGACCCACTAAAAGAAAGGACTATGCGTTTATTTTCCAAGAACCCTAAAAGTGAGATTTCTGTTTCCCTATTATGTTGTTGGTTTTTCTCAGTCCTGCTGGCAGCATACATCCCATGAATACATAATGCAGAGACTTGTGCTTTCAGTACGGTTTTCCTCACCCCCTTTTCAACCTTCTAGCCAAGTTTCTGCTCACAGAACATTCAAAAGGCCCAGTCTTGCATTTCACATCACCCAAATCTTCTACTGATACTGACAGACTTTAATTAGTCTCACATCCTTACGAGAGAAGAAGAAAGCTGCTAAGCCTGTGCCCAGCCATCTATTTTTTCAGAATGCACATAAGTAAATGGGAAAATGTTTCTTTTGGCCCAGGTGATTTCTCTGATTTGGATGCCAGGCATAGCATCTGCCTGCTCTCCCTTAAGCATCTTTCAGCACTGTCTTGAGAAGTGTATTGATAAAGGTTAGGGGCTAATTTAAATGAGCTTTCCAAACTGCTGGTTTTTTTTGCGGGGGGGGGAAACCTTGCGAGAATTATTGGCTTCCTTGTCTATTTGCTCTCTACACTTCTGGATTAATTGTGGCAAAGATTTTTGCAAAAGAAGTTGAAACCTGGAGGGGAGATGGCAGTGTGTTTTTAAAATAACATTTTTACTGTGATGTCATTAATATTCCATGGTTGTGGAATCCATGTTATATAGAAAGGATAGTCAGCTGGTGGCTTTAATTTGACAGAAAGTGTACTGAGGGCACAACATGACGTGACACACACATGCACAGTGAGATGTAGCCTGAATATTTTATTTGGTCATTTGTATTATTTTTGTAGTTTGAATTGGTTAACGTTCAGCCAGTAACATGTTGAAGCTTTATGATGAGTCTTTGCTTTCTACCTGTACTTATTTCTCCTATGAAAATCATTCAGGGCCCCCATTCCCCACTTATAAAATGGGACCAGGGTGTTTGTATTTTAGTCTGTTTCCATTTTCCAACAAAAATGGCTCTTAACTGCCTGGGTGGTGTGTGGCATCCTGTGTTTCTTAGTCAGGTAAATGATGCATATGAGGAATGTTAATATTAAACAGGCTACTCGAAGGCTTCATCTGGGCTTCAAACATCAAGCTTTTCTTGCTTTGTGATTCTTATCCTTCCATCATATGCATGCCCATGAGAGCACAGCTGAAAAGTTTATCAGCTAGACATTTTTTTTTGAGCAGCAGATGTGGCTTTCACTCTTATCCCTGAGCCTTACTTCTCATCCCTGCAGCTCTGTGCGGCTGACAGAAGACAAAGAGTATCAGGCAAGATGAATTCGTGCCTGAAGCAAATGTGCTGTGAGACAAGAAGACACTTTGAGGGTGTGATGTGGTATGGGTAACTCAAGGGTGGATGAAGAGATGCCAAATGCTTTGCATCAAATTCTGTTTATGTTGGATGGTGATGGAATGTTGGTCCAGAAGGTTGTGGTGTAGAATGGATCTGTGTTGGGATGTTTAAGAAGATTCTGCTTCTTCCCATGGGTCAGTGGCAAGTGGTGTCCAAATGCCTCCCTGTATTCCAGTGATTTGGTGCCCTTTGATAAAAAAGGGGAGCAAATTTGGGAGACAAGTGGGTTGGGGGCAGTCAGAGTGCTTTAAAGAAGTCGGGGAATTGCTGTCCTTTCTTGGCCTGTGAATAAATGGAAATCTCCATCATCCATGCCTCCTGCAGCAGGGAAGGCTGTACGAGGAGCAGGTTTAAAAAGCCTTGTTTTGGTTAGATGCCAGGCTATGCCTTTCCAGCTTCACAGGGTACAGTAATTCAGCCCTTCTATGTCCCAGACATGAGTTTGGACTGTTGGCAGATGTATTTCCCACCCTGGCTGGTCAGCTGGCCACCCAGTGTCTCTCTGTTGAGGCTGAGTGACGATATTTCAATGCATGCTTTTCTCTTCACTTGTCCAAAGGAGTAGAAAATTAGCTCAGAAGACTTCTATTCTTTCCCTTAATTGGGCAGAAATGCCCTGGCTTGTGCAGACACTCGCTTTGCTGCAGTGAATGCCCTCTCCCAGCACCCCTTGATCATGGTCCCTGGACAGACACATCATTGCATGCAGGCCCTGCTGCCAGCCACTTGCTATTTAATGAAGCCTGCTGTCACCCTGCATGGCTGCTACCACTTTAGCATATCTGACTTTTTTGGCAATGCTGAGAGCACAAAGTCAGGGAGAGCAGGGATATCCTTGGGTTCAAGATGAAGGCACCAGGTTCACCTGAGGCATAAGGAAGTCTAGGGTGTCACAAAGACTTCTTGGAGCTGCTGAGCTCATTCCCAGGGGACTAATTGCTCTTGGCATGTTGTGTAAACAGAGAGGAAGTAAAGGATCCTCCTGTGCTATTCAGTGGGACTGCCAGGAACACCTTTGAAATCTACTTAAAGAAGCTTGTGAAGTCAGAGTGTAGTATTTGCAGGCAGAGAGATCTCTTGGAGGGAAAACCGCTTTGGGGTAGCACAACAAGCAATCCAAATTCTTTGTGTGGGAAGGTGCCTGATACAGAAAGCATAATTTTGAAGTACAAGGCAAAGAGGATGGGTACATGGGTATGTTTCCAGGTACGTTGCAAAGTGATTAGATAGGTCTGAGCAAGACATGAAACCTTTCTGCTGTGGTTTGCCTGCTTGTATAGACAGAATCAGAAATTCATAGCATATCTTGAGTTGGAAACAAACCACAAGTTCAAATCCTGGCCCTGCACAGGACAGCACCAAGAATCACACCATGTGCCTGAGAGTGTTGTCCAAATGCTTTTTGAACCTTGGCAGGGTTGGTGCCATGGCCACTAACCTAGAGAGCCTCTTAGAGTGCCGAGCTACCCTCTGGGTGAAGAACCTTTTCTTATATCCAACCCAAACCTCCCCTGACACAGTTTCAGGCCATTTCCTTGGATCTGGTCACTGGTCACCATGGAGAAGAGAGCAGTGCCTGCCCCCCTGCTTCCCCTCATAAGGAAGTTCTAGACTGTAATGAGGTGTCCTTTCAGTCTCCTCTTCTTCAGGCTGAACAAGCCAAGTGATCTCAGCTGCTCTTTATTTGGCTTCTTCTACAGAGTGCTGATACCATTTTCTTTTTGGAGGCTTAGTGCCTTCTTTAAAACGCAATGAGATGCTAGCATGAAAAAGGCTATCTGAGAAGAGAAAAACGCATCCTAGGCTAACATTTGGATTGTTCATTGCAGTGTCTGCACCCCCTTTAGTGGTGATGAGTGGATCTTCATCTTGACTTGACACTGGAATGGCGTGGATAAAGTGCCTGATGAGAATCCTAATTTGGGTTTAACTGTGTAATATCAAGACCATCTTCCTTCTGCTATGTTTCAATATTCGCATTTTGGTTGGACTGATTATTGGTGGGGTGATCAGCACTGAAAATGTCCTCTGAGTCAATACTGGTTGCACAGAGGCTGCAGAACACCACTGGCCACACGTGACCAAGGACCCAGTGTGTGACCCTGGTGCACTGGGGTCTGGGCTTTGGGCTGCTAATGGCTCCAGGGTGATATTTCCATATCCTTAGCACAGCTGGGTTTTGCCCTTGCCTGTCTCTCCAGGTCTTGACAAATAGCTTCCAGATAGCTTCCACGTGTGAGCTTGTGAGTCCTTTTCACCTCTTGGCCTCCCATTGGAATCCAGGCCTTTTCAGAATTGTTACCATCTGTTTGCCCATCTGAGCTTCTCTCTGTGGTGAGAGGGTGCCAGAAAATCTTCTGCTGGTTCTGGTGGTAGTTTCAGCACAGTCTCTGCCCTGGGCCTCACTCTCCAGAATGACTGAGTGGAGTTCAGGGGCCTGTGCTGGGCATAGTGGCTTACACCAATTCTTAAGGGGCCCAGTACCAGAATTTGTCTCTCAGGTGTGGGAAGTTGGGCCGTAGCAGTTCTTTGTCTGTGGGCTTGTTGAAGCAACATAGTAAAGAAAGTGTTGCAGAAACTGGTTGCATCAGTAGAGAATGAGAAATTCTGCTTCTGGTAACCCCCTGCAATTTTGCTTTAATTTTTCACTCCGAGAAATATGCTGCAGCAGCTGTTCTTCCAGCACAGAAGTGCTGGTCTCAACCCTGACAGTGTTTGGCACTGAAGTGGCCAGAAAACAAATGTTATGTGTGGCTGCTGCAAGGCAGTCCTAGCATGAGGAAATTTGGGGCTGAACATGATCGATGATATTGTCTGGTCTGCTTGCCTGTGAGGATGCAGTTCCATGGTGGGAGGCTCTGGGACTCTAGACATGTACCATATGAGTGGGAGATGGGCATGGTACAGGTGTCTTGTTCTTTGCATCTTTGGAAGAGCTGGGGGGATGTTCTCGGGTGGTTTGATCTGTGTTGTAAAGACTGGCTCAGTGCTGGCTAGCTGATGTTCAGTTTGCTGACATCAGACACTGATAGTCTGACAGTGCTGGGGAGAAAAGTGTGCTGTCTGGGAGGTGGAGTGAGACTCAATAGCAGGGGAAATCATGAGGAACTCCACCTAGCCCCAAGGAGGTGATTATGACTCTACCATGCAGCAGATACCTCTGTCTCTGTGTCTCATAAGTGTTCCCTGGATGGTTATCTAAACATTATGCAAAAACATTAGGAAGTGCCTGTGTGCAGCTGCAGCTGGGTGAATCGGAATGTAAGAGAGGAGTAACCCATGTACAACTTGGCTTAGCTGCTTCTTAAAAAGCATAATGATTTCCTTCCGGAAGAGACAAGTAAATTGACTGTGTTGTCTTTTCACTGACAGTAGGGTTCATCTTGCTGCCAGCTTGTAAATGCCAAAGGCAAGGCAGGCAGGATGTCCTAGTCCTAAATTCTGGGCATCAACCAGTGTACCAGAGATTAGAGCATTCTTACAGAATGGTTGAGGTTGGAGAGGCCCTCTGGAAGTTATACAGCCTGTATATCAACAGCTTCTCCAAGAGGATCTGTGTTCTCTGTGCGTTGTTGAAATACAGAATTAATTTTAGTGGAAGTCCACTCCTGTTCTGCCTTGCCCCATGGCATCTGTTGATACTGTGTTCACCTTTCAGGTGTGCTACTAGCAGATTTTCATTCTGAGCACATGCCCCTCTTTGCACCTCTTCCACTGTTGTATGAGCCCTGGCACAGAATGTGTAGTCCATTCCTAGAGCCAAATGCTTCTGTTCTTCTCCCTTGATGTTTTCCTTCCTTGTTTTATCTCAGTGCAATTTTGTTCCATTTTTGTAACGTGCAAAGGGACAACAGTTCAAGAGGGAGATGGACAAATGACCTGCTGTCTGGAAGTACTTATCAGTCTCTCTTTCCTGGGGTATGTGGCTGTGTAATTTTGCTGCCTTTTTCTGGAAGCTCTGGAAGCTTGTGTGCTGGTGAATATATCCATCTGGACTACCAAGGGAGGGTGAGCCAGTAGCTAGAACATATGCTGAGACATCTGAAATGTGGTTCCTTGAGGTGCTACTGCAAATCATGAAAGAGCAGGAATTAGGTTGGTTGGTTGGTCAGGGTCATTTGGGTAACACCAGAGAGCTTAGTTGAGCAAAAGGAAGATGAGGGAAGGAAATTTGATGTGGCTGAAGTCTGAGAAGCAGCAGTGATCTGTGGAATAGGAAGGTTAAGAATGGCAGAGACAGATCTGGAAGAGACTATTTTTGTTACATTAAGATTCCCAAAGGGACAATAATAGCACCTGGCAGAAGTGGCAGAAAATTATGAGCCTGAAGTTCAAGCCAAGGGCTTATCATTTAGATTGGCAGGCTTGCTGGCTACCTTCCCAACCCTGCTGTCCTTCTTTTTTTTCCTCAAAGCTCTAAAGCCTGGAAAGAAGGTATTAAACTAGAGCTGAGTCTTTGGCTGCAGTCCAAAGAAAGGAGATCAAATGGGCATATGGGCATCACTGGCATGTGGCCTTGGGATGTGACTTGGGGAGAAGTCCTGGGTGATGCTGTGTAGGACTTGAACTCTTGGTTTGACTCTGATGGTTAGGTAGGCCTGGGAGGAGCAAATTGGGAAGGAGGTAAAACACTTCCATTGGAAGCATCTGCCAGAAGTTCTGCATGTGAATGGACAAGGCTGGGGTTTTGACCTCTAGCATTTTGCTTTCAAAGCACCACATGTAATAGTTCCTACAGAACTAATAGAAGGAAGAGCCCAGCCTCCCATATCTGCTAGCTGTGTTTTATGGTGAGCTGCCAGCTAGCCACAGGAAACATCACTCAGCAAAACCGAGAGCTCCTAAGTGCTGCAACAACACAACTGGTTAAAATGTGATTGATTTGTGGAGTGAGCAGCAGTCACAGAGTGGGTGCTGGATTGGATCCCCAAGGGTGGCCATTCTGCAGCATATCACTGTTCTGTCTCTTGTGTGTTGACTTCTGGTCCTTTTCAAATAAGGTTTTCTGAAGGATATTTTCTTTCTTGTTTTTATACAGTACTGTGTAGGAGGATAATGTTGGCATGTTATTTCCCAGTTCCTGAGTTCAGCCCAAGTAATCTCAAGAGCCTGACAGATTAAAAAGTTTTGCTGTGACCTGTGTATATGTTTCAAAAACACCAGCTTGGAGATGCTGCTTGGAAGCGAAGGTCAGGGCTTTCTCTGCAGTACTCTCCTCTTCTGCAGTAGCACTGGATTGTCCTCACCTCCCCCAGCCTTGCTGTGTCTGCACTAGAGGGGCTGCCTGGGTTGTCCCAGTGTGGCTGTTGAGTTGGCCAGATACCTCTCCCTGCCCCCTCCTCCCTCAGCTTGTGGCTCACTGTGATACAAATATCTCATCCTTGCCTGGGGAGAGAAGGAGTGTGCAGGCGGCTCCACCATATGCTGTCACTGCCCAAGTCGTATTTGGTCTGCGAGTGAGCAGATCGCTCTTTAGATGTAATAAGTTGCATCTTTTGCTTGTGGTAGTGACCTCTGAAAAGGAGAGAGCCTTACCGTTTGGTTCTTTGGAGGGCCAGTGAAGTGGCTTGAGGAAACTGGAGAGGGTGAATGGCTATTTAGAACCAATCTGGTTATTCCTCATATAGTCCAGAGGGCATCTGATGGTGGTGGCTGTTTTCTGCTTGATTTTCTGACTTTGTTGTATAGGTTAAGAAACTGAAATAAGCAGTAGAGATGATTAAGTTTTTTTCCTTTGTTCCTACTTTACCACCACTAAGTGTTGAATTCTCTTAGAATTCAGCAGCTACAAGATAACAGGGGCTGCTGTTGCTTAGAATTCAGATGGTTATAGAGTTGTTCAAAGCACTGTACAGAAGAGACGGTAGCAAGGAATAGAAAACAAGAGCTTGGTTTTCCTTAGTTTTTCCCTGGCATTGCTTAGTGCTGTATCTGTGAACCAGAACACCTTCCTTGCCCATCACGGCGTGGCACTGGTGTCTGAGAGGTGACACGGGTGTGCTCTGCACCCAGCAGTCTCCCATGGGGCACTGCCCATGAGCGAGAAGGAAGGAGGGGAGTGGTAGTATGAGTGGTAACAGCAGCAACAGAGCAGTCATGTGATGGTGCCGATTAACTATTGATATTGGGTGTTTGTGCTCCAGTTTGTCACCACACATGGAGAGCAAGCAGCTTGTCCAGAGCATGTCTGAGTCTTGAAAACGCAGCAGCCATTACTGCTCAATAGGCAGAAGCTGGCTGAGCTTTTAAGGCCAAGCCCGTGACTAGAGTAAACACTCTGGGAAATGCTGTATTTGAGACAAGCTTTGGAGTGGTAGAATAGCCAGCCTGGCTGTCAACAACACAGCTGTCCTTGGCGTGGGCTGGGGTTTAGCTCTGATTTTCTGCCTTAGCTCTGAATAACCTCTCCATTGTTGGCTCACATGAGAACCGCACTGCTGGGCTCTGCTCGCGCTTTCTTTCAGCCTGTTGATGTCAATGGGAGTTTTGGGCATTGGTCCACAGCTCATCTCACAGGGGGGAGGCACTCAATAGAGGCATCTACTTCTCATGTAGATGGAGACTGAGTTAAACCAGAGCAAATTGCCTTGTAAAACTCCCTGCCCTTTTCCAGAGCTGTGAGCCCAGATACACTTCTCATTGAGCTGCAATTTGTTTTGAAGAAATGCTGACCAATAAGGGAGAGACAAACACTCCCTCTTCAAGCCAAAAAAACATGTAACAACACTTTTTCTAAATTAAAGATTTCAAAAACATAGGTGTCCTGGGGGCCATAGGTAAATTGAAACACAAATGAAGACAGTTAAGAGAAACCCTCTGAAACTTGCTGGTTTTCCTCATTGCAAACAACCTTTTTGGTTTCCTGCTGGACTTTAACTGCTTATGCAAAGCAGTTTTCATAGGAATGAATTTGTAAAACTGAGCTTTGTCTAGAGTGTTAGGAACTTAATGTAAATGAAGTCTGTGGTCATGTCTATACTAGGAAAGGCTGTATTTTTAATTCAAAAACATGCTTGTGTTTTAAAATCCTGGCATACGCTTGCAAGCTATAATTTCACCTTCACATGTTTAATTATGAAAAAATCAGGTTGATCTGCTGCATAAAGGATAAACCCCTAAAATGCTTTGCAAGTTACTTTGCAGTCTTATTGTAAGCATGCTCTTTTTGACAGCAAAACAAAATTATTTTAAACAAAATAAAAATTGTCTACCTATGGAGGCTTTAGAAACTCCCTCTCTTGCCTGTGACTTCAGAGGCCAATCTGCCATGATGGTATGTGGGCATGTTATGGTTAAGAAACAAGAAACAGTTTTAAAAAAATAATTTTCCAAATTTCAAATCTAGTTGATCTCTGTAATTCCTAATACAGGTAGAAATATCTCTAAAATGGAGCTAGTCAGATGTCTGATTTTTCTCACTTCTGTAAACCTGTTCCTTATGTTTCAGGTGATGTGATTTGCAGCTGGGAGAGCAACCATAGGTCAGGGAATGCCCTGAGTTTTTTCAGGAAAGTTTGTTACAGCTACTGTTTGCTGTATGTGCCAGAAAGACAGACAGACCTCACACAAGAACATGGTGTACCTGACTGGATGATAAGACTGTATATTGATCATTCTTTAAAGTGAGTCTTTAAGTTGCAGTGCTTTGTTCAGAGCTCTGGTGGAAATAGCACAGTGAGTTCATGGTATGTTTGTTTTCATTGTAGTACTGAATTTGGTGTGTTATCCAGTCAAGCTTTTAACTAATTTTCAACTTAATATAATTTCTTGTTTTCCTCTGAATAACATAACCAACCCTTTTAGTTTCAAATTATTGTTAGCGGAATGAGTGCAATTATGAGCACTGAAAGTGGTGCTCTTGGAAAATATTTTCTAAGCAGAAAGACTTACAGTACAACTATTCTAGCATTCTTATCTCTTCTCTTTCATGGTACACCAATGTTCTATTCAAGCCTGACTGCTACAAGAAATGTGAAAGGTGATTTTGCTGTGCTGGTTTGTCCTGTTTGCATTTTGCACTCTTACTGTGGGCAGTTGTGCTAAGCAGTAGGGCTGAATGAAAGGTATAACCACAAGAAGCTGAAAAAAAGCCAGATTGCTATCTCATGATGGGGCTGCTGGTAGGGTTAGAGGTAGAAAACAGCTGTAACTACTGCTTCAACGGTGAGACTTGTCTGTGTTGCTCAGTCCACTGTATGAAACTCTGTACTGACCTGAGGCACTGGTTCATTTGCTTTCCAGATGCAAGCATTAAAATCATTCAAACACCCTCAAAACTATTAATATAATTGGATGTAAACTTCTGCTTTTGTTACCAACCTTTCTCTCTACAGAGGATCCTAATGAACTTGGTCTTGAGACATTCTGATCACTTTTGAATGTGTTAATCTGTACTTTTGTCCTTCTGCAGTGTGGTGAGTGAAGGAGCACTCTTAGTCCTAGGGCATGACTGTTTTGTAAGCATGAGATGGGCTGAAATCCTGAGCTGAAAGAAGGAAAAACTGATATGATTTGTGCATTAAAACTGATGCACAAATCATATCATGCATGCATGTGTTATGAATACTGACATGTGTTATACAGGCTCTGATACGATCTTGCAAGCTATTGAGTTGATGGTTTATTTCTAACTATTTGGAAAGTGGATCTTGATGCAGACAATGGAGTGGCATGCTTGAGGACAGCAGTTCTCCAACAAATACTTCATTCATGCACAGCTCTGAGGGTTGCTGTGCTCTGCTAACACCTGTTCAGAAGGGCAATGATCTGCTTCTGGCTCTGATGGTGCCTCACTACCCTCACATATGGGAGTTTCAAAAAGTTGCAGGAGTAATGTGTATCCTGGGCTGATACCCATGGGCAAGTAGAGATGCTGAAGCTCACTCAGCTCATTGGAGTGTCCAGGGGAGAAACACTGATTGCTGGATTGGTTGTATTGTTTCTTGCACTGGAGATGGTTCCCTGGACCAGCCTTACACCATCTGAAGCCATGTGCACTGTTGAGGATGTGAATGAAAGGATGCAAAATGGTATCAGAATCTGCAAGTACTGATCAGCAGCACTGAAGGGAGATATATGCCTACTTAAGAGGAAGGACAGTGCCCCAGGCGAGAGATACTGGCTCCTCTGGAATATTTGCAGGTTGTTCACATGGGTACAGGCCTAGGCCAGCCCTTTCACTGTTGGTAGGTCAAACCCCATCACAAGTTCTAAGTTTCAACACTCAGGCACCACCTGAGCAAGACCCTGTGTGCTGTGTGGCGTTGTGCTGTGAGGCACGTGTGGGCAGGCCCTGCTGCATGTGGGCATGGGAGAGCAATCTCCAAGTGCAGTCATTAGTTATGTTCTGCATAAATGGATTAGCTCCCTGGAGTAAGAGGCCTTTATGCTATTAGCTGCCTAGCTGCTTCAGCATGCTCTTCTTCCCTATTGAACCTCACAGCACTAGTGTGTGAGGTTCAGCAGGGAAGAAGAGCAGGGGAACAAGTAGGTGATTGGGTGGGGAATGTGGGAACGGTTGGCTTATGTCATCATTTCTCTCTGTGTTGGTTGGTGTTGTACTACTCCCACTACATGGATGTCTGTAGGCAAAAATGCTATCTCAGGTTTGTTAATCATCTTCTGGTTTCCAATTTCTAATTTAGTATTTGTTTATTTTCATGTGCTTGTGCAAGCACATGAGATTTCCCCAACAGACATAGTGAAAGGAGAATATGCTCAAGTATTTTGCAGGTCAGTGCAGACATGATACATGTGTGTGTCTTTCAAGGAGAAGAAGAGGAACTCTGTTGCCCTGTGCTCAGAGCCTGAGCAAGCCCTGTGGCTTGGGATGTTTGCTTCTGTAAGACAGGCTTGTTTTGGCTTTCCAAAGCTGTTTATATAGTCAGTCTGCATTTGGCTTTTTCAGTTTTCCTGCTGTCCATAAATCCAAGTTCTCATCTGAAGATGTGACCTTATGTGTTTTCTGCTTAAAGTTCCACTTGTGAGTGCTCCCAGCAGCACCAGATGAACCCAAGGCAAGGGTTCCCACAGGGTAATGTCATTTGCACTCAGCTGGAGAGTGTGGGAGGCAATTCAGAGCCACCTTTTGAGGTTCCTGTTGTGAAGATCCAGGCCATTGACAAATCCTTTATTCATTTAGTGCAATGTGTATATCTCATGTTGCCCTATTTTTGAGAAGCTCCACTAAGTCAAATCCTCTGGCTAAAAATCTCATTAATAGGTACATATTCCAGGTTCTCCTCACAGGAAACCCACTGATCTCTACTGGATATTTTCTGTGGTGGATTAGGTAGATTTTGTGTGGGTTTTACACCTCCTGAAAAGTTCCTTGTACTAACTTTGGGGCAGGGTTTTGGACTGACAAACAAGCATTTAAGTCTAAGAGTTTCTACTTTTAAACATAAATACTTAATATGAACATCTAAAATGTTCTAGTTGTTTCAAAACCAGGAAGAAATTGGCTTAAAAATTTAGAATTGAAACCATTCTGAGCTGGTTGTTTTGGCCTGTTTTTTTCCTTTCACCATCCACACACACATCTATCCTTTCATGTGGCAAACCTGTGTGAGCATGCAGTCTCTTCTGGAAATCTGGTATTCTGTATGCTTGGCTGTTCACTTTGTGGCTGGTGTGCAAGAGGCCCTGTGGCATGCACAGAGCATTTGGAATGTCTTGTAGTTTTTTCAGCTACCCAAGGATAGCTTAAAGGCATGCACTTTTATCCCTGTGTCCTCTGGGTTTGGAGCAGCTATCTGTGGATTCTCTTCCTCTCCATGTCCCTGTAATGTCACAGCTGACAAGAGTTGGTACCTTTCAGTTATTTCAGTTTTTCTTCTTCTTTCCCAGGGTATGCAGCTGTGTGATTTTCAGAGCTCTCTGCATCTCCCTGTTTAAAGGGGAACTGTGTTTACTGTATTGCCTGACTTGTGCTGATGTCTTAACCCCTCCTTAGGGCACTTGGGGACAGCATTTAAACAGCAAAGGGTGGAAGAGTCTGGGACTGCTTGTTTCAAGCCCCCAGCACTGCCATCTCCCATGTGCTGCAGCAGCAGTGGTGAGGGGAGTGGGACAAAGCTGCAGGAGGCAGTGTGCCTTCTGCTTAGCTCTGTTTGAAAAGTCTGTGGGGAGGGAGGGCTTTGGAGTCATGTCCAAGCCAAGGCCTCAGTTAGAAGTGAGATAAACTATAGAGACATCAGATGATATGTTAGACTAGACTGGACATTCCCTGTGGACAACTTTGGAGCCAAGGCCAGAAAGGAAGGGAGGAAACAGTCACGTTGGCCTTACTGAATTAAAAGATTTGTAAGCTTTTTCTCAGGAGCTGCTACCATGCCTGCCAGCTGTGAAACTAGACACCCCCCCCCCCCCCCCCCCCAGTCCCTTTGCACCCCTCCTCCTCCACAGACTCTAGTGAGCAGGAGGGGCAAGCCCAACATTTGAACTTTGGTAGCTTTGGCATGTGCAGATGAGTGATAGGGAATTAATGAATCCTCTCCTTTCTTTACGTTTTTGTTACTCCACAGGTGCTGGAGTTTTTGATCAGGTCTATTTCCTGCACAAGTGGAGCTTTGGGTTTTTTCCAGGCCTCAAAGAAAACTCAGTGAGGGATTTGGGGTTGGCATGGAGTGAATAGATGAACCATCTGATGTACCCTGCAGATCAGCAGACTCAAGACTCTGCCAGACCAGCAGGGAAAGCGGCTGCTACGCCAGAGATGCTCCGTGGATAGTGTTTGCTTCCTCCATCCCCAAATTCCAATCAAAGGGCTAGTGGTAAAAGTGCCAGGGCAAATACAGCCTGTTTTATCTGTTCCGAAAGGGACAGGGCTTCTGTACAGGTACAGAGTGTATCTGATAACTGTGTGCCACAAAGAAGACAGAGAGGCAGTAGAAAACCAGTCACCTACAGGCAGGCAGACAGTCTGTTTGCTTAGACCACAGCTGTGTGAGTAGGTAGCTGTGTTTGTTAGCTGTGGCTCTAGTGTGATATGCAGGGAAAACTTCAAAAAGCAGCCTGAAATTTGAATAATTTTATCTGTTCTCTGGGCCTTGGGAATAGTGAGAATTCAGAAGTTCTGCCAGGCGGCAGACCTTGCTGGCCAGACTTAGCTCACTCTCTTCTGTAGCAGGCATTGACCAGGCCAGGAGCCTGGTGCCACTCTGCAGTGGTCACTTGCACATCGCCTTTCTGGGGCTGCAGTGCAACTGGGTTTTGCTTAATTAGAGGGCAGTTACTGGTCAGACTAACTTGCTGTTCTGCCAGTTTGTATTTGCTGTAGGCTCTCGCTCATTTCTCTTCAGCAGTGATAGCTGAGCCCTTTCCAGTAGTGCACGAAATGAGGTGATTAATGATAACCCTGCTGGAAAGGATTTTGGTGACCACAGGAATTCATTTGTTTTGGTTTTCATGGGCCACTGTTTGCCAAGTGCAAGTCCTTGCAATACATCTTTTTTTATAAGGCCTTGCCTGACTTTTTTTTTTTAACTGGGAGTTGTTCTCAATGATCACTTAATAATCAGCATTTCCTCTGCTGCCTTGTCCAGATACACTAAGTTGTCAGTGTTTGCACTATATGGAGGCTGAGGATTTTTGGCCCTTGCTGGCAGAGGATGATGCCTGGGTAACTGGGACTCCCATCTAGGTGGAGATGGGAGCTCTTTATGACATTGTTAAGAGACCAGGTATGTTGATGTTTAGAAGGGGCTTCTGATGGACTGAGGATAAATGTGGCAAAAAAAGCATGAATGACTAATTCAACAGAATATTTAACTAGAAATGACTTTCAAAAGAGTTAAGAGGCTTTTCACGATGTTCCACACTATCACCACAGCTTAGTGTTTGGATGCTAGGGTTTGTTTTTGTAGGAGGGGACTGTTGGCCAAACCATTTGAGTTGGCCTGTATTTTAAAATGCTGTGAGGCCATTTAACTTCTGATGGAGAAATCTGGAGACTGTGACTAATGATAATTGTAATTTAAAGCTATGCCTGAACTATAGCCTTCCTGTTGCTGTGCTGCTTCAGGGGCTGGGCAGGGAGCTTGTGTTTGTGTCTGGCACATGGATGCTTTGCACCCCTGGGCCCAGACAGTGGGTGATCCCCTGGCACCGGGCATCCCCAGTGATGCAAATGCAGAGTTACCCTCAGGTGCCTGCTGGGAAAGCTTGGCCCTCTGGTTTGTCTGCCAATTTAAGTCATGTCTGCCTGGGAGCCTGAGCCTGGATGGGGGTTGGTGTCAGCTGGAGCTTCTTCAGCTGAAAAGCAGCAAGGAGGAGCCTGTCACTTTACTGTTTTTTCTGTACGGTTTTTGCACTGCAGGGCTAAGAGGTGATGCCCATGTCCTAGCAACACTTCTCAGTGCCAAGGAATTAAAAAACCCAGTCCAAAATCAACCTACAAAGTAGATTTTTTTTTTTTTTTTTTTTTTTTTTTTTTTTTTTTTTTTTTTTTTTTTTTTTCTCCTGTTATTCTCCTAAACTCATTGGGACAGCAGACCTGGCTTTGTTCCTTGCAGAAAACTCATCTCTGTGTTGGCCAAAGGACAGGAGCCACGGCCCTCCTCCCTTGTGCCCTGCCACGCGGGCATGAGGCACTGCTCTCCTGGGTGGAGGATGTCTCTAAAGCAGTGGGCACGGGGCTGTGATGTTTAAGCCTGAAGGTGCACGGAGCTGTTGTGTTGGGCCTTGCTACTGAAGTGGGGCTGTGCTGGGCTTTCACATCTGGCCTGTGTAAGCACTGCCTTTGTGGGTAGCCGGTCCCCCTGCTTTAATTCAGCCTGTGCTCTCGAGAGGGCCTTGCTGGATCGCTGTTCTTCAGCAGCAGGGGGAGGCTGCCGCTGGTTTGCCGGCGTGTGCCTGCCCGTTCTGCCGGGGAGCAGCTGCGGGCCTGCGGCCCCGGTGCTGTCCCGGTGCCACGCCGTGGGACGGAGGTGGGGCCCGGTCAAGCAGAAGCCTACAGCCACAGTGTGCTGCACAATGGCCACTTTGTGCGGCACCCTGACCTCATCTGCCCACTGCGCTGCAGCTGCACCCCTGCCCCTGCCTTAACCCTCTGCAGCTCTCCCCGCCCAGCAGTGCTGGGGTAGGGGACAGGCTTGCAGCAGCAGGGTAAAGCTGTTCCTGCTGGCCCAAACCTGGCGCTGAGGGCTGCTAGGAAAGGAGATGAGGCAGGCTCTTTGCTCTGCAATGCCTTCCCAGGGCAGGAAAAAGGGCCACAGGGCTGTGCTTCCCTGGCTGGCTCGCTGGGTGTAATGGGATTGGTGTCAGGCTGGAGCTCACATGTAAGCATTGCCTCTGCACCAGCATCCGCTTCACCTCGCTATCCCAAGACTTTCTTATTGAGGCCCCTGCAGTCCTCAGCTTAATGGGCCATGCAGCTGCCTCCCTGCCTTGCTGTGAGGCGATGTTCTCTGTGCACATTGCATCACTGGGCATGGTTTTTCCCTTTTCATCAGCCCTCTGCTGTGGGTTAGAGTGCAATTTCTCCTCACACTGTACTGTTTCTTCTTTGGTCTTTTTTTTTTTTTTTTTTTTTTTTTTTTGTTTGAACAAAGCAAACACAGCAAGCAACATCATGGGTTTGTTTGTTTCTGTGCTAGACTTTCAAGCTTGGTCTGCCTTGTTCCTGGAAGACTCTGGACAACTGGGAAGCTGGCTGGTAGGGTTAACAGCATAGAAGTAAAACAGGGGTAATGGAGCTGAGGAGGCTTTTTCTGAAAATTTGGACTGTTTAAACTTTGTATCCTGTCAAGAGCCTTAAGATGTTAACGAGAAACAGAAATGTCCATACCTTTAAAGTGCACTTGTCCTGTGAAGGGTCATTAGCAAAACTAAAGAAAGGCAGACTTCTGGCCTGCTTGATGTTCTTTGGAAAGTTTGGTCTTTGAGTCAAATTAAAGCACAGTTACTGAATACAGATTTTTTTTTTTAACTTTGAAAATCTCTTTCATTAAGCAAGTGAAAATCCCTGCAATATTCTTATATTGTAACAAGTTGTATATAAGTATGTAGCATTTGATGAAGTGTGTCATTAGCTGATGGGTTATGTTGAGAAACTGAGAGTTCCTGTGCTCTTTTGCTTGTTTTTCCTCAGGCTAAACTAGTCTGAGGAAACCAGTAGCAGTTAAACTGTGTCCAACCCTGGACAGACGCCTAAGTTTAAAACTGTGACCAGATAATAAAATAAATATCAATTTACACCCTGCCCCCCACAACACTAATGGACAAAAGAGTTGTTCTGTTTTGTGGAGGTAGTGAAAATGAAACTATTCTAGAACCAGAATTGTGTATATAAAAAGCAGATGTATGATGAAAAGTGTTTATTAATATCTGTTATTGTAAAATATTTTACATTGTATGCTGGTTTGAGTTTGTTCAAACTCTTAAACATTTGAAAATTAAGTTGTGATGCCTGTCTTTAAACTGTGTGTTGACGGAGTTTTAAATACTTTTGAACTGTTTTGAACTGTTGCAGCAGTGTGACATAAATGCATTAATCCTGGGGATATCAGTATTCCTAGAGTGATCTTGCATTAAGAATGCCTGTATTTTGATTGTTAATATATATTCCAGTCATCTGGGTGGTGCAGTTTGTATAGAATAGCTCTGTGGTGGCTTTTGTGCATAAGCAAATGCAGGAATTCACCATTTCCTTCTGGGTTAGTTCAGAACTGCTCAAGTCAGTGTTGGAGGACTTGGAGCACTGCTGCTTAAGCACTTGGAGGTATTTCCTGCAGCAAGGCTGGATTTGAGAGCTGTGCTCCAAGAGAAGCAGGGCTAGTGGCTCATTTCTGCTCTGATGGGGGTATTTTGATGTGGCAGTGATGTGCGGCAGAGCCACACGTGTGGCAGATCAGGGGTTCATTACATTTCATTCAGTTAATATGTGATTCTGTTCTTCCAGTCCCTGCAACTCTCATTTGAATCCAGGCTCAGGACTGAGAGAGTCTCTGGGTTATGAGCAGGAGGTGAGATTGGTGGGCGGGTTCTTGAGCTGAACTGATTCTGCTGCTTTCTGGAGGGTTAACCCTGAAGCGTTTCAATTTAGCTTTGCTTTTAGAGCGAGGCATAACTCTTGTGTCCTCAAAAAGGCTTTAACATTTCCTTAGTCATACCATTTCCTCCTTTTAGTAGAAGTCACAATAGATAGCAAAATAAACTTCCCTTCATGCAAATAATAGTGTTTCCAAGCTGTATTTTTCAGCTCTGATGCTAGCAGTTCTGTCAGAGACCAGCAGGAAGGACTTTTTAATTGAAATAGGGACACTGCCTCTTCTTCCATTTCATTTTCTGCAGGTGGAAGAAAGTTTTGGAAACCATCTCCTATGGTTTTATTCTCAGCTCTGCTACTAAAATCCTCCATGACCTTTGACAAATCTCTGCTCTGCTCATTGTCGTAACTCCCAGACAATAGCTTGAGGAAATAAAACTGCACTTTCACATTGGTGTAGTAGTTAGGAATGATCCCAGGGTTACTAAATTGAATATGTCACCTTTCTTTATAGGCCGTTTCTCCTGCTTTAGGCTACTGCAAGCCAAATAAATGTTATTTCAGCTCTGCCTTGTGTCTGTGTAAATAGGAGTTAATGAGTTGCTGCATCTCGTGGTTGGCTTGTGACGTGGAGGTCTCCAGAGGGAGGATGAGGAGAGACTGCCATGGAAAGTCCCTGGCTGTTGCTAGGCAGCACTGCATTTTAGCTTCCCTGTCCGAAAGTCTGTGCTCAGGTTTGGCAAGAAAAGGGAAGACTGAGGGATGGAAAACCATTCAAAGATGGCTTGACTTACTTTTTCTAAAGAGTGGCTCTACTGTGCTGGGTGCAGAAAGAGTGTGGCTGCAAGTGAGGTGGAAGCAATTTAATTAAATAGAATAATATTTGATAACTTGCCTTCCATGTATTCATTCTCAGCTGCAGGATCATGTGGCTGGCTTGCTCTCTCTCTCCAGCTCTCTGTTTCAGATTTTATTATGATGTGGGATCTGGAAGCTGTGAGAGTGCAGCAGAAGTGGTCTTGCTCTGCTTTCAGTCTAAGTGGAAATAAGAGAGCTCCAGGATGCTTCATATGCTGAGGTTTATGCTCCAGTTTAACAGTCTGTGGATGTGGGGATGTCATGTTTTTATTTTTCTACTTAGTTCATCAAGAGGAGCGCCAGGAACAAAGAGGAAACACAAGAGGAACAAAAATTATGTAGGGTGTCAAGACACTTGCTGCACAATGAGACCTTTGCAAATGTATCAGTAGCGTAACTAGTGGTAAGATTCTTGTATAATTAAAGCTTATCACAACAGCATCACTAAAAGAGCACTTCTGTTTCCTACCAGAAGAGCAGGACTTGGGATACAGCTCAGCACTTGAATTTCTCTTGGAAGAGTCTGGCTGGTTGTCCCATCTATCTGCAGGCTAGCTCAAACCTTTTATTCATTCTTTCATTCACATTCTGTTGGTCCTCCCTGTATTTTAATGTAAGGCCAGGATGGGTAAACATCTTGCTGCCTCTGCTGATTTTACTTGGGAAATAATGTCTTTTGTTGCATCCTGATGAAGTCCTTGGGGGACCTGTGGATGTGACCATGCTAGGCATTTTATCCCACTGGACTGTACTGGAAGGTGTTTTACTTGCTCCTTGGCCAGCAGAGCTCTGTTTTTCCCCTTTCAGCAGAGGATTCTGTTGTGCTCACTGAGGTGATGTAGAATTTTGTGTCACAGCCCCACTTCATCCTGGGTGTTCAGCCAAGTACCACTCACTATAAAGCTCAGCTTTACAGTAGCCTTGGGAAGCTGAGGGTCTCACTTGAAGTCAAAAAGCTTGTAGTCATATGGGATGCAGCAGGGTTGTGTTCTGCTCCAACAGCATTCTTCCCCTAAAGGATGAGGCTCAAAATCATTAATACTTATTCTAATTTTCATTGCTCAACCTGACTTTGTCTTGCACATTTTATCCCACCTGTGGGCTTGTGGCTTGAGCTATCTAGTCTACTCTTCCTCATCCTACCAACCAACATTTCACAGCACCTGGAAGAGCAACTTAAGGAGAGACCAAAACTTGGCAAGACCTCACAGCTCCTCACTTTGCTCTTCCTTGCACCCTGGGTTTTGTCAGCCCTACCAAGGTCTCCTTCCTTCTGTAAAGGAAGGAGGCCTTAAGAAAGGCAGTGACCTCACAATAAATACCAGCCTTACCACAGTGCCTTGCAACCTGGCTGGGAGCTGAGTCCTGCAATATTTTATATGAATTCCCAGGATTACTTGTTTAGTTGGACAGCTGTGGGCTGGGCTAGTTCAGTTCAGCAGTTCCCTTTGTCTCCTGACTGGTTTGTGCAGAAAACTGTTGGGTCCTTTTGGGTTAGAAACCTTGGAGCTGTGCTGCCAGGTCAAACCTGGGATCAGAGCAGTCAGGCATGGCTACTGTTGAATAACAGAGACAGCAGTAGGATTCACCTGCTGAAGGATTAACAGAAAAAGCTCAAAATCCTTGCAGCACCTCCTTTCTTCCCCCATGCATGCTTGGATAGTAAAATACACTATCCTTGAGCCCCAAACTATTCATGTGAAAGTTTCAAAGTGGGACGAGTGTGTGCCAAGTTCTGGATTTTAGATCAAAGAGGCTGATGTGCTTAGAAATGCTGGGTGGATCTCTAACTCCCTCTCCAAGTTTTGGGCAGTAATGTGGATTGGGACTGCAAAGACGTGCTTATGGGATGTAGAGTGGCAGAGGGCGGTGGAGGAATGGGACTACTTCCCACCTCCCAGCAGTACTTTCTACTGGAAAAATAATAAATACTTTCACCTAAGCACTGACTTCAATTTTAGGGTGGTGCTTTTTCTTCTGAATTTTTTTGGGTGTTGTTTGTATGTTTTGGATTTTTTTTAGCTTTTTGAGTTTCCAAGCCTCCCTGTACTGTGTTGCTTTTTATCTTGCTTTGTGCTAAAGAAAGCAGAAGGATAACAAACAAACAAAAAGAGAAAATAGAAAGGTCTCACTATTTACCACTCATATTGGTAAAATGGTGGGATGTCTTTCTGCAGCCTTTAAGAGCTTCATCTGAAAAACACTTCAGTTGCTTTGTAAAAGCATGTGATTGTGGGGAGTGTTTTCCCATACTTCACACAGCTTTCCAACTGCAGAAGTGTTGAAAACAGAAGTGAGGAAAATTTTTTATTTCTTTCAAAAGCTGATGGAGAAGATTCTTCCTGATGTGCCTCCCTCACCAGGTTTTTCAGTATGAAAAATGCAGTTAAAGTATTTTTTTTAAATGAAGGAACTCTTCTCTTGAAGACTTGTTTTTCCACTTGGGAGTTGTTTTGTGACAATTTTTTGAGGGGAAAGAATGATTTTATTTACTTGCCAGCTTTCAAAACGCTGCCTCAAAACTGGGATAGAACTTCAACTCATCTGTTTATTTCTGTAATTTCGCAGAATAATTGCTGGTTCAAGTATATCCTCTTTGCTAAGTTGTGTGGTTCATGTTATGACAACTTTAATGACTCTTGTAATATATGGCAAAGAGATTTAGAACTGCAGGCAGGTGCTTTTGCCTTGGGTTTTTTTTTTTCATTCTAAATAAATAAGCATAATGAAATATCTGTTTAATAATGGGAACATCCACATTTACATGAAATAGACCATTTTTTCCTTTGTAAAGGAAGATAAATTCACCTGCTTCAGGGCGAAATTTAACCACTAATTGATGGAAATTAAGAAGATATTTCCTTTCAGGCAGTTGTTCTATCTTTTTCCTTGTGAAATTTCTTGTATGTTCTTTCAAAACCTAGGCCAGAGGACTCTATGCAGGCTGTGAGACAGCCTCAGATTAGGTTGATTTACTTGCTGGCCACCTTTGGTAATTCTTAATCTTTCATATCCCACTTAAACATCCATCCATCTTGTTTTAATGAAGTGTTGATTAAAAGGGACTCCTTACAATATCCCTCTTTCTGTTCATTCATGCTATTTCTACTAATCCCTGGATTCTACTTCTCTTTCAGAAGATGCTGCTCAAGAAGAATTGTGGAGCGAAGACTAGAGTAATTAAAATTCGTGTAAGTTGCCCTTTTCTGGTGCAGTTCCTTCATCTTTCCACATATACCTAATGTGATTCTCACTGAACATCTGTGTCCAGAAGATGATTTCTAGAGATTTCTTTTGGCTTGATCAGCTGCATAACAAAAGTTGCTAGTGTGGAGTATGGAATGTAGTTGCAGTTTAGGTTAGGGTGCTGACAAGGCTAATAATACATTGTCTTTTCCATTTTGGAGACCGTGGTTTCAAAGCTTCCTTGGTGTCAAAGTCTACATCCCATGCTGTGAGCTCATACAGCATAGCTGTCTGGTAGGGTGTCACTTGGATCTTCTTCACCAAGTGGTGTTTGGTGGGGGTGAGAGGTCTGGTGGATAGCTGGGGAAAAGGGACTGTACCTGCATTGTGTGCTGGTGTTTGCAGAACCAGATGGGATATGGGACTGGGTGATGACAGGTAAGAGCTACATTGCTTGGGTGGCTTTTTAGCTGGGATGAAGCTGCAGTGTCCTGAGTCTCTCCATGCTTGGCAGCCTGCATCCCTGTCATATATGCTCAAGTCTCATCCTTGTAGATTTTGTTACCTGCACCTCTGAGAGTTTTGTCTTTAGCAGCACATTCCTGGACTCATCAGCCAACCCCTGCTTCCTCTGTGGGTACCTTGTATTTCTTTTGGTCAGTGCTGTATGGTTGTGTGGGAGATGTATCCTGGGCTGAATCAAAGAGAAATGGGACAAGTAGGTTGAGGGAGGTGATTCTCCTGCTCTGCTCTGCTCTGGTGAGACCCCACCTGAGACTCCCAGCTGGCATGCTGCATCCAGCTCTGGAGTCCCTAAACAAAGAGAGACATGTAACTGTTGGAGCAACAGTTACAGCCAGAGGAGGGCTGTGAAGTTGTTAAGAGGACTGCAGCACCTTCCCTACAAAGACAGGCTGACAGAGCAGGGGCTGCTCTGCCTGGAGAAAATAAGGCTCCTAGGCAACTTTGTACCACCTTCCAGTAGCTAAAGGGGGCTATGAGTGAGCTGGAGAGGGACTTTTCACAGGGATGTGTAGCAATAGAACAAGGGGGAATGACTCTAAGCTGAAGGACAGTAGATTTAGATTAAATTTTGTGAGGAAATTCTTTACAGTGAAGGTGATGGATGTACTGGAGCAGGTTGCCCAGAGAAGTTGTGGCTGCCCCATCCCTGAAAGAAGAATTGTGGCCAGGATGGATGGGGTTCTGAGCAACTTGGTCTAGTAGAAGGTGTCCTTGTCACAGCAGGGGCATTGGAACTAGATGATCCTGAAGGACCCCTACAACCAAAAATATTCTAAGATTCTTTTGTTTATTTGTGACCTTGCATGTTGTCACCAAAGCAGGTGTACCTCAGTCCACATGATCCTCCATGTTTGTGATACACAGGCAAAAATAGGTTAGGGGGAAGAAAACAAATAGTCTTCATGATGAAGCTGCTGTTTTCACTGCAGTGTCTTTTATAGCCTTGCAAGAGGGATGAATGACAGACCAGGAGCCTCTCAAGGTTTTTACCTTGCCCAGCAGGCAATAGGAACACTGCCTTTGTGTACCCAGCAGTGCTGCAGTTGATAAGCATGCTGTTGGATGTCCTTGCCCATCGCTGCTCTGGAAATGAATTCGGTGTCTGAGACAAGGAGGAGCAGGTAGAGCTGGCTAGAGCCTGGTACACAGCTGGGGGTGGTATTTTTCTGACTTCTCAAGCACCTTCTGTCAGGGCTCTTCAGTCCTGTCTTCCAGCAACCCCACAGTGACCCAGTACTTCTGATTGCATAATTAATCTTGATCTCTTATGTTCTTTCATCTGCTTCTGCCTGGATTGTTTTCAATGTAGTTGTGTCCTTCTGTGCCCCGCAAGCTCTCCCCAGGCTTGTGCCTGTCCTTCAGACCTGCCAGCTGTCTAATCCTGCTGCAATGTTTTAGCACATCTTGTTTATCACCTTCCTTTATGCCTGCCCCGTGCTCTTTCATTGGGTTTTTTTCTGGGTGTCTGTCCCTGGACACCAGCTATTTCCAGCGGTGCTTGGTGATGGTTCTGTAGTCCCTTGGGTTTCAGTGATGCCTCAGTGAGGTGGTTTCCTGACACCTTAAGCTCATTATTGTGGCTTACTATTGTGTCCCTGGAGAATCTGAAAGGAGAATTATCCCTTTGCTCCTTGAGCCCATGTCAACTTGCAGTAAAATAAGCAGCAGAAACTGAGAGCACACTTTTCTAACAGATGGCACAAAATCCACTCTTCTCTGGCCAGCCTTGCCAAGCTGGGACATTGCCTCTCCACCTGAGGCACTTGTGGCTTCCATGATAATAGCACGTGATACTTCACAGCCTCTTGCTGGTCTGTTGTGGTGGCAGAGTTGTTAAGTAAAGGTGCATTTTTGCCTCCATTTTTCAAGGGATTGTGAATGCCCACTTTTGTGTACCCAGCTGAGAAAGGAAGCAGCAGATCCCTGGCAGAACTCTTTGCTGAAGTGCCTCCGCTCTGGAAACAGCTGAGAGAGATCAATACTTCTGAAAAACAGTGCTGTGCTCTCATCACATAAAGGGAAACCTCAATCCAGCCAGCAGGACATGCTTGGCATGGTATTCCTTCTCAGTGTTGCCCAGCAGCCAAAGAAGGGGTAACGGGCACAAGTAGAAATGTAAGTTATTCAGGTTGCCCAGAGAAATTGTGGCATCTCTGTCCATGGAAAGAGCCACTGTGGGCCAGGATGCAGTCCTGGGCAACAGGCTCCTGCTGACCCTGCTCAGAGGAGGGGGTTTGAACTCAGCTATCTCTAGAGCAACATCAAGACTTCTGTGATTTCTGGGTCTTGTCCATAGCGGAGTCAAAGCACTCTAGGTACCTAGGTTCTATTGGAAGGGCTATTCTAAGGCCCTGCTGAATGTGGCATTTTGCCAAGAGTGATAGCAGGAGGCAAGGTGAGAGGCTTGGCTCTCTATTGCTGAGGGTCTGGTGGCACAGATTCATTGTTGGAACCTGTCCATTGTGGTGAGGGTAGAAGAAATGAAGACAGATCTCATATTGATGGGTTGATGAGCTGTCACAGGAGGAACCAGGCAGCTGTCTGTGTGTCTGAACAGGAAACATCACCATGTGAACCACTTTGCTTGTGTCACTGTGGCACTGATGTGCAAGTGTTCCTGTTTCAGCTCAGGAAGAGTCTCTTTCTGAACTGAGATGGTCACAGATACCCAGACAGTGTACAGCTGGATGAACAGGCAGTGAGTGAACTGATCTGAGGAGCAGGCAGGATATCTAGTGGCTTGTGCGAGGGATTTGAAGCAAGGATCCTTGCTTTCTCCCTTCAGTTTTCCTGCTGCTGAATAACTTGTAGGAGAAAGGATCTTGCTTATTCCATCTTGTGTGAGGGCAGTGAAGACAGTGACTTGGTAATATCATCAGTGAAGCATTTTCATCCTGTTCTTGCTGAGATCAGTGTCTCCATGTGGTTGTGATATGATGCCTGCTTTTAAAAAACCCTCCTCCTGGCTGATACTGCAGTTGCCTTGACATCTTGGTGCTTTGTTGCGTGTCAGTGTGAAAGGTGTTGTTTTCTCATGCATCATTGCGGCTGTTCCTTCCTCTGTCTTCTGCTGGAAAAGTCTCCCATGGGAAGGTGAGATGGAGGGGCAGTATCTTTGCCCTCTGGCATGGAAACACAGCTACAGCCTTTGGAAATGTTTGTGGTCCTTGGTAGTCTTTCCTAAACAGGTGACCTGCTGCTGTTAAGCAGTTTTTTGCTGCTGTTTTAACACTAAGGTGTCACCTTGCTCTTGTTTCCTGTGCTTCAGTTTCCCAAGGGCCAGCTGGGGTGGTGATCAGCTACAGCCTTTCCACTCACTCAGTGGTTCTTAAGTGGGATGATGGGATAGTGATGTGACTACTCCAAGAACCTAACAGTTATGGAAGAGAGATTGATAGCCTTTTCTAATGTGCAGCAGCTCAGTTTGAAATGTTTTCAGGAATAGCAGCTGTGAGAGGTGGCAGCCTACAGTGAAGAGCAAATAATATTAAAAAAGAAATCTTCCTTCTGTTCCCACCCAGTAAAGGATAATGGAACAGAAGAATCATCCCCTGTGGGCAAGTGAGCAGCGATAGATTAGAGGTGACAGCACATACATGAACTATGGATTTGTACATAATAGTTAAATGTAGCAAAGCGCATGCCACTGCAAGGTTGGGGCAGATGTTGGCCTGTGTGCAGGTGGCACATGAGCTGGGCAGTGTGAGTGTACAGACCTGGTCCCTGGTGCCCCACAGTGTCAGCCAGTGTCGTGTCTGTAACTGGAAGCGAGGCACTGGGAGTGGGGAGGGGCACACACATGTTGTGGGTGTTTTGGTGTCCCGAGTGCGTTCGTGTAGTGAGGTGTGTTTTGCAATGGAGACAATTCCTCAGCACTGGAAGGAGGATGACTGGGTGACCATGTGCTCATGGGGGGTAAGTCTGCCCTAGACCAGGCTTGGCCAGCTCTGAATGCAGAGACCTGTCTTCCAGTCTATCTGTAATATCAACAGTCTTCAATTCTCTAGGCCATCTTGGGATGAAGGTTAAAAGTCTGTCACTTATCCCTGGTTTTGTTCTTCCTTGACAAACTTCTACATGCAGTCTCTGAATGGGATTAGTGGAGCTGAGCTTGTCTTAACAGCAGTAGGTGGGTAGAAGGCACCCAGGGGCTTACCAGTTGTGTCTCAAGGATCTTGTTGGGGCTAGCAGAAAGGAAGGAAGGATTTCAAGGCCAATCTGATAACCTGGCTGATCAGAGAGATGTTTTCTGCTATGTAAAAATAAGAATTTTAAATCAGAACATAAACCTCTTGTGCTCTTGCCTTGATCTTATCAATGTTGAGAACGCCTCCTGCTTGGACAGGGGCCAGATCCCTCGAATGACTTTCCTATCTCTTACCTCTTACTCTGCATCCTAAAAGGCCACTGCAGAAACATGCTGGCTTTCCTTCTTCTAAAACAAGGGACCTTTTCAGCTTGGAGCTGAACAGGAGATATGCTGGCCAGAGCCTTCTGGGCAGATGCCTGAGCTATTCACAAGTGCAAGGCATACCAGGTGACAGAGCAGTATTGATGCAAACCTCTTGTTCTGGCTGAGCAGCACTAAGTAAAGATTTCTAAAAAATCAGAAGGTTCAGTGTGTGTATACACAGACACACACACACACATATATACATATATATATAAAACCACAGATGTTGCTCCTTCCATCACAGGCTCCCAAGGAGCTGTGCAAGCATTTATCATTGGATGCATCTAAATATGCAGAGTGAGTTACACTGAGAAACCAGCAGAAGGTGCAACTCATTTGAAGAGAGGGTGACAAGAACTTTAGGCCACGTGTCCTTATTCATACCGTATAATAAATGTAAACACCCAGGGTATCTCAGGCAGCAGAAATCCCAAACTGCAGCTTACAAACAGTTTCTCAAACCTTCCAGGTTGTTTCTAGTATGTGACTATCTAAACCTGACCCTGATCTTGGAATCTACAAGAGAGACTTCCCTCCCTGGCCAGTCACATGCTTGGATTACTTTATGGTGAGAAGCCCCTCATGGAGATTTTGGTGTTCCATTTTCCCCTGTGGTGTCTTGGCTACAGTTGATGGTCATCCCTCTGCTGAGCAAAATGGAGAAGGCCCTCTGCTAAGTGGGAGCATGAATATCACTTTGGGTATCCTACACTCCTCCCAGCCCAGCTACTGAACTGCCTGCTGAAGATGACAGTTGGTTCTGGAGAACACCAGCCCTTGTTCTGAATAATTCCTGACAAAAGACTTTGTCCGGAGTTTCCTCAGTGTGGCGAAGGGTCCTGTGTAGCCAAGGGGGCAATGCCTTTGTCTGTTAAAAACTATTCCAAATACCTGGCTTTTACTAGATTTCATGGCAAAGGCTAACCAGCCTTTAGTCTGCCCATAGTAGGTAGAAGTGGGACTGTCATGTCTCTCTTCTGTTTCTGTAAGGATGAGAACATCTGTTGCTTCCTGCTTTTCATAAATTTCTGCCTTCACACCTGTTGAATCATCTAAGTGCCCACAGAACAGACTTTGTGGAATAACCAAGAGCTCTGTAATCCACACAGCACCATGAAAGTAGCAAGTGGCTGTTGAGTGAGGAGGCTGACTTCCTATTTTCAGCACTGTTCCTGCTTTGTGGTCTGGTGTGGGTTGTGGGTCTGGTTTTAGAACATGGGGAGGTGGGGAGTGGTAGAAACAAGGTGCAGCCCAATTGTTTCTGGGACAGCCTTGTGTGTCAATGGTGGCTATGGCTAGTGGCACTGTGGTTCAAGGAAATGGAAAATGGCAAGGCATGTTTCACAGAGAGAGGGTGAGATTTAAGGACTTCTGGATCATATCTGGGCAATGGAGCAGAGAGAGAGATGTAGGGGATGGCACAGGGTCACAGAGAGCCACTGTTCTCTGTCAGAGCTTCACGTCCAAGATGGCTGATTAGGCACGTCTGCTCACTGTATCCAGGCCCACTGCAGCTGTTCCTGCTCCCTTTTTGTTCACGTGGCTGTGGGAACCTGGCGCCCGTTGCCTCTCCCAGTCCCTAGAGCTGTGATCCTCTTTTCCCACACACCTCTCCCATAATACACCCACTTCCTGCACTTGGCCTCCACAGCTGGGGTGGTTTGTCCAGAGGCAAGTGCACTATGTCAGCATGTGTTCGCAGCCTGCTCATGCCAGGCTAATTAATCCTCACTTTGCAGGTTTAATTTGTGTACCCTTCAAGTTGAAAGCAGCGTGCTGCTCTGTGCCAGCCTGCCTGGCCAGAGGGAATCTGCTTGTCCTGGCCTCATGCAAACTGGAAGCTGCACACGCCCAAGTACACACCACGTGCCGGCTCTGTGGGAAGCACGGTACCTGCGCTTCCTGGCCCCGAGGGAGGAGGACTCTGAGGCAGCTAGTGGGATCCCTCTGAGAGGAGGGTGTTCCTGCTGCACAGTAAGGGCTGGAACAGGAGGGCGGAGAGGAAAGAGAGGGTAAGGTAGTGTCACTTGGGTAAGACCAAAACTAAGGACTCGGATGCACTTGGAGATTTAGGGCCAGATTGTGGCTTGTCTGTGTTTGTTTGGAGCTACTCTTGCCTCTTCTCCTGCTCAGGCACACACAGAGCCTGTAGTATTTGCAGGAACTGCTGCAGGAAGCACAGGCAACTTCTTATCAGAAGGAAAAATGTGGGTGCGAGACATGGCTCACTAGTAGGGAAATACAGGTTCATGCACTTGTTCCTAAGGTATTTGTTTTGTCTTCACAGCATGATCTTTACTGGGACCCTGGAGTGGTGGGTTCCCCAGCTTGGCCAGGGAGCAACGACAGACTGCCCCTGTGAATGACCCATCTGTCCCTTTTAAGCCTCTTTCCTTCAGGTTGTCAGGCAGGCAAAATCAAAGCTTGCAGTCAGCTTTGTCAAAGACGTATCTAAAGATGTGTGAGAGAGGAGAAGAAAGGCTTATCATGCTGGTGCCAGCAAGGATCCAGAGCGGAAAATGCCTATTTCTGGGCAAGTAACCAACAAGCATCTGCTAGGCCCTTTGAAGTACCTTCCAAAAAGGTTCAGTGTTGTCTGTCTGGTGGCACCTCTGTAAGGCTGGTAGTTGCCACCTGACAACTCTGCACACACATTTGCAAACGTTTGATTTTTTTAAAATTTTTTTTAAACCTTTCCAAGAGGAACAGTGATGTGTTTGTAAACCATTGAACTGCTCTTTGCAATGTGGTGGTATGGAAAAAAATAGGTGTTAGGCAGCCTTATGTTGGTGATGGCAGACAGGTCTTTCAGTCTTTTAGGGGAGTGTGATGAAAATCATAAGAAAACAGTACCCACTTCGAAGTCTTGGGTTCCTTTTCAGAACAACATTTGGAGATTATCTTTTTGTTCTTGCAAGAGAAAGGAAAAGAGTAGTCATAAAATGAAGTTCTGGCTATTTTGAAGCTATTCCTTGAAATAAAATTCTATATGAACCTGGGAGAGGAGGACAAACTTTCAGGAGGAAAGGAGTTTGCCTGTGAAAATTTCTTCCTTGAGCTGCTCCGGGTCTGTGACTGGAATAAATTGTTAGAGGCCCTATCGGAGTTAATGAATAAGCAGTTAAATGTGAATTGTTGCTCCACTGGAGGAGCTGGTCCTGCTTGCCAACGACTATTTCTTGAAAACTGCCTGAAGCAAGACTGTAATTGAAAAGAAATCGCCTCTCATCAGAAGGTTGAAACACCTAGAAGTTAATTAATTCATCCTGGCTGTAGTGTACTGTTGTGCCTTAACCCCATGACGAAGTTGCTAGCTTGCTACCCTGGTGGGTTGGGGGAGAGAATTGGGAGGGTGAATGTCAGATGTCTTGTGGGGTGGGATAAAGACGATTTAATAGAGAAAGCAAAAACTGTGCATGCAGGCAAAGCAAAACAAGGAATTCATTCACTGCTTCCCGTAGGCAGGCAGGTGTTCAGCCTTCTCCAGGAAAGTAGGACTGCATCATGGCTACTTGGGAAAGCAAAACACCAGCTTATGCCATCATGTGGTATGGAGAAGTCCTTTTTCCAGTTTGGGTCAGATGTCCTGGTGGTTTGCTTCCCAGCTTCTCATGGCCTTCCAAACCTTCTCACTGTCACGGCATGAGAAGCTGAGAAGTCCTTACCTTAGTATAAACACTGCTTAACAGACTGATATTTTTAGTTATTGCTGTCACCATTATTCTCATCCTCAATCTAAGCCAAAGGATACACTAGCTACTAGGCAGAAAATTAATGTTATCCCAGCAGAAACCAGGACATGTATGTATTATGCGTTGAAGAAACTGAGGCAGAGATGTTGGGAAGTGGCCTGGGCAGAACCATGTTTGGAATTACAGATGTAACTAGGAGCAGGCATGTGGGTCCTCTTCCCTTGCTGATGGTTTCACACATCCAAGTTGAAGAGTGAAGAAGTTTATTTTCTAGCACCTAGCAGGGGTGAGAGGAAGGAGGACAAAGTGGAGTTAAATCAGTGTACCTGTAAATGTTCCTCTGACGGTCTGACAGCCTTTACTCTTTCTGTGCCCTGCCTGAATATTGGTGCTACCTCTGACTTTGCCCATTCCTGGGCAAGGCAGCTGTCTCACAGAGAGGCAGCATCCCAGGCAAGCATCTGTCCCTGCCAAAGCTATTCTGGGGATTTATTCCTTTCCACACGGGGTGGTGGTGGAAATCGGATGCGCCTTTACAACTTGCAATTACATGGTGCCTTTCATCCCAAAGGACTTTTAACAAGTGAGTCTACAGACTGCAAAGGGATCATTCACCCACCACTGGAAGGCAGCATCCTTTAAATGGAGCTCAGCAGCACTGGGGCCCAAGAGTAGGAAAGAAGGGACTCCTTTGCTGGATTGGCCTTGAGTAGGGACAGGTTGGCAGAGTGCGCAAGCTGATCTGGTTTTGAATCCCACCTGGATACTAGAGCTCTTGAGAAAGAGGACCAAAGAGTCCTCTTAGTGTTCCATCTCCCCCAGCACACCACTCCCTTCAAAGACATTGTTGTGTTGGGTAGCTGCATTTCCCCACTCCTGTGGGGATTGTCATTTCCATAGCTGAAAGCTCACTGTGCTCACTTTGGCTTTGTCCAGAAAGGAGAACTGTGATTGTATGGAATCATGAGACCAAAATCATGTTACTGTCTGCATTTGAGATATTTTCCCAGACTTCATAGAAGTAAGTGACCTGTTTCTAGGAGGAATATGGCTTCATATTAATAGATTTAGCTTTATGTGTTTGTCTTCTTCCTTATACTCTTTCCTTGCCAAAATGTACAGTTATGTTACAGGTGGGTTTATGGAACAGTTGTGCACTTGTCTGTTTTCTGAGAGCTGCTAATATGATTGAAATCAGCATTTCTTCTGTGATGTTTGATCTTACTGGCCTTCTTTGAGGCACCTCCCTCCACTCACTATATTTAGGTGTGCTTCTTTGTTAATACACTTCAGATATGTTTCAAACCTTGTTGTTTATTTGCCCCCCTGTATTTAAAGGTGATAATGCTATTGGTGAGAACAGTACATGTTGGCAGGAGTGTACATGTAGGCTCATGTACACGGGTGAAGAGGCATCCTTGACCAAGGTGGTTTGTGGATAGTGGCTTGAAACATGTACCTCCCTTAGGAGCTCATCTAACCCAAATCAGGTGTGCAGTAGGGCAGTGTGGGTATCTTCAGGTGCTGGAGCTACCTTGTGTTCTGACCAGCTGTACAAGCCAGTGATGAGCTGTGGTGCCTTAGACCATCCCCTGGATACTGTGAAGTTCTGGCTCTGAATGGCTTGAATTACTTTACAAGCAAGCAAGATTTGAGTGGAACAGCCCTCCTTGTGATTTCTGAGTCAGGAGTCTGTGTGTGCACAGAGGGATGTGCACAAGTGACCAGGGAAACGCCTGTGTACTGGGGAGAATCTGAGGCAGGTGAGTATGTGCAAGTGAGCACGTGTGTTTGACAGAGTATGTCTGAGCCTGTGTGCTCTCCTGTGGCAGCCGTGTGAGTCTGACTCGGGCCACTCTCCAGCTGTGTAAATACATTGCTTAGCAAATTGAGGGCTCTGGTTAATGATTTCCATTAGCACAGGGCCCATATTAGGCTCCGTTCTGTGAGCAGTACCCAGCTGTCTGAATGCCATTAGAGTGAACACATGAGCCTTTAATGTCAAGTGAGTATTGTTTGTGCTCTGAGGAGCTTCTGCAGGAGCTGGCCTGGGGTTGCTCACCAGGGGCTGTCAGGCAGGTTTATGGCAAGCTCCCTGGGGACCTGCTGCAGTGGCAACAACTCCTAACACCCCTCCCTAGTCAAAGCAAAGTCCCAGGCATGGTGTGCCCAAGGAGAAGGGCAGGCTGGTGAGGATGCTTGCCCAGACTACAGGGAGGCAGGTGGCTCAAGCAATAGGGTGGCAGGAATGTTCCCCTCTCTGGCAGCTGGCTCTATCCATTTTTGTTCTGGAAGTACATCTACAGAGCTTTGCCTTGTGCTACTCATCAGGACCAGACCACCACATGCTGTGATCCCAAATGGTGTCTTGGACTAAGCCAGATCAGACCTGGTCATCTTTAGAGCTGGATATGAACTCCATTCTAAAAATGCTTTTCTGCAAGAAGAGAGATGAGGGATTTGTAAGTTTCTTACCTCCAGCAAGGTCGGTACCAGAGGTGCTGTTCTGTCAGTCAGGGAGCAGGTGCACAAGGATCCTGTATAGCTCAGGGTTATAAAGGAGTGCAGATTGGTCAGGGTGTTGCTATGGATGAGAGCAGTCAGGTTACTGCCTCTCCTGTTACTGCCTGCAGTTGTGCACAGGCCCGTTCTCTCTCTGCCCTTGTCTGCGGTTGTTGAAAGCCAGTGGTCCTCTTGTGGCTGCTTGAGAGGTGCCATGATGAAGAGGCAGGATTGAGTGCATTTTGAGCCTCACTTGCAGCTGTGTGACTACCCATCAATCTCAGCATCCTCCTGTGTCTTCTCACATCCCTGACCTTCAGCCTCACCTGTTCTGTGCCCATCATCCTGGCAGTGCCCTGGGAAGGCTCTCTGCCCCACACATTGGCCCCAGAAAAAGACCCAGAGAGAAACCATAGCACAGCTTTCCACACAAAGCCTGGTGAGTTTTGTAGATGACTTTTGTCTGTCCTTTGGGCCCGTCTTTCCCCAGCCTCTTCATCTGCCGTCTGCCAGAAATGAACAGATTCAGCTGCCTTCCCTAATCCTGTCTGGCATTTCAAAATGGAGGGGACTGCCAGGTTCTTTGTTCCCATTCCCTCTTGGCACTGGCAGGGGACCTTCTCTGCTCTGGAGAAGGACAAATGTGCTGATTTATTCTGCCCCTTAGCTTTGAATAGGGGTTGCTATGTTACCTTCCAGCTCTGAGGCCTGCCAGAGCATACACCATATATAACCCCACAGCAGGTGGCTATTGAGTAAAGGCCCTTAAATCTGCCTCTCTTGTTTCTTATGCTGCTGGCCAAGGTGTCAGGGGGATGTAGCAGGGCATGATTTGCTGGCTGAAACTCCAGGCACAGCTGATGCCAAGCACCATGTTGGCATTTTCCATTCTCGAGTGCCTGTCTTAATTTGCAGAAGAGATACCAACTAGGCAGGAACATGCTGCTCACACTGGCTTTTAGAGGTCTTTCCTGACATAAAGGCTGCTGCCCATCGGGGCTGAGCTGTGACCAAGAGCCTTGGAGACAAGAGGCTTCGAGATCCTGCTGTAGTTGTTGCAGCACTTAGGGCCTGGCTTGGACACTTCCTTAGCTCACTCTGATTTGCTGTGTGTGTTTGGATGAGACAAACCATCTGAGCAGCTTTTAGGGGATATTTGTGTGTTGCTGTCTTGTGATGACAAGTTAAAACTTAGGCAGAGGAGAGGTGGAGGCATCAAAACATCATGTTGCCATGCTGTTAGGTGTGTGATAGACCTGGATCTGAAGTGCTCAAATGAACTCTGTCTTCTGTGAGACAGTAGAGTTGGTAATTGTTCCTAAAAAGCCTAATTCTTTGAGGAACAGTCCCACAGTGCAGGCTAAGCAAAGGAGACCACAGTTCTAGTTAGGAAAGGTCTAGAAAAAGAACAGGGAGTCACATAACAACGGAGCCCAGTGTGAATCACATGCAATGTTAAGAGTTGGAAGTGACCTTAAAGATCATCTAACTCTAATTCCACCTGCCATGGTAGGGACACCTGCCATCAGACCAGGCTGCTCAAGGCCTTATCCAGCCTCATCTTGAGCCCTGCCAGGGTTGGGGCATTCACAACCTCCCTGGGCAACCTGTTCCAGTGTCTCATCACTCTCACAAGAAAGAATGTCTTCCTAATATCTAGACTAAAATTTGACCTCTTCCAATTTGTACCCATAACTCCTTATCTTGTCACTACAATTCTTGAGGAAGAGTCTCTCTCTGGCTTCCCTGTAGACCCTTTCCAGGTACTGGAAGGTCCCTGTGAGGTCTCCGTGCTACATTTTTCCCTCCAGGCTCCAACTTTCTCAGCCTGTCTTCACTGGGGAGATGCTCCAGTCCTCTGAACAACTTCATGTCTTCCTCTGGACTTGCTCCAGCAATTTCATGTCCTCCTTCTGTTGGAGACTCCACAGCTAGATACAATAGTCCAAGTGGGGTCTCACCAAGAGCAGAATAGGGCGGGAGAATCACTTCCTTTGACCTGCTGGCTGTTTTGATGCAGCCCAAGATTCCACTGGCTTTCTGAGCTGTGAGTGCACAGTGCTAACCCACCTTGAGTTTTTCATCAACCACCACCCCCAAGTCCTTTCCTGCAGGGCTGCTCTCAATCACTTCTCTGCCCTGAAAATCTGTAGGTTTTTGGGTTTTTTTCCTAACCTGTTTCTCATCGGGTTTTTTCCTAACCTCTGTGAAAACAGTGGTCAAGTCCTTCCCAAGAGTGTTAGAAGTGCCATAAGAATAGGGGACGTTTGCATGAGTTTCTGAGCTGCTGAACTTCCCACGTGTTCCTTGGGAATGAACTCTACAGAATCATGATTAAACACCTTCCTGGACCCTAGAGCAGTGAGACCTCCTCTCCTGACCAGAAATTTTCAGTGAAATAGCTGTCCCACTAGTGCTTCTCCTTGCATAAGGAAAGAAACAAACCAAAGTTCCTGAAAAGTTAAATGAAAGCTCTTCACATTTAACAGAGTGGAATTACTTCTTTGGCATGATAATTTCTCTGGAATCTACATATCTTAGCACAGCCTAGTGGAAAACAGCATTTCTGTCCTGTCACACAGTGCAGGGAGTACATGGCTATTTCTGGCCTCCTTACTGTGGACCTGCTCTGAACACTGGGAGCAAAAGGGGAGAGAATGGTTTTTAGTGGCCATGGTAAAACCAGTCTGTAAGGCCTTGGGGGTGGAATGTTTTCCTCCAAGCAATTCTCAGCCATTCCTCCTCAAACTTTAGAGTCTGGAACCAGAGCCCTGGAGAGCTTCAGCATGCCTGGGACTTTAAGAAAGAGTGGCTTGTAAATCCTTATTGGAGAGCTGTTGAAAAATGCGGCTGCAGATGTGTTTCCAGAGATAACTTGGTTTGTTTCCATGCTCTAAAAGTGTACCAGATCTTACTTCAAGGCCAAGTGAATTTAGCTTTTTGATGTGAACCTTTTGGTAGTGATGCTTTTCTGACCGGGCTGCTCTAAATGCATCATAGATATCCTGTTTCATTTAGTGACTACAGATGCCTACATGGACCCTAGTCAGGTGGATCCTAGGGACCTTAGTCCTGGAGGAAGGGAGGTGTGTCTGCTTTTTATCTTGAAGGGTACGAGCAAGGATGTGAGCAAAGTGCTCGCACTGCTTATGTTTGTGCCATTTGCTGCAAGTGCAGGCATGACCACCTATTCAAGGAGGTGTAATTGTATCAGAGGGGGGCATGACAAAGTACTCAAGGCAGGAACTTCACCCTTTGCAGGTGAGATGAGCACTGACTTCATGTGTCTTTTTATTCCCCTGCAGAGCATCAGCGGAGGCCGCCCGCCGTCCCACTTTATGTACGATCCCTCCACTTTTGCCTTCCGTTCCCTCAGCACCTTGAAGCCGCTGAGCCCGATAGCTCCAGTGGAAGAACCGTCATGTGCCTACTGAAGGAGTTTCTCCAAAAAAACCTCAGGAACTATCAACCAGTGTCCTGCCTGGCAGGGAGAAGGGGAGGTGGTGATACCCAAGGCGGGGGGTGGGAGAAGAAGGGGCAATGACACATCTTTGCAATGCAGCTGCTCTGGCAGGAGGAAGCGAATGGCCTGGCAGCAGTGCCTGTTCTCATACTACTGATGGATCCCAGCAGTGGCAGAGGGGAGTGAGTTTTGTCTTTCAGGGCAAAGCAAACCAGTCAGGTCCACAAACTGCAATAACTGCCACCAAGGCAGTGTCAAACATGAGGATGGTGGCAAATGAAGATATCCAGGAGGTGTTCAGGGGTTAGTATGACCTGCATGGCAGCAGGGATGAGTGATCAAGCTGTGAAACCAAATCCAGTCAGTTTCCCAAGGATACCTGGGTCTATAGTGCTTTGCTCTAGACCTGACACTTCTCCCACTCAGAAGTGAGCTCAGGATTGGAGAAGGAGGCTATACACAGCTGCTTGCAAAACAAGATCCCTCTCTGAGAATTGTTATAATTGCATTCACATCAAGCTCTCTCAAGTGGAAAACCCTAGGACAAGGAGGTGTATGGAGGAGTAACTGGCACATTTAGCTGTGCGTTCCAGATGATCTGCTGGCAGTTTGGTGATCGTACTGTCCAAAAAGAGATTGAAATGGGAGAGTGAGACATCCATAGGTAGATCTGGGGTTAGAATAAAATTCTAGAATTGGAAGGTCTGTGTTGAGCTATCCAGGGAAATGCAGCAGCCACCTTCAGTCGTCTCAGCATCGTCAAAGAGAAGAACTTGGGGGTGACTGTGTGCTCATGGGTCTCCTCTCTGCTGAGGCAGTGTGTGTTCTGGGGTATGTAACACTTCTCCATAGTATTGTCCCACTACATGATGGTGGAGGTAAGTGGTGCCACCAAACCTAAACCAATTTAATGTCTCCAGCAAGCTTTCCACCCGCCTTGTTTATGCTAGCTCTTAAATTCAGGTACTCTCTTCTGGTATCAGTGGGACAGTATTCTCAGATGAAGCAAGCAGTGGGAAAAAGTCGATTTTGTGGCTGTTGGTGGAAGAAACAGGAGGGGAGTTTTGAGTGAAGGTGGGGGGTGTTTCTCCACAGACAGTTCTGAGGCTGTTGGGACCATGCTAGGCCTTGCTACCACTGGTGTTGGGCTGGGATCTGTCCTCAAGGCATGTGTGTGTCTTGTGCCAAAGGCAGGAGTTAACAGAACAAGCTCTCACCTTTCCTGTTGAGGCAGGGGAACAAAGCCTTTCCTCTTGCTGCACCTGGTGGAGAGAGTAACCTCTTGCTGTAGGCATTGCCCACCATGAGCCTGTACCTGAGTGCAAGGGGAAGCAAGTAGTTTGTCCAGAGGAGCAACTGTGAGTAATACAAAATAATTTTTGTTTTTTTAAATTTGCCTCAGTGTAGAGTCTTTGCTGCTGCTCTTTGGTTGAGACCAATGGTCAGTCCAGCTGCCAGTAGGAGGATATCCAGTGAGCTGGTCTGGGCCCTTCACTGAGACCCCTGGGAAAGTCCAAAGGCTGTAGGCTTGGGGACCTGAATCTCCCACCCCCCCGCCTCTTCTCCCTAACTCCTGTTATTCAGGCAGGCAGAGCAGCTGGGCAAGGTGGTGAGGGGATGTCTGTCCTGATGCTGTCCCAGCTCTGCCTGCTGTTTGGCTCTGGACTGTGACAGCTGGGTCACCCCCTGCACCAGCATCACCTCCAAGAGGTCACTTGTGTTTACGTGAGGGACCTCTGGCAGACCATCATGGTTCCCTGCAAGTCCCTGTTTCCAAGAGAGTGCAGTTCCTCTGCGGATTGCTCCTGCCCCTGTAGAAATTCTGCTTATCTTGTTTTGATGGCACACCCCAGCTCTTTAACTGCTGCCAGATCAAGCTGCCCAGTGCAGGACAGGAAGCATTGCTCCTTTGGACCAAATCCCTGTGCTCAGGAGATGGGACAGCCATAGCCTGGTACCCATCTAAGAGGCACATTCCTTGTGCAAATGGCTGGGGTGGCAGCCTTCTGTATGGCTCTGCAGCCTCCGGCTTTGCTCAGCAAGAGCTGCCAAGGTGCTGGGGCCCAGAGGTGTGTTCCTGCCAGCCAGTCGGTGGGGCAGGCTGCCTTGCCCCAGCTGGGAGCAGGGAACAGGGATGTCCTGCTAATATTGTTGCCTTTTACTACTTTTGTAACTTTTCTGTCTTTTCTTTTTCAATCTGAAGAAAAAATAAAAAATTTAAAACCCCACAGTGAAAGAAAGTGTAAGAGCTGCTATATTCACACTTCTGGTGGGTCTGGTGCATTTGCCATCTTCTGGGTGTTTGTGGGTGGGGGTATGGAGGGGGTGGAGTAGAGTGAGCTATGACACAGTGCAGCCACTCCCAAGCACTCCACAATGCAAGGAGGCCACCTCTGCAGGTGAATGGCTTTGGAAATGAAGAGCTTGTCCAAAATGAATGCCAGGTTCTTTGTATGTATACCTGCTCCATTTGAGGTATGGTGTATTGTCCCTCACTGGTGCTTCCCTCACCAAGATTGTGCTTTGGCTTTTGAGTAACTGTCCAAATGGTCTTTGGCTTGTAATTTTGAGTTCAGGAAGTCTTGCATGTCTGTCCTGAGAGTCTCCACAGCCCTTTTGTTTACAGCCAGAGTACTTTTCCTTCTCTATAATTTAGCTGTAGTTCATCCCTTTCTCTGGATTTTGCTCTCTGTGCTCCATCTCGGGTATTTGTAATGTGCATTCCCCACCCCTTGTTATTTACTTGAGCTAATTCCTGTCTCTCCCTCACTCCTAACTCTGTATCTTCACTAGCATCTCACAAGGCTATTACCTATGTCCCCTTTTCCAAGGCCTCCTGAGAGATATTAGCATAAATTCCCTTAGCAGCCCTACTTAGATTCATTCCCAGGAGGCCTTTTCCATTCTTCCCTCCAAGCTCTGATCTCCTCTAGGCTTCTTGCCATCTCTCTTATCTTGAAGTCCTCCCCTCTCTGTCAGCTGCAGCTTGTTAATTGGCCTTGGCCAATTTTGCAAGGGTTGTATGGTGCCTTGCTGGCTCCCCCGAGCCCTTGCTCTTGTCCCTCCCTTACAGAATGCTTTCCTCTGGGATGCTTCTTCCAGCACAGCCTGATCCCTCAGCGCACCCGCCCTTGGAGCCCCAGATGCCGTCAAAACCGTGGTGGTGGCTATGACTCCACAAACACTGATCGTCTGTAGGCTCTGCCAGGTCAAGCTTGTTGTCAGTCTGTTTTGTGTATTTAGAGAGGGATGCACTGCCCTTGTATCCGCTGGGCTGGAGTATGGACACCTGGCGCTCCAAAGCCAGGGGACAGCTGGTGAAGGCCCGGAAGCTGGCATACAGCTTGGCATTGCACAGCCAGCCCAGCACCAAGGTAAGCTGGGGGTACAGCTGCTGTCCCTGGGCTCTCATCTGGGCCCCCTGCATCTGTTTGGAGTTAGTTCAATTGTGCCCACCCATCATCTCTCCCTGCAAGCTGGACCTCTGGGTTAACAGCAGAACAGGGCAGTTTTTGTGGTGAAACATGGTGGTAAACTGCAATATGGCAACAACTCTGAAGCTCAAGGAAGGCGGGTTAGGGGTATTCATGAAGATCTTACAGGGTACTTTTCAGTTGTAGGTACCACTGTTACTGACAAAGGAGAGTGGGGATGTTGGCCTCCTTTGGATGCCAGACCCTGGCATGTGGGAACAGTTTCCCAAAGCCCCCTGCAGAAGGTAGCAGAAACAAGGGAAATGAGAGCTGAGCTGTGGTCTTTGAGCCAAAGTCCTTGCTGTAGCCACTGCCCTCTGTTGCGGCCTCTGGCATCTGTCCTGCAGGGCTGATCACCTCTGTGGCTTCCAACCAGCTTGTGCAAACACTTCCTCCTCTGCCAGAGAGGGCAGGGATGCCGGCTGAGGTCTGAGCGCTGTCAGCACAGTCAGCTTGGTGTGGGTCCCTCAGGACCTCTACTTTGCTGGAGCTCCTGGCTTCCCATCAGGTTTGGGTCCTGGCTCAGCATGGGACCCTGTAACTTCTAAGCTGAGTCCTTTTTCTGCTCTGAGCCATCTTGCTTGGAGATGTGCAGGTGTTTCCCTTCAGAGCAGAAAACACCCTGTGAAGAGAGCAGGGCTGTTGTGCCAGAGTGCAGCTCAGCTGTGTTAACTATCTGCAGGAGGCTGAATGGGGACAAGCGGCTGTTTGAAGAGCTTGGCTACAGCTCCTCTATGATTTAAGCAGGACCATTTAAGCTAATACTGTTCTCCAATTAAAGCAAATTAATTAGTGCTAAGGCCTTTTAAAAATAGCAGAGAAGAATGAAGATCACAGCAGTGGCAAAATGGATTGTTACATGTGTACCCTGAGCCTCGGTGAGTCCCTTTGCAGCCAGCACACAGGATTGTCTCTTCTTTGCATTGTCCTAACATTTTCTGACATATATGTATGTACATGCATGCACACATGTAATATATATATTTCTGTCTCACTGTGTTTCATTTGTGCAGAAATCTCTGTCCTCTGACAGTCACTCATGAGCAGGGTGCCCTGTGCTCACCTGCCTGGCTCAGTCTTTGACAGGGCTCTGTATGAAGCCCCTCTGTGGCACACTCACCAACTCTGTGCTGCAAAGCTTGGAAAACCCACCCTGTTTCCAGCTGCATGCTGAGTGTTCACCCATCTGCCCACCTATGGGATTGACTAGATAAATGGATAAAACTGGCAGTGCCGCTGGGGCCAGGGTTTTCACCCCAGGCTTGATGGAGGCCACTGAAACATAGCTTGGGACAGGAAAAATTGAGAAGCAGAAGTTCCATTTCCAGGAGCTGCATAGCATGTTGAGGCAAGGTGTGGGGTGGAAGAATGCATTGAAGGGTGTGTATCAAGTTAGGATTGAATGGGGTATGTGCTGATAAAGCATGGATATATAGACACAGTGCATTTACAGTGGCATTTATATGCCTGTAGTGTTTGTATTCATGGCATATTAGTTATATTTTAATCAGGACGTATTGGAGGAGTAAAGACAAAGGGGCATGCAAGCATGCAAGTGTGGTTCTGGAAGGATGGATGCTGGTGGATGTGCAGCTGGAACTCAATACTAGGTGATCTCAATACAAATTAGAGTGTGATTGTATGCTGCTGCTTCTCAGACAAGAACTGCAGGGGCATCAAATAAAAGTAGCAGGTGTCAGGTTCAAAGCAAACAACCAGAGGCAGATCTGCACAGAGTGTGTGGTTGCACTCTGGACCCCTATGCCACAGGATGCTGTGGCTGCTTGGTTTTTACACTGCTACAGACTTGAAAAGAAAGAAAGAAAAACAAATACTACCTAGGAAACTGCATGCACAAATACCCCCTCTGGTTGAGGAGGGTGGTGACATAGGGGCATTTTCTGGGGTAGGTTACTGTGTGCCAGTCCCATCTCTGCCCCCTCCTCAGTGGCAGGGACTGCTCCTGCCAGGGTTCCAGGTGGGGCAGTAGCTCCAAACAGGCACATGCACCAGCAACTGACCCTGCTGTGCCAGCACTGCCTTGTATGCATGTTCATTGCCTTTACACTTCCAAGAATTTCTCCCTGGGCAGGCCTCAGTGGTGACTGGGCCTCACGTGTTTGATGGTGAGGCCGGGGTGGCCACATTCACCTCCTGCACTGCTCCTCAGGGAGTGCTTGAAACCTGAGCCACTCACTGATCTACCTGCATGGCTGCAGTGGGCATCCTACAGATCCTCTCTGCCCTCAGTGTGGGGGTGCTGGGGCCTGCTAGGAGAGCCCTGGCTCATCAGGGCTGTCTGGCATCCATCATGTCCCTTGGCACAGCCAGGCTGAGCCTGAATCATCTGTGGTCACTGTGTGCAGGGGTTGGTCACAAAGGCATAGCTCAGGCTCAGGTTTCTGAAGTGTGTGAGGTCTGTCCACAGTGGCAGGCCAGTGTTCCTGTGTCACAGGAACAAAGTGAGTTTGGTTTGAACACTGCTGAAGGCTTATGCTGGGTATGTTATGCATGGAATTATCTTTTGAAATTTAGGAACATGTTAGGAAAGCAAGGACAAGCATCCTCCAGTGATGGGTAACCCTCATGTGATGGGTAACCCTCAACCCAGCAAGCCAGAGAGGATGCAGCTGAAGCAGCAAGGCTCTGAACATCAGTGATGATGAGAACGTTTAAGCATGTCGGTATCGCACCATTTCCTGAGCTAGATTTCAGTGGGCTTATTCAAGCAAGGGGGTGAGGAAACTGGAGTTGTAGATGCTTTGAGAGCTTACTCTGGCTGTAGCTGCATGCCAGCCTGGCAGGACCTGACCACATGTTTTCAGTTAACCTGGGGCAGGATGTGCAGGCAGCTCCAGACACATGAGGAGCCCAAAGATCTGTTTGCTTTTGTGGCTGCTCACATCAGTGCCTGCTGTAGCAACAGCTGGCTCTGTTGGTAGGTTGGCCAGAACTGTTTGCATGTTCCTCTCTGACATGCTCACAGCAGAGCAGCTCCGAGGCTGGATGAGTGGATGAACTGAAAGTGCCCTGGGAGCTGGATGCCAAGTAGGGAGGTGAATGGGGACAACAAAGCCCCTTTGAAAGGAACGTGGTTGCCATCTGCAGTGGGAGAAAAGTTGCTTTCTACCAAAGGGTCCCCTAGGAGCAATGCCTGTCTTGCCCTGGCATGTCCTGCAGACACTCCAAGGCATGCTGGTCAGCATCTGTCCTTGTTCTAGTGGCCTGGAAGTGTGTTGTGACACAGGCCTTTGCTCCCCACTGAGGGATGGTGAGTACTGCTGGTGCGACACCTGTGCTGCTGGGCCTACAGCTCTCCTATTTGTGTGCTCCTGCAAGTGTTTGAAGCACCTTTGCTAAGTTTTTCCCAAATGGGTTGCCAAATTGTTCTACCCTGAGTGGTTTCTTTGCCAGTGGGTGACATTTGGCAATGTGTTGGTCAGGGTCTTGTCCAAGACCAGGCTGCTCAGCAAACCTGGCCTTGGCAGTGCCACCAAGCCAAACACATCAGGGCCAAACCTCAGTCATATATAGCTCTTGTGAAGCCTGAAAGCCTTTTTCAGATCTTTGCCACGGAGCCTCCACAGGCCCTGTTTTGAACAGAGATGTTTTGTCCTTTCTAGGTTTTAAACAGTTCCCCAAAACAAACCCTCTGCTATTTACCAGCGTTGTTTTCTTTCTGGTGTTGAATGCTGATAAATAATCAGACCCATTATATTGTATTCGTATCTGCCCTGGTAGCAAATAATTACCACAATTACTACCAAATCAAAATGCTTCTGTTTCTCCTGGTGTCATTAGCATGTCCCAAACATTTTGTTCTTGTGGTTGAAAGTGCAGTAATAACATAGTCCAAGTGCAACACCCGGAGCGGAGCTTCCCAGCACAGCAAGCTTCCCAGCCATGATTGCCTCTGAGATGCTGCTAATTTTCAATCACAGTGTCAGATCCTCTTCTACCGCAGGGAGAGCAACTGCTTAGCCTGTGATTTACCCAATTTATTCCGGTAATAACCGGGTTGGCTGTGTAGCCATCTGTCTGCTTTGCGTGCTCCTCCTGCCCCCGCCCTCCTCCAGCACACAGACTGAGCCGTGCCTGTGCCCTTGCGGAGCAGAGGGAAGGCACCGCTTTGCCTAGGCCATGAAGCAGGTCTGTGTCCACCGAGAAGGGAAGAAATGTTCCTCCCTGTCTCTGCTGACCTCTAGATGCCAGGACTGCCAGCAGTGGGGTCTGCTGCAGTTATTTCCATCAAGTAGGGCAGGAAAGATCCCTTTTCAGATAGGGCAGGGTGGATTATCGAGATTTGGTGGCACTTTGGCCCAAGTGAAGGGAGCTATGGCCCAAGTTTGTGAGGGGGAAACTAAGGTAGGGAGCAGCTGAGGGGGGAAACTGAGGGAGCAGCTGAGGCAAGGACTGAACACAAAGATAGGGGAAAGATATACATCAGCCTGAAACTGAATCCACAGATATGAAAACCATCATGGTCACATGGCTCTGTCTGTGAAGAAAAACATTGTATTGACTGGATCATTATAAAGCTTCTAATTAAAGAGCAGACTCCTCTCTGCCCTGTGTAATGTTACTCAAACAGACCTGCACACATCTCCTTCAAAGCAGATTTCAGTCAGGGTGCAGCCCTAGATCAACAGTCATTCAGAATCAGTATTGCTTGAAACCACTGGGTAAAATCAAATATAAATAGAGCAGAGAGCATTTGAAGCAATTAGGGTCTCGGGGGAGATTCAGTCCCCATAACGAAGCCAAGGAAAGGGGAGATGATGCATCATGTCTGTAATGCAGCGAGGACATGCAGAAGCTGGATTACTCAGAAAACTTGGAGCAGCACATATGGTTCCTATTAAATCACCTGACCTTTCCATCTCCACTGGTATTTCTGGGGCTTTCATTTACTGTAGTGCTCTACAAACTGTAGACTTATGATTGCCCCTGGGACACAGCACAATATTTGAGGTAAATAGGCTTTTACTTGTGCACACCAAAACAACAAATTTTCTGGCTATTTTTGAACCCCACTGATACTGCACAGAGGAAAGATCCTCCCTTTGGAGCTGAAATGCAGAACAGAGTAAGCAAAGAGTTTAGGTCCTTAGGGAGATCACTCGTTGCACAAAGACTTTCAGCTGTGGCTGGAATGGAAAGGGAAGCAGGTGGCAGAAGTGTTGGCACTAACTGGCATGCTTGATGTAGGTACTGATGGGTAGTTCACCACCACAATTGATCTCAAGTGAGTGGGATCATCTGAAGCACGAGTTAAAAGAAGAAAATGTTCTATAATTTGTGGCCATGGGAATCCAATTTCTTTGTGCCTAAAGCAGTGCTGTCTAAACACCATGAGCAAGGTATTCAGAGGGGCTTCACACTTCCCATTGCTCCTTCAGTGAGCTTTGTCCACGTGCCAAAGGATGTTACAGCTGTTCTTCAGGTGAGTGGGGAGCTGGGGCAGCTGAGTGGCTTTGCCCAGTGCTGGGTTAGGCTATAGGAACCAGGCCTACACCCCTGTCCAGGGTGTGCAGGATGAGAGCTGTGAGTGAGTGCCTCTCCAGCCCCACTCATGAGGGAACGCTGCTCCATCAAGCTCCTCTGTTCTAGACCCAGGATTTCAGGGTAGCTCACCAAAGGCACCTCCTGGTGCTGAGCTGGGGATGCTGCCAAGGGCTTCCTGCATGAGCTGGCCTTTGCTCTGTGAGTGGTGCTGCTGCTCTGTGGAGCTGAGGCTGGCCAGGGCTCACTGCAGAGTGTCTGGAAATGCCCTGGACATGAACCAGAGACTTTGGGCTTCTCAGCTGGGGTCATCTGCTGTGTGGTTGCTTACCACTGTAAAAGGCTGGGCACCATGGACTGGGTAACTCCTCATCTCACCTTCCCATGGCATCTTTGCCTGGCAAAGTTTTAGCCCTTTCCTTACAGAAGCCACTCAGAAATTAATCTTCTAAGACCTGTACAGTTTGGAAACCCCCATCAGGCTTTGGAGATGCCAGCATTGCCTCTGCCTGATGGCTGAGCTCAAAGGTGGCCTGGCCTTGACAATCCTACATCAACCAGGAGAACAGCACATTGTCCTGGTGCTGGCACTACCAAATTCACTGACTCCAAAGGAAGAGTATTTATCTTCCCTCTGAGAAATGAAAAGTTTCTTGATGTCTGAATCACTCCCTTGCTTCCCTTTGTGTCAGGTAAATAATTTGGGCTTCCTGGGCTTGTGACAGAAAGAGCAGGGATGGAAATAAACAGGGTGTAGCTCAAGTCATCCTTTCATGTCATGATCTTGGCTGGGCCAGGCTGTTGGGGATGTGCAGCTTTGGTGGGGACTCCCTTCATGGTGAGGACAGAGCAAAGGTTCCATTTCTCTTTGATGCCGTGTCCAGGTGTCCCACCACAGCTGCCAGCACAGACTTGCCCCTGTATCTCTGAACAGAAGAAAGACCCTGAGACCAATGCCAGGCAGATGGGGATGTGCCTGAGCTGATGTGGTCCGGAACAAAAGATGTCCCTTGAAGATGGTGGAGCATGTGGAGCTGCCTTCCAGTCAGCAGTTCCCTATGGGGCCTGCAGGCAACATGAGCCTCCTGCTTCTCAAGGACTTAGCTGGGGCAGCCACGTTGCTGATTCTGGGGCAAAATAGGAGTGGGCAGGAGGGCGGCACTGGCCATGCTAACAAACTGCTATTCCCAATCACTTCCTGAAGAGGAAAAGCAAACAGCAAATATCTGCTTGATTTCTCTTTTTTTTTTTTTTTCTTTGATAAGCCAAGAGAAGGAGTGGCAGCAGATACCCATTTGCAGCTCAGGGGTGTGCAACAAAGAAGTGCCTGCAGCCAAAAAAGCAGGACTGGTAGTGCCTGAGAGGAAGAAGAGGTTCTTCTCCCTGTGGATTTACAAAGTCTTGGCTCACAAAACAGGAGGACAAAGTGCATTGCCAAAACGGCATCATGCTTAATGTCTGGGTCAGAGAAGCTCCAGCTGAGCCCAGGCAGCCCCTTCCACTTCCCCACCTCTTGAGAGCTGGCCAGCAGCCGGGGGCCAGGCCAGCACCTCACCCCGGCACTGACAGGAAGGTGAAAGAACCGTGGGAAAACCCAGCTCTGGTTGCTGCTGTCAGCCTGGCAGCAGCTGCAGTATGGAGAATATTCCTCTGCCCATGGGCCTGCCCCACCCTGCCGTGGTCTGCCTCAGCTGTATGAAGGCAGCAGCAAAGGCTGTCCCAAGGGAGCAGGGAGTGATGGATGACTCAGCCGGCCCAAGTGCCTGACTGCTGCACACGAGGACCAGCTTCAGAGCAAGTGCTGGGTGCTGCAGCTGGGTCATCTCAGTACTGTGCTAAGCCCATGGAGCACGAGCAGGTCCCTGTTGCCTGTGCTTGTTGCACGGGCACTCAGAGCACAGCTCTGCCCCATCCTCTGCCAACGCAGTGCCTGGCACTGCTGGGGCTGTCCCCAGGGGCGATCATGTAAAGCCAGCCCTCACCTTCTCCCTTGTCCAGGGCACCTTGCACTCTGCTGTAAAAGCAGCCTTTCCCCATGTGCCCCTGTGCCTTGCCATTTACTACACTGCAAGGGGAAAAGGTGGCTCTGGCACTTTCTGGGATTTTGGGATGTGATGCAGCATAGTCAGTGGGGTGGGCTCAGAGAACACCAGCACCAGGGAGACGGCAAATCTCCCATGGTACAGTGCCCTATGTGTAATAAAAACCTAGCAGTCCATTCTAGTCAAAGCAAAGAGAGCCCTTTGGAAAAGCCTGCCTTAAGAGGACATGCTGTTCCCAGAGCATCCTACAGCCCCCTGATGATGCTGCAGTTGGTGTCAGTGCACACAGTAAACTGCTACAGTATTAGCAGCCCCAGAGATTACAAAATCTTAAAGAAAGCATCAAAACTCACAGCACTGGCTTTAAAAATAGATTTAAAACTCTGCAGTTTGAACTCTGGCTACTCTGGCTTTTGAAAACTTTTGGATTTAGCTGGTCTGCATTTTTAGGTACCCTTTGCATTGCAATGGCAAGGTCACAATAATTACAGCAGAGAAAGGAGTTTATTTCTTGAAGGGTGTTGAGATTATCATATATTTATATTTAGAGGGAGGGGGCTTTAACAGTTCTCTAGGCCCTGAGTCTGTTAAAAATTTCAACAGCCCCTGACCAGATAACAGATTAACCTCAGACCAGTTTATCTGTGTGGTTACTGATCACCTGCTCTAAATAAGCAAGTAGTGGACTTGCCTTTTCAAGGAAATCTACATGTTTGCAGATGTGCTGACAGAGCATAATTTCCACTGGAAATATTGGCAAGGAGGAGGGAGAAAGTGAAGTGAATCTCAATGCCCAGGAAAGCATAAAGGCAGGCTGATAAATAATCAGGTGGTGAAACAGCTACTTGGCAGTAAGTGGCAATAACTGGTGAGGCAATTGCAGTGCAGTAAAGCCCAATAAGAAAATATGATGTCATGCGTGGCCCTGCTTGGCCAAAGTGTGCCACTCCCTGCAGAAAATAGCAAAGAACTGTAAAAACAAAATATGTTTGTGTTTCAACTGGAAACTGAGGCAATAATCACTATAGTGAAGTAGCAACCAAGCTCTTGGTGAGACATTTAATTTTTTCTCCCAAGGAAGACTCTGCTGCACATTGGCTGGGGAGGCTGGAAGCTGGGACACAAAGCGAACATTGGCTGCCTCTTTATGTGCTCCAGCCTCTGGGGCTGGAGCAAACATAGAGGGAGGCCCTGAGGGTGTGTTCCAGAGGACCCACAGCCTTGTGTGCCATGGTCCTTTCTCCTCTCCCAGCTCCTCCATATCAAACTGGAGAGTGAGCCATCAGGAGATGCAAAAATATAAATATATAGGGTTTAGAGCCTCATGTAATGGCTGTGTGTGGGGAGGAACAGTGTATCTGAAGATGTGGAAATCTTCCCAAAATCCTTGCAGGGAGATACATCAGAAGGTCAGACTCGCCATGAAAGTGAAAACCAGGGAGTGAAGTTTGCAAGTTTGGTACCATGGTTTTTGCTCCTGATTTTGCAGGTATCTATTGCTGCACAGCAATCCCTGTGCCAACAGTGTTTCTTGCTGGGCATCCTCAAAAGCAAAGCCCCTACAATTGCCAGCCTCTAGCAGTGCTTCCACTTGTCCCAAATTTCTGCTGAGAGATCCATGGAAGCTGCCAAGGCCCCACCCCAGAGACAGCCACCCTTCATAGGGAAGATGGGGTCAGGTTCCATCAATACTTGTGGAACAGTTTGGGGTGAATTACAGAAACATAATGATTCTTTTGATTCTGGGGAAGATTTCCCAAACCTCCTCACTGATCCAGTCCAACTTCAACTCCACTTCTGTCTGTCAATCAGCACCAGGCTGCTGCTGACAGTGGGGTGACAGGGTTTGTTTTCCCACCTTCACCACTCAGGTTTAAAAAGCAAATCAGACCCTTTAAAAAGATCCAAAGAAGAAGACAAACAAAGCACCCACCAGCCTATGTTAGAGATGTTATGAATTGCTTTTGAAGATGCTTGTTTGCCTGCATAAGGACAGAAGTGCCTTCCTCTAACAATGCTGCAGAAAAAAAAACACCGTCCCCCAAGTTTGGGGTGCTCTGGAGGGCAGCCATGCTGGAATTGTGATTAAGTGTTTTGGGCCATGCCTTTCACTGCAGCCTGCCAGATAAATATTTACAGCTGACCACGGAGAAGCAGGGGGGGGAAGGAAAGAAGACATCTGTAAATTCTTTGGAGTCTTGCTGCGTTTTAATTTTAATTTCATTCTCTTTTTTTGTTGTTTTTCCATCCACACATCATTGTCTCTTTCTCTCAACCCACAGACAGCTAAAGAAAAGAGTTTTGAGAGAAAGAGGTTATTTCTAAAACCTCAGGGGACGGATCCTGCTTGCAGTGACCGTGTGATAAACCAGTGCTGCAGAGAGCAGACCACAACCTTTGGTTTACTAACTGGCGTAAATCTAATGTAACATTATTGATCTCTGTGGATTTACTCTCAGCCTCATTGCCTCCTCCCTTGTTTTCTTCACAGCTCGCTTTATCCATGCGAAGTCACTGCCTCTGTGGCTGCAATATGCCAGTAAATTGCAGTGTTACACCCACTTCTCAATGGTGTAAATGATTCCCTCTGTTTGGCCTCTGTTTTCAGAAGAAAGCAATTCTCCATGCCCAGTGGGAAAGCATCAGCCACAGCCTCAGCCAGAGCATCTCCTCCCACTGCCCCCAGCCTGCCAAGGTGTCCACAGCTGAGCCCTGCAAAGAGGGGGCAACCTGGAATGGATTATGTGAGTGAGGGCCCTTCGCCCTGGGGGCTCTGTGCATCTTGATCTGTGAGCATATTGTCCTGCTCAGAAACATATGCAGGAATCTGTAGCTGTAAAAGCCACTGCACCACCCTGTAATCCAGCCCAGATGTGCCTCTCCTTTCATGGCACACTCAAGGGACCCCTCCAAGCTGAGGCAGGCAGGGATGGAAAGCACTGCTCATGTTCCCTCACCCCAGTGAAAAGTGACCCTTGCAGAGGTCCAGAACAAGAAGGCTGGTGGGGACAATTGACTTTGGGATGGGGATTGGAGCAGCAGGAGTCAAGTGATGCTGGTCCTGGTGCACAGGCTGGGAGGCTGGCGAGCTTGGGGCCCCTCTGAGAGTCAGACATGAGCGTGTGCAATGCAAATGCTGCTCTCACCTGAGCTCCCAAAGCTTGGTGCGGAGATCATGCAGGCAGCTGAGCCTGCAGTGATAATGTGGTGGGGGCTGCTCACCTCCTTAAAGGCTTCAGACCTGAGAAACAGAGGCCAGGTAATGAGAGTCTGGGGAGTGGAATTAATGCTGATCCATTTGGAAGAACAGGGGAAAGAGTTTATGTTTTCTTGTAGGTCATGTTTGCAAGTGAGCTACCAGGATCTCCTGATCCCCATGTGGTAGCAGCTTGGGCTTGAGGCTTATCCCTGCTTTTATCAGTGACCTTCTGAGTAGCCAAAAAAGTAGCATTTCAAAAAAACTTCTGTGATGGCTGCAAAGTCATCTGGGAAGTTACTCTTTCTGTTAGTGTCATAAAGCTGCATGGCCCTAAATAGAAAGTGTGGAGGCAAAGGTCTTGCCCCCAGGGCTTTGCAGTCTCAGCACAAAGAGTGCGGTTATAAAGCAAGTCACGGAGTCCAGGAAGGAAATTTATGGCTCGGGAGATGGATAAATAATACGCCAAGATCAACAGCAGTGGTAATGTTGAATCGTACCGAGTGGAGTTGCTCTGCTATTACAGGGCTGTAACAGGCTTGGAACCTTGCACTGCAATGAGCCAGCTGCTGGAGAGCTGCTGCAGCAGTGAGGCCCTGCCATGGGCACCACCAACTCCTGGCAGCCTGAAGAGGCTGTTTGGATGGGGGAGAGCAGTGCCACTCACCAGGGATGTGTCCTCCCAGCACGACCCTGCTCCTGGGGTCAGCGCTGGCTCGTGATGAAGACAGGGGTTTTACAGTCACGATCTCATGCATCACCTCCCAGTGGTGATGTGACCTCATGGTGTGCTGACATGGCTCTGACTCTTCTTTTGTCGACCATCTGGAAGCCTTTTGGGCCCCCAGATGTGGTGAGAGGAGGATTAGGGTTTGTGTAGCTCTTGGAGGTGGAAGGAGACAAAATTTCAAATCTTGGCAGTTTTTTGTGGCTCTTCTCAGCTTTCCCATCCACCTCCTTACTTCTGTTTGACTTTCTTCTCTCATGCTGGAAAGTAAAGTCACTCCACTGTTTACTTTCTCTGTTCCCTGCCCAAGTTGTTAAACATGTCCTAGGTCACCCCTACTAATGGATAAAAGAGTGGTGGAAATCCATTTGTGGATGTGTCTCAAAGGAGAGGTTGGAAAAACATGTCAGAAGCACTGCAGGGATAGCTGATGTACTCTTGGGATTGGTGATGGATTAAACAACCTCCCATAGTGTTTTCCAGCCTTAATTTCTGAGCTCCTCCGACCCCTAAGTTCTGTGCTGTACAGAACATGTAGCCAGTGTTTAGTGCCATACTTATTCTCCATGTGCACTGTCTGAAAGCAGAATGAATTGTTTGGGGGAACATCCCAGCCGCCCCCAGCTGCTCCCAGGCACTGTACAACCATCCCCTGTGCATGACCTGAGACACCAGAGACAAACTTAACCCCTCTCCTCGGGGTTTGCCCTTTGAATACTCTTGAAGCTCCAGCTCCTGGCGTGCTGTGCTGACACGTGGCTCTCATCTCCCACATCCTCAAAGCAATGACAACAGGGCTCCTGAGGGGAGAGGAAAGCTTGTGTGTAGCTTTCACAGCAAGAAAGCAAACCCAAGACCTCAATCCTTTAAAAAGAAATCTTACATTTTAAGAAGGATCTTCTGATTTTGGTAGGGACAATTGCCTGAAGCTTGGCTTATACAATCCTCATGGTTAGAAGACCTAGTGTGAGAGGGATCTGAGAAGCAGCTGGTGAACAAGACCTTCTTAAGACCTTTCCAGGCTAAAAGGAGCCTGGAAAATTATTATGGAAGGATCCATAGTGGGCAGCGGAGGATCAGCATTTTGCTCAGCCCTTCTGCCTATGACACAGACCTGCATCTGTCCAAACACTGGCGCTCCCCTCCGCTGGCCGACTCCATCCAAGGAGGGGCAGCACGGTTCGCGTCCGTCTCCCGCAGGGATGGAGAGCTCCCCGCTTCCCTGCGTGTCAGGCTGGCTCCCTGCAGCTTGCCCCGGCTCAGGTTTCAGGCTCTGGGCTCCGCGTGTGTGCACTCGCTTGTGCTTTTAACTCACTCTGAAGTCTTCGCAGGAAATTAATTTGTGTCAAACGACTGGGTTTTGTCCTCCCTTTGGTTTCATGAGGGCAGGGGCTGGAGGATGCTGTTGATTCAGAATGCTGCAGCTACTGCCCTGCTCTTCTGGCCCCACAGCTGTGTGTGCCTGGTGCAGCTTTTCTCCAGAATCAACTAAGTAAGGGGAAACCTTCTGGTGACAGCTCAACCATTCTGGGCATAGTTATCAGGAATGAGCCCAAAAAAGCAGCAGAAGTTGTTATTCTGGAGTTTGAATTGATTCTTGCACAATAGCAGGGTAGCAAGTGGCTGGATTATCCAGAAAATGGGTAAGAATAACAGGCAGCAACCTTCTGTGTGTTCCTCAGGATGTAACATCTCCATCACACAGCAAGTGCTGCAGCTGATCTGTTTGCAGTGTAGGGGATGTGCCCGTGGATCTCCTCACTCCTATCGTGATCCTGTCAGTTCATGGAAACCAAAGAGGTTTGATCCAGGTTGGCTCTTGGCTGAGAGTCCTAGGAGAAGAGGCCAGGGTGTCTCCAGACGTGACCACTTCTTTTCTGGCTCGGTAGGATTGATCTCTGTAGCCTGCTGTGACAGAGCTCTGTGAGTACTGACTCCTGGAGCCTGAGCTGATGAAACAGGGCCTTCACATTTCTGTGACCAGGAAATATGAGCCTGGGCCACACATGCCTCTCACAGCCAGATTTCACTCTATTTCTTTGAGCTGTGGATTTTTTTTTTTTTTCTTGTCCCAAATTGCTATGCTTAGAGATCCCATTTACTTGCTAATCTACAGCAATTTTACTGGCCCAGGGCAGCTGTATTTGGGAATTGAATGAGTGATGCACTGGTGATTAACGTGCAGTTCAGAAATGCTCTGCATCCCTTCAGCTCAATGGCTGTGGGAGGCCATAGTGGACTCAGCTATACAGCCACTAGAGTGGTGAAGTGATCACATCATTATTTTTCCACTGTCAACAACTGTCTGTGAACCCCACAGGCAAAGTGTCCAGAGCAGGCTTACACAAAGGATGACAAATAGCTATTGCCCTCACTTGCTCTGCCAGTTCAGGGCTGAAGGCTGCGTAGTAGAACTCATGGACGTGACCCTGCTGAGGTTCTTGTGGGTACAAGGAAGATATGCAATAAAGTTCCTTTCCTCTTCTCTCACTGTGCTTAAAAAACCCCAAGCCCTATTGCTTATAACCACTTCCTGCCCCTATCACTGAACAATTAATTCTGCCACTGTGACCTTAAATGATGCTGTTTACCAGGGTTGCAGTGGTCACATCTCTGACGATGTCCTTTTACCAAAAGAGCTTTGCTCACATGTGCATCCCTGAGTGGGTGCACGTCGCGTGTTACAGCCATCCATGACCTCCCTCATGCCCATCACCAGCGGTGGAGAACAACCTCCCATGGCATGGTGGGTTCAGCAGGACGTGCAAGTGCATCAGGGTGTGCACACGGCTGCAGTGGGGGTACCAAGCTGAAGATCAAAGGGAAAATGAATCTCTAAAATGTCTCATTTATAAAGTGTATTGCTGTTGCACTGCTGACCTTGGGCCCCAGATTTATTGTCTCAGCACACTTCAGAGATATTTGTTGTAGATTAAAAATGGAAGAAATAGGAAGGGGGCCAGGTATGTGGATTACTGAGTAAAAATAGAAGCTCTCACATTTGTTTGTTGTATGAATTTAGGTTTTGTTGCTTTCTTCTCCTGCTAATTCTTTTCTCCCCTCCCCCTTTCATTTATTCCTAAGAGCCAAGGGGTCACGTCTGTGTTTTCTTGTGTGGCCGCACGCAGTATGTCCTGACAGCTCTGCTATCTCTTAGGTAGAAACTGAGATTATCCAGGCATGGCTTTTGGAAAGGAAAACTCACTACAGGCAAATCTGCTTCGCTTTTAGTACTGGAGGTACCATTTAATCTCAGCCCCTGACTGTTTCTCTTCCCACAGCTCCTCTGCTTGGAGGAAAGTCATCAACTCAACACATGACAAACAAATTAACTCTTTTTTGTGGCCACATATTTTCAAAAGAAGAGCAGTTCTTTGGATCCTGCTCAGCTGGTTGTGTAACGCAGCCCAGAGAGCCTGGGCCGTGGTGTGAAGCTTACTGGCATGGCAAGGTTGGCATGTCCCTGGCAGGATCTGACCGGGCACTGGCTGTGATGGTGCTGTGGGCAGGCACAGAATGCACTTACACTGCCTGGGCCCATGCAGGGGCTTGTGAAGAGCTTCTGCCCTCACTGACTACTTATATACTGACCTTCCCACCAAACCAGTCTCCAGTCACTCCTTTCTGTAGTGTAGCTGGGATGATGGTGGGAGGCAGCAGGGGAGAGCATGTGCTGTGAGGGGGAGAGATGAGAAGCGTAAACCCACAACTTTTTTTCACCTTTAATTGCCAGCATTGAGCTCTTTCTCTGAGTTCCAGTGGGCTGATGGAGGTTTGCTCACACTATCACGATCTGACTTTGCCATGGAATGAGGCAGGTTTGTCCACATTCACAACTGAAAGTACAAGATCTCAAATACTTCTCCTCACCACCTCTTACTGATTATCTCCTGGGCTAAATGTGCTGGATATGTCCTCACTGTGGCACTGGCTATGTCTTGTAAGGCAAAAAATCTCTGGGTATCAAGCATTCAGTACCAACAGAGCACCTTTCTACAAAAGCTTACACTGTAGGTTGAGAAGACAGCCACAAGGAAGGAGATACAGATCCAGAGAGGGGAAGTGCTGAAGTCTTTTGAGCCAGAGATTGTATCAAATGCCTTGTGTTTGATTTATGGTTCTGGTTCTCCATAAAGCTTTACTCCAAATGGTAAATTCCCCTTGCAACTCTGAGCCCTTCCTAGCAGGCCTGGGCAAATTTAAAGGGCTAAGATTTGGGATCCTACATCCTATCACTTGAAGGGAGCATAATCTTTGTGCTAAGTGTCAGCCCTAGCTGTGTGAATCTTAAAGCCACAACTATAAGCAGCCACAACTATAATACTTCATCCATCTTATGACCCTCTTAGGAGGCAGAGCATCCCACATAAGTCCCCTGCTAATGCCTATCTCTCAGGGATTCCTGACAGCCATCCAGTAGCTTTCAGCTGAAGAGCTGGAAGCTATGGCCATCTTGCTGGATGCCAGGATCCCCACTCAGCTGTGTTTGTGGTGTTGGGTAATCTTATGAGTGCTCTCCCCACACCTATCTTGTCACCTTTTACCTCTGCATCCTGCTGTCCATTGCAAAGGCTGTGGTACATTAAAAAATCTCTGTCTCCAGTGAGGTTTAGGTATAGATTTTAATATCATAATTACAGCATGTAAACAAAATACCACTCGATTATTGAAACCATATTCAGTGAAGCTTAGCTCCCATGCAAGAGATACATATGAATTTAATTGCTGTTAGACCTCTGCAAATATACTTTCAGGGAGGCACTGGTATTATTTAACACACAGATCAAAACAACTACTGAAATCTAGAGCCGATGCTGGAGATTAATCAGCGGGCTTTGGCCATTTCACTGCACAACCGGTTATTTGTGGGACGCTTCCTGCATTTTGGCAGCTGGTACAACAATGTCACGCCCATGGCATCCAGCTCCAGCCATTGCTCAGACCCATCCAGGGCCTTCCCTTAACCTGTCCTCCTCGTGGGAGAGCAGCTGGGACATAGCTGCTCTTACCAACAGTGACCAGGCTGTCTTTCATACCGGCAGGATCAGCACTGGGAATAGGCTTGTGAATGCCAGTGGAGCTGGGTGCTGCTGTGGGGACAGGAGGGCAATGCCACCTTTGCCAGGATCTCCTCTGGCTGTGATGGGCAGTGTGTCCATCACATCCCTCTCCTGCGGCTGCTGTTGTCTGCAGCTTGGCTGCTCCCTTCTGCTGCTGACATCTGGAGCAACAATGTATACAAAGTCTTTACAGAGCAAAAACATACACAGAAGAAGGAGATTAGGTTCTTTTGAGCCTCTTCCAGGCCCAGCCTCCCCCAGAGCTCTTTGCTATGTTTTGCTTTGTACACTGGGAGGAAAAGAGCTTGGGTAGAGAAGAAAGGACATTTTGCAGGTTAATGAAGCCTAGATTTGATGCAGGTGTTGCTTCCTGGGTCTTTCAAACCCTGGTGACAATTGAAGATGTTTTGCAGAGCCCAGAGGGTGGTGGGGAAGCTTGGGACAGCTTACAGACGTGTGCTTTCCCTGGTCTTTCCAGCCTGAAAACCCAGCGATGGCTGTCTTTGGCTGACTGCAGCAGGACCCCTGCAAAAGCAGTGAGCTCGCCGAGGCAGAGCCCCCGTGGCCTGTGGGCACCGCCGGGAAGTGCCAGGGCAGCAGCGGTGGTGGCACGGAGCTCCAGCGTGAGCCCTGGCTGGGGAGCGCCCAGTGAAGGACAGCAGTGTCCCTCCCTGACTGCCAGTGCTGCCCACCTCACCAGGAAGAGCTTTGTCACCTCACAAATACCGTCCTTAAAATTTGAGGTGCTGTTATTCTCATTTTACATACAGATCCTCAAAAATGTTTAGCTATCCAATTTCCTGCTCAATTGAGAACTCAGTACCTAAATTCCTACTTGGACCTAGGTAATTTGCTGATAATATGCTGCAAATGAAATTTTGGCCTTCCAAACTGTTTGCTGGTGGCCTTACCCCGAAGCATCTGTTTCTGACAGAGTACAGGCCGCTGCTCCCACATGAGGCAGCCGAAGAGCTTGTGGCTCCTTGGTGGGGCTCACCTCTGCCTCCAGCCCTGCTGGTGCTCCCCTGTGGCACCGGGAGGGCCTGAGATGCTGTGGGGATGGGCTTGTGCTCAGAGGAGATAGGACATCAGAGTCCTGGCCACACACAGCAGGAGATATTCTACAGCTTCTCCCCCTTCTTCTCTGCCCCCTCCTCCCCCAGCAATGGGGTGCCACCCTGTTGTTTTTGGCAGTTCCCAGTGGGAATAATTACATTGTGCATGCCTTAAATTCCCTCTTTTGCAATGACAACTGGATGCAATTTCCTTTGGAGTCTCACAAATGAAGCTCTCACATTGTTGGAAGCCATTCAGTGAGTGCTGCAATATGTTCAGAGGTGGCTGCTTCTCAGCAGGACCCCAAGAGATTTCTAGAAACCTTCCTGTTGTGTGGCTGTTGTGCACCTCGGGACCCACTCAGCAGGTGACAGAGGGGAGCAGGGTCTTTCAGCTAAATGCAAGCCTGTTATTGCCACGCTGCAGAATACCAAGATAGCCCGGTTGGAGGCACACACTCACATGAGAGAGAGTGTGAAATGCAGATCTGAAGGTTTAAAGATTTCATATGCTGTTGGGATTTTACTCAGGAAATGCCAAACCAGAACTGAAACCTGTGCTTGATGTCTGATTCTCATTCATGCTTAACATAAATATTGCTCTTGCTAACCAAACATTCCCCGGAACAGCTCTACGGAGCTGAGTCTCTGCAGAGGACTTTATGGACAAGTTTTGGCCTTTGCCTGTGACAGCAAGGGACTTAGATACAGCCCAGGTCTCTTCCGTTCTCATTGCCCCATGATGAAAGAGGGAGACTCACCAGGGCAGGCTGCTCAGGGAAGTGACTTTTGAGACCACATGCACGTGCATTAAGGTGGTCTGTTTGGTAGGAGGGGAAATAGTCCTTTTCATCTGGAGATGCTGAGATAATAAAAAATATTTCCTCCAGCAAAAGGCTGGAGGACATGGAGGAAAATGCTCTTCTGATAATGAAAAGCACCACATCCCTCCTTGCTACACACTGTGCTGTGCTGAAGATGGCCAGCACTGGGCCACCAGGCTCAGCACCAAGTCAGGCTCTGAGCGACCTGAGCTAGCTGGACATGTCCCTGCTCACTGCAGGGGCGTGCACAGGTGATCTTTAAAGGTCCCTCCTACCCAAACCTTCTATGGTTTGGTGCTACTTTCAGACTTCTCCTGTTGACTTGCAAAGGTTTTCATGCCAACACCCCACCGAAGTGCTTGACCACTGAAGGACAGCCTACAACACCCTTCCAGAAGGTTCTCCAGGCAGCTCCTGAAAAAGCATGATAACTCTAGAGACCTGATGAAACCCAGCTCCTGCCTGTGTGGGCAAATGGTCTGTGCAGTGTACATCAGGAGAGGAGAGGAGAGGAGAGGAGAGGAGAGGAGAGGAGAATGCCTCTAGGACTTGCAAAAACAATGTCCAAGGGAGGTAAATGACAGACAGAGGAGGAGCAATACGTATTGTGGTTGGAGAGAAGGGGTAAAAGAAAGAGCCTGCTTCTCTCATTTGTAATTTGGGAGGGAGGTCTTGCACAGATAGTTTATTCCAAGGTCCTGATCTTTGCCCTATCTGGGGAACACAGGAATTAACTCAGATATTAAGCAAATGCTTTGGTCTCACTGGAAAGCAGCTTGCACTTATGTGGAGCAAGTGTGGCCTTGGGCAAAAGTCCATGTCAAACAGCACCTTGGGGAAACTGTGCACATGGTTTTGGATAAAGAAATGCCATCTCAGTCCTTGAGCATGGTGGGAAAGAAGCTGCCTTAATGGCTGAGTATGGAGGAAACCAGCATGGCCCAGTAGAGCAGTGGGGATATTTTGGGAGCTCTGCTGGGCTATGGTCACCTGAGAGGGTCAGCTGTCCCACAGTGCTTGATGAGCAGAGCTGCCCTCCCAACAACAGTGCTGGGCAGGTAGTGCTGTGTTTGTGTCACTGTTTTTTTCCCATTTCCTGACAGCCATAGCACCTCAGGTGTCCTTAAGGCATGGCAGCCATCCCTCTGTGCTCTGACACAGCACAGTCCTTGCCAGCCTGCAGTCCATGCAGTTCTCAGGCATCCAACAATACTCAGCAAATGTACAAAGTGCAATACAAACCATAACATTCCTGCATTCGCAGTCCAGTGTGTGCAATCAAAGCTGGGGAATGAAGAGGAATAAACAGGCACTTAGAGCTGAGGTTCACTTTTACCTGGGCCTAAGTACAAATCACTTGGTGACTGTGCCACAGGATGCCTTCAGTTTATTCAGGAAAGGCTTAGCAGACCTTTGAATAAAGCACATACAAGATGCTGGTCCAATATTTTCAAGGCAGAAGCTTGGAGAGCAAGATGGGAGCATGGTAAGCACATGGTCCTGAGGTGTTCCAGGTGCTCAGAGTCAAATAAACTCTGCTCTGCCATTCAAGACTCTGTGGGACCTAAGGACTGCTGCTGTCCTTTGAGGAGTTCATCAAGGCTGTGCTCCTTTCTGTGGACACTGCAGGATTGTGTTCTGCCCAACATTGCAGGCTGATAGGGACACTGCTGAGTAAGGGCTTATGGAGCACTGGGAACAAGAGAAAAATGTCTCAACTTCAATAGCTTCAGTAGAAAAAAAACCTTTCTGCATACAGGGTGGAATATGATGGTGCTGGCCACACTCAAACCCAAGAGCAGCTACAGGTTACAATGGCTTTCCAATACCTGCTCTAATTTCTTTCTGGTTTCACAGCTTACTTGCTGTGGGAAGAGGAAATTTGCCCCAAAAGGAGGGAACCAGGGCATTTGCTTTATTTATACTTCATTTTCCTCAGTGATTGTTTATTCTTGGGGAACATCATTACCCATCCAGTCATCAAAGCATCAGGTTCTCATAGTCAATGTCCTGGCCTTGGACTGTAACCACAAAAAAATGGAAGAGTTCACTTTGCTGTGGACATTTTGGGTGTTGGCAATATTTGGAGATACAGTCCCATGCTGGTGGTGCCTGTGTGGTCTAATTAGCCTTCATTGCTACTCTCGCCTGCCCTTCTTCCATGTTAATTTATGTGTCCCAAGACGTGCCTGCGCATCTGTTCCTTATTTCCTGGGTATGCATCTATTTTCTTGCTGAGTACTGAAAGGGAAGGAGATGAAATGCATTGAAGATCTTGATTTACAGCTTCAGCATTTCCTTAAATCTGTTAAGAACTGTGTTTTCATGTCCCTCTCCTCTCTACCCTCTGTGATGGCAGTGAGACACCCAGCCTGGCATGCTGGAACATGAGCACCAAAGCAGAGAGAGACCCTGTCACTTCCCTGACCACAGCCAATAATGGGCACTGTCTGCCCTGCACCCAGTCCTGAGTTCACTTTTTGGGATATCTTGACCCTCCAGTGCAGCATTGTACACTCACCATTTGGTTCTTCCAGCAACACTCCTGTGTCATTTTGAAGTCGGTGATGTAACTGGAGGTGGTGATGCACAGGGACTACTTTGGGATGCAGCTTGTCTAAGACAAGGAGGAAAAGATGGGAGCAGGTCAGAGCAACTTCAGCTCAAACAGCCACCACGCTGTCTGACCCCATGGCTGCCCAGCTGCCTCTTCCTTGTGATGCTTTGCTACAAGGAAGAAACTTCTGTCAGTGGAACAGATCTAACCTAACTCTACAATGAATTTCATCACATTTTTTCTCCTTCACTTGCTGTGCTTTGTCCAGTGATGCTTCTCATGTGCACATGTCAGAGCAAGCCTGTGCTGCCAGAAGAGGGGGGACAACTCAAAGGCAAAGCTCAGGACAGGGTGATTCCCTGAACAGAGTGACAGCCAGACTACTCCAGGATGTCACAGCCTCGACTGGACTGTTCTGTCCACTAAGCCTTCATGTTTGGTTTACTGTATCAGTCAGGATCACAGGGAAAAGCAGCTGCTGGTTGATCCAAAATGTTGATGTCAGTGGTTGATTAGGAAAAATCTGTCAGGGTGCACCTGCCTCTCAATCCCTTGAAAAGGGACTTCTTTTGGTGGTGGGTCCTTCCTGGTTCCCCAACAGCACATACTTGCACATACTTGCCAGTCCATGCTGCTGCGATGAGAGGGCTTTGAGTCAGCTGGGATAGCACATCCAAGAGAGGTCGCTGAGATATGTCATCCCTTCCTGCTGCTCTGAGGTCCTGTGTGACTACTAGCAAGCTTTCCCAAGCAGGAATTATGGCACTCTGGAGTCCACTGAACCATTTCTCCTGCGCTTCCTCAGGCCTTTCCTCTCAATTACATTAAAACTGCCGAAGTCATGGGAAGAGCATTTCTCAGCTTGTGGAAAAGCCTTTATTTAGGTGTAGGAAGCAGCTTGTTTGAACAGGTTGTGTCCAACCACTCTCCTCACTTCACCCTTGCCTGGGCATGTACGAGGAAAGGAAAAACAGAGACCAGTTTGTGCTCTTGGCTGTTTTGGGGAATCCTGCCACTGCACGGGTCAAACCCATGTGCTTGGGCCTCTGGGGATCAGCAGAGGTAGAAGACATCTGGAGGTTTTCTGGAAGACTTCTGGAGGAGGCAGCAGGACTTGCACTCCTGACCAGGATAATTTTTTTTTGGGAGACTGAAGAGCAAACATCTATTAGCTTTAATTTTGCTGGCAAAGGAAGGTGGCAGGCACCTGGGAGAAGCTCCCCCCTCACCTGTGGCACATGAAAGTTCCCTACCAGGCTCGCAGACACACTTGGGTTGGAGGAGGGAGCCCATACATCCTGGGGGGACTCCCTGGCAAAGCTGGCATGAGCCATTCATGATGGAACACGAGCTGAGGACCCTGCAGGGCACCCCAGTGTCATCCCCCTGCCGTGGCTGGCCTGAGGAGTCTGTGTCAGTTGAACCCAGCCTGCTGCTTGGAAAACCCCTGGCTGTGCCATGGGACTAAGTGAAATATCATTTCCCAGCCTAATGGACAGATTGTTAAATATACAATGATTTACCAGCTCTTTCACTGCAATAACTGTTCACACATTGTCTCTTTGCCTCTTTCACTGTTTTTATGATTCACGCTGTTTGGTTGCCCAATCGACATTTCCAAAATGAGGTTTTCCTTCCTCATTTCTCCCCTTTGACAGTTTATAGGCCTGAGAGAAGTTTTTCCAATCACGATAATATCTTCATGTTTTGTTGACAAAAGGTCAACCTAGGAATAAGCCAAACTGGTTTTAGGAAAAATATTTGCTTATTTAGTAAGGGGATGTGTGTAGGAGATCAAATTTATGAGGGTGAAATTGAATCTGGTTGTTTGAAGGATTCTGAAATAAAAGCTTCCCACCCACTCACAAGAGGAAGAACAAGATTAATAAATTGCTTTAGGCTGAAGCAGAATGTAGAAATAAACTAAGTTTTTGTGCAAAAGGTAATAGGATCCAAAGAAAGAAGTAAAACCAGAGCTTAAGAGACAACAACCCCTTCACTGACTCATGCACTGTGTTCATTTCACACTATCATTCCTTGCAGAAGAAAGGTCATCATCAGGTTCCCCAGTATCTGACCTTCCAGTTTCACAGCATCCATCCTTACCTGTTGGTCAAACACTTGCTCAGTCTCAGAAAAGGAAGATCTGGTAGCTACACTGGTCACCTAGCCAGGGAATCCCTCCCGTAGCATGATTTCTCTGGTTTGACTTTACATTATAGTTCTAAAACAGGCCTCTCACACCTTTTCATGAGAATGGCCCATGCCAGGAGCCCTACTCAGTTCAAGAGTAATTTGCACGAATAGCACTGCTGAACACGTGTGTTTGGAGGGTCTTGTCCCAAAGATCTTCTCTCTTTTTTCTGAAAAGACTAGCCAACAGTGCAACAGGTTAAGTCACACTTTTCCATACTGAATATGAAGACGGAATGTGCTACATACATGCATATATATTTTAAAACTCTATATGTGAATGTGCATGTGTATGTATATACTTGTATGTGAATTAGAATAATTCAGGCTGGAAAACCCCTCTAGAGGGGTGCTTTCAACCCCTCTGGAGGTGATCATGTTTAATCCCTGGAAAGACAGCCCAACCTGATTGTTCAGGCCCTTGTCCAGTTGTGGTGAGCCCTTCCAGATGTGAAGAAAATCCCCTGATATCTAATTGGAATTTTCTTTCCTGCACCTTGTGACTGCTGCCTCTGTCCTACCACCATGCACCTCTGAGGACAGTCTGACATACATATGAGTGTATCTGGGCACACACACACACACATACACATACAAACACACACACAAGGTTTCTTTTGTCCTTGCTCTGTGCATCTGAGAGATAACAAGCAAGCGGACTTTGCTCTGCCCCAGTGCAACTATTCCTATTTCTAGTAAACTCCGAGGGACTGTGGGGAGGATCTGGCATTTTCTTCCTTCTCCTGCTGTTGCACAGCTCCAGTTCCTTTGTATTATTTAGACACATGCCCCCCTCATGGCTTGGGACATGACATTTATTTCCTTTTGAAGCATGATTATTACAAAACACGAATTGGAGCAAGAACTACAGTAAAAAAAAAAAAAAAACCTCTTTAATGAAGTCCCATTGACACTGGATGCTTGTTAAAAAGCTTAACAAAACATTAAGCAGGTCTTTGCAACTATTAGAAACAAAGATGAGCCATTATTGAAAGTGTTCAACTGGTTTGGTTTAACCCTACTGTCATGCGTGACACATTTTGGCAATTCTAGATAAGGAAGAGGCAGGATTCAAAAATGAAATAAAATTTGCTGGAGATGTTATATAATTTTTAAACAAGATAACAATATTGGTTTTAGGTTCTTGTTATTGTTTGTAGATATTCTGCCTCTCTTTCTGTATGTAGCCACCACAGATCATGAGTGCAGGACTGGAGATGAGCTATCATCAAATCCTGCTGGACACAGGACTTGCTTGGGCACAGCTGCATCTGTCTTGGGCTTAGAGCCAGAAGAAGAATGAGGCCAAACTATCTCCCAGCATAGAGGCAAAAATGATGAAGCTGTTTGATTGTGAAACAATCTTCTTGCTGGGAAAGCTGCTTGGGATTTCATAGTTGTTTTGTCCTCAAACACACCACAGCTGCTGTGACCTGGCCTGTGAAAGGATGATTAGAGAGAAATGCATGGCCAGCGCTCACAGGCACGGTATCTATTTCTGATAGAGGTAAATGGAGATTAATCTATCTGTACCTGTGGACCTCCCAGCCAATTTTCTCCCTAATGGATGGTAGAGGTTTTTTCATTCATGCTTTTCTCACTTTGTAACATGAAAGCAATCACACAGTGAGAGCTGTAACCTCTCACCATTACTCTAAGAGCACATCTTCACATTTGTCTTTGGGGAACAATCAGGCCTATTCCAAGAGGATTTTAGTTACTCCAGTGCCACAACAGCTAACCAGCATAATTTTTTTGAAATAATAAAATTGTATCTCCTGCCCATTTGCTCTCAGTGGCCCATCAAAGTATATAGTGAGCTTTTTTATAGTTATTACAAACATACCTCAAATTCTGCCCTTTTCTACACAAGAGAGCTCCGGTCATCCTCCCCTCTCTCCCTCCCACTCCAAACACCAACCCCATCTCCAGAGGGAGGAGAAACTTGGCTGCACCTGGCTAACAAAGCTCTTCACAAAGGCCTTACATGTACTGCCAGTGTCTCTCAGAGAGATCACACTCCCCAAGTACAGCTGCATTTCTGTAAAATTAGCCACACTTCACTGCTGGATGTGTTGGGCAGCAAGAGGTAAATGCCATAGAGAAGTCAGAAGTTGGGAGTAGGTCAGGGTGCAATCTCAGTAGCTGATTCTGCTTGGGCCAGAGCCTAAACTGTTTAGTACTTGTCTGTGTGTTTTGAGCAGTCAAGGAGAATGTGCATCAGAGCATCAGTGCTTCACAACATGTCTCCTTGTCTGACTGCTTTCCAAGAGCAGATGACAGTTCTCAGGCAAATCTGCTAATTTGGAGGGAGAAAATGGTTTCATCTGTCTTGCGGCGAGACACCTGAGAAGCCAAGGGAGCTGTTTCAGGAGAAAGCACAGAGAAGGTCTGTGTACTTACAGCTGTGCTTTCAACACAGGAAAATAAATCATCTTTCCACCACAGAACCCATTATAGTTACCCTCACATGTAAGAGCAATTAGGATGTTACTGCCTTTCTGTCACAGAGTAGCCTGAAGAGGTGTAATGGGAGTAGGGTTATTATTTGTGGTTGGGGAATAAGGGTATGAATGAGTGAATTATGAGATTTCAGATAAATAATCCTCTTTGCTTTTTGCAAAGAGGTGTTGTCCCACCCCATCACAAGCTTACAACTCTGCTATTTCCTGCCCAAAGAAATTCATAAGAGCAAATATCGACTCTTCCCTGACTCCTCTCTAACGAGGGAGAACAAGAAGGGAGAAATTTGGCAGTGGCTGTTTGGTGTTGTGCCACTTCATACTGCTGGCTCAGAAGCCAGCAGCCTGTTCAGTTCTGCCCAAATGCAAACACACCTCCTGCCCAGGACAGCTGCGTGAGCCAGCCCTTGCTGGCAGAGGTAAGGGCACAGCATGGAGCTAAACCTGGTTTAGCCACAGATACTGCCCACTTTGTTCTGTGCTGGATGGACCCCCCCAAAAAGAAATATGTGACAGATCCAAAGAAAAGGAGCAGCTAGGAGACAGGTGTGTGTCCTCTCCAGTCTACTTTCCCAAAAGAAAACAAACACCAAAAATGGTTCAGGTTCCACTGGGATTGGAGGCTCCTCTCAAATCTTTGAAATACAAATTCAGATTTAGTTTCTGCTTCATGGATGGGAAAAAATCATGGTTCAGGCTGGTTTCTGGTTAAGTTCAACTCCTAGCAGAACCCCTCCTGTAACTCAGAAGCAGGACAAAAGTATGATGGAGGTGTTTTGCCATATGGGTAAGTAGAGTTGGGCTTGAGAATGAAGATGAATAAAGGAAGAGACTCAGCACAATGATGTCCTGTCCCATGGGAAACAATGAAGCTTGAACTGACTTCAGTATACAGGAAAAGCAGTAGTGGAACAGAGAAACAGCAGCAGCAGCAGTCAAACAGTCTAAGATCAAATTAAATCAGGAAAGCTGTTGTCAAGGGGTGGCTTCAAGAGGTGTCTGTTAGTCCCTGGCTTCTGCATGAAAAGAAAATGATCACTTGTCAAACAGAAGAAACTCAGAGAAGCAACTGGATAAATCTTTCCCTTTAGGAATTGCCTTTTTGGAGCAAACTCTAGTCTGCTTGTATTACACATGCCAGCTCTTAAAACCTTCTGTATATATGAAGATTTTTGATTCACACAAACATCAATTTTTGTCAGAGTCCACGTGCTGCATTTAAACCAAAGCACTGCACAGCAAGAATGTATTTGTGTACAGGGGTGTGAACATGATCCATACATCAAGAGAAGCTCTTTGCCTTGGGTGTGGGGCAGCTGATGAGCCTTCTAATGTGCATCCAAGCACCCTCATTGCTGGGTTGGGTTTTGATCTGCTGTTCCATGAGCCTAATCGCCATTAGACTTCCCTTGAGCAGTCACCTGCAGGAGGATTCATATCATATGCTATTCTTAGCTCACATATCTCATTTCTGGGTGTTACAAGAAACTGGATTAGAAACAGGTAATCAGCATGAACAAGTGAGCTGCTTGAAATGCCCTAAGACTGCAGTTTCAGCAGTCTGCATCCAGCAAAAGAATAAACCAGAGTTTCAAGTGGTTTAACAGGTCAAAGCAAAGGAACAAAGTAATATATTCATGGTTGAAAGAGTGCATATACACCTGCATGTACATCCACACAGCTGCACAACAATCAACAAAACACTTCCACAATTTAAAAGCATAATTATGCAAATTAGGCTGATATATAGATCTTTTTTTTGACTTAAAGAACATTTTTAACGTCTTACATCACATTGACTTCACTGAAAATGAAAGTGAGAGCTCATAAGACAGCATTTCATTTTCAGAATGTAAAAAAGTAAACCTAAAAATGTCCCCCCTCATCAAGTCTACAGCTATGCTGAGTGTACTTTGTACCTCAGAACAGCAGAACGTGATGCTACGCAGGTATCAAAAATATATATTCTTCATGCATGGAACTGCAGCCAGCTGCCCAAACATTAGGTGCTCAAGGGCCTTAGGGCATTGATGCCTCATAAATTTAAGAGTATGTATTAGGTGACTACAGAACTGGAAGTTTTTTAGCAGTGGAAAGTAAGTATGATAATGAGGTAAACACATGTTCCAAAGAAAATACGAGCTAATCATGCCCTCTGTACAGGAGACAGCAGCTTTAAACAATCACCTGGGGAATGCTGGAGCAAGGCCTGCAAGCTGCTACAGGATGGGCTCCTTGTTAATGACATCTCCCTGTATTCTGTAGCTTTTTAATCCTGCAAACAGTTTGACAAGTAGGTGATCATGGTGTTCTGCTCCTTTGACTGCTTTGAAGAACCTTTTGAATGCTCCTTTCTGTTCCAAAAAGTGGTGTGCTACATGCAGCCTCAGTTTTCCTTAGACGAGTAAGAGAAAGCATCCTTCAGGGACCATAACCACAGAAAAAGCTGGGATTCCTCCTTGGGTCGCAGGACACCTCAGGTGTGGTGAGGTCTGTGCATCGTGGGCTCCATCTGGAGGTTGTATGCTCTAATCTGTGCTTTCGGAAGAAATGGAGAGAAAATGCAGCAGTGCTGGGTCAAAGTCACCAAGTCATCGGGAAAACAATGATCTTGCAAGCTGATGTGCTGATGTGGAGGTGTCACACAGAGATTGGTGGGTGGTGGATGAGCTTTACTTGCCCTTGATAAGGGGAACCTTACAGCCATGCCTGAGATGAAGCCTTTGCTGTAAGTTTCCTTATGCATTGGTCAATGCAGCAAGCACAGCCAAGACTGTCCTGTCAGACTACTTATGGTGGAAGCAGCTGCCCTCACAAGTCTCCAGGGTGTGTATTTAAAAGTCTGTCTCTACCCCCACCTTCAAATGTAAAGAGGATGGTAAAGGAGACATTGGCCTGATCTGTGGCTTCCACAGAGCAAACAAGCAGTGGGAATGGTCACTCCAGAGGTTCAGGGTGAGGTAGCACGTGAAAAATGAGAGGTTTGGTAATTTGAATGAGGTTCTGATGCATGAAGCTCACAAAGCACTTGTTTGAGACGGGACAGGGTAAGTTCCTGATGACTTATTCCAAATTGCTGCTGCTGGTGGTGTTGCTCAGATCTTTCCTACAGCTTCCACTGCAGTCTTCCGCTGGTATCTTAAGCAATAGGAATTCTGACAGAAGTTTCAGACTGAGTCATTATGCTTGTGCAAAGTCAAAGAGAACTGAGGTGTGACCAGGCTTTCCTCCCACTACTCTGACAGTAAAAGCTGTTGGGAGTGGGGTACATAGGACCTCACAGCCTATCTCTGTTCTAATGTTATACAAAAATCAGTTCTGCATGGTTAAACCCCAACAGTGATGGTTCTTTCCATTTTGCCAGAGGTCTCAAGAGTGCTTTAGCAGTGAGGGGTTGGAGTGGTGTAGAACTGTTGAGCAGAGCAAGAGAGCTCCATGAAAAACCAGTGTTCTGTGCACAGGAAGGTCACGCTCAGTGGGTTCTCTTTGTTTGAGGACCTGCTGCATATTAATGTACTTATCATCCTCTTACCTGAATAGAAAAAAAGTGCCAGGGGATTCTTAAGCCAAGGAACCGATCTAGATATCCCAGGGGCCTTTTCCTCTTCTGACACAGTGAACATCATTGTGGGATTAGGGAGGTCAGGAAAAGTCTTTGGGGTGAGAAATGTCTGTGACATTTGCTATACACCCTATAATCACAGCCATAGCTGTAAATATTATTGCCAGCTCTGCTTGCTGCGTGACCACGCACTTAACACAGCCAGGAGAAGGAGATGCCCCAGCTGCAGACTGCTGCATGGGCCTGGGGAACCCAGACTGCTTTGCTGTGATTTTATGTGGAAAAGCAGCTCAAAGGTAGAGACTGGAAGGGCAGTCTGTACCATGAACAGGCCTGCAACACAAGCCAGCAGCAGAGCTCCATGTCTGGGATCAAAACCCCATGAGCAGGGCAGGGCTCTCCTCTTGAGATGGAACGTGCAGGAAACCATGCATGCCCAAATTACCATGGAGTCAGTGCCAGATGCCCCATGGGATGAAGGAGTGCCATGGAAAACTTAAGGAGAATGGGAGCTTTAAGAGACACGTGGACTTTAGTCAGCTGCTTAATGACAAGTTTCAGGGCTACACTTCTGTAATGCCAGAGGCTATGATGGCTGCTCCATTGTCAGGCAGCTTCTGAAAGAAAATACATGTCTGCAATTAATTACCCAGGGTGTTAAACTGATGTGCAAGCTGAGTTTTCATTTTCATAGACTTTTACATTTTTTAGTCATTAAACTAAGCAGTCTTCTCTAAGTTGGGAAAGTTATTTCCTGCATTTTTTCAACAAAAAAATCAGTTACATAGGCCCACTTCCACAAGAGGATTATTATAGACTGCACAGGGTGGTGCTTAAGGAAAAAAAAAGTACTTTTTGACATGTACATAGACCATCAGGACATCTCTAACTTGCAGGAAGAGCTGAGTTACTGTTGCCAGCAAGATGTAAAAATTTGGAGGAAAGCCCGTAGATCATACAGAGATAAGATTATGGTGATGGCTTATCACACAGTGAATGAGAAAGAATTTGATGAAAAGATGAAGCTTTATTGCTGTGTAGGTCCTTTTCTGTGTAATATAGTGATCTCTACTCCCATGTTCATGTACTGGCTTACAGCTCTTACTGGAGGAAAAAGGTATTTGATGAATGATATGCATACCTGGCCCAAAAGGAGAGCATTCAAACCTGTCACGCATTACACAGCTGTGGAGTATCAAGTGAGAAAGTGCTTCTGGGGTGGCAAAGTGATAACTGATGGGAGGACAACAACTTTCAAATGTAATGGCTGCTTTTTCCATGGCTTTATCAAATGCCACCATGAAAATGACTGGAACCATCCACTGGGGGATGACCTTTGGCTGTTCATGTTACACAATGAAGCAAAAGATGGATGGCCTAAAGAAAGCAGGGGTTACCATCAGGCTCAGATGGGAGCAAAAGTGAACTGCTAGGAAAAGAAACAGATGGGGAGCTCATGGTCTTAGCCAGGAGCAAACTATCCAGGCCCTCATCCCTAGAGATGTTTTCTGGCAGCAGGTCAGTGCCATTTGTCTGTACTACAAAGCAGCCCCTGATGAAAAGATACACTGACCACCTACTTCAGGATGGTAACAATAAAGATGCACTTACATGGGCTCTTTCCCCTAGTGCTTTTCATGAGCATAAAAGGCAAATTATTATTTTCTCTGTCTGAAACCTGCCAGGCCTACTGCTGATGAATGGAACTCACTTGCAGTTGCCTGGTACACCCTGGAACTGAAAAAACACTCTGGGGAAGTGCTACAGCTATGAAACCTATGAGGTCTGGCCTTTTGAATAGAGAGGCAACAGCCTTTCCTTGGATTACATAAAGATATGCCTCTGCCAGAAGCAGGAAGCTTTAGGCTGCCCAGCCTGGTGTGCAGATGCAGACAAAACCCTGCTACGTATGCTGAAGATTACAGGCAGAAAGATGCTGTTTTGTAGCTTGAGCCTGTTAAGTAAGGAGTTGTGTGGTTATCCCTTCACCCCAGCTTCTGATGTGCCCTCCTGTGATTTGTCCACAAAGATGCAGCCACTGGCTGCTGGAAGCACCCCAAAGGATGTGTGCCCCTGGTTTGCAAGACTAATTTCTGCAGTTTTCTTTGCTGCTGTATGGTTGTGCCTACAGCTATTTAAACCCTCACACATCCTGTGTGACCTTGCCTTTACCAGAGCACAGCCTCTGGGACAATCATGAGTCACCCAGGGGATTTCTCCAGACAAAGACTATTTACCAGGCATGCCTTGAACCACATTAAGATGGCACTTTGCTCATGTTGTGACACAAGAAGGACAGGCTCCATTACAAGCTTTTCCAGGATATCCTTCCACCTGGTTCTTCTGTTATCCCCTGTGCCAAGCAGTGTCAGCCTCTTCAGTTCTTTGGCATTTCTGAAACTTTATATAACACTATACACTCACTATTTCCTGTCCACTCCATACCAGGTATTCCAACAACTGCACGGGGGAGAAATAAAAACAATTTTCTTTTCAATATGTAAGTTGTTCTTTTTTCCATAGAAAAGGAAAAAAAAAAATGAACCCTCGAGTTTTAGGTTGTGTTTACCATGACAGTATTTTCAAACAGCAGCCACAGAAAAAAACCAATAGTGTTTCTTATTTTAATTGCATAAACCCAATATGAAAAAATTTTATCAAGCCTGTAAGTATACAGAGGTGTATTCCTTTAATATTTTTGTCTACTTTTATGTACAAATGGAAAAATGAGCTTACAGTTTCAAGCCAAATTTAAAAAAAAAAAACCAAACAAACAAGGCTAAAAGTGAAAGAAGAGGCAAAAGAATGTGTGGGCTTTTACTTTAAAAAAGTATCTGGAAGACAAACAGAGGACACACAGGGAGAGCTAAGAGCCAGAGCAGCTGCTGATGCCCTTGAATTTAAATAGCATCTGAAAATCCAAGTCTCTTATCTGTCACTTAACGTGTAGTGAAAGAGTCCAAAACAGAGCAGTCCTTCAAGCCTCAGATGTACTCTGGGGCACTGGAAGTTCAGTAGCCATATTTTTCATTGAGATGAGTCTTGCCATCACCACTTTGACCTAACGGACAAAGAGGAAGAGTTGCATTATTCCTTTTATCCCTCACCTAAGAGAAATGTGTATCCCTGCATGAAAGAGTCTCTAGGTAGCACCAGCCATACAAGCGCAGAGGATACAAAGTCAGAGTGCATATTGCAATGTGTCTTTTGAATTACACTTAGAATTAATTTCAATTTTACTAACAGTGTTAAGATTACATCAGCTATTCCTGTTTGTGTGGCTGTTTTTTTTTGGGTTTTTTTCTGGAGTCCTCATAATGCCAGCTTAGAAGGAATGTTTGACTATTTATTGTTAGGCAGAGCCAAAAAACAGAGCTCCCTCTTATGGACACTATCCCAGATCAGACTTTGGAGTTACTGAATCCAGGATTCTGCTCCTGTGGATTCATAGGTCAGAGATGTGCAGTCATTTCATTGAAGGATGATTCACCAGATTACAGTTTTCTTCAGTGAAATTTATTCTTATTTCTATAATCTTGCAACAGCCTTACAAAAATTATAGTAATAAATCTATCAAGTGAAGGCTAAACTTTGAACTTACTCTGAAAACCTCAATGCACCAAAATGAATTCTCTATTTTAGAAGAAGTGAACATTCATTACCCTGTTTAAAAATAACTTCACCTAGCTAAAAACACCCTGGAACTAAAGATAAAAAATTATTCAAGTTTAACATATGTTGGATGAGTGCATCAATTATTCACTGCCTTCACTGAAGCATTATCAATACTTTTCTCCAAAACAGCTGACACAGTGTTTATATTCTAATGATTTTTGAAAAAAACTGCAAAGGAGCATTTTTGGATTTCACAGACTTCTATGAAAACTGAGAATTCTGACATTGCTGGAGCATTTATCCCTAGAGGAGGTTTGAGCTAGTCTTTCAGCTAGGTTATCATACCACCATATGTGAATGCAGTTAGCTCTCTCAGGTGTTACAAAACTGAAAAACAAACTTCAGGTGTCTCTCTCCTTTGCCATGAAGCTACTACAGATATGGTCTGTATTTAACTGCAATACTTGCATGGCCATACAACAAACATGGGGCATAGCATGCCACAAAACATCAGGTTCTGAGTAAGGTATTCTGGAATCAGCTTTTTTCCAAGGACTTAGAAGGACATCCTGACAATTTATTAGGAAGATTCCTGAGTTATGAGACTAAAATCAGTAAGGAAATGGTTGATACCTGCAGGAGGAATCCATATGCAGTAGTCTGGGTCATCATCTGGGTACTGTGAGGAAAAAAAAGGTTGTTGGACCTGCAAAGAGAAGAAAGATTTTTTTAAGGTGCTGTACCCCTCCACCAATGTGTCACAACCACTAAATCCCTCACTAATTCAGAGATAAATAATCAGAAGTGAGGGTGATTTCCACAAGAGTCAGGGATGAAAACTAATACCTAAGAAAAATCAAACCCTCAAACAGATCCAGTTCATTTCCATTAGAGTCACAGACTACTAAAAATGCTGTTTAGAGAGGACCTCTGGAGATCATCCAGTCCTATTTCTCCCTCAAAACAGAGTCTGTCCACTTCTGGACAGTTTAAGTCTAATGTTTGGTGAAGTCATTTGGCATAGGATTTCTTTATGCAAGGAAAAGCTTTAGAGTAGAATTTTCAATAGGTGCTTTACTGATTTCAATGCACAATACCACTGAAAACTTTGGGTTTAAGGTGACTTTCAAACTGGAGCTTATAAAAGTTCATTGTTTTCAGGTCTCACTGGCATCCTGAAATGTTAAAGCAAACCACAACAGGTCACTTGCAATGCAGTTGTTGACACAGCAGTATCTTTTTGTCCCTAGATTTTTAGATTTTGCCACATCAGCATCATTTTCTCAACAACTTCTGTTTTCAACAACTGCAGGTAAAAAAAAATCATACAACTGTAGAGTACAAGACTTAAGAGCTCAAAATAATGCCAAGTTACTCACTGATTTGCATTACTCTGTAGCATCATTGCAGTCTACAGTTATGCAGTTGAAACAAATCTTCATTCCCTCAATAACTTTCCTTCCCCAAATTAACATCTAAAGCAGCTTTTTTAGAAGACTAATGTTTTCCAAAGCATTAGAGTGCAGAGTTGTACAGCTTTTAAATACGGCTTGTGAACAATCACTTGGAAATTTTTTTTCCAGTTTTACATGATTCAAAGTTATTGAGATGTTACAAAAAAAAAACAACCCAAAAAACACCCCAACAAAACCAATACCAAAAAAAACCAACTGACTTCTGCTTGATACTTTCCATGCAAGATCTAAGCCCAAAGGCAGAGACAACATGTGGAAAAAGTGATTTGTCATGGGAGAAAGAATACATCTAAGCCATCTGGCCTTTGGAGAATGCTCAGTGTTAGAGCAAACTCTCTGCTGATGAGAGGTGCTGACTTGACTGCCTCAGCATGAGAAACTGCCTTGTCCTCCCATATTCATAAAAGTGGTAAAACTTGGGCTTTACCAGTATAAATAACCTCTCAATTTCTTCAGGATCTTCAGCGAGGCCAGCAACAAAAGACAGTTCTGAGGACTGTGCCTACCCAATCCCTGGGTCCTCAGCCAGGACTAACAAAGGAGCAGTCAGCACACACAGGATGCAGGGATCTGAGGTTCAGTAAGTACTGCAGGGCTAAAATTAGATGGTCCCCACAAAAAACCTGTTCCAGTGGTCAGAACTCATGGTCCACCAAGTACAGTAACCAAGTCAGCAGAAGGGTGGGATGCCCTCTAAAGGGAAGAGCCTCACAATAATCTTTAGGCTGTCAGAGAAGATCCTTTCCAGCTGGCAGGCAACAGGAAGGCAACAACTGACAGTGCCAAAATGTGCAAAGCTCACATAATTTACACTTTAATACAAATCTTATGTACAGGAGAAACATTATCTGGTACAACCACTCAAATTTAGTGGCAACTTGGTTGCAGAAGACATTAATCTCTCAAACTCATCTCTTTCACATCTTACAGAGAAGGATGAGGTTTGACACCGACTAACTGCAGCTTTAGTACAGTGTTCTGGGTCAGCCAATATGTATTTCCCAGGCTACTCTCCAAGGAAAGCTCTGCACTGATATTCCAAAGCCTGGAGAGCACCGATGTTCTACAACACTTGTGATACAGGAGAAGCAGCAATCAGTACCTGCCAAGTGAAAAGGTGAAAAAACCAATTTTTGTGATTGAACAGGGAGCCTCTAGCATACCTGAAACGCTGTGCTTTACCTTGTCATTGGAGACCCCAAAATCTGTGTTCAATGGCAGTGTACAGTACTACATCTGGGTCTTAGTCAGCAGAGAAGCATTGCTATCACCAAGTTAGACTCCATCAACTTGTTACTCTTTCACTAAAAAAGAGCCTAGAAATGACTTCCTCTTAAGCTGCAGGAGTCATGGTATTATAACTGACCTTGCTTGAGCTATTGATTTTCTTAACTTTCTCAGATGTCTCTTCAGGTGCCTTATTTACTACCTTGGATGCTGGAAAGAAAGCAGAATGGTTTTATGACAGAGCCCAAATGACCAGTTCTACAGATATAAACTTACAGGAAGTTCACATAAAAATTAATACACCCATAATGAAATCAAAGATATCTCAATGCACCACAATTCTTACTTGAGAATAATACTGCTGGACATTGTTTTTCCTAGATTTAACTTAGGTTAAATACACTGTCAGTCACATAACTGAATGTAGTTTAGTAAGATCCTCTATTAGTGATTCTGTAATATTAACTTTAGTTAATAGCTGATGTTTATTTTCTAAAAGACACTCTCTGTAATCACTGCAGTGATTGATTTAGAAGGAAAGGAGCAATGTGCAGGACCAATTTGCTTTTTAAAAAAATAAACAAACATCAAACTTTAAAGTTGATGGGTGAAAAGAACTCCTTGATTTTCTGCCACTTAGTATTTGAAATACTGATACTCTCATGGCTCTCTATGGGTGAGATGATGAGGATAGATTCTAAGGAGTCTGAGTTACAAGAAAATAGAAACGTCATAAAAATCTCCTCCATGTACACCCAACATTCTTCATTTTGAAGATCTGATTTTTTGTACATACATGCAAAGACATTATGAAGGTCACCAGCAGATTATTACCTAATGTTATGTAGCATTTGTCACCTTATAAAAGAAAGTTTTGTCCTTCTGTAGTGTTAAGAGCTAGTGCAAGAGAATAACAGAAGAAAAAGCATCATCATAGTCTCCTAAATGAATTATTCTTCTCACACTGATTTTTTGGAACAAAAAAACCACCTCTAAACAGTTAATGACTATGAAAAGCAAGGACAGCTGTAATACAGTGGTGCCCAGTCTTTACCACACCCTTACCACTTCTCAAGCAAAACACAATCTTTCATTTCAATTCTAGATTCTTTAGGCTCTAGATTAGGCTCAGTTTGATTTGACCCACATAAGACACTAAGTCCTTTAGTCAGTTTCTAAACCCACATGCTATTACAAAATAGTCTGTATTGTACTGCTCACCTTGGGATTTCTCTTGTGAGGGTCCCATCTGAGATTCATTCCTCAGTACCTTTGGCTCAGGCAGAAAATCAACCCCTGTAACACAAGAAAGGAAGAGCTTAGTGGCACTGCAGTAACTCTGATGAGCAAAGTGCATCCCTGAGACCAAGTATAAAAGGGAACTCTGCTACATTTGTCTCAGGAAGAACTCTTCTCTGCAAAGCCTTCCAAATTATTTTATCCACCAAGTCCATTGCAATACAATAAAGAAAATTCTGTGATCTGTTAAAACACTTTTCTGCAGCAACATGTCCAGCATTAAGCCAAAAACCTAGAACTAGCTTTCTGTTATCAAACATGTTGTCCACTGAGAAACATCCTTACTGAGTTTTCAAGTGAATCAGGCTGATGCAGAAAAGGAGGAATTGGAGATACCTCAAAGGTACCTTTCCGTTACCACTTCTGAAATTGTTTTTCTCCCTAAAAATGGATCTGAAGTTTTGTACAGACATTTGTTTTCTTATTATGTCACTTTTACTGCCAACAAAACATTGCAGTTGTTTTCATTTGGACAATCAATTTAATGGAAACAGGGCTTATCAAAATAGGACTTCCTTACATCCAGGAGATTTGTTCTTTCACCAAAAAGCATGAAAAACTGACTGCCAAGCAGAGTTTCACCTAGAACCATGTGAAACTCAGCTGCTGCCACTGTGGACTCATGGCAAGAAAACTATGGAAAATAAACAGGCTGGAGAACCTGTGACTCAAACATTTGATTCACATAGCTCTTGAAGTTCAGCATTAACAGACTCATCTTCATTACCAGAAAAATCAAAAGCAATGGTTTACCGTCCTGAAGGGATTCTAGGTTTTTGTTATTGCACGGGGAGCCATCAGGAGCATGAGTTTCTTTCCCTGTTTCTTTTTCTACTGTCATCTTCATTTCCAGGTTTGAAACTCTGCTGTTTACTGCATCTGCTTCTTGCTGCTCTTCCATTTCTTCCTCTTCCTCCTCCTCCTCCTCTGGTCCATCATCTTTTGTTTTCAACAAGCTTTCAGGGATGTCTGGACGCTTAACAGGCAACTTCTGCAAGACAAAGACTTGGGAATCAGCGCCAAGACAGGCAGATGTCACAGATACTCATTACAGGAGAAAGCATACACATCACAGTCAGGGACAGCTGACAGGTAAGAAAACACTCTCAGGATGACAAATAGTTAGGATTTAAGGAAAAGTTATTAGTAGAGATGGCAAATGAAAAAACATATCCAGTCCATAAACAAGGAGTGCAGTCTTTTTCAAGAGGTACACTGGAAACTGAATCAATCATGGATATGATCTTGGCTATGAAGATGCAGAAAAACAAGAAAAGGACTGGCTGCTGAGGCAGAGCACTGGTTCAGCCTCATGTCCCCAGACTGCCTCTCTTGATCCACTGCCTCTTGATCACAGCTGTGCCCCAGGAAACACGGACACAGAATGGCAACTGCTGGCAGCAAACAACATCCAACAGTCCCTGCTCATTGCCCATGCGCCTTCCACTGCCACAGGCTGCACCTCCATGCTGTTTCCATGCATGTTAGAACACACAGTTGCTATCTACAGCCCCCACAGCCTGAGAAGGTGGTCCCACAAACAGCCACTGACCTGCAACACTTACAAGTACAACTTACCCCTAGGCTTCCAGTTTTCAGTTTGAATTTGCTCCCCCCTTTCATTGCACCAAAGAGAGGCAGGTTCATCTTTTTAGGCTTGTTCTCTGCATTCAGACTGTAACTCCCACCCCTAATAAAAATTAGACACAAAGGAAAACAATATACAAAGTATCAAACAAATCTTATATATAAAAAAAAAAAAAGTCTGCCTACGAGAAGATGATATATAAAAATCTTTTTATTTCTCTCCCACTTGCAGCATCCAACCAAGGAAGACACTGCAGGACTCCTCCATCCTACATATATGTTGTAGGATTCACATGCCATAATAGGAAGCAAAAAATAAATGAACAAGGAAAAAACCCTCTGTATCACATAGACTCTCTTAAATTCAACTGCATACATACACTCATTTATATATAAAAACACACTTGGAGGCCAAACCCTAATTTAAATGAAGCTCTAATCAAGCTGCCACTAGTAAATGAACCCAGCACATACCCTCTCAAACTGCAGTGGTGCTGTTAGGCAGTAGCTGAACAGCCACTGCATTTGACTTCCAAATACATTTCACAGAGTGAGAGTGGGTTTCATGTTGTACATAGTATCTGTAATATTCTTCAGCTCCTTTTGGATGCACATGGGAAAAAATTAAAGAAGCTAACAGTCTGCTTCCAGTCCCTTACCCGTGCCATCCTGCCAGCTTGGGCTGGTCTCACTTCAGTGTGTGCATTTCCCTCAGCCATAGATGCAGTAGCCCAGAGGCACTGCAGCTCCTTAAAGAGAAGAGCCAGGTAGTTTGGAAGGCTCTCCTGCTTTTGTGATTGGAAAGCTGCCTATTTACTGGGTTTGCACAACTGCCCATGGAAAAGAATAAAGGGAGAAGTAATTGTTTTATGTTTTCACCAAGACTTACTGGGGCTTCAGCTCAGGTAGTTCTGTAGGCTTGACAAGCTTTATCAACCCTTTCAGTCTCTGCTGCTCTTTCTTCAGTTCAAAGGACCGCAAGTGAAGCTTCTTGCGTGCCACGCTGTCTAACGTGCATCCTGATTTCATTTCAGTCATGAACTCATCCAAGGAATCTTGAGCTGCTGGATGGGACTGGACTAGGCAAGATAAAGGGAAGATATATAATGTTATGGTGGGGAGATAACTGTAATCATCAGGTCCTGCCTTTAGAGAATAAGGTACATAGGAGCAACTATCCTCTCTGTGAGTTCCTGTTGAATTGTGAAATAATGGAGTTGTCAGGCCTGGAAAGATGAAAGCATTTCTCCTAACAAAAGCCTGAAAGTAAACTTTAATTCACTTACCTAAAAAAGCCTCTCTTAAAACTGAATGTGTCTTTGTGAGTGCTATTCCTGGTTGTTCATCTCACTTCTGTATCTGCTATCCCTAAAAAAAGTGGTTTAGGGATTTTTTTGTAGTCACAAACTAAACTAATCCCAGCCACACGAAAATGTACACCACTGCACAGGGAATCAGATTTTGACGTTCCTGGGATGTTTATGTCATAACATTTGCAAAGTTCAAAATCAATCAATGCTGCCTTGTACTCCTGAAAGAGTGCATACAAAGCAAATTTCATGCATTAGGCCAATCACACAGAATGTACCTTTGTTTTCACTGGATTTTCTGCAAGAAAACTGCTTTGAACTTGAAAAAGAGTAATGATAGTCTTTCTACTCCACCTGATTTCAAAATATTAACAATATTATGCATACTTGACTAATTAAAATAAAACTCAGGAGGTAAAACTAAATCTCTAACAACTAAGAAAAATAAATACTCTTATAATACTTGGATTTAAAATAACCGAACAAAAAGATCCAGAAAAATCCCTTTCTGTGGCTTGAACAGTATTTCAGAAGTTGTTATACGGTATTCAAAAATAACCTGGAGGCAAACAAAGAAAAATGTTCTTGCCAGAATTTTAACAAGTATTTTGACAGATAGTTTTATGCCATTTAATATTCACTGGAACGTGGCAAATTCAATATGTATTTTCTGCCTTATAAGTGTTTTTGTATATATGCACAAGCGTAACTGTTTGATCAAAGAGTTATTTTCAGTTCAGCTTGAGCTAATTAAGTAGCACTTGATATTTTAAATGCATAAAAATAAAACAAACTAAGTTATTCTAAAGATACATATTTGGGCAGTTTTACAAGACAAATAATTAGAGGAAAGTCTAATAAGACTCATGCTTAGAAATGGATTCAATTGAAAAGGGTATTTCTGACGTAAAACAAAACAGAGTTTACCATTTGAAAATACAAGAAAGCCATTAACAGTAACTGTTCAAAGATATACAGAATTAATAGGCTTCAAAAGATAAGAAACAGTTGTAGCATCTACCTCCATGCAAGCATAAATGATGACAAAACATGTCATAAAAGAAATTCTGATAGAAATACTCTTTCTTTCATCACAACTATTTATACAAACTAAGATAAAAACCAGCAGTGAGAAGGTATTGTTAACAATGACTAAACCTCCTTGCAGGCAGGAGCTGAGCAGAATGATAATTAGATTTAAACATCAAATTACAAAGATGTGGTTTAGTGAATAGTCATATTCTCCAGAACAATTAAAGCTCCACAATTATATTCAGAGCTCACTGCTGCACTGCAGAGTGGTGTAAGTTCTTCAGTCAGTGAGTGATGCTCAGGGAGTTGGATCACCCCTTCTTGCAAATTGGATTCTCTGCTCCATTCCACCAACAATGCCTAATACCAGCCAGTTCAGCTTGCATTACAATTAGCATTCCTTATCTGTTGCAGCAGTTTTCTACACTACTGAATTAAAATCTGACATTACTAGGAGGTGAATCAATCATGTCTATTATACTTTATGTCCCAGTGACAAAAAGCTACAGGGCTATTTAATGCACCATCAACTTATTGATATTTTTCCTGAACAGGCAACCAAAGATGAGACTGAAGAGCTCCACATATTTGATCTGCATTCAGCAGCACCAGTGAATGAGTGATACCAAGTCAGTCCACCAGTAATTAGCTCTGAAGAACCCCAGGGAACAATTTGTGAACTTCTACTGAGCCTTTTTTAGACAACTACTTAATTTCTCCAAGTGCTTGGTAAAAGGTGTAGCAATTTAGCCTCTCATTCACTCACTAGTGTCTCTATACTCTTGTCTTTAGCCTCCAAATAATCAGTTAGATCAAACAAAAGTGCATTGAGGTTTCAGAACTGGATGTAATGCAGCAGTTTTGCTGGACAGATCATGACATTGGGACAAATGTTTCATGGTCAATAACCCTGCTCCTGGCTTTCGCAACATCTGTGATTAACCTAAAGCATTCAAATAAGAGAAAACCAAAGGATCTAGAAAACACCCAAACAAATCAGCTGACTGATGCAATATTTGCTATGTTTGCTTTACCCTGGCCCAGTTCTAGGGAATTCCCATTCAATACTGAATGATTCTGTGCTTCAGTAAGTGCCAAGACTGCACTTTTTTCCAAGGCTCTAAACTAGCTGTGTAACCACTGCAATTTACAAAAACATGTGTATTGGGATTGCATGACCAGGTTTTGGTAGGGAAGGGGCCTACAGCATTATATGGTGTTAGCAGAAGTATAAAATGACCTGACTCTCCCTTCACCCAGTCTCTACTACAGTGTAATTCAACAGTCTTGTTGAGAAACAGCATCAGTAGAAAGAAAGGTATGAGAAGATAAGAAAGCTTGGAATTACACCTCTCAGACAATCTAAGCATTAGCTTATTTTGCTAGTCAATTGCTAATTATTTATCAAAAGTATAAGGCTGAAAACAATTCCTTCAAACATGCAGAACATCAGTTTGAATGCTTGGTGGAATGGTACTGCTTTTTGAACAGGGATCTGGCATAATTAATCACCAACAAAGATGTTGATATCGATGAGTTTTGGTGTGGAGCTGAATAACTCGAAAGAAACACAGCCATGTAACACACAGAAGATAGCCCAGCTGTCACATTGCTGCTGGGCTCCTTGGAGAGAAACTTCGGACAAACTAATGGTGCAGCCTTCATTAATGCCAACTCTGTTAGTAAAGTTTTTGTGTGAACAACTAGCCTAAACATATTTCCTTCCCACCTTCCTTTCACTCCATGAGACATCATCAGTAACAGAAAGCAAAATGCAGCCACTGGTACAGTCTGCTTTTAAACATAACTCACTAACAGATACCATCACTGGTCTGGAAAGGCTCTGCCTTTAGAAACAAAGGCATAATCCTAGAGCCTGAATGGCACTCTCCTCTACTGGCATGTTCACTGAACATATGGGTTAAGTGCCAACTGCTTTGTCTCCACATTTTTCACTTCCCACCTTTCCATTGTACAGCATGTTTATGAGAAGTGAAATAAAATACATTACCTTTTCTGTGAGTTTTTTCCTCCTCCCTTATAAATATTTTTTAAGGGAGTGGAAAAAACAGTGTTTCTCAAATTGGGTCATTTTCAGCAATATGGGCAGATAAACAGTAATAATACTCACTCTCTTAGAACTCCAGGAACTTGTACAATTGCCACCTTACTTGAACTTAGATGTTGCTCGCTTTGGAAACAGCTGCATTCATTTGCAAGTGACTATAAACAGAGTACATAAACTACTGGATGAAGACTGTAAGAATTCTCTCAAGCTAACTCAGTGACCTGCAAACCTTCCTATCCCTTTGTGAAAAGTGGACACTGAAAAAAACAAACAACCCAAACCTTTGAAAAGGAAATCTCTCACTGTGATCAAATAAACTTCATGCCTTACCTTTCCCTGAAACCTTCAGCTTCTCTGTTATGTCAGAAAGCTCATTTTCTGCTTCTTTTAGCTTTGTGACCTATGAGAGAACAACATGCTTAGAGGACTTTACCTTGTTAAAATCTCATTTTAACAGTTACCCAAGTATCCTAATCACATTACTTCCACTTTTCTACTTCTGAGCTTTGACCAGGACTTCCTGGGCTGAAAAAAATTAGAAGTCTAGATTCTTCCTAACCTATTTACTCATTTTTTGACATGGAAAATTATTTAAACCATTTCTGAAACACGAGAGTACACATAATTCTTCTGCAGCAGTGTTATACCACCACTGAACCCTCCAACCCTCTGTACCCCTCACAACCTACTGTCTTTGTAGTAGTTGTTTGTCATATGCCTGTCAATCCAGGATTCTTATTCTTTGAAAGAGAAGGGGATATTTCTTTGAGATGTGTCCTGTAGACTTAAAAGCTTGGAATTATTTTCCAATTATTTAGAACTAATTTAAAATTATCCTGTTCTGGCATTTTCTTCATCCACTGCCATGATCCACTAAGATTTCTTCTCAGTCATAATATAATACAGGCATGAGAGAGTAACTCTGACATGTCATAACAACTGTTCTTACCAGGGAGTCATAAGTCTCTGGCTTTTCCTCTATTTTACCAGCTTTCTTCATTCTGTTCAGTCGTTTCTTTTCCACAGCACCAGTTCGATCGAGGAAGGTGTCATCATCACTGTCATAAAAATCCTCATCTTCCCAGTTCCTTGATTTCCTTTTTCGGGATACTGAGAAAGACATAGGAGAAGGCAAGAAACAAAATGATTTGCATATCACTCAGCAATAAAGCAAATTCAAGACAGCAATCTCAAATCCCTAATTTAGGGCATTTAGAATGATCACAGTTATTCACCTGCTTCTTGCCTCAGTACTCCTCGAGCATCAAGCAGCCTGCAAGCCTCCAGTGCACACTGTATCATTGCTTCCTTCTTTTTTCCTGAATGGAGAACCTCTGCCACCAGCTGCTTCCCTGATGCATCATCCACAGGCAACCTGTTCAGTTTGAAGGATCAGAGAACTGCTCAGATACAAACAGCTTTGCAGGGATGCTACCCAGATATTTTACAATAGCATTGCCATTTCATTTTAATTTTTTGTTGTGTTAAATTTTTCCAATTTTCATTTCATACAGAACCAATCAAAACACAAGCATGATCTCCTAATCATGCAAGTCAATTTGCATTTCACTGGTTTAAACAATAATTTTTCCTCTATTTATTCCATTAGAAATACAGGAAGTTAAAATGTTAAATGTCAATCCCTGAATCATTTTAAGTACAGGTATCTTGTATCCATACAACACAAGTAACAAATAGTCTCCATAACGAAGCAAAGGATTTTTAAGCAGTACAATTATTACCGTGTTGAGACTTGTTGACTTACTTTCTCCTGTCTTATAAAAGAATTACATTAGTGGCCTCTAGCAGAAAGCCCTCAAAAACTGTCATATACCATACAGGAACTGAAATTGGGCACACAGTAGAACTAAGTTTAGGGGTTTTTTGATCTTTCTCATTAGGAATTGAAAGAGATTTTTTCCTAGTTTCTTCTCTTGTATTTCTATTTCACATACTGCTCAAAACAAGGGAAGCTGAAAGAACCTAAACTCTTGCTTTCTCAATTGTCATCCCCTAGGAAAACCAAATCATGTCAGAACAAAAAAAGGAGCACAGACACTGAATTAGGCATTGATCCCTGAACTTATGTCTCAGTATCAAGGCTTAAGTCTAAATTCAGTTGGCTTCCTTGCCAAGTGTGACACAACAAGTAACTCCTTCAGCTTCTGTTTGCAAATTCAACAGTCAACTTCCATGCACCAAAGGTTTGGAGATGTACATACTTGATCCTGCATAGCCAGCTGTTGTGCCCACGATCATCATACTCATATTCTAACTCTTCTCCTAGAGAAGAAATGAAAATTAATGTAGTAACCAAAACTGAAATAAGCAGGAATAATCTTTATAGCAGAGAAGAATGTCATGGGACATTCTTCTAAACAAAAAAGGATATAACAAGCTCTTGTTACATACCATGATTTTGTTTTACTTGTTTTTTTTTTAAAGCTGTGGGATCTTCAGTTATGCTGATTCATTTTTTTTTTTTTTTTCAAAATCAAGGCTTTTTTCAGACCAAAAAATCTCTAAGTGGCCTGTTTAAAAACATCTAGTCCAAAGAAAAAACCAATCTTGTCTCTGTATGTATTAATGTAAATGATGTTGAAGCAACAACTGTTTGCAATCTGAATTCACAGATCCTGTTTGTCTTGAAGGTTGCTTTTTCACTTCAACAAGTAAGTGAATATTCTTCAAGTTTCACTAGCAACCACTGAAACTTTAGACCACTTAATTATTGCCCTTTTTCTTTTTTAGATTTTCCCTTTTTACAGCTATACACAATTACAGCCATCTCCAAAACAAATAAAACATCTCCAAAACATTTTCCAAAGTCTGAAGTTGAGGGGTTTTGATATTTCTGCATAGCTTCAAAGCATGGGTGAAGTCTGAGTGTCACTCCAGAGGATACAAGTTGAAGAATATTCCAGAATACAAGCTGCTCACAGCAGTTTAGGAATTAGTAACTAAGACTCAGATATACAATGGCGAGCCAAGTTTTAATGAAAAAACCCAAAACAAACCACCACAAATCCCCACCAAAACCTGATGAAACAAAAAGTGTTACCCACAGTGTAATAGAAAAGTTTTTCTCCCACATGACACCTTAAATCCCCCTGAAACATACAACAAAGTAACACTTCACTAAGTAAAAAATCTAATTTAATAAAAAAAAGAAATAATTACCTTCTCTATCAAAAAAGCCCTGCAAGGCCTTCCTAGGGTCTTTCATATAAAAGGCATCTTGAACATCCTGAAAATCAACAGCAATAGGATTTTCTTCAACCTCATCCTCCTCAGCATCCTCACCTAGAAGACATACAAAGTCCAAAAAAACCCCGTGAAACATGAGAAAGAGAACATCAGCATATTTCAACTTTCATTCGTTTGAAAGAAGTAGCAGCTACATCATAAAATTACTTCCCTTAAATTTATTATTAATGTACCCAATAAAAAAAAAGTTTTTTTGCTATTAGTTTTTCCAGTAGGATTCAGTTTTGCAGATCAATGTCAGTTTCAGTACTTTCAAAGGTTTATGACCGTATACATTTTCTCTCAAAAAAGCCCAACTCACTTTGTTGCAAAAAGCTCATTAATTATAATTCACCTAGCTCTAATATATGAACTTCCTGTTTAAATGTAAAGATAGCTATACTGCATAGAAGTCTCAAGCAGTTAAATTTCACCTCTTGGGCAAAAGTGTGGACATCATCACAGGAGCAACCCAAAGAGCATTAATTAAGCTCTAAGTTTCACAGCCTTTTATAGTTATAGACAAATTACCTCCTTGTGTTTAAAAGGAGCTCACCAGATGTCAGTTTGTCACTTATCCTTCTTTTTAACAGCAAAAGGATTAATTTGTACTCAAAAAATTTGACTGGATTGTGACTCTTGGCAGCCAGTTGGGATATTAACCCTAATATTCAGTGAAAACAGGCTTACAGACCTTTGAATGCATATCAGCCAATCAATACATCATCACTTACCCATGCCCCACGAGCAGCTCATATCACTGTTCTCACTCCTTTCATTTCTCTCCTCTTTCTCATCTTCCTCATCAGAGTCCTCTCCCAACATTGTCTTTTCTAATTTTGCTTGCTGCTGCTTGCGTAGCGCCTTCAGTTCAGTCACAGTTAGTTCTGACTCAGACTCCTGGTCCTCTTTGGGTCCCTAAGTCAAAACAGAAAATTAGCAGAAGTGCTTTTAAAAAACCCCAAACATTTATTTCCAGCACACATGCAGGTTACATATAATCACATAAACACATCATTACATCGCTCTTCAAAAAGTGGAATTATTTGACCATTAGTTATGGTTTGCATTCCAAAATATGTTAAGTTTTAACGGCATTTTCAAAAGAAGGGCACAGAGAAATAAGCATTATTGTGTACTTGCAATCAGATCCATCTCACATATAACTGTAATTAAAAGGCTAAAGGCAAAAAGTCATGTCAGAACTACATGGGTGATCCTGACGAACGAGCAGCTTCTGAAGTCCATGTTCAACATGCAACATGCTGGCCAAGTCCTTATTAAGAAACACTCCCCTTTTTCACAAAGAAATATTAGCTCTTTATTTAATGGGGCATAATAGAGTCAGAAACACATTCCTAATACACCACACTGTTGGTGAGAAACGCCTTTTGCACTCACTGCACATCAGCAGAAACCCGCAGCCCCGCACCTCACTGCAGAGCCGGCAGCAGACACCCACAGCTTTTCTCCCAGTGATCAACCCCGGCAGCGCGGGGCTGTTTCCAAACCGCCTCACACCTCAGGCGGTCACCCGATGGGGCCGGGAAAACTCCTGCGCCTGATGCGGGCCAGCCTTTACCACCCCGCACACGCTCCGGAGCCGCCCGAGCCCGAACCCCGACCCACCTGCAGCAGGAAGAGGCGGGAGCTGCCCCCGAAGCGCAGCCCGTGGCCCACCCGCACCCGGCAGTAGGTGCGGGGCGGCACCCGCGCCTTGTTGAGGAAGGTGCCGTGGGTGCTGCCCAGGTCGTACACGTAGAACCCGGCGGCATCGGCGCCGCTGGGCTCGTCGGGGGAGCAGCCGGCGCCGCGGTACTGCAGCACGGCGTGGTGTCGCGACACCGATGGGTGCTCCAGGGACACGGCGCAGCCGGGCAGCCGCCCCACCAAGAACCAGCTGCTGTCCTCCAGCCGCACCGAGCCCAGCAGCACGCCGCCCTTCAGCACCTCCAGCCCGTACCCGGAGCCGGCGGGCGGGCGGCTGCCCCACGGCGGCTCCTCGTAACGCGGCGCGGGCGGCGCGGCGGCGGCTGCGCGGGGGGCTCCCGGCGGGCTGGGCCCCGGGTCGCCGGGCCCGGGGGCGGCGGGCAGCGGGCGGCTCGGGCGCTTGAAGGCGGCGGGCTCGGCTTCCATTGCCTCTGCCGCCTCCGCCATCTTCCTGGGTCCGTCCCCAAACCCAGTCCTCCGCGGATGAGCGCCGCGGCGCTGCAGTGCCGGGTGCAGGGCGCAGATCCCGGGGTCGCTCCGCCGCCGCCCAGCGCGGCCCGGGGCAGCGTGAGGGGCGAGTTAGAGAGGGCGGCGATGGCGGGCGAGGCGGTGGCAGCAGCGGCAGCAGCAGCGGCGGGCGCTTTCCTCCTCCGGGCCGGAGGAGCGCGGGTGGCGGGGTAGCCGCTTTCGGTGGCGGACCGGCACGCAGTTCCGGCTGGGCGGCCGGGAGGGGAGCGGAGCGGAGGGGTAGGCGGGGGGCGGACGAGCCGCGGGCCCGGGGTGTGGGACAGCTGCGGGCCCGGGCAGGGAAAGAGGGCGAGTGGCGGGCGAGTCGAGTGCGGCCCCCGGAATTTCTCCACGCCGCGGGTCCCGTTCACCGAGGCCCAGGTGGGCCCACACCAGCCCTTGTTATACACGGAAGCAATTTCCGTCTCACGAATGCGTTTGTTTCTGCCCCTTCTCCCCTCAGGAAAAGCCGCGATGCGAGCTGTAAGCCGCCAGAGTGGCAACCTGATGCCGTCGAGGACACTGCGCTGCTCGGCGGGGCACTGAGCGACAGCCTGCTTGGCAGCCGTAACTTGGGTTGGCTGGAGCGTATTCCCTGCTCCAGTGTCTGTTCCTGCCCAAAGTGCTTTTCCCTGCAACAAGGGTCCTTTGTACCCGCAGTACTTGGTAGCCTTCTTCTGGGTTCTGAGCACGACAGGTGACCTATGCAAAAATGTTACGATACTGGGGCGAGATCCCGGTTTCTTCCAACCAGGCCAACCGCAGCTCCTTTGACCTGCTGCAGCGTGAGTTTCGCACTGTGGAAGTCCAGGATCCTCCACTGCACCAGCCGTCTGCGAACAAACCCCGTCCCACCACCATGCTGGACATCCCCTCCGAGCCCTGCAGCCTCACCATTCACACCATCCAGCTCATCCAGCACAACCGGCGGCTGCGCAGCCTCATCGCCGCGGCTCAGGCTCAAAACCAGCAGCAAGCAGAGGGCATAAAAACCGAGGAGAACGAACCTCTGCCTTCTTGTCCGGCCTCCCCACCTCTCCCTGATGACCTGCTTCCTCTGGATAGCAAAACCCCCAAAATGCCATTTCAGCTGAGGCACAGTGACCCAGAAAGTGATTTCTACAGGTGTGTTAGTATTTCTTTAGGTTAGTTCTTGGCTGAAGGAAAGCTGAGTGTTCTAAAATATATATGTAGTTATGTTGATTCCCTTAGGCTGAAGGGTCAAGGAAGTTCTATGTAAAGTATAAAACCAGCTTTAGAAAGGAAATACTTGGATTTTTCCTGTGTGAATAACATGCACATTGCTTGCTTTTGCTTCCTGTCTGTAAAATGTGTGTGATGCTGATTTCTGTCTTGTTAGTGCCACACTAAGTGCGTGTGCATGCTTTTGTCCGTGGTATTTCAACAGTTTTAGTTACAGCATGTGAAGTCTCTTCTGTTCAGATCACTTACAACTAAAGTTGTGTTACTGTAATTGCAAATCCAGAAAACACATGGCTAGGTTTAGGCTGTTCAGCTGTAGGTTCAGAAAAGATGATTTGATAATGTATTTATAAGGTTTCGGTGGCCGAGGATCTGTGACACGGTGACTATCACATTCCACCCAGTTTGGTGGGCTTCCAGTCAGAGCTGGAAATGAACACAAGTGAAGGGAATTCTTGTCTCTGCTACTGGCTCTACCAGCTGGAGAAAGTGTGAAGAAAATTTGTGCTGCTTCTACCTCTGCTGCCAGCCTTTGATTAAATAGTATTGCCACCACTGCCTGTCAGTCCCTCCGACAGGCACTAATTTCAGAAGGAGGTATTGCGTTTCTTGCAATATCTTACAGTACTTTGTAGGTTATGTGCATTTAAATTAAGGGATTAATCCTTGCTACTATGTCCACTAATGAACACTTTGAGGGAGAGGATAACACATTTTAGTTTTTAAAATTGGTAAATGTGCATCAACAGAATGTAATTTATCAGTTAAATGCCACTGAAATCTTTAATGGCCTGAGGTTACATAAAATGCATTTTATTGAAAGATGTTGCATTTGGTAAGAGAGTCTCTCTGAACAGTAGAGTGATTCTTTAGTGCTGTTTCTGGAGGAACACTGTCATCCTTCTCAGAAGATACAAAGTAATTAGCAGAGAGCAGAGATTGAAGTATGTTTTGTGAGAGTGGTCAGGGCCTGTGACTCCTGCACCGTGACCCTGTAGTTTGTAGAACTGGGAAATGTTCTGTTCCGTCCTCCTCAGTGGCTTCAGCTTGAATTTCAGATTTCTATGGCTCTGGCTATGTTTTGAGGGCTGCTCTGTCCTTTTGTTGTTCCTTCTGAGTTTTTGGGGTCTGGGTAAAGAAATGTTATTTAGTGGTCAGCCACGTGGGGGAGTGTAAGGACTACCTTGTGAAAACTGGAGAGACAGTTTTGAAATGAAATGTTTTGTGGCTGACAGTGGATTTATAATGAGCTGCAGTGTATTCTAGAATTTATTTGTGTGCTTGCTAACCCAAACACATATATGCTTTTCCAGGGGGAAGGCTTTGAGTTGTTGTTGCATGTTTGTTCCTAACTGTTTTGAGACACATGAATTAAGAATAGCAGCTGTTTTATAGATGCTGTTCTAGTAGCAAAAATGAAGTTCAATGATTTGCTGATGCTTCTGAGTGTGTAAAATCAAATTAAAGCAAGAACATTCTTCCCCCTAATAAGACATGGTAGTGCTTAATTCTATGCTGCGTTCTGAAGTGCAGTTGTCAGAATTAGAGTATTTGGATAAATCCATATTTTAATTCCATTTTTTTGGTCAGTAGCCTGGGTCTGAGAAGTGGTGTAGGTACATTTAGATATGACAAGAAGGGAAGGTAAGAGTAGCCAGCCTGAATCAGATCACAGGTTTAGTTAATGTAGGTCTGTCCTCTTCTGTTTCCCTGTTACTTATTTTCATTCTTTGACACACTGTCCCCTTGTCTTTTAATCTGTTATCTCCTGAATTGGTTTTGGTTTTCCTCTGCCCCATATATAACTCCTACCTCCTTGTATGATGAGGAAAAGGCAGAGCTTAGTTTATGGCTATTTTTGAGTTGGTTTGGTCTTATCAATCCCCCAAAGTCTGTACTAACAATGGTTTTATAATTACTACACTGTTCCTTTTCTACAGTTTTCCAGACTGTTTATAAATATGTTAAAAAACCATGATAAAAAAATGTTGTTTGTGGCACAGATCCCCCAGGGAGGACCTGGTCTCCAGAGTGGAGATCTCTGATCTACTCGCTTGTTGATAGATTTGGAGGACTCTGGTAGGTTTGTGAAGCAGGTTTCACAGTTAAAAATAAGCTCTCTGGGTTCTTTCTGAGCATAACATATTTACTTTTGTGTCCTCTAGTTCTTTGAATTTCCCTGATGCACCAAATATATCCATGCTTCCCAGCCTGCAGTTTTCCACATCTCTTCTGAAAGTATTAAAGGAAAATGTTTTCACAGTTTCTGTCTTCTGGTCCTCATGGGCCAAGGCAGTTTAAGCAAGAGGAGACTCACCACAGCTATTCAGCTATTTCATCCTTGCATTCCTTTAATATTCTTGGATGAATGGTGATGTTACAGTTCTTGGAATGCACAGTAAGGATTAACATTTGGTTTTGCTTGGTGTAGAAATAGAAAAGAAGCTTGAAGTGTAATTGATGAAGAATGAATAAGGAACTGTAGACTAGAAACTACCATTTTGACAGGAGACTCTTACCATATAACAGCTGCTAGCTTTTTTCCATCTTCTCTGCTCAGTTTTCTCTGGTTAGCATGCATCCATCTTCAAAAGAAGCCTGACCTACTCATGTGCCTCTTCTTGTATGTGCATGGTTGGGCTCTTAAGAGATTTCTCAGTCATTTGGTCATTTGCATTCCTGGCCACGTTGGATTGCCTTGAAAGGTAATCTGTAAACAAAATTGGGAGCTTGCAATGGGAAGACAGCTCTTGGCAGAAGGACTTGTGAAGAAATGTCTTTACAGAAGTAGAGGAGTACATGTCAGTGGCATAGCAGTTTTAATGTAGGGAAGGATTTGGAGCAGTGGTAATTAAAGTGGGCAGGAGACACTTCCCCTGATGATCTAAGTGCTTTGGCATAGGCCATTTCTAAGCTGACTGGTCTGGGTTATGCCACTGAGACCCAATTTATTTTTGCCATTATCTATTGAGCATTTTTTTTTTCATACCTGTGCAGCCTTCTGTAGACATAGCAGAGGTATTTAAAAAGAGACTTACCTAGGATGAGGTGTAAAAAAGGCTCTTTCCTGAAAGAAAACAACTTTCTGGTTTGAGTTAGTGTGCTGTGTTCTTTGACTAGTGTATCTCTCTGTGTGTGCTCCCTCTGACTAGTTTATCTTGTTTCTACAATGTTCTTTATTTTACTGCTTTGGGAAAATGGCTCTGAAGCAGCCTTGGTGCAGCTCATTTGGTAGAAATTCAACTTCACAGCGTAATGTTACATCAAATTGTCCTGTTCATAGGAAAAGCAGTCCCTCCTTCCATCTGCTGCTGGCTTATGCTCACCTAGGAGGGAGCAGGGCACTTCAATCCATTCCTGCAGTTGATTGAACCTCAGCTGCTGATCCTTGTGCTGACTTAGCCTGTTCCCTGAAGACATGAGAAAGGATCGATAAGCTCCCTTTCCCTCTGAGAAAACTGTCCTGCAGGAGAGGAGCTTGGAGTAACAGATGGTGCTGCCTTTGTGGAGTGGCTTGTTGTCATTTTGTTGACTGACACAGAAAGTGGGCCTTTCGTGAGTTCTGAAAACTGACTAAATCAGAAAATAAGTCTGGTTGGTATAAATGGACATTATTTTCCTGTCTTCTGTTGGAAAGTTCTGTATGTTTTTGATAGGGGTGGGAGAAGGCTGGCCTTTGGGTCTAATGAATTTGTAGCTTGACAAGTAGATTTCTGTCTGGAACACAATCTAGTGTTGGTGACCCATGTATAAAATATATAGCACTGTTAGAAATACAAAATTGAAGAGTGGCAAGTTGGCCAGTATTTGTGATAAATTTCAGACTATATATTCTGTAGAGGAGATTGCCTCCATGTCACAGGCCTAATTCCCTGTCCTGCTAATCTCTGGTGACAAAACTTCAGGGATTAAAGCACTCGTGTTTACTTGTAGATATATGACTGAGCCTTTCAGGAAAAGAACTAAGTACTGCACAGGTGGCATTCTGCATAATGATAATGTCTGGGTGGGTGCTTTTTTGGTGCTGAGTATCTGGATGAAATCTAAGACAAAGGCTCTTTAGCTATGATCATCAGGCAGAAGAAGAAGTTTGCTTGTCCTTTTTGGGAAGGCTTGACATTAGATGACTGCTTTCAACATAAATGTCTATATGACTTTTTGTTCATCTGCATTATTACAAGAGGGTACCTCGAAGTTGAAGGAGATGAAGAAAAATATTTTCATTGTTGGTTTCTATTAACATCTACAACAACATTTCAATTTTTGCTCTCTGTTGTGGTTTTTAATCATATTTCTCAGTTGTTTATTATGAGAAACAGGAAGACAAGAGAAGAAAACATAAGAAAAACAAAACTAAATTGATTGGCCTTACCAAGAGCAAGAGATGGACATTTGGATTTGAGTACAGTACCTGAAATGTCTTTCCTCTCTGTCTTTAATTGATTAGATTTCAAGTTGATTATATGCCTTCCAGCATAGTGACCTAGCTGTATTTTAATGCTCACAATTAGTTTCTTTTCCTCTAGGAGATTAAAAGAGACACAGTATTCTCTGCTACTTCTGAGCAGTAATATGCATTACTGAATGGTTCTTTTACTCTATTTTGCAAGTGGCTAAGTATCCTGCTTGGGATTGCCAAAATCTGTGTAATTTAAGTTTATCTACAGTGTTTTTAGTGAATGTCTCTTTATTAATAGTAGGCTGGCATTCAGTTTTGGTAGCATAAGATGGTCTCCACTGCTGGCTGCTAGACAACTAGGTATGTCCTTTATATATAAAAAAGAGATTCTTTTTTATAGACATCAATTTTAATATTGTTTTCTGGTTGATTTTCTTTGATGGTTATTTATTTCTGTTGTAAACTCTTGGTCCTGGTGTTGTGTGAGACATATGGCTGTTTGTGAACTTCAGAATTCTGCTGCTGAGGTGGAGGGGGCAGTGAGGGAGATGCAAAAATAGTATGGGTGACGCTTTTTTTAATAAAGAAACTGATGATCTTTTAATTAATCTTGTCAGGGTGCCTGCTGTCTTCTTTGCAAAGTAGTTACATAATTGAGTAGAAATTGGGATGCTAATCATTTTCCATCAGTTAATAGCTGGGATGAATCCATGACCTGAGATTCACATACTGTTTTTAATAACTACTTAGAAATGTGATCATATGCCACTCTTAATATAGTGTGATTCCCTATTTATTTGAGTAATCAGAAAGTGTTGTGCTGGCATTTGTAAAAATGAATAATCTTCATCCTGATAGTTCCAAGTTTCACCTTTTCACTCCTCTTCACTTTTTTACTGCTGTGTTTCAGTGGTTTTACTGCTGTGTTTTCTATGTGTCAGCTCTGAGGATCAGGGGAAGCTGAGACTGTGGCCCAGCTTCTCAGTGAGACTGAAGGGCACCTCATGAATTGTTGGAGAGACAAGAGTAGTGAGAACTTTAACAAGCCATCAATACTGTCTGTGAGCTGTTAAATCAGGTCCTTCTACTGGAAAGAGTTTGTGGTGACGCAGGTGAGCGAGGAGAATCTCCAGTGCAATGTGGAAGATGTTGGGAGAAATTGATCAGAAACAAATGAAGAGTGAAATTGTTACCTCAGTTCTGCCCCTGGTGCTGAATGGAGTGTAAAAAAATGTATGAGTATCGTACTTAGCAGTAATGGAATTTGATTTTTTGACATCAGCATTTGAAGTCCATGTTACTGATATGGGCAAATAGATGACATGCACTTAATTGTAAGTTGAGAAATCTGGTAGATATATGTTTCTCTATCAGAGGCCTTGCCTTAACTCCTCTGGGAGTTAATGAATAGTTAATGAAATATGATTAATAGTGAATGTCTATTTGTTAATTCATGTTGATGAAAAATTTGGTTGGGTGACTATAAGCAAATGATGTTTGAAGTGCTCATGACTGTTGTTCTCCATCTCCTCCATCCTGTTTAGCTACTCCTTCCTGCTTAGCAACAGAGGAGGGAAGTCTTAAACCCAAGACCAGGGAATGGTACTTTATGGCCAAACTTCTCCAGGCCTCCTCCCAGGGCCTGGTGTTCACATCTTGTTCACATCTTAGGTTGCATATGGGGATACTTCTTTCAGTGTCATGCTTAGTGACTACTGGAAATGAGAGCAGAGAAAGTCTTTTTGGCTACAGTGTATCTCTGTGAAATGTATGTATGTCACATTTCTTGCTTTTTTATGTGTGTCTTTTACTATAGGAATTCCAATCTTGTCTACCCCAGAAGTCTTTGTATCTGACTATTAGGCCTGTGACATCAGAGATAATAAGGAAGAGCAATGTAATTAGCTGAGAGGGGAAATTATTTGCATTCATGTTATTTAAAATGCCTTTTTTTTGTTTGTGTCAAGGACCCATTTAATTCACATCTCCAGGAGAAAAGCTCTTGGGTGGGAAGGGAGATGCTTAAGGGTTCAGCATCACATTCATGTATCACCCAAAGAATATGGTGGAATTAGAAGGGAAAATGAAACTTGAAAGTGCTGATTTGGAGGGAGGGGAAGAAGGAAAAGCAGATAAACGCTTTCATATGGTGTGTTCATATGTAACAGAAGCTGTGGAGAACCCCAAACCCCCTGCTTTCCCTTTGTACATCACCTTATTATTGACAGTGTCTCTTCAACTGACACAGTCCTTCAGATTTTTGAAGGTGTGCTATTTTTGTCTTTTCTGTATTTCAGAGGAAAAGGGGAGCCAGTGACAGAGCTGAGCTGGTCCTCCTGCCGGCAGCTTCTGTACCAGTCGATGGCCACCATCCTGGCACACACAGGCTTTGAGTGCGCCAACGAGAGCGTCCTGGAGACCCTGACAGACATCGCACATGAGTACTGCCTCAAGTTCACCAAGCTGCTGCGCTTTGCGGTGGATCGGGAGGCTCGGCTCGGGCACACCCCTTTCCCTGACGTCATGGAGCAGGTCTTCCATGAAGTGGGCATTGGCAGTGTGCTCTCACTGCAGAAGTTCTGGCAGCACCGCATCAAGGATTATCACAGCTACATGCTCCAGGTGAGAACAGCATTAGGGACCTGGTGGCACAAGAAATGTACCCCTAGTACAGTTGCTTATTCCTGAGTCTTACTGAGGGAAATCTGACTGGAAAACCTGCTGGGTGTGGAGAGAAGTCATCATGGAAAAGAGAACAGGAACTTTTTGACTGGAAGACAGAGCCCCTTATTTGTCTTCCTAGTGAGATTACTAAGCATGCCCTACTGATGGCTTGCCTGAATTTAAGAAGAGTCTTCCAGCTCTTGAATTACCCAGTCAAAATTATCAAGTAGAGTTAAAATCAGAACTGATTGAGGAACTGAATTTTATCCTTTAGTAAGATATTTGTCTGGTTAACATTTTGGAAAACATGTAAGCTGACATAAATTTCTAGGCTGTAGAGTGGTTTGTGTTCACTTAAGCAAGGAGTGACTTCCTTGAGCTTTAGGAGTGTAGTATTGTAGTAGGGGTAGTATTTTGCTGATCTGAGTTGTCACACAGGTGCTACCTTCTTATATAAAAATAACATCCCTAAAGAGTTGTCTTTGTTAGAAACGTTCCTGCTCAAAATACCAGTTCTGTTCATTTTTGTTCAAATGTTTTTGTTCAAATGTTGTGTCATTTTGGAATCTGGATTTTCTGCATCATTCTGCTGCTGCAGTTTACTCTCACCCTGCAGCTGACCATTGTCTTAATGATCATTGTTCTTTATGCAGGACTAAGGTCCACAGTAGCCCCTTTATTTGGAAGTATATCTAGAAGGGGGAAATAGGCTTTGCTATTAATTTTCCTCCTTGCTTCTGCTGTTAGAAAGTCTTGCAGTTTTCCTGAGCACAGGTCGCTGACTGTTGGGTTTTAGTTGTATAAACAAGTATTTGTTAGAAGCAGATGAAACCTAAAATGTTTAAATTTAAATGTTTACTGTTGTTAAGTTTCTGGAAGTGCAGGGTAGTTCTAAATCTCATTCCTGTATTTGTTTCACTTCTCTAACTGGAGAAAACTTCTGTGTTTTTTGCTGTGAATATGGCAGAATATACTCAGGCTTTGCCCATTGGGGACTGCAGGGTTACTGAAGATCTGAAGCACTTGGTTTTTCATGCTGGGGTGAATTTGTTACTGGGGGATGCGGACAGTCTTATAGGTAAAACCAAAGAGTAAGACTGAGACATTTTGCTTTTGTTTCATGCTCTGTTTAAATTTCTGAGCCTCATAATCTCTGTTTATAAAACAACGGTGCTCATAATTATCAGTCAGATGTTAGTGGATTAAACCTCTTATTAAAGTCCCTTGTTACAGCACAGAAGGTGCACTTAAAGGGGAAAAAAAAGCTCTTGTGTAGCTGGTAAGTTGTTTACTTGTTCATTCAGGTCAGATGTTAATAATGTTCAGGGAACAGAGTGCGCTGTGATGTAATTGCCATCAGAGCCTCTGAAGTCACTCTCACCTTTCTGTCTTCTTTTTCACCTGCTGATGTGTGACAGGTTAGCAAGCAGCTCTCTGAAGAGTATGAGAAGATTGTCAACCCTGAAAAGGCAACAGAAGACACAAAACCTGTGAAGATTAAGGAGGAACCTGTTAGTGATATTACTTTCCCAATAAGCGAAGAGCTGGAAGGGGATCTAGCTTCTGGTGACCAGTCATTGCCTGTGGGAGTTCTTGGAGTTCAAAGTGAGCGCTTCTCTGCCAACTTGGAAGTAGAAGCTTCCCCACAGACTTCAGGTAGGGGTTTCTTGCTTCTCCCAGAAACAGTCTTTCAGCAGTTCCACGTGATCTTGTTTCCCCGGTTTAGGTTTGGATTTGTGTCCAGAGATTCATATTCCTGCAAGCTTGAAAGCCGTGTCCCTTACATAGTTTAAGCACTGAATGAATTCTGGAAATATGAATGGTACTTGGTGCTGTCCTCCATATTCAGGAGTCCTCCATATTCCCTGGTAATGACAGTCACTGTTTTATGAAAGCCTGTCGGTGACTTATGTGAAATGGGCTCCTGGGAATCCCTCCTAGTGTCTATACCCAAAGCCTGCTGTACTTGGCTGAGGCCATGGAAAGTGAAATGGTGAGTAAATTAGTGGGGTTGTGGAGACCACTCTTTTCCTCAAAGTGCCATCCCTTGGTGACATTGAAGCACACTGGTGGCAAGCATGGCAGAAGCTGCTATGGCCATGCCTGCTCTATATCTACATAGAAGTTTCATTCTCTTCACTGTTCAATGAAGCTGAATGTCCTGGAATGAAAAAGAGGCAGTTTTGATTTTGCATAGAATCATCTGAACTCTGCAATAATAACTATTTCACTTAAAAATCTGGTTAGAAAACAATGAAGCTTGTCCTCCTATTAACCCTAAGCTAAGTAGCATATATAGTGAGGTTAGAGCATACCTCTAAGTCCACTAGTGTTTTTTGCATTTTTATGAGTTTTAAAAAACATAAATCCATCTAATGTTTTTCTGAAAGCTCATACTGTTTTCCATGTCACCTCTGAAATGTAAACTGTTTGTAATATTGTGGGAGAAGGAGCAGCAGATTCCTCTGGCCCATCCAGGATTGCAAGTGATGCATCTGGAAGGCTTTGTATTAGTATCTACCACTTGAGACCAAGAGGTTAGCACGCTAGCTGTGTATTAAATGCCTCTTGCTTCTCTGATACAGAATTGATGTTTTCTAATTAAGAATACAAGTGCTCTGTTCCTTCCTCAAAATCCCTCTTCACTTCACAAGAGCCTTTGGAGATCTCATCTGTGAGAAGTTCCAGTCTAGACCTGGGCAGGCTGGAGAGTTGTAATATCCTAAGGAGCAAGAAAATCTGCTGCAATTAGACCACTGCCATCTCGAAATGCAGGTGTGAAGCCTGCAGGGAGGGCAGCGAGGCTTCAGTGTCTGAGGGCAAAACTCTCATTACAGCTTTCCATGTTCTTCCTGTGTTTTTGTGGATGTCTGACACTGCAGTTGTGAGCTGGTTGCTTATATTCATTGCAGTTGGAAAAATGGAGGCAAAATTGTTCCTTGTTCCTCTGCCTCTCAGGATAACGTGAAGATTAGCTTATTTCTGAAGTACTTTGAAGTTAAAGTGCTTTGAAGATGAAACATCCTTTGTTGATGCTTAAGTACTTTTAGTTATTAGTGACACTCTTAGTGACAGGTGACAGAGCTGAAAGGAATAAGGCTGAGCGATGAAGAGCAGCTGATGAAGGAAAGACACAGTTTAGTTTAGTGAGCACCTTTGATTATTATGTAGACTGGAGCTGTAACTCTGGAACAGCATTTTAATGATGTGTCCATTGTTGTTGAGAGAGATGCATTTACTTATGATTGACATAGGAAGGCCTTCCATTAAGGCAACTGAGCTAATGTAGGCTGTGTTGCCAAAAAGGTCTCATGAACCTTGGTTTTGGCTAAGCTGGTCTGGGAAAGATTCCTGACTTCTTCATAAAGGAGAATTCTTGGCACAGACGCATGTTGGAGCATTTGTTCTCTTTGTAATTTCTACTAATAATAGCCTGTTGTTACTAGTATACTGATAATAGGGAATAGGTTATAGGTTTGGCTCAGTGCAAGAGCTTTGGTTGTGCTTTCAAACTGTAGCCATGCTCTTTGAGACATGAAGTTAGGAAAGCTTCCTAAAAACAGTTTCCTATTTTGTTTGTTGTTTTTTTAGCGGTTTTTTTTTGGTTGGAGGTTTTTTGTTTTTTGGTGGTTTTTTTTGTTTTTTTTTTGGGTGGGTTTTTTATTTTGGTGTTTTTTTAATTTTCCACGTGAGCTTAACCTCACACAAGAGAGAGAAGATTTCACAGTTTATTCAGTTCTGGTCTGTTTATGCCCATCTCAGCAAGGAGACCAATTAGTGTGTTTTTAATAGGATTTTTGTCTCACTTTAAACTTAAACAGATATAATGCAATCTGTAATTACTTCTCTTGGGGAGAAAACATTTGCTGTTATCAAGGAATATGGTTTGGTAATCTTGCACAGAAAATCCTCAATCAGTGCTCAGATTGCACACTAGTCCAGAAACGTTTTATAAAAAAGTGAGGCCGGGGGGAGCTATTTCCCAGCAGGGCATCTATCTGTGAGGTTGAGCCAAACGGATTTCTTTCTGTTCTGGTGAAGGATGGGATGAGACCTGTGGGTGCTGAGTAGAAGGAGGCAGGCAGGCAGACAGCTGACTGCAGCTTTGATACCTGCATTTCAGTGCTGAAAGTGGTATTTGGGACTGTTCATCTACCTAGTCCTCTTGCCCATTCACTTCACCTCCCCTGCAGAAGCCCAGGGTGTCTGACAGTTGCAAGGACCTCGTGATGACTTCTGGACTGCCTCAAAGTCCTGCTTATGCAGGGTCTAGTCCATGTGCTGTTGGTGTACTCATTGCTGCTGGGACATTCCTTCTGGAGAGTGGTGTGGAGTTGTTTCTCATGGAAAAAAATCACATGGAGGCTAACAGTGAAAGGATACCATCATATTTTTGCAGTGGTAATTGCTGGACTATTAAATAAGTTAGCAGATATTTTTTTATTGATCACAGTGCTTGGGTGTGTTTTGTTTGTTTTCCCCCAGACATAGTTAACCTGTGGCTTTGCTTCTGTTCCATCTTTACCTTTGCTGCTGTCCCTTGTATCTGCGTGCTGTTTGTGATTTATCTTTTTACTCAGTTACTACTGTTTGCTTTTTCCTTCTCTAGGGGCTGAAGTGAATGCTTCCCCACTGTGGAACCTGGCACAGGTGAAAATGGAGCCACAGGAAAATGAGGAGGCTAATGTACATGGCCACGGGGTTCTAGGCAGTGATGTCTTTGAGGAACCAATGTCAGGTATGAGTGAAGCTGGGATGCCACAAAGCCCCAATGGCTCTGAGAGCAGCTATGGTTCTCATTCTGCTGACAGCCTGATGGGATCCTCACCTGTCTTCAACCAGCGCTGCAAGAAAAAGATGAAGAAGATGTGAAAACGAACACTCTTTTTATTTAGTCCTGATGGTGTGCAACAGACACTTGAAAGGAACTAGTAGAGTACTGTGATGATTCCAACACAGGGCTGGCCCTGGTGTGTGAGGGACCTGCATAAAATGACTATGAGAAGTTTGATGTGTAGCTCCCCTCTTTGCTGGCTTCTGTACTCCAACCTGATTCATGAGACTGAAGATCACCCTTTACATTTGATGGTGGCATGGCTTGCTTTGGCAGATTAATGAGGAATGTGCCTGTGAAAAGTAGTTGTGAGGAGATTTTCTAAGTTACAGAACCATTGAATACTTTGGTTTAAAGGGACCTTGTGGCATTTCTATTCCAGCCTCCTGTTCAGATCTCAGCCAGTTAGAGCAGGTTGCTAACGACTTTGTCCATTTGAGTTTTGAGTAGCTACGAGGATGGTGATGCCAAATCTCTCTGGGCAACATTTTCCCATATTTGGCAACTATCACAGTAAGAAAAACAATATATTTGCATCTAGTTGGAATTTCCCATGTTCCAGCTTGTGTTCACTGCCTCTTGTTCTGTTATTGTTCATCTTTGAGAGTCTGACTGCCTTCTCTAACCCAGTTATTAAGGGATTATATACAATGAGATCTCTTTTTAGCCTTTTCTCTTAAATGTGGAGAAACCATGTTGCCTGAGCTCTCCTTACTTGTCCTGTGCTCCAGCCCCCAAACCAGCTCTGTGACCTTCCACTGAAATGGCTGCAGTGCCATTTGTAAGGGGGAGCACAAAAATGAATGACATCTTCCAAATACTATCTTGCAATTGCTAAGAGGAACAGTGATTTCCTTCGGTGTGCTGGCTACCTGCTTGCTGACTGTGGTGGGCAGCAAGAGAGTCCTAAGTCAGGGTATTTTAGTTGGAGAGCCATCACTGATGATGATGATGACGTAGCAAAGATGCTGTAGCGTGGTCTCACAGTGCCATTAGCTAGCTCCCTCAGTGCCTTCACGTTCAGCCTGTTGGTTTCAATGGGCTTAAGTTCTCACTAACTCAGTCTTCCTCTGCTGTAGGCAATGCTTTATTCCTGCATGCTGCTAGAAGGCTCGAGGACCTGGCAGGCCTTAAAATAGAACTTACAGTGAAAACAGGTGAAAAAGATGTTGTGTACTGAGCATGAAAGTACAAAAAGCATCCTTTGTTACCATATTCTTTGCACTGTTGAACAGTAAACTATATTTTATTTAACGTTCCTTTTGCTTCCAGTGTACTTAAAGAAGCCCTTCTTACTTCTTACCAGTTTGAACTCCGGCTGAGCTTTGGCTTTCCTAATTGTCTCTGTGTACTTGGGCTGTGTTTCTATATCTCTGCTGGCCAGCCCATCATCACTTTCACTTCTGTGTACCTTTCTGTTTGTGTTTGAGGTCGGTCAGGAGTTCCTCAGTCATCTGTGCTGGCCTTCTGTCATGCCTGGTGTAATTTCTGTTTGTCAAGAAACAATCAGAAAGGACTCATTTTTTACTTTGATAAGGCTGTCTTTGAAGATAAAGGACCTCACTTGGGTTCCTTTGAGTAGCCAGGACAGACTTTCCCTTGTGAAGTTCTGGTGAGACATTCCTTGAATAAAACAAAATATGTTGATCTAAAGGTACAGGACTCTGTCTTGTACACGTTTCTCAGGATTTTAAATGCCACAGTTCTATGTCTTCTGCAGCCAATACATTCACATTCTCCACCAATTCTTCCTTGTTGGAATCCAGACCAGTAGAGCTTACTCCCTACTTGATTACTTGATCATCTATTCAGGGAAGTTGATGTAGTTTTCTGAGAGAATGAAACAGCTTTTACTAGTTGTGTGAGCCTGTACTGGCAATGCAAACTTTTTCTTTGCTGTCATTGGATTAAGTGCAGCAACTTCAGGTTGGCTGAGCTTTCATATTCAAGGTTGTTATCTTGACAGCTTAGTCTGAAACAGAGTCTATTTTGCTGCTTGCTTTTATGGCTCAGCTGACTGATGGAATTTTTTTTGTTCTTCACAATCCTCAGTTGATCAGCTCGGTCTTTAACTTGATTCAGTGTGTCTCTCTCTCAAAAGAGCTAGAATGAACATGAATCAAGAATGAACAGCCACTTAAACCATCTTTATACCTGTAACCCCTTGGGATGGTTGAGGGAAATTTACCAAACCTACCATTTATCATTACAATTGCAGGTTTATCTTTTGAAAGAATGAGCTTCAGGCATAGTATTTTTGTTTCTGTATAACGTGCCTGGCCTTAATTCTTTTTTTCTAACTGTATTTCTCTTCCACTTTATCAAAGTGGAATCCAAACAGGAAATTTCTCAATGTCAAATAAGAATGCATGACCATAGGCTTTTATGGACAATGGAGTTAAAATTGTCCATCAGCGTTTTAAAGGTCTCTCCTGGGGGGGGGTAAATTCTCACTATTTTAAGCCTAGTCAGTAGTAGAAGAGCATACCAGGAAATCTTTATTTTGATTCCCCCTGAGTCACCATTAGCCAAGCTGCAATGTCCCTTTTTTCTCAGCTGTAAAAAAGAATAGTAATATTTGCCTTTTAGAAGTGTGTTTGAGATTTAGTTACTCTGCAAGAAAAAGGTGCAGTAATCATTCAGAGAGTTTTGTGAGAGCTGCAAGCTTTTATTCCACTTCAGTTGGCCTGTTGCTGGCTGACAATACTTAGATGGTCACTGAACTGTCCTATATGACACAGATTTTAAGCAAAACTGCTGATCACAGAGACTGACACAACTCTGCTGTTCAACTGTCCAGGTATAAGGAAGGCATTTGGGGTGGTACCTTCTCACTCAGCTTTATATATCTGCATCTGACCTTGTTCCTTTGGACCACACTTGCAGATGAATAGAAATAATCATTCTTAGGTCACAGTCCTTTTGGCCTTGAGGTAGAAGTATAAAGCAGTTTGAATGAATGGCTTTTTTAGAAAGGTCTATTTTTACTTTGTGTGCCCATGAAGTGAGTTCAACTTGACTACCTCAGCTGAAGACATCCACACTGTCAGTGTATGAGTTAAGTGATGTGACTTAAGCCTTTCCTGGATGGGAATCAGAGACTTCCTCCTGCTGGGCCTGTGCTTTTTCTTTTCTGCACATTTACTAGAGCTTGCAGTTCAAATGGTAGTACAGGGCTAAGAGCAGGCTGCCCATCTCAGCTAAACCAGCAGATCCAGCATTCCCCACAACACCTAGAATGTGCCAGGATGGGGCCTTGAGGCTCAGCCTGATTTGCCCCTTGTGTCTTTGACACTGTGTGAGAACACCTGTCATTGGGCCTTTCTCTGTAGGTGCTTTGCAAACTGGTTGTTGTAGTAGTGTTCTTGCAGCCAGGGTACTTATGCAAAGTCCATTGCACTGTTTTCAGGAGCCAAATGGCAGAGTGACTGCTGCCAGCATCGCTTGCTCATTTGCAGGATTTCAAGTGGGCTAAAAATGAAAATCTAGTGTTCTCTAGGGCTTTGGTTAAACCTCATAAGTGTTAATCTTAAGTGCTTTCTCTGTATTGTTCCTGTGCAGATGTTCTGTCTTGTTTTTTTTGTGATTTTTTTTTTTTTTATTTCACATTCCTTTTCCACATACACCCATTTCACCCTGTAACATGCACTCTACAACAAGGCAAGCCTGAGTGCTTCAAGTGTATCTAAATACAGTGTATACTCACTGTCTTTTGAATCAGCTGTGTTGTTGCAGTGTAAGGGAGAAGTGCTATTGATTCTCTTTGGGATACATGTTTATGGAGAGGTGAGAAACCCATCAGCATCACTTATACACTTAAAAATGAAGGCAGAGTAATAGCTGTACGTCCTGTTCCCCCATTGTGCTAAGGGTTGCAGCTGACTTTTGTGTACTTGATGTTTCCCTTTATGCATGTGGAAGCTTTACCTTCTGGGTGAGCCCTTCGCCTCTGAACATTTATGGTTCTTATATTTACAGTGGTGTTCATCATGCATGAAATAGTGAAATTTAAAAACTAGCTCACAAAGTCAGACACAGACTGTGTACTCTTTTGATGACTCAAATAAGATTTTGCTAGGTGTTAATGCAGCCTTGGGCAACTAGTGAGATGTGTTCATTGACCATGTTATCCTCAAATTTCAAACCACAGTGAGATTATGCAGTAGGTTGGAATGAAGCTCTGCTCTCGCAGTTGCTGTTTCTTGCTGATGGCTGGTGAAGCACTCTGCTGACCCACCTGCTTCAACAGTCTGCAGTTTTTACAGTTCTTTCATCTTTCTCCTTTCTCTTTCCAAAAGTGGGTGGGTGAAAAATAGGAATATTGAGTATTGACCGTATCCATATCCAGTAGCATTGATGTCTTACAGTGATTTATTTTGCCATGATTGAAATTGGTAGGAACTTTGATATCAATTTGGAGAGCAGGATCTGTAAATTACTTGGCTTTTGAAGTGTTTTGCATAGGAATCATACAGGATTGTAGTTGAGAGAGTGCTGTGTATCATATTCCTTTTCCCCTCTAGCAATACCTTTTTATTCCTTTTGAAGAGTTTTGCCTAGTATCCAGTAAAGTTTGCTGTATAAATGGCAGTGTAACAACTTATGTGTACAGCTGTATGTCAGACTACACTACCTAGTGATTTAATTCCAAGGCCATCCATGATAATTGGAATATGCATAATACTGTGCAGAAAAAGAGATGTTTCCTGCATAGAAATGTACAATTTAAAAAGAAAACAGGAAAACAAGATTAGGTAGGGTAGGTGAGGCCAATCTGATTATGTGCTCAGTTCTGAGACTAATGCACATGTTATGTGTGAAGGATGTTTTACTTAAAAGTTTTTGTACATGCATGTGAAAAAAATATGTAACTTTGCTTTGTGTTTATATGGAACAAAATTACTTGGAAATATTTCAGGGTTGGGTTTTTTTTCCCTTACTCTCCTGGAGAGAGTTGCTTTGTAATTTCTAAGAAAAGAAATAAAACTATTCAGAAATAAAAATTCCAAAGGTGTTGTGTGTGTTTTTTGGTTTGTTTTAGAGAATGATGCTGTGAACACAAAAGCCAGTCTTGGGGTTCTGTTTACCCGTATGTGGGATCTGGAGGAGACATTTTGCAGGCCTGAATAAGGTACTGGGATGATATATCACAGCCAGGAAGACAAGAAATGTTATTCAAGGATGTGGCCAGGGAAAATGGAAGTCTTATTTTGCACAGGTGCCAGTGCTAGTGAGCCCCTGAAGTGATATTAGAACCACAGTGCTACTATTGGTATTCATCCAGCATAAGCAAGTGCTGTTTCTGGGGTAACTACTTATATATACTTCTACTACTTACATTAACAGACTACCTAGGAGCCCTGCTTCAAGCCGTGTGCTTTGCTCTTTTATGTGCTGGTCTGCTTATTTTACATTCTTTTTTTTTTTTTTTTCTTTGTTTCCTTTTTTTTTTTCTTTTTTTTTTTTTTTTTTTTTTTTTTTTTTTTTTTTTTTTTTTTAACTGGTGAACTGCTTTAGACTGCAGTGAACGAAGCACAGTGTGCTTTCCCCTCTGCTCTGTCATGGCAGGGCTGAGGAAGGAGGTTTGAAGTAGTCCTGCAAAGCAATTGCAAATAGCACACCCTGAATTAGGATATTGGCCGGTGCCGCTTGCCAAGGGAGGAAATAGTGCTTGCTTCCCATCAGGCTTGTACTTCAGCACAGCTGGTTCTTCCAAGCCTGCCCAGCTGAACTGATTTCCCGGTCCCAGTCCGGGGCTGTTCTTGCCCCCTTCCCTGCCAGGACTTGGAGGCAGAGGACAGCAATCCCCCCTTGCCATTGCCCCCACCAGGTAAAAGCCTGAGCCCTCGGATCGCTCGGCTCCAGCAGCATGGGGTGTGTGTGCGGCAGTCTCGGGAGCAGCCGGGAGCCCGGATGGCAGCGGGCCTGGGCTGGCTGCTTCCCGAGGGTCGCCCGAGGGCGCTGCGGGCGCGGCGGTGGCCGCGGGGTGGTGCTGGCCGCTCGCCCTGCGGGGGCTGCCGGCCGGGGGGCTGCAGCCGCAGCCTCTGCGCTCCCCTAAAAACCCCAAACCGTGTCGTGTTCGCCGCGTCTTTTATATTGGAGATTAGAATTTCCTCTTTGTTGCTATGGAAACGCTGCGTGAGAGAAGTCGACCTCATTATGAGTTGGGATGAAAAGTCCTTAGGGGTGGGCTCGGCACCCAGCGCCCTTGCAGTGGGGAGAATGGGGCTGCGGGATCTGTGGCAGGGGCGTCGCTGCTTTTGCGGGGATCCTTAGTGGTTTGCAGAGCTTGTCAGTCTTTCCCTTCAGACTCATCAGGCCAGAAACAGCCCCTGCTCCTGGACCATTTCCCTTGGGAATCGGGAAGAGTCGTGGCAGCATCACTTGTGCACCTGGACTGCAGGTGCCCTTGCTTCAGCTTGTGTGGAGGCTGTCACTGCAACAGGCAGCGGGGCCGCAGCAGTGAGCTGGATGAAAGGCTTGAGTGTTGTGAGGGGTCTTTGCTTCTGGTGCCTGTGAGGGCCCTGGCATACACTCTGTGTGCCTTTCCCTCAAGTCTGGGCTGCCACCTCTGAGCCCAAACTGTCCCTGGAGGTGTGCCTCATTGTCAGCATTGTTTGTACCCATCCAAACATCCTGCTGCCTCTGCTCATCCTTGCCACTCAGGTTTGTCTTGTCCCTTCCCTGACCTTCACTGCTCATTCTCCTCTTGAACTCCTGACAGCATTTCTGAGCCCTTGCTGCACAGCTTCTTGTGGCAATTATTGCTGCCCATCTTGAGTTGCAAACACACTTAGGAAGCAACTTTTTTCCCCGAGTGAAAAAAAAAAAACAAACCCCAAACTATTATTTTTCTGAGTTTTAGGCAAATTTTTCTTTCTCTTGGTGGAGGAAAGGAAGTTGGAACTCGCTGTAATTATATCAGTTGTAAAAGCTGATGGCTCTTCTCAGTTATTCCATCTTGTTGCTGTTGGACAAACTGCCTGACATGGAGGGTGTGCTGGGTTCCAGCTCTGGTATAAACTCCTCCATCCCTTCAGGCTGAAGTGGGGGTACAGGCAGAACTTGTACAGCAGGAGAAGATAAGGCAGGGGTTCTACAGGGGCTGAGCCAGGGCTGAGTGTGACATGTGCTCAGGGGTGGGGTCTGTGTTACCCTGCTGTGCCAAAGCTGGCATTTGTTAAAAGGTAACCCCATGAAAGATTTTGAGAACTACAGTTTTTTAGCCTTTCTGGATCTCAATTTCAGAGTATTTGGAGAAAGGCTGGAAAAATGAAAGTATTTGCCAATACTAATACTAAAACCAAGAAAAACAGGCCCCTTATTTTCCATGTTGGTGGGTTTGGGGCCTCCTCTCCTCTCCTCTCCTCTCCTCTCCTCTCCTCTCCTCTCCTCTCCTCTCCTCTCCCTCAGTCTCTTTCTCTTTCTCTTCTCTTCTCTTCTCTTCTCTTCTCTTCTCTTCTCTTCTCTTCTCTTCTCTTCTCACCCTCCTTTCATTACATTTTCCAGTCATGGAGCAGCCACAATGGTTGGTTTTGGTGTTCCTGATTTTGCTGGAGGAACTTCAGTGTGCTTGGTGAATGTGACATTGGTGCTGTTGCAGCAGCTCCTTTGAAGACGGTGATGCTGAATATTTAGCCAAACCCTTCTTTTTTCATCTGCAATGCCCAGTAGTGAATAGACTTAGATAAATGTAGCCAGACCAGTTTGACACTCCATCTTTCCCTTTTGACAGTCTCTTGACTCTTGTAATACCATAATTTTGCTATTATTTGAGTCAGTACAAACTCTTCTATTGTACAGCAGTCCTGGATTTCTCTGGTGAAGAAAGGAAACAAGGAAGCCAATTGCTGGTAACTCTGAATGCCTAAAGAAAATTACATGAACCAATTCTAATCTAAAAAGCTGTAGTATATAAAAACTGTCTGAGTCTTCCTTTTATAGTCTAAAGAAACAAAACCACACCTCCACTTCCCAGCTTCTTTGATGGTCACATTGAAAGCAAATTAGTTGCATTTATATTGTGATATCTGAATTAAATTTGTCTGATATGGCTGAGATGTCACAGCCCTGTTAACTACTGATGCTCTATAATACAGTGTCTTTTTAAACAGGCAGGAAGGATAAAATAAAATACGATTCTTTGTCTACTGAATGGATTTTTTCTGTGGGAAACAGTGAGCAAACCAGCTACATCTCAGTATAACCAAATCTTTCACAATGACTTCAAAAGAAAGCAGAGAAATTAAATAACTAGAGACACTGTCCTTCTTGTATTCATCTCCTCTAGCCCAAAGCTCAGAGACCTTCCTACACTCATTTCTAGTCTTTAAAAAAATTAGCATTTCACAAAAAAACCAGCAGAGCTCTACAGCTCTCAGCCGTGATTTCTGTTGTTCTGTTTTGTCATTCTGTTTGCATGCTCCGTTTTGATAAATTGTCTTCTTCTTGGGTTGGGTGCAAAATATATTTCTGTAATGAATGAATGTACTTCTTGCTATAGAGCATCTAATAAGATACCTTCTAAGATCCCTATCTTGTGTTTAATTATACAAAATCATCCTAGAAAATACTAACTGATGTCTGGGTCCTGAAGCAAGTGTGAATGAAAGATATCTGATCTTGTAATTGTGGGCTAGAAAGGAGATTGTGGGCCAGCTTGTGGGCTGGCCACAGACCCTTATGCAGAGACACTGCTTTTTCTGTTTTATAAATTCTTCACGAGTGTGACGTCTTCCACAGTAGTAAGCAGTTTCAGAAACTACAGGCGCAGACTTCAGTGCTGTTTGTGGGAGTTTCCAGGTGGTTTTAACGAGGCACAGAGGTAATTTTGCAGAGTCATGCTGCAAGTAGATGTACCTGTGAGTGCCAGTGTGGGACTGTGAAAGAAATGGGGTTTTTTTGAGTGGCAGATAGAAGAGAAAGTGACAGTATGCACAGAAAATCTGTGTGCAGCCTCCTCATGGGGAGAAAACATGAGCTCTTGGAGCATCTACTGAAAATTCATAGAGGGCGAAGGATTTAAAAGTGAAAGGAAAGGCAGAAAAGGGCGAAAGATGAAACAAATTGTTCTAGAAACTGCAGAAGTTAAAAACTGCAAGTCTTGATTCCTCCCTCTCCCTCTGCCTGGAATCCCTTTGCATCCATGAGATGTCAGTGATTCAAACTGACGTAAGGAAAACTGACGAGATAGTCAATATATGTGGGCATGTATTTAGGATTTAGTTAGTTGATATTTGTATATGCATTTATTAAGGCAGAGATGTACAGAGCAGTTATATATGTGGCTGTGCTGTTGCCATCATATAATTTACAGTTCCCAAGGATTATGAGTAGTTCCTGCGCCACTTCTGTCATCATCTTGTGGGATGTGTGACCTGAGGAGTTTTGGGTGCTTGAAATAACCACAAAGTGCTCCTAGTCTTTCATCTAGCAGTTCATACAAGCACATCTGTGATTTTAAGTGTATGAAGAACAGGGTGTAGATGTGCTTTGAATGATGCCTATACCTCAATGCTTTGCTGAATAAGAGCAGTACAGCAGAGTAATAAGCAAAATTGAAAAAAAAAAAAACAAAAAACCAAAAAAACCCCAAACTAAATCTACTTATTGGGCTATATTTAGGTCAGGATCTGCAGTTCATTTCTCTGGACACCTGATGCCTCTAGCTAACTGGCATGACCAGCCACTCCAAGAATGATATTTTATTCCACTGATCTGACAACACCCATCGTTTTCTTATACACAAATGTCCATATCACTAAATCACCTCTGCCATTGTTAGTGCTAATTGCCTCCCTGACTGTAACCTCAGAGGAGCTTGATAAGCCTGAATGGAAGCTAAAGGCCTGTCTCCCCACAGAATGGCACTGGAACAACCTATGAATATATAACAACCTCTGCTTTCACATTATGCTCCCTGGTCTCGCTACAGAGAGGCTTTCAAAAGCCAGGGCTATCACCCTCCCCATTTTCTGTCAGGACTGAGTTTGCCCACACAGAAGTTAAAGCATACTAGCCACTGGTAAATGTTTGCTTTCCATCATATTTTTCTGCTAGTGGGTGCCTGTGTGTGCAGTCGAGTGCGCTGGGCAGGCTCCAGCTCCTGGTAAACAAGAGAGACAAAATGGGGACGTGAGCAGAGTAGGAATGCAGATGGGTGTTGGCATGAGGTCAGATGCTTTTACAAAATATCACCCTTCATTTAAGCTGTGTCATGCTTTCTGATGTGTCATATCTTATGATGGATTAGACAAAGCTAGCAATTTTTTGGCAGGCTTAACAAAGCTTATGCAAGAGTAGATCTTTTTACTAAAATTTCCCTTTCAGAACCCTTCTGAGAAATTCTGAATTGTCCTGGAAATTCTGCTCTACCTGTAGAAGTTCAGTGTGTAATCCTGAAAAGATCATAAGTGTTGAGCAGTAATTCTTTGAGGACTAGTAAAAATGTATTCTTTTTCTTGCAAAGAAATTTTTTTATCCTTTTCCAAAAGGAGTGATGAGCTTCTCCTTTTATTGGGAACACAAGAAAGAGAGAAAGGGAGTGGCAGACCTGACATCTGTAGCTCCTGCATCTGAATTGGTCTCCATCATTTATTTTATATAACCAGAAAATCTTCTTTTGAGAAAGGAGAAATGGAGCAGGGTGTGGAGAATGGAAGAATCAAGATTTTGTTCCAAGGAAAGTGAAGGAGGAAAACCAAAATTCTGCCAACAGAAAACCAGTGTTTGTCCTCTGTCGCTTTCATTGCCATCCCACCTAGTACAGTGGAATTCCAAAGGGGAACAGAAGTAACCAGAAGGTACAGAAGTATTTTCATGTGTTTTCAAAGCATGTTGTCAGTCCAAGGTATTAACATTCTCTCTTTATCTTGTAGGCCTTGAGGGTTTTCTTGTCTTTTTGCCTTCAATGTATGTGGGTGAATTGTGGCATCCTCTCTGCTCCCCTCCTTATCTTCTTTAAGGTCTCTGCTTGATTTCCCAGTGAGATGCACGTAGATTTTCTGTTTGGCAAAATGTGGCATCACTATTCCACACTCCACTCTAAGTCTTATGTGTCAGTCTCCTTCCAGCTTTGCAGGTTTTGTTTGCATAAATGAGCGGATTGCAACAAAAAGAATCTGGATTGGCAGCTCTGAAGACTTTAATCCTCTTTTCATCCACAGAGCAAAAATAATGCAACAACAATGTAACTGGGATGACTGCTGTGCTGGCTAACACCAGAGACCAAACTGGGGAACCTCCAGAGCTTAAAAGCACAATCCCTTTTATAACCTGAGCTGAGGCAAGAGGTCTGTAAAACACCTGTAAGCTCTAGGGACTGGGAAGGCAGAGGGAGAGCTAGGCCACAGCTGGCTGCTCAGTTACATGAGTTTGCTCTGGAAATGAACTCTTTCCAAGTGTCTCGGCTTTACAGCATTGCAAATCCTGTGCAAGTCACTACCTAAGTGATAACAGTATCTTACTGGCCATACCGGAAACTGGATTAAGTCCTAAGCCTGAGGAAGACTAATCCTGAACTCAAGTTAATCTTAGATTCTCTGCAGATGTTACTGGCAAGTTTACCGGGCTTGTTCTGCATTAAGGATTCTGTCATGGTTATAAGGTTAATGGTGTTCCTGGCAGTTCCTGATGTCAAGCTCTTGGACGAACTGTGTAGTCATTCTCCTGTGCCTCATCTGGAATCATCTGTGCAGAAACAGAGCTGGCCTGCAACAGGTCTTCCTCAGAGTTCATTGGAAATACAGAGATGGGAGAGCCCTGTAGTCCATTATCTTCTTCAGGATCACTGGTACAGAAATGATTAACGAATGACATTTGTCCACATCTCTCCTTGACAATCTTGAGCTATGGGAGATTCCGCAGAGTCTTGGTACATGACCAAGCTCTTCCCTTACTTTTAAAATATATTTTTTAACAAGCAGCCTATGTGTTCTTTGCTGCAGGTTAAGGTTCCATAGGGTATGTTGGTGATTTCCTGTAAAACCTCCTCTCTTATTCATTCCTTTAAGTCCTGTTTTTGTGCTGGAGGTTATTCAATTATGTAAAATCCCATGCATACCCCTTGTCTAATGCTTTCCTTCCCCAGACCATTTCTACAGCCTGTTAAGGTCATTCTGAGTCCTGACCTTGTCAGGTCTGTACGTGCAGCCCTGCGCAGCTTAATGCTAGCAAGTTTACTAAGCATAATCTCTCTTCCATCAAGCAATCTGTAGTGAAAAAAATGCATAGAAGCAAGCCAAGGACAAGACATATAGAACAGTTTTGGAGAAACAACAGTGGCAAATAACTGAAGGCAGATGATATGATTCTCAAAACTAATACTTTTTGGTTTTTCACTGAGTTCTGAGATCTGGGAAATTCCTATTTGAATTAAAGGTATTTTAAAATAATTTTTAATAATGTTTTTACTAGCTGTTGTACCAGTTGGATCTCAATCTCAAGGCTACATTTCACCATTCTGAAATTATTTCACAGAACAGAGTGGCTCTACTCATAGCTGAGATTAGCCCATGGGTCACTTCCAGACCGGTGGCTTATCTCTCACTGAGAGGGCTGCACTGCACTGGCTCCAGGGCTGGCTGTGCCAGCCAGCATCATGCTGCCTTCACCAGCTAGAACATGGGCAACTGCTCTCACAGTCAGAATCTGGCAGAAAACACAGGATCTTCCCAGTAAGGTGGGAAATGTGCTGCTGTGTAAACTTTGGCAGAGTTTAGCCCCAAGATATTGAGTCTGATCTGGGGAGGAGGCTCCACTGTGAGGAGTTCTGGCACATTAAGTTTCACAGACCCAGCTGATACCTGCTCATTTAGAGAATAAATAAAACAGGGTTTAAGAATTAGTACTCTTTATTTTTTTTTTTTTTTTTTTTTTGGGGTGGTGATGTCAGGCCTTAGGAAAGGTATCTGATATAATTACTTGTAGAAAACTACAGGCAGGTAAGCAGCTTCCTGCTTTGTCCATCTCTTCCTACTCCCAACCTGACATTGGAAAAATACACAGCTGAGGACTCTTGTGGGAGGTGCCACAAAGCAGGGGTCTGACCTTCTGTTTATATTCTGCCTCGGTCATTTATTCACTCTGTAAGCAATTGTCTTGAGAGTTCTGAGCCACAGTAGTAAAAGAGGAGCAAAGTTCCATCCACTCCTCAACATATTTCTCAAGAGACTGGGAGACTTCAGTAGGCTGACTGATCTCACAGTCTCCTGAGCAGGTCAGGGCCATCCCATTAGATCAACAACTTGAGGAATCACAGAGCTTGTCCCAAGCCAGTGGCCAAATGTTCTGGCAGTCCTAAAAGTAACTTTGGCCACTGGACCCTTCCGTAGGTGGTGAGAAGGAAAAGATGTCGATGACGCACATCTCAGCCCTGATATGTGTGAGCTGTTGTGCTTATCATTACCATTGTTCATTTGCTGCAAAGCAGGTGTTAGCTCAGAAAAAACCCATAAAAGCTGCATTCTGGATTGTTTGTTCCTCGTTAAAATGATCTGGGCCCCCGTGGGCATGTGTTGTCTTAATATTCTGGTGCTGAGAAGTGCCACATTTTCATAATGAAAGCTGTTGCAGGAAAGCAATTCCGACCTCAGATAAAGGGAGAAGATTACACTTGCCACTCGAGTTATGGTATTAGAACAACTGATTTTATTTGTTTTCATTTTCCCTGTCAGCTGCTGCTGAACCTCTATGCAATGTTCTTCAGAGATGTTAATTGTATTTTGTGTGTCTGGATCCCCCTAAGAAGTGACAAACGTTTTCAGTCACAAATTGGATGTCTCTTTTCATTTAAACATCAACTAGGAAAACTAATTTAAGAATGGTGAAGCTGTTGTTCCAGCAAGGGCCCTAATATGTGATAGGAGCTGACAGATTTAGGGATATAAAGCAACAAATTTCAGTGTTGGGAATGTAAATCTATAAGATATTAACTTAATTTTTCCCTCAGCTGGGTCATGACTGAAGAAAAAGAGCCACATGTATGCAGTAGGACAAAATAATAAAGTAACTTCATTCAGTTTTCAGGGGTACAGTCACATAATTTAGGTCCAGCACTGAAGTGGACAGAGCAATTTTTGGACAAAGTTCCTGGAGACACCTATGGATGCCTTTGCCTTAAAAAAGACTGGATTGCTTCTTTTAAAGTCTTGAGTGAAAAGGAGAAAATAACAGATAAATAACATGCAAAGAGATGAGGAGAACATTGAGTACATGGATCTGTGCAAAGTGGGATGAGGAATAAATTGCGGATCCTCCAAACAACTGAGCTGCTGAATGGAAGAGGACCAGAAGCTACACTTCTGACAGAGGTGCCTAGGCAAATTCCCCTAACATGACCGAAGTCTTGTGAGGCTTGCGCCTGAGTACAGTACAGTCTGAGTTCCTTAGATCTGGGAACTCAAAACCAGACTTGACTCTGTCAGCAACACAAACAGATATTTTAAGAAGAGCTGCCCTCCCCATACTGGGAGACTTCACAGTGCTGAGCAAAGATGAAATGAAGGTGCTCAGCAGGTGTTAATGATTCTGTCAGATGCCCTGGAGAAAAAAGACCCCAGCAGAACACATATCCCTCTCCCAGGCACCTCTCCCTTCCTATCCTCTGATTCTGCATGGCCAGATGACATGTGGTAAAAGAGCATGTGAACATCAGGAAGGCAATGGAATATTTTCCTTTTGTTTGCAAGTCAGCGTCCAACACAGGTTTCAGAGCTGGAGTTCTCTTCCCATGAGTTCAGGGTCTGTTGCTCATGGTTCTCAGTTTCAAGCTAGTCTGGGTGTGCTCCAAGCAGAGGGAGCTTTGCAGCATTTAGGTAGCAGACATTTTCTGACAGGTATTGTGCTCTCCTGTGAAATGTGCAACAATCCTTGACCAGAGTCAGTCACTGTGTTCTTTAGTGAATGCCTGAAGGTGACTCCAAATGCATGTCTAAATGACATTTCTCTTGTCTTGGTGCTCAAGAGAAAAGAAGCCTCCTGTAGTTGCTGGAGCAAGACTGTCAGCTGCTGTGCATCCTATCGGACCATGGCCTCAGCTTACACATTGTGGGATGGGCTTTCTTATCTTATGTGGGATGGTTGCACAAAGCAAATTTCCAGCCTCATAGTCCTTTGTCTTTCCCTGTGGCTCCAATAACTTGTCAAACAGGAAGTTCAAAGGACCTTAAAGCAACCTTGATCCTCCTTTTTGGTTGGTGCCAGGTACAGCATAAACTCTTGTGGAGAACAGCTGCCTGTTAACATGGAAATTATTGTGATCAGCAAGGAGGCTGAGAGGACAGGGACTGCCACACTGAAAAGTCTTTCTGGAGCAGCTGCATGTTCAGCCCATGACATGAAGGAGTCACTAAGAGCTTCCTTATTTATTTTCTAATTTTCTATTTCAGGCAATATGCAGAACTGGAAGAAAGCTAATTCTGAGGAGAGATGGCTCTGCCTGCATCCCTCAGGGTGTAACTCATCAGGTACAAAAACACAGCATCTCCCAGAACATCCCGTGGACTGTAAGTCAGGTTCTGGAAATTTCACCTGTGCTAAGTAGCATCTTCCTCCACAAGTGGTCCTCCTGCAATCAGTGCAGTAGGTTCCTACCTGAGTGAGGAAGTCAGACAACAGCTGGTCCTCAAGGCTGTGAGTTAAAAGTGTAGCAAGCAAGCTGATTTCCATAAAAATGGAAATGAGTCAGAGAGGGGAGAACTATATTTGAGTGCAAATGCAAGCAATTAGCTCAAAGCCATTACTGTAATGGCTAGAAAGACTTTTTTTTTAATTATCATTACTGAAATGCATTAGCAATATCTTTTTTTAAAAATGTAAGTATACACAGTACAATCCCATCTATCTGCCAGAGCATGAAGTAACCCCATTTCAGTGGTACGTGCAGAGGAGTCTGTGGAAACTCTTAACTACAAACAGAACTTTGCACAGGAATATGAATGAAGGCATTACCAGGGAGAACTTGAGAAAGGCAGCTATGATTAGTACCAACACAAATATTTGCTCAAATGGGAAGCTGGACTTTCAGAACAATTTCTAGGAATACCTGCCTGGCACTACCTGCCTTCCTGGCCTTGAGCTGTGATGATGCTCCTCTTCCCCAGAGCACTGCTTTTCTCTCCTTCCCCAGCAGAGCCTTTGGAGGATGCCTGGCTCAGGTACAGAGCTCACAGGTCCCATCACAGGACATGGCAGCACAGGGTCCTGCTGGTGTGGATGCCAGCCGGTCAGGGAGAGAAACTGCAATCGTTTCTCACAGTGGCTTGTGAGAATTTTTAGGGAGTTGTAAGAATGTGATAACTTGTTAGTATAAACAATCTGCAGGAGGTGTTTTTCCACCTTGTTTTCCTGTTCTTCTCAAGGACAGTGTGTGAGAAAGATGTTTTTTATTAACTAGCCAATCAAGTGGAATGCATCGTACCAGTCTATAAAACCAAAGATTCTTTTGTAATAAAGCCTTCTTTTCTCCTCTTGCATTTGGGTCATTCATCTGTTCTTGTGTCATTCTTGGTGCAAGGGTGACACTGGTGGTGTGAGGAATGTGTGTTGAATGCAATGGTACTCAAGATACTCTTGGACAGCCTTGGATTTTTGTTTAAAGAGAGTCGTCTTGCCACTTCATCTATTCTCTGTAGTTACTTTTGCAACTACATGGTTAAAATAGATGGTCAACGAATTAAAAATATTTTTCTGTGAACATGTGATGAAAATTATAAGCTTCGGTTTTATTCAAGCTGGGAGCGTGTGGAGGACTTCTCCCTGACTGTGAGTGGAAGTGGGTTGATTATTAGGTTGCTTTTCACTCCATCTTCTTTTTGCCTTTGAAAAAAGGAAACAAAAAAAGAGAAAACTCCCAATTCCATACTATAACAATTGTTTTGGCCAAATACAGAGTTCAGCTGAAGGTTTTGCAGCCCTGTTGCCCACCTACAAGGTGGGCTGTACAGCCCACATCACTTTCAGATCTCCATTGCATTTTTTGAGAGGAACTGTATCATCAGACTGAGGTAACAGAATGAAGCGTTATTTGTATGAGAGCAACTTTAGACGCACAGAGGAGGTTCTCAAGCATAATCCAGAGATGATCTGAGGGAGACACACCACACCGACGTAAAGAATTCAACTATTCATGCAACTCAATCCAGGAAGCATGATTACAGCCATTCCCAGTGCTGACAGAGTCTAGGACAGCAGAAGAAAGATTCTTCTGGTGAGCTGGGGAAAGTTTCTGTGTTTTCTAGGGTTTCAGCATAATTTATGAATCTAGGACTGAAATTGTGCTTCCTTGGAAAATATTTGCATTTGTAGGGTTTTCCTTGGGCGGCCATAGTGGTGGATGGTGTAGGGGTATTGAGTTGTGCTCTTGTGGCTCTGCAGTCCTGCTGCAGTTCTGGAGGAACTGTCCCACTTCTCACATAATTTGGTAGAAAAATACCTGGAAAAGCACAGCATTACCACCAGTTGCATGTTCCCTGGCAGTATCCTGTCCATGCACAGTCACTGTGTACAAGTGTAGTTTTTTTCACACCAGTACTCTGCAAGTATCTGAGGTGTCACTGTGATGAGAAGGCAATGTAGCATGACAGTCAGCTTGTCTGCAAATGCAGGGATTTGGCTTTGTTAGACACTTCAGGTGAAGACTTAGAAGCCAACCTCTGCCTTTGAACACACCGGCGTGGTTCTCACTGGAGGCAGTAGAAAAAAATAGGCAGAAGTGGTGGTCAATTCACCATATTAGGTGCTTGTGGAAGTTCTCTTGTGCACACATGTGCATGTAATCTGTACCTTCCTTCAGAAGCCTTAGGGGGGGCTGAACCTGGCCTGCAGATGATACGGAAGACATTGTCTGCTGGAGAAAGATGTATCATATTTTATACCTGGAGTCAATGAGGTGACAAATGTAAGCCTGTTTTTTATTACCATGTGGCTGCTGTATTTCTCACAACTGTCTGTCGAGGGTTGTCTGACAGAGACAGAAAGTCCTGGGCTGTGTGTTTCAGTTATTTATATTCTAGGTCGCTCTCTGCCATCCTTTCAGAGAGATGACTGATGCCCTCAGCCCTCTGCACGAGGCTCTTTCCTTCCCCTGAAACAGCTCAGGGTGTGGGTGCTTTCAGCTGGGGCCCTCCCCGTGTCTAACAGACCCTTGATTTCATGGTGTCAAATCATGTGCCAGATCTGGGGTGTGCAAGCAGCCCCCCCAGCTTGTGGCTCAGTTCACGGATGTGACTAATTCCACCAAACCTGCATTATGGACAACAGAAGACCTGCAGGCAGCTGTGGTGCATGACCCTGTGCTAAGCCAGTCCAACAACAAATGCTGTTCTAGCACTGCTGTAAGTGCAGACGGCATCCTGTGGCCTGGCATGAGCCTGACAGTTCCTGCCCCTAGGTGGGCTCAAAGTCATGGCACTGTGAGGCTTTGGTGGTAGAAACCTGGAGACGTGGTCCTGGAATGATCTGACAGCACAAAAAATAGTGGCACTCCTTGCCTGCAGGAGCCCAGCTGGGACATTCTCACTCTATATAGACTCATCTCTGAACTCAGGGACTTTTTTCTAGGATGGGTCCCAGAGAGCCAGTGGCTGAGGCACTGTCTGCATGACTGGATGTCCTCAGTTATCCTCTTTCCAATTTACCTTTGTGAGCAGCACGCCCCACTCCTGTCATGTTTTCTGTGGGGGAGGTAGCAGTCTGGGGCTGTCACCTTTCTGTGCTTCCCCAGCAGACAGATTCTGAATGGGCATGAAGCCTTCTCTTGAGACCCTGGCTGAAGGTGGCTGCCCTGTGTTGTTCAAATGGGATAAGGAGTCAGGGCCAGATGAAGGAGCTACATCTGCTCATTTCATGCACCATGGCCCCCTAGAGACAAGGTAATGACACTCTGAGAGGACAGCTGTGTATGGTGGGTCTGGAAGGATTTCAGTGTGACCACTGCTGGGGAAAGGAACACTGGGGTGAAACAAGCAGAGAAGGATTTATTTAACTTCAGCCAAAGATGGCCATCAGTTACTGACACAGTCCATTAGTGGAGCTGTTTGTTATACCAACTTAATCGGGTCTTCAGAAAGAAAAGGGGAAAAATAATCAATATCCCTAGTTCATTTTAAAACAATAAATAACCACAAGTCTCTCCCCTGTCTTGTACATAGTATTGCTCTCAGCTGGGAGAGTGAAAGGTGGCTGTTTGGCCAGTAGAATCAGGCAGTGTGGATCACTCTGAACTATTTCCCTGCCTCCAGGTGCTGAAAAGAGGTTTCACTTCTCAAAGGTGATGCATGGAGCGGCTGCAATACCACCACTGTCTAACCTGAGCTTTCCCACCTGTCATTTACTCCTTGCTGCAAGCTGCTTTTCCTGCATCAGCCATTTTAGCACAGCAGATCCCAGCACCTGCTGTCCCAGTCCATAGCTATGGACATTATTTCTTCTATTCTAGCATGACCAGTGGGTTGAAGGTAGAAATTCATTACTGTGAGACACTGGAATGCGCTGCCCAGAGAAGTTGTGGGTGTCCCATCCCTGGTAGTGCTCAGGATCAGGATGGGTGGGGCTTTGGGCAACCTGGTTGTTGTGGTTTAGGAATGGCACTCCCTAATTTAATGCCCTCTCCCCTACCCCGTGACACTCCCCCAGATCACACACAGCTCGCTCGCTCTCCTTCCCCTGAGGAAGTCATGAAATCATGAAGGATGGGTTGAGGTAAGAACAAATTACTGGGAACACCAATGAGATAAGGGAGCAAACAGTAACAGCAACAATACTAATAGCAACTTCCTTCTGCCCTCTGACAGTGAGGTGAGCTGGTATAGAATGACAACCTGGATATGCCCTCACATCTCCAGGTTCCACCCCCTCATAGCTACTGCAAGAAAATGAATTCTGTCCTGGCTGAAAACCAGGACATGGGTCTAGTGGGATGTGTCCCTGTCCATGGCAGCGGGGTTAGGTTAGACAATCTTTAAGGTCCCTTTGAACACAAACCATTTTATTAATTGCATCTGAAAAGAGTCTATATCAGCAACTGCAGTACTTCATGCAAGGATTGTGAAGGACATAAGTAAAACCTTGTCTCAAAGCTTGGATCATTTTTTGCTTTGTAGTATGCAGGGCAAATGCATGCCCTGAGAAACTGGGGTGAGGTGGAGAGAGCGGGCAGGAGCCATGTCAAGCCCAGACCCCCAATCAGAGACCGCTGTACATGAACCAACCACGTTCATCTCTGAGCTCATTTCTCCTGCATACCCTCATGTAGCACAACCCATGGTACAGGAAATACAATAATGAGTATAAAACATGGGGTATTTCTTTTTGTGGTGCTTGAAGAGTGCAATTTTACCACTATTTGCTTTCAGACATTTTTTTCATGAGTCTTCTGTAGTTCTTGAAAATTGATGGGATTGGCTGGGAAATCAAATGATTAATAAGAATAAACTGCAGGCATTTTAAAAAAAGACCTGTTAGATTTCTAAGTCTCCTTCATCTCATTGCAAACAGAAGGAGAAGAAATGCCCACAAAAATAAAATGAAAGCTGAAGATCTAGGTGGTAGACCTTTAAGACACACTGTAAATATTGCAGAAATTATGATGAGCTTACAGCAGTCTCTGAGAAAAATCTGTCTACTGAAAATACAGCCTCTCAAAGATCAGGACCATAATTTAGTCAGGTGTGTGGAGAAATATGCTGTAAGTGCTTAACAAATTATAAAAAATAATAATAACAATTAATAATACATGAACCCTGAAAAAAAAAAAAGATGAATCACTGCATTAGAGAATACAATAAAAATCTTTGTTTCTTGTCAGGCATCCTGTGCTGACAGCTGTATCTGCTACAACAGCATATGCTGGAAAAATGCTCTGAGATAGGGCTCGGTTACTCAAATTTACAAACTGGCTGATTGGAATCTGGCCTGCAGCATGACAGTCTCATAAATCAGTGATAAAACCTTGCTCTGCACAGCTTGCTGAGATGTGAAGCAAGTACCATCTTTGCAGAGAATGGCTTGGCTGTATGGCGCTGGTGTGTCTGGTCCTGGGGTGGATGGAGCAATGCACGTGGGAAGAATTTTGGAGAGACCCGTGTCACACAGGGTGGGAAGGTGTCAGTCATGGAGAATACCAACTCCTGGCCACCAGATCCATACAGGTGATGGACAAGTGTTTTCCCAGTGTTTTCTGTGTGACAATTAAGCAGCTCCCTGTGGACTTGCCAGCAGACACAGGTGACGTCCGTGTCCTCCGGCCGGCTCCGGGGGCTGCCCTGAGTCAACTGCTTGTCTCCCAGGGTGTACAAGCAGGAGCATCCTGCCTGCTCAGGCCAGGGTGCATTTGTCCTCACAGTGAGTTTATCATCCACATGGGAGTGCAGACAATGTTGTGTGGATAATGGAGATCACTCCCTTGCCGAGGGCTTCAATTCTCAGAGCACTGATCCCAGGGAGAGTAGCGTGTTGCAGCTGCCGAGCAGAGGGAACGCCTCGCCTTTGCCACCAAAGAGAAATCCCAGCTAAACAGTTACAAAGTCTGCCCAGGGCATGCTTGAAGGCAGAAAAAGCCAAAAATACTTGGAAACATTAGGTGTATGGTAGCATTTCTCTTTCTACTTTTAGAATCCTTTTAAAGACATATTTCTGCTGGGTTGTTTATTCTGAACTGAACAGATCTGTACATTGGAGATCGATTTTTAGTTATAGAAGGGTTCTTTTTCTTATCTTGAAAATACAAAGGAGCCATAAAATAACAATAAATCACCCTTTTTACTATGTGGAATCCTCTTAACCTTGCCAAAGTGACAGAAATTTGCCTGGGTGTAAAATGAGCCTTAAAACTAAATTGCATATTGTTCTCTTAACCTCTGTCATCTCTTCTCAGAGTATGAGATCTTGAGATGTGGCTCCATTCTTCTTCAGTGTTTGGAAACTGCTCAGCATGCATGGCAGGCTACTATAAACATGGCTAATAAATAAGTACAGCATGACAATTTACAGCTTCAGCTTCACACTGTTTTAAAGAGACAGTGGCCACAATGGCCAGCTCAGGGTTCCTTATATTTTAAACAGACAGAACTTAAAAAAAAGAAATCATCCATACAAAAGGTACTGCAGAAGATTTCTGACCTGACTAGTGAAACTGGGAGACTTCCTTACATCTGCTCTCATTTCCTCTTGAAGCTCTTATTTTTCCTTTTAGAAAATACGCCATAATTATGGAATACTTTGCGTTTTTCTCCAATGCAGTCCTTATGCAGCCTTTCAGCTACATAGGTCTTCAAGTATCTCTGTTGTTCTCACACCACAGATAGACAGAAAGCTGTTTTGCTTCAGTCTTTGGTGGTGTTTGCACATAACAAGGTGTTAAAGCCCCAATTTAATATGTTCTTTTTTAACAGAAGTGGAAACCTTTCCTATACCATTCTTTCCACTTCATCTTTTCCTTCTTTTAAGCCAGGAAAATTTCTTTCCCATTTCTCTCCTTGGGATGACCTTTCCATTAGGATCTACTCCAGGCTCTACTCTTCCTGTGTTTTTCTGCTCACTGCCTCAGGGCCTTTTCACAAGATGGTTAAAAAGAGTAATAGAAGGAATATCAAATATTGTCACTATTTGAATGTTTCCTGCAATTTCTCCAGATGATGAAATATAGCTATTGATAGAGCAAGAGCACATAGGAGACCCTGTCTCTGGCCAAGGTCACTTTGGCCAATCTTTGCACAGACACAGGACAAAACGGCAAGTATTGCTTCTAGATGGAAAAAACCCCCAAGTCTCAGTTTATACAAGGTAATAAGGTAGTGCAACACAGAGAGGGGTGGCATGTTGAAGCTGATACAGTCAGTGTGGTTTCAGCATGGCAGGAAGGAGAGACTCCCCTATGGAAGAGCATTTCTCCTTGTGAGCTGAAACTTGGAACAGAACATTTCTTTCCATAATGGACTGGAAGAGAAAATCAACTGCATATAAAAGTAGTCAGGACTCAAAATCCCACTGCAGCTGATGAGAACATCTGTCTCTACCTAGCATCTTTGTGCTCACCTTGGTCCCAATTACTCAGGGCTTTTTATGCAACCTCTTTATCAGCTCTTAACTGTACTTGAAGGATGAAAGAGAAGTGAAAAAATTCTAGGTTTTTCCATAGCTATACATCCTTTCCCATAATCTGAATGACAGTTTGACACCCAAGTTTCTATCGTCAGCTGTTCCTCTGAGGGGATGAGGGAAGAAAAATTTCGTGAGGTTTCCAATTACAAGTGTAATGATCTCCGTGCAACAGAAAGCAATATCTGTCGGTAATGCAGGCAGGTTGAAACAGAAGATGCAGAAGAAGAATAATAGAAATGGGAGCGTGACGCATACAGAGATGCCTCTGACATCTATCCCCCACTGATCTTCTGTCATTATTTGCTGAAAAACTCAATTCACTTGTTTGGAGATGAAAAAAGAGAAAACCTCCAAAACCCAGAAGCAAAGAAATATGTGGCTGAAGAAGGGCATGTTCTTCTGTCCTATCATTTCGAAGACTTTTGGAAAGCTGATTCCTTTGACATGAAGCATCAGCTGGACATCCTTGTGGGTATCTGACAACATCTAATTCCCAATGTCAGGTAGCAATTGAAATTTTTGCTGGTTTTGTCAGCTCTTGAACCTGACTCCTGTCTCAGCTCTGTTATAACTGGTGAAGTTAGGCCCTTATTCTGCATCTTCTCTGGTGCTGTCATGGACAGACCTTCATTCATTTTGGGCTGTCAGGTTATGTATCATCTTTACCAGTTTCTCTAAATAGAGGGAACATTTGCCCATGTCTGTAGGGAATATGATCAGTGTGGTGAAATTGGTGCTGTGCAGAAGAACAGAGTTCCTTGTTTTGTCACCTGTGGCATTTTTTGGCTTTACTTCAAAAACAAACAAAATCATCAAAATTTCCTCTCTACTAATTTAACCTTTATCCTGCTTGTTTTCCTGCTTCCTGGGGGGATTTTGTAACCAGCCCTTACAGGCTGATTGACTTATCAGATGCAGTTGTAGGTGATAAATGGATGACTTATAAGAGCAATTAGCACAGCCAGCAGATAGGCCAGGCACAGCATGGTTTTACCAGGGTCAGTTATGGAGAATGGTTATCTCCTTAGAAACTGGGCTTTGCTGAGTTTAGCGTTTCTTTTGAATCTGGGTGGGTTTTTCCCTAAAATCCCAGATCCTGGTGTGGAGGGGCTGTCCCTACCTGTGGTATCTGCTGTAGAGCTGTAGGTGTGCTCAGGGACAAGGGCAAGAGGAGCCTTTCAGATTTCAGCTGCCTCCAAGGAGTGAACCACATGTACACAGACAGGTCCTGCCCCAAGGAAGGCAGGCTAGAGTGGCCATCAACTACCTTGATACCTTTTGGACATCTTGGTGCAGATAAAGGCTCTGGCACAAAGTAAATCAGTTTCCTTTCTTCTGCCTGACTTGATCCTACTTTGTTTTTCTACCTGCCTCCATAAAAATTCTCACAGCACTGTCTAGTAGCATCATCCACATCCCCGTATGTGTCCACCTTCAGTAGCATTCTTGCAAAGTGGCCTGTCCTGCAGTGGCTGGAAATAAAAAGGAAGGATACTGCTTAGCTTACTTCTCCTTGAAGATTATTAATGCTTTGAACATGTTTTCCAGCTTGTTTCCTGAAGTGTGGAGAATTCCAGGTATTTTTATCCTTCTTCATCATCTCACAGTGGCTTGCTGTTTGCCTATGGGCTCTGTCTTTGCAGACAGCCTGGGTGATCTTTGAAAATCAAGCCAGTGTTCTACCAGTTTAAGAAGTTGTTTTGTGGACTTTGATGCTTATTGCCGTGTGGGAAATGATCTGAACCAGATTGGCAGAGGCAAAGATTAGCTGTGTTTCTGTCAGAAAGACTTGCTGGAATAATTACAGCTCTCTGCATATAGTGAGCAGCCCCTCTCACTGCACATGCAGATTTCAGGTATGTGGAATGACAGCTGCTTTGGGCTTCAGCTGAAGGGCTGGGATGCACTTTTCCCTGTGTTTTAGTTAAGTGGAAAAGAGCAGCTCAGCAGATGGTGTGGCTTGAAGCTTGTCTTGCAGGAACAATAAAAGCCACGATCTGGGCCTGTCTGCTGGAGTGTTTCAGATGCTGGCCTGCAATATACATCAATCTGCACCAACATCCTTGTTATAAGTTATGTTAAATTAGATTAGATTTCAATTATATGGTATTAATTATGTTATGTTAAGAGTTAGAATTGTTAGAATGTTGGGGAAGAAGGATCCAGGGTTTGGTGGAGGGGCAGTCTAGCGGGCAGAGCGAGAATGAAGACGATTGGACAGAGGATCTGACCAATCATTTGATGCCCTACAGAAATGATTGGTCCAGAATGAATGGCATTAAAGACCAATGAGAGGCCTGGAAGCGGACCAATCACTGTGCGGATCAAAAATCCACCAATCCTGGACTCGAAGTGGGCTATGAAAGGAGGAAGTTCAATTGGGCTTGGTTCTTTTTGGAAACTTGTTTTCTGGGGAGAGCCCAGTACGTTTGGGAACACGTACTGTTTTGTTTTTTGAGTCGCTGCATGAGTGCTCGGGCCTATCCTGGGCACTCTGTTCCTTGTAGCTATTTAAATAAACGAGAACCTCTTTCTCCTGAGAAAGTTTGGCCTCCTTCGTATTTATAACAATCCTGACAGTGACTGTTGGATTGTATTCAGACAGGGTGTGGTTGCCAGGGGCCAGCCGTGGTGCACAGAGATGGACAAGTGGGTTTGGCAGCCAGGAAGGGGCAGCTCAGCCACAGGGTTCACAGGAGGGATTGAGCTGTATTTTCTGCTTAGATGGGTTCAGGCGCTCTCTGAACTGGTTAAGAAATCTGTTTACTGCTACCAAGGCAAGTACAGCCTAAATGATCTGATCTCTAAAGATGGCACTTTGGCTCCAGCACATAACCTTGGTTAAAATGCATAGACTTCTGGGCTGCTAGGCTGATGCTGGGAACAAATTTGTTTTAGACTTTGTCCTGTACTGCTGTGAGCTCAACACAGTCATGATGTGCAGTGCTGGAAAACCAAGGAGAATTAATGTAAAGTGAAAGTGATTCAACCCTAGGGCCTGAGAAATTCTCCTCTAATGCCAGTTTTCCAGCTGAGCAGCACCTTGACTTTAGTGGAATTACCCCTGATTCATACCAGTGAACGTAAGGGTTCTGGAAAAAGACCAAACCAGTGTGGATTTTGCATCTGACTTAGCTTGCTGTTCGTGTTTTAGTTTTCTGATATCGAGTGTGTCTTGAATGCCAATGCTGTTTTCTCTCAAATCCCAGAATACAGATTTGTGGAAACAGGGCCTGGATTTGAGCCTCATCTCTGACAGGAGCCTAGTTTCGACATCTTAAAGAAAGCATAACCCTGAACAGCTAGTGTTACTGAGGGAAACAAATGAAATCTGAAGAATGTATTAGGTTTAGGATAGGAACTAGAGACTGGAATGATGAGAGGTTTACACGCCCAGCTTGCTTTGTTAATAGCTCTGGAGAAGGGACATCAATTCTTTTAACTTGATTTGTGCCCTGGTAATGTTCCTTTAAGAAGAGCAACGGCATAGCGAGTGACTGCGAGGCTCCGTGGCCACTGAGAGGGTCTTTGCTGTGGGTGTTGTTATTCTGATCAGCTTTGACATCCTATAAAGCTGCACTTATTCTTCAAGTAAATCCGAGCAGCTTTTCAGAATTCATGAGGTTTAAGTCCAAATAATTACATTTATTGATCTCTGTGTATGTGAAGAAAATTCCCAATTTATTGCAGACCTCTTTGGTGTTAGACCTCAAATTAGGCCATGTCAGGATTTTCTTTTTTCTAATCTCTGTTTTTTGATGCTTTTGTTTGTCATTAAGTTGTTCATCTGGTAATAAATGTTGCCAAAAAAACTGTTGCTGAGCAGGCAAAGTAGGATGCCTCAAACAAGCCCCAGGGCAGGCAGACCCTCTTTAGGACCAAGGGGACAAGGGAGGATTTTGAGTCAGCTGTCCACATCCCCTGCTCCCCCTCCTGCCATGGCCTCGTGTCAGGAGCCTGAGGTATTCTCTGGAGAATAAAAAGGGAGCAGTGCTTCCTCTAGTTCAGTGGGTTAAAGCCCAGGTGCTTGGAGATCCTCACGTGCACCCTGTGCCCAGAAGCATCTTTTCTAGGAAAAGGAGGCTGGTATTCCTGCTGGTTGTGCCAGAGCTAAAGGGGAATCACCAGTAGGGCTTTGTGGTGACTAGAAGATCCATGTATTCTGCATATACATCTAGTTAATCTCCCATGGCCACCTTTGATGGCCAAACTCTAGCTTTGTAGTCAGGCACAAGAGACTGGCCCAACACCTCTACCTGGGGCCCAGGATAGGTGGAAGGGTCTGTCTGGAGAATTCTGCTTCTGGACATAAATGTTTCTCCTTACTGGGATCACAGGGATTCATTTCTTACTATACATTAATATACTCTGCATCATATGTGGTCTTTCAGTGGCGGAAGGCAAGGTGATTTCACAAGCTGCTGCTTGCTGTTTCTTGCTGCTGGGCTCTGCACCAAGCCCTTGGCAGGGGGGTCAGCAGGAGCATCCCAGTGCCCCAGAGCTCCCTGCCTGGTCCTCCTGCAGGGTACTGTGGCCTTTGCCTGGGTTGGGGAGAGACCCAGCTGGGCAGGAAGGGACATTTGTGCTGGGGGCTTTCTGTGAGACTGGAAGGTGCTGCCAACAGTTTAATAAATTATGCCTTTCTTCAAAAACACCTTTAAATTTAGATCTCAGTTTAATAAGGCAGTCCTCACATGTTCTTTCAGGGCACATGTATTATTTAAAAAACATTTATAAAGGATTAATGTACTCTGGAGCCCCACTGACACAAATCTCTATCATTTCCAGTGCCAAAAGCCAAAACAGTCCAGCTTATTCTAAGAAACCTTTTTCATCTGTGTGTTTATCTCTAAATCTGGAAGTGGGGAAATACTAGACTTACAATATTTGTTTATCCACAGGATTCTTGTTTATCCACTAAAGAAACACCGCAGAAGTAGTGATACTGCTGTCTCTCCTCTGCTCAGCCTAAACTTTCTGTTCTGCACATGGTTAGCATATTTGCACAGAGGATCTCAAAACCTCTGATCAATTTGTGCTGACTTCTGCCACCTTTGGCTGTGCAGGCTGGCTGCCTGTACCTCCAGTGTCCTGGGTACAGATTTGTAAATTAGGAAATGTGTCTGTTTTTTGTAAAGGGCTTCCTGAATCTGCAGATGTCAACAGCTAGAGGGATCTTGCTTGTTATTTTTACATGGCAGATAGTTGTGCAACAAGGGGCAACAGAGCTGTCTCCCTCCATGACCCCACAGTGGGCTCTCAGTAGCTGCCCCTCTGTCCTGACAGCTGGAACTGCTGGGCAGCATTTCCAGCTGCGACTCATCTTTCTCATCCTTAAATCTGTTGAAGTGATGACTGAAGTCACAGATGCTGGACTTAAGCTTTTGTGGGAAACAGCAATTCATACCAGGAGAGGAGCAGGAGGTTTGAATCAGGTTTTAGACATTGCTGTTCTTCTGGCACTCTTCTGGAGGATGCACTTGTGTCAAAAACACTTCCTGCACATGCTCAGGGCCAGCACAACCTTTCTGGGCAGTGGGAGGGTGATGGACACCAAGTCCCCCCTGTGCTGCCCTCTGGCAGCCCCTGTGCAGCCCCACTGCTCTGCTGCAGGTGTGCAGCAAGTGATGGGATGCACCAGGGCTCCCCCTCCTCTGGCTGACCTCGCTCCTTCTCACCAGAAGAGCTGCTTTGTTAGGCAGAGGAGGGACATGGCAGCACAGCCAAGAGATCAGAAGTTTCTTTACACAGATGAGTAGAGGTGAGCTGCACCTGGGGTCCCACCCCACGGAGAGAGGAGGTCAATCTCCCAGCCTTGCCGAGCCTGGCGAGGGATCACCATCCCAGGGGGTGTGTCTGTATCTGCACATGCGGAGGTGGCAGCTCCTGAGCTGCTGGCTGGGCTCCATCTCAGCTGCTTGCCCTACTCCCTGTGCAAAGGGAAGTTGTGGGGCCAGGAGGCTGCAGAGATTTCGCCTCACCCTCAACATTGCAGAGAGCAGCCACTCATTAGCAATCAAGATTTCACTGGCATCTAAGATCTTTGCAAATTATTGTTGTGCACCACTCCTCTCCTGCCCTTTCCTTTCTCTGTGCTCCTTCCCCGTGGCCTTTGATTCAATAAATCAAAGCTTAGTGCCAAATCTTGTTACATTCCAGCTTCCCTGTTATTCCCTCTCTGCCCTTTGGGAGATGAAAGCTTGGAAATGTGTATAATAATGAGGGTTCTGAGATGTGAATAAAAGACATGAGAAATGTAAACGAGGATGATGATCAAAGATGATGCATTAGCTCTGACGAGGATCTATATTGTTGCTAATAGGGTGGCCAAACCCAAATACAGGATGACAGAAAAAAATCCCTGTGGTACTGCAGATAAAGTCTCACTTTTCATTGGGAAGAAGGTGAGAAAAGAGTGTCATAAAAAGGGATCTGTGGTATTTGCACTTTTCTTCAGTGGCAGAGAGATAGTCTCAATTCCTGAGGCAGCTGAAAGATTGGTGAAATATATCTAGTTAGGCTTCTGTTGAAAATAATAGGAGTATTCCCATTTCTTTCATATTTGTTTTGTAATTGAGAAATAGAAAATAACATTAATTATTTTGTTTTATCTTTTATTAGGTAACTGCCATCTTTGAAAACTGAAAAAAATAACAAATTTTTAATTCTAAAATTTTTTTTCTCTCCCATTTCCCTGCTTTTTTCATCATCCTATTGTTTCTCCTCAATAGAGCAAAGGGAAAATAACAGAGGAGTGAATTAAGCCTGTATTAAGATCTAAAGCAGATATGATGAAAGAATATTTAGTTTTAAAAAATTTATATTTTAAACAACAAAACACCCAAAAGAGAAACAAAGGTCAATTTCTGTTTGAAACCTGTTTCTAATACCTTTTTCTTAAAAAAACCCTTTCTAGTTTGCCAGATCAGAAAATTCTGTGTTGTTCACCATCTCCCCTGGTGCATGTTTTGTCTTTTCTGCAGCTTTCTTCTACATTTTCACCTGCTTCAATCTCCCCATCTGGTGCACAGCCTTGGATCCCAGACACCAGCCCAGCCCTCACAGAAGTGGGACAGCACAGAGAGATTTCCTCGTGATTTTAGCAGAAAACAATGAGCAAGAGTTACCAAAATGAGACCAAATTCCCCTTGGGTTTGCATTTCCTGTATCCTGAAATACATGCCTCTAACTTCTCGACTATTTTGTGTCTGATGTCTCAGCATTTGCATTGTTTATTATGAGCTAATATTTGGTTGAAGACTTTATTGAATTGTGGCTTGTTGATTTCAGACCATTTCTCCAGTTTATTGGCGCTACTTTGAATTCAGGTCCTGTTGTACAAATGTGCTCTTAAGCTGGAGTGATCAACAGATTTTATAATGCGCACTCTCTGCCTAGAAAAGATGCTTCTGGGCACAGGGTAACTGAAACTGTTGTTTCAGTTACCAATGAAGAGCTGGAACAGATCCAGGACTCGGTCAGATTCTTTTGGGATCCAGATGAGATTTCAGACTGGCAGTTAATCACTGACACTTTACTGTTTGTGTTTTTGTTAGCTTGTTTGTTTTCTTTTTGTTTTTGTCTGTTTGTTTGTCTTGTTTTGTGGGTATTTGTGTGTGTGTTTTTGTGGGTTGTTTGTTTTTGTTTGGATTTTTTCGCATTTGTTTATTTTAGTTTTTCCTCCCTGGCTGCACTGACAGGCAATTCCATGTAGGCCAGTGACTCCCACCCCATCACCTGTGAAATGCTGATGAACACAAAGCCATAGCAGCTGGTCTGCAGGTGCTGCAAAGAAGAATTCTTCCTTATGGATGTTTGCCTATTAAAAGTTTGATGGTAAGGCCAGACAGTGTTTGCAAGGGAGTTTATATCTGGTTATATTCAAGGGTCCAAACAGCTAAAAATGCTGCTAAGCTGGATTGTATTTCCTTGGTTTGCCTATGGCCATGTGGGACAATATTGAGTGCTCTGCTAAAACATATATCTCAACTACTTCCTCCTTACTCTCCTTACCTTGTCAAAGACGAAATGAGATTTTTCTGGAATAAACAATGGACTTGTCGTCTTGAAATGAAGAACTGAAATGATTTTTACTTGATAAATTCATTATGTTGAGCTGGTTTGTTTTTTTTATTTTTTTTTTTTTTTATTTTTTTTTTATTTTTTTTTGTCAGCTGGTTTTCCTTTGGGTTTTTATGTATTGATCAGGTGGCAATCTCTGCTAGGGTTTTTCCAGGGAGCCTGACTAGTCAACAAGTTTCCTTTCCCCCTTATTTTAAATAAATATTGTATTTGCCTTTCCAGGGAGCCTGACTAGTCAACAAGTTTCCTTTCCCCCTTATTTTAAATAAATATTGTATTTGCCTTTCCAGGGAGCCTGACTAGTCAACAAGTTTCCTTTCCCCCTTATTTTAAATAAATATTGTATTTGCCCTTCCTATGTCTCCAGAGATTTCTTCCAAGACCCAAATTTCAGGGATGATTTCTGAACAGATCAGATATTTTTACAATTGGTTCCTTCAGTGCTTGAGGCTGGATTTCAGAATACACTGATAATTTGACCATATCTCAAGATTTTCTTTCTTTCTGGCCTGTATTTCTGTCCCCTTGTTCAAATTAATTTTTGAAGTGTGTTATGGAGCCTGAAGCAGAGATGGATTAAGCTACTGCACCCTTCTTTATATCAGCCATAGTTTCCTCTTTTCCTGTTAAATAATAGCTTGTATGTGCTCTTTTTCTGCCTCTGCTGATAACCTAACACTTGTACTTGTGGCTTTATGCCCATTACTAATTGTAATTAAATTTGTGCTTTAGCATTTCTGATTTTTAAGCTGGTTCTTTGTGGTCTAATTTTCACTTTTTCGCTATTTTCTTTTTGATTTTCAGGTCCCTAAAGGGCTCTTAACACAACTATAATGGTCTTTAATTCAGCTTTCTATATTTCTATATTCACAATAGGATAGGTTGCCATTGTGCTTTAACATGGTTTGTCTCAGTAATGGCAAATTTCTTTTCTCTCCTCTATGCTTAAATTGTGTTCTTAGGAGAACTTCTCTGCCATGTTGCTGAATCTGTTGAAGTCTGGGAGGGAGAGTCTACATTTTCCTTGGGCTCCTGCTAATTCTGTCTCACTTTCAAAGAACATGAAGCGCCAGCATGTCAGAATGACTGCACCCAAGTGACTTCCCAGCTGAGATTTTTAACTAGTAGCTACCTACTGATTGCAATCAAGCCTAGAAAAGTGGCTTGCTCTGCCAGCATCTTCCTTCACTGTTTGAAACAAATCCCCTGAGCACTTGAAAAGTCTGGCATACTGTCTGTTCCTGCTCTACTCCTTTTCTAATGCTTCTAATGCCAGATGAATATTGCTGCTTTCTGCCAGCCACAGTTCTGCCCCTTTGCTGCCTCTGGTAATTTATAAATGCAAAAAAAGCCAAGCTTCAGCATCTCCTTAGTGAGATGGGTGCAGTAGAATTTTTTTCTTGGTCTCAGCCTTAATCTTGTCTTTGCTTCATTTAAGGAAGTTTTTTTTTTTTTTTTTTTTTTTTTTTTTTTTGTTACTTTAGAGTCAGGTTTTGTGCAATCCTCTGTTTCCTGCATCTGTTTTCATTCTGCCTGCGAGGGGCTCCCACTCTTCCTGGCTGCTGCTTGCCCTCCCTGAGCCTGTACAGGCCATCACTGGCTGCCCTTGTGCCTGCCTCAGCTCTCCTTGCACACCCTCCACGTAGCAGCTTCTCCTCCTTTTCCTCACCTGTAGGATTTGTCACCTTGTCAACCAGAGTTTTGTCTTACCAATCCAGAGAGAGGCACCACAGGTGGGCAGGTGAGTGCTCAGGAACGTGCTTTTCCTGCATCCTTCTCCATGGTCCTGGGACTAAAAGTGGGTCCTGGAGGTAGCTAAAGGACAGCATATGAGTCAAAGTTGTTAACTGTTTTTCACACACAGCAGTAAAAATCCCCAGAATTTTAGTATCTGCCATGAAATTTATTGATTTCCAATAAACTGAAAATGCTTTGGTTACAAAGCAGCTGCTTTTTCATTCTTCCTTCTCCTGTCCTGGAAAATGTGCAGTAGCTGGTGGTGACTTTTTAAGTAACACTTTTCAAGCATAGGGAAAAGAACATTTTTTGGGAAAAAAGAGCCTATTTTTCTATAAAATTACTTTTATATAAAAAATATAAAATGACTTTTATATAAAGTATTTAGCTGATTATATAATTTAGTGATTTCCCTCTGTAGAATACAATTTACTCATCTTCTTTTGCTTAATCTTCTTTTCACAGCTTCCCCAGAAGCTGTGATCCTGCAGATCCTGTGATGCTATCAGCTGCATTTACAAAAAGTCTGGTATATATATTTTTTTCCTTTTCATTCGCAGTTTAATTTTTTCCCACACCATTTTAATATGAGCAATTATCTTTATCTGAGAGCAAGGAACTAAGAAAAGAAGAAATAAAAATCTTGGGGCTCGCATGCTCTGAGGCAGCAGCAGCTGGTGGTTTTGGTCACTGATTTTTTTTTTTTGGTATATTGGCTGAGCATATTGGCTGAGGTGCTGTTCATGAAATGGGCAGGACGGGGACCTGACCATCACTCTGAGCTGTTGGTGAAATATTAACAATAACTCTGGGGAACATGGACTCTCCCTGTCCCCCTTTCCAGGCTGTAAGTGCATGGAGAAGTCAGGATAGCTGTGCCGGCATGGCCCACACTGCCATCCTCTCTGGGCCCAGGGGATGCAGATGTAACAATGAAAGTGCTTACTATTTCTTTAGATTTTTTTTTTTTTTTTTTTTTTTTTTTTTGCAGGCTTAACTTCTTCATAGGTTAGTAAAGTCTCATTTTGGGGGTCTGGCTCTAATTTTGTCAACAACAGCTGGCTGTTGTCTTTGCCAGTGATGCTTTCTGCCTCTGAGAAGTACCATCCCCTGAGAGATGCTGGCCAGGGGGAAACCTCCCCTTTGAGCAGCCCACAGAGAGCTCTGAGCCTCCTCAGTCTGAAAATTAAACAGTGGGATGCTGGTAGCTCTTCTGCTGGCAGGTTTTGTTAATGATGAAGAATTACCTATTATGCCAGCGTTGGGTGGCTCTGACAATTCCATTAGATATTACTAATAGTGTTATTAATACCCGGCAGCTTCTCTGTGACTCTTGAGTGCATGCGTGTGTGTGGATGTGTGCGGGTGCGCGGGGGAGGCAGCGATGGAGACAACAAATCTGTTGTCAGAATGCAGCAGCCATTGCTGTCACCTCTCCCTTCCTCCCATGGGGGGCTGTGCCAAGAGTGCCAGTGAGTCTGGCAGGGAAAGGCCTGGCTCTACCTTTCCTGGGAGCAGAAGCATGAGTGAAGCTGGCTGATGGGAAAGATGCTGATCTCTGGTGCTGTGGCACCCTCCTCTGCTGCCAGAGGAGTCCATCTGTGACTTGGGAGGCTGATTCGTGGATCCTCTTGTCATTCATCCTCACTTCAGCTCCGCTCCCCTTTCTTCTCTCCTGGTTTTTACACTTCTAGACCACAGTCAAATAATTCAGTTTCTGGAACAGGTTTAAGTGCTAGAGCTCCTACCTTTAGACAGAGCCTAAAGAAGTGGCACAGAGCTGACCACATAATGGAGGGCGGAACTGCATTGCTTTCTTAGTAGCATTTTAGCTCAAAGTATTAAAAAATGAAACAAAATTATTGTGGTGCTATCATAATGCAAAAGACATTGGTATGACATGCATGAAGCTAGTGCAAAACTGATCTCCATTCAGGGTTCCTTGGAGATCATAGGCATGCAGACTTGAGGGGGAGACATGGGATTAGGGGGAATGCAAGCCAGAACAATTTGGAATGTAGTGATGTAGCTAATCTCCCAGAGGGGTGGCTCAGCCAACCTGGAGGCAGCCTGTCCTGCTCACCTCCTGTAGTGTGGGGCAGCTCCTGCCCAGCTGGCCAGGGAGTGGCTGCTTTGCTTTTGTTTGTCTCAGGGAGGGAGAGAATGTGCAGCAGCCTTGCCTCTAAGAGGGCTGGAGTCTTTAAACACCTGTTAAGGCAAGTATCAGAAGTCTGTGTGTCCACCCTTGTCCCTCCAGTATCTGGACAGTATCCAATGTATTTGGATTTAACCCAGCAAGAGGCAGAAAAGGTGGAATGTGTCCGTTGCACCCAGAGCACTTTATTTATACAGATCTCCTTCTTTTCTTCTTTAGCTGCCTAATTTTCAAGATGTTTAAGGACAAATGTCTTCTATACAGTGCTTCGTATGAACAACACCAGGGCATTCCACTCCTGGTCAGCCCCTCAGGGGTTTCTACCCTGCAGTGTGAACCCTGATATCAGTGCTTTGCATCGTTTTTGTCTGCTGATCTGGGAGCAGGACTCCTCTGCAGTGCAGTATCAGCAGCTTTGTGCTCAACACAGCTTGCTGCCTTCAGGGCTCCAGCACTTTCTGGGGTTGTTGCAGACCTATGGAGGCCAAGGACATAGCCCTCATTTGATCTCCTGGCCTTTCTTCCCATCCCTCTTGCAAGCAACTGTCTTCTGCTGTCTTGTGCAGTGCTAGGAATAGGTATAAATATGTCAGACCACTTAATTGTAGCCTGGCCCCTTCTATTCATGTAGATGGGACAGAACAGGATGAGAATTTCACTCTATTTCTCCACAGCATTACTATCATCATGAAATACATGGGAAGAAGTTTATGAAACTTATGAAAAAACACCTCCTCTTTCCCCAATATTTTGAATTTAAACCATCTGCAGAAGAAATGTGTATAGAAATAGCTTGTGCATCAGTGCAGGTGAATTTTTCTGTGTCTTGAAAAATGGAACAATTCTTTCCTACAGCTATTGATTGTCATTCCACATCTATGCTGTCCTCCTAACTTCAAATCAATTTGTGCTTTACCAGGCTCTTTCATGTCATCTTATGACAGAATGCTAACTTTTCCCCTTAAAGGCTATTTATTTCTGTCTCTTTGTAAGGTCAGTGAAAATCACTGTACTCTGGCTCCCTAAAAGTAATCCATCTCGTGGAGGAAATGATGAGGTAGTATTATGTCTGGCAGTCTTTTTAAACAAGTCCTCAGAAACATAAAGAAAAACGTGATAGGCTTGGTCAGGGAGGGGAGAATTGAGGATGTTGCAAGAGTCAAGTGTGGAAGCAATCAATGGGAAGCTTGGAGTTTGTATTCTGGAAATGTCCCCGCTTCTGGAATCTAATTGCAGATATTCTCTGCTGCTACAGAGGGGGGGAAAATTAATAGTAATCCAAGCAGGCTCCCAGGTGGTGGATAGCCATGAGTCTGAATTGGAAGGATAATTTATCTCCTCTGCCACTTTGAAGCCTTTTAGCCTGGGGGAGATCCCTTGTCTAATGAAATTAATTGAATGTGTCTGCAGTCTGGGTACTCCATCTGAATTTAAGTTTTAGCAGTTTCCAGGTATCCACTCCTCTCCAACAGGCCCAATGCCAGCATAGCGTGTGTCACACACTGCTCCAGGCTCACACAGAATAAAATCTCCAGTACAGAAACAGCCTCCTGCTGTCTCTACCACTGTGTGTCTGAGCTGCCACTGAACTGCATGCACTGCAGTGCAGTCAAAGGATCAAATGCAGTTAGAAAAAGTTGTAGAAGAAATTGTCACAGGCTATTTTTAAGTGCAGAACAATAACGTCACAGAAAGCTCCTGAACAGCAGGTTGCCAGAATGTAGGAGAGCGTTATTGGGAAAGGGTTACTCTATTTTCATCCTCCTCTTATGCTGCTCACATCAGTGTTAGTTATTGGCAGTTATTAGAGAAAAACCACTGGAGCAGTTTAATCTTTAGCCTGGCTAGGAATAGCCATTTTTGCACCTGCTGCTGGCTCAGGAGAGTCCAAAGCTCTTGGTGGGAAACATATATCAAGCATAAGTCTCTGATGGCAAACAAAAGTGTCCCATGCTCTTTTCTCAAAGAAAATTACAGCTTGGGTATCAATCAGGTACTGGGAAACTGAGAAACTGAGCTGTAGCTGTAGGCATACACATGGTTGTGGCTGCTCATGTCGAAACAAAGGGCTGGATCACTGCAGGAACTCTCTTGCCAAGGTGGGAGCACAGTAATCAGAGTACCTAGGGGTCCCCAGAAGCAAACTGGTCAAAATATCAAAGAAATCACTACAGACAGCAGTCACACTTTAATGTAGATCTGATGGGGATTGATTCAGCATTTAATTGATCAAGAGAAAATTGGTGGGGAGGGAAACTGGTGACAGGCAGTGTAAATTACCATAGATGGCTAGACACTGTAAATGGGATGGTGTTATTTCTTCCTTTTCTTCGTGCTACACAAGAATGCCACAGGCATTTAAATACACTTAGATTTCTTCTCCGCTCATTTTTTTACTGCAGCCTTCTTTTCCCTTCACCACCAAGCTGCATTAACTTTCTATGTTTTTAATGTGGAGTAGATTATCTGATTTTATACAGATTTAAACATGGCTCTGAGACTGCATAAAAGTACCAGTGATATGACAGTGGTTTGTGTGGGCATAAATGCTGTATTGTGTGGATAGCCAGAAGCCCGGCTTCATAGTGAATAAATGCAGATTTGGTATGTACAGATGTGTGCTTATTTGCTGAATACTTATATCCTCTCAGCTCTGGGAGCTTCCAGGAGAAAGTGGTGTTTGCGTGACAATCTTGTTCCCAAGGAAGAATAACATGCTTGTGCAGAAGCACTGGCCCTTAGGCTGTTGGATGAGGGAGGTTTTTCTTTTCTTGTGTAGGTTGCACTGAAATCAGCACTGAGAAAGCCAGACTCGGACAAGTAGACGCCTGATTTTTTTTGGTGATATTTTGTTCCTTTTTTAAAGGGACATTTAGTTGGAATGCTTTGTTCTGTCAGTGAAAAACAAAATTATGTTGATTAAAAGCTTCTGTTAGATTCAGTGAGAATCTGATTCACTTGGATGCAGCAAGGTAGTGAGGGAAGTATCTGAGCTTGCGCATGTCCTCCTTCTGATGCTTGAAGACACACTCTTGCTTTGCTCACTGAGGAGCTACTGTACTATTCTGCTGTGCCCCAGCTGTGCTGTAAAGATGAGTGTATAGAAACTTAGAAATCCCTGTCACCTGTCTCAGTTTTTTGCCCTGATGTTGGAAGGTGAGCTGTGTCTTGGACAGTACTGCAGTGCAGACTGACCCAGAGAAACCCTCAGATCCTTTCAATGGGTGGTACAGGGAGCACTACCATGGCAGGGCTTGGCAAGCAAGAGGTGGCCTTGAGTATGATTTATGCAGAGAAATCTCCCTGATGGGAAGGTAATAAATGATTCTTATTGGAAAAGGAAGTCACTCCTCTGGGTTTGAATGTAAATTCTGTTGGTTCCAGCTTAAGTCCAAATTTTGTGAGTCTAGTCCTAAGGCACCATGTTGCAGGTATTATTTTTTTTTATTTCATAAATCTTTTCTCAGCTATGAATCCCTCACCTGTTCCCATCAGGCACCACTATTTGAGGCAATTAAGCAGCAGCAGCCCCATTTTCTGTTTCTGTATTCTGTCACACTCAAGTATTTAATCATGGAGCAGATCAATATCATGCTTGTTCCCCTGCCCTGCTCTCCCTGGGTGAAGAGGTTATCAGCAGCAAAGGGTGGTAGACTGGATTTAAAAAAAAAATCTCATAAAGATTAGTCTTGACATTTGATAAAGGCCCAATAAAAGGTGTCAAACCAAAACCATACATATATTACTTTTTGGGGTTTTTTTTTTCTGTAAAACAGTATAAAAAAGAGAAAATTATGTAAGACTTTTCAGTTTTCTGCAAGCCTGTTTGAAGCAAATATGTTCTTTCCCAGACAATGTATAACTAACAAAAAAAAAAGGCCACAGAGAACTGGATTTTATAGCAGATATAAAAGGTGTACCAGTGCCATCTATAAATACAGATGGTGTTTGATCTGTCTGGATCTACTATGCTATGAGTGAGACAGTTTAATGACAAAAGATTGTGCCATCTTGGAGAGCTTCCAGATCCTGATCCTGATAGGGAAACAGCAAGTCCACTTCAGCTCTGCCAGAGAAGTTTTAATGCCCTCTTATAAATCTATGTGGAGGGATATGGTGTCAGCTGAGAGGTTGATGCAGGGATAAGGGAGAAAACTTTCCCATGAGGAAAGTTTCAAGAAGGGCAGTGTAGGAGTCCTGAAGGACTCTTTTGCACCTTGTCAGAGGAAGCTGTGGGACGTGTTCAGCAGGATGGAGCCTGTTGCCAGAGAGACTGGAAGGATCTGGCATGTGAGCAAACAGCCCTGACCCAGCTCACTTTCTCCTGTGCTTCATTATTTTCATTGTTGCAGAGGACAAACTGCTGTTTCTTAGGCAATTACTTCTAATTGTTCTTAGATGTGCAAATCTAGAGTGGCTTATCACTGTTTTTAGGATGTGTAAATGTGGTTGAGCTCCTAGGAAAGGATGCTTCTGTGTCCTGTTTGAATGTAATATAAGAGTAGGATAATGCTGGAGTGGCCAGGGACGGATCAACCTGCTTTTCTCTGGAGATGTCATTTCAAAAGCTGCCTTGATCACACAGAAAAGGAACATGACCTGCCGTAGCAGGAAATCCAGCTCATTAGCTGGGGAGGGTGCTGTGTAGGCATGGGTTAATGTAATGGCCACTGGACGCAGCACTGGAACACAGCAGTAATGGTAAAAACAAATGGACTGAAGGGCATCAGAAGAACTGAAGAAAGTGTTTGCAGGGCAAATTTGCTGTTCATATACTGCTGGTGTCCTGCTACCATAAGCAAAACTACTAAAAATTAATTCCAGCAGAATTGCATTTCTTCTTGGTAAGTGAGATAAAGGCTGACTTAGCATGGAAGGTCTGACTGACACAGATCTGGCAGCTGAGTACAAGACCTGCAATCAAAAGTGGTGTATAAAAAAAAAAAAGAACATTTTAAAAGAGGCTTTTTGGACTCAGACTTCTTTTAGGAGAGGTGAAGTTTAACCAAACATTTCTCCAACTGCTTTGGCTTCTAGGTACCTTAAGATTTCAGTAGTCAAAGTAACAAGGCTTCAGAAGCTGTTTTCAGAACTGTGCATTTCCTTGGATCTTGAACCGAGCGAACTTGATCATCTGCAAATATATTTGCATGGATATCTTGAATATATGTAAACAGAATGGGTATTCAGCATAATGTTGAAGAAATTTCTTTGGGACACTGAAATTCATTTCCTGTGTCTATTACTTCTGCTGCAAGAGTCTCTAAACTGCTGTTTGGAAGTGGTTTCACTGTTTGTCACTGCAAATGTACCCAGAGTTTGTAGAACAGTTGAGTTAGCTGAGCAGCAGGGAGACAGAGATCTGTGAAACTCGTTGTCTGCAGTCCCCCAGCTCCTTGCTCAGCCGTGGGACAGCCCAACAGAAGCAGCGCCCACCAAATGCCACCCTGTGAGTCACCATACGGAGCCAGCGGGAGCTGTGCCACAGCTGCTGGCAGCCGCAGCCTTCAGGAGAGAGCCACCTCATAGCAAATGATGATGAGACAGGGTCAGGGCGCGCATCATTTTTGTAATGTCTCTTGGTACTTTCCAGCTTTCCAGCAGCCAGGAAAACAAATTGCCTGCAGGCACAGCAAAGGCCAGGGTCGCCATCTGAGCTCGCTGGCGGTAATAGTCCCATCGACATTTCCCTCTGCAGCCGTGGCTGTCAGCACAAGGTGCTTTCATTATCTGTGGGCTGGGCTTTCATGGGATCATTTTGTGTTTCGTTTCAGTGAGAGTCACTTCTCACCTGTCATGTTCCTCGTGAGCTGCTCTCCACAGTGTAGCAAGGACAGGAGAAGAGAGGCTCAGAGGGACAATGTGTATTCCAGTGAAATATTGGAAGTACCTAGATGTGCTGTTGCCGGCAGAGTGGCAGGAGGGAAGCCCAACTGGTCCCAATGGCCCTTTAGCTCTATAGGTGTCTCTTGCACTGGTGTAACCTGGAGGAATTAACATGTCAGAGTAGATGTTTACATCTTCTGATGGGAAAGCTGACTTAGCAGGTACCCCTGGCAATTCTTCCTTGGCACTGCTTTTTGTTTCTCTTTTCCCCGTTGCCTTTCATTGCCATTAGGGTTTTGGTTTTAAGCCTCGTTTTTAAACACCCCCCATTCCTAGGGCTCATTAATGGTGTATGCCAGATTTATTAAAATGTTAGTAATCAGTTCTACAGGACTGCTGGGTGCTGCTGCCTCCTCTGGTGTTGCCAATTTAAGTGGGTGTCAGCCAGGAAATGTGGGACCTACTTCATGGGTTATGCCACAGTTTGTCCACAAAGGCAACCTCTATCAGCAGTAAGGTATACTACACTGCCACTTCTTCAGAGAACCAGAACGTACAGGCAGGAACCTGGGATAAGGGGTTTGAAAAATGGGATGTGAACCTGACCTTTCCTTCAATTCACGGCAGAAGAAGCAGCAGCAGTGGGAGTTGTGCAGCTACGAGGACACTGGGGCTGGCAAAAAATTTCTCTCTCACCCGCTTTGTCATCAACATGTTGGCTTTAACTTCTGTAAAGATGGACTGTGCTCTCAGCAAAGGAAACTCAAAATTTTTCCATGGCTGTGAAATGCAGAGTCAAGAGACATGAGTCGTTCAGATTCTCATTTTCCAGTGGGCTTGATAGTTAGGCTTTGAGAAATGACTTAGTTGCATAGCTTAGTTGTGCAGTGATTTGCAAGAGGGCACAGTGTGAGTCAGGTGCTGATGCTCTGAGCTGGAAATTTGCTGTCTGACTTAAATGCAGGCCTGGAATTAGGACACCCAGCACTTAACACTTCAGAAAGTGACTATCTGTGCGTACAAGCGGGATAACAACAAAACCCATGATACTTAGTGTGGTGAGATTTCCTTTTGCCTTTTACCTGCTACATCAAAATTACCATAAAAATTACCCAGTTACATCAAAATCTGGGGCTCTTTTAATGTCAAATGAAAACTCCTTACGTACTAAGACAGCCCAATGACTTGCAACTGAGTATTTAGCAATTAACTGAAGCATGTCATCCAAAACTCCTTATTTGCATTTCTTCTTGCATCATCTTCCCTCCTTTCCTGACATACTGCTTTACCTGCCCTCACAGTTGTGCTCTCTTTCAAGTCATTTCTTCTGATCTCTCCACCACCTAATTAAAGAAGCAACCCTGAGAGGCATCATGGATCTCTGCTATGTGTTACAGCCGTGTAAAATTCACTTTGACGTTCAGACAGCTTTCATTTCTCCCTGCCTGAGATGGGAGTCAGAGAGCTGAGAAGAAGAAATTGTGTGGATTGTGCACATGGGATGGGTATCAGCATGAGCCTCATACTGCAGCAGGAAGTGCTTTGTGATTTACGTTAGTGTCTGGAGGAATGGTAGTCTGGTTAGGCAGCAGCAGGAAGGAAAGCTGAATTTTGCCTTCGGAAAAGACAGTCCTGGAAAGTGCATGAGAAGGTTTTGAAGCCTGAGCCTGTGGCTTCCAGTCTCATGAGACTCTGCTGCTTCCCTTTGAAAGGGGCCAAGCAGCATACGAACTGGGTAAATCAGCAGCTGTCTGAACTGCCTCGATGAAAACTCAAAGCCCCTCATCAAGGACGAGGGCATGACCAGACATGGACATAATCGTTTAAGTAAAACTCCCTGGTCTGTTTTGTTTGATAAATTATCATAATTGTCCCATTTGGAGGTAGAAGCTATGAAATTGTTTCTTAGCTGCTTTTATAATTCACCTGTCATTAGGAACCTCATGAAGATAGCATTACCACTGCATTTGTAGATAAAAGCCACACACATACATTTGTCTCTGTGTAATCATACCCATGGCTGGAGAATATTAGCAGGGTCACAAAAGCAGGCATTCAAAATGGAATCAGTGCCCAAACTAACACAGGCAACTTGTGCTTTGTGTACCTCTGCTCTGATAGTCTTTAATTACATTATCTCATATGTTTTATACCTCCTTTCAGGGCTCAGGATACACAGCATCCATTTAATGAGCAGCTGTTCAATATTTTGTTTTACCATCACTGACGAAGACACATCCCCTTTCCTTATTGCTGGGAGCTAATCAAACCCTGTTCTGAGGATAGCATGAATCACTTCCACTTGTTTTTTTTCTGTGTTGCTTGCTACTGATGCATCTTAACACTTCCCCCGTGAAATTGTCTTCAGAAGACATGGTGAATTGAGCCAGGGAATAAGAAAGTGGAGCAAAGGAGCAAAGGAGCCAAGGGAATAAGAAAGTGGAAGGAGGCTATGAGTTTCAGAGGCTGGTCTGTGATACCAAGAGCACCCTCTAATGTGAGCCAAGATCTGCTCACAGGCAGCACTGCTGTCACCTGCAGCTGCTTTCTGTGTGCTTCTGCCAACCACACCCTGAGATAATGTACCAGAAGCCAGAAAATAGCCACACAAATAATGATTAAGTTGCTTTTGCAATTTTCAGTACCCTTTTGTGTTTGCAATCACTGTCTTCATTCGCTGTGAATCTTTCAACCTAAAAAAATATAAAGTGAAGGCTCTAGGATAAAAAGTAAGAGTAAAGTAGCATAAGAGATCCTGTACAAATCCTTAGGGAGTTGAAAATAATCAAGTTAAATTAGCCTGCTAGGGACTGTATTATAATTGCACAAAAATGTTTCATAGGCATCTTCAATTCTAAAATTTATGTCTTTTGTTTGCTTTTGCTGAATTTGAAACCACAAGAGTATTCTTTGCAAGTGGGTGTGCCTGTGTGCCCTAATGAATGTGTGCAATATCCTAAATTTAGAAACAAAATACCTGAAAATAAGATTTCCATCATGTAGCTGTAGATGACTGGGTATGAACTATCACAATGTTAGGAACATTTCAGTTGCACAGCTGTAGACCTCTGCCCCTGAGTTGGAGGAGTGTGTAACAGTAGCAGGAGTTTGTCATCATTAGGTTTAATTTTCTGTAGGGGGAGAAGAGACCCCGACTTTGCCAACATCTGTGCACAGATCCTTCTGTTCAGCAGGATACTGGTAACTGCTGTGATCATGGGCTCCTCTTCTAGATTCTAAAGGCTGCATGTTCTGCTGGGTGCAAACTCTTTTGCCAGTGAAGGACTGAATTTGTTAGATCTGCTTCATCTGGCATGGAATGAGAAAGGAAAGAAAAAGAAGAGAAAAATATAGGAAAGACAGAAAATATGTGAGCATTCAACAGGAATTTTCTAAGTGCAGCTGGTTGTAGCAGGGGATCTGTTGTTTCATCTTCTTTATTCTCGGAGTGGTAGTTGTTGAATATTTGTCAAAAACCTACTATGTTAGTTTTATATAAAGAAGAGCCTCATTAAACTGTGCTAATGACCAGAAATCCCAGGACAGTATGATATATTCATGAAGTTTACACAGGAAAACATACAGTGACCCCTAAGGAACACTGTACCTGAAGCTGATGTATTATATTCGGAATTGATTTGGAACGATTTTTGTTTAACTTATTTCAGAGAATACCTGACAGTCAGTTGGTGAATCCACTGGAGGGCATAGTACAATGCAATGAGAGTCTAGAAACTTGAGATCCCCGTTCTGCTTCTCAGCCCTTGCTAGAGAATGGGGAAAGGGTCCTGCATCTTGATGAAAAAAATCAGGCATCTTCAGCAACTACGTGTTTATGAGTGAGATTTTCAAACCATCTAATCTGCTCATCAGCTAAAACAGAAGTTGCTAGATTTTGTCTGGCCTATGTTATGATCAGCGTACTAAATGGTTTTCATAGGTGCTAGATGTTTCCAAGGAAACAGTAGAAGTCTCCCAGGGGACAGTTCTGGAATCACTTATTTCCTTTCACCTGTCCTCTTTGTGTGTCTCAGTTATTATTTGCTGTTTTTCTCAGAGGCTGGAAGCTCTTCCAAGTTCTGCACAGAGGTAACAGCAACTGGAGCTGAAATTCTAGTTATGGAGATGGAGAGATGGAAGGAAGCACAAAAAACTGAAGAAGGAGAAGGACACAAGCAATGGGACTTTCTGGTCACTTGGTCTTTCAGAAGACCATCTTGCTGGCTCCTAGGGACACTATCTTCTTCCAGGAGGTATCTCTGAAGGAGCACAGTTCTAGAAGAGAGCTGCTGCTTAGAGAACACGTGGAGGTGAGGGAACAAGGACAAGGGGCAGGTGCAGGAAGTGTGCATGACCAAATCTCAGAGAAGTATGAAAGGTAAGGATGGAAATAATGCATGGCAGGAAGCTTGAGTAGAACTGCACTCAGGGGCTTTTTATCTACCTCATTATGAAAAGCTGTGTTGTCTACAGGAACAACTACAGCATGATGTGATGCCAAGAGGTTTGCTGCATGGCATCAAATAGATCAGCTTCCTGTTGTATGATGGTTTCTCAGGTATTTTTTTGCCTGAAGCCACCCAAGTTCTTCTTATGAGCACCTGACTTCATTGAAACATACCAGTCTTTGTCTTCCTGTTTACTCCATCTTCACTCTGTCTCATCTGTTTCAGACTTAAATGGCTTTCTATTTTGTGAAACTTATTATTATCTTCTATTTCCTGGAAATGTTCACCGTGGAAAGCAAAGCTATAGTGAAATTTTTTTCTGAGGGAACCACCACAAGCCCTTTGGAATCATGTAGTGTTTTGCACAGTGATTTTGTGTCCTATAAAATGTCACCTCTCTTGGCTGCTCTACGGGCAGCCTGAACAAACAGGATGAAGAAGAACTCTGTGGTGTCAGTACTGGATAGGAAGCCACAGAACAGAAGACCTTGAACCTCAATGGAATTGTCAGGTTGGCTCATTTCCAGTTAGAGTGTTTTGAAATTTGGTTGGAAAGAGCATCCAGAGCCTCCTTTGTGATTTATGACCAGCCTGACACCACAGCTGGCTGCTGAGAACCTGGCTTCAAGCAAGTGGCGAGGCAAGCTGCGACTTCCATACATCTAGCTGAGGTTCTCTGAGTGCCACTGTACTTCTGTGATGTACCAATTTTTGTGATGGCCACCAAGTTTTGAATCTCTAGCATGAATGAAGCTTCATCTCTTTGTACTGCATTGAATATGTGAACCCACTTGAACAAATGGGTCTTGCAGAAGCTGTCTGCTGTATCCTACATCTGACAAAGCTGGTGAGCTGTGGACAAAGAACATTTTTCTTTATAAATTACATTGAACTGTTCTGGACACATTTAAAGTAGGAAAATACTGTACTTTCATACAAATACTTAAGTCAACTGCCCTTTTAAAAAATATTAATACTTGAAATAAATTCTCAGGGAGTCCTTACCTGTAGATAAATTGCACCTTTTGAAAACAGGCAAGATGAAACCTTCCAAGGCCAAGAAATCAGAGAAAAGGGAGGATTCTATGGATGTACTGTGGGGAACACTTCCTAAGGGTCTCCTCCATGGGTACATAATCCACAGTGATTCTTCTCCTGGGGAGAAGAATTCCCTTTCTATGATTTTAATGTGCTGAATATGCACAGGAAAATGCTGGTGCACATTTTGAAGCAGCATTGGTCTAATTTCCAATTTTGCTTTTGGTATGAATTGAGATTTTCCCCCTTTTCTGTTAGCTATTTCTCTCTAGCCTAGCTCTGAAATATACATTTTGAAAGGCTTTGTATAGGATGCCTATCTCAGCTTGAGCAGAACTCATTAATCTTTTGAAGTATTGAACTGAAAGGATTCATGAAAACAACTCTTCTGGATTTGTAGTTATTTTGACCCTTCATTTTTATTTCTAATTTCTAGTTTAAATTAATAAATCCCTTGGAACTCACCACCTGCTTTCCAGTTAATTAATGATAATTGTCCAGTGTATTGGGTCTGGCTGAGATGGAGTTAATTTTCCCCATGGCAGCCCTCATAGTGCTGTGCTTTATGTTGGTATCTAGAAAGGTGTTTTCTACAAAAAGCGGTGTTTTTGGCTGCTGCTGAGCTGTGCTTACACAGCATCAGCACTCCCCCTCCAGTATTCCACCAGTAAGCAGGAGGTGGGCAAGATCCTGGGAGGGCATTCAGCCAGGACAGCTGACCCAACCTGACCAGAGGGATATTCCACAACACATTGATATCTGCTTATTTAAAAAGGCTAAGAGAAAGGAGTAGGAGTGGGGGCATTTTTTGCTATAAGATTTGTATTCCAGAGAAAACTGGGAGGTACATTGCCTGCTGATGTGATGTAGAGAATAAATCTTTTATTTGCCTTTGCTTCCACATGTGGAAGCTTGCCTTTGTTTTATTAAAGTGCCTTTATCTTGCCCATAAGGGTCTTTTCATCTCATTTTCTCCCCCTTGATCTGCAGAGGAGGGAACTAATGGAGGGGCTTGGTGGGGTTAACCCATCACCTCCAGGAACTGTATTCCTCCCTGGAGGTGACTGGTGGCCTTATTTGAGGTCTTGTGAACAGCAAAGTGCCTTTCCAAGCCACAGCTCCAGAGCTGCTGTAGACAAGCCATTACATGACAGCTTTTGTTCTCTGCAAAAACAAAATAAAACAAAAATTGAGGTCTGAAATTCTCAGGTGGTGGCAGTGAGCTGGAAAGTCTGATATAGGCATGTACTAATTCTCACAGTTCAGGAGGAAGGCAAAAGAAGACCATCATCAATTCATAAGTCAATTCAGTTCATCAGTTCAAGTCATCAGTTAATTATTTTTACAATTGTGATTCTTGGGTATTTGATTTACAATTTTTTGTGCTCTCAAACTGGCACCCTCAAGATTTATTCAACCCTTTGGTCATGGTACTCTTCCAAGCTAGGCTGCTAAATTCCTGTGCAAAAGCACATTAGGCAAAGCAAAAAGGAATAGGAGGTCCCAGTCTGAGTCTTAACCACAAGGTCCCCATTTTCACTTTTTAACCCAGGAGCTCCTTGAAAGTTTTTTTTCTTTGCAAAGGCATCAACTTCCACATACTTAGAGGATGGGGAAAAAACCCCCCAAAATCCAACAGAAAACAACCAAGCCACAAAAAAAAACTACCTCCAAAGAACTCAAGAAGGACACCTCAGGTATAACTGATCTCATTTCCAAATCAAACTCAGGCATGATAATTGGATTGTGGCAGCTGAGACACCTACTCTCAGCCCTCACTGCAGTCAGTCTTTTCTCTACTTTGCAATGAACAAAGTTCTATTACAAGAAGTGGTTATTAAACTTGATATTTCATGAAAGCTGGCTTTTCACCTAGTAATAGCACCTATATATTTTCAAACGTGGCACACATCAAGGTTAAACACTGGCTATGATTTTGCAAAAGGTTGTGTTAAGACAGCAGCTTTGTGTGCACATATTTGCAGTTAATTGCAGGAAACCTGAGTGTGGCGTCAGGGCTGAAGGAACGGGTACAAGTGATTTACACTTCAAAGATTTCCCAATAAACATCAATCCAAGCATTTTACACTTGATTCCACTATAGCTTATATAGGTGTAAAGCAGGAGTAGTTTTATTGAGGGCATGAACCGTGCAAGGCTAAAATGGCACAAAGCAAGCTCCATAAAGATGTCATTGTTTTAGCCGAAGCCTTACTGGCACTCTTTATGACTGGGAATAAACCATTTCACTTAGTGGCAAACACTGGAACCGGTGCCAATATGTTTGTATTTATTTGATGATGTTGCTTCACACAACCATGGCTTGTGGAGAAATTATGACCAACCATACGTGTGATTGGGAGAAAGATATTTGAAACAGGTGTGATAATAACAACTATTTCTAGAAGAGGAAGGCTTGGGAGGGAAGAACATCAAGTGACCACTTACTATTCTTATTAATTTGAGGAAATATACTTGTCAGCTGAAGTGAAAACAGAATTGAATGGAAAATTTAAAACAAAATGTAAAACAGTCTTTTAAAATGAAAACAACTCCAGTCAATGGTTGTTCAAGTTTTAGGCATATCATGTCAAGATCACAACCAGCAAAGCATCAACTTGAACGTGTAAATTTTAGATTACTAACTGTTGCAGTGATTTCAATACTGGGCATGAAAGTGGCATAAGGGAAAGGACAAGCAGACCCACACCTTGTTGAAAGGGATGCTCCAACTGTGCAAGCAGGTCAGAGATCCCAGCATGGGACACCTCTGCCTTTCCTTCTTTCAAGGACTTTGAAAAGATTACCAGCATGCAATTCATCTGCAGGCTGAGGGTCCTTATTGGCTAAAAAGTTGCTTTTCACTGACTTGAATGTATAGCATGTTTGCAGTGTAAGTGGGGAGTTCTCTGTAATGTCATTGATATTTCAGAGTAGAATGTTATTATCTGAGCTTGTCATTCAAGATTTTTGGAAGATAACATTTGCAGATGCCTCTAAAAAAGATACTGTGTGGGGAGAGATTTTGAATAGACTTTAAAACTTAATATAATAAAAAATTTAATGTGTGTGCAGACATGCTATTTTACCTATGATATTTACTAGATTACACTGTGTTTGAACAAAGGAGAGAAAGAAATTCTGATTTATTCTTTTCCTAAAAGTACCTGTAAAAAAAAAAAAAAAAAAAAAAAAAAAGGAGTCTGGATAGCAGGGATAAATCCAGTTCTGTTGTCTATTTTGACCAATTTAATCTGATGGATAGTTCAGTAGATCAGGCTTCTAGCAAAAATAGGATATTAGTGCTGTGTAAATCCAAAATATTCTGGGAGGATGTGAGCCCAGTGTTTTATTCTGAATTACAGAAAAAATGATGCTCAGTCATTTTGTCTGAGTGCTTCAGACCCAACACTGTCTTGTGTATCAGTGAAATATCTTCTCTTTCAGGTACAACCTCATTGCTCACAATTCAGGGCAAGGAGGGGTTCAGTTGAGAGGACAGTCATGGCTCTGGAAACATCATAATAGTATTGAAGCTTATTGTACCCTGAAAATTACCTGTAACGTTTTATTTGAAAACTAAGGTTTAACATAAAAAGGGAGCCCCTAGCTACAGCACTAGTGGCAAATACACAGGACAAGCCTTGAGAAAAAAGGGTTTTTAAAGTTAACCTTGGGAACAAGAGAGTTGTAGGCATGAAGATCCTCTCAAAGGAGCGAGGGGAATCTCAGCTACATGTGCCCTGCTATCAGAGTGCCAATCCCATTAGTGCTATGAGCAAAAGGAGGCTCGGGATGAGCTCACAAATAAAAGCTCTCCTAGACTGGTTGTAAAGTTCAGGATGGGTTGCAAAGTATGATGGTCTTCTCAGGAAGGGAAAAACTGTTTTGGCACTGGTGCTGCCATCTGACAGGTATGATAGCAAAATGAAGCTGTGACTAGGTGAGTAAAAATTTTCACTTTGTATTAATATTGTACATAACTCAGGATATTTTTAAGCTTCAAGCAGATTAATAAATTTCTCTTCTTACTTAAATTTCCCCCTAAAGTTTCAAACACAAATGTTGTACTAAGTTCTTCCTATTAAAATGTGCCAGTGGATAGTGGTGTTTGTGTAAAGAGACCAAGGAAGCTGCATTTTAATGCAGATGTAGGATTCTTACATATGCACACAGACAAATTGTCAGTTAGCAAGAGCTGCTGCAATCTGTTTTACCTTCCCAGAGACTCTGGTCTCCAGCCACTAAATTGCCTCCAAAGGCTTCAGGCCAACAAGTTTTCTTTTCAAGCCCCAAACTCAATTCTTTCCATGTTCCTATAAGGTCCTGCTCCTCCTCAGAGATACTTTCACTGGTGAATGACTCTTCTCTGTTACTGCTAAGTGGAGTAGAAACAAAATAGAGACATTCAGCCAGTCAGGGCACCGAGTGGATTCTTGCTGGCCAGGTCAGAAACCCCAGCCTGTGGTGCTGCTTGTGTGGAAACAACATGATACCACACGTTATTAGATGCCTTCAGGACACAAGGCTCAATTCTCTGTGAAGCAGGTGGCACCTATTCCTGCTGTTAACTGAAGGAATATGTGCCACTGCACGTACAGGTTGGTTGCTGTCGTTTTTGTCGTGCAAAGTCAGATTCGGGATTGCCGCAATGCTTTCTGTGCTCTTGAGGCAGCAGAGCAAACCCTGCCCGTCCCTTTCATGCAGAACAGGGATTGTAACAGGTGGCTTTGAGGGGGCTTTTGAGACATGAGCAAATGCAGGACTGTAGCAAACATACATAGCCCTGTTACTGCTCCTCAGAAGGTCTTGAGAAAGTCATCTAATCTACATCTGCTCCTCCCCTCGCTACATACAGACACAGAACCAGCTCTGTCCCCAAAGGGGAAGCCGTGTGGGCTAATTAATGAATATCTGTAAAGTACTTTGTGGAGGAAACCTGCTACACTCTCTAATTACCTGGTACCAGCCAGATCCCAGGGGAGTGCTGCAGATGGCTGGCGCTCCATCCTTCGCCCCTGCTGCTGAGGCCAGCGCTCTCCCTGTGCTCTTCCAGTCATGCAGATCAGGGGGCCACTGGGACATCTGCATGGGGTTTGCTGTGACGTGAGATTTTACTTCTTTAAATGAAAGAATCATTTTGTTATGTCTGCAAAAATAGATATTTGAAGTCTGTCTGTTTCCCTTTGATCTTCACTGCCTTGATGTTTTTCATTTGCACTGAAACCATGGGGCTGAAAGGAGCACAGAAGAGGGGGCAGTTGGAAGAAAGCTGAACTAGTGCCTATCCCTACCCTGCTTTTCCCATTATGCATGTTTTATGAACAGGTGATCTCCTTAGTGACCTTGTTGCAAAAAGCCATAAGGATTTTGCCTTTCTAACCTTAACCCCATTGGTTGATTGTAGTTTTTTTTTGTTTGATTGTGTTTTGGGTGATTTTTTTCTTTTAGTGGAGTAAAAATCTGTTGATGCAGAGTGTATCATGAAAAACAAACCGATATTTTTGTCTGAGCATATGGTACCTAGGTCTGGTTCAGGTTCCTGGCTGTCTTCCATGTTATTTTTTCATCCATGCCAAGGCCTCTCACCACAGCTGACTTTGCTACAGAAATATTATTTTTTGTTTGACTTAATTTTAAAAGCTGTCTCTTAGGGAACTGTCTATGTTGCTGAGAAGGAAAGGAACCAGGCTGCATTAAATTTTAGAGCATGCATTCTGTGATCAATATGTTTTGTAAGAATGATGTTAATATAACCCGGGGATAAAAGTTGGCAAAGTTTTCTGAGAAGAGCTGATGGGATGATTAGAGAACAGCTCCTCTGGGAGCTTATACTGTTTCATTCTTAAAAAGAAGTTTAAGTTTGGCTTTAGCAGTCTGATCGTAGAATTAATTTAATTTACAGTCTCTGCCGTCCAAATGTCCCCACAGTGTCTATCTCTGAACATAGCCAAACCACACTGAAGACAGGCCTATTTCTCATCCTGGCCATAAAGGTGACTGAAGCAGATGGAGACCTGTGGTCTGATCCACCTTCAGTCAGGTGTTAAGTCCACAAGATAAAAAGGGTCAATGACTGTGAATTAAAGCTGGTCTGGTTTATGCTGGAAATATTAAGTAGGTTTATTACAGTGAATGTTGTAAAAGGCATATGATAAACTGCTTCATTGTAGGTTGGAAAATCTAGGCAGGTATTTTAATGTTTAGTGGCAAATGTGTGCAAAGAGCAGTGAATCTGAAGAAGTTCTCTGGCTGATGGTAAAGCAGAGGCCAGCTTAGATTACTTCTGGGTAAAGCTTTCAGTCCAAATTAATCCTTGTGGTGCCAGTTTCTATGAAAAGACCCCAAATCTCAGTGTGAAACACAGCGACCACCCAAATTCACATGGCCAAAACTATGTGAGTCAGCACAGATGAAATGATGCAAGAGTCTGAACATGTTTGCAGAGAAAAGTGGATGGGGCTGGGGAAATATTTTCTTCAGTATTTTGGGACCTGACATGAATTAGATTCTCATGAATGCTGGAGATACAGCAACTTCAGGCTTAAGGGAATGTACTGTTTTTATTGTCTCTGTGTGCTTTCCTTTGGCATGGCATCATGCATGCATGCAGGGTGAAACCCAGAGCCCGACCTGGGAAAATGTGCAATAAAAATTAAAATAATCAGGATTGCAAGAAAACCTGCTTACAGATCACAGCCTGAAAAATAGCAAGGACAAGGATCAAACCTGGAAAAAAGTGTAACTCTGGGTGTGAAACGAGAAAAAAGCAGGGTCCAGACACCAGAAATCACAGGAGAATGACAGGGCAGCAATGGTGCTCCCCTTCTCTCTTCCATCAAACATGAGTTTGTCTCCTTTCTCAAGGTGAGAATTTGCATCTTGCCTCTGATCAGCCCTCAAGGATAGTCTTTTCTGTCTCTTTTGCTGCCAAAGGTACTCAGCAAGTTTTTTTCCTCCATGTTATTCTCCACATTTTGGAGGACTTCATGTAAACATGCACAAATACCTCATTATCCTGTGCTAGGTCTCTCATTATAGCTTCCCTTTGTGCAGCCTACAGAAAGGTTAGGCTGCCTGACCTGCAGAGGTCTGCTTGACCCACTGTTTGCTGCCTTGGATAGCTTGGAAAAATGTCTGCACTCTACATAAAAGGCTTTCAGAAAGTCATATTGAATTATTTGCTATATGCTATGTGTGTACATATATCTAAATATTTATAAATAGGTATTCATCAAAGCATATCTGTGTAGAATCCCTTTTGCTTGTCTAGTTGTGCAAATGGCCTTACCCTGAAGACGTGCCAAAAAGAAGTCTGCTGCTAAATGTGTGCTGCACAAATCCCAGGCAATCTCCCTGTTGCAGTGAGTCCCTTTGTGCATGGGCTGTTACAGCTCATCATCTCAGCCTTCTCCTCCAAGACTGAATCTTTCCTCTTCTTTACAGGGCTAAGTATGATTCCAAATCAGGATGTTAATTTGCACAATTTTTTCCACACAGAAAGAATGTTTGCCTATCTGCTGAACATTTTAACAAATATTTTAGGTTCTTTGGCTTTTTATTACTCCGTGTGACACCATCTGCTGTAGATAATTAACTTGTCTACTTCAGTGTGCTTTTTGTGGCCCTCTCTCTCTCTCTCTTCATTTTATGTTCACAGGCCACAATACTGCAAGCAATATTGGATTGTAGCTCTGCTGATGCAGCCTCTTGTGACTCCTTCTCTGACCTGGCAAGTACTTCTGGCAGAACAATATTCACGGATCAGCTGAGATGCTGGGAGTTCTGGAGCCTCTGTTGAAGGCAGGGACTGTAGCTTTACTGAGTGCTGAAGTTGTGCTTGAGGCAGCACATAATGAAGAAGCTCCAGTGGCCTCTTTATGAAGGGTCTAAGCCAGTGGTGATTTTGGCACTCATACTATCTTCATTTTTGCTTGCCACCAGTGCTCCATAGCAGGGACACATAACTCTGGTTCCAGAAACAAAGGGAAACATTTTCTGCAGTTGTCTGCTCTCATTACAGCCTTAAAGTTGTCAGAGAAAGAGATTAAGGCTGTGTCATTCTTGGTTTTTGTTGCTGTCTTTGCCAAGAAAATGAGTTGTCACAAAATCTCAAGACCTAATCTCTTCTCATTAAGAGCCCCTCTCAGCCTGAGACTTAGGGGAGTTTTAATGAGAGCAGACATTGATGCAGAAGGAGCATGCTCTCACTGGGGCTACTCCAGTGGCAGTCTGAATGCTTCCAATTCTTAGCCGTGTTGGAATTTAGAGATATGTTTCTACTGAGTGGGGAAAGTGAAGCATCTATTCTAGGTTCAGCAGCCTCCACAAATTCTTTAGGGCAAGAAATGAGTGATGTAAAAGCTACCAAGCAAAACCAAAGTGGCACAAATGAATGCCCAACTTCTTTACACACAGACAATGTCTTTACTTTGAAAATGCAGTGGCCATATAACAGAAGGCTTTTGGTCATCACTGAAAGTGGAAGTATTGTCTTCACTGTCAAGAGCTTCTGGTACCAAAAGTGATTCTGAAAACTCTGAAGCCCACCTCTGTTTGGAAAAAGCAGGCATCTCCCCAGCAGTAACTGTGTCTGGGAGATACTGTGTAGTGCCTAGAAATGTCCTGTGAGCTCTTGGACTTGCTATACCATATTTCATGCATAACATTTTATACCCATTGTTGTAGAACAATAAATTGATTGGTTATAACATTTTCTCAGACTAAAAATTGCTCAAGCAGTGGCATGGGACTGGCCTGGAAATATACAAGCATGAATGGAATTGCTGTGTATTTCAGAGATGTATTCACCTCTCAGCTGCTTTCAGAGTAGCCCAGGGATCTTTGCAGGTGAAGAAATAATACATTTTCAGCCATTCATTTTCAGTACTCCACTTCATCAGTTACCTCACTGTGGTCATAAACCAGCCTTTTTAACTCCAGTTGGCTAAAATCTTAATCTGAATGCATGCTGTAGGCTCACAGACCTCAATAATGACAGGCAGCATGATGAGAACACCTGCTTTTTTGACATGTAGCACATGGATGGCTGCATTGAGGCGTTAGCTCAAAACTACATCCCGTGGATTAACAGAAAGCTGCACTATTTCCTGCTCTTTCCCTAAATGATCAAAGCAAGTTACGTCTTTCAGAAAAGTTAGTACAACCTTCTGTATGCAGTTTCAAGCTTCCTGCATCTTGGTGTTTTACCTGCCTCCTGATTTGGGCATTTAAACTCTGTTTTATTTTATGATCAGGCCATTTAGGCTGGTGTCAACAGTGCAACCATCATTAAAGCTTCTGTAAAACCTCTAGTGTCCAGTGCATTAGCAAAGAATTTATCAGAGCTATGCAGAAACTGCCCAGAAAGACCAGCAACAAGTGAGCAGGTAGGAAGGGACCTACACTGATCTTCATTTTGCTAATGCTCTTTTGGCTGTGTGACTTAGTGTTAGGGCTTCGAAAGGAAAAGGTTAAAAATGATAATTTCTTGATGGATCTTCGAGTCCAACAACCTGAAATGTAGGACATTTTATCCATCAAGGGACTTTTTAAATTTACCCATATTAAACATCTGACCACAGGCATGTTTTAAGTGAAGGTGGAAATGATATTTAAGTTTTACTAAAGAATAGATAACAATGAAAAAGTCCTTTTGGTCTTTTAGCCTTTATAAACAACATCCCTTATTCTTGCCACATATTCTAAAGAAGATGCACCAGGAAACTGAACTCATTTTATTCCAGATCCTTAGCCTATAAAATTACAGTAAAATCGCAGATGGTCACTTAGGTACTTCAGATATAAGTGTTCATCCTTGTCCAGTGCAATCATGAAGATCCGTCAGTAAGCCAGAGTAGTTTTCCTTTCATTTTCAGACTGTAGACTTCACAGTAACTCAAGTCTTGGATATAACATCAGCATCAGTATGATCAGTATGATCAGCTGAAGTTCGCCAGTCCTCAAGCCTTTTGCTCACAATGGTCCTGTGTACCACAGGCTACCAAGAGAAATCTGGAATGCCTCTAGACCGTATTTTGCTATTCCTTTATGTGAGCACTTACCATTATGAGTTGAAAGTTGAGTTGTATCTTCTATACAGTGTCCCACAACACATAAAATGGATAATAAATCATGTTTGGAGTTAACTGGGTAGGTACCACCACAAATAGGACAATGGACCTATGTTTTTGAGTTTATCTACTCTTCTGCCTTCCTTTCCAAATGTTCATCCTTGATTAAACCTAGAAATGATAGCTTCAGAGAATATACTCAATATATGGACTAAATATACTGATCTTCTTAGCATTAATTTTGAACCAAGAGAAATACATTAAAATGTATCCCTCAAAACAAATAATCAAAAAAACTAGTTTTGATAGACTTCAAATCCAGAAGTCTATCTGTGGAATTCAGCATGTGAGTAAAAATTTGCTATAGGAGCATTACAGGCAGTTGCATATATAGATATGTTCCAAGATGTTAAGAAGAGAGGTGGCCTGCCTAGCAGGTAGAAACATTCCCTAAATTTCAAAATGTTCTCTAAGCTTAGCGATGGCTGGAAACAAATGACTGGTGCCTTCACTAAGTGTAAATTGCTGGTCCTTGCTGACAGAAATCCCCACTGAAGGTAAACAAGTTCTCAAAGTGCAAGGTGAGGCCTCAGCTACTCAAACTTTCATTTTGTGTACCTATCACAAAGCTCAGTCTCTGCTTATGCTGTAGATATGGGTGACTTATCTGTGCCAATGCCCAAGGCAAACATGGTGAAAATCCCTGCTGATGTGAATCTTTCTTCTAGCTCAGCATGACATCTCCAATTAGCCATCATTTCCTCTTCTTTTCCAAAATACTTTTTCAAACTCCAAGCTACAGTGTAGCCTAAAAAAGTGAAATAGCTATTAGATGCACCAAAATAAGAGTGCTTTTTTTTTTCCTAATTTGCACACACACCTATGTCCCTCTTTTCAACCTGACTGAAATGTTGTACTTCATTAGTTTTGCAGGAGTATATTTTTGCACTTTTGCTGACTTACAGCTTCAAATGTCAGGAAGCCACCCAGGGAACTTAATATCCTTCCTTGTGTGGAGAAAGACCCCTCAGACTGAAGGACGATAGGTCCTTCTTATAATTTGAAACTTGCTCTGGTGTTCTCAGGAGGGTGTTCTCATTCTGCTTGTGCAACTTTGGCACCCTTTTTGGCAGGAGAGCAATCAAGTGTGAATGCAAAGAGGAGCAGAAATGTTTCAAGGATACAGGAGCACATCAGAGCCTCAGACTTCATTTCCTTTGATTAACATTGTCATTGTACTGTGCCACTTTAGGGGGAAAAGAAGGACTATATTCCCTTAGTAAAAAACCTTAGGAATGAATAATGACAAGTTCAGATTGATTGATCCAACATAGGAAACTTACGTCTTTAAATGTTTTGCTTCATTGGGAACAAAGTGGTATGCATGCACATTATTAATAATGTTAGTAGAATTTAGAGCTACTCTTATTATTAGAAACAACTTATTTATTGAGGTGACATTCTGTTCCTCGTGTTCATTCTCATATAGGTACACAAGTGCTATAACTAATTTTATGACATTAACAAACAATTAACAGCCAATGTAGTCAGGAAGTAATGTGGTTATAAACATTTATGTGAAATGTTATAAACTCTCTTGAAAAGGTAGTGGACCAAGAGCTGGAGCCTAAATTGCACACATAGATGCACACAAACACACAGGTGAAATGAAAAAGAAAAGTTTCGGGAACTGTGCTTTTCTAAATGGAATTAATGTCGATGTGCATGTGCTATTACTTATAAAATGTAAATCATGATGTTGACAATGTAAGGCTCCCAATTTAGAACTACATGTTTGTTTTTTTTTTTTTTTTTAATGAAAAAAAATTCACAGAGCACCCATAGTTCATGTAGAACCACATGTAAGGACTACACACTTTCCAGCCTTCCTAATTACTCTGGCATATGGCCACAGAACTAATCCTCCTGAAGAGCCCTTCTCCAGCCTCAGCCAGCTTTTTTGGACAAGTCCCACTGGAAAATTGGAGTCCTCTAACAAAACAAGTAGGCCGGCAGATCCACGCTGAGGATTAACTCAGCTGGGGCTAGAAGCACATCTGAGAGACAGAGATGCTTTCACCAAGTGCCTAAATAACTGCTCAATTTCCCTTGTGGTGAAGTTGCTTAAATTTCATTACTTCTGCTGAAAATTACCCTTATTAGGGTTATCTTGAGAAAGATCTCCCAGGAAACCATAGCCCAAACTATAGAGGGATTTAAGAGTTAAGGAAGCAGCATCATAATTTCTCCCACATGAATGCAGGACTTGAATAGCTCCTGGCCAGTGACAGAACACCCAAAACCCCTAGGAAAAGTGCCCACCCCAAGAGGAACATAGTTTTGTCTGAGCAGAGATCGTGGAGTGATCCATCATCTAGCACCAAATCCAAGAGGTTTCTCTCCAAGCTCTCTGCTCCCTTTCTCTGATCTGCAGGATGTGACCTACTTAAAGCCAGCTCTAGAGATGAGGAGGGGAGCTGATGTCAGCCATGCAAATCAGACTGATTTATATTCTGATGCAATCAGCCCCAATCACAAAATCCATTTAGCTGGGTGAGGACTCCAGCTACTTTGTTCAATTACACAATTATCATATTCCATTTAATCCCCAAATCAATTCCTGTATTTAGAATTATTTAAGATGCTTCAGCAATTATACCTAATTAGGTTCTATCAGTAAAGTAAATAAATGATGTGATGTGCCAATCAGATGGCAGCAATGCCAGCTGAAGGAAAAGGAGCTCCTAAGTCCTCTGCATCATGCAAATGAGTGTTTGGGTGCTGTAAAGCCATTTGCTATTGCATTGGTGAGAAGAAAACCAGAGTCCAGATCTGTTATTAGCCATTCAATCATTTGAGGGCTGTGCCACCTTAGACACCTGCAAAGATGACTGCTCTTTTTGTTGGGTAGCTTGGCCACTTCGTTTCCCTGCTTAATGTTTATAAAAGGCTCTGAAGAGATAAACAAAGGAGGGAAATGTCTGATCTTCCCATACTCAGGATCCACTCTCTTGCCTATAGAGAGCGGTTTTCATACCAGTTTCAGAGGAAGAGGGACAAGCACGAGTAGACTGTCCTAGTCCTGGAGAAGAAACCTCCAGAACACTCCCTGTCCTCACAGAAACCCATGCAGGTTCAGTGACTGGAGCTGTATGACAACATCCCCTCCAACCTCAAGCAACCTTTTTTTTCCACAGGCAGACTGGGGCTCCTTTAGGGTCTTCTGGTGCACTCCAGACTTCACTGAACCAGCAGCTGTGTACAGTCTGTCACCATCGTGATTATGCTTTCCCATAGGAAAAGCAACCAATTTAAAAAATACCAGCTCTGCTTTTTGGCCATTTGATTTAATTCTTGCAGTTTTTTCTTCATGTCAGCTAGGATATTTGGCTTTCAAGCTAGAAAATTATTTCTTTAATGCCATGCCATTCTTTCTTACAGAGCAAAGGGTTTTAAAGCAGGGACCTGCAATGCCAAAGCACACCTTTCTATAGCTTGAGCTGAGGAGCTCAAAGCTATGATATTTCCATTAAAAAGAAGCTTTTTTAAAAAAACAAAGTCTATTTTATAATCTCCCACACACATGGCTTTGAGAAAAAGTAGACGTGAATGACTAGACAACATCTTTTTCAGCTGCTGAGCACAAACACCATTCAACCATACTCCCCTACGGAACTGCTGTGAGGGAATTACTGGAGAGCACCATGTAATTACTAGCTGCAGTAACTGCAGTTATGTGTTAGATTTGACAAAATCATTAGAGCTGGTGGGTTTAAAAGTCATTATGAGACAGAGTTTGGTCCCAGGCAGAGACTCTGAAGTGTCAGCCTTGGAGATGGAGCCTGGGGTGTTAAACACACATGGACTGTCTGGTGGTCAGTGCTTGGCTCTCTTTCTCTCTCTCTCTCTCTCTCTCTCTCTCCCTCCCCACCACTTGGCTAGGGATGAGCATTGTGAGAAGAGGCTGCCTGGAGTCCTTACTGATCAAGCCCATGTGCCCAAAAAAAGAGAGCATTTGTTCCTTTTTGGTGCCTGTTTCTTTCCCTGAGAAAAAAAAACCCAAAAAACCAAAAAACAAAACAACAAACCAAACAAAAAAACCAAACAAAAGAAGCCTGAAACTCTTTTCATTTAGGCTGGTATAGGTCAGGAATTACTCACTGGGCTCAGTGTGGTAAGTGATATCAGCATTTTGTACCCTACCCAGAGCATGTAATTAAATAGCTGATGGTTAGCAGGCAATTGCATTTAATCTGTGCTCCTATAATTTGTAGTGTTATTGTGGGGGTGATTCTCTTTTGCTTTCAGACTTTCAATTTGTCTTCCTGTTGGACCTTGAGAGAGCACATCAAGTGAATGCTCTGTTTGCTTCCTGGCCTGTTTCTAGGGCTTTCAGGGCTGTGCCCAGCCCTTGGGCACAGCTGGGTCCCTGCCAGCAGCTTGGTGCACAGATGAGCCTGAGGCCAGGGTTGCAGTAACTAACCCCTTGCTTTATTTGGATGGGACTTGGAGCAAACTAGTCTAGTGCAAGGTGTTCCTGCCCATGGCAGAAGGGTTGAAATTAGATGATCTTCAATGTCCTTTCTAACCCAAACCATTTCATGGTTTTATGATTCTATGATTTGCTCCTGAAAGTTCAAACCCAGGTGGAGGTTTCTTCAGCTCCTGCATTTAGTGGAGGATTTGCAAGCAAGTATACTTTTCTCAGGCCTTTGCAGCAATCTCCAAATTTACCCTGACCGAGCTGACAAATAATGGGATCGGAGCAAAGAAAATAAAGAGTTGGATCACTTAAAGACAGGAAGGTGTCTTGTACTTAGAAGTTGGTCTTCTGCAATCTGATTTGTGGCAGGAGCAAAGTATGTTGTCAGTCCACATTTTTGACTTTTTTATTAAGTATTAACACAACATGGGGCAAAACCCAGATTTGTCGCCCTGATTTTGTAAGACTTTGTTAAGCCTTCTGATGTTTACATTCTTTCAACAAACTTTCTCACACACAGTTCTGTAAATAACCTATGTTTTGCATTCTTTCATGGAGGTGGAGAGAATTGATGGACCCTTGGTCTGTCCAGTGGCATTGGAGAGGTGGCACTGTCACCCTCCAATCCACTGTCACCTTTGGAAAACTATAAATGTTGGAGTCAGAAAATAAAGTTCTTCTTTTTTGTTCCCCTCGAGAGCAGCAGTGTCTGTGTCATCATTTCGTGCCTTATCACAACACAGATTCACTAAATGAGGGATACTTTGAAAGAAAATGTAAATTCACCAAGATCCAAACAGGGAAGGGGAGTCAGGGAAAAATTGATGAAACTTTTCAGAGGCCACCAAGAGACTAAGAATGTTGTGATCAAGATAACCCTTGGAGAAAAGGTGAACTCCTGCCCTGTTCCCCATGCCCTAGTGAAAAATCCTGTGTACAGTGGCACTGTGTCCAGCCATTCAGCCATTTCCTGCATGCATCTGACTGTGGTACAGCAGAGCACCATGCCACTGAACAGGGGTAACCTGTCACTACATTTGGATTTTGGCATTATGGGTTTTGGGAAACAAACAGGCAAGTTTTGGAGTAGCTTTGTCCCCTAAAATGACAGCTGGAGTTGGAAGAATTTTGACCATGGAGGATGCTGAACATGTGCTGAGGAATATATTGTGTGCTGATCTACAGCCTAGAGATCATGCTGCAGTCGCTCTGGCATAGTTATTAAGAACCAGCCCAAATGATATTAATAGAAGTAAAACATTACTGCTTAATGATACTGTGCCATTAACAAAGCATCAATAATGGCAGGATGGCATTACATACACAGATAAGCCATTGAGTGTCAACAAACTAATGAGTTATATTTATATCCCTGTCCAATAATGTTTATCGATGTGGTTGTGGAAAGCAAGGGAGACTGTATGTTTTATGGGCAGGTCTAATATTAGAACTAATTGGGGTTGGTGAGCCAGAACTTCTCCCTCCATTTAATATATCTGTTGCTGAAATCACATGGTTTCAATGGCTTTGCTCTGAGGCTGTGTGAGGTTTAAAAAGTCCTACAAAGAAAGAAATTTAGAAATTACTGATAAGTCCAAATGTAACCCATTTCCCCCCATGAATGCTCTTTTAATGCTTTGCATTAATTTGTACTTCTGAAACAATTATTGAGTTAGATGCTTCTTATTTTTTGTATGTCCTCAGCTCAACCACCTCAGGTCTCTTCTTTGCAAACTTTTATGAAGGCCTGAAATGAATATACTACACAGACTTAAAAATGCCAGAACTGTATAAAAGCTATCAGCCAGGAAAACTGGCAGTGAAGCACAATGTGGAATATCTTCTCAGATACCCAGCAGCACCCTGAGCTGAGCATATCTTTTCTCCCATCCAGGAATCCTTTTCCTGATTGTTATGCGTTGGTGCCTCAGTGGAAAGAGGGTTACTGGCACCACAAAGGCTTTTGGGTGCTACATGAACATGAGTCATTTACAAACACCTCAGAGATGTGTGTGGCTGACCAGTGCTTGAGAAAAAGCTAAACGGTTCTTAAAGAACCACTGTGGAACTTGTAACATCATCAACGTAGACCCATTCAGTTTTTAATTAAAAACTGTTTGAGTTAATGCATGAACAGTGCTGGGGAAGGGCACTTGGAATATCCTCTTGGTAGGGAAGTGTTTCAGAAATAGAATGTGGTCTCTGTCTCTCTTTTCTCTGCATGTAGGAGAGGACACCTGATGGATTGGGTCCCTTGGGGGATACAGGCAGATATTTGACACCTGTTAGCCTTGGATGTGACACTCTGGGAAACTCATGCAATTAGGCTTCTAGGAAGCTCTGGTGATCCAAAATGAGCATGCTGATTGATTTTAAGTGTTGGAAAGAATGTTGCTTGTGTTGCTCACTGAGCCTTGAATGCCAAATATCTACCCAAACGGGGTTGTAGTCCAGATGGTCTTGCCCTGAGGTAATCTGTCATAATCTGAACTCAATTGCTGTAATTTATATGAAATGATAACTTCACTCCATCCAGAGGTATGTTTTTCCATGATGAGAAGTGACCTTGTGTCTTATCCTCAATAGACAGGTATAATATAAATAAATAATAATAATATAAATCTCTGCTGTTTGCAATGCCTGCTGCTTCTGGATGGAAACCAGGGAAAAGGCTCTGGAACTGAGGCAAACTTGGCTCTCATGGTGCATCATTGTGCTCTACCTCTGCAGGAGCTGGTGGGGAATCCACATGTTGTTTTTCTTGCTGTGTCTGTTCTGGGGCACATGGGAATGTCAGGCTCATCCACAGCTGCTGGCTTTACAGCAGTAGATTGTGTGACATCAAGGCAAAAAGGAAACCCAGCCCTTCTCACTTCTAATGTCATCAAGCCTACGCCCAACTGATTTTTAAATTGTTAAGTAAAATGGCACCTGCAGCATCAAACAGATTTCATGAAAAGCCTGAGAGAACCTGTCTGTAAAAGGTTCCTGATGGTAGCTTCTGAACTGCTCTCCTCCCCAACTTACTTATCCTGTCACGCTGGACCAGCCACAGCCTCTGAGGGGAGATGGAAGCCCCTGATCTGTTTCTGCACGTTGGTCTCCAGGCAGCTCATAATGTTCTCTGTCTCTAGCACAGAAGGCTTAGCTGGCAGGCATGTGCTACCTATGAAAGGTTTAAGATATATGAATGCTGTGGGGGTGTCTGACCTTTATCTCTGTGCAATGATGGGGACATTTATTACAGATTCCCTCACTCTCCACACATTTCTATAAAAAATAATGGGGCCCCACATGGGTGCCTCTAGTTCTTCCTTTCATTTGAGAAGTGATAAATGCAACAAAGTACCTAATTAAACATTTTGCCAGTGTGGCAAGCACAAATAATTGAGATTTCTAATGATAGTGCTGTGATAAATGAAGGAGTTAATGTATTCTGATGGCACCCAGACAACACAGATAAAACGATCAACCTGCCTCTTGTTTTCTCTCCCTAGCATCCCTTTTTCCCCTTCCTGAATTCCTATTGCTCCTCCAGGCAGACCAGATCAAGGAGCTAAAGAAGATAAGATCTGTTCCAGGTGAGTATCTCTGTAGAGAAAAGTTAAAAATATTAGATGTCAGGTCATGGTCCTCCCGAGCGCCCAGCATGTCCTGCCCCCAGGAAGAGGATTGGCCCCATTGTACAACAGCCTCCAGAACCCCTCCTCAAAGCCATTTGTCTGTATCAGAGTGTGCAGGGCAGGGAGAAGTGTGGCAGAAGATGGAGAAGAAAAGACACAGCTACAGACACATGAATTCATGCACAAGTACAGCTCACCACACAGCCAGCTAGACAGGAGGACAGGAGAATTGCCATCTGGCTGGAGCAATATGAGACTTTCATTGTTTTACTCTGTTACTGACAAGCTAAAAATAAAAACTGTGGGAGGCAAAGGATATCTGGTGAACCTTAGGGGCATAGCCTCCTCTGCTTTGTGCCATTGTAAATACTAGCTTGAGCTGAATGAAACACCCTGCAGATGCAGCTGGGTGCAACCCACTGCAGAATGTGGCCCTAGAAGGCTGTAGAAAACCAGATTTTGTTGCAGCTGTGAAGTGATATTGCAAAAAGAAGTGTGTTAATTAAGCCCCGAGTGGCATTTTTATTAAGAGTCTGTGAGTAAATATGTTACTTTAACTCCCACCTGGTGTGTGCATGAATTTAGTGCTCAAAGAGTGTGTTGACAGAGCTGGAGGCTGAATTATCTTTTCAGAATGTTCTAATACCATCATCAACACTGCTACTGTCCCCCTAATGGATCCTAGCAGCATCCCAGGACAAGAACTTTTACCCACAGAATGGACTTAGCCTCATGAAGTCAATAGGATGATAATTGTGCCTTCTCTATCCTTTCTTCTCTTCCTCAACGAGACTCTCTGAATCCAGATTTGAAGACTATTTCCAGCCCAGTACTTTGCTGCATTCAAGCCTATCCCAAGAAGAGTTGTGGTTTTAACAAACCAGTGTTTTCCACTGAAAAGCTGATTGCACTGGGACATTTCCAGACCAGATGTAGTGAGGACATTCATTAATATATGCCTTTGGGCCTGTTTTATTTCAATGTCAGAGGAAGATAAATGCTCTAACATTTTTCCTGCTTCAGGTGATGTGGTGGATTGCTATCCCAGCAGGGCTATGCTGGAACTGAGACAAAATTGGATTGTGGAGATCCAGGCAGGAGCTCAGTAGCTGATGGCTAATAGACACAGCTACTCTTGGTCAAATGCACACTGGAACTGCTGCTGCTTTCAGAGACAGCAGCTGCAGGGATGGTGTGTCCTGCTTTGAGCCAGGGTGGTTCTGTCTCTCCGTGCCTTTATCTGCCAGAGGTAAATGCAGCTGCTACTGTGAAATCTGGTGGCTGCTGTGACCAGAATGATGTTGCAGGTTGACACTTGTTTCTGCAGGCTATCCTATTAAAGATGGACATAGTGAGTTCTTCCTTTGGTCTTCAGGAATCCTGAGAAATGATGCAAACTATTATGTTGTGGGCTTGGAAAGATAAGAGCACGCATGAGAATTCACCCTTCTCCCCCCTTGCACTTATTTCTAAAGATATTGAAATAGTTCCAAATTATTGCAAATTTGTTGAATTCCAGAGGCACATAAGAAGAACCACCACGTGCAGATCCTTGGGGTTTAAGCACAGTGGTGCTCACAGCCTGCTGCTGGTTGTGTTTCACACCCACAACTGGCACAAGCACTGCACAAACACAGCATTTCCACAGGGGTTCCCACCAGGCTTGGGCTGTGTGTCCAGCTGAAGGCTTCACCCTGGGTGATCATGAGGACAGTGTTTGCAAGGTGGCAGTGGAAGGACCTTGACAGAAGCAATTTAAGTACTCCCATTGTAAGTAGGCATTGCTTCCCATAGCAGGAATCACTGAAGACACCCAGTAAAACCAAAGGGCAGCACTTGTGGAGGCAGTGATTGAAAGCAGACAGTTGTATTTCACAGTATGTGACAGACCCATGGAATTAACAGCCTCAGGATATAGAGGCAATAGGGTTCAAAGGATGGGGAGAGGCGTCAGTGAAAAATGGTCTGTTTGGCAGATTTAAACCCAGTTGGAGGTATCCCCCACTGTTTATTAATCATTTATCAATGAACAGCTTTTGTCCTTATCTGGTGTTTCACTGCTGCAGATTTTATAATGATGCACAGAGACAGTCCTGGCTCTAAGTCATTAAAAATATCCAAAGAAGGGCTGGGACTACTGGTAACCAAATATCTCTGCGATTTCACCTTTTCTATACTGTGGTTTGTGTTTTCTATTTTTAAAGTAAAAATGGGTTTCAGAATAAATTTTGTGAAAAAGAATAAATGAATTACATGTCCAGTGGGAATTCAGCAATAGCGGAGTGGGGGAAAGTGGAAAAATTACTCTTCCTCTGATGTTTTGGGTGGTTGCTAGAAAACGAGCAAAAAGCAGCCGTCTGATACAGAAATCCTTCAATTTCTTATGATGGAAAGTACAACATAGGTAAAAACTAGAGAAACAGGGCAGAAAAGGTAGCATTCATCAAGTTGTCCTTTACATCCAAAGCTGATTAATCAGACATTGTGAAACAAACCTTTGTAAACATAAGGCTGCCTTTAAAAAATCAGGTGGTTTTGAAATTATAAAGCTTCTTTTGTTTTCAGTTATTTAATCCTTTAGGGTTCACATGCTCTGGTCTGGATAGAATTTGGTATTGTTCCTGCTACATCAGTGCTGTATTGGGAATGGCTGTGTGGTGTCCTCAGGAGACACAGAGCCGCACCAGCACTGGAGAGCATCAAGAGCTGCTCCTTTTCCATCTGCTGCCAAGAGGAACTCATTTTGGAGCAGAGGAAGGCAGAGCTGTTCACCTGTTCACTTTTAGCCATCAGAGAGAGCCACAACCCACCACAGGAGCACCGTCCACATGAGCAGGTCTCACAAAGGCTGTTTTTCTACATGAGCTGAGAACAGGTGCTTGCACAGGCAGCTCTTCAGGCTGTTGGATTTTACTGCAAGTAGAGACAAAACCAGAGTAAGTGGGGTGCATGAGAATTCAAACCTGAGGAAGGAGCAGAGGGCAGCCAAGGCAACTCATGTCTTCCTGGAACAGAAACAAGTACCCAGTGTTGACATCTGACTGCTGTGTGTGTCCATTTGAGCATCCCAGCAGACAGCTGGATTTTCCTCTCAAAGGGAGGTGGTATCAGCAGAAAAGTGCCAGATGCCGAGATAATTTGAAGAAATGGGAAGAACAGGGCTATTTACTGGCCTGGAGATGCTTTTATTTTCAACTGCTATAATTTTCCGCTGTCTCAATGAATTTAGGTCTGCTAAATAGAGCCTGCTATGCAGCTTAATCCAGAAAATACCAGGCTGTAGAAAATACTTGTTGGGGAGGATCAAGGAAAGGCACTTACTGTAGTTCTGCTGCCCCACATCTTGTGTCCCTCTCTATGGTGGGATGAAATGTGACAGAGCATGGCCAGATGTGACTGGACCCAGCCCAGGATCTGTGCTCTGGCTGCTAGTGAGCTGCTGAAGTAGGCCATCACTGCTTCTTTTGTTCCCAGTGAACATGGGCAGAAAGAATTAGATTCATCCAGCATTAATGAGATAAATGCAGTGGAAATAACACAGAAAGGAAGATTTGGGTTATTTTGTGAATGAGAAGATTATGATCTGTTCTTGAGCTTGAATATAGAGGTATTTAGAAGCTGGCATTCAGACTGGCAAGAGGTTTGTCATCCGAGATAGAGTAAGTGGCTGCTGCCACACCTGCTAGATGATGATCTGTCTTCCTCTTGCCCTGGTAAGCCCCCAGCTAGGAGCTCTTCCTTCCTTTAGAGGGAGCTCCAATGTCAGGTTCATCTCACCTCCTAAGGAGACAATTCACATGGATGAGCACACCTGAATGTAGCAGCTGTCCTTCCCCCACCTGGGCCTCTCTGCTGCCACCTTTCCTTTCCTGGAGTCCGGATCTGTATCTCTGCCTTGAATCTCAAGGTACACCAGGGATCTTAGGACTTGTACATGCCTCAGGTGACAATCTCAGCTGGCTTTGGAAGCATCTCCATGAGGACCATGTGCAATGGATCTGAACAGGGACAGCAGAGATTTAACACAAATCTTGAAGACACAGGCTAGCTTGTCCTTACACATGGACACACCTTTGGGCACACACATTCAGTTGCATACATTTTTTTCTTCACAACAAATATTTTATCCTTTTTGTATGAATAAAAAAAAAAAAAGTTTTTAGAAAAAAGACCAAAGCCAACAAAAACCCCAAACCCGACCTCCCAAAAAGCCAAGATATTTTCATATAGAAAAGGTGCTGCACCAGAATCTTCCATCGGAGGACAAAACCAGTGGGAATTTCTGTAAAAGCTCAGAAAAGTTTCCTGTCTATTTACTGATCCTTTGAATGATCACATCCCTACCTATAATGTTTTCCTTTATGCTGTTTTTGGCTGTTACAGATCGTATGGCCAAGAGATAAGGCACAAGAGATACAGAGGATTAGATTCTTGTGTCTGTTTGAACGTCAGGTAACACCTTCTCTTTGTCTGTGGTTTAGACTTCAGGTAGAACCTTTCTCTTTCTTTCAGATGTAATTATGAATATTCTTGGTTGTCTCAAATACTGTCCAGGTGTTCACCTATAAATATTCACAAATCATTGTTGTGTGTGAGCATAAATCTGCATTATCTAAGCATGAATGTGAAATTGTCCAGCTAGGTCATGAATATTCATCATCTAGATAGACTCTGAATTGCCCATAAACTGTCTCCCATTCTAGCAGCTTGATCTGGGTTTCTTTCACAATCAATGACCCCCCAGCTTTACAGAGGCCTGCCAGAGTGGAGACAATAAAATCTATCATCATGAGCAGTGGTTACTCATGGTAAAAGCACAAACTCATTCTGCATTTCTTTCTCAGTGTATAAAATGAGCAGGGACATGGCCCATCAACCTGCACTCAGTATTCCATACTGTGTGTTTTCACCCTCAACTTTCTCTAGGCTCAGCTTGTTTTCTTTATAAGTTAGAGCATAACTGTCTTTCTCTCAGAATCATAGACACAGTGTATATGGGTCTGTCTTACTTTAAATTGCTGTAAAAAGCCAGCTCTGGTGCCAAGCAATGAAGAATTAATCCCAGAATGTCTAGAAGAAGTGTAAAGTCCTGCTTCTTTCTGTGGTTATGCTAGAGCTGTCATGGAAACCAGGAGGGACTGTTGTTCCCAGACTGCTTGAAGGCTATTTGGTGCCACTAAAAATTCACCAGGAGCTATGTTTTTCTGCTCCACAGAGGACCCCTGTCTTACCCAGTAAAGTTCTTCACACATTATCTCCACAGTGTCAGATACCCACACCTTAAGGCAGGATTTATAGGAAGAAGATAATACTTTATATCAGACCATTTGATGGAATTGGAAAAAAAAAATCAAAGTGTTGAGCTTTTGGAGTGTTCTCAAAGCACTTTAGGATTGTTTTGTTTAGTTTTGGGTTGTTTTCACCCAGAAAAGAAGACAAGAATGTCTGGGTCATGGGTACATATCTGCTTTGTTTAACTTTGAGAGATCTAACTTTAAAGGAAGTACTTCTACTCTTTGTGCCTTTAATGCTTTTTGGGGAAGTGGATAGTATTAATTGACCTTTCCCATGAGCTGAGGAGGAATATGCTGTAGCATGGGGTATTCAGAGGTGGAAACAGCAAATATGAGGAGAAGAGGCAATGAACACCGTAGCTAAATTGATAGACTAACCAAAACTACCAGAAACTCTGGATCAGAGCTTTTCCCAATAAAATTAATGGGAATTTGACTCACTGACCCAAAACTGTGGTCAAACTTGGATCTATATATCCTCTGCATGGGCTTCTCCCAGAAGGTGCTGTTAGGTGAAAAACCATATGAAAGCCCAGTGCAAGAAAAGTAGTAATCCATGCACAGTACTGGAGCAAAATATTCCCTTGTGCTTCATTTCTCTTGCCAGGATGATGTACTGCTTTTTGTCTCTCTCCTTAAGAATCCAAACAGGTGACAGGCACAGGAGAAGTGGAGGTAAAATGACACATATTTGCACTTGTGTTTCCAGTGCCCAGAAGTGAATACTTGTGACTTTCACTAAAGAAATAATGTGGGAATTTCTCCTCCATGACAGTTAAATTAAAACTCAGAACATTATGGCTCTCTCCATCTGAAATACATCCAGACCACCCAATCCTTGCATTTCCTTCACCACTTCTACTTTATTTCCTCGTCAAAATGCATTGAAGTGGCAGTGCAGAGTAGGAATGACATAATCCTAGGAAGATTTGGGTTGGAAAGGACACACAGTGGTCAGATTGGGTTCACTTAGTCCAAATTCTTCTAGTGTCCATTTAAGGTGTGGGTGAAAGGACAATTGTGCCATACTAATCAGGAGCCTGCAAAAGCAGCTGCTGCCTAAAACCACAAGGACGTCATGAAATAAGCTGACAGTGTTTGCTTTGGTAGAACAATTCTTCTAACATGCTTTTTCCTTGATGAAGGATGTCTTGTAGAGGAACTGTGTGCAGTGAAAATTCTCTGAGACTGCAATGTTGATATCAGTAATACTAACAACACAATACATTTCAGAGGAGCATTGTCCTGCTGCTGGAGGAGATACCATTTACAAAGGAAATGAAAGTCCTTGACCTAGAGATCAATTTAACCTAACTGCTGATGCCATTTGTTCTGTTTGTCATTGTGGAAATTCAGGGTGCTCTGTTTTTCTAGCTCACTATTTTTTTTTCCAAGTAAGTGCAGCTGGGCTCTGACAGAAAGCAGGGTGGAAAGCAGTGAAAATCCCTAGATATTTGGTCAGATGCCTGTTTTCAATATCTGTATCCTTTGCTGCAACCCAAATAACTTGTTCAAATTCTTTCCAGCTTTCACTTACAATGACACCCATGCTTTGTGCTAGTCATTTGTCAAAGACAAAAAACCATAAAAGCTTGGACAGGCAAGGGACAGGGGCCTCATCAGACAGAGGGAAGATACTGCCTGACAGTAAACAGCACCACATTGCACATCACCTTTGGCTCATAAGAGAAGAGAGAATGGCCTGAAATCCCTTTGGGGGAAGCTGAGGGTCAGGGAGAAAAGAACAAATGGTCTTAAGAGCTTTCCAGGGTTAAAGCGGAGATGAACTATTTACCAAGTCACACCTGCAGGATTATGACATGTTGAATCACCTTTTTAAAGAGGAAACTCTAAAAAAATTAGAATAAAAACATAAAAAAAGAAAAAAGAGGCCATGCCTCTTCTTAATGAAAAAGCCAATAAACTAAACCCCACAGGAAGAAGGGTGATTCTGACAGGATCCTGCCTGCAGCCCTGGAGGGCATAAGCCCTGCAGGCTTGGGTGTTGCAGCAGCAGGACAGAAAAGACTACATTTGTGTGAGAAGTCATAATTATTTTCAAGAGTCATACAAGGCTTGACTTAGCTGTGAAGAAGTTCATTATTACAACTCTCAGACTCACAGGATTTGAACAGCATAGAAGCTTAGAAATATATAATTACTTTAAATAATGTTTCACATCCTAAAGCTGCTACCTCACAGGTCACTTCAACCATCTGGGATTCTCATGGCTATAGCACATGGTAACTCAGGCTGGCAGTTGAGAAATTCTGTGTATGCTCCAAAAATCAGTAGATCCTTCTGACAGCTGGGTTGGAAGCTAGGGGGAATAACAGTACTGGCTGCAAAACCCACTCTGGGGTGTAAATTGAACACAGAAAACACAGCAAAGCCAGGACAACTATGCAAAGCCAGCACTCATTAAAAGGACAATTTTGTCTCTTGAATGCCAACACAGAAGCAACTGTTCTGCATGGCCTGAAAAAGAGGACTGTATGACTGAGCCAGAACACAAACTGCACAGAAAATGTTCTCCTCAGCTGTGCTTAAATCAGGGACTCCCAAGCTTTCCTGCTGGAGAACTGTGTTTAATCTGGCACATTGCTTGAGAATAATCAAAGGCTCAGTAGTCCTATTGCTACAATTTTGTAGTGACAACAGGAATTGTTATCAAGGGGGAGATGCTCCTTATGAACATACTTGTAGAAGCCTTCATGTGATGAGATGCTGTATTGGGCTTGCACGGTCAGGTTTTGGTAGTGGGGGGTTAGTGGCTTCTGTGAGAAGCTCCAGCAGAGCTAATGCCAGCTGGCTCCAAGATAGATGTGCCACTGGCCAAGGCTGGGCCTACCAGAAATGGTGGTAATGTCCCTGTCATAACATATTTAAGAAGAGGGAAAGAAAAAAGATTGTGGGAGGAACAGCTCTGGAGACACCAAGGTCAGTGCAGAAGGACGGGCAGGAGATGCTCCAGGTTCTGGAGCTGAGATTCCCCTGCAGCCCCTGGTGCAGACCATGGTGGAGCAGTCCCTGAAGCCCATGGAGGTCCCTGGGGATGCAGAGATCTTACAGCCTGTGGAGGAGCCCCAGACCAGAGCAGGCAGATGCCTGAGAAGAGGCTGTGACCCCATGGGAGGCCTGTGCTGGAGCAGGGTCCTGGCAGGAATGTGCAGACCCATGGAGAGAGCTCACTCTGGAGCAGGTTTCCTGGTAGGACCTGTGACCCCGTGGGGGACCCACGCTGGAGCAGGTTGTGCCTGAAGGACTGAACCCCACGGAAGAGTGACCCACAGTGCAGCAGCTCAGAGAGAACTGCTGTCCATGAGACAGACTGTGGGAAGGACTCCACGGCAGAGCAGGGGAACAACTCCTCTCCCTGAGCAGTGGCAGGAACAACATGTGATCAACTGAGCATAACTCCAATTCCCATCTCCCTGTGCTGCTGGGGTGGGGAAGGTAGAGCTGAGAAGGAGGGAGGGGTGAGGGGAAGGTGTATTTAAAGTCTGTTTCTACTTCTCATTATCCTGCTCTGATTTTGTTAATAATAAAATTATTATTAACAAAATAAATAATAAATTCAATTAATATTTCTAATTTGCATCTGTTTTGCCTGTGATAGTATTTGGAGTGTCATCTTTCCTAGCCTTGTCTCAATCCCTTTGTTATATTTTCTTCCTGTCCAGCTGTGGAGTGAGAGAGTGGCTTTGCTGGGTGCCTGCCATCCAGGGTCAACCTCTACAAATGCTGTTGTTCTAGGAGGATGTACACACATGTCCTCTGGCTCCTGTCTCATTTGCTGCATCTCCTCTCCTCTCCTCTCTTTCCCCACTGAGGGCATGATATGCCCTATAATGTCATGGCCCCAACATGCATCTATAAGTCCCTGCATCTAGGACAAAATCCAAGCCTTTGAGAGTATTTGTTCCCTCAAAGTCAGACCCTCCCCCATAAGAGACCTGTTTCCAGAGCATTACACTGAATATGGCTTTTGAGTCTATTTTCATTAGTATTTTCCTCTCCATGTACCCAAGTCTATGAAGCTGTGAAAATGGATTTGCATGGCCTTACTGCACAGCACGAGGGGCTACATTAGAAATAACCTATTTAACTATTAATGTTGAAAACATAAGAGATCTCAAAGACTGTTGAACTACACGTTCAGGGATGAGGATTGCCTGTCTATTTTTCCTACAAATAAATATTTACTACTTTAGAAATTGTCATATACTACTGGCAAACACTTCCACTGAGAAAGCTGATGAGAAGTTGAACACTGATTTAACTGGGAGCAAATGTGGCCTTCTGTTGGCTGAGGATGCTCAAGATTTTACAAAGATAAGCTATCATGAGAAGTCTTTAAATAATTTGATTTTTCTGAAGTTTCCAGACAAAATCATCAGCTGGAGTTTTTTCATGCTTCTGCATGCAGGAGCAGACCTTGTGTTCTCACCTTGCAAATAACGGGACTGTAATTTCTATGTTCTTTCTGTGTTTAAACTGATGGAGAGCTGAGGATGAAGGGTGACATTGACAATGTCCTTTTAACATTTTGATTGGCAGGTCTCTGCCTCCTATCACTCACAATACCCAGAGAGAAAGTGATCTCATTAATAACAAAGAAAGAAAAAAAAATGAAAGCCACTGCCTTGTGTTGTCTGAGTGCAAGTTGTAAGATTTTGCTGATACCTGCAAGGTGGAATAAACACCTGCATTACAATCACTGGGAAGAGAAGTCCATGTATACAGAATTCAAATAGTCTGTGCAGATGGTTCTTATTTAAAAGTTAATAAGTCAGCCTTCAGTCAGAAAATCCCCTTGTGATCTCCCCCAGCATGAGAGCGATCAGTGACACATATGTTGTGGGTTACCAGGTTCTGTGGGCTACCCAAGCACAGGGAGCATCAGGCAGAGCATCCTTGAGCTGGTAAACAGGAAAGTCTGTGTTTGCATTGCTGTAGAGTCCATGTACATGGCTTTACGTGGGCAGTATGGGCACCTAAAAGGAGAAGGGCCTAGCCTGGCACTGGTACTGCCCCGTGACTTGCTCAGAGGAGGAGATGCATCTCTGCTCACCCCAGAGGCCACAAGCAGTGGAGGCACTGCCCCTGTGGGGTGCATTGCTGGGGACTCTCTGAAAACAGAAGGTCCAGGGTGTGCTGGGGATGTGCCATGGAGAGGGGGAGACCTCACTGCAGGAAGCAAACTAATTCAGATGCACCAGCAGTATGGCGCTTCCCTCCTGCCTGCCAAGGGCGATGGCAAATCCAGCTGCCCTTTCACAACCTCCAAAGCAGCACACAGCACACAACAATAGAGAGAGAAATGAAAGCTCCTCAAAATAAAACTGAGGAGCACGGAAATTAAAACTGAAGGGAGAAGCGAGGAAGAATTGCTGAATAACCTTTTGGAGCTGGTACCTTCAGACTTGTGTGACAGTTCTGGGTGGGAGCTGCAGGCATGGATACCTGTAGCAGTCCAAGCTATGCTTTAATTAAGTTACCTGTTTTTATTAAAGTGCCCCAGACAATATCCTCCTTGCTCAAGTTTGCAGTGACATTTCTCTGTTCTTCAGACTAAAGCAGATTCAGCTTGTTGGTTGGTTTTGTGGAGTGCTTTTTTTTTCTTTTTTTGAATCATTATGTCACATGTTCCCTTTAGAGAAAAATAAAATGAAAAACCTTACCTATTCTATGATTATAATTCAGGTTAATCTTCCTTGGACTGTACTTTTCCTTGCTCTGTATATGTATGTGTAGGAATTACTAAGTGACAAGTTAGAAGGCAGAAGAGGTTTGTTGCTGCTTTTTCCTAGTGCTGCTTTGCTCAGTGGAGCTTAGCAAATTTTTTTTAGTCACCATTCCTTTCCTCAGTATTCCCTTCATCGTTAAGAAATCTCCTGCTTAATACAACCTCAGAGAGATTTCCAGGACAGAAGACAGCAGTATGAAAATCTGGGAAAATTAACACCTATATCTGCAGAATGAGCACTAGCAGCTCAAAATATCTCCTCCCCAGCTTATTGATGGGCCCTTTCCTGATACAGATTAATCACCTCTTAGAAAATATTGGCTACTTTGTCCATTCACTTCTTGTTCTGCACACAGTTTATGAGTGGTTGTCAATATCTTCTTAGTGTATTTGTCCACACCATGTCCACACTAGAGGGGTCAAAGTGCGTTGTCATGTGTTTCTGGCAGACATTGCTAAATGGAGGATCTCAGAGAAAAGCCACATTTGAGCCTCTATGGAAAGTTTGGGTAGGTGTTCTGTCCAGCAAATGATCACCAGAGCTGGATACCTCTGCTGTATTTCCAGCCCCTTCACAACCCTGTATCTGTGCATCTTTGCTTCCAGTAGGTTTGGGTGGTGGTGTCCTTTGGGAAGGAATTAATTTTTTGTGGGAGTGTGGCAGGTTGCTCAGAGTTTGGGACTTTTGGCATGGCTGCAATGTCCATGAGTACCGATGTCCCACAACCTAGTGGTCTGTCACATCGACATGGGCTTGTTTCAACCAGATCGGCTCCTTTCTCTGTGCTGTTCCCAGCCTTTTTACAGTTTTTTTTTTTTTTTTTGTCGTCCCCTTGGATGCAGATCATAGCGTAAGCCATGATGAGTTTTCAGGGTCTTCTGCTTTTACACTACTTTGTCTTCCAGCATAAAACCCCTTTTTCTCTGGCTGAACCACAACTTCAGGCCACAGGAAGCTTCAGGCCACAGAGTTGGGGAAAATAATAATGTCTAAATTAATTTGAAAGCAAGATTACTTCAGTTACAACAATCTTTTTCTTCTGCTTTAATGCAAAATGAAAGAGATCCACACCCCACTGGAAATGCAGGTGATTTTTTGAAGAATGCCATTTTATGGTGCCTTCCATCTCTTGACAGCTTAAGGAAAGACCTGAAAACTGAGCTGTTTTTTACCTACCGTGCTTTGTACAGCAGCATGGGTTCTGTCTCTGTTTCCCCTGGTTTCCCTGGAAAAAGAATTTGTCTTCTCTTAAATAAATGCCAAAGATGATGATAAATAAGTGCCACTGTCTTTGGGTGCTTAACATGAAGCCTGCTGCCTGCAGGTCAGGTCTGTGCAGGAGGACAGGCAGGGCACACAGCCATGCTAATGTCCAGCTGGCCACTATGGATAGTCCTTACTGAGAGGTGATAGTGGCTCTTTCTTGGAGGTGAAAACAGTTACTGGGTAAGAGCAGGAAGAATGAGGATTCCCCCACTGGAACACATAGCTGATCGAGATATGGAGTCAAACCTCTTTTAACAACTTGATCTTATAAATATGAGAGAGCTGCAGCTGTACCAATGTCTAAAGAACATTGGTCCATGCAGCAGTATTCTGTGTGGGCTGCTTCCCCAACACAGTATAATAGATGCATTTGCTGGAGGAAACCTGAGAAAATGATGTGGTGGGCTGAGAAAGCAACTCTATCACTCCCCTCATCAGATGAACAGGACAGAAAAAATAGAACAAAAAGTTTCTGGGTCAAGATGAGGGCAAGGAGAGATCACTCACAGATTACTGTCATGGGCAAAGCAGACTTGGAGAAATTAGTTTCATTTATTACCAATCAGATCAGAGTAGGGTAATAAGAAGTAAAACTAAATCTTAAAACACCTTTCCCCCACCCCTTCATTTTTCCTGGCCTTAACTTCTGACTTTTGCTACCTCCTCAACTGCACAAAGGGATGGGGAATCAGGATTGTGGTGAGTTCATCACATGTTGTCTTGCTGCTCCTTCCTCCTCAAGGGGAGGAGTCCTCACACTCTTCCTCTGCTTCAGTAGGAGTCCCTTATAGAGGGTACAATTCTTTCCCTGTGTGGTCCTGACAAGATCCTGCTCCAGCACAGATTTCCCACAGGGTCACTGCCTCCCTTGGGCATCCACCTGCCCTGGTGTAGGGTCCTCCACAGTCTCCACATGGATGCACCTGCACCATGTGCTGCAGGGGAATCTCTGCTCTAGTGCCTCAAGAACCTCTTCCTGCTTTTTCACAGACTTTGATGTTTTCACCATTGTTTCTCTCACCTATTCTCACTCTTCTCTCCAGCTGCTGTTGCACAGTGGTTCCCCCCTCTCCCCACCCCCACTTAAATACATGATCCTGGAGGTGCTACTGCTCCCACTGACAGGCTCAGCCTTGGCCAGCAGTGGATCTGTCTTGGCAGATGACATGGCAGACACAGCAGCTCCTCACAGAAGACACATGTGTAGTTCCCCCTGCCACCAAAACCTTGCCACACAACCCCAAAGCTGACAAAGTTGCATCCCCACCTGGTGGAAACTGGAGAGTTCCATTGGCTTGAAAAGCCTCCTGTGAACTGAGAGCAGCTGGGTATCTGGCCCCAAAGCTGCTGCTGCTCTGTCAGATCTCTGGGTAGTGTGGCTAAACATACAAGAGGGCAAGCACCCCTTGAACTTGTAGATCACACTTCCTTGGCATTGGAGGTCCCTCAGATAACTGTAATAAAATTGTTCATAAGATGAAACAAAAAAGTCACAAGCTCCTTTGAAAATTTTGGCTTGGAAAAGGTGCCTATGTGGCTGGGTATCCTGGGGTATCTCCTACTTCTCCACTTACACAGACAGATGAGTCTGGAAGGAAGGTGTGGCAGCAGTTCTCTGGCCACAGAGAGCAACAAACTTTTCCAGGCCTTTCTGGGAAAAGCCTATGAGATCAGAGAAAAGAATGAGAAACAATTCCTATCTTAACCCACTGCACCTGTTGTTGTGAACATGTGGAATGTGTTATGGAGATTTGTTTACCAAAGGGTTGTTTCTTAACTAGCCAATGGTGATGGTGTTTGGATTGGAGGACCAATTAGATTCAATTACAATCCAGGTGTATTGTAACTGTCTATAAAAGCAATGATGAAATATATATAATAATTAATAATGAAATTTATATAATAAACAGATATTGATCAGCCTTCTGTGAATTGTGGAGTCAATGCTAATTATTACCAGTTTGGGGATACCCTGCTATGACAGGAGGGTTGTGCTTTCTGGTGGTGATAAGAGAAAAGCCTGGAGTATTTCTAAGGTCATCTCTGGCCTTCTACAAGGCCAGCTTGGATGGAGAGCCTTCAGCAAATGGAGAATTATGCAGTGTACTGGGAAAGGCATGGGAATTCTCTGAAGACTAATTGAGTCAGTGAGTCATCCTGTGGGCCTCCCTGCTTCCACCTTTACATGCTGAGACAACTCATGCCCTCTGTTTTATCTTCCTAAGATAAATGGCTCTCAGCATCCTATCCCCTTTCCTATGCCTATATTACAGCAGAGCTGAGCTGGAATACCTGGGGGAACAGGCTGTTTCCGTCTTCAGAGCCTAAAAGATGTCATGGTGATGTTAGTCCATCTCCATGTTCTCCTTATTTTAGGAAAGTGACTTTTGATGCACTAAGTAATAAAGACCCAGCCCCTTTTTTTTTGTTTTCTTTCTAGATTCATAAGCTCTAATTCTTATCTTGTCACTTTCTGGGGTCCCACAGAGAATACTACAGCCACAGCATCATATTCTCCCATGAGTCCACCTTCCCCCTTGCAACTACAGCTGTTTCTGTGCTAATTACACTGCCTAGCTCTGTTGGTTCAGTGCTTTTGTTATTAAATAAACACTGCTGTTCTATCAGCCTCTGGTGAATGTCTGGAAGTGCTATCCAAACACTTGGAACATCCTGCTACCTCTACCTCTTGTGGGATAGGTGTATAGAATAGGATTTCCTAATGTATTTAGGATTTCCTAATGTATATAGGATTTCCTGTATTTTCTCTGTTAGTGTTTCTCAGGAAGAGAAGCACTTTCCTCACCTGTGTAGGAGGGCTGAAAATTAATACAGATATTCTGTGCTTCTATAGGATATATAATATCTTTGAAAAATGATGGTCTTCTATCATCCTTTAGTTGGAGATGTATGCAAAAAAAAAAAGACCTCCAAACGCAACTCCAAATGGTTTCTACATCCAGTTTGTGCAGGTTCAACTCAAAAGGGTCTTGCTATCTCCATTTCTTTTGGGTGTGTGAAACGTGCATGTGTTTTTCTAGCAGTGTTGGTTTTGGCTTTGCTGGTAAATTTTCCAAAGTCAGGGAGCTGGACTTAACCTGGGCAAATTGAACTAGCATCTGATAATTTAACCCAGACTGTTGCCAGAGCTGATTAACCTGCCTCTGGAATTTAGTGGGTTGCTCCAGAGTTATTGTGCACTACAGCTGGTTGAATAATGAGGAAATCTGGATGACTCTCCTCCTGAACAAGATTCATGGCTATTCACAGAGGCATTGCAACTTATTTTTCACCAATATCCCAGTGACTACTGGGAATTTATGAAAATGCTTGCAAATTTTAAATGGTTGAAGAATACATTCTGGAAATGAGTTATTTGCTATTTGTCATACACTGGCCTCCTTTTTGGAGTCATATCTCACATACAAGATTCAGTCACTGAGTCCAAAAACAAAAATTATGCCATTTGACTATTCACACAGCATGAATGACTGGGAACCAAAGTGAGCCATTTGTGAACAAATTGCATTTTGGAAATTATTTATCTGTACTAACTGGCAGAGATTTATAAACATGACTTGAATTGTGTATGTTTGGAGCAAGTCAGTACTTTTCCCTGATGCTTTTCTTCTTCTGTCTAAGAATCTCATTTTCAATTAGGATACATGATATATAAACACATAAAATTTTAGTCTCTTGCCTGTGCCATTGGGAAAAAAAATCTTCAAAATATGAGCAGGATATAACCAATAGAGTAATGTCTTTTTGCTCCCACAAATAACCTGGTACCTGAAGACACTGCCTCATTCATCTCAGATGAATTTGGTATTTGAAATTTAATGAGCTTTAGAATGATGATGGCTGAAATACTAACATTTCTATTTCACTATTTATTAAAGCCTGCAGAAAAGGTGTGTATGAGAGATGGCCACATTTGAAAAGACTAGGAAAACCTGGAGCAAGAAGCAATTTATAAGTAGGATGAACCTGCAAGATGAGTGGAGCTTGGGAATATTCCCTTCCCTTGATTTTCACATCTTCAGTCCCTGCTTATGAATATTGAACCCTTTGACTAGTTGATGAATGATTCATCAACACAAGCACACACACAGAGCAAAACAGGAAAAATGTTTGCTTTCATGACTTTTGTTTAACCACTGTTTTCTTGAGACAGAACAGAACTCAGGGTGCCAGTGGGGGGGTTGCCAATGAGGTGCAGCTGCCCAAAGTCCTATGGCAAGTTTAATTTTAAATGGTACTTCACTTTCCATGAATGACTGGTGGCTTTTGTACTCTGATGGGCAGACCATGTGAGGGGATTGGTTTCACTCAGCAGGACTCTGATCCTGTTATCCTCCTCAGAGAGCTTTGCAGTGTAGCACTACCCAGGGTGCCTTTTTGATAATGCAGTTTCTTTGCAACACAATTGTATCGTATCTGTCTTAATAATCTCACTCATTGTTTGCAGAAAAAGGTAGAGGTGTCCTATGAACTCTGGGCTGGGATAGAACAAGCCCTTTAATCCTTTCAGTCAGCTCTTGCAGAAACTACTCCAGACCTTCAAGATGGAAAGCCTCTCCATGCAGTCCAGTTCTAGATCACAGCAGTTCTCCTGAAGGACTGGGGATGAGGAGGGGATAAGTAGGGTCAGGGACATATCCTACATTCATGGCTGAGCAACCGTATAACTACAAATAAGGCAAACTTCTCATTCACCTTCTCCTCTAACCTGTGAGATGGAGTCCATCACTAGCAATGTAGCTGCCAGAAGGAGCCATGCAAAATGCTCCCCTTGCACACAAGTGGTGTGTGGCATCCTGGCATGGGACAGTGACCACTGCCATGAGCCAGAAGGCAAGACAGATGCCTCACTGCTGGGGAAAGTGAGGCAGGAGCCTTCTATCAGAGGGCTATGGGTCATGCATGTCACTTTACAGCTGCAATGAAGGAGCTGGTGCTGGGAGGTGGTGGCAGGGCAGTATCTGTATCACTGCTGGCAGACAGGAGCTATCTGCTCCCTTCTCTGCAGCTTAATGTCTATTCTTTCCCCAACCCATCTTATGATGAGGATAATGACAGTTACCCACCATTTAGGAAGAGAGACAAACCAGACTCTGGGAAGAGTAAGGAAAGGAGTAGTCAGCCCAAAGAGCAGGGAGCATCTTATAAGGGGATCTGATAGTGCAGGACTGATGCAGAGAAGATACTGAAATCAGATGCTTGTAGAATATAAGGTCAGTTAGAGGAAACTGGGAAATGTTTTAACAGGGAACATACAGAAAAGAGGAACATCTTTTCAGAAGACAAAATGAAGAAGTGGATAAAAATTGTTAAGGCTTTTCTGTCTTTAAAGTCCTTGATTGTGCAGATGGGGGTCTGCTTACCCTGCTGTTGCTGGCACCATTTCAGTAATGGCCACAACACTCTGTGTATAGCTGGGGAAAAAAATAATAGAACAATCTGGAAGTAATGAGTCAAGGATAATGTAAGATGACAGTAATTAATTCTTTGAAATACAATTCCACAGGAGGGGAAAAAGAAAACAAGCAGAAGGAGGGTTGGGAATGATGCCAGATGGGAAGCCCAGGGGACAATTCTAGGAGCACACAAACTTGAAATCATTTGGAAATCCATGCACATTCTTGGGGAGGAAGGGAGGGGGGCAAAGCTGGGCTGAAAGTTCCTAGTAGAACATTTGAATTTGTAGTTAGTTGTGTAGTTAGTTGAATTAAGTTGCCTGTTTTGCCTGGGAAGCATTAGTATAGATATCTTCTGTCTTTATCACCTTGCAATGAGTGCTCACTTATTTGTTTGGTTTATAACGGAAATTTCTAGGCATACAGAAGCAGAGAACCATCTGAAAAACACTACACTGGCAAATAGCCTGGCTTCCTGGTCCTGGTCTCCTGACTGTTCACACTGAGTGTGTGTGTGGTTAGCATGTTAGTCCCTAAATCAGTCCAATATCCAGCCAATTTAGACATCTTAATCATATATATATATTTTAGAAATTGTAACAAATCTTTTTAATACAAATTTTTGTGACTGTCTTTTTGGTGACAGTAGACACCTGTTAGAACCTAACAACTGGATATAGGGGCAGTGAGCAAATGCAGTGAAGCAAAGTCTCAGACATTTCAGGATTTGGAATTTTTGCAGGATCCATGATCAGCGACTCATGTTCTGCTGATTTCTAAGTTAAAAACCTTCCTCTATGGCTTCAGAATCAACAATGGATTCAGGAATTTCCATCCCTTTTAGTGATGTCTTAATTTACTATGAATGGGACTGAGCCTGGAGGCTTGGGGTTTAGCATCCATGGTTATGGGCTCTGCTGCAGGTGCAAAAATCTGAGTCAGTCCCTGCTTATGGCTTTGGGGTCCTTATTGCTCTGAGATCGTGTCTCATTCCTCCATGGAAGTGAACAATGTTTTGTATGAATTCCAAGTATACCTATACACACCAAGGTTCAAACTCTTTCTGAATCTGGAAGAGCTCAAGGCAGTATATACAACAACCCTTGCTCTAAATTGTCAGGGAGGTTTGGTACAAGCCTCTATCAGCCTCAGTATTCAGACCCTTTAATTTAGACTAAAGGAGTCTCTCTAAGGGTTGGCAGCAGCAACAAAATGCTGTGATTTGCAATGCAGATCAGTTGCCAGAGGCTGAAATAAAATACACTTTACAAGCTATTTATTTTTGGCCCTCTGAAATCAAGCCTCAGAGCTCACCTGTTTTTGTTTTAGAAGAATAATAAGAAATTGCATCAAAGAAAGTTGATGCTAGGAACAAAAGGAAAGCTACCTAGGCTGTGTGCACTGTGCAGTATGGGAAAGCTACCCCCAAACCCCACAGACAGTGCAGCTCATTTTCCCTGAAAAAACTTGATAACACTGAAGACATTCACATAGGAGTGGCAGGTGTCTAGTGTGAATGTCCCAGATACCAAAGGCTATAGAAGACTATACTTGGGCAGCTAAATTGCTTCTGGCACATTTGGCTGCACAGTACTGGGCTGCATGGAGGTCTAAGCAATTTCCACACCCTTGAATAGTGACTGCTGTGCATTGGCATGACAAAGGTGCTGCTTTCCACCAGACCAGTCCCAAGGAGGGACTGTGGTCCTCTCAGGCCAGCTGCTCTCAGGCTCTGAGAGCCCTTCTCCTTCCTGCACTCCCTCACTAGTCACAGGGTAATTTTTGGAGTGCAGAAGTGACCAGGGTTGTGCTCTGCTGCTTCCCAAGAATGCCTTGTCCAAGATGGATGGTGCTGGATGGCTAAAGGATTTTAACTTCAGGGAGGTCTGCAGAGGTTAAAGGAATAAGATTGGATAGGTAAAGGGACTCTACAAGTTGTTTTCAAGGTCATGCTCACTCAACTACCAAGTCCAAATGCTGAAGGCAAAAAGATGACTTATGGCTTTCTTTGTCCACCACTATTCCATGGGTATCATCCTTTCAGGCATGGCATGGCTTACTGTTTCCCTCCTCATCCCACCTTCTTGTTTTCCTCTCCCCAACACCAGTCACACACTCTTTTTCCCTTTTTTTCCCAGGCAATTTTAACATCAAGTTTTAATGTTAGCCTAAAGACAGAATATCCCTTATTCCTTCATAAAAATGGTGGGAAATATAGCCTTACCCCGTACAATCTCTTGTCTCAAAATCATCAAAGCTGATAGTAGCATCACTCTCCTGTATCCTGCCTGCAGGTTCTGGTTTTTCACAGATGGAGTTTTCATTTAATCAAGCTCAGGCTGAATGAAAGCAGCACTATTAATTAAACAATGGCCCATCTGGTGCATTGCAAATATCTACAACACTGGGAGATTAATATCAATTATATCAGAAGCTGGAGGGATGATAGAACCTGCAGAGATACACTCTTTGGGTTGTGTTAGAAACCAGACAGAGAAAGAGTGTATTATAGAGTGGTGAGATCTCTGGGCAGGGAGCAGCAAGCTTCTGATCCTGTTGCCAGCTGTGATGCCAATATTCTTTGAGCAGCTGGACAAGCAACGTCTGTGAAGGTTTTTTTTAGGTGAAAGCTGGGGAAAATTTAGTGTGTTACTCTCAGTTCTACCTTTGAAAACAGATCCTGTGTTCCTGTACCCTGGAACTCCTCCACTATAAAATCCTTTCTTCAAAACATGCTTTAGGAGCTGTGGAGAAAAGTGTCTACAAGGACTACAGATAAAACCTGCAACATCTGTTTTGAAATCCCTATTTGTGGTATTTCAGTTCAGTGTGGTGCTTCCTGGCCTAAATACAGAAGCTCTCCTCATATCAGTTCTAGTTCTCTCTCTAAGCTCATAATTACGAGAATGCTAATTTGGAAACCAGATTATTTTTTCTACAAGTCATGCCCCAGCTCTTTCACACAACCCAAGACATCTCAGGTTTCTCATGTGCATCATATTATAGCAGCAGCTATCCAGAAATCCAGGAAGGTTGATTGCTGTGGTGGCACATAGCTGATTTCTGGCACAGGTGTGGCACATGTGGTGCTGGAGCTGTGCAGATGAAAACAAATTATTTTTGGACATGTTGATCCTCCCCTTTTGACTGTGGTGGCAGCAGTGGGTATGTGTGCAATTTAATCATGGCAGGGCATCTCACTGGATTTTCTTATGAGACCACAAAGAAGTGGACTAGAATTAAAAGAAATTAACTAAATAAAAAAGAGAAACCAGCTCAGTTGTGTTGTTTTTAAAGCAGCTGGCTTTATCAAGGTGAGGAGTTGTGTGCAGTAAACACTGGGTGACTGTAATGAATAGCTATTCAATCAGAGATGGAAAAGTGCCACTTCACAGTAAGGAAGGAAAAACCTATGTCTGTGCTAGAAACAGTGACTGTAGATTTGTTATCAGATGTATGACTTTCCTATTTTCTACCTTTAGCTTTCTGCAACAATTAAAGGTCACAAATGTGGTTTCTTGAGCAAAAGTTCCCTGCCTGAGACCCCAGCTGGTAACACATGCTGGTCTTTTTTTCCCTGAAAGGTAAAACTGATTTTCAATTACAAGTCAGTGGACTTTTTGCTTGAATAGGAATTAAGTCAATCAGAAGCCAATACTTTTTTCTTACATTACTAGATTTCAGAAATCATTTTGGCTCTGGGCTGAGTAAATCTAATGTCAGGCACATTGGCCTGCTCAGATTTAAAGCTGCTTTGGCCAGATGAAATAAAGCAAGTGTGGGAGAACTGAGTTGGAACAAATAGAAACCGTCCCAAATCCTCAGACTTAATCAGCTTGGCTTGACAGGGTTGGAGGCTAGGAAACTCTTTAAATGAATAAATATTTTACATTTCCTCACGCTGGAAAGGCTCCTTGGAAGTTTCCTGTCCCAGATGTGGCTGTAGGATATAGATATGGTTCTAATGGGAATGCTGCTCCCCTCGCTGGAGAAAGCGGAGTTTCAAGAGAAGGTCACACAACTTTGTGCTGCTCAGTACAAGGATGGGGTCCAGGTGCAGCCTTGCACAGTACCTGCAAATGGTACTAAAAGAAAGGGGCTATGGACTTGGTTCTACCATCTGCAACCTACTCTGCAACCTGCTCCATGGAAAATAACTCATTTTTGAATGCAACGGCACCCCAGGGGAAGACTGGTCATGTTTGCTGACTATGGAGCTGCCAGCCCTCTTGTGACACCTGTATGCATTAGAGAGGAGCTGTCCTTGACTTGACACCAAGGGATATGAATGTGGCTGGTTTGTTCCTCTGAAAGTCAGGCTTCCTGCTCCCCAGTCTGTGATGGAAAAATCTCTCTTTTTGGTCTAATATCTTCTCATATGTAGAATTATTTTATTTTATTTTATTTTATTTTATTTTATTTTATTTTATTTTATTTTTTACTTTTTTATTTTATTGTATTTTATTTATTTTGTTCCTTTGATTTTATTCTGTTTATTTATTTTTTTTTAATTCCATAAGAAAGATGAGAAAGAACAGTTGAATGCCTAGGAAAAAAGGAAGGAAAGGAAACTATAGTTCAAATATTGTTTTTGTCCTATAGGGTGTTACTGAGAGTAAAAACTGAGCAGGAAGTTGTAGATGAGGAAGCTCACAGAGAACTGGCATTATCAGAAGCCTTTCAGATTTAGGACTACAAGAAACAAAGAAATAAAGTTGACCTTGTTGGTGCATTAAACCTGTACAAGATTTTGTGAGATTTTTGGGTGAAATTTCTTGTAGAACAGACACAAGGCAGGAAGAAGGTCTCATATTTGCTCTAGACTAATAGTACAGATCTGAGCGGGTTAATTATTTTCTGCTGACCTCATCAATCTCAAGTCAAATTGGTGTTCTCAACTAATTGAGGGTAAGGTCTCCTTGGAGACCTCCTTAGAGATGGGATTAGATGGGAGGTAGCCACCTCTGAAATAAGACTTGGGTATGGTACAAGCCATCCTGATCTTGTTTACACATCTGTCCCCTTGTAAATTCTACATTTTTATTTTTATTGATGCTTTTACAGTTTGACAAATATTTTTTCTATGAAGAGAAACATAATTAACTTAAGTAATTTATATTAATCAGAAAGGGGAAGACTCATGCAAAACGGGTAATTTTGCACTGAACAGATCAAGTAACCTAATGAATATAGATGATGCTGATTTATGTGTTTACAGAAAAGTAGCACCGGGCTGGGGGGTGGAGAGAGGAAACAGGCCAGGAAAATGGACTGTTAAATGATGTTCTATGATTTGTGTGGAGTCCTGCTCAAGAAGTGTTTCAAATGTAAATGCAGCTTTTCAGTGTGCTTACTGGGACTAAATTACTCAGAACGACAAAGCAAGACATTATACATTCACTGTTACTAAATGATGGGCTGACCCTCCGTCCCGTAAATGAGCCACATTGTTAAGTGTTTCCACTCATTCATTTCACTGGGGTTTGTAGGGCAAGGACACATTTCTATCAGGCAGAAGATGCATTTTGCAAAAGCTAATGTCAAGCTCACTATCTTCTTCTAGGGCTTGCATCAAAAACGAGTAGGAGGAAACATAGCGTTGAAATGTCAGCCTCAGGAGTTAATAGCAAAATACCCATGGGATTCAGAGGTGACAGACTCCTGTAATGCACTGGATAACTGTACAACCCTAGATGGAGGGGAACTATCCCTAATCCCATTGGGTGCCTAAAATGTGCATATTGAAGGCATTGTGGGTGTGTGCATAATGAAAAGCGTCTTGGTCTTTTATACAACTGTTAAAATCTACACAACAAATTATTTACCTTCAAAGACATTTCTAGCTTAGCATCTCAGACCTGGCACAGGCACTTGAAACCTCAGGGGAAAGCTAAGAAACTCCTAATGTACCCCCAGCAGTTGTACAATGGACTCTCATGTTTCTTGTTTCTCCTTGAATGAAACAGCTAAATCCAGGCACAAGGGTTCCCTTAGCTCCACATCTCTGAGAGGAATCATTACCTCCAATATTCAATGCCCTTTTATCAGAACCTGCTACAACTCTGAACAGAGCAGTCTCAGATTCACAGCTTTGTTTGCTCAGGTTGCCTAACACGACTAGATTTTGGAGTCATATTTTATTAATCTTTTAAACAATCAATAATGAAGAGGAATAAACTTTGTTGGAAAGCTCCTTTTCTCCCGGAGGCTTTCAGAAAGGTTTGCAGACTGCCTGCAGGGAGCACAAAGCGGCCATTTAACAGTGAGCAGCTTAATGTGTGCTGGAAAGTAAATGAAAAATATCACTCGCTCCTTCATCTTCAGCAGAAAATGGGGGGAGATGAAATATAATGATTCTGTAATGTTTCTGCAGGCATTTGTCCAAGATTGCAAAACACCAGTACTGCTATTGTGAAGGATGGGGTTTGAGTGGTACTGAAAGTAAATTCAGCTTTAGCAAAACCAACCCATTTGTAGCTTTTAAAGTGTGTTGCCTGCCCTTCCTGGTGTGGGGGTACTGCAGGTATGGATGCTTTTCCTTCAGCAGCAGGCATCTGGCAGCACTCAGGTGGGCACCTCAGGGGGTTTGATCTGGAAACAGAGCAGGCATTTCTACCTGTAGTGGTTATTAAGCACAGCACCAGGTGCTTTGTGCGAGGTTTGCACCTCTGTCTACAAAATGCTGCCAGACTAATCATCCAGACTAGATGTTTTCTAAAGATCAAGCCAAAGATCATTCACAGAAATGAATCAGGAAAGCCCTAATGTCTCTGTGATGGAGAAGGCTGGACTAGGTGAGCAGATTTTGTTTTCTTTCTGGCTCTGCTGTTTGCAAAATGCTTCACAGTTCAGGTTCACAGTCCTGATTTTCAGATTACAAATTGTTTTCTCCCAAAGGAGGGATCCATGCCAATGCTTAATTTTCAATACCATTTGCTTCAATGTTGCAGTTCAGGCTTTTCTGCAAATACATACTAAGGACTACCCATTTTTGTTTCAGTCTAAAAAAGCTGCTGAACAGTTTATTCAAACAATTCTAATGAATAATAAAATAAAAATATTACCCACAAGCAGAGAGCAGGTCTGGAAATCTTAATTGAAAAGCTTTTTAAAATTATAAATGATTGAAAGACCTCATGGCTTTCTGGGATGTGAGCCACCAGGATATATTTCACTGTCTAAAGCCTAATATTGTTATGCTGATTATGCTTTACAGGGAGTTGTAAGAGGCAACCCTCTCTGTTTGCTAAGATCTTTTATATCCCTTGTATGGAACATGGGAGACACCTTGAAAGAATGAGCAAAACTAGCACACAATGAGAAGGAAACACTGGCAACTTGGACTGTAAAATTACTGTGGAGCCACAGTCAGTGCAAACCTCTTTCTGCACTCTGCAGGCTGTCTTTATGGAGGTTTTATTCTGGTTGAAGTAGATCTCTTCCATTTGCACCCGTGAAAGCCTTCTGACTCTAGGTAAGACCTGAACTACTGCTCTGGTAGAAGTCATGCCACATCAAGTATCTTATTGCCGTTATAATTAGTACTAAATTTGTTCACTTCTCGTTTGGAGCGAGTTATCCAAGGGAACCTGAGAACCACCAGACCCTTGGAACAGAAATGGAGGAAAGCTGATCAACAGTACATTCAATGCTTTGTGATTTGTGCAGAAATCTTGAGAAAGATTTCAACTTGCAGAAATCCTAGAGAATTGCCACTCTTTGTTTCACTGCTTACCATCTTCAACAAAGAATAAAAGAGCCCATGAAAACAGTGCCTACTGAGTGTTGTGAGAACAGCAGTCGGTTTTTCCAGAATGTTTAGCTTCTGATGGTCCCCTCTTTCTGCCTTTCAGGGAACACATCAGTGGTGCTGAGCTGCAGATAAGTGGTGTTGTCTGGGAGAAGCTCGCACAGCGCCAGCCCTGCTGAGCCTCCCACGCACAGCTGAGGTGGCATGGTTTGAAGTGTGCTCTGCTTTTCCACACAGTAGTGGGGGTAAGACTGACTGGTGGGAGTTAAAATACCTCAGCTCCCGGTTTGCTTTTCAGAATAAGTTTTGATTAGATAATTGCTCCTGTAGAGGCCCAGCTGCATTGCCTGAATTCAGATTTATTTCTTTTTAAACACTGCCATCTATTTCTGTTCCTCCTTCCTCCTTACCCTATGATCCTGGCCATGGATTTACTTGTTCTTGAGTATCTCTGCAGGTGAGATGGTGTCTGCTTTACACTGCCTCCTTCTGGTCTTGTCTATCCTCCACACTACATGTATTGGTAGCGGGGAGAGACCATGAAGTGATTTGTCATCTGAAGAGAAGAGCTAAAAGTGATAATCAGAGTACAGCAGGGCTTTTGAATTCCAACGTGCTTTGTCTACACCTACATTGCAGATGACAGGTGACAGTTTTGATTTTCTAACCTGAGGGAAAACTGCCTGTCTGTGCTGAAAGGGGCATTCCAGCCATTGCATGCCAGGGACCATGGTGTGCACAGGAGAAATGGTCTTGTTTCTGTAGACATGCTGCTTCATACTATAGCCCAATAAACAGTCAGATATGTTCCCAAAAGACACAAGATGGCTGCTAGGAAAACTTCAGGGATGTGGTGTTTGGGTGTCTCTCTTTTGCATGTGGTATCTAGTTTTTCCCGTTACTGAAAAGTTGTGAAATAGGGGCCATATCTGAAGGTCTGTGATCATGAACTCTCTGCTGGAGATGTGTCTGCCTTGCTAGATGGGCAGCTTCAGTCAAATTTCTATATAGAAAAATGTGGCAAATATTAGCAAAAAATTTTCCCTGAGGGAATGGTACCACTTACACTGTGCTCATATGCATTTTAAAATACATTTGGCAGAAAAGTGCAAACAATTTCATTGTCATGGGTTTAGCTGATTTTGATCTTACTAAGATATTACACTTACCGTCACAGTTCAGAAGTAGATCTCACATTATGGTGAAAATATGAGCAAACATTTACACCATTTCGATTTCCAGATAAAAAATGTGACACTAAATGAGGAAATTGGTAAACTCAAGGTTAACTCTGCATTAGAGTTCAGATATTTTGTTGTATATCTTTGCTCCCCTAAAATGTGCCTCTGTCCTTCCTCCTTCCCTGAATTTGCTCTTCCTATCTTATATTCTTGTACACTGTCCTCATGAACTATTGAACAGCTAACACATTCCTTACCTGAGGGGCTTCACTCATGTGGTTAAATTATCCCTCTGTTCCTAAGTTTATAGAGCATTTTGAAGCTTTTTCTTGAAAGAAAACATTTTTCCTGGAGCTATTTCTGGAGATGGGATCATGTCAAAATGACCTTGACTTTGAAGACACTTCTGAGTCCAAAAGTTACTAGAGTTAAAATGCACTAGAATAAAAAAGCAGCTGGATCTTTGGTCAGGAAGTTCAAAACTTTGATGGTTGGCTACAATGTGTGTATTTGGAATCCTTTTCTATCCAGTATCAATGCTGAGGATCCTGCTGATACACAGTGGTTGTCCACAGAACATGCATCAGTAACTCCTCTTTTTTCTGTTGTTTAATATCCAGAAAAGCTGAGAAACACAATGAATATTTCCAGATAGTTAGTTTCCCATGAAAATAATTGCTATTACTGGCACAGTGCTCCTTAGCATTGCTGGAAGGCTCTGTGTGATTTGGGCAAGGCAAGAACCGTCACTGTCACTCAGAAGATCATGTGTGACAAAACAGGGAAAAGCTGGAGAAGTTTTTTGTCTTTCTAATTTTTTTAAAATAGAAAATTAAACGCTAAAATGGTCTCTTCATGATCAAATGGAGAACACATTGTTTTTGTTGCTGTCAGTTGTAAGGATCTCATGATTACTATGAAGTGAACACAATTTCTGTGGTTATCAGATGTCCTCTTATATTAGTTTCTCATGTGCTGTTTTAAAATTATACCTGCACCTAGCACTTCACCTAAAAAGCGAGTTTTAATTCTGCATGATGGTAAAACAGGAGCAACAAATTTCTTATTATTCCTGTCAGATGCCCTTGAGCAGCTGTAAACTGGAAGTGGAGTTGTGGTGGCTTTTGCCACTGAAGAAGACAGGCTTACCCAGGACTGAATGAGCAACGCATTCACATTCCCATATCATTACTCAGATATTCTCAGACTATTAGGCAGGGGAAATGAATTTAAAATTGAATACTCTTTAGTACAGATTCTTGAAATTACTTTTATTAATCAACACTGATTTTAAAACATTTTTTACATCATAATTTTTGCTGTTAAAGAGAGTAGCAGGGAACCTAACAAAGGCTTGGGAGCTAATGAATATAATTTTGTATTCCACGTGTCATGGCCCAGAAGCCAGGCTCTGACAGATTTCTTTATTGAACCTTCAGTCAGGCTCTTTGTGAGAGTCATTCTGTAAATGAGGGTTTGTAAGCCGTGACTGTGGAAAGGGTTCATTGTCCATAACAGTGGATGGTTCAAGGACCTGATTAATAGTAGTGAACAAACACTTTCACCTTGAAGGTCACAATTCAGATTTAGCCTAGTCTGAGAGTGACAGCAGCTTGTCTACTTCTCAGAGCTGTAAAGGGACAAGAGTGATTGACAGAAACTCATGTGGCAAATTATACCACAAAAATATACACTGGGGAGGACAAGAGGGAGGACTCTCACATCTTTAGAGATACCTTTGTAAGGGTTCAGCTAGTCTGGAAACCTTCCCCAGGATCAATTGTTTTGGAAGGCTCTGCAATGCCTGTGGAGAAGCACCTCTCACTATGCGGTCTCTCTGGTGAGCCTAAATGGACTCATTATCTAAACTGGGTCATATAAGTAAGTACTATCCCAAACATGAGTCCTGGGGACAGGTTTGCTGGGAAGACTGAGGAGCACTGGGGTGACACTGAGAAGTGTTTCTGCCATGCTGTGTATACTGTGATACATGAAGTTTTGTGCATGGAGTGCATGAGCTTTTAACACTTCCTTGGCAGGGATATTTCCTATTTCCTGCTGTTGTTGTGTCTGTTCCTGGCTTTGGTATCTGTCTGTAATACTGCCAGGACAGAAGCTGTTTCCAGCAATCATACAGTGCTTGGATCATTGAAGAGAGCTGAACCTCTTACTGCCTCTGATTGCTATTAAAAATGCAACATGTTGTGCAGTGGATGAGGAAGAGATAATTTCACTGATGCTACTGGTGCTAACTCTATTTTATTGAAAGATTTCAGGAACTACATTAGGACTGCCAAGAAGGTGTGACCGCAACAAATGTTCCAAGTTTGGTCTCTTACAAGCATGTAGAACTTGTGAAGATTTGTGTGTGAAATGAGAGATTGGCCCTGATGAAATCAAAGTATTCCATCTTTAAACTGATTAAAGCATACTTCCTGGGCTAATTGGTTAGTTAAGAATCCACTGGAGATTAGGAGGAAGAACTACATGCTTCTATCAGTGATATGACCAGATGTCAGTTGAGGTGGGAAGACCAAATAAAGATCACGCCCTTAAGTGGATCTGTAGGAACAGGGAGAAGAGTGTGATGAGCCAGTTTGTTGCTGATTAAGCATCAGCTAATCATGCCATTAATCAGAAAATCAAAACTAGACTTCTGGATGATAGAGTCAGTGCACTAATTCTTATTACCAGCAAAGGGAAAGAAGGGTGAGGGTGACTGGTGTGCCTTCCTCATACTGCTTTCCAAGTAGCTTGGCATACAAAATTGAATTTTACTTTGTTTGCAAAAGTTATTCTTCACAATGATATTTCCTTATGCTTCCGGAACACTCTTTACCATGTACCTTCAAAGTACATGGTAAGTTTCATTAATTTACCTTCAAAACATGCTCTACTCTGCTTAGCATCTCCTTGTGTTTGCTCTTGCACGACTTGTCTATGTTATTATGGAATTTAGGACATGAATGGCAAAAATGTGAATTTAACAGTGCAGCACTCACAACTGGAATGAACTGTCAACTGCTAATTATTCACTATGAATGTTCATGGATAACTGTGAATAACAGACACATCTGAGAGTTTTCCAATCTGCCTCTGGATGTTTCATAAGTACCAATATGGTGGCATTCATTGTATGATTTATTTGTTGTGAAATGTTTACTTGGCTCTGCTCCCATGTCTATACCACCAAGCCAACAGCTGTAGGACTCTAGCAGACTTTCTTGTGAGATATCCAGGGCTTCCTTGTTCAAATCTGTTCAGCAAATACAGGAAAAACAGCTTTTTTTTTTTTTTCTGAAGGTTTAGTATTTCCAGCTTCTGTTTGATTCCTGAAGCCCAGAAGCATCAGAAAAACAAAAGCAAATGAACAGAGAAGGGATTCCTTAAAAGAGATCTTTCTCAAACAGAAGTCATTGGCAATCAGTGATTCCTTCATCAAATCCAGTCGACGCCTGTGTGCTGTTCTGCAGGAAATCACACTGAACAGTTCCAACAGTATCTTTGGGATCCTGCCAATTTTAAAGCCTCCAATGAAACCTCAGGTGAACATCTAAGGGTGAAGTGGAATCAGTAGTGACATTTTTCCTGAACCATTTCTTCCATATGGCTGGAAGTAAAATGTGTGCTGTCGGGATCCTGCAGCAGTCCTGTGAGAAACCTTTATTTAAGGAGACCTGTGGACACCCACTACTGTGCTGTCAAAATAGAGGCTAATCCAGTGTAGCCCTGCTGTCAGCTTGAAATGCAGACCTTCTCTTGCCTCTTCAGTTATTGAATACTCTGTGAGGACTGTCAGCTCTGGCTCTCTGGGGTGGCTTTCAGAGTTGCTGGTTCTAAAGTTTTAAAGCAGCTAAAAAAAGTTTTATAGTAGCCTTCCAGTACCTAATGGTATCCTATGGGAAAGCTGGGGTGGGACTTTATACAAGGATGTGGAGTGATAGGACAATGGGTGATGGCTTTCCACTGAGAGTAGGTTTAGATTAGACACTAGGAAGAAATTCTTCTTCTGTGACGGTGGTGAGTCACTGGAACAGACTGTGGATGCCTCATCACTGGAAGTGTTCAAGACCAGGTTGGATGGGGCTTTGAGTAATCTGGTCTAGTAGAAGGCATCCCTGCCCATGGCAGGGGGGTTGGAATCGGATGATCTTTATGGTTTATTCCAACAAACCATTCTACAAAAGGAAACGATCACTGAAACACTGAGTTTGGTCTACAGTCAGAAATCTTAAAACTTCTGGGGATATTTGATATTTTTGGCTCTGGTTAATGAGCATTTTGTGTATGACAGTGGTCACGTTTTCACATGTCTCAGCAACCACAAAAGCCAGAGAGACTAGAACAACAACAACAACAACAACAACAAAAGATCCTCCCTGAATTCCAGGAGCTGAAGCATTAAGTAAAGCACTGTTTTTGCAAAAACTGGCTGTCCTAGTTTTGGCTGGGATCGAGCTAATTTTCTTCAAGGTAGGAAGTATGGGACTGTGTTTTGGATTGGTGCTGGAAACTGTATAACATAGGGATGTTTCTGTTATTGATGAGTAGAGCTTACATAGAGTCAAGACTTTTTCTGACTCTCACACCCTCCCACCAGCAAGGGAGCTGGGGATGCATGAGGAGCTGGGAGGAGAGACATTGACCAAAAGGACATTCTAAACCATATGGCATCTTGCACAGCATTATAGAGCTGGGGAAGAACAAGGAAGGAGGGGACATTCAGAGTGATGGCATTTGTCTTCCCAAGTCACTGTTTTATGTCATGGAACCCTGCTTTCCTGGGAATGGCTGATCCCCTACCTGCCAAAGGCAAGTAATGCATAAATTCCTTGTTTTACTTTGCTTGGGTGTGTGGTTTTTGCTTTACCTATTAAACTGCCCTTATCTCAACCCACAAATTTTCTCACTTTTACTCTTCCTGTTCTCTCTGTTGTCCCACTAGGGGGTACTGGGTGAGTACTAGGCTGTGTTGTGCCTAGTTGCCAGGGGTGTTAAACTCAGTGCTGTTCTTTCTCTGGAGACTGGCCTCATATATGTTGGGTTCTCTGTTTCCAGTGTGTGCTTGTCAAAACATTTCACTCTTCCTTTCCAGCCTGTGTGGTGACTGTGGTTGATGCCAGCTACTCCCTGCCCCCCTGCCTTGTTTTGATTTGAAAAGCTTAACTCTTTTAGGTAACAGATGTTTCTCTGCCTAAAGATGCCACCCATAACAGGGAAATAATCTCCTGAAATGGAAAGGGGACATTAGCCTGGGCTTTGGCATGTCAGATCTGAAAGGAGAGTGGAAGTATTCTGTCAGCAACCTCAGGCAGAGCTGGGCTGGCAGGGTTGCCATGGCAATTAGCTTGTTTATCACATCAAGGTCCTGATAATCAAACAGCAGAGGATGTAATTCAGAGAGCTCTGAAAGTAAAATATGCATATCTGTATGTATTAAGTTGCAAGAAAATGGGCAGGCAATCATGAAGTAGTGTTAGTTTGGACCTTGGTTTGAGTGGAGTGAAATAACTTATAAAAGCTGAGAAGTTTTATTGCATAAGACAGTGTTTGCATAAGAAATATGTATCCCCTTGTGGGATGATCCAATTATACGAATAAGCAGACTGGAACTATGGGATATTAACAGATGGATGCTTAAAATTTTAATTCTTTATTTCTTAACTGTTATTGATATAAGAACAACTCTTTGATATGCAAGCTCCTGTACAAATTTACCTGGTTACAAAGTATTAGTTTAATTTTGAAGAGAAGCAATAGGTTTGGTTGAAAGAAACAGGCATCAGTTTGTATGAGATGTCTGCAGTAATCACTAACCTGCTTAACTGGACTTTAAAGGTCAGGCCACATGTAATTGGAAAAAATCATTCCCTTTGGATTCACAAAAAGTTCTTGCACTTCACCTGGGTTCAGTAGGTGCAAAGGAACAAAACCAGGAATATTACTTAGTCAAGCATGGGAGCTCTTGAGCAGGGAAATTCAGAGACCCTCAGCCTTCCTACAGGCACTGGGAGCCCAGGTGTCTCTGCAGACTCTGCCTCCCCATGCAAATGGCCTTTGTGCTGTTTATGGACTGGGCCTTTGCACACATCATCGGAAAGCTTCAGAAACAGAGAAATGACCATACATGAGAGAAACTGGAAGCCAACAGTCAGGGTCTGCTGTGGCAAAAATAAGCCTAAAATATGCACCAAACTATAATGCTATAACTGAGTAAATTATATGCTTCAAAAGATCCCTGCATACGTATTTAGCAAGTGCTGGCTATGAATTTACTCACACCATACTGTGTATATTTGAGTGACTGGAACAATTCCTGAGGTTAATTACTAAACTAACCAAAGGCCTTGACTCATCTGGAATTGATGGAGAGAGCTGCACTTACTCCTCAAATTTATCAAGTAAACACAATTATGCTGGTCCTGACACATGGCTTGACTAATAGCACAGGCTACTGGAGTAAAACACTCTGCCTTGGCATGTGTCTCAGCCTCAGAAACTGTCACGCACCATGAGACGAGAGCTGGTGCAGGAGGGAAAGCAATGCCCACCCACTGGGTATCCCCCCTGACGCCTTATTTTTAAATTACACTGCATTACTGGAAATTACAGAAAAATATGACATTCTCAACCCTGGAAATTTGGGATATGTCTGCAGATAATTCTCACTAAGTGGTTTTCTGTTTGTAAGATACAAAGAAGTCTAGTTGGCTACAGCAAGCAGGACAATAAGCAAGATGAACACAAAGCATTGAGGTCTGAGCTGGTGTCTAAACCAGCTGCCAGTGAACTTCCATTAGAATTTTCAGTGGGAACAAGAACTGAGAATAGCTGGAGAAGAATGTCTTCCAGCCATCCGAGAAGCCCGATGCAAACTGCTGATCTGACCTCTGCTTATCAGTCTTTGCTGAGGCTGGCACGTATGCAGAGGGTGTAACTGCATGTCAGGGAGCCATTGCCAAAGGAATCCAAAGATCTCCTCTCCAGCCTGTCTCCCTTGCAAGCCATTCTTGGTGCTTCCTTCCCTTGACTTTCACTGCATGTTTATGTACCCTGTACAGTTATCTTTGTTCATGAGGTTTCTCCAGGACGGATTTTCTTTCCCTAAATTGAATATCTTTTTAAGTAAGCTTTCTGCTAGACACACACAGAATCACAAACCTTTAAACAGAGATGAAGGCCGGGCAATGAATCTATAATTTCCAAGGTTGGTTTGTGATCTGAAAGCCTTTTCCACTTCTAAGGTAATAATAATCATATGCTTAAAAAACATGATTATGTTCTTCATTCATTACTAACTTAGGTGTGCAGTTATGGACATTCCCACTTAATAAAGCCCTCAAATATGATTAAATCCTAATAAAGCCCAATCTTAGGTGTTTATCTGAAGTGGCACAATTTGTTAGTGCCTTAAGTGTCCCTCTAACAAATCCTATCTAAATATGGAATTATGAAGCAGAAAGTGACATCCATAGCTCCAGAATGATAACATTTTGTCCTGGTTCTGGAAAGAATGGGGTTAATTTTTGCATTAGCTGGGGGGCTGGGGAAAATAAAGACTTTATGTTAAGGGGGGGAAAGTTAAGACTAAAGGTTATTCTATACCATGTATTACCACAGGTGGGGTGAAGAGATTTTTCCAGGGGCAAAGGAGTGCATCCAGAGAGAAGGGGTCCTTCCAGTTAGGATAGTGTGGCTGCAGTTAGGTTGGCTTGAGCTCTGCAGTAAGAATTTTGCATGTGAATCACTCTCTCTCTTTTGTACACTTTTATTATTAATATTGCTGCCATTACTATTTGTTTTCTTATCTCATTGCTGTTTCCAGTAAATTATTCTCATCTCAACCCATGATCCTTACCTTTATCTTTTGTGTCTCCAATTCTTCTCCCCAGCCCACTGCAAAGGGGAAAAGGAGGGGGAGCAAGCAAGTGCCAGTGTGGTGTGGAGAGTCTCAGTGGGAATGCTAAGTTGGGGACTACCATTCCTAAACCATGACACATTTATTAATAGAGGTGGTCCTGAACACTACCAGCTTTTAGAACAGTTTTCAATTTTTGGTTAGTCAAGGCTGCATCCTGCCTGCCCGGGAGAACTGCAGCACTTTTGACATAAAATTTCCTAACTTCCTGTACCATTTTGGCTGTCAAGAAGGGTGTGGCAGTAAAAGTACAGTACCAGCCTTTGGGTACCCCATCAGGTGCCATACAGGCCCCTGGCAGCACTTGAGAGCCAGGGGGAGGGATATGCATAGGGACATATCACCCACAAGTAGGAATGTGCCTGGTGCAGAGTGAGATGCCTATCCTGCCCTCCTGCTGCTAGCTCTCTGTAACTGCATTTGTGATGTCCTTGTGCTTGGGCTTTGCTTTTGTTCACAAAATTTTCATGGGACAGCCCAAGTGCCAGAAAATTGTAGAAAAGTGCCTGAAGTATCTGTTTTCAAGTGGGAAAATGGGAAACATGATTACAGAGCTGGTGTAGGAAGAGTTGAGCTAAGAACTGTAGAATCATAGAATGGTTTGGGTTGGAAGGGGCTTTAAAGGTCATATAGTACAACCCCACTGCTAATGTAGAGTAATATGTTTCTTAAAGAGAAGAAAAGAAATGAAAGAAAGCCTGGACAGGCTTTATGATGACCCTTTTAGAGTCTGAATTTAAATGCTTCATGTAGCAGGATTGTAGAAAAGCCAGCTCTTCATTATGTATAATGTCTGTATCTTCTGGAAGACCTGGTGCACTTAAGCAATCAAAAAGAAAATGTAATTTTGACAATTCTTTAAAAAAGAAGAAGTAAAGGGGAAGGGGGAGGGTGGAAAGGTTGAAAGTACTAGTTTGCTCTATCATGGGTTTATTTTCATGTGGTTTTGTGATCACAGAAGCACTCTGCCAAACTTGCCCTTTTTTTGTGAAATGATGTGAATCAAAGTTCAGTCATTTTCTGGAGTGAAAAGCTTTTTGTTCTCTTTTTGTAGGTACCAAATTGCAGTGTGCACCAAAGAGAAAGTAAGATGAGTGAAGGTCTTGCACCATACTAGTAAGAAGTCAATGTAGTATTTGAGGACAGTTTAGCTAGATGTATGCAGCTTATGGAATAAGCACCTGTAGTGCTATAAAGCCAAAAAGCTCAAGGTCAGGCATTGAGACAGTGATTAAAAGAAGTGTTTCCCTTAGAGAGCTACATACACTAGGCTGCAGCAGGTGGCAGAAGCTGAGCTGAACAAGTGTCTCTGCACCTCCAGGAGTGCATCCTGGTGACAGCCAGTCCTACTCACAGGGCATTGAGACACCTGCTTCTGTCCCTGGGCAAGGTCTGAGAGCCAGTCCACAGGCAGGGAGAGACAGCACGGTTGCTGATCCTCTCTTCACTTTCTGCTGGCTCCTGGCTTGGACAAGGAGCTGCATTTTGCTGCTGGTTATCATTGCTGAGCCTGCAGGCAGGATAACTCATGTTCTAAACACCTAGCTGTCCTTGTGTGACACAAGTGACAGCTGGATCACTGGTCCCTTCAATAAAGTCCTGCATCTCTTTGTTGGTTACTGACTACCGCTGATGCAAAGAGCTGTGCTTTCTCCCCAAACTTGGTAGATGTTTCCTGTCCCTAACTGCCATGAATTATTTTCCCTGAGTCTGAGTTATTTCCCCAGATCCTCTGAAACTTAGGACTTCCACAGCTGAGATACCCTAATGATTCAGGGTTGTTATGATTTACAATCCTAATTAGATTCCTCTGTGCATTATGACTGATTTTCTAATTGTGGGATAGCCTGCTATGCTTTTCAACAGGATTTCTCTTTCATTCAGGGAACATGATTAGTCCTGCTCTGGGGGGTCCTTTTTGCTATATTTCCAGTCCTTAGATGGCCTCTGTGTTTGGTAGTCTTACTACAAACGTTATGTGCCAGAGCACAGGTTTGAGAGAGATTTGGATAGGCACCAACCCCTTCTAATGCCCTGATTTCCCTAGCAAGGAAACCCTGATGCACAATGAAAGAAAACCACTGTATTTCCAAAAAAGCATCTAGTCTGGATAATCAGGGATAGAGGGGTACTGAGTAACTCTGCAGGTAAAGCAAAGTACAGCTTATATGACCTTCATCTTTTACTGCCGTGGAGGAAATGTTCACAGCAAATGCTTTAAAAAAAGCAAACACTTTAGGGACCTGGAGAAGATGGTGGACAGGGCTGTCATGATTGAATAGATGTGATGCTGCTTGGAAAAATGGATTCTGTCTGTACTGGAGCCACAGGGCTTGTGTGTGATGCTGGGCAGAGAGATTCTAATTCTGTGTTCTCCATATCCTGCCTGTGCACAACACAAGCTGTGGAGTCTGTTGGTAAAACAGAGGAGAGAAATCAGCAACCAGACTCAAAGCAATTAAAGTGCCTCAAAACCTAACATCTCCTACCAAGTCAGGACTTTCAAATGCAGCACCCAGCACAGCTGGACATTTCAGATGTAATATCTCACCGTCTCAACTCCCCATCTCCATGGGAAGTAGTAATACCACATCAATTCTCAAGATTTGCTGTGTATATCAATCAATTATTTTTTCAAACCACTCAAACATTGTAATGATGAATGTTTTAAAGAACTTATGATTAATGTTGTCTTCAGATTAAGTCTTCACAGTGTACATAAATAAGGCCTAGGGCTGAACATAGACAAATTAAGATAAAATGAATTACAGAACAGCTGCTTCTGGGGGAAGTGAATCCACTGTACTCTCCAGGCAGTGAGTGCACTTGAAGATGGTGCATGTGGGCATGAAATTAAAGTCCAGGACACGTGCTTTGCCCACAAAACACTGAAGCAAGCTTGCACAAACTTGCCTCTTTTCATTGTTGTCTTTGATTTTGCAACTTTTCAACCTTTTTCAATCGATGAGATAGTTTTTAATGTATTAAATGTACCAAGGCAATGCAACAACTCCAAGAGAGAATTTATTTTTATTGGGTGCATGAAGCACATTTGAAAAAGAAGAATTCAACCCTCTTATATAAATAACAGTAGTAAATGCTGGAAATCACATGGCTAGTAGTGACATGCTGGTGTGGCCTCGTCATGGACACTGTGGAGGCCACAGTCCCCTTTGAACAGTACCAACACAAGATTCTTTCCTGGGTCATATTGTGTAGCATCCCTGTCTGGATTTCTGCCTCCATCCTTGGCTGTCTGTGTGTCTTGGTACACTTCACTCCTGGGCAAGGAAGCACTGTTCAGCCATCTTCTGACTTTTTGAGAAAGGACTGTAGGAAAGAGAATGGAGAGGGGATTTTATCAATGCATACAAGTAACTCAAGGGTGGGTGTCAAGAGAAGGGGACCAGTAGTGTTCTGTGACAGGTCAAGAAGCAAAAAACTGAAACAGAGGAAGTTTTATCTGAATATTAGGAAAGACTTTTTTACTTTGAGGATGCTAGAGCACTGGCACAGGTTGCCCAGAAAGGTTGTGGATCCTCCTTCTCTGGAGATATTCAAAACCTGCCTGGATGTGATCCTGGGCAGTCTGCTCTAGGTGAACCTGCTTTAGCAGAAGGGTTGGACTAGGTAATTTCCAGGTATCTTCCAATTTGAACCATTCAGTGACTCTGGTTGTGTGGCTGATAATCCATATTTCCTCTCCGTCTTTCTGCTTTGAAGCTCATGGGCTAAAACTGTGCCCTGGCTTTCTGTTATGAATTTGGCTGTAATTTAGTGTGAACATGAGTCGTGGTTGCCAGCAGCAAGAAAACCCTGGACCATGCTTTCTGGCTCAGCTTGAGTGTCTCAGGCAGCCTATGGTGAGGGCTTCCTGGGCACAAGAGGCACAGCCACCCTGGAGCTGGCAGCAGCTCTGAATCCCTGCAGTTTCGGGCAGCACAGGGGGGACAGCAGATGGGGACAAGGCAGCTGAACTGGTGCTGCTGGCAGAAAGTTGCAGGGAAGGAGCTCAGAAGAGCTCAGACTTCTCTGAAGCGTGACCTGGGCTAGTGATGAATTAGCACACAGGAGTCAGTGAACTTCTAGCCCTGAGGTTTAGTGTACATCCCCAAAGCTAAATTAGGAGGCTCTGTCACAATCCAGCTAAAGCTGAGGTGTCTTCCTTCACTCGGGTGCATAAAAAATATGGGGTCAAATCATCCAGAGGTTCTAGCCACAGAGATCCTCCACAGGATAGCAAACAGAACATCTCACTTGATGGGGGCTTCAGGCATTTTTTCTTCATTAATTCTTCTGCTATAGCTCCTCCTGGGAGACCAGACCCAGAACTAGCAGTGGTGGATTTCTGACTCTCATCCCCTTCCCTGCCATATGCACCATCTTGCTGTACAATGCCTGAGCACTCCTTTGCATAACTAGTACTTTGTTGTGGAGGGAATCCAACCTATACTAAATTACAGGTTGGCCAATCTGAGCTTGCCAGTTCAGCTGGAAAACAAACAACCTCATCTAATTTCCTGCATGTATGTTTTTCCTGCATATTCTTTAGCTTTGCCTTGGCATTTCAATAGCAGCAGGAGACTATTAGCTTGTCAACAATGGTCTATTGCATTGACATTATCTCTTAATTACACAATTACTTTGTTATGTACTGTAGTATGAGCAATAAAACATTTGAAGTACTTCAAGCAAATGCAGTTTTAAAGGTTTAAAAGAAAAAAGACACAATCCAACTCTGATTCAAACTACCTGCTAAATGTAAGTACTTTTCCCCCCCCTCTCTTAATAGATTAAGGAATTAATTGTACAATTAGTGCTAGAAAAGGTGTAGGTGAAATGATTGGTAAAGTGGTGCTCTTTGTCTTTTCACACTGATAGACACGTCAAGAGAACGGAGCTGCTTTACTCACATCACTCCTTGTTCTATCGCCATGGGACCCCTCAGAAATTAACTGGATTCAGCACAGCACATGCCACGTGGCTGGAGGCATCCTAACAATGCCCTGCATCTGCTGGCTGTGCCATCAGGCTGGCTGGCCTGACCACACTCCTGGGTACTATGGAGTTGTCTCCTAGCACCAGGTCCAAATCTGGGTAACAGCGCTGGGTTTTCACTTCAGAGAAGCCAACCTGGTATCATGGTATCATTGGCACTGCTGCTGCCTGAAGGGGTGCTGGGGATGCAGCTCACAGCCAGGCACTCTGGCAACCCACTCCCATCCCTGCCAGGTTATCACTTACTGGCAGCTGTGTTGTCATGCCCCAGACTTGGTCCCAAAGGAGTCAAGGATACTTTGTCATTGCCCTTGGATGACAGTAAAACTTGGGACTTTGTAGCCTAGATAAAACTGGTGCACTTGGCAAAGGTTTTATTTTAGAAGCAAATCTCATTATCCCCTTAAAAGTCCAACTCTGCTGACTTCTAGACTTATATTTTTTTCCTACAACCCTTGCTTTGCCTCCTGACAAAATCAATATCCTAAAAATAAATAAATAAGCATAGAGTGCAAGCATCTAAATTGAAAAGCAGCAGCTGGCAGAACCATGCATCTTTAATCTAGATTTAGTCACCCAGATAAAGTGAAACTTTGCAAGAACCCTCAGGCAAAGCATTTGACAAATTTTCTGTGCTGCGCTTCAGAAGGCCATGAGTCCTTTCCCCATTACAGGTATAAAAGAACAACAACATGGGAATGCTCCCAGTCACTTCTCCCACAGCTCCCCTCAGCCTCTCTCCCGGGATAGACGAGGAACATGATGGTGACTTTGGCTAAGGATTTGCGTGTTTGCACAGAGGAGGAGGAAAGCTCCAGGGGTTGGTGGGAAAGGGTTGGGATAAGCTGTAGGAGCAAGCAACAGATCCAAACACCTGGCACGGTTTCACTGACATACTTGCATTTTGTCAACCCCTCTATGAGAGGAAAACCCCTTTACAAAGAAGAGGCCTGTTTTCCTGGAGGATGCTTTGTTTTTTTGATTTTATGAGAACCCTAGAGGGAGGATTCAGGGATGATGACTTGAGCAGGATTGCTTTTCTGCTAATGTTGCCAGTCAAGAACTGCACAGATATATAACAGAAAGATACTTGCAGCAGCTCAGTTCCTCCCCTACTCCCATTGCTGGGGAATTTTACCTGATACCTTATTCTGTGACTAGCTCTTTCTGGCAAGCAAAAAAAGGTAACATAATGTTGCATTATTTGGAGAAGAATGAGAGAGGAGAAAATGCAGGTCTGTTATACATCACTCAGGGAATGAAAATCAGCAGCTCTGAAGAACAATCTGCATGTGGATATTACAGTGATGGCTAATGAATAAGGCAGTGAACAGAGCATGCAGGTTTTTACACCAGTCTTTGCTTCCTTGGGCTTCTCATTGGGTTTGCAACACACAGTTTAGCTAAAATTCAACGGCTGTTCTGCACTGAAATATTTTTCAGAGCTGGAGATAAGTCTAAGCTGCACTGAGATGTCAGTGGAGATCTCAGCCCCCCCGTGACATACTGGAGATGGATTTGAGCCTATTCAGGCTTTGCAAAAGTGTGAATAATTTTAGGAAGGATTTTGAAGGCAGAAAATATTAGCATTTTTGGGAGAAGGAATCCTGTGCATAGAAGCAGCGGGGAACGGGGGACAAAAACCAAGAGGGGAATGCTTTTCCTTGCACGAAATAAATGTTTCCTAGTAGCCCCTGGGTAGTGCATAGGAAGTGGATAGAGATTTATTTGTCCTTTTAATATATTCATGTCTCTTTGGATGTGTGTTGCACACACTAACCGCTCTGGCAACCCTGGTCTCAGGCTCACAAAATGTTTTCAAAATAGGGTTTTTGTGTTTGCTGCCGTTGGCCTGATGAAGCTATAATGGCAGAGAAGTTCAAAGGCACCATATGCTGAACCCTGGCTCTTTGGTTTTTTTTCACCACATAGATGCAAATATCAGCTATCAGCTAGAGATTATGCAAAATAATTCATTTTGAATGATAGGAATAAACACTTTTCAAACATCTGCATGAAGACAAAAACCAGAAGATGATGACAATCTGAAAGACAGGGTGGCAAGGACAATATGAACAATTAGCATGTATGGGTAGACATGAGAAGAAAAGGGCATGCTTTGTGGTACTTGTTGCCACAAGTGCTGTACATTATAGAATTATGTGCTTGTTTTATGCCTTCTTTTTGGCACTGCATCTCAGATAGGTCCTGCCCTCCTGTCCAACCTCTGCAACTCAGTGGAAAGTGATTTGTGTCTTTTGAGACATCTAATTTTTTAAGCCTCGGATTCAATTTGGTTGCCATATGTTCTTCATAGAATTTGATATTTCATTATTAAAAATGTTTACTGAGCTGTAAAGACCAATGTTTCATTTTTTCAGAAATGGGTCTCTTGAATTTAGATTGTGGTTGTTGAGGGTGTCTTTCTATTTAGACGAAAATATGAAATATTTTGACACATTTTAAAGCTGATTAATTTTCTATTCTAGGTAAGAAATGTGTGAAAATAGTTTTCTTGAGCAAAATTCCTGACCTATTCTGTTATTGTGTTTTGCCTATTCTGCATATGTGCTGTTTTCCAGCAACAAACAGCCCTGTAGGATCATGGGGAAACTTTGGTCTTTTTCTTTTCTCTGCCTTATTCTTCCTGCCTAGGAGCTACTCTGCAGTATAGAATAAGCATTTCTTTTTTATTTTCTTTCTTCCTTCTTCAATCTTGCAGCACACCCGCCTCACTGTGCTCCCACTCTTTTGAGTCTTTCTGCTTTGTCTGCATTTCTGCAAATGAATCATTTTTTTGCATCTGTTTTTGTGAAAAAGAAAAAAACACAAAGCAAAACAAATGAGTTCTGTGAAATGTCAAGGAAGCTGTTAAACAACAGTCTTGAAAACGGCACCTTAATTGCATTACTAATGGGAGTTCTTATCTAATTGAAAAGCAACGAAGCAGATAATTTTTTTTGTTGTAGTTTCCATTAACCACTGCCTGAGAAGTGGAGAAATGAAGAGGAACCACAAAACAAGCCTTTGCAAGGGCTGGGGGTCTCTTTGCCAGAGAGAGGGATGTGCCTCCTTGGAGACTTGGCTGCCCACCTCACTCACCTACCATTGGAAGCACTGGTGCTGCCTGTGGAAGCCAGTGGGAGGCTGAAGCAGCCACGGAGAAGGAATGCTGGGCACTCACTAGGTATGCATCAAAGCCATCTCCTCACAGGTGGTGTGACACCCACTGAGGTGCAGAGAACTGCAAGCCTCAAACTTCTGGGCTTTGCAGAGCCTGTTTTTATAAAAGTTTTATTGCTTAACACCACCTATCTGCGAGTAGCTGACGCAGTCAGTTGCAGTAGAAACTTTATTTTTGGGTAAGCTTTAATAAAACCTTGGGCCATAGACTGAAGTGCACAGAGAAGGTGCTCTGTACCTAGGATACCTTAGGGCTCCCGTATCAGGCTTACTGCCCGTGTGAGGACTGGTTTGCACAGGCACACAGGCCCTGACCTGTCTGCAATTACTGCCTCTGGGATGCACTGGGGGTGCTGTCCCTCCTCGACACTCTTTTGAAATACGTGCTCAAGCAATCAACATTTCTCATTTCTCCTCTGAGAGCGGATAAGCATGTGAAAATTGATCTGTACTTGTCCAGTCAGTCCTGCCCTCCCATCTCAGGAAAACCTTGACAGATTCAATCAATTCCACAGCAACCAGTAAGCTGACAAAAAAACTAGATCCTGGTTGGAAACCAGCCTGAAGCAATGGCATCATACAACCAGAATTTAATAATGTGACACTTTGTGAAAGAAAGTGAGAGGGGTTCCTGCCTCACTGCTCTGTGCTCCTTTTGGAAAAAGCATACTGTTCTGGGGACTCTCTTGGGCTGTGGGGATGGGAAGCAAGGGAACCTTCTGGCTGGGTAGGTTAATGCCATTGTGCTAAGAAGCAATGGCAATCTGGCCTCAAAAAGGCTATGGGACTTTACTCATAGCTCTTCTCATTCCCTAGTAGGTGTGCAAATCAGCACGTTTGGTGCAGGGATGATGGGGATTCAGTGCCAGGAATTACGACTTAAATGTGTTTGCTTCTATCTGATCAATTAAAAGAAAAGCTGTATGGTTTTCTTGCTCCTGCATGTAATTTCTGTTTGAAAGTAAATATTGCATCCAATTGGTCTGGAGGCTTAGAGCTTATCCACACCTAATATTTATGAGTGTTTGTGGCGCATAAGTGAAACAAATGGTAACCTAAATCATACTGGGAGAATATGAAGGATCAATTCAACAAACAAAACAGGCTCTGATTTTGTTAGCTATACAAATACACACAAAAAGTCCCATTCAGGGAATAATACATATCTTCTATTTCAGCAGCTTCTTTCACTCTCCGAAGCTCGCCTAGGGATGGTGTACCCAGGATCCCACCAGGCACATCTTTGGCTATGCGCAGTAGCTGCGAGTCCTGTACACAGAGTCCTTCCTATCAGCCTGTCCTGCAGGTGCTGCACAATTAATCCTAATCACAGATCATCACAAACTGAGTAATTGAGTAGCAATTGAGTAGCAAATGCTGCTCAATTGTCCAAGCAAAGGAGAAGAGACTACCCAGGGAACTAGCGGGGGAGCAGAGCTCGGCACAGCACAAATGCCTGTGTGGAGAGCTGATGTAGATAATATTCTTTTTCATGGAAAAGTGCCAAAGGTCCCTTAGTGATGATACACAGATAAGAAAACCTCAGAATTTGTATTTCATTTGAAATACCTCTGTGCCAACAGTGGACCCCAGTCAGTAATGATACACTGGGGAAGTTGTTTGGTATAGACTCTGTTAGTAATAGACTATTTCTTATTTTTTTCACTTGCACCTCTTCACATGCCAGTGTTACTATTTTAACATTATTTTCCTGAGAAATATTTTCACCTCTGTTGGTAGAACAGTTTAAGCAGAATATTGCAATAATTAATAAAACCAACTGGCCAATTTAATTTTATTTAAAAAAACATCATTCTGATCAGGATAAAAGTCTCAGCACTGACAATCCTCAGGGAAATTCTGCATGATTACCTTTTGATATCCCTGGCATTTTCTAGCAGCAGAAATCCTGCAGTGTTTCTGAAACAGAAGTTGCTGTGCCAGCTTCCTCCAGCAGCCTAGCTCAAAGGCAGCTGCCAGATGTGCTGCTGGAGGCCTGCACCTCCCAAACATTTTTGGCACCACAGCTGCACATTGCACCCTCCTGCTGCACCACAGAGGAGTCTCAGTATTGGACAGTGACCTGGGCCATGGGACAGGGATCCCGGGATGGTTTTCAAACAGCTTGCTTGAGCTGAACATTATTGATAGGGGCAATCTCTGACATCAGTGGTGGTTTTGAGGTTACAGCTCTTAGGATCAGAAAGGGCTGCTCTGGGAATGTGGACGTGGCAGAGTGGTGACATCAGGAGCTTCTGCTTGAGGACACACTGTCCCTGTGGCAGCAGGCTAGGCTCTTTCCACAGATGGCAACAGGGGCATGGTGGCCTCTAGAGGCTGAAATCTTGGCTCAGACTTCCAGAGACACTTGAGGCTCTTGAATTAATGCAGAGAGCTCATTCACTCATGGGGAGTCTTGTGATATAATGAGATGTACTGTTTGAAGGCTTGTGGCTAGTTATGTCTCCTCCTTCAATTTCTTTTTCTTTTCATTTCTAGTCAGATAAAACAGTGCAAATGAAAAGAATAGTGGAGGTGTTCAAGCAATTTTTTTTTTTTAATTATCATCTGAGCAAAATTACACACTTCACTTTAAATGAAAAGTACTATTTGAGTAACAGATAATGTCCTGGAGATGTTTTCTAAAAATGAATTTCTATTCTTTCCTTCAAATGATGTCTCCAGGAATGTGCTCTATTTCTGTCTGGTTTTACTGAGGGTATATACAAGTATTGCTCCCTGCAGAGAGTGAAGAGAACTATAAGTCTTTTCAGGTCACTTTCCATGATTCTCTCTCCTCTCTGCATCACTTTTGATGCTTGTCCCCTTCTGCTGTGCTGGTTATGCTGCTCTCATCACTCACTCACTACATCTCCATAGAGGTACCTCCACTCTTTTACTCCTCTCCCCATGAATGGGCGTTGTTGCTTTCTCACCTGTGTGGGAGCATTTCTCCTGACTGTGCATGGGATAACCTCTCTGAATGGGGCCTCCTGTTATCGTCCATCAGACTCTTCTTTAGCATTTCATTGCCCTGATTTTAAGGAAAACAAGTGATGGGTGAGGGCGAACCCTGCTTATCAGCTCAAGTTTTGTGTCCTCCTGCTTCCTCAGGCACGCCCATGTGCCCCTTGCACCTGCCCATCTCAGTGCAGTGGTCAGAGCTCTCCTGGGGGGGCTTCTATCCTTGGCCTTGGTCCCTCTACTGTATGTTCAGATACAATAGTGTTTTTAAAGGCCTTCCTGGGCTGAAAACAATTTGGAGCCATGTAGAAGTGTCTCCAACAGCCTCTCAAGCTGAAGGGCTGAGCCTACAGAGGCGCTCACAGCAGAAACACTGCTAGAAAGGAACTGTCAGGAGACTCTTGGAGCTAATAATAATAATGATAGTGTTGCAGAACTGAAGCAGAAGAGATAGAGGTCATTAGGAATGAAGAGAGCTATTGAAGTAGAGTAGAAAGGTATTTTAGAGAAGTTGAATATATTAGCAAGCGAATGCTGGTTAAAAAAAGTATTGACACAAATCGGCTTATGATTAAAAGTTGAATTAGTGAACATAGTCAAGAGGATTAAAGAGGAAAAATCAAGCTAAATAGTTGAGATAGTAATAGTGCACTGGCTTTGAGCAGGTTTGGTTAATCAGACTGCAACTTGTGCTCTCTCTGCAGAGAGAGAGCACAGAAGAGCTGGTGAGCAGTGAGCCGAGCAGCACAGTGGGGACTGCTGGTGCTGGGCAGCTCCTGGGAAATCTCTCACAGGCTTCTTCTCACAGGTTCCTTGGTGAGGCTGTGACTGAAGTACAGGGCAACCTCCTCATGCTAGGGGTGTCCCTTCAGGTTTTGGGGCTTGTTAATATCTTTCTGCTGGAAGTTGCATTTCTGTGAGTGGTATTTGAGCAGACACAAAGGACAGTATTTTCAAACCTGACTGTTTGCATTTATTGCCATCCTTTTTCTCCAGATAGGGGTTTGGGCACTAATGGTACTTGAGCAGGTAATAATGCTTGCTACTCCACCTCGTTGCAAGGAGAAGATTATTGGCACCTTTTGAAGAAAAGTAGATTACTGGAAAATTTGTGGAAAAAACTCCTGGCAGTGTAGTCAGTACACGACGTCAGTTACTGAGCAGCTTCCCTTCTTCTTGTCATAACCAGAATTGTCCTGCTTACCTCTACTAGAATTGTGCTGCTGGCATTACTTCAGAGTCCTTCAGAGCATCTAGCTTCACTAGCAGCAATTCTTCACCATGGCTTAATGCTCTTTTTCATGTGAGAGGGAGGTGGTTTCCCAGTAGAGACCAGTCTGACAAAGGCATTGCCATGACTGCAACCCTTGGATGCTGCAGTGCCCATATGTTGCAGAAATCCTGAGGGAGTGTATAAAAGAAGAAAAATATGCAAATCCCACCTCTTAAAATGCAGTACTGGCAAAATTTGGGGTCATTTTTTTTTATACCTGTTGGACCCAGTGCCTGAGGCATTAAAAGGAAAGCTTCAGGAGTAGCCACCAACGTCTACACATCATTTGCTTTTATATTTGTGATTGTTTGATCCTTGAGATATTTAAGATCATTTCATGATAAAAATGAGGGAGGGAAAGGGTTTTCCATGCAAAGTAATCTTTACCCTGAATTAAATGGGCCATGTTTTGAATTGTCCAGAATTCCTAAGGAAAACTGGTTTCAGCAAGCAGTGCTTTGAGACCCACTTGCTTGGTTTTCCAAGACCTGGTGGCCCTGCTATATATTTTTGGTTTCAGTTTTAGTGCTATAAGCAGCTGGCAGTTGTGAGCAACAGCTGTTCACAAATTCAGACCCAAATTTCAGTTTCTTATATGCCCATCTTATATTTTCTGTCTTTGGGAATTTTTATTCTTGCACATAACTACATGTGGTTCTTATTCATATCATTTACTACAGCTTGGTTATCCCCACAGGCTTTGTAATCATTGAAGGCTGGAACTCTGCTGTTCTATGTACTCTGTGTCCTGTCCTAGGAATATGAGGCAGTGGGTTTAAGATGCATCTGGGCTTGTGTGTAAAGGCAGCTGGAGATGGAAAAGGCTGTTTTGAGGCTACCTGCAATATCTCAAAAGTAATGTTCTTTATTTCTGAGTGAAAATAAAGCTCTGTGAATACATTATCCACCCTACCACCACTGTGTAGGAACATTTCTTTTCTGACTGGAAAAGCTTATGAAGGTATTTTTCTTTTTCTGCTGGAGTTTATTTCCTGTTCTGATGAGCTGGTCCCACCTGCCTCTCAGAGAGTGTCCTTGTGAAAGAGACCCTTAGTTATAGCTAATGTTTTCATGTCAATGTTTTAACTTTGGAAAAATCTACACTGCTCTTCAATAAAAATGCTAAATTAAAAGTATTCTGGCCAGCTCATCTTATACAGACCTTTTCATTAGCATTACAGAAAAAAAAAAAAATTCCACAGAGCTACTTAAATTCTTAAGCTGTCACTGTGCCAGCAGTGAGTATTCTCCTCCTGCTGGCTGGCACTGCAGCCCAGATACATTGGGGTGTAAGTCATGAAACCTGTGCTAGCTTCAGCCATGAGCTGCAAGAAAGCACATTTGTCCCCTGAGTCAGCCTGCCCCAGAGGAGACTCTGTCCCAGTGATTCAGAGTCCTTATTGCTGTTCACTGTCCTGCACTCCTCCTCTGCCCTATTATTTCTTCCTGTTCCTGTGCCTTGTCTCCAGGAGCAGCAGGTAATAGTGAGCAGGATTTTTTTACTCCTTCAGCAAGCATGATTGAGACTTCAATTTCTTGCTCTGCTTGTTGATCCCACAGAGCTAAGCTCATATCCTTCATAATTCAAGGTGACATGGCAAGGCTCACTGGGGACTATCCCTGCACACTACATAAATGAATAGTCCTATAAATGGTCAAGTAGTTTTCCAGTACTTTGGCTTCTCTGTTATGTTGTTCAGATCTCAGAAAACAAAGATTACTCTGTTTCTGCCTATACCATATTGAATTTGAAGAGCTCTTTTGTCCCCTGTTTTTTTAAAATAATTGTTATGCATTTGTAGTAGATAACTTTTCTCACTCCACTGTGGGAGATGCTGCTATTCCTATTTATGCATTGGGACACTGAACTGTAAAGAAGTTGTGGGTTTGGGCTTTGTGGCACTGAGTACTGCCAAAGTTGTGAGATCTGGAGCACTCAGCAATCTCCTTCCAGGCAGAGCCAGTAATAACACTTCAGAGAATGCAGAGTGTTTTTCTATGACTGCAGAGTGAGACAGTGCTGCAGCAGTGAACTCCTGGACTAAGGATCAACATGGGAAAGACTGCCAGGGCTATTGGCTCATTTTCCCTCTAATTATACCACACACTGAATAAGTCTGTTTGAAGATGTCTTTTCCCTTCCTCACTCTGGACTACTCTTTCCCTTGATTTTTTTCATCAAGTATTTTTTCTCTAAGTACTCTGTGGTGCTTCCTCACCCATCCTCACACACCAGCTATGTTTGTCTTTAAAAGAAGGGATTTTGGCAGGATTAAATGTACAGACAATATTATTGGTGCCCTGTTCCCTCCAGAATCTTAAAAAGCACTACCTTCTTGTTTTTTTATGTGCTTCTCACTTCCTGCATGGAGTGCCTGACTTACAGAGAGATTTTGAAAAAGAGAATTAACAATTTAGTGTAGCTGTTGACCAGCCAGTGAGTCAGAACTAAAGCTGGAATGCTGTGAGGGGAGCTGCAGCCACCAGTGGTGCTTTCTGCAGATGGACAAGACTGGATAAAGGGGAACAAAGATATTCCTTCTAAAACATTCCTCCTAACACAGAGCCAAAATAAAAAGGAAACTCAAAAATAGCTAAAAAATTCAATAAGGCTTCTTGGCATTTGAATTAAATTTAGTTTTTTTCTTTATTTTATTCTTATCTTCTGAGCTTTGGCTGGGACAGAACGTGGAAATGACCACAATAGACTATGTCTAACCAGAAGAACAGGTCCAACAAGTCTGTGTGGACAAGAAGTGTCCAGGTTTCAGAAACCCATGATTTACAGGACCCCCAGAACTTTTGCTCTGCCCTAATGGGAATTCTTATGGAAGCAGGACATCCAGCTGCTGGGTGCATAACACCTCTGCACTTGCTAATCTTCTTTCTTGTTATTGAACCTCCCTCTGCTTCAGACACTTGGTATTTGACCATTTTTTCCACTTGACTTTGTGATGTTGCTGCCTCTCTTTCTTGTAGTAGCACACCTGCCTTGTGATCCTTTTCCATAACCCACCACAGACAACTATTAGTCTGGGGTCATCCTTTCCTGTGATCAACTTCCTGCATTTATAAGTGGAAATGTAGAAGAAATTATTTGGAGGCTGCTGATATCTGAAAGGTTCTGATCTGAGGCAAGGACATCTAGAAAGGCTCAGATTATATTAACAGTCCCATCAGTCCCTCTGTTGCTTGTTCAACTGCTCCACTGGTTTTCTGTAGTGACCTACATGTGCCCTCCTTTGTCTTGAGCCTTTTGAATTTTGCCTTCACTTTCCTCCAATCTAATCACACTCATTCCTCTTAGCTTAAGCCTTTCTCCTGTCACTGTGTCAGAAGATTCCCTCTGCCTCTCTTGGTCATCAGCATATCTGTCCTCTTGTTCATTAGTGCAGCAGTCACAACAGTCTTGACTCCTACTCCCTGACTTCCTCCTGGAACTTTGCTGCCCCTCTCTGTACCCTGAGCCTTGCCTGCAGTGAGTGTCTTCAGTTGCTCTGTGCAATTGCTCTGGCACAACTTAGCCCCTGCTGCTTTTCTTTCCCAGGAGCCATTTAACCATGCTTTACAATGGTTCTAGCCAGGAAAATAATGTTCTGCAAATGGTTTCAGCAAACAAACAAATAAAACATTTGCTTTTTTTTTTTTTTTCCCAGAAAAGCTGAGAGAAATGTAAAGCCAGGAGACATTTTTTTTTCTTTTCTTTTTTTTTTGTGAATTAGTGGAGGGTCAGATCAACCTCTCAGTTTTCAATGGACAAAACATGCACAGCAGGTCTGTAGCTGTAAAGGTCATAAAGGGTCAGAGAAACATGCCATTCTTCTCATCATCCCTCTAAATTCTTCAGAAATCTCTCTATCGGATTTTATTGCTATTTTTTGTGGCAAATTGAGGTCACTCTGCTGGGTGTTGTATAACATGGACAGGCATGAATGTGGGTTGATGCTGCCTGCCAACCTTTGTGTCCAGTGGTGGTACAAGACCTGCTGCTGGTGCAACCTCCCACATGTGCAAGTTCCTTCTCAGGCTGGTTAACAATTACCCACTTCTTCCAGAAGTGAAAGATTGCGACCTCAACCTCCATACCCAGCTGCTGCATTGTCACTGTAACAATAGTGCCACTGCAGCTAGAATGAGGTGATGTTTTCCAGGGATTCATTCAGCAAGAAAGTCTCTGAAGTGTGCGAGATCTGAAGAGAGTAGCAAATGACAATTCAGCATTAAGGCACTCTCTTTCTTTTTGGGAAAGTGGGAGAGAAGAATAATATGATCTAATAAAAGGTATTCTGTTTCATTCCAACACACCTTGCTCCGCCAATAAAAAGGTGAACTAGAACCACTAGTTTGGCCAAGATAGAGATTTATCAACTGTTGAATTATTTCCCATTGGACAACAGGCATTTGGAAGCATTGGAGGGAGTGAAAGGGAATTTGGAATAGCTGTTTACCCAGTCTTGGTTCTGCTAATATGGATTACCTTTCTTCTCCTTGTGCCACCATTGCACAGACCTGTAATTGCTGACATCTTTAAATGTGTGGGCATGAATGCTTGAGCCAAGGGTTACTCAGACATCTGGATGTTCAGCTGTGTGCACAGCTGCAGTCTTAAATATTCAAGCAAACAATTCCTGCAGCATTTGCCTTCTTTCAAAGAGTGACCCAGTGAACCCCTGCAGTCTGCCTGAACTACAGTGACAGCCTTGCCAGTCGGGCACTGGGTCTGCTTCAAAGGCCGAGCTGTCAGGTCCTACACACCCAATCTGCAATTCAATTATCCCCTTCACATTCCCCAGTCTGCATCTGAGACATTCCCCCACAGCCCTGTAGTCTTGCTCTGTCCTCATCCTCTTGCCTGCTTGAGAGGATGAGACCTGCCATGGGCAGGGGGTGTCTGGGCAGGCTCTGTGTTTTTCCCATCGTGTGACACCATCCCAGGGAAGGTGTGACCCCATCTGTCACTTGCTACATATAGGCCAGAAAAAGGAAAAAAAAAACCCACCTGCTTAGCTTGTTGTTAACTTGGGAAGAACCTGGGTCTTGTGATTAAGGAAACGACTGGGGGCTGAGAGCTCCACTCCACAGGCTCTGCCTCTGACACAAATGCCCAGATGGCTTTGGCCAACTCACCTCACCTCCTCAGGAGTCTGAACCTGTGCTGTTTTCCTCCATCTTGTTGTCTGCCTCACCTCTTTGCATCAATGTGTCTGCGTGCTCCTGAGGACCACTACTAAAATGCCGGAGCAATTAAAACTGGCAAGCTTTCTGGCATTAGGACTGTGAAGGATCCACCTACCATTTTTTCCACGTTTACTGGAAAAGAAATCAAGTGTGCCACAAAAGAAATCAAAAACCAACAATGAAAACTGGCTTGAGTTTGCCAGTTGGTGGAGCAAAGAATTATCCTGGTTTTCACTATATGTGTTGCCTCATGCAGCATAGTGCTGACCCCATGCTTCTGCAACAATAAAACAAAGAGATCCCACTTCTGAGATTAGTTTTTATCACTAAAACCTTCTTAGGTTCTAGATTTGTAGTTCCAAGACATAAATGCCTTCCACCTGCCCACCACTCTACTTCTGCCCAGACCATCAGAATCTATAAGGAAGCTTGAAGAGGATAGCTGTCTTAGGTTACAATGTAAGATGAAACCAAAAGTATGTCTTCTATCACCATCCTCATAAGCTGTTAAAAACCAGGTGGGGCAGTGTACTTTACCTCTTCCATGGCTCATCCCTGATAACTCCCTCCAGGGGCTATCTTCTGCTAATGGGCCATCAAGTCTCACCCCATGACTCAAAATTGCATCTACCCATTGTGAAATGCTCTGGCCAGGGGAAGGGATCGAGCATTACTGCCTGGATATAATATGAGGTTTGGAACACCACAGGCAGCCTTACCTGCTGGATTCCCAGAGGACAAGAGCTACATAACTACCACTTGACCTTCAGAGGAAGATCAGACCCTTCTACAGGATCACTGCTTCAACAGAACCACATCTATCACTTCAACAGGATTGCATCCACCATTTAATTGGACTGCTACCACCACCCTGACTAACAGGGTGTCAGGCTGTATCCTGACTGTTAGTTTAAGCCAGTGTTTCTGTATTATTGCCTTTATCTTAATTTTCCTATTAAATTTTGGTTCTGACGTGGGATTTCCCACTGGTATGCTTTCAAACTAGTACAATAGTGGGATTTGCTGTCTCTTTTTTTTTTTTTTTGTCTGAGATTTGAAATCTGCTGCATTTCTTTACAGCTGAAGAAAAAGAGATCTATTCATATATTAGTGCTACATCTGCTTTCATCCCACACCTCCTTCACATAGCCTCTCATTCCTTTTAAAGACAGCTTGACTGCAGGTATGAAATACATTGTGGGTAGTCCATACATTACTTCCCCTGAAGTAAATCAAGAACTCTGCTGTTTCATAGTCATTTTGCCTGAGCTACTTAGTCTTTCCTCGGTGCAGGCCTGGCTGTTTGCTGAGAAATCTGGGACTCAATCGGGCTGTCAGTCCTCACTTTCCTTCTCAGGGCAGCTGCTTCAGTGCAGTCATCATCAGCCAAAGATCTGTGTGCAAACCAAACCAGGTTTGTGCTGAAAGAAATTTGCGGCCATTATGATGCTCCTTTTCCACTCCTCCACCTGATCCCTCAAGAAGAGCTTCAGCTATCAATTATTTGAGAAATTGAAGCCATCTGTGGGGCATGGGGAACTTTATCTTTGAACACTGTGCATAGCATAGATATGAACTGGGAGTCCCGTAGGAAAAAAACACTATTATTATTTAAAGAGCTATTGGCTGCCATTGCTCTGCCCTCCACAGAGGTCTCTGCAGCTTTCTGATTGCCTGGCTGTTTGGCTTTACACTGATTTATTGTACTTACATAAATAGGATGAATAATGTGTTTTCCAAATGGTAATTCGGCACCCAGCTGTAACCCCCCTCTTTGTTCTGTCTCATCCCTTGGGTGTTATTTTTTTTCACATCTCTATCTTGGATTTCCTTGTTGCTTTTGGGTTTCAAGCATGTGTCCAGGATCTTCAGGAAGCTTTGCTTGTGCAGCAATAGCTGCCCATTGCTATGGAAAGTGTTGTACTTTCAGATTCTGTTTGGATTACTGAGCTGCAGAGCTCCAGCCTCACCAGGACCTCTCACTGGCAGAGGCTGGAAGACTCCATCTAGAATCACCGTGTCCTGTTTTATCCCCCCAGTGCAAGACATCAGCAAAATAGAACAAAATGCTCTGGGTAGATGACCACCAAGATGGTCAAGGAGATGGAGTGCAGGATGAAAAAGGCTGAGAGACTGGATTTGTTCAGCCTGGAAAAGAGAAGGCAAAGGGGGATATTACTGCCCCTTTTCACCTGGCTAGAAAAGGATATAGGGAAGATGGAATGAGGCCTTTCTCAGGACAAAAAGGATACAAGTAACGTCAAGAAAAGTTCTATTTTAGAAAGAAAAACAAATTCCCCAGGAAGATGTGCAGCACCAAAGCAGGGCCCAGAGTGTCTGTGGATGTCCACCACTGAAGACATTAAAAATTCAAGTGGACAAGACCCTGAACACCCTGCATTAACTTTGAAGTTGTCCTGCTAAGCAGGACAGACAGCATCCTGCAGTACCTTTGCAATCTGAATTCTGCAGTCCTGACCTCTTTCCTGCCTCCCAGAAAAATGCTGGGGAGAGGAGAAAAACCTCTCCCAGCTCTTCTTTTTGTGGCTAAACACAGTAAAATACAACTGGGAAAGGAGATCTTGACAGCAGGGAGAATGTAGTCCTCTCTCCCTATTAACACTACCTGATGTCACTGTCTTTTCCATTTGAACAGAAATTTTTCAATAGGGAAAAAGGCAAATTGGGCTGTGCCTTGCATTTTCAGATGTTCTATGCAAATGGCCTGACTGCCTGTCCAGCCTTGGCGGTGTTGGGCTGAGCAAGAGCCAAGTCAGCTGTGGGGAAAAAGCAACAGGTCAAACAAACTTGCTGTGAAGAAAATCTCCCATTTGTGAGTTCAGGGGAGAGGAGGGGATTTATCAAGTAAACCTCTGTCTTGTGCTGTCTCTGTGTTTGTCTGTGGCTTTATCTATTAAATGGAGCCATTAGGAGAATGAAAATTCTCCCCGGAGTAATTCAGGATGAAAACACTTTCCCTTATGTCCTAGCTACTTCTTACCACCAGAAGCAATTTCCTGTCTCTGGGAAGCTTTTGCTATGCACAGCATGTAAGTGATGGCCTAGGACGGCTGTGCAATGCCACCCTAAATCTCTGCTTTGATGAGTCAGAATAAATGCAATAAACTGCTGTGTGTCAGTAATGGGAAAGGCAATGAAGCAAGGTCCAAAACAAGAGCCGGCCACTTAGCAAATAATAAGTCCACAGCTGATAGTCAGCAGTGATCAGAAAGCCATGGCAGTCTTGTGGCCAGCATGTCCCCTCGTGTGAGACGGGCTGCAGGCTTTGGTCCAGTCCCTGGCCAGAGGCAAGTGTGGGGTGTAGAAGGGTTAAAACCGGTGTGTCTGAGGCAGATTCTGCAGCCTATCTTTCCTACCTTTTGGTGCTTCATAAAGATCTGATGAAAATGTGTTGTTGGGTGTGAGCCAGGGAATCTTGGCTCTGGCACGAGACCAGTCCAGGTGTAGTAAGTAAGCTCGCTCATTCTTCCTTACCACGTTGCAAGAAGAGTTAGTGGGAGCATTTTGTTCAGTGTCAATCTGATTGACCTTCATTTCCCCCTCAGACAAAGCTGGCATGAAAGTCTTTTCCCTTAGAAGACATTTTCCTGCTTCTCTGATCTGACAGCACCTCAAGCCAGGCTAAGAGTGGGTGCTCCATGCCATGTGTTGCAATAAGCTCCCCCACTTTTTAGGCTCAGAAAGCCAGTTTGTTTTAGGATGCTGACTGAAGCAATTAAGCTTCCAAGAGATGGATGAAATGGATGAAACTCAGATAAGGAAAAGAGAAAGTGTGAGGAGAGTCTTTTTAGGGCAGGGAAGAGAGTTAAGAAATTATTCAGTTTGCTGAAAGTGTTTTGGATGAGAAAGCAGGTTTTTGATTGGGTGAGGTGTGTGAGGGTGTGACCTGTGGTAATGACAGACCATTTGTCTGTTCCTGTGCCTGTCTCCTACACTGACCAGAATCTTTTCAGACAAGGGGCATATTTCCACAGCAGAAGTTTAAAAATTCAGGGAGATGAGTGAGGGAGCAATATCTTTCTCTCTTTCCCACCATTCCACAGCTCACATCAACAGCTTGTCTCTCCCTATGATTTGTACAGAACAGACAAACAGCCCCATGGTAAGCCCACATCTCTTGCAAAATCCACCTGGAGAGCTCAGGTCTGACCTACTGCCTCCCTTGTACTGCCAAAACCTGGCAGGGCTTCTCAGCCCCATTTAAGAAATAGGAAGCTGTGGCCATATTTATTCACCAGTAACTGTATGGGATTTATTTTTTCTTTGCCCTACCCTGACCCTATGTTGAAGCACATGTGCAGACATATGCTGTAGAACACATGGCAAGCTGAAAAGCAAGCAGGCTACAGTGAGCATTTCATGTAACACCTTTATAGGATTAAATATTTGAACAGTTCCATTAATCTTGCAGTTAGCTGCTCTGAACTGCACTACCTGCACCAGCAACTGGAAGAACAAGTGCCTGACCACACTTCAAACATGTTTACCCTCCTTTCCCATTTTGCAGTCCCTGGTAAGCTAATCTAGGGAATCTTTTACAGAGCCAACATCCACTGGAGACAGTTCTGTCCTCAACATCTTTTGCAAATTACTTCTTGAAAGAGATCCCCTCTTATTATTTCTCTTTTACCTTCCAGTACAAAAGCAACCAGCAAACTGTATAGACTATGAAAACATGAGAGAAGGAAATGCAAGCAAATGGTCCAGGTAGAGGGGATCCATCTCTTCACCTACCTCCTTCCCCATGGTTGTCTCCTTCCAAATGGGATGCAAATCAGTGCAGATGAAAATCTGAGATATCAGCCACAGACCATGTCTAGAGATCCATTTCTGATCCTCACCTGCTTCTGTCCAGCTTCCTCACAAGTGGGGATGTGGTTGCACAGGCTCAGCTGAGAGGTGCTGAGTGCTGGTGCTGATGTTCCTGGGCTCTGGCTCAGATCTGTTCAGCACACTTCACCTGACTTCTCTGCAATCCCTGTCACGTTCAGGGAAGAGCAGTGGATGTGAGAGGTGGTTCTAGTTCCCCTGCCATGCTCCATCTCATTGCAGGGCAAGGGCAAAGTATCTCTACTGAAATGAATGATGTGTGAGTAGAGGCAAGCTGACATAGGTGGGGAGAGGAAAATCAGGCTTAAGGTTTGTGTGCAAAGTGTAATAAACTAGCATTTTCTGCAGACTGCATAATGGACCTGCTCAGTGTAAAACTAATTCAGTTTCCTGTGATTCTGGAATGCCTCCTCATTAAAATTGCGTGTTCACCTTTTTTAAAGAAGTGACATATAAGAATGTGCATATTGTATCATATTAGAAAACAGAGAAAAATTGTAAGCACCATCTCACTTTGCTAGGTACAGCAAACACTGTTGGCATCCCTAATATGAAAGTTTTTAATTTGATAGTTTACATTCCATTAGTATCCCTCATCTATCAAACCTGAAGTGCATAAATGTAGCATGGCATACAGTACTTTGCATTTGCAAGGCAGTGCTGTGAGGTGCATAAGAAAATATTTCTTGAGGTTCTAAAATACCATTTTCAACATGATATTGCAAAACTAGAAAGGGGACTGGAAGTGAATGGGCTGTGCTGACATTATGGGAAGCACATTACAGAGTTACATTTCATAACCTCAGCACAAACTCTGTCTGTTTACCTACTGACCAAATGATTGCCTTATCTAATGGTCCATCTAGACCGATATTGTACACTTTGCAAAAGCATCACTGACACTTGACTAAGAGGCAAAGAATAAAATGCCCAGAAACACATTTTCCTGGAGGAAGCCACTTCCTGATGTTGCAGACTGTGATCAGCATATGATCAAACATGTGCCCTTAGTTTGTTGAATCCTCTAATCAAAATTTTCAGATACTTAGAGGTCCTTAAAGATCTCTGTTTTGGTGTTTAAAATTGACAATCCCATTACACATAATGAATTTTTAGCTGCTAGGTGCTGAGTACTCTGAAAATTATGCTCTTTTTAAAGAAAGGTGCCAAAGTCCTGCTGCCCATAACCACTGCATGTTTTGGAAAATATTGGCTGCTCCTTTTGGAGAAGATTAGTAGCCTCTTGGGATGAGTGAAAAAGGCTACCTCTCCTTTCATCTGTGTGCAGCACGGGTCCAGACTCCCACTGTGGATAATTCAAAGGATTACACATAAGGTTTGTTGTTCTCTGTTACCTATTTGATTTTATACACAATAGGGGGCATTCTTATGGCCCATTTGACACTGGACAATAATATGAGCACAAGTAGTGGCTGAATGGAATTAAAGGAAGACAAGAGTCCTAACACAACTATTTGTCTCAGCAGTATAGCACTGTCCAGTGGGACTATTCTGCAGAAAGCCACTCAGGCAAGGTGAGACTTTGATAAAAGAACAGATACTCTGTGACAACTTGAGCTGCACAAGATAAAATAGAAGTAATCACCCATGATTCAAGATAAAAACCATCTTCCCTGAGCTCCTAATGCTTTTTTCCTCTGCTCTCTGTCCAGCAAGCATGGCATCAAGACTCGCTTTTCACTAGAGAGTGCTTGGACTATTCCCTGACTTAGCTACACAATAGCTTTTCTTTGAATGGAGATTTAATCTGTGGTGCTGTGGATACCATGATGGTCTGTGAGTCTTATATATATCCTCAGTAGTAAATGGAATTAATTTAACATTGGGATGGCAGGTGCATTATGGGGAGGGATCACTGCCTGACTACTCCAAACCATGCTCAGTAGTCTAACCTGACATGAAGAGGTATTGCTTGAAATCCTTCCGTCATTTTGTTCCTGGCTCACAGGGGTAGTACCTGTGCAGGTGCTCACACTGTGCGGGGCTTACAGGAGCCAGAGCTGCTTGGCATCACTTCAGATGCTGAACAAAGTGAGCAAACAGCCTTGCTCCAGTTGTGCCTCCTGACGCATTAGGAGACCACACTTCTCCTGGAGACATTAGAAATCTTAAAGCTCCTGGGGCTGACTGGGAAGCAGAGGCTTCTCTAAGTACTTGAGAAAGAGCTAAGCTCTAGGTCAAGATTTTGGGATGCTCCAGGTGACTGGTTTTTCCACAGTGCACTTCATTGCCCCTCATCAAAGCATCAAGGATCGGCCTGTATCCAAGTTTGGTGTCTAAGGAAAGAGTTAAAGAAAGTTTTATTTCAAGGTATTCATGAGATTTGCAATCATGGAACTTACATGTGCATTTTGTGCTCTCCCCTGTCTCTTTAATTAGGTTAAAATAAAGCATCACCCTGTAGGTGAGAATCCTAAGTGGATTTGAAGCAGGCAGTTGAGCCAAAAATTTGGATTCAAATGCAGTCTGTGCATCAGTGGCTGTTTCTTTCTAGCCTCAGAGCACCTTCTGTGTCTTCATCCCTGCTGAGTGTAAACAAGCAAACAAAATGCACCAAGGAAAGAAACTTAGCGCTGTCATTAGCAGAAATTTTCAAGAAACAATGGAAAATGACAGCACACAAATCCCAGAAGATGTCGTTTCAGAAAGTGCTGCAGATGTGAGCATAGAGAGCAGATGCTGAGAGACCAGCTGTGAAGGACCAAGTCAAACAAAATCAGTTATAATGGGTTGATTCAGAGCAACCAAAGAGAGCTGAAAACCTCGAACCGTGAAACCTATAGCTCATTCCAGCAGCCATCAGCCAGCACCTACACGTGTAGGAGGCTGAATCCTCCACAACCCAAATGCAATCGATCAGATGCACTCACAGGTCCCTACAGGAAGCTCCTCATGAGCTAGGGGTGACAGGACATCTGCCAAGAGCCACGTGTTCGAAGTAAACTCATTCATGGTGGCATCAGAATAGTATTTCAGCCCTGCGTATAGGGGTGGATTTGGAGATTATTTTAGGGAGTCATTAAATACTTGGCTCATCCTTTTTCTTCACAAGATGGTAATCCTGATATTGTTCATTTACAGAGTAAAGTGCTGTTATGTGCTCACTTCCTCCATTTCTCTCTCCTACTCTCCAAGAGGTTCCACATGCACCCTCCATCTATGGTCAATATCGCAGCCTGTTTGGATAGCATCTGTTTTCATCTCTACACTGCTGGCATTTAGTGAAATACTTGTCTCATTCATCGTATGCCTGCTCCCAATCTTTTCATCTGGCACTCCACTTCCATGCAATCTGCCCCCTTGAACTTGCCTCTTTTCCCACAGCCTTGTGACACAGATGCAGTCAGCTTCACAGTCCTCTTGAGAAGGAGGTAGATCCTAGACTCAGGTGGCAGCCTCCACTCCCTTTTGTGTCTCATCTGAAAATTACAAGAGGTATATTGCCTCTGTAATTTACTCCAGGATGCCTTCAAAAGGTCACTGGAGACCTCTACCTGCTTTCACATGTGGAAATTCAATTTTGGAAAATACAGGTTGCCTGATACAATGCACTGAGGTGCCTTTGGAGAGTGGCAAGTTGTAAGTGGAGTCGGCACAATGCTTCTGTGTGAAGAGAAAGCACATTTCTGAAAGGAGGCAACGAGCACCTTTCAAACCTGAATACCTTAGAGAATGTAGTGCCTCTGCTGTTGTTGTAGGTAACCTTTTATTCTTCTGAGTGGGTCTTGAGCCCAGAAACAGGCCAGAACCATTATGTCACATATTTAAAGCAAGACATGCATCTGAGGCTGCAAAGCCAAATCACAGCTGTGTTGTGGCCCTGGGAAACACACAAATTCACATAATTCTATATGTGTGCATTACACACCTCTGAACTCACACGTACACATTAGTGTGTATGAACTGCTTTTTTATGTATTTCTGTTACATGGCAGTGAAGTAGGTTGGCTTCTTTCATTGAAACCAGCATGTGTGAGTTTTTCAAAGCAGAAAAACAAAAGAAGCAAACCCTGCAACCTCATATGGCTCAAAAGTGGTTTCTAATTACAGTCACCGTTACACATCACCACTGCTGAGGGATGCAAAAGAGAAAAGATGAAAGCTGAGGGCAGAATTGCCAGCAGCTTTCAAAGCAACCTGTGGACTGGTAATGCAGAATGTGGAAAGCTTTAGTACTGAATTCCTCAAAGCATGAGAGACAAACAGAAGTAGGGAAGGGAGAAGAATGCACTGGCTTGTCACACCACCACTGGAAGGACCCCAAAATGAAAACTTGTCACCTATGTTCACTCATTAACTAACAAAGAAGAAAAAAACCCTTGAAATGTGAGCTGCTAGCAGGCCTATGAATGGGATTTTTGTGAAGCAAAGAAAGTAAATAATCAGAATCAGAAAATGTTATCTAGTGTTTGTTCAATTGTTTGCTGAAGCATTCACACTATGAACCAGAACAGACTTCATCTCATCTATGCCAAAATAAAGCACATTTTCTTCACACACAGAGAGCTGTAGGATCAGACTCCAGATCACTGAGCTTTTTTAACCATTCATTTATACTGGTTTTACACTATATTTAGTTTGCAGAGTTATTGCAGCCCAGTGGAATGGAGAATAAGTCTTAGTATATTCAATATTTACAGACGAAAAGCCAAGCAAAGTTAGATAGGACTTAATAGGAACTGTGATACAGACCAGTAATATAAATCTGGAGACAGACTGCAACTACTAAGTTGTCCCTTTCTATTGTTTATTAACCTTTGACTAGCATTTATTTTCTAAAGAAAAATTTCAAAGGCTTTTCTTTGAAGTCAAACTTATTACAAAAGTGTGATAGATTTCAGTTTTAAACATCTCAACAGGTTTGAATAAAGATGGGTATGACCTGCATGGAGGCAGGCATTCTGAGGAACTTGCTTCAGGCAGAATCCTGCCCTGGGCAAAATGGGACACCTCAGGGTTAAAAAGGGAAAAACAGGAGAAAAGGATATGCAGGGTATGTCAGGGGCCAAAATATAGCAGAGAAAGAGGACAGTGATCAGTGGTCCCAGAAACAGCCGCTATATTGATATCCCTGGAAAAGGAAAAAAATTACAGGGCCTTGGAAGTGGAGCTTTAGTCTTTTTTTCTACCATCCTTTAATGGGTATTATTTATTTTCCTTATTATCACCCTTTTAAAAATTAGTCTGGGGTCATCATCTAAGCTTGCATAGACAGTGAAGAGAGAGAACAACCTAGTAAAGGGTCAATGAATTTACTTGAAGTATTTTTTTCTGTCTCAACCAGGTTATTTTGGGAAATACACCTTTCATGGGGGCACTGGCACTGTGCCAGAGTCAATCCATGACAGTTGTCAAACTTTTAAATGGCTGCTGTTAAGTCACACCCTCAGTGGGTGTGACTTTTTGCTGGAGGTATGGAGGGATTCCCCCAAAGGAACTTGAATTCTGATACATTCTGCAGGGGACAGCATGGATAAAACACGGAAACAATCTCAAGAAGAGATGTGGGGTTAGGCTGACCTCAGACATGGTGGAAGTCAGTGGTTTAAACTGAGAGTAGGTCTTTAAAACAGGCACTATATATGGTTATATGCAATCAGATGCACTGAAATAATGAGATGAAAACATTGCACTGAAAGCTGAGTGTCTGCCACGTCTGGAGTGACACAGCTGGGCCAAAACTGGGACCTAGAAGTCGTGGCTTTTTTTTCCACACCAGCTTATTACGGAGTCACAGTGTGTTCAGAGTAGGACAGGCACTGGCGACTGTACAAAGACTTTCATTTAGCTCAAGCCTATCTATCAGTGCATCTATCAAATGGAGACCCAGCTCTAAAAGAACACGATGAAAAGCAGATGCAAAGGGAAAACCTTTGTGCCATTGGAAGCATCATCACTGAATTTTTCAGCACTTTACCCCAGTGTAAAAGGAAGAGCAGCCACTGCATTTTCTGAGCTGTAAAATTAATGGCTAAAGACATGACACAGACACTATACAAACTCTGAGAAGAAATGGTAACAAGGTAGAAAATTAAAAGCCTAAATGAAACCAAGAGCTGAGATTGACGCTATTAAAATATATTATTTCGTCAGAAAATCAGATTATTCAATCTTTTCCACCCAAAACAAGTGTTGTCTTTCACAGAAAATCCTATATTATGATTTTTCCTGCTCTTTCTCATTTATTCTGATCTTACCTTTCTCTCTCTAGTTGATGCATTTTCTTCCATAGGTACTTGCCCTCGTGTGTCCTCATTTAAATAATCAACATTTTCCATCTTTGTCTTCCCAGTTTCTTTTAACTCTGCTGCAACAGGCATGGTCATTCCCACTTCTCCTAAGCTCCTCTTCCCAGCCAGATACTGACTTATGGCTGTGCAAGGCATCCCAGTACTGATGTCTCTGGAAAATAAGGTCTGTGTATAGACTTTTATCCTAAATCAGGTCTGGAGTTTGATTTTATTGTTTTCTAAATTATTCTATGTCATGTGATATTATTTTGGCCCATAAGCACTCTCTTGATATTTCTATTGACTGTTTATTTGGTACCACTATTTACCTTTTCTTTTTTCGCCTGTTTCCTCTCTGACAGGCATGTTGGACTGATGAAGGCCCTTACTGCCTTACGAGGACATCCTTGGACATTATGGGGGATCTATCCTATAATTTGTGAATGGAGGAACAAAGCAAAAAGAAACTCAGTGACTTGATCACCATAAGAAAGCCACAGAAAAAGGGGGACATTGAATTTGAGTGTTCTGAACTCATGCTTAAGGCACAGATCTATTTTTCCAGATAAATAAATGAATGTATCTGTAGGCATTACCAATAAAGTAACAAGTTTATAATGTTTTGACTGTGCTATCTATCAGAAAATTCTAATGATTTCACCAATAATTGATCTGCAGTGGGATCTCTTACACTTTTTTGTGAGTTTTGTTGCTGCTGGGGTTTTTTCGTTGTTTGATCTTGTTGTTTTCTGGGGTCGTCCCGTCCCCCCACCCCCCGCCTTCTTTCTTCTTGGAAGGGAAAAGGAACTGAGTTAAAAAAATTCAGAAAGGCATACAAGTGTTGCTTTCCATCACATCTAGTCCAAGGCTACTTCTCTTTTCAGGAGGACAAGAGGTTTCAGGGAGGGGCAGAACTGGAGAGTGCTGGCTGGGGAAGATGACCCTTTCACATCTACAGGTTGCCTTCTCAAATGCAGAAGACAATACCTGTGTCTCACTGAAAGGAAAAGCATACTTGAAAGGAGAAGCACCAGCTTCTACCAGCTTGCTTTCCACTACCATTTTTAAAATTAATATGTGCTCTTTTCTACTTCATGTAGCTTGTCAAGGACTTTCCCTGTTACCTAGAAATAGCACGTAATGCTATGTTTTAATAAAAATAAACGAAACAGCTTGCTGCTGCTGGCTAAACACCATCTACTTAACTCCTTGGTATCCAGATTTTTGCAGAAAGCAGGCTGTATTATCAGCCATCATGCCATTGGAAGTCTTGGGCAGAGTTCCTGTATTAGATATATCAGGCCTTAAGAAGCAATTCTTCCTTTGTGAGATGGTCTTTGCTATATGTTGTTGAGGACTTCATGCAGACAAGGTGCAGTTACGTCTGTCTGTCTGCTCTAGGTGAGCTGGTGCAGTGATCCATGGGCTGAAATCTTTGCTGAGTCTTTCACTGGCACTAGCCAAATGAGGGTGCATCACTTCAGCTAGCATCAGAATGATCTCTGTACAGTGCCTTAGGTCTCCCCTGGATGTTCGTTGCCAGGTCCTTCAGTTTTCTTGACGTTCTCTCCACCTATCATACTTCTCTAAGGACAGCTTGTAACATGTGGCCTTGAACTAGATACCTCCCTGAAAACCTGTCAGCCCCCAGACAGCTCCCAGTAGAAGTGTCAGCTCTTGTCATGATAATTTCACTGCTCTAAGCAGCTGCAATATAACTCCTTTTTAACTGGATCAGTGTTCTTTTCACATAGGAAGCAGCTGTGTTGCTGACTCGTTGGTGTTTGCTCCATTCTTGTCCCTCTGCAGCTGGGTTGAAGAACCTAAAACAACACAGTCAAATTCTTTCAATTTGACCTCCTTGAAACTCATGCATTAGGAAGTTCTATTTGTTCTGATTTCTAGGCTCATTTCAGTTTCATTCTCAAATGACACAAATTTGTTCCAATATCAGTAGCACTATATCACAACATGACCATTCTTTATGGACTAAAGAATTGTTTCATTTTCTGAGTGGTGAAACATGAACAAGATTGAATAACTCTTTCCCAAAATTTATCTGTGTGCATACCAGTTGAGATGCATTCACTGTCTCAGGTTTTTCTTCTTGGTTGTTTGTATGTGGAGGTCCTTAGAATATTAATGGCAAAATTTTGGAAGTATTTTTCTGTCCTGTCCCTGTTTTCCTTTCAACACAGCAGCCTGCATTTGCTAAAGGCTGAGCTTCTTCCCAGCCATCTGTTGATTTTGTAGACACATACACAAAATTTCTGGTAAAAAAATATTCTTTATTTCCTGACCTCACAGACATGCTATAAATAGAGTTGCAACAGCTCAACCTCCAGTACCCTGAGATTCCTCACTGTTTATGATTCTGTTTTCTAACACGAGTGAAATCCGCACTTATGCTTAGGCTGATAAAGACTTTTTGCATGCTGCCTGTGAAGGAGTTAGATATGTTTATCTGAGAAACCGCAACAGCTTTTCCAAACGTTGCCTTTCTAGAAATCTCCAAGATTTTTGTTTTCTGTTGAGCAATGGTGAGTGTGGCTGTTTCCAAGGCAGTGGAGACAGAAGCGTCCACTGTGGGAAGACTCATACCTTCTTCAAGGAGAAACTCCCTGATTCCTTTCTACATAACAAATGTACAATGACAGTTCCCTGTGTCCCTGTTCCTTTGGAGCATGTCAGGAAGGCAAGGAGGTAGTTACAGGCTGAGAAAAGCAAGAAAAGCTCTTTCCCTCTGGCAGTCCTCACCAGAAGCAGGGATGTGTCCCGTTCACCCGAGGGATGTACTGTGGGGGAAGGGATGGTAGCACACATCCCAGGGACAGTGAGGGAAGGTGGCAGGTATAAGGGAGGCCAGGGTGGTAATGGCTCTTGTTAGACTGGCCTATTTATTTGGAAGAAAAAAAAAAAAAGCCATCAGGTTTTAATCAACCACAAATCAACTGCTCAAACAAATGTCTTCAGAAACCCTTACTGCCTGGCAATTTTCCATGAGTATTTGCATGAGAAATTTGCCTTATAAATGTGGAGAACTAACATCTGTGCAAAGAGAAGAAACTACCTAGGCAAAATCTCCTGCTGGGATTCCTTTCAGTGAGGGGACTTGGACTATTGAGGGTAGCTACCAACTGATTCTGCAATTTGCTGCCTCATTTAATTTTCTCAGCCTAGTATTACATAATCAATAATATCCTGCAGTCCCATAGACAAAAAGTACAGACAGTGTACCTTTCTGGGCTTGTGTTGTTTATTTTTAATGATGGATTTCATTATCTTGTGATTTCCTTACTTACTTCTCTACTGGAGGTAATGCTGGATTAATCTGTCTCCAGTTCTTATAAATTGGTAAGGAAAGCTTTAAGAGTAAGAAACAACCCGTTTTCTAATGCATGTTTCTGGTGCATTCCTGTGCCAGAATTTAGAAGTTTTTTTTCCTTATGTACTTTATTCTTGTGTCTGTTTTTCTTGCTTTTATGTAGTTGGGGCTGAGGTGTCATATTCCACATGGCATGAATTTTGAGATCCATCTGGAAAGCAGTAGTTTATGTTGCTTTCTTTTCATTACTTTTCCCATTCCCAATCCTGTTTTAATACATTTAAGACATTTTAATACATCTACAATGCTTTATACAAGATTCTTTTCTAAAATATGAACCAGTAATTGCACTTTATGGCCTTTGGCTTTAGCAACAAAAATAACAATAACATTAAGGTAAACCAAATATTAAGTGGTGTGCTGTTATTATAATGAGAAGCCATGCTCAGTACAAGAGACTGTCTCCTCAGTACAAGAGACACAGAGTGGGTCCTGAAGAGGGTGACAAAGAATATTAAGGGACCTCTCTTACCAGGAAAGGCAGAGGGTTGGACCTGGTCAGCCTCGAAAAGAGACAACTGAGAGGGGACCTCACCAATTTTTATCAGTAGCTGAAGGGAGGGTGCCAAGAAGATGAAGCCAGGCTCTACTCAATGGTGTTGAGCAATAGGACAAAGGACAACAGGCAGAAACTGAGGCACAGAAAGTTCCATCAGAACACATGGAAGAAATTCTTTACTGTGCAGGTGACTGAGCACGGCAACAGTTTGGTTGTGGAGTGTCCCTCCCTAGAGATATTCAAGAGCTTTGTGGATGCAGTCCTGTGCCATGTATTCTAGGATGACCCTTCTTGAGCAGGGAGCAGATGATGCACTGTGCTCCCTTCCAACTGGACCCATTCTGGGATTCTGTGATATGTTAACTGAATACAGCTAACCAAGCTGACACGTAACTGGGACAGTAGATGTGAAACTGACATATTATCAAGGGAAAGAAAATGAATTCACTGTATTTTAAAATAAGCAAAACCAGATGAATTATATGATTAAGGAATTAAAGATTGTAACTTTCCTGTGGAAAGAGCACTACTGTTACAGAGAATCTAAAAACTGAGACCATGTTCCCAATATTGAGTCATATTGAAAGGGTGTGGTTTTCAGAGCAGGTTGGTGTTAGATTTGCACTTCAAGAGTTAGTTATTTGAAAACATTGGTGAGAACTGCTCCCAGTGAAAGCAGTGAATACCTGAATAAAACCGTAAAATGTCTTTCCAAGGGTAGTTGGGAGCAGTCTGATTTCAGAAGCAATGAGACAAAATCAGATCCAGTGTGACTTGCATTTCTGAAAAATAATACACTTAATATGGATGTCTAAGTAGGGATGTAGGTTCTGCATATAGATATTTTCATTAAGGACTTGAGAGTGAAATTCTGTTATCCTCCTCTCAGTAAATTTTTTTACTGAAGACCTGGAGTTGTATCAAATGTTTACATGTCATGTAAGAAATCCATGCATCCCATCCAGCCATCACTGTGTCTGGTGAAAGCTATAACTCAGTTCTGAATAATACAATTTTTTTTTTTTATCCTGGTCATTAGAGGAATCATTTTGAAGTGAGACTGTAAAAAGTGACACTTGCCTTTCACAGACACAGCACAAAGGATGCCTGATGTAGTTTCAGAAGATGTTTGAACATTGCACATTTAAAATGTAGCCGGTGTGAATTTTATAGTACAGTTAATAGAAAGGTAAAATTTTGCTCAAGAACAAAACTAGATTATAGCTCTTGTGTGCTCCTTTCAATATAAAGTAATGAACTTAATTCTCCTTATTTTCACTCTGGTGTAAAGACAGAGTAACCTAACAAAATTAATCCCAAAATGTTAAGTAAATTAATGTATTATTAGTTATATGGTCACTGAAATCAAAAGAGTTAAGAGGCTGTGGACATGTCCTTCACCAGGCAAGAAGTGCCAGCATAGTCTTTATTTTTTTTGCCTGGAACAGGCTTTGGTTCTGTGACACCTGCCAAAAAAGCCTTTATTTTATGCTCATCCCATTATGTACTGTGCAAACAAGTTGGATTGCTAGTCTAGATTTATGAATGCAGTGTGAGGAATAACACAGTGAAGTCTAGCTTGTTTGACTTAGAGAGGAGATATGTAAATTGCCAGTCATCTTCAATAATTTAGTCTGATATGACAATATGATGAAAGCTGAAAAAACTGCCGAAAGCGGTGGTCTTGCCTTCTGCACTTATGATCTGGAATTGAGATTTTGCTGGGAATTATTTAGTGGACTTCCCTGTTTGATGGAAGAAGGTAATAACATGGTTATTATTAATACTCCATTAAGAAGCATGTGGTGTTATTTGAAAAGGAAAAAAGCAATTTCCCAGAGAGAAGCAAACAAGTTAAAAGCTTCTGTCCCCCTTTGCAGTAGAATAAACGTGACAAGGCACAAAAGACTGAGACATTAGTAGGATGATCACCATCAAGCTATTAATCATTTTGCATTTCATTGCTGAGGGTTTTATACAATGCAACGCAATTCATTACATCTTTCCTGATACATCTAAAGCTGAATCCTGAAATGCTTTTTGGTGTTAAATAATACAACATAGTAGACACTATAAATTACAGGAAATGGTGGTGTGAAGGATGTTGGATGGTGAATAATTTACGAAGATTAGAACAGATCAAGGGGAGGAACTAGTGGTGGAGCAAAAAATAGAAGTGGAAAAAAAGTTTTCACAGGAGATCTGAAGAGTTAATGGAAGAGGCAGACCTAGGAGGTTATTTCATGTGACTTAAAAAAAAGTTTCTCTGCCAGAAATATTCTCATGCTGAAACTGTTGATTTGTGGCTGAGGTAGAAGGGGTCTAATTAGTAGCGCAAAAGAGTAAGAGTCCAGAAAATTCTGAAAAAAAAAATAAAAGATCTTTGGGAAAAAACCTTAGCAGGAGTGGGAGGTTCACTTCTCTAGGTGTCTTCAGGGAATGCCAGAGAGGAAAATACCATTCTTCTCCAGTCCTTGAAAAGATCACATTTTTCATCTGGTTCCGGAGTAGTTTCCAAGCAGCCCAGTCTGATCACCACCCCCACTCCTTCTCCTCCCAGTTCTGCCTGGGGGTTTCACAGCTGTGTTATATATCCCAAGGAACAGGGCTATACCATGGATAAGATTATCCTACTCTGAGCTCCAGAGCTGCTGCCACAATAAAGAAGAACTGGTGCACTTCTGGTGAGTAATACTCCATTAGAGACAGGTGATGTGCTGGCCTCTGGCATGTGGAACAAGGGACTGCCATGACATGTTTACTACCACCACCAGAGGAGCAATTTGGGATGACATTGTAAAGTGTAATCAGTAATAAATTATTAATTAATGGCTTTTAAATGGTCTGAGTTCAGTACGTGGTGGCAAGGCTGTGGATGGAGCAATTACTGAAAAATTCATGTGTTCTTGGTCATAGAACTGATAAATACTGTGAAGTACTCTTCGATTACTGAGTGGCTGGCAGCTCAGTTGCACACCACATTTCTGTTTCTAGTTGCCAATAAATGATGGCTATGCCCATGTTTGTCAGGCTCCCTGTAAGAACTCAGCTGCCGTTTAGCACTTGCAGGCACACTGGCAGGGTATATTTTCCTGAGTGTTTGGAGACTAATTTAAATGCCTGAGACATAGCCTCAGCTCTCTTCACCCCTCCCTCCTTTCTCCAGCTCCCAGAGCCAGCTTTTAGAGTGTCAGTCAAGATAGCACAGTCTTCAACAGATCAGAGACACATATTTGAGAATTTCTTCATTGCAAAAATGCAGGAAACGATGTAATCACCCACTTGCACAGAGTACTTTGATATTTAAGAATGAAATATATATTGTCATTAATTTCTGTTTTGGGGAGCTTTGCAGACCTGAAGAACCTGATTTGTTCAGTAGAGTGTTAAATCCTGTTTTCCTATAAATTAAAAGGGAAGACGGAATATAGACAGCTGAATTTGCCTCACTCCCCACCCTTCTGCTGGTACTTCTATTGTGGCTTTGCACCAACAGAGAGTTTTTTCACTGCAGTGATGGTAGAGGCATAGATTAGCTGCTGAGGCCATGATTTCCAGGCACAGATGGATAGTGAAACACCTTTTTATACCAGTACTTGAAATTCACTGTGTACGCTAAGGAGAAGGTGAGATAATTTCTTAGTAAAGAAATTGCTTCTGCAAGAAGGGATTGCTCCTGCAAGCTGACGCCAGCTGGGTTCATCAGAGGATGTGAATGAAGCCATTGCTTGACCGCAATTCAGGACCTGCACTCCCTCTGGCTTGCTCTAGGCTGATTGTCAGAGCAGTCCTGCTGGAGAAGGACATCAAATACAAACCTCCTCAGGCAGAGGAAGGAACAGAATCCCTCTTCCAAGACAATAAAAAAATGCTTGAGACATCAAATGCTGGGGTCTTCTGGGACAGAGCCCTTGTCCCTCTGGTGCAAGCTGTTTGCTTCCGTGTGCCTTGGTTAAACAGTCCCTGTTCCAGCACGGCTCCACAGGCCATGTACTCTTAGAGGAAGAAAGGCACTTTCCAGTCACTGCTCAGAAAAGGGATTATGAAATAAAGCTACAAATCTCAGAGAATTCAGGTCAGTTCAGGCTGATGAACTGCAAAACCAGAGGTGTGCCCCAATGCAGGCTGCAAACAAGTGTGAGTTCTTGAAGAGTGTGAAGGAAGCCTCAGAGCTGCTTGTACTCAGTTACTCTTGTGATACACTCCTGAGCTGGCCATCTGTATTGGTGCTCCCTGCAGGACAGCAGACATTTTGTTTGGTCTTTGGAGCCCCTCCAGCACCAGGGAGCATGATCCCTCTGTGAGGGCTTACTCCTAAGTATGAGCAGTGCTACAAGTTTGGCATTGCTTCATTGCTTTACCAATGTATTTTCTTCTCCTTATTTTGACGTCTGGGGTAAGAAAGCTTTTCACGAGATCCTTGCTCCACTCCATATATTTCTGTTTGCCCTGAAGCACTGGCAGTTTCAAAGATTTCTGTGCAAAGAGAAAAACCTTCACTCCAGTAAACCCAAGGGTAAAAGTAGGCATGGGTACACAGAGAGCAGCAGCAGCAAGCAAAGCGCTATAAGCAGTTGCTTGTGGCATTGAGTGAGTGTCTGTGACCATTTTCTGCTGGAGATGCTTGTGTCCAACTGAGATGTAGCACCATGCTCCAGAAGGGTCCCTGCTGTTGAGGACAAGTTAAATAAATAATGTAGATCACAAAGCAGACCATCCTTTTAGGATTCTAGCTTAGAGATGGAAGCCATTTCTTACTCATTCATGGACTAGTGCAGGGTATTTATATCTCCTCAAGGTATTTATATCTCCTCAGGTGAATGTCACTGCACATACTGAAGCACAGGGTGGTTTATGAAATCTCAAAGAAGACAACTGAACTTCTTTTCCTACCTGTGTACATGTGCTGGGGGATTCTCATAGCCTCTTGTCTGTGCCTCTGTACCTGGAGTATGTTTTTGGAGACAAATGGAAATCACCCATTAAAGCTGGGGCACCCTAACATGGCAAGTAATACATGGGTGGAACTTGGTCCTCCTGGAGTGCAGGTTCAGATAAAAACAGCTGGGTGTGTGCTGGAATCTCAAGCACCTCCTGCATACAGGTACAGATTTGCTTACTGGGTGGCCTTTTAAGATCTGTTGAGGAGAAAATAAAATGTGGGGTGAGAGAAAAGACTAATAACTTTATTCCAAACTACCCATTCCCAAGGTACATTAAAAATCAGAAGGCTACTAAAATAAATTATTAAAAATCAGAAGGCTACTAAAATCAATTAAATCACCATTTAGCTACAGATCTGTCCCAAGGAGCCTGCAGCAGGCTGATCCCATTCAGCCATGGCTGTGGTGGGTCTCCATCCCAGCTGAGCAAAAAGCAAAGTGCCAAGAAGAGTGTGGAGAGAGTACAAAATTACCTCAAATAAGCTTCCAGAGACTTGTGAAGTGAAAGCCAGAGGAGTTATACAGTCCTTAGCTGGCAGGCAAAGAATGAATTTTGTCTCTGACAAGAAAATGGTGAACTTTTAGGCAGTTTGCCTTGGTGTCACCATTTGCATTCTAGAAAATAGTATTGAAGCAGTTAGTGGGCTCAGCATAGGTTTTTGGGCTGTTAGTTATTTTTTGCAGCTCTTGGAACCATACAGACATAGGTGTGTTGCTTGCACAGGTATTTGTAATGTATTTCAAGCATGTGGTTCTGGAGCCTGGAATTCTGCAGGTTTGGGCCCTCTTCACCAATCTTCTATAATTGCATAAGAAAAACTTGATTCTCTTGTACAAAAAGAAACAAAAATTTATTTTTTTTTGTGATACAATAATGTTTGAAAATAAGATTAAAATCCATGAAAATGCTGAAGACAATATTAAAACCAGGGCAGTTCAAACCACTTCATCATGAACAGAATTTAAAAATGTTTGCAGAGGGTCTTTGATGTTGGTTTATTTTTAATTCAAAGTAGGCTGCAGCTGCAGGTTACACACAGAGTGATGTGCTGGAGCAGGCTTAGAGAACTTGGAAATTTGGTATCAAGTTTTGATCTTGCTGCTCTAAAGCTGTATGTCCTTGAAAGAATGGCTTCTATCCTAGATTCTGGTCTTTTCCCATGGTGATATGAGCCTTTCTTTGCAAAGAGCCTTGCAATTCTCATATAAACAGTAATACTAAGAAAAGGAGTAGCAAAAGTATTATCTGTGTGTGTGCATTGCTCACGGGAGGTGAGAGAAACATTTGAACATATTAGATGGTGGATGAAAGTCAGATCCAAGTTTTGAAAAAATAAATCTTCATAGACTGCTCTTTTGCCCTGCCAAATCCTCCTTCTCTCCTAAGGATTTGGTCTGAAACAGAAAATTACCAGACAACTCCAAAGGAATATAGGAATATACTGGCTCCCTGCTGGAAAGAGCAGGTGCCCAGGATACCACCTTTGCTGCTCTGAGCATATGCTGATTTCCCCAAAGGCTTGGCCTGAGCTGCTCTCTCTTTGTCTTTTCCAGAGGGAGAATGACTCAATTATTTTCATGCCAGACACACATGGCCATGCACGCTCGAGTCCTCACACTACAAAGCTCTCGTTCCCCTCTATTTGAGCCTCCAATCTCCTTAGAATTCCTAAAGGAAAGACGCAGTTCCTTAAGGCCCAAAAAATGTGCAGAAATGCCATAATTCCTCCAGTCCTCAAGATACAATTTATTCTCATCACCTTGTCCATAACCTTCCATTCATTTGCAGCTTAGTTGCAGCTCTATCTTTTTCTCTTCCCTTCTCATCTTCTGGGGTAATACCTTTTCTACTCCAAAATCTTCCCTGTAAATCCAGGCTGGACTCCAGTTTATGGGAGCAGGGCATTTGTCTAGAGGTCAGACCTTGGTCACTAAGGTTTTGTTCTAAATCTACTTATGGATGAAGTGCTTAAAGACTGGGAAACTTTCTTCAGAAGGCTAAAGCAGGAATTCCAGGAGCACAAGGCAAATGCCTAATTTGATGCTTTGCTGAAACCGTGACCACAAAGAGCATTGGCTGCAGTTGCTTTGACTGGGAAGTTGCATCTTCTCCTTCCTGATGTCCTTGACTTCCTTACCTCCTAGCTCAACAAGTCTCCAGCAGGGGAAAATGCCTCTGGCCTGAGCACAAGTATCAGCTTGACTTGTTTTTCTTTCTAAGATCCTTCCCTTCTGCAAGCTTAGTGTTGTTCTTCCTTTGTAGCTGGCTGCACTGTGAAAGCACATTTGTGTTGTAAGATGTAATCACACAGAGAGCTAATGGGATAGGTTAGAGAAGCATGCAGAAACAAAGGTATGAGAGTTCCTAGTTTCCTGAAACACTTGCCCTTATTGCTGCTACTGAGAGGACTGCCACGTTCCCCTGCAGAGCCTGCCCAAGCCTGTTGCCTGCCAGTCTGTGTGACACCCTCCTTTGGGAAGGCTGTAAACACTTTTTTACTACCAGTAGCCATTGAGTATGCTGGATAACCTCAGGAAACACAAAGGCTAGGAAGCTGGTGAAATATCTCTTCTGTCCATTTGCCTTCCTGGTCAGGGATGACATATGCAATAAGTCACACCTGTCCCTGCTGTAGCACGAGGTGATTTCTCATGCCCATGATCAGCTGAATTTTCAGCTGCATGCAGGAAGAACAAACTCAGACACTGGCTAAAGAAGGAGGAGGTGAAGAAGTATTCCCTGCTGGGATGTGGTCCATGCTCACCTGGGCTTCCAAGAGGTCTGGTAGCTCATGTAATCATTACCTTGGTACTCATTCTTGTAGACCAAATTAATTCAGGCAAATGGTTCCGAATCAGCAGCCCCAGAAAAAGAAGGCCTTTTGGCAATGTGCTCTTGTTCTTTATTGTTTATCCTACATTAATGAGCTGGTGAGGTCAGGGCCTCCCTCAGCTGGATGTTATCTCTTTCTCTCAGATAGCTAGTGAGAGACAGCCCTGCCTGGATAAAATTATTCTCCTAAAAATGAATATGGGGAAAAAGAGAAGTCTTAAGATACTCCCTTCCAGAAACAGATCAGAACATGCTGAATTGTTTCCCTAAACTCTCAGGAAAAGTTGGGGGTATGCCAGTAGGTGAATAAAGATCTTCTGAGGACTAATGTAGCACTGTCTTTTGCATCAGTAGTTCTGTCTCTTCTTTGTCTCTGTCCTTTGCAGCACATTAATGAAGCCAGAGGACAGCCTGGATCCACTGACTTCCTTGTGTCATTGTGAAGAGCCCCACAACTGCATTGATGGAGCTCTTTGTGGTGCCAGCCCTTATGCAGCACCATTGGAGCACAATTCTGTAAGTGGGACATTCAGGACACTTTAAAGTATTTTTCATCTGGAAACACTGATTTATCAAAAACTAAACTCCATGTGGAACTAGTTATCCTTTTGAAAATCAGGCTTGTTCCTTACAGTTTAAAGATTTTCTGTGGGTTTGGTTTTTTTTTTTTAATTGAAAAAGGATTTGGATGCAGGGAGATTTTTTGTTGTTGTTTTTAATCTCATTTCACTATTTTTAAAGATAAAAATCCTTATGACATTGAATGTGATATACATTCAATACACATCCTGTAAATCACCTGATGGATGTCATCTGGGAACAATGTCACCACTGGTTTTTATCAAAGTTAGATATTACTTAGAATTTCACAGAGTAGGTATTTAGGTACATGTTGCTGCTGAGAGGAATGCAGATATTAAAAATGAGACTAATTTTCTCTTTTCAGCCATGGTTCCCCAGTTGTCATCATCACCTAATTAGCATTTCTTTCCATAGCAGTCAAGCCAATAAATAGATCTAGAACTTGAAAATTCAGCTGTCACTTCCCCAATTTCTGCACAATTTTCCCCAAATCCTGACACTTCAGTCTGGAGTTCCATCACAAATAAACCTTCATTTTATATTGTCTAGAAGAGTAAATAATTAAACAAATAAACAAATTTGTCAACTCCAAAAATTCATGCCTAGTTTCTCACATGTGTGCTTGAGGTTTAAAAGTGTATTTCCTTATAAACTTTAGCTAATAGAATGAGTATGTCTGGAGCTTGCTCCACTTGACAGGGGAGAGATTCTTGCTTTCTTTTCTGTATTCCTTCCAGTATTTGTGAATTATGATATTTTTCATGGTTGCACCTTGTTCTTACTTTTCCCCCTTTTTCCTCTGTAGAGTTTGGTATTATTAGTATTATTATTTTGCTGTTTCCTTTATCAGGTTTATATACTGCAGTTTCAAGTGAAACATTCAATAGGTAGGAAATGAGAGCCTGAGTATTTCCACTGTATTTCTTTACAACATATTATATTAGGTGATGTAGGTGACAGGCTCCAAGAAGGGACTGGAAGGCTGGGTACAGCTCCCAGCTCTGCTGCTGGGTGGTTTCAACAATTTTCCCTGTCTTAGTTCACTCACCAGGAAATGCAGGCTATAACACTCCTCATCACTGTCAAGCACTTTACTACCTAGTGATGAAAAGTCTGTATAAGAATGTCATGTAATCAAGGAGGAAGTAAGGTGAGAGTGGAAGAGAGGGAAGTCACACTAGATTACAGACGAGATGAAGCAGTTCGATCCCACTCTTTCTCAGGTTCAGTGTGTTTCAAGGGAAATATAAGATCTGACACCACACAGACTGCTTGGATAAAAAAAATACAAAAAGTTTTTCATTGCAGTACCCTTCTTTGGATTATTTTCACTGATATAATGGTTAAAAAAAATCACTTTTCACTGCTTACAATGGCAGTTTGCTTGGTTCTTGTACTTGACCTGGTTTAGATACTCATGTCAGAGCACATGTATTTTCAAGGTTTGCCTTGCCTTGGTTTGTACTCATCTGTTTGTTTCCTCCAAATCCAGTACCGCTGAGGGGGAATAAAAGGGTCTGTGAGGGCAGCTACTGAAGCTGCATAAATCTTCTTAGGCAAGGGCTCAGAAGAGAAAGACACAAGGTCCTGTGGTTTAGAACCAATAAGAGAAGAGACATAGACTTCTACTCAAATGGACTTCTAGTCCTTGACTTCTTTCAGGGAAGGTGTACATGTACAATACCATTATTCCTTTCACTGGTTGAAAATACAATAAATTGGGAATAATGATGATGATACTATATTAAAATCCTCTGTGGAAAATATAGTAATCATCAAGCTTCTCTGATGCTTGACCACACAGAGAGTGTTTTGACCTTTGAATGAATTGATAATGCTGAATGTGAAAGACCAGGAAAGGGAAAAAAAAGGTTTTTTTGTGCTTCATTAAGATATTTGCTCTTTCATTCTTTCATTTCAATTGCATTTGCAGATGGGAGACTTGAAGTGTAAAAAAGTTGCTTTTGACTCATAGCCTGGGATTTGCACAAATTTTGCTGAAGGTAATGCTTTTGCCCTCCCTTGCATCAGTTGTACCCAAAGTGCTCCTCACAGGGAAGAGACAGCTGAGGGGGTGTTGTGGTGCACCATGATCTGGGATGGAAGGGAAAAGGCAGTGGGACCCTGCTTTGCACCTTGGTTCAGGCCCTTCTCATGGGAATGGGACACTCACAGGCTGCTGTGCACTTGTAATCTTGGGGGGACCATACAAAGTACATCACCCCTGTGCCCTTCTTCCCCAGCCTGAACCAAGCTGGAGGGGCTTTGCAGTGCTTTCTGACATGTCTCTGTCCATCTCCAGGGTTGGGAAGTGCTCATCCCCAGAGAATGTACTGTCTTTCATGTGCTGCACTTGTCAGACCCCATTGTTTGTTGACAGGGAGACTCTAGCAGCAACGAGAGGAGAGGTCTTAAAGAACCTGCAGTGTGGCCAGACAAAACTAGCCAGGCAGCCAAGAAAAGTGCAAGTCCCTGATGTTGTTTTTTGTGAAGTTTTCACTCCTAGCTCAGATTCCAGAGAATTGTAGTTTTCGGAATGAAGACAAAATGGTCAGCTCCCCTGTGCCTGCTCCAACATGCTTTTCCCCTTTTCTCTGCATCTGTTACCAAGCACAGTGCCCTTCACAATCAGTCACTGCAGGGATCAGAGGGACTTTCACTCATCAGAGAACCACACAAGCAAGCTGGTGAGTTCTGCTGACAGCTGCCTGCATTATCTCATTGCCACATCCCTCATCTGTTCCCTGCTCATACCCGTCTGGTGCTTGTCTACCTGCAGAAGATTTGGGGGCTTTTAGAGATCCCTTGGCTGCTTGGCTTACACAGGACCTTTCCCTCACCTCTACTGTAACCACCTGCCTTCTCTCTAGTGGCTTAGACCAATTTCTGTATTTTGCTTTATTCCTTACTCCAGTCCTCATACACAAGCTTGGTAGAGGCATAAGTGCATCTATTTGGCGGACAAAGATACTGCCCTCCTCAAACCTCTCTGATGCTAAATTTTCTGCTTATCAATAAGTGTGCTTCTGAGGGAACCACTGCACATGCTGAGTACCCGAGCCATTAGCTGACATTAGCAGTTGATGAAATGGTTTTTCTGATGGTTTGAGATGTCTCTGAAAACTTGTATTCTTATCTTTTGTCTCTGTGGGTAGAAAATCCAAAGGCAGATTCACTGGCATGGGAGAGCTTATAAAAGAAAGACAAAGAAGATATTATTCATTCCTTTGGCACCTTCTCTCCTTTCTGTTTGCAGCAGAAAAGGCCACACAAGCTGGTCAGGAGAGTCACTGTCCTTCAGTTCTATTAAGACATTAAACCAATAATTAGTTGTCTACTGAAAATGCAGAGGGACAAATAAATGATTTATGAAGTACTTGGCATGGTAACTTGTATTGCCTGGAATGAAGCAGTCTTTCCAAATAGTCACTGAGGAATTGTTTCCTTCTCTTCTTACTGCCTCCAGATATAAATCTCAAAAGCTCAGACCAGTCTGGGGGCTTTATCAGTGTTTACTGGCAGGCACAGTGAGAGTAGGAGGTCTGAGCTAGTCTGCACCAGGTGAGGGAGCACAGCCCAGAGAGCCAGCTCTGGCCAAGGCTGCCTGGCAGTGCTCTGCCCATCTTGGATGAGAGCTGCAGAACCCACACCTCAGCCAAAATATTCTACAGCTTCTGTGTTTGCGCACAAGCTGCACCATGGCCTAGAGCTGAGTGTTGCCTGCAGCCGGCCAGGCTTTCTCATTACTTGTTTTTTGCTTCCATGTCATCCAAATATCCCATTAAACACCACAACTGTCCCCATTCATCAAGCTGTGACTCAGTTTCCATTCATGACCTATTTCTTCTACCAGGACCCTGTAAAGAAACAGGCATAAAGCTTCCTAGCCTGATGTAAATTACAGTGTCTCATATTTTATGACATAAGAGGATTCATATCACCCAGACCATTTTGTCTTGTGGCCAAAAGCATGCAAAATACTTTTTGCTTAGCTTCTGAAATAGGTGCAAATCCCACAGCTGTTTCCACATTGTTGAAGCTCTGTGCCTATGAACAGCATTCATGGTGTTTTTTACCTGACAATAGATGGTGCTCTTTCTATAATTATCTGTCTCCACAGTCCCTGCATATACCAGTTTTTTAATTTAGAACAAACATAACAGATTATCCTTGGGTTTGGGCACCACAAGATCCCAAGCAGCAAAAGTAATAAATAACCACCTGCAAGCAAACCTGTAGCACAGATAAACTCTCTGTTATGGCTGATCTGCCACAAGGACTCAGAATAGACCTCAAATCTTAAGTGCTCAGGTGATGAGGGGCATTTAAATGGACAGATAAAAAAACGGAACATGTTACAAAAACAGTAAGCGATGATGCAAATCTCTTCCTTAGCTTGCACAAAACAAAATTCCCACTAACTCAGAAAAGATTTGTCAAGGTATTTTCTTAATTCCGTATTTGAATGAAAAGGAGGAAGTGCTCAACATCATCAAGCAAAATACACTTTGTTTTCCCCTGTATTCATTTGAACTATCTGCAAAGGACAGAGAAGGGTTCTGGTTTTTCCAGGACTTACAGAAGTCACAACTGTAACTAAAATCCAAGACAACAATACTTCCCAGTCAAGCTTAGAGGAGGGAAAATCATGAAATACCTTAAAATTTACTCCTCAAAAAAGCACAGTGATCAGCATTTAGAATAGTTTAGTGACTGCAAAGCTGTAATTTTTTGAGCATGATTTCCTCCCATTCTTGATGTTATTTGTGCCCAAATGAAAGTCTTCAGCCTGACATCTACTTTGAAATATTTTCCATTCACACAGACTGCATAATGCATCTAATTTTTATTCTAAATTGATTTTAAATTGAATATCATCTTGGAGGTCTTGTTCCTCAGGCTCTTTAGAGACTGAACAAGAGTCTTTGTAGACTGACTGAGCAGCATTTCAGCTCTTTTCCCCAGTGCATTTGAGCCCTCCAAATACAGTCCTCAAAACCATCCTTGGGGGCTTGCAGCGCTGAAGCTCTCCAGCTGATACTCTGCAGGCAGAGCAGAAATACATGGTTTGTGTCTTCCTGAAGGATGATTACAGCTGCCCTACATCACACAATAAGGTAAATACCAGCCCTGACTCACTGCTCTGTCATCCTTTATGCCATGCTTTGACCCCTCCTGCTGTGTCTGGGGATGCCTTGGTGGGGTCTCTTCCAAAAACAACCTCAAGTCTCCAAGAGATGCACAGCAGCTCCTACCACTGATGGCTACTCATGCATCTCCAGGGCTTAAATTAGGAGGAGAACCTTGCTAAAGTGGTGCTTCTGGTGAGTAAGGAAAGGGGCCCTTTTCAGGGGGAGATCATGCAATATGAGCCTGGAGCTTTGAGTACTTCTGTTCTTCATATTTTTGTTGTCAGGTTCTTCTAGTCTGTTAGATTTATGGGTTTTGCTGGTGTTTCTTCTCTCCTACTGTGTTTCCTCTCACTCAGATAAATATGCCATCTCCTCTTGCTTCTTTCCCCCACGCACTCCATCAATATGTAAAAAATACAAGAGGAAAATATTTTGTTAAAAAGGGCAATTTGTGAGAATACTGATCTGTCTAATTATATTTTTAATCAGCAATAGAAATATGACTGACTTATAAGAAAAATCATTAGGTTAACAATATTTAGATAAACATGTTATCTATAAAGTGAAGGAAAAAAGCCCCTGTTTCTTTCATAGAAAATATTAATATTTCTGACTGTTGGTGTTAGAACTTGATGAGAACCACCAAAATGCTGAAGTGAATTCTAGGCCAAGTAACACTTCAGGTTGGAGACAACAAAAATATCTTAGCACTTTGAAGCTTATTATCCTTATATTAATAGTGAATAAATAAATAGATAAATTGAAATTACAATCAGAATGACACAATCATTCTATCTTTATCAAAAGTTTAAATTTAGATGAAGAGGAACTTTTGAGTGTTGGGGAAACATTCTGCTGACAAATGCTCAGTTAATCTTTAACATCCATCAGCACTGAGTGTACTGAAAGGGAGAGAACATAATGCTGGTGACTTAGAAATGGTACTCCTTCTTACTGTGGTAACAATATTTCCATTGTTTCTAACACTTCATTTTCGGAAGACAGACACCTTCATGTGTGATCTAGAGTGCAAAGACCAAATCCTATTTTCATTTATGTTCGTGTAAACCATTAATGCCTCTGCCAAAGTCAGTGGAATTATTAAATGTATGCCACTATAATTAAGAACAGCTGCTGCCCTGTGATCCCTAATGCTCTGTGTACCCTAATGTGTCGTAATGGGTAAGCACTGAGGAGTGTTTCTGAAGAAGGCACACAATAACATTTCAGTGGAGGACACAGAGGTACTCAAATAAAGCAACCGTGAAATCAAATGACCTTTCAATCTGTTTATGAGAGACTTTGTCATCTCCACTTTGAGACAGCTGGAACAACAAGTGAGAGATCTTAATCTGTATCCCAGAGAGTCTTCGCTTCGCTTCAGTGCAATCCAAAAATACACACAGGCTCCTCAGCTCTTGTGGTCCTGTTTGTTTTCCCTCTACAGGTTTAAGCACTTGAGGAGTTTATGTCTTTTGCGTGCTCAGGGTGGGCTCTCCTCAGCCCTTCTCCAGATAAGGATTAATCTGTAATATGCTACAAGCAGTCCTTGAGCAAAGATATAAAATAGATAAAAATTAGCATGATAAAAAAGGAGTTTCTTTTTTTTCCCTGTCGTACTGCAAATAAAACTCATCACTAGTTTACATGCTTGGCTGCTTCCTTATAACAATAAAATCCCACCAGCATTCATGGAGTGGAAACTTTGGGCCTTTGTAGCCTTTGGGCGTATAGAAAGTCCAATGAGAGGTTTGGTGACACAGAAACCTTGGTGTTTCATTAATTCCTCATCTTGGGCCAGGCAGGGGGAAAGCCTGAACTCTATTTAGGTTCAAATGGACTCAGAAACTTCATTAAGCCAAGACCTAAGTGCATGACAGCTGGTCCCTGATCATGATGTCCCTCTGTGTATTCTTAAGGTGTGGGACATGTGACATGATGTGCACTAGTTTGGCTGACGCTGGCAGAGAAAAGCATTGGCAGAGATGCCCACTGGACATCCTCAGGAATCCTGCTCCCTTCCAGAAAGAGGGGTGCTAAATGCTGGTGTGTGCCTCAGTCTGGCACCTGGGGTAACACCACTGGAGCCAAGGGATCCAGACTTCTGGAGAGTGTAAGCTGGCACAGATCTACTGAAACAAGTGGAGCCACCATAAATTCTGGTATCAGCCTATAATTTTTCTACTGTCAGCTTTCCCAGAGTTTGACTCAAAGAACTACTCCAGAGAGGAAATTACCATTTTCCAGTCCTTACAGCTATCCAATCTTCTGTTATGGATTTCAGTTGCCTCTTGCAGTGTGCAGTTCAGCCCTGTATGTATCTCACAGAAATCATGTGCATCAGAAATTCTGCTTAATCCAAGAAAGGACCCTAAAGCAGAGGGTAGAGAAGAGGATCACATGATGAAAGGATGCAATTAAAGCTTTAATGACAAATACACTAAGCAAAGGGGGGATGGGAGAAAGAAAGAAAGAAAGAAAACTGCTCACAGGATTTTTAGTTTAGAGGATTTTTTAAAATTATCTGTCAGCGTTTTCTGTCATCTGTCTGTGTGAGGTGTCTCACTATTGGCATGCATGCCATGCTACACCAGGTATTTAGCGCACTATACAAGTGTCACACCATGAAAAATGCTCTATAACAAGAAGTGTCACACTAGTGTAGGAATACTAAATGCCTTCTCATGCTTCAGCATCAAATCCTCTTGTTTCTGTTGCTGCCAACGTTGCAGAAAGAGATATGCTAAAGTGAGTATGAAAACTTATAAGCATCACATCTATGGCTTTGTTTGTTTCAGTCTTAGAAGGGTCAGGCATTTTCACTGGCTTGAAAAAATATTTCATCAGCTGAAGAGGTTTCCTAGTACAACTTTTAACTGTCTCAGTCTAGAGGTTTCTGTGCTCAGATTCATTAAGCCTAGGTGCTTAACAATATTAGCAGTTTCAGAGAATGTAATTCTTGTCCGTAAATAGCTTTGTGCTTGCTTTGCATAAGAAAGAGTTAAAAGGAATGGGTTTTGAAGAGACAAGTGTTCCATTTAATAATTGATTTTTTTTTAGACATCAAAAAACACTGGCTAGGATAGTGAGTCACCACTAACAGCAACAGTGGCTTGCATTTCAAAGAGCTGCCATGGAAAAAAACCCGAAGAGTTAACCTAGTAATAAAAGTTTCACAGCTCATGCAGCTTTAATTATTCACCGGGACACAAAATCGTAACCATAAATTATAATGCTATGAATGATTGAGGGTTTCTAACAGGCACAAAGCAAAAAGAAACACTTTGCAAAGCCCAACCATTGTTGGACTCATTAAATGTCGTTGAATAGGTCCTAATATCCAACTCTGAATTTCCTTATCTCTGCGGGTGTCACTGCAAGTTAACATTAGCTGCCAAAACTGGTCATGCTTGAGCTGATGTTCATCTCTGTTGCTTGTTGCTCAAAGCAAGCCCAAGGAAGTTCTTTTGGGCAGAAGATGCTTTCCCTGGGCAGGGACAGGAGAGAGAACTCGGGTCAACACAAGCCTCAAGTGACCCTCAGTGGTACAAAGGTCTTCCTCAAACTACTTTGGAATTTCACAAGGACATCTGCTTATTCTGCCTACTAAAGTAGAAAAAGGACTCATCTCAAGGAAAGAGTGAATTTGCTTACTAGGACTCTGAAGGGAGCCTGATGAGACCTAGTCTTCTGCCACTCTGGGTTTTATGCTTCACACAGAGGTGGAAGTTGATCTTGGAGAAGAAGGGAAAACTTCTTCCCACTATTAAATTGGGAATAACACTCACATGGCTGCCTGAGAACAGAATTCCTACCTTCAGATCACCCAGTAAAAAATCCCCTTAAACTTAAGAATGTAGGAGCTGTCAGGAAACAGAAATTGGGCTGTATATTAGGAAGAAAAAATCCAAACAAATAATGAACAAGGCATAGGTTATATGTAATAATTTCCAGTGTTTTAGACCCAGAAACATTCGGAATATTATAGGAAAAAAGAGCATAAGGAACTTTCTGCTTAGGACTCTTAGCTCTGAGGTTGTCCCTGAAAATGGAAAATAATATGGAAAAGAGACCTTGAAGACAGTGAGGTGAAATTTATTCCTATTGGGTATGTTTTTTTAGCATTTTTAGTGTTGAATAATGCCTATTCTTTTGATGCTTGCTCTATTGTATTGCTGTATTTTAAAACTTTACTGCTTGCACTCATGATTTTGAATGATCTCCCATTTTATTTGAAATAAAGAAGATCTGTTGCTAGCTTCTGTGTCTGTGGCAAATGATTCAAAATGACTTCAAAAAACCACATAAAACCTTGGGAGAATAATTTAAAAACCAAGGAGTTTGTTTTATCATAAGGTTTTGGGTCCTGACTGAGAACTTAGTTATGGTGATGTGGAGACAGGTTTTCCAAGGGGAATTGGTGCTTAGCAGAAGCCTTCAGCTGAAAGCTTAAGCTTTACCTGGGGCCATGAATGTTTAAATCTTAAGCATTTACCCCTTGATGGCATTTAAACGCTGAAGTCAGATGTCTGTGCTCACTGTGCAGTCCCTGGGGAGGGATGGGTCCTGTCAGACCCTGGAGATGAGGCACACTGGGAGAGCCTGCAGCAGTAGCTGCCTCTCAAATGAAACCTGCACTACCTGTTGGCAGTCCAGCTGTGGTATCTGGAACGGCACTTGAGCTAATAAACATTGCTTCTTCAGCAGAGACAAATAGCAATGCCCCAGAACATGAAACGGGTGCAGCTTGTTAGAAAGTGATAATAGCATGACCAAAGTTTCCTATGACCATTGTTAGGAATATAGTTAGTAATTCATGGAAATAAATGGTGTATGAAAATATATGTGTATAAAATAAACTGTAGAGGGAGGGGAGAATTCCCTTTCCTCAGGATAGAGAAAAAACCCTAAGCAGGATGAAATCACGGAACCACGCAGCTGGGCACCACCACATTTGCATCCGAAGAGAACTCCAGCTGCACCCAGGACCAGGTGCTGATGGCCCAGACAAGATGCCTATCTGAGGGGGCCAGGATCATCAACACCTTGAATCTGAATGCCAGATTCCGGGAATCAGGGAAGTGCATCGTTCTCTTCCCAGACGGAGGCTTTGTGCAGCCCAAGTCAGAGAAAGAAACCAACTTGAAGGACTCAGAAAGAAACAAAGACTTTCTGCCCCGGGCAAAATAAACTGTATAAGAACTGCTACCTCGAAGCAGTTGGGGTGGACGGAGAGGTCAAAGTACCAAGGGGGGTGCTTTCCTCATGTTCACCCCTATCACCAACCGGGGGTGATACGCTGTCCGTTTGGGTGGTGGCTGTCGGAACTATATTATGGTCCCGCAATAAATTTTATTTTTCATATTTTTATTAAAATTGGCTATTTTTCATTTTTCATTTATAACACCATGGCTTGATCAGAGCCTTGAGATGGAGATGTTCATTTTACAAATTCCACAAAGCAGAGCAAAAATATTTAAATTAAAAAAGACATAATTTAAAAACCAAAAACAAAACCCAAAATAACCTCACATTAAAATAAAGAATACAATCTGTTGCTCTGTAAACATAAAAGTGTCAAAATTAAAATAAACAGAAGTAGAAGGAAGGGGCTTATAAACTGACCCTGTCAAACCCACTGCTTCCCTCCATCCTCCTTTGGTTTCGGTCATTCTGTAACTTTACCAGCTGGAGCAACCTGTGCATAGCCCTGTTTTGGTCCCTGTCACCCTGATGCTGGGATCTGCCAAGGAGATTTTGATGACCAGACAGTTCCAGTTTAAGTGAGAAACAGGCATCTACCAAGAGATGAAAGAAAAACTAAAAATGTTAAGCAATCTGAAGTATTTGTGCTATGGTAACTTTTGCATATAGGTTTCAACACACTGTCCCTTTGGAGAGACATGAGATCCTTTGCTGTTTCAGAGGCTGGTGAATGGTCTTGTAGGGAGGTCTCTCTCCTCCCAGCCAAGTGAAGCTAACACACAAGATAAAATGTTGTCTTAAAAAGAACAATACCATAAATAAATAATCAAACAAAACCTGAGATGGGTTCTGAATCTGAACGTGCAGTGTTTTTTGGGTATCTAAGCACATTTACACTATGCTGGGAAAGTTTGCTCTTCAAAAACCGTTTCCATTAAAATTTTAGTACCTAATAAATATCCTGACCCACAGCTCTGTTCTTTTAACAAAACAGATGGAGGGTGTTTTAAGTGTCAGTACTTGGACATTTGTGATTGTGACATCAAGAATAATGTGTCTCTCTTGTTTGCAAGCCCAGTTTCCAGTGGGGTGGGGGTTCAGCAGCTGAGCTCCAAGGCTTGGGGAGCTCTGACCTGGACTACTTCTGAGAACTCTATGTTCCCATATGTATATAGGGGAAATCAGAAGTTATGTTTCTTGCATTTTTTAGGCATGTTATAGTCATGAGAACCTCAGATAAAGTAGACTTAATAATTTGAGTAGATGATAAAATAGCCCTGGTCCTGGGAAAAGAGGCTTTTTGGGGAAGTAGAGGTTGTTTCCTATGGTGGGTGTGTGGAAGGGCTACAGACTGATGAGCAGCTGTCCCTGAGCATCATAGTGGGTGGCAGTGGTGCTGCTGAGGAGCTGAGGGAGAATGGAGAGTCTGGCACAGGTTACTGGGTGAGGAGCCTCAACAGGACCTAGACAACAGCTTGGCAGGAGTGAACAGTGGTCCTGGGGTCTTGCAGAGAGCAGAGAGTTGCAGGATCATGGGAGCTAGTGAAGCAGGATGGTGTGAGCCATATCTGAGGGCTAGGATATTTCCCTGTCAGGGAAGTGAGGGCTGATCTGGATCTGCATGACAAAACCCTGTGTTTTCAGTTGTATCATTCTTTTATTCAGGAAGAGGGGAAGCAGCACAAAAAGCTTCATTCCCATTCATCCTGTGAAGATGTTAAAGAGTCTGCCGTTCTTGCTCCATAAATTCCAGGGATGGTCTCTAACACCTTGCTGACAGCCAAAAAGTTATCTGCTGAATCAAGGCTTCTGCACTGAAACTTCCTCCCAGGAAAGCAAGGGAATAACATGACATCTCTCACTGAAATGGCCTGCCAGTTCTGAGCAGCCAATTGGAAAGGAAACATCAAGACAGAGAGCTGCTTAGACCAGAGCTGGGTAGGAGAGCCTGAGAAAGTAATTCTCCCACAAAGACTCTCTCCAGTCTTATTCTTGCCCTGGCTTTATTCCAGTATCTCCCTGTAATATGAATATAGACAATGAAAGCAGGCAGACTAAAATGACTCCTTTTATATACTACTCCAAGAGCTCCCAGGGTGCAGTACAGATAGTAGTAGTGTGGTGCATTACTTGCAGCTGCTGTTGGAGATCTTGTCTTCTTTATACAATAAGAAGTTTGTGTCAGGTCTACTGAAGTGAATGGTAATATGGCATGGACTAACGCTGGCATCGGCTGATTCTTCCGCTTCTCAGATCCAGTACTCAGAGGGGCAGGTTCTGGAAAGCCGTGAATCAGGGCAGAACAAGGGACAGAGTAGCAGGAAAATCAGAACAGCTTTAGGAGAGGGGACATTGGTCTCTGGATGTGCTGATACCTAGAGTGTTGGGTGAAAGAAGCATTGGGATGGTAAGAAGGCAGAAAAGTCCTCTGCTGCTGGTAAGAACATGAGAAAGCCCACTTCAATACTTAAATTAGTCAATCCCTTTCCCACTCCCTCTCTTTCGCAGTGATCCCATTCCTTTTCTTGCAGCCTTTCTGTCACAGCTTTTCCTCTCAGGTGAAACAAGAAGATTTTCCTCTTAAAATTCAGTAGAGGTGTCAAGGCTTAGCTCCTGGTAGAATTAAAAGTGCCAGACAGTGGCAGGGCAAACATGTTAAAGAAATCTTATTGTTTCTGGAACTGTAAAAGTTCTATAGACAGCTGTGTATAGAAAGAGCTAAATTGTATGGCCAGGAAAGGCACCAAAAATGCTGCACCACAGCAGCGCGTGCACATCACTGCCTGGTCCTGGCTGGAGACAGAGAGCCCACCTATGTGATTCAGTCCTGCTGTTCCCATTTTCCTGAGCTCATGGGGCTGAGGGCTGAGCTTTGAGGGATTCTTCTGACCCTGCTGCTTCTCTGTCACTCCACTCCAGGGCTTCAGGGAACCGTAAAGATGAGTGTCATGCAGTTCTCAGGCAGCAATTGCTGCCATGATCCTGTGTGCTAATGCCCTCTTCATTGCCTCTCGGACACCCTGCAGTGCTTGTTACCAGCTCTTTCTCTTCTGTAGAGTGTGAAAGGATAGCACTCACCTGGCACTCTAGCAGATGACTTTTTATCTCCTCTCTGCAGAACAAACCTGGCCAGATTTCCTGAAGGAAGAGAGCTTTGTGTTGCAGCAGGCAGAGAGGCACAGAACCAGACTAAAAAGTCCTCATCACCATGTTGAGTAAAAACTGGATAAATAAAATAATAATTTGATTCTCATCTTTCTCAGTGTCTGCAGGGCTCTAATGAAGTCAGGAGACTTTAAGTGATCTACAGTGATCGCTATGGATCTATTCCAAATTCCCTTATATAAAGGGAATACATAAAGGGAATATATAAGGGGAATAATGTGCTTCTCATAAGGAGAAGAATATTCTGATAAAGAAACTGTTATAGTGTTACTGATGTCTCTTTTGCATCCTCTTGCTTGTTTCATATGACCGCATCCCTCTACGCTGGGGAGATGGTATAGGAGGTCAAGAAATGAGTGGACCTGACTTCCATTTCTTTCTTTTGTGTGTCAAGGACGTGCGTGATTCTGCAAGCACTCCCAGGACTTATAACTGGAAGACTTAGTCTCCTCCACAATGTTTTAAATGTTTTAAACCTTCTGCATCTTGGATGATGTTTTCCATAAAACTCCCGTCTCCAGGAACAGCTCTGCAGGGCCCTGCCTACTGCCTTGCTCTGGGTGTGGAGAACTCAGGCTGGAGTCACTTCTGGTGGCTGGCAGAGATCACACTGCCTGGGACCTGGGACAATGCGGGGGAGGCTCAGGCTTGAGCTACAGATCATGGAATTTATGGAATATATCTAGACATATGTGAGGTTAATGCGGAGCAAAGCTCAATGTTTCTTCAACAGATTCACTCTTCTGTTACTGAAACCAGAATTCAGCCTCCCAGATTCAGAGGCTTAAAAGTGGAGTGAATTTATGTGGTGTGGAAGTGAACTGATGCTGGCACATACATCCTGTTAAACTCTCTCTCCCCTTCCCAGGATTTTAGGTGGAATAAGGGAGAAGGCTATGAATGTTATTATATTCCTCTTAATTTGAAGGATCAGTTCTTGCTATTGTGCTTTCTTAAACAAAATAAAACAAAGTCAGTTATATTTTTTACAGTGGTTTTTTTTCATGAGGAGAAGGTTTATGAGACTGGGATGAGTGCACTCAGGTTGTGTGCAGCTGATACCCAGTCTGGGGAGAGTCCACTTCCCTCTTGCCCCCTTTTTATCGAGTGGGAAAGGTTCTGCCAAATGATTTAGTACTAAATGCTCCCCAAATGAGTGATCCCAGTGTCTCTAGTTTGAGACCATCACCTTAAAGGTAGTTATTCATCAGTAATGAACCATGCAGTTAACATGCTGGAGACAGCATGGCTAATTGAAGATGAGGCAAGAGGTTCTTTTAATATTATTTTTCCTCCATTTGCTTTCAATACCTCTTTGCTCCTCAGTGAGATCTGATGGAAGTTTTTAATTACCTCTGAGAACAATAACTGTATAAAGGCCCTACCTTTTTGTCTGAAGCAGTTTGCCTAGAGATGAGCGATGTTGTATGCTCAGGTCTCAGAAGGAAGCTGAGGCTGACAGGGATGGTAAATCCTTGTTACCCGCTGGAACCTTGGAGTAGTAAATTTTTAAAACTATTTCCATTCTGGCCAATCTGTCTTACCTTTCTGTCTCTTGTAAAGTGTTTCTCCCCCTGTTATCAGTCTGCCACACACAGAACAGTGTAAGTGGAAATATTAATATCCCTATGAAATATTTTTTGCCCTAACTCTCTCATCACATTTTGGGTACGGATATTTCTTCCTTCTTTCGTTAGCTCGCTTTTCATGTTTCTCTCCCTGGCACAGATTGTAAGTCTTTTAAAGGCTGTAAGTCTTTAGGCAGATGATGTCAGGCACAGGCCACATAGAAAAGCTGAGCCCAGACCTTTCTGTTCAGCACAGTCTCTCCCATAGCCCAGATGCCACAGAAGTGGGTGCAGTAGGAATATAAGAATGACTGAACTGAGCAAATGGCACTCAGGTTTTGCTATAATGACTCTACAATCTATTTCACATTATTATGAAAAACTGTTCTCAACTGTTCTCATACAGAAAACTTTCTTGGGGAATACTGGTGACAGAAATTAATAATTGAGGAATAAATGTTATGTGGAGACATGCAAATTGTTTCCATTTTACAGAGTTCTGGATTTGTTTTTAGGCTTAGAGTGCATTGCAACTTTTTTTGAACATATTGTAGGGATTCTTTGTGCAACATTTACCAAAAATTAAAAAATAGTCTAGCAAGAGTTATGAAGCAACCAAGAAAAATAAAAATCGCTGATGATAATTTCAGTAACAATTCTGACAGTGCATTAAGAATGTCATCCAACACTTCATAAGAAATAGACACTCTAATATCATATTTGCTTTTCAGGATGCTTAAGTAAAAAAAGCCATTTACCAATGAAAAGCTTTGCCTTTGCAAAAATTCTAATTAGTTCTGCTATATGTTTGAGAACTGTCTTGGATTAAAAAGCAGAATGACCTGTGCTCCCACCCTAAGCTTGACAGAGCTTATGTAAGTACAGAAAAGAGTTTAAAAAAGCCTTTTTTCCCATCATTTTTTGTAGCTTTTTAGCCTTTGCATTCCTGTCTAGAAGGACACTTGGCTCTGTATCTTACAATTTCCAGCTTCACCCAAGATGCCACAAATCTCAAGATGGATGTTATCCTCAGAAGACCTGTAGCCCATGCCTTGGCTTTTCAGTTGCTATAACTCCTCAGCTGCCTAGAGGACTTAGGTGGCCCCTTTCCATTGAAAATTAATGGCAGCTGAGTCTTCAAGTCCCTTAAGTGGATTTGAAACTTGCAGCCAAGCGATGTAGGGAAGCATCCTGGCTTAAATATCAGGCTAAAGTTGCTTTTGCCTCACCCGCACTGTCATGACCTTCCTGTTGCTGCTGTGTGAAAGTTCTGCTGATCTCCTCACTCTTTTTCTGTATCTGTTGTGCTAAGGGATAGCTACAGAGAAACAAAGCTCTTTGCTGGCCTCCTGCAGACAGCAGGGAAGTTTCTATGGAGACAAAGGAGGATGCAGCGGATTTCTGCTGTTGGCAGCTGGGGAGGACCAGCCTCACTGACAGTCTCAGCTCTTACCTGCTGTCGCATTTATGGATGGTGAGCAGCAATGCTGCATGGTCAAATGCGTGACTCTAGGCTGTGCCTTTCCCAATGCACTGACCCCATGTTGCTCCCTCTGCTATAATTTTGGATGCAAAGACTTTGGGAGCTTGGAATTGTTATTAACACACAGGGGGTCACTGCAAATCCGAAAGCCAGCATCAAAAGGGGCAAAGTCTCAAGTTCAGTGGTGAGAAACAGCACACCAAAGAGTTCCTGCTAATCTCTGGGGACACAAAGAGATGTCATAAACATATATTTGAGCAATTCAAAATGTTTTGGACAGAGCTTTTTTTCTCTTTTTCAAGGACCTTTGTTCTGATGGGGCCATGGAAGACAGACAGCCATGTCTGTTCAGGTGCCCTTGAGGTGGGAGCTGGCCTCCAGGCACAGAGGGAGCTGGTGAAGGATATTTTTGCAACAGTTCTTGGTTTATCTCCAAATAAACTTGTTTGCAAAATTTACCTCTCATGAAGCATGCTGCACTGTTGAATTTTCACGTGATTTTGGTGCAGTGCTTTCAGAGGGAAAACAGGGAAACAAACAGCCTGTTGATCAGGAGGAAACAGATGTTGTTTTTATTTTTTTCTGGGTAGACTATAACTGCAAACTTAAAATTCCTTCCCAGAACCACATCAAAGTTTCTCTATCCCTCTGTGCTGACAAGAACTATACACAGACAAAAGAGTTGTTTCCTGGACACCCTCCTGGCTAAGAACTGCTCTGGGCCTTGTGAGGCAGAAGCACCATGTTTTCACCCTTCCCACTTTTCCACTGCTGGTTGTGATTGGCTCTAGCACTAATGTGGCAAGTGGCTGCAAATGACTGCTGAGTTTTAGAGCAGCATTCAAATCTGAGTGGGAGTAAGCAGATAGCCAAAAAATGTTCAAGCCAGAATTCCGGATAAGGCCAAAAGGAAGGTTCAACGAAACCTTCTGCAGTGAAGAAGCATCATGAACAATTTGTGGTGGGAAATGCAGTTTGACTCCTCAGCCACAGAAGAGTTTTTCCCACCAGCTAAAGGACAATCATTTTGTCCAGAGGACCTCAGGTTACCAAGGAATATGAGTTTTTCACCACCACTTGATGCTTTCAGAAGGACCACTAAAATAGTTGAAAATCATTTGTCAGGTCTCTGCACCCCACTTCTCTGAAGCAGCAGAGTGTGACCAAAGACTAAAGCAATCTGTATCTCTTCCTGTGCTTGAGCTATCACTGCCAAGAATAAGAAAAGTTTTCCTTTAAAGTATTCTGCCGCGTTGGACAAATAACAGTCACTTGGTTAATTCAGTTTGACATGTGTCTGCTCCCTTCCCAATTATCATGTCATATTGTGGCAAGTTTATGAGCCAAAGTAGTCTGTTAGTATGCAGAGTCCTGTGAGCCCAGCAGGCATGAGAGATGACCCATTATCTCTGAGCCTCATTGCTTGAAGGTGTTCCTTTGGCATGACTTTGACTTAATGTAGGAACACCCCTATAGTTGTCACTGTCTCTTTTCATCGCAGCCCTGCTTGATGTGGGGCATGTATGATATTGTTACCCCAAATGCCATGAAATAAAACAGTGAGGTTTTTCTGAAGACCAACAGTTCACTCTTCAGAAGCATGTTTCCTTTCTTCTAGGCTGATCAAAAGAGGGGAGTGGAGAAAGGAAGAGTCAGAAGGTGGAAGTGGTGGTAATACTTTACAGACGCGTAGAGGAGTGTGATGGAGAGCAGAGAATGGTTAACAGGGCAAACAGTGCAATGGCAATCACAGGGGCAGGGAGGGGACTTTAGAACAGCAAAACAGTTGTAAACTGTGTCTGAGTCAGTGTGGGAGACGATGGGTGTAGGTGGTGGCTGGGGATGACAAAAGCAGGGACAAGTGAATTGTGTCAACCTGTCCTAGAAGGGCAGCAGCAAGCTCCCTAGGAGTTACATGCTGCAGAGAAGAGAGGATCCCATGGCTGGGTGCTTTCAATGATCTGCTGATCTTTTGACACAGAGCATGAGTTGAAAGTAAGTCACTTCATTGTCAAGATGTGAGTTAGCCCAAGAAGGTTCTGGTGGTAGAAAAAATTCATCTACCATGGATCTCTCAGAGCAAGAATAATGCTGGATGTCAACAGCTGCCCTTGCAGAGCTGTTCCCAAAGGTGCCTGCCTGCTATGACACAGCCTGCTGTGCTGGTTTCCTTTTGCTAGTGCAGCAGAAGGACAAGGAGAAGTGTTCCAGTGTGACTGAGATAGGATTGCACATGTCAGAGCCAGCCTCGCCTGTGGGATGGCTCTTAAGCCGTTCCTTGCCCAAAGGTAGGCAGTACTTCACCCAAGTCTCTCTTTGTGTTTGTGTATGTTCATAATTCTGGTCAGCTTTTTTATTTTGCAGCAAAAAGACAATTAATTCCCTTCATTTAACTCTTTTGACTATCAAAAATCCAAAAGCAAACCAGTCATATATATCTGTTCTGCTTTTAGCAGTCTATGAGGAAATGCCTCCACTGAGACAAGCTTGGTGTGATTTTCCACTTGGTAAGAGGTGGTGGTTCAGTCTGTGGGGCAAACTGCAGACCTCATGGAAATGCACAAGAAATAGAACAGGTTTTGATACCAAGGATGGATCCAACTTTGTTCTTAAAAGTACTACCTGCAAAATGTTTTGCTGAATCTTCCCTGGTGAAATATCACTGGTTTGAATGGGGCTACACTGATTTCTAACTACTAGTCCACATCCAGTGTGTCCATCTCCATCTTGTGATCAGCTGTCTTCCTCAGAGCTCAAGCAGCTGGAGTCATGCTAATGCTTGATTTCCTCAACTTTTGGGAAAATTTGCTAGCTATGCTGTGCTGGTAACAGCCTGGTATGTGAAAACCTAAGACACAAATGCAAAGACAAATACAAAGAACACTCTAGTGCAGGGTTTTCATACTGTCTTTTTTCCTTTCTGATAATGATTTAGCCTACAGTCATGACTTATAGTTAAATATATGTCTTTACTCAGAGATGCATGCCAATAGTGTTAACCTTGAAACTGGAAGCTTGTAATTAATTAATTTTGCTTAGGTCTGTAGTGAAAGCTGGTTTTGGACCTCACATTACTGAGGGGAGCTGCATGACTGTTTAGGGAAGCCAGAGATACAGTTTCTGAAATTTAGCTGAGACTGCAGACAATGTGATGAAGTATCCTGAAATTTGGCTGGGAAATCCTGTCTAAGACAGGTCTCACAGTTTCTGTGTAGCCATCTGCCACCTATCACTGTCGTATGCAGTAAACCTTCCATCTAAAATAAGTGACTGCAGTGATGTTCCTAACGAGAAGCCAAGTCTGGCACTTTTTGCCCTTGTGGAGTCAAGAGTCTGCTTGGGACCAGACCCTGGTGTCTGATGTATTCACAAAGGGATGGGAAACACATTTGGTAGCAAGTGTTACTTTTGTAATGTATTTACCAGTTGGAATATTTCCACATGTGCTCAAACATGGGAGCCAGGTTGTTTAAAGGTACGATGGGTTATGAAAGCAGCAGTCAGGATTTGGTTTTGCACTGCCACAAAAGCTGCCATCCCTATTAAGGCAGAAGGTGTGTCTAATGCCAGGTCAGTGCCTCTGCTCCGTGGCTATGCTGGTTTTCTGGGTGGCATTGCTCTTGTCAGATTCCATGAGATTGTCAAGAATGTTTCAGACCAAAGTGAGGACAGCTATCGGTTTCTCTGTGTCTGGATTGAAGGCATTTGAGATGGTATTTCATGTTTGGACTCAGGTGTTTATTATTTCTTATCAGTAAAACAGTTTCACTACTGTGAGTTCGGCAACTTTTCATTAGAAGGCACAAAATAGCTAACAATCTCTTGTTACAAGGTCTTTTAAGACTAAACGATCCAATTAAGAACTGACACCTAGATTATTTTCCCTTTTAACCCAATAACTGATCCCAAAGAGCCCGCAATGCCGACTTTTCTGCCCAATTACAAAATGCCACGCAAACCCATGAAGAAGCAGGAAGAAGAAGCATGAAGAAGAAATCCAGGACAACACCCTGTGCCCTCCATCTTGCTTCCATCCACAACATACTAAAAATCCCAAAACCTAAATTTCTCACCAAGTGATACACCTACACTACTGTCTATGATCTATTTCACACTTTTGTGGATTCTAGTCTATCTTTATGTCTAGGAAACTTTCTCCATGAATGGGGGTCAAAGTCAGTGCTCCCCTGGAGGTCAGGACACCCCAGAGCAGACAGAGAAATATTCCTGGTGCTCTGGGTTTCCACAGACAGCAGACTATGCGTATTGTCCCTTGATTGGATTTCTTTTATTTTTGATTTATCTTATAGGTTTGCAGATGCTGTGGTCTCTAACTCAGTAGCTAATTACTACTTGTGTTATGCTTGACTTTCAAGCTTCTGAAAGTTCCTTGATAGGTCCTAGTAGCCATCAAAATACAATGAGGGCAAATCAATATTTGCTTTTACATTGCCTCGTGTGAGAAAAGGTGTTTTGAAACGACATACTAGCTATGCCTTCTTATTGATTTGTTTGCCATTGTCTTTCAAACTACCAAGGTTTTAAAGCATTCTTTTATTTTAAAGGTAGTTGTTTCTAAATTCAATAAAACCAGAATATTTTCCTTGCAAGACCTACTATTAAAAGCTACACATTTGGTACCACTGGCCTGTGGTTTTCTTATCAAGCTAATTTAATTCTAAGGGGGAGAAGAAAGAAAATATATGATCTTAATTGCTCAGGATGTCACAAAAAAAGTCAATTTTTTACTTGAACTACTAGAGCAAAAATAAACAATTTTGTTCACAAAATGATAGAAACAAGAAATGAAAAAGGTCAGAAAGGATATCTTCTCCCTTTACCCTCACAATCAAGTCTCAGCAACTACCAAGAAACATTTCTGGCAGATTTTCAAGAGATTAATGATACCTGTGTAGCAATGGCTGAAACTCACCCTTAGGCAGGGCTTCAGCAGAAAACCTGTGACCTAGCCTATGACCTATAGTTTATATCATTCAAGCTCAGGGACATGAAATCTTCATTCTGCAAACCTCATGTTTTTCTCCAGTTTTTCATGGCATATCCAGATGCATTAATTTTAATGACATGGAAAATATTCCGATGTGGAAATATCTGCTTAGGAATGCCCTGTCTCAGGCAAACCACAGAGCCTGCAAAACAAATAATCGTCTTGTCACTGCCTCATTAGTCTGTAAGGTGAAGGCTGTGGTGGGTCACCTGGGCTCAAGCAGTAAATCCAGAGCTCCCCTAGGCATTTGTCAATGACTAAACTCCATTGCCTGGAAGGGCAAGCACTCCCGAGTGTCTCTCGATGAGCTTAACCTTGAGTGGGTTAAATTATCCACAAAACTGATATATACATAAACCTAAGTTCCCTTTTCATTCATCTACAGCTAAAATTCAACTCATCCTGTTCAACTTAAAGAGTGGAAAAAACGATTCCTGACTATCTTATAGGATCCATGCTGGTTTTGAACAGCAACCCCTAAAAATATTCAGAAAATATACCAAAATCCTTCAAACTTCTACTTTTTAATGAAGTTTGCTTTCACACAATTCACAATAGAACCAAACACTTTGATTAATCTTATCTCAATTCTCTGAAAATTTAATGCATATTTTCTAAGTGTGAAGAACCACATGTACTTCTCATTCAAAAAGTTTTCCTTCTTTGCTTCCAGGAGTTAAAAAATTAGCTGGAGCCATTATCTTTGATTTGCTTTGTTTACACTTATAATTTGCAGCTACTTTCATAAGTCTCACAGTGATGCTTGTTACTGGAAACTGCATGAAGAACTAACGCATTGTTCTTGTCAATACAGCATCAAGAAAAAAGGCTTTTTTTCAGTGAATATAGTTTAATATTTAAGGATTTGCCCATGTTACATCTGCTTCCATAAATATTTTTGTGTAGCCCTAGCACCTCCTTAAGTAACATTAGTCGAGCTCACAAGAGTATTGCTCTGTTGGCATAGGCAAATTAAAAACCACAGGAATATCTATCCAAACACAGACCACAGGACCATTGAAACCCATGTCTTGTCTCTGGCAGAAAACAATAATGTGAATATTAAGGAAAAAAAAAAACAACAAAAAAAGGGAAAGCATAAATTCTTTAGCCTTGAGGATAGAACTTCATCTCTTCTTCATCGGCTGCGCTGCAGGTGCAGAGCAGGTGGAACATCAAGTTTAATAGCTGTTTGGGGTGTCAACCTTCTGTGCATTTTACTCTCCTTTTTCCAGCCCTTTTACACCTTTAATCTCCTCAAGTGTTGGTAACATGGCAACAAATTCCAGAGTTGTACCACACACTTGCAGAAAAGCATTATTTTCTCTGTCTTAAACCTGTTTTAAGGCATGTCCTGGGCATCAGGTTTTCTCAGAGTCTCAGACAATGTAGTAATAGCTTACAAATTGTTTCAGTAGACCAATATAATTTTGATTTCTACTATTTAAATTCTATCTTACCTCATAAATTAAAACAAAAACATCCAAAGAAACAAACAAACAGACTTGTAATAGTAATCTGGCAGAGGATTAAAGGAAAGATTTATTTTCCCTAGGAATCTGAGTAGTATTCAGCTGACAGGACTAAATCTTCTGTATAACATATGGAAGTTCAAAGATGCATGGATAAAACCTAGTTCTGTGTAAGCCTAGAAGACTTTTGCCCTTTCTAAATTAGCATTTCCTTTCCTGATGAAAAAAGAGCAAAAGTTACAGTAGGCAGCAGCTTGCATGTGTTAAGGTCCTGCTCTGTCCCAGATGCTCTGAGGACATAACTGTAAGAACTACTACTATTATGATTTTTTTCCCAAGAAATGCAAGAGAGGCTTGTGCTGTTTTATGAGCATAATTTAAAACTGTGGCATCAGTCGCAGCAGTATCTTCATTAGGACTGCACAAACAGTTTAAAAAATGCAAAAATGTTTTGAATATCCCCAAAGGCTGAGTTCAAGTTCACCTCATGCAACAAGAAAAGTTTTGTCATTTCTGATTTCACTAATACTTTATTGCCAATCTCTGGTTCTCCCACCTGTCAGGAGAGACCTAATGTAATGCCTTGCTAATCAAGAAGCATTGAAGGAACAGAAGCCTGGGATTGCTCACTTCAGGTTTAACCAGCGGCCCAGGGCTATACATGTTCTGGGACGCATTTGAAGAACACCTCCTTGTCCTTCTGAAGGCTTTCCTTTCTCCTGGCCTTGTTTCACCAGTGAGAAGACTTTTCCCCAAAATGCAGGAGAAGTATCAGCTCCCCCAAGTATATGGAACACCCCCCAAGTACTGTTGTGCTGCATCCTCCCCTCTATCACTTCTTGCATCTCCTCTTCCTATTTTGACTCCTCCCCCTCCCTCACATTTCTCTTATCCTCTTTGTCTTACTCAAGTTTGCCTTCTGCTTCAATTTCTCTTAACTAAAACTTCGGAGCAACAATTGCATCTGATGACAAGTGGCATATTGCAGGGAAGCAGAGCCGTGGAGCAGCCAGTGTCCTGTCCACTGAAATGCTGGTGGGAGGCCAAACAGTAATGACAGGGCTGATGTTTAGCAAGAATCTCTGCTTTTTCTACAAAGCTTTGATTGACATCTCGTTCTGTCAAAGAAAGTATGCAATCTAGGAAATTAAAAATACACTGAGGAACAAATATTTTCCACCTTCTTTGTGGGAACTACTGGTTCTGAGCTAGGGTTTCATCTTTTGTAGCTTCAGTGAAGGGCTTGGTCTATGCTGGGGGTCCCCCAACAATCAATGGAGAGAAATGGGCACCTTCAGAGAACATCTCATCCCACTTGCCCCAGCATGGGTAAGCTCCTCTTTGGAAATGTCACCATCTCCCTACCAACTTGGCTGTGCACAGATAACCACAGACCTTCTCACACCTCACACTCTGGTGGTTAAGGCAATCTGAAGCCCACCCACAGAGCCCGTCCTGGAATCTCCGTCAGCTAAAATGGAGCAGTAAAGTCGTCAGGTAAGAGTGGTGGTTTTGCAGAGACAAAATGCTTTCTGCATGTTTCTGCAGCCATCACCACGGTGCTAGGAACAGGACAACAGGGGTAGCCCTGGATCCTCCCTCTCCCAGGTCAGGAAATCATCTGTCTGCTTCTTGCAAGTTGAATGGCATCTATTCTATAGCTGAATTGCTTTTGGGGCCCTTCTAGCTCATCCTGGCCTGCACCTGTTCCACTCACCTCAGCCTTGCAGCGGCACAAGGAAACGCGTGTCCCACCGGGGAATGTGGATCAGCCAGCAGCCAGGGCTGTCAGAGCTCTCTGGTGACTAGGAGGGGAACAGGTGGGAACTGGTCGCATTTAAATTGTCAGCCTAAGCTGCTGTGGGCACAAGCAGGGTCAGAACAGACTGTCTGTGTCCCCAAAGCCGCCGCTTTCATCCCGGAAAAACCGAGTGGGAGTGAAGAGCTCGAGCAGCCTTCAGAGGAGCCACCCCACCACAAATACACACACTCTCCCAGGCCTGCCCTGGCTTATCGCTTAATGCAAGAGCTCCAGGCTGACCTGGCATAATCCTGGTAAGTTTTTGGACTGATTTGCTTCAGGTGTTTTTATTTGCTTGGGGGGACCCTAAAAGGGAGGTGTGCCTGTAATTTGGCAGCAGGCAGCCTGCCCAGCCACCTCCTGCCTGCTGGTCTGCACCACTTCCACAGTCACAGAGTGCCTGTACACACAAAACCAGCATATCCTTCCTAAGATGGCTGGATGTCATTTTTAATTCTCTCCAAATGCTCGACAACTTAATTCCCTAAGAAAAAGGAGGTAGTTTTGAGGAAGCTTAGAGTGGTAGAACTCAATCCATGTAGCCTTGTATCCTGTCCCTATGGATAGCCAGCAGTGCCCACATAAGAAGCTACACAAGAAAACCCAAAGTAATTCTTCCACCCAGTACCTGCTCAGCTTCTGGCACTTTTGATAACAGTGGGGTAGAGTAATTTTTGCAAGCTTTCCCTTGTCTGCAAGATCATCTGTGCAAGGGATAAATAAACTGAAAATCTTTCCCGATTTCTCAGACTCAGGGGCACAGTGTTCTGTGTAGCCTGCCACTGGAGGTGAGCATGCACCTCCTCAATTCTCTGTCAGTAGGTTAGTTCATAACTTGCATCTCACTGAGAGGCCCCTCTGGAAGTTAATTAAAAGACAAACTGCAACACATCATTAGTTTGCACACGGACCAGGAATGAAGGATCACTGTGACCCTGCAAAATTAGCAACAGATGCCCAAAGAAATCTCTAAGCAGAGCTAACTAGCCTGCTCTGACAGCAGATCTTGTCTGTTAGAGAGCACTACTGTACCACAACTCAGGTAGCAACAACACTCTCTGGAGTGTCTCACTGTGCAATCTCAGTGGCTCAAACAAAGCAAACACGATAGCTAAGAACATCCAGCAGGTAGAAAAATGTCATTCCAGACCTTTAATCTGAAGTGACATTTTCACCTGCCTTCTAGATCAAAGCAAAAGGCATACAACTGGCAGAAGTGATGGGGAAAAGTGACCATCATCCTCCTGCTAGTGGGAGATGCCATGTACAGGAGAAGTACAACATTAAAATTCCCAGCTGGCACAGTGTCAGCTCTTAGTGCCTGTCTTTTAACTAGTCTGCTGAATGCCTTCAGGGTTTTGCCCTCTGCCCCCTACATGTGTGAGAAGTGATAACCCTCCACAGCTGAGCTTTTTTTTTTTTTTTTTTTTTTGTCTCTCCACAATAGCACTCCTACATGCCTCCCTTGGCTCTGAAACCTAGAAAAGATTTCAAATCCAGAGGGGTTTTACAGGCCCTGCTGATGCCTGTAGCAGTTTTGGCTCTGGTCCACTTCTCTCTATTCTTCTCTGTTATTTCTCTTACTTGTCTTGCACTGATTTTGGAAACTTTTTTGCTCAGGGAATGTATTTTTGGTCTATGCATGTAGTAGTTACATATCTCAGAGCTGAAATATGGTCTGGGAAGATGCATGTGGTTTAGAGTGGTCTGAAAAATACAGGGGTCAGCCCTAGGAAATTCATAGCAGAAGCTATCTCTCAGTGTCTTTTCATTCAGTCAGATGACAATAAAGTCCAGGTAAGGGGTAGAAGGTACTGTTCTTATAAAAAATTAACAGATATCCTTGGAGAGTCAGAGGGAGTCATTTGCCTTGCTATGAACTCAGCTAAAATTCAGACTGGAGAGAGGGGTGGGTGAAGAAAAGAAACCTTTGAACAGCTTGGAGGAGTAAGTCAATAAATGACTGCTTTCTGTCTCCTAAGAAAGAAATACCCCAAGGAAACAGCCTAGCTGAGTGTCTAAATAGCAAAGAAGAAGTAGAGAACTATTTTAGTTGCTATTTCTCACAAGGAAAAATGACAGTACATGTGGAAAGAGATAATACAGAAAGATTAGGCCAAAGTAGGATGGGGAAAGAGAAGTGTAGCATTTTCTGCAAGTAATGTCAGAAAAGCAGGTGAAAAAGCAATCAGATTGGAATTACACTGTCATGAAGCAATAGTATCACAGGCATGAGTCAGAACAGCAGGGTTTTGTCTGTATGTGGTGGGCAAAGACAGGCCAACTCTACTGCCAAGAAGAGAATTATATTAAAGAACACAACTTTCCTATCCAAGACTTTCCTGCTGTTAGTCTTGAATTCAAATTTTCACTTTATCAGGCCATTTGCTCATCCTGTAGGGAACTGTGCTTATGTCCCAGTACAGAGATGAGACTTGGCCAAAGTGTCCCTGGAGCAAGGAGTTAGAAGGACATCTCATGTTTTGAAAGCAGTATGAACTACTGACTGTAGCCCTAAATCTTTGTGATTCACCAGTGCACTCAATGCTGAGATCAGACCGTCTCAGCCACAGTACAAACTTCATGTACACAGGGAGAAGAACCTTTTCTTGCAGCAGCCACATCCCCTGGTATTTGCGCCAGAAGGACATGGCAAGGAGGATGAATCTAGGAGACTCTGACCTTGGACACCCTATTTTCCATAAGTTTGCAGCATGTAAGATGAGTTATACAATTGCTAAGTTGACATAAAAAAAACCTGTCAGACTGAAGAGTGAGATTATTTGACAGGGATACTTTATACTGAACTAAACCATGACCCTAGGAAGAAAGCAGAGAAAAAAAGATGATGTTCTGTTTTTAGAGCAATAGTAGGTTCAAATATTCTACCACTAAGAAAGGTACAGCTACAATGAGTTACAACAAAAGAGCATTTGATGGAGAAGCTACTAGACTTGGTGCATGCGCCCAATTCCCAGTGAACATAAATCAGTACAGCCCTGCTAACTTCCATGATGTTGATTTACAACAGCTGATAAATGAACCAAAAATGTTTCCGTTTAATTGGGAGAGAGGAAAAAAAATATAGATCAGGGATACACTTTGGTAGCTGACCCAGAAGATTTGTGTCTGGGTCCTATTCATATATAATCCTCAAAAGAAACAGCTTGAAAAAGTAGACTTTGGACTAAGAAAGGCTACAAACAGAGCTATCAAGCACAGGATGTCTTGACACAAGCAATGAGGTGAAAATGTGAACCCAGTTCAGAGGAGAAATTTAAAACATTGATGTTTTCATTGCAGTAAACAAAAGGGCTCTCTTGGCATCTGCCACTACAAACATACAAAATGCCATAAATCCTAGAAGACTGAGCCCATGTAATTGGGCAGATAGCAAAGAAAGCAGCTTGGATGCTGCCTTAGCACAAGCTGCTTATAGAAGAGGTTTAGAAAAGAAAATTATGACTACACGCTAATGGAGTCAGTAAATGAGAATGAAGGACACTTCTGAAGGATATGACTCAGAAAGGGCAAGGGGTGCCTAGAAGAGACAAGAAAGGATGCAATGAAGCCACAGAATTTCAAAGGACAGGCAGAAATCACATCTGGATTTGCTACAGCATTCACAGGACCAGTGTCTTTGGTGTGTGTGAGCAAGTCTGCTTCTGCCAGTGCTGAGGCAAACCATGGCAAGCCAGCTGAGGATCTGACTCAGTGCCTGGACCTAAATCCCCAGGAAGCTTTAAATAGCCTTCCCAAAGTGTCTCCTGTCAGGGCTTCTGTCAAGGCCATGGCAAAGAAAAATGGATAAAAGCAAGATGCTGGGTAATGAGATGCTAACTAGGATTACAATTTTCAGAGCTTCCTGGAAGGCTCACTCTGGGATGACAATTAAATTACCATTCCCTAGCTAAACTTTATCTGTTTGTTAAATACAAAACTTATTCTTGCTCTCAGCATACAGCCCTCAAAGGCTCCAGGTGGCACTCAGGAACCCAGTCAGAATGACTAGAAGTTACATATTCATCACAGGTTAATAACAGTGATCCCATGAAGACCTTTTACTTCATTTTTCCTTTATGTAAAGAATTAATGTCTGATAATGTGCTAGTGCACCTATAGAATTCAGTAATATTTCAGCAGGTTAATGAAATGTTTCCTGTTTTATCTTGTCCTAGCCCTCTAAGATCTTATAGGGAAGCCAAATGTTTTGTTAGAACTTTTAAAAATGCCATGACAACTAGCAAAGGAGATAAGCACCTCCACATCAGAAAATAGTATCTTTCTTGCAATCTTATCAAATGCAGCTATATATAGCATGGTGTACAATGTATATGTGGGCAGAAAAACTAATGAGGAGACATTTATCTGTGAATAAAGGGTAACTGGGAGGCCAGATTTGTATAAAAGTACAGGATAATCAAAACTAAAATACACTCTGTCCCCCATCAAATGTGCTCCCTGTACAGGCACAAACACATTGTGCAGAAGTTTGAAAATTTGGTAACAATTTGTGGCTAGGGAGTAGGAAAAATAAAACTGGGTATCATCCTAAAAACCCTTTTTTTTTTTTTGTGGAAACATTGCCTACCTTGAAAGCAGCTCCTTCTACAGGTTCTTGATGGTGTAAGAGGAATTTGTCAGAGAAACTTTTCCTTCAGAATGTCACTTTTTGAGCGGTTTTTGCTGAACATAAAAGCAATTATGTAGCTTCTGGATGCTATGTAGACAACTTGTTCTAATATGTGCTGCTGGAAAGCTAGATTTAAAGCAGATTAAAAAGAAGAGAAACCTGGCTTACTCAGACAGAGGAGTACCAGCACTATAAAAAAATGTTGAGATCCCATCTGTGTTTTCTCCCAAAGAGTATAATTACAAATTTTCTGCATATGGAAGGAATCATAGATAGCTTTGATGATAAAAAAATGTGATAAGCACGAATTACAGAGACTCAGTGTCAAAGCTAAACTTCTGAGTTCATACAGGTTCCTGCCATAGTCTTTTAAACCCTGGCTATGCTCCCTTTCTCAGATCATTCACAGGTTCCAAACAGGGTCCAACACCACTTAACCAGTCAAATAAAAATAGTAATCTTCCCCACCCCCAATCTGTTTAAGATGTAAAGTCCAAAAGAGTGATGGGGAGGGAGCTGTGCCTCTCAGTGCTCCCTGGCTGCTGCCCTGGCATGCCTGACAGCCTTTGACACTTGAGCCTTCTCTGGTGCTCCAGGCCAGGGGCAAGGCAGAAGGAGTCAAGCCTATTCCTACCCATATCTGGAAGCCCTGTTACTGGGCTCAGAACCTCCTAGTCATGGATCCTGGTGTTAAAAAAGCTTCCCCAGCAATACATTATGTATGTAAAACTTGATGACCCACAGCAGATATGCATACTCCAGAATATCAGCTCTCAAACTAACCTACAACATTTCAAAGTAATTGTTCATGTGCTTGGGATGGAAAAGAAGAGTTTGAGAATAAGCACACCAAAATTACATTCTGCAGCAATACTTGCTTCTAACATTGTGCTACTGCAGATGAGCCTGCCTTGTACATTTAGCATGAAGAAAGCTGCAACTGCTCAGCTCTCTGTCTGCACCTGGGCTATCAGCTGAACAGCATTAAATACACTACAGCTGCCACCTGGATGAGCCAGCAAAGGAGAGAAAGCAAAGAGGTAACTGGGATGATATATGGGAAGTACTTTAGCTCTGAATTAAAGTGGACAAAATATTGTGTATAAACTCTGAAGTATCTCCCGGTCTGGGGAAATATATTTTATTTATAAACCTGTCATATATGACAATAAAAATAATGATGGCCTGGAAAATCAATCAGTTTGGTGGAAACCATATTTTCTGTTGAAAAACTATTCCCAGGGAAAATTCCTGGCTAATCCTTTGCTCAACACTCTTGGAGGCAAGCAGTAAAAATGCATCAGATCTCCTGGGACTTGTAATAAGAGGCTCAGAGCAGTCAAGATAAAACTCATGCAGGGGAAGAAGGGATTGTGCTATTCCACTGAGATCAAAGCCTGTAAATGAAGAACAGGGTCTCCAACTCATGTTGAAGTAAGTTACACAAGAAGACCAAGTGTTTGTACAGCACTTAGAGGGGACATGACATGAAGAGTGTCTTCTTTTCTGATTTACATCACTGTCTCCATCTTGCACTCATTGTAAAGGTTTTCTCCAGTTCACCATGTGCTGAGAGTGTAGACAGTGTTTTAAACCTATTCCAACCATTCTTTATTAATTTTAAAGTAGCTTACTTTTTGAGCTGGGGATTGTCTTTGAATATACAGGTGCAGATACAGCCAGCTACGAAGAACAAAGCTGGCTAAGACCTCAGCAGCTACTTCTACCATAATATTAATTATTACCGTAATACTTCCACACCCTATAATAGTATTACTGTAATACTATTATATTAACTATAATAGCAAGTACTGTTATAACAGTATTAATAATGTCTGTGGCAACAGATACAATAATAACAACCATTACTGCCACAGAAAGTGGTGACTTAGTGAGTCTAAGCTCCCTCTGCTCTGCTCTGCTCTCCCCAGGTAGACCTTCAAAAATAGTGCAGAGGAAAGACCTGTTGAGGTCAGCTCCCTGATTATTCCAACTTGAGTATGAAGGTCTTAGTATTGTAGAAAGGAAGAGAGAAGGAAGGAGGGAAGGAGGGAAGGAGGGAAGGAAGGAAGGAAGGAAGGAAGGAAGGGAGGAAGGAAGGAAGGAAGGAAGGAAGGGTCTTTTTCAGCCTTTGATGAGGGACAAATGCATGGTTGCACAGGGAATATGGTTCCTAACTCACTTGGAGCTGGGAACTGCTGCTTTGTGCTGTGGTGTGAACACTCTGGCCAGGGCTGATGTGAAGCTGTCTTGGTACAAATCACCAGCTCTTGCTGGATTTCCCTGCTGAAAGAAAATGGGCAAACGGTCTCTCATTTCCACACAGGTTCAAGACTCAGCAGAGGCTAGAGAAAGGTAAGGCAAAGGGAAAACCTCTGTTCCACAAAGGGAAAAATCTCAGTTTTTCTTCCAGTCAGCTCCTCCTTAGTGGGTCCTGCCCTGTTCAGAGTCAAGAAGTCACCCACCATCTGCTTGGCAACATGCTACCCCGGGCAGAGCAAGGACCTGGTTGTCCCCCTTAAATGCTCATAGTCTGATCATAAGAATCATTTTGAGATGTTGGTTTATACAGTGCTTATCCTTTTGGCACTGTGCTTGTGAAATAGAGGCCACCACGTACTGCAGGTTGATGGAGGATTTATATTATTGTATTATAAAACTAAAATAATGTCCTCCATACATTCCTTATAGCATACAATCTGAGCTGGCCCCACACAGGGATGAAGAACTGAGCCTGTGTTAAGAGCTCCCTTCCCTTCATTCCATATCCTGCTGGCCAGAAGACGCACTGCCAGAGCAGAGAGAGCTTGAGAGATGCTTTATTGCTCTTGTCTACGCTACAGATAATGAGGAAGTCTTTAGTCTCCAGGGCTGTCAATCCGGCAACTCCTCATCTGCATTAAAATTGGTCAAAAGATGTTTTTAAAAGAAAATATAATGAGGGGATGCACTTAGGATAATGAAATGCTTGGCTGCTTTTTTATCACTTCCCAGGCACTTTGAATCCTTCTCTGATGAGAGTTATTGTCATTCAGGGCAGCTCATCGGCTCCTTGTGCTGGGAGCAGATATGGGCTTGGCACCTTCTTCCTCTCCTGGTGACAGCCAGATACACACTCCGCTCATTTCCTCTCCGATAAAGCTTGCCATCCCGCTCTGAAGCTTCTCATATTTCATTTGGCTTGTCGGATAGAAGCCCCCGGTACAGCGTGCTCACTGAGGTTATTTTTTCTTTTAGTGTTATATTAGCAAAGGAAGTTTCTGAATTGCCTTCCTCTCTTCCTCGCTCTCCTTGTTCCTGGATGAGCGTATGGCTGCCCTTTTCATCTAGGCTTCTTCCAAGTTCTGATGAGGTCTTGCTGCTCCCTTGTGTGACCCCTAGGTGCTATTATTGGGAAGTGAAACTCATGTCTAAAGAAACGAGTCACCTTGTTTTCAGAAGCATTGGCTTTCTGCTACTTCCATAGGGTGTTGCCCTTGACATTATAGTCAGGAATGATGTGACTGCAAACAGCAAAGTGAACCAGGAGTTCAAAGCCAGATAAAATCTGTCTTTTCTGGTTGTCTTAAGTGCTGCCAACTTGCATGTGAAGAGAAAGAAATGGGGAATATGTTCTCTTGTGAAATAAGCCAGAAAGAGTGACTGTGGTCGTCCAGAGAGACGGTCAGTGCACATCTCCATGGCCATGACTAAGGCTTGACTGAAGCCCCAATTGCTGTGGGAGGAAAGGACTGCTTGGACAATGCCATGGAGATATCTTATCTTGGCATAACAAGTAAAAGCTGTGCCATGTGGCAGGAGAGGAGAAAACTAGTCTAGGAGTCTAAGGAGAGTTAGCATTATTACCTGTGTGCGTCATAACCTCTGCAGAGAAATGGAAGAAGTCCATTGGCTGGACATCTTGGATTTCCTGATTAAGTTATTTAATGAAAAAAACTGCTGTTACCAAAGATCATTGGAATATTTCTACTCACAGCAAAATATTGGTGGAAATGCATATACACGCTAATGTAGGGAAGACAAGGAACAAACTTCCCTCAAATGTTTTGGTGTACCATGTGCAGTGTGGGTTCCCATGTGGTGCATGCAGAGAAATTACTTAATCTGCCTAGTATCTCAGGTCCCTATGGACCAATTTGGTCTTGGGATTGACCTGCCTATCTGCTAGAATGGTTGTTGTCTTCCACCATGTGTTGGAGACTGTGATGCATGGTGACCCATCTGCATGCAAAGAACACCTTAGTCCCTTCTCCCAGGGGAAAAGCCTATTTTATGAAGCCCCAATACTGTGGAGGCCTAGCAGGTGCCACCATTGAACAGGGTCTACAGGAGAGACTGGAACGTAAATCTTCCACCCCAGCTTTAGCCCTTGTGTAAAATAAGATATCTGTATTTCACAACAGTTTTGCTGCGATGGTAGATTAAATTTGTGATTTTTTTTTTCTTAAAGGATATGCCAATAATGAGCCTATAAGAAGAAATATGTAAGCCCTGTAATAAGAACAAGCCTCTCCACTTGTTAACAAGTTCTGCTTCCCAATTAGTCGATAGGCTGTCAGATTATAAAAAGAAACTTTCCCAGGATGGTTATGGTGCCCTTACTATTGCAGAGATATATTTATGTTACTGCTTTGAGTTAATTTAAGCTCCTAACATGATCTATCAAAATGCCACGTGCTCAAGGTGTTGGAGATGCACAGCACCTACATTTACCAATAAAACTAGAGTAGTGAAGGCTGAGATCAGCCTGGCTCATTATATTCAGCTTCTGTATCATCCGTCTGTTTTTCCCAACATTTATCTTACAAGCAAACTCAAAGTGCTTGCTGTTGGTTTTAATGCAAAGGCCACAGTGTATAGATCTAAAGAGATGGGCATTATTTTCCTGTCTGGCTTGTCTGGACTCAGTATGACAGAAACCTTCATCATTACTGGTACACCAATTAACAGATAGATCACACCAAGAGTAACAGAATTAGACAATTAAAAGGAAGTCACCAAACTAGATAATAGTTCCTTTTCAATGTTTGTCAAGCTGGAACTTTTTGAAAGGTCTCAGAAGCCCCTTGAGGAGATCCATCTCTTCTCTCATTAAAGTATATTTCAAGTCACCATAAAGACAAAGAACAGGCTGTCTGAGCTCACGAAAAGATCTGTCTTAATCAAAATGGGGAAGAGTTGCAAATCAAAGTGGCAGTGACCATGCTGAATGACTCGGGAGTTCTGGCTGGGAGCAATGCCTGTACTGGGTCTGTCAGCCCCAGGCAGGCTGAGTTTCCTTCTTCCTGGGGAGGTGCTGGGAGATGCCATGTATCATTATGGTGAGACAAGGAATCCTTTAAGCAAGCAATCTGATGAAAATTCACTTTTCATCTGCTCCTTCTAGTTGCCATTTCCTCCCTATTTTCCCTGAGCACTCTGTTGCTGAGTGTAGAGAGCAAATATAATAAAAAAACCTTTGCCAACTTTGTAGAAGACTGTAGGGTGTTAAAAGATAATACCTTTGAGTGATGTAGCTGTTCCTACAATATCTGAATGTAAAAACTGCATTGTCTTTACGAGTAGCTGCCACTTTACATTTATCCACAGCTACAGCACAGACACACTCTTGCACACACTCTTGCACACTTCCTGTAAGATTCTTTTTTCCTTCTTGTTTTCCCAATTTCCTTTGAGACAATACTGGGGGACTGTTCAGTCTGTATCCTTCCATGTCCATACACTGTAGGGCTGGAGCTAAAGGGGTGCAGATATCTTACTACTCTCCATGTGGACTTTCCAGTGTCCTTTGTGTTGTCTGTTTTTTTTCCTTCAGTCCTTCTTACCTCTCTTGCTGTGAGCACAAGGCAGCGGTGAAAGAGAGAAGGCAGCAGAGCCCCCAACTCTTATAGGAGTAGGATATAGACACAGAAACTGCCTCTGGTCTCCAGGCAGGCTGCCAGCCTAACTCCAATTTTCCCAGCTGCTGCAGTTCAGACTTCAGCAGTTGTCAGGGATGAGTGAATTTGGAGCCTGGGTCCTGGCCAAACCACCCTAGGCAGCTCAGTGCGCTAATCCAAAACTGTAACTGGGAGGTAGGAGGGGGCATTGGGAGAGTGTCTTATCCCCAGCACAGCCCTGAGTTTTTGTTAATTTAGAATTATAAGAATAATGAACAGACCCAGAAGTCTGTTTCCTTTATTTACTTAGTTTGGGGGTTGTAACTAGTAATCCATTATTGTCTCTGCAATGTATTCCCAGTCCAGCCTCTTGTCAGAGCTGCTTAGCCATGCAGTGCACATAAGGATGCCCGTCAGTATTGATCTATAGATTCTCAGCACATCTATTGTGTTTAACATGCCTTGCAATTAGCTTTTGCTTTATCTGTTGTGTGCCTATCTTGCCCTATATGTGCCAGGAAAAAGAAAAGAATCACACTGTGGAGAGGGGAAGAAAGTCTGAAGAATTAGTGAGTGAAAGTGGAAAGCAATTTGCGCTTTGATGAAAGCAGTGCAGGGGCAGATCATGCCAAACACTGTTCCTGTGGGGAGCAGCAGTAGGTCTGCACTGGCCAGGGTGATGCTTGCTGTAATGAAGCAACATTGGGAGCAAGGTAAGACTTGAGGAGAAGTTGAGGTGTGCAGGAAAAACACGACGTAATCCTTTAGCAACAGGGCTTGCGTGCTGCGCTGATCAGATGGTTATGAGGAGAAGAGAGATATGAATTGAGAAGACAAGGTGTTTTTCCTGATATTCTCTAATATGCCAGATTTAGACAGGTTGTACCCATGGAGGCAAATAGCCTAGGAATAGAACTGACCTAAGGGATCACCATCAGCTTCTCTTTCACAGTCACTGCAGATTTTCCCTGCGGACACTGCAGCCTCCTCTAACTACTTGAGCAGCCTAGTTTGCCTCACATGGACTGCTCTCTGCAGCTGTGGGTTCTCAGGACCTCTGCTAGCTGGCTTTTCAGATGAGTCCAGGCCCTCTTGCTGAGAGCAGCTTGCCATTTGTTCATAAAGAAGGACCTGTGAGAGGTGTGGTATCTCTGCATGCTGGTGGGATCTTTCCAGCACTACTGTGTTTCTTGGATGCACTGCACTTCCTCAGTGGTAATTCATAGGTTGCATCAGGCACATGCCCCTTCTCCATTTACACTCTTTCCTCAGTTAAAGCAATCCTCCATGCTCTGTGAGAAAAACTAGACATCACTGAAAATCCCAGGCCGTGTTTATACCTAGAAGGGTCAGATTTGGGTTTCAATTTTAAAAGCGTGGTCCAATACACCACAGTTATTTGGAAGTCTACTATCAGGGCATCACTGAAGTATAAAAGTCACTGGTCTCCAAGGAGTTTGGTATTGGTAAAATATCTGTCTGCCAGCCTGGGCCCTGCTGAGAACCCCTCCCTGAGTGCTGTACCGTGGTGCAAAGACTGCTCCTGTGGGCACTGCTTGATCATTCTAACCTTGTTTAAGACTGTGTGCTATGCTGAAATCCTAAATGAGAAGAAATGGGATACATTTTGAAGCTAATTAGGGCTTGCTCAAAAACCTTCAGCAATATCTTAGTAGCAAATACAGAGTGGAAGACAATTCTAAATCATTTGGACATTTTTGCTCTCCTTTGTGCTGCCAAAGGAATGGAAGTCCCAGGGACACAGGAAAGACTGAGAACAAGGGTCTAGGAGAACTCCCCTACAGAGCAGTTGCTCACAGAGTTGGAATCCCTCTGCTTTATGCTCTTTGTGGTCATTCAGAGGCAGCAAAACAAGAATATACTACCAGAAGCCCATAAGGGAAGCCTCTCACCTATATCCTTACTCTTCCTTTGTCAGTCAGGATAAAACAAAAGGACTGACTATGTTGCTATTTCCACTTGAGTTCCAGAGGGCTGCATTCATTCTGTGCAATAACTGATTCCCTCTTTTTGCCCTGAATGTACTTCTAGCATGTACCAGACTTGCTCCTCACTCTCAGCTGTGGTGCTGACCCTATTGTGGCCCCTGCTGTTAACACTGCTGATAATTGGTCACGATTGGTGTTGAGGTGACAAGGTGGTGGACTTTCAAGACCTCCTAAAGTTCAGGTGTAAGCAGAGCAGGGTGACCTTCCACTGGCTGGGTATAACCCTTTTACCTTTTTCCATCATCCTGCCAGCTGACAGTTGGCAGACACAGCTGTGCTGCTTCCAGCTCCAGCTGCCACATGCCCTCAGAAAGGAGGAGGGGAGAGGGGCCAGAGGTAGTAGGGGAAGAAGTAAGTCCAACTAAAAGAAGTATTGCTGCTTCATCTGCTTTTTCTCTATTGCCATAGACTTGTGGTGTTTCTATGCATCTTTAAATTCATACTGGGATGAGCAAGAGCCATAAGTGACTCCATCTGGCCCTTTACCTTTAATTACTGCCACTGTTTTCCATTTACTATTTGTTACTTGTCCATATCACTCACAACCACGGACGGTGATATAAGCAGTACTTTCTCTTGTCCCCAGGAAACCGAGGAATTGAGGAGGAAGGGGTGAGTGGTCAATGCATGAAATGTGGAGAAAAGAGCTGGGAGGACAGTTCTGAAAAGGTGTTGGGAAGTCAGTGAGGTTATGCAGGGTGCGATTGCCAACTGCAGCTGCAATGTCTCTGTAAATTATTCTACTAATAAAGACTCCGTGCAATTTTACAGGCATGGTGTCCTTTTATATTATTATCCAGCATGCAGTACATGAAACATCCACCAAATTACCTAACAAGAAATAAATCTGCAGAAGTGCATAATAAATCTCACTGTAACATCTTCAACAGCCTTCTTAACAAATGGCCTAAGTGCCGAGGACTGTAACATTACACCCAACCAAAGGCAGAACTGAATAAATAAATACAATATTGATCTCAAATCCCACTTAGAAATCCACTTCCATTTCAGGAAAAAAAAAAAAAATTACTCATTCAAGGCACTATCTGATTTGTGTTTCTTATTGTTTTAAAAGTTTCCCAGCTAGCCCAGACTATGAAGAAGGCAGGTATATTTAAAAATGCTAGAGGGAGAGATAGAGGGAGGGAGGAGTTGAGGGGGAAGGAGAGGAAAAGAAATAGATCACAGATGAAGAAATATGTATGAGGACTCCAGGTTAGAATAGTTTGTTCACTCTGTATTTCTCCAATCATAATCAAGGATGTACAGTCTAAAACTAGGGAAGAATCAGGGCAAAATTTTCCAGTGGCCTGGTATATTCAGGCACATAAGGATGTGAAATAGGTAAATTCCTGTCTGGCCAGGAATACTTCAGCTGAAATCTACTGTGTGTCTGGTATTTGGGGCCTGTTTATATATGTAGGAAGAGGCAGGTCTTGTATCTGAAGTGAGGTGGTTTGTGGCTTGCACAATTCAACTTCCAGTCTATTCTCTTTTACAAAACTCCTTTAGAACCCTGGACAAGTTTCTGAAAGGAAGAAGATGACAGGCATTTTAGACACATAGACATCCTCTGTAGAAAGTCAAATAGCTCCTTATTTGCATTTGGTACTTGGTATGAAATGCTGGGCACAAGGCCTGTCTGAATTTCTTCCTCATCCTGCAGTGAAGAGCTGCACATGGGGTATTGCTTTGGGTGAGTGATCCTGAAGTTCTCCTCTGAGCAATCCCATCCTTTCCAGATAGCTGCCTCTGCTCTCCAGCCTAGGAGCTGGAAAAATATGGGACATCTGGATTTTGTACCTTTGTGGAATGTGATCCCACACATTCCTGCTTCCCAGGGCTGGCTCTTCTAACTGGCCTGTAGGTAGGTACAGGGAACAGATACAGAGAGGTGGTTGTTCTCTGCCCTGAATTTCCTTCCCAGTGCATTAGACACTCTAAAATACCTCTGTAATCCTGAAGGTAGTTGTTCTGTTTCCCTGCTGTTTCCAGGGTTACGCTGGTGTATGATGTTTTGTGTCATGTCTTTGAATTCCTCACCTGAATTTCTGATTTTGTTTCCAGTGGAAGTTCTTTAGATATCTTCACTTTCTGACTGCATCTGGCCTTCACCCTAAACAGCTCTTTTTTAATTTTCAGGTCTGATAATCTGCCTTTGCTCTCTCATTTCATGTGAGGGAGAGACCAGCTGGCCAGAAGTCCTCTTTCCTCTTCTCTGTCTTCAGATGAAATGGAAATTACAGTGCTTTCCTGACTTTTGAAGATAATATGGGGGATAACGGACTGAAAACTTTCAGGTACTGAGGTATTATCACAAAAGGACTGATATAACTTTTTGGAAGTGGCAGAAAATGTGGTCTTTTACTGCAGCAGTTTGCTGCAAGAGGGTGTTTTTTTTGATCACCACAGAAGTTTTTTCTTTGTCAAAGCCCCATTTAAACATGACTGCAAGATGTGTTTAAAGCGAAAGGAAAAAGGCATTGCAGCAGCACTAATTAAAGACAAATTAGCAGATGTTAGCTATTTCTTCAGTGGAGGTCTTTCTGTGTCTATGTAAATGTCTGACAATCCTATTGATTCTTGCTGGTGGTTTCCTTGCCTTTCTTGATATTGATATTATTAAAGGGAATATTGAATTCATAACTCTCCTCTGTGTTTCAATAGTCTGGTCAAATAAATCCTTTTTTTCACTTAATATAACTGTAAAAATATTTTCTTTGCTAATATGCAGGGCTATCAGAGGATTCTTACTCAATTTAGAGCATAATGCTCAGATCAGAATACAAGCAGCAAGTATTATTCTCCTGATCCTGTGGTATTTATTTCCAAGATCTTCTATGTGCATTTATTATTTCAAATGGCATTTTGGACTCATTCTGAGTTTAACTTTGATTGCTGGAGCTGTGTGGGCACATGCATTTACCTTACTTCACTGGGATTCAGTGCAGGCATAAACATCCAGCCTTTAGAGACCAATTACAAGACCATGCAGTTGTAAAATATTTTCATTACACGTGTGAACACTGCCACGATCTCTGATTGAGGCCTCTATACAACCTTACCATGAAAATAATCTAACGGTGTATTTCGTTTCCACCAAGAACCCTCATCTTACTGCCAATAATGTCTCCTTACCCTGAAATGGGTAGAAACACCTGTTCTTTTTTGCTTTCCAGAACAGGATAAAAAAGAGACCTTCTAGAAACAAAATTTGACCCCTGAATGTCGTGACTGGGAAGTGATAGATGCATTCCCCTTGAAAGCTGTGAATTCGTGAAGAAGAACAGTCTTCTTCTAGATTAAGTCTGATGAGAGGACACTGAGAAAAATTTTTATGAGGACAGGGAACATAGAAGGGACTTGGAAAACAAACATCAGAAAAGACTTTTAGGTGACTTATGTGCACAAAAATAAATTATCCTACAGAATCTCTTCTGAGCAGACTTCTGTGGCAGGTTTGAGAGGTGCCTGGTAAGCTTTATTTTAGTATAAACTCTGAGGCCAAGTGGCAGAACCGAGCTTGTCTCAGGGTTACAGCCTGTCCACAGTAACACAAAGAATATGGTATCTTCTGAATTTTTCTACCCTGGGTATATTATGAACCTTAGAATTTTTGCCTTCTCAGAAAATGCTTTGGTCTGCTTTTGGGAGCCAGAACATAATAAAATTATTATAGAAACTCCCAAGTTCCTGGTAAAGAACTTGGCCACTGTCAGTCATCTTGCAGGAAGCCAAACCCTTGGACTGCCAATGTTAGCAGAGCAGCTCGGTTCCTACTATGGCCAGGACAAATGTTTTTAACTGTTTCCAGAAGAGCCATTGTTGTGGTACCTGTTAGTCAGAGTGGGACTGGGGAAACACTGCTGAAGGTTTGTTTTGCAGGTTTGATACTTTTGGAAAACTTTGAGCTATTTTAGAAATCAAACTTAGGAAGCTTAAAACCAAAACCCAGTTAATCAGATAATCTGACTGCTGGACTGCAAGCCAGGTTTTTCTTAGTTCTGTTACTATCTCTGGTGTCCATTCCCTTTCTGACTCTCAGTACATCACTTCGCCCCTGGTTTCTTCATTGGTGAAGACTATTAAATTAAGCTACTAACTGTAAAATTAACTAAGCTTTTTGAATCAGTTGTTACATATAAATAAACTGTTTAGTTTAACCTTTCATTTTTCAAGTGCATGAATTTTCTATGAAAAAATCATGATTGCATTAGTTTTTTTCATAAAGTATTCCCTGAATAATTGATACAAAGTAGTTGCTTGACAGGAAAATTACACAGAATTACCTACTTGTTTGTTTCACTTACCTTTTAGATATTTAAACTGGTTTTCTTTCTGGCAGCTCTGTAAAGGTTTATATGAATTTTAGACATCTTTACTGGTTGAGGCTGCGCCAGCATGAAATCATTCTCACAGATTGTGTTGACCATACTCAGTCTGGGCAGTCAAGTCTGCCTGCAAGGCACCACACTCAGCGGGTGGGTGGCAGAGTGCAAACCAGTGAGCAGCATGAGCAAAGCCTGAGATGCACTGCTAGGGAGCTGAACAGAGATGCTACAACTTGTTCTTCATTCCTAAAAATTGTAACAATTGGAAAAAATATCTGAGGTTTTGAGAACACAAAAAAATTCCAACTTCTTCAATTGGGAATCAAAGAATGTCATAGAATCATCAAATGGTTTGTGTTAGAAAGGACTCTAAAGATCATCTAGCTCCAAACCCACTGCCATGGACAGGGACACTTTTCACCAAAACAGGTTGCTCAAAGCCCCAACCAGCCTGGCTGGGAAAAGGACTGGGGCACCCACAGCTTTTCTGGGCACCCTATTCCAGTGCCTCAGCACCCTCACAGTGAATAACTTCCTAAAATTTAATCTAAATCTAGAACTGTATTCTTTGGGCATAGCTATGGTTTCTCATGGCCTCTGGGACTACCAGATGTGTGAAGGGTAGGAACCTCAAGGGGACTTCCCACTAAGTTCCTTCTATGCATTTCTGTTTCAAATTGTACACAGCAGCACACCAGCTCTAGAAAAATGGAAATAGGAGTGCCAGATATAGAAGGTGCTCTCCTAATCATGTGTATCCCTTCCCCTGCAGTCCTTCCCAGCAGCATGGCTAGGGATCATTTCTGCCAATGCTCATGCAGTGGGTGAGCAGGAGCCACACTGCTGCCCAGGGTTCTCCTGCAGCTTCACACTCAACCATCTCACCAGTGTTAGAAATTTGCACTGTGCTCCCAGGCATCTTCCTTGTAAGTACATTTAGTGCTTTTATGAAGTGTTAGACTGTCTCTTCTGAGAAAACCATAAGGCAGCTCTTGTTTATCCATGGGGCTGCTCCCTACAGTCTGCTTTGGAAGGATCAACTTGCCTTCTGCCTGTTTTCCTCATATTACTGAGAAGCTGCCTGTTTCCAGGTGGGAGCTAATTCCTGCCTACTGTAAACTAGGGAGGTGGCTCTGTTAGCTTTCACTCAGTACCCAATATTTCTCTACCCCTTAGGGAGAGATGCAATGGCATTGCCCTGAGTGTGGGAAAGATCCTTTCCTCTCTTCAGATGTACTTTTGACATGTTCCAGAGGTTTCAGCAAGAGTGATCTCACACGTCATACTGTGAAGTTGTTCTTCACCTGTTGAATTCTCAAGACACTTGCATTAAGGATTTATACATTTCTTTTCTCATTCATCTCACCTCTCTTCCCTCCTGCCTCCCATCCAGGGAAGAAAAACCTCTGTCTTGTAACCTCCCTTTAGACGCAAAGGAATGTAAGAATAAAATAATTCCATGCTGACACACTCACCAAGTTTCTAATAAGACTATAATTTGAGTCTTGTCATATGATAAGCATGTTCAAATAGCAGAGCCTGGGATTGGGTTCTACTAGTGATGTTTACCAGACTCATGTCTAGAAATAATATTGTGAGAGGGTCTCTAAGATGAAAGTGCAGCAGGGCCAAGGAAGGGTCTAACTGCCCAAGACAGGGCTGCTAACCAGTGCAGGGGGCAGACCTTCTTTGCAGAGAGCTGGAGAGATGTACAGCTGCTCCCTTGCCAGAGACACCAACACCTGAAAGGCTGGATTAATCTTTTAGCAAAGGGCTGAAAACAGAGATGCAAGTTAACAAAACCCCTATACAAAGGGCTATTTAAATAGATTTGCTCCTGAATCTGCCTTTCACCCTTTAGAAGAGCTCCAGTGCAGGAGCTGGGCTACAGCTGACCACAGCAACCTGAATTAAAGTCAGCTTGAGTCTTTCCCCTTTGAGTTATCCTTTCTCCGTTGCCTAACCCTGTCTTCTGATTTCACCAGCACAAAAAGTCAACAGCAGATAATCTGACTTCTTTCTGTCAGCCTGCAAGGGTTAACAGCAGTGATAGCAGTGTGTCTTTTTCTTGGCATCTAAGAGCTAGGACAGAAGAAAGGGTTTTTTCACTAAAATTTTGTTCTTTTTCTGTTCTCTGATAGATTAGTAAGGAGTTTTTGCTGATGAGTCTTACACTTTTCTACTTTAAATGCCAGGGCTACTGAGCTGTAACAATCTAAATGAGTGGTATTTCTGAAAACTGATGAGTGCAATTTTAAATCTCTCATTGAAACACATAACTAAATCCTCCTTAAAGCTGCCTGCAGGACAGCGATGTTCCTCTTTGTGGATGGACTGTCAGTTTCCTCATTGTGAGGAATCCGATTAACTCAGTGAAACTCATAATACCAATGGGCTGCTAGTCTCTGTTGTTTGCCATGGACTATCTCCAGTGGATATTACCAGTAGCCCTTTAAATACCTGACAATGTGTTGTCATGTGATACTCAGATGAAAAGGAGTAGAGTTACCTTCAAATATTTCTGTTTCTATTTCTATTTAATATTTGATATTAAATGCAGATTTAAACAGTTATTTTGTCCATTTCTACAATTGCTTAGTGCCAAAGCATCAACTGACCCTGCCTAGGATTTATTCTTCTTCCTTCACCTGTTTACTTGGATTGACTACAGAGTGTACTAAAAACACTTTATCCCATTCATTGTCTGTCTGGACTTACCAGGCAATGGCAGAAGAGAAATCCTTCTGTTGACTAATCCATGTTGACTAACAGAAAATTCCACGCGAGGAGTTTGTCTCTGCTAAAGAAGGGGTCCCGCTATTACCGGAACAAATCCCTCAGGACCAAACTCACATCACTTAGTTCACCAAAGCAAGTGCTTAGACTCTTCTCATGGACGCACTCCTTCCCTTGGCCCCAAGTTCAGGGCAATGCCAATTGTTTCATTCCATCTCCACAGTCTCACCAAGCATCCTTTCCCCAGGGATGGTGAGGGAGCAGTATTTGTGACACCTGGAGCAGCAGCCTTATGAGGATGGATATCTCACCCTGGTACTGCCAGAGCCTAGGGGCTGGATTTATGTTAATAGCTCTGGGTGCCTCTGCTGTGTATAAACCTTCTTCTGCACAGGTCTCTGTGTTATAGTGGCAGTGGAGAGAAGCAAACACTCTTAGCCCTGTTTTGCCTGACTTATGCTCTTCCATTAGGCTGAGAAGTATAGCATTCTGCAAACACACATTTCTGCTCACAGGCTCAGGCTCAAAGGCGTACATGTGTTCACCTGGCTTATGCTCTCCAGAGTTTCAGTACAGTGCCTCAAGGGCTGTGGCAGCTGAGACTTTCAGCTCTGAGTCTTGGTTCCCATTTCATCTTTTTTCTCCTGGAATAAGCTCAATCTGTGCCCATAGCTCACTTGCACTCATGTAATCAAGGACTTCTCACACTCTGAGGCTGTGGGTAGAAGTTAGTGATTGCAAAAATAAGACAAATGTAACATCTCTGTGGCATCTAAGGATAAGACAAAAAAAAAAAAGCTTAAGAATGAGGAGGAGTGACAGACGGGGCTGGAAAACATTTTCTTGCATTCAGAAAATGGTTGAATTTTACCTACCTAGTACATGGAAGTGGGAAGAGCAGTTTTTTTCCCATTAAATCACTCAAGAAAATACTGTAGCTTTTATTCAAGGACATTTCTCTATCGCCTTTTTTTTTTTTCCTTTTTTTTTTTTCTGGAAGCTCGTGAAAGTAAACTCAGCATTAATTTTATCCTGGAGGATCCATCAGTCAGATACTGTCTTTCCTAGAATTTTCTAGCTTTATTCCAAATTAAAAGGACTACTGTGGGGCCTGCGTGCCAGAAGGTCTTAAGATACTGACATTCTTATCGATTTCTGTTTGTTATCAGTAAGTCACCTCCCTTTGCTCTCGGTGTCCCTCTCTTGTACAATTAATTTAAAAGTGCTGGTGGGCAGTGCTTGCTTTGCCTTCTCTGTTAGGGCGGAGACCATGGCTGTGGAGCCCTGGTGGTGCTGGGCAGGACAGGTACTCAAGTTCTTGCTGGTCTCAGAGACAGACAAAAGCATGCAGGAATCCAGAGTCCCCCTGGTTCCCCTTGCTGTTTCCAGCCCACTATGGACATCCTGCTGATCAGCATGGTGGGATAGAAGTCAGCTGCCACCTTGAAACAGTGTCAGGATCTGGCAGAGTATTCAGTGAGGCCCAGCAAGAGAGAGATGCACTTGAGAAGCATCTTCCACCACAACTTGGAGCTTAATAGAAAAGGTAAAAACATTTCTGTTTCTAGTATTTTTTTGACTTCTAGCACCTTATAAAAAGAAAAGATGTGGAGGCTGTGGCATACATCACAAAATATGGTTGCTTGTGTAATGGCCACTCCCATCTCGCATCTGCGTACTGTAACTGCTTTGCCAAGGTGCTGGCAAGCCTCATACTGTACTTTCAGGAGTGTGTCTAGTGGCTGCAAAAGAATTTTCAAGAATAAGACTACATGACTGTTAGATGAGCAAATATAATAAATAATAATGTGACATTAGTAGGTTTTTTTTTTTTCACTTGAAGTATCAGGACTGTGACCCACAAGTCCAGGTGCAGAGTCTCAGGATTTTTATTCGTGCCACTCCTGTAGCTGCCTCAGGAGACCAGCAGTCTGTAATTGAGGCATTATTCACTTCAGTTTTAGGTACTGTTGAACCTGACTCTGTTAGCACTCAGTGTCTGAGCAGTACAAGGGGTGCTGCATAGTCAGCAGGAGATGAAACTCTAATAACAGCCTACAAAGGATGCATAAACTCTGCATCAATAACTTCCCTTTACATCTGCACTGGAGATGGGCAGAAAACAGTATATTGATGTAATTTTCAGAAGTGTTCAGCATGCAGGCTTAAAATGAAAAATAAGAAACAGTACCAATTGTATATAGGTCAGCGGATGCATTCTGTTCATATCTTTGAGCTCTGATTTAATTTAAATCATCCAGCTTTTCTTTGTAGACAGAGATAATGTTTACACATCACTTTGTGTTACTAAATGCTGTATAAATACAAACTGGTGTTTAGTTAATTCACAGTGAATAATTCATTAGAGAACAGCGTCTAGGATTTGACTTTTTTCTTACACTGTTCCTGAACTGCCCACAGATGGATTTTTTTTTCTTTTTTTTTTTTTTTTTTCTTTCTGGGGAATAATTTCTGTAAATAATCCTTAATCTACTGAATTCTCTGATCAGTTTGCTAAGAATATACAAAAATTCAACTAAGTGCTGCTTTTAGTTGAGCAGATGTCATGCACTGCTATGCTATGCTCTTCTGACATGTATGAACATTTTTTTGTTTGCTTCAGTGATCTTGTCTCTGAAATTGCTTGTGAACAACAGGTGGGAAAGAAAAGGAGTTAAAATATTTGCACTGTTTATATTACAATGTGCTTTAGGACTCCAACATAATTAATGAATTCACAAAGCTAGCTGTTTCTTTTCAAGAGATATCCATATACAGAGTAGGAGACAATTCCTACCCAAACACTTTGCATACAAAAACGAAGTTGTTTAACAGGGAGAACAATGGAGCATCTTTATTCTCCTCTCCTCTGTGGAGCTTATAGTCTCGTTGTCAGGATATGTATGACAAAATATTTCAGCTGCTCTTCAAACCAGTTCTGTGGATTTATGACAACAAGGAATGCAGAAACTGTACTTGGAAGAGGGACTTAAACACAGGATTCTCCTTTCCCACAAGAAGCATGAGCCTGAAAGGCAGTTTCCTTGCTACTGCCTCTTCTGGCCCAGTGAACCTTTTATTAATTAATTATTAATTAATAATTATTAATTAATGCCAGAGGGAGCAACTTCAGTAAAGAGGTTGCAGAGAGCTCAGATCAGTGTTTTGGGTACTGCCCTAGAAATGGGCAGAGACAGCTCTGGCACAGGTCACAGAGACTCCTCTTGCTAGGTGATTGTTTGCTGCAGAGCTTGCCTGCTGTAGGCTGGAAGGAAGAGAATTGCTTTTCCTTTTGCAAAGACTGTCTGGTAAATGCTTTGTAACACATCAATTGCTTTGGTCAGGCACACAGAAGACAGGCAAGCTTTTGGATCCCAGTGAGACATCAGCAAAAGTCCTGGCAAGACTATGACACCTCTGGCCATGGTCAGAAGCAGGACTTTGAATGAGAAGGAGATTTGAATACTGAAAACTGAAGAACCTCTAACATGAGGCATTGGACAAACAGTTTTGAGCATTGAAGGATCATCCTGTATTCTACTTTAAGTACTTAACTTTCTTTTGAATTCTAAGCAGAATTATTTTATCCAAATTCAAACAAGGAAAAGGTAAATGACCCTACATACCCTGGCTTACCCAGATGCTAGCCTAGAAAATCTGTGGAATATTTTTGATGCTATTGCTGTAGATCCTTTCCTAAGTAGGAAAAAGGTGAGACAAAACAAACTGAAGCCAGTAGCAAGAGAAGGCACAGAGAAAGGACTACAGGACACAGGACGAAAGTTTTTGGTAGGGAAGGGAAGAGGAGAAGATCAGGACATAATAAGCTGACATAATTTCTCTCTTGGAGGTGGAAATGTGGAAAAGGTAAATCTTCCCCTCTGTTTAAAACAAGAACCATGCAGTATCAGTGCTCCCAGCACCATGACTCTGAATAAAGACAAAGGAGTCAGAGATGGCTGAGGACCCCTCCAAAATGCTGAAACGGATCAACAGGCACAGACTCAGGAACATCAGCACTGCAATTTGTCAGGAAACGTCCACACATGCAAATACTTGTTTGCAGAGAAATTTTAAAACAACAGGCATCATGGCTGTGGTGGGGTAGAATGTGAGAGGGTTGAGTGAGGAGAATGTGAAAAAAATCTATACAAGCACAAATTAGGCTTTCTGTTGGAAAATTCTGTCAAGATAATATTTTTCTGAACTCTCTAAATTCATTGCCATGAAACTTGAGCACTTCCTAAGGATCAATTAACAGTGTGCTGGGAGGAGGTGGGTGGCTGTCAGAAGGAAGGAAACACCACTATTGTCATTGAAGTTTGTGGAAAGATTAGAACTGATTTTTAGGAGCCTGAGAGAGCTTCCACTGGCACACAGCAGATTATAAACATGGAAGATTTTGCTTCCTATCACTGATTGACTAATTATATCTACATAGTTCAAATGGAGATGTTCTGAGGCATCTCTTCACAGACAGAGCATGAATGCAAGCCTTTGGTGTTTGATCTATTCTTTTAGACTTATATTTGATGTTAATGAAAAGGAGCAGCTAGCAGAGCCAGACTCATACAGGCAAATGCCAGGCCAGCTTAGCTCATGCAGCCATGCCCTGGCATTTCAGCCCTGCTCTACAGAGGTGAATGCTCATGTGACCTGCCCTCAGTGTCTGTGCAGTTTAATTGTACCATAGGTCATTAATAGTATTTTCAGTTCAAAGTGAACTACAATTAGTCCCATAGTAAATGGGCACTGTGTGCCATGTTATTTGGAGCAACAGAAAGTCAGACATGCTGGAGAAGTAGTGAATAGCAAAGTTTTTTGTCTTGTTAAAAAAGCATTTGAAACTGGAGCCCTGTGCCATCTGCATCTTGTCTTCCAAAACCTATACCCTCTGCTAGACCAAGATCTAGAGTCTTTTGAGAACATAAAAAGAAATATTCACCATGCACAGTCATATGAATCAGAAGCTTCAACAAAGCTTAGACATACCCACTGCCAACATATTCTGCCTTTGGCTTCCCTTCATGGGTACTCTAACACATGCAACATTTGCTTGAAGCATGCAGTGCATGTTGGTATTCAGAAGTGAATGAGAGGGAAGCATGTTAGACTGTGAGTCCTGCAAAGACCCTTTCCGTCTATCTTTCTAGGAAGACTGATAACAAATTCTGCTCCCTCTACCCTCTCCTGGTCACCTGGCTCCTGGATTGCAGCTTCATTATTCTCATATCAACACAGGCAAACATTATTTATGGAGTGAGTCACTTTGGTTCATATTCTGATTGCTGTCTTATCACAGGCTGCTGTCAGAACCATTTTAATGATGCTCAAACAATTGAGATATTAAAACAAACCCAGAGGCAGATGAGTGTAAAGGAACCGAAGGCAGCTGACAGGGCTGGAGCCCTGTCCTCCTCCTCCCAGTGCTGGTGTGCAGCACGGTCATGGATGCAGCTCTGGGAGAATAGGCTAATGCCTGCAGACCCTGGGAAGGGCAAATACCTCTTTGAAGACAGGCCAGCATAATCCTTATTAGAGAAAGTGAGAGAGAATGCACTATGAGGACTTGTAACACAGAGGTAAGGTTACCTATTGCTACTCTGGATAAAAACTTTCTTACAGGCAAGTTATTACTATAAGTAAGTTGAGGCTGTTCCCTGATTCACCCTACAAGAAATTTTGCTCTGGAAGTACTAAATTCTGGCAAGCCAGCAGACAAGTTTTGTAGTCCACTGCAGATCTCACGTGCTCCTTATTACCCCTGTGGCTACAGAGAGACAAGTGAGGTCATTCACAGATTTAGTGAGGTCTTGCACCACCAGAATAACTATTGTTAGTGGAAGGGTGAGATTGATGACCCTGGCTACCCATTTGTGATTGTCACAAATAATGGGTTTCCTACATAAAGCATCAAAGCTCTGTGTCCATGTGCCATAAAGGGACCAAGGTTTGATTTGATCTAGCAAAATCTGAAGCTTCTCCTGCTCTGATGGCAGAGCAAAATTCTTCTGAGGTTGTGGCATTCCTTTACAGCGTGAAAAAGAATTTGCTCTCCTATTCCAGCCCCAACCAAATGCTTGTAGCACATCTGCCTTTGCAGTAGATGAAGTTTATACTGCATGATTCACATGAAAAGAGAGAGAGGATAGGAGTGAGATGGTCCCTTCCCACTCAATATAAGACTTTGAAAACATAGGAGACTGAATTAAAATAATACCTGTGGATCTACAGGGGAAAAGTCTATCTTTCCTCTTTTAAGAAAAGACACAGTTCTTAACCTGCAAAATCTTCTCAGTAGCACTTCAGGTTTAAGTCCCTTTGTATATCATAAGAATTTCTTTCCCTTTATAATCTTCTTGCTGGCCTATAGGTAATTGAACAGCAGATCCACACCGTAAGCCCTTCAAAAGGAATTACAAGGATTACATATCTCATGCTCACCTTATTTCACCCTTTGCAGACGTTGAATGTGAAACATCAGTTTTTTACTAATCTACATAACTCACATATGTGGATTTTTGTGTTGAGACACCTTCCTCCTTTTCCTTCTTTTCTTAGTGGCCACTGAACCAGTTGAACTCAAAAGGTTATAGAAAACTTAGCTGGAGAGGCAGACATGGTATGTCTTCACAGACAAAGCATGAAGGTAAGCCTTTGTTTTTTGATCTATTCCTTTAGATTTTTATTTGATATTAATGAAAAGGAGTCAAAACTGAGGTCTGGAAGAAAGAAGAAAGGGAAAATGGGAAATAGGTGAGTTTAGAGGGTTTGGTTGCTGAGAGAAGGGCCTGATCCTTAAGTTGATATATATTAGTCTTAGTATCTTCTGAAATAAACTAAAAGACAGGTAAATATGGATCTCTCCACTCATTGCCAACAAACATGTAGTACAGGACAGAATGTGGCTCCATTCCACAGGTATTGAATGGCTGCAGGTGTAATGGAGAGCAGAGAATTTATTTAGTGAAGGCACTTTATCAAGGTAAAGTAATAAAAACATTGATTTTAAAAAAGGAAAGGAATTTCCTGAATGTGCTAAGACACCATCAGTACGAAATCTGTCAATGCAATAACCTAATGGATTAGAAAGATGGTTATGTCCTTAAAAGCTGGAGACCATGCAGTAGGACTAAAGCTGGAAAATCTTTACCTACATAAGAAAACAAAGGCAATAAGGAACCTTTTGGATGCAGAGCCTTTTCACTAAACCAGCTGCCAGGACATACATATGCATTTTTTAAAAGCTCAGCAAATGCAAAATAAACCATGTCTCTGTGGGATAATGTTGCAGATCTGCTTCACTCCAGAGTGTGCAGTAGCACAGGAAGGCTTCTTGCTTTGAGACCTACTGGAAAGTCACAGCTGAAGTCAGTGGAGATACAGCCTTTTATAGGAATGAAACACTTCTGCTCCTGTGCCAAGAAGTTTCAGTAACCACAGTGATGGTGTGCTGCAAATGGACAGAGCCTCCTAAAGTGGCAGAAGACCACATCCCTACTACAGAAAGGCATAGGGACTCCTGATTTGATGGCATGTAATTCCATTGAATTCCTGGAAGGGATGGGAAGCCAGGTTTTTGAGCCAATTGGCAGGAGCTCCCAAGAGTGGCCAGGCTGGTTTCAGGACATGACCTGTCATGCACTGTATTGTGCAGACAGATACTTTGAGGGCTGTGTTTCAGGAATCCTTCCCTCCCTCATCTGAGAGGTTTTTGATTTGGAATCTTGCTCAAAAATGATGTTGGGAACCCATACCTAAGCTAGCAGTTGGTCCTTTTCCCTAGCATGAGCTTTGTCCTAGCTGATTGCTAGATCTTTATTCACTCTGAACACTGCAGCTCATCATAAACTCACAGCAGCTGCAGTGATACTGAGCTGATTCCTCAGCCTGCCTAGATTTGGTCAGTCTATAGGATCTGTAACAGAGTAACTGGATTCACCATAAGTGATGTCTAAATCAGTTAGAAAAATAGCTAATGTAGAAAAACAACAAATCATAGGTTTATCAGAGCTAGTTTCTCTTATGAAATATGGATTCATAGTGGTTTAGAAGCTTTTGGAAATGTTCTCTGATGAGTATTTTTACTGTGGAAAGAGCACAAGAGTATTTCTGTTGACTAGTGTTTTTTTTTTCTTTTTCTGTTTGCTTTTTCTCATTTCCTTTTCCTTTTTTTTCCCCCTGTAATGCCAGTCTGTCTCCATATTCTCACCCAGAATATATTAGTTGCACTTTACTTCCTGTGTTTGCATGGGAATAACTAAGCCTTTACTTCCATCCTGACAAATGATAGCCTCTTTGACCTCAATTTGCTGTGTTGCTATCAATTTCTTATTCACACAGCTGCTGTCATGCTACTCCAATGGTTAGTATTTTGGTACAAAACTGAAGAAATAAAAACTCAGTGCCTTATTCAGTTTAAATGCAATTTCAGTGTAATTTAAATGCAATTTTTGAGGTCAAAGAGTGATCTTTCTTAGGATTAGAATAGTTTGATTACAAAACTGCACTAATGCTAAGGGTTTCAAACCTCATATATGGGTCAACAAAGCGGCACCAAACACATCTCTGCATGTGAGGAAAAGAGGAGTGATGGTGGTATGATGCCTGCTGTGTCACACAGACTAAAGATCTGGTAATTTTAAAACTGACCCATAGATGTTTCTTGTTCTGTGGCACAATCCTGCCCTGTGGAGCCAAGATTGAACTTGATGCCACACTAGCAAATGGTCCAAATTCAAAAGGTAACCATTCTTTAGAGGCATTTTCTTTTCTCATTTACTGGCTTGGTGTGTTTTTATATGGATCAGAGGAACTTCAAAGTCTATCTGGCAAAGAGTTCTGCCTGCAGATGAGTGGATAGTTAGATTAGTAGTTAAGCAATAGATAGCTTTGAAATAATTTCAAGCTCAACAAAAGGCTGAATTTTACATACTGGTGTGATTTTAATAAAACAAGCATACAGCATAGTGCTAAGGCTGCAATGCTGCCTGCATTGCTCATGCTCAGTGAAGTGCAAAGATGGGAAGACATCCCTTGTGCCCACCAGAGATCCTCGTGCAGTTTTATTTTTCTGTATTAGAGGGAATACAGGATGCAAGCACAACTCCCCAAAAGACCAGATATCTGTGAAACAACACTATAAATGTTTCTGTCAATGTATCATCCTCATTTTAATGTGCCTAGGCTTGATAATATGACCCAGAATTTTCTAAAACCAGCAGTGCAATCCATGATGCTCAGAGCAGCTCAGGGAAACAAAGTGGGGCTGAAAGTTTACATCTGTGCAGACTGGCATTCACACTGGGGAGCTTGGTGAAGGACTGACTTCTGTAGTCCCACAGCCATGCTCTCAGTTTGTGCAAGGCTATTTCCCTCCTTCATTCTGTGCCTACCTTCTGCATGCCCTTTAAATGAAAGAGTTGGGGTGAGCACTACACTTCTGATGATGAAAGCTTCATGCAACCCTGTGAATACCAGGAAAGTCCCTATATATCCACGGAGGAAAAGCACTTTTCATTCAGTGCAGAGACAGAAGCAGGGTCCATGGTCTGAGACAGCTGCCTGCACCTTTGTTAAGTATTTGGAGTGTGTCCTTTACCCTGACAGGAGTAGATTCCATGAGGAAACTGTTTTCTGGTCCAGAGCAGGCTTTTCTCAGTAAAACCAGTCAGCAGTCTTTGCTGAAAACACATCATGCAGAACCCCTCTGAGAGGAGTATCAGCAATGAAGGGAAAAAGAAACGAAGAAACACATCCACATGGAGCTTTCCTTGACAGTCTCTGCATTCCATGCTGGAAGTAACTGTCACTGGAATGAGATTAAGGGAATTTGACAGCTGACAACCTGTTTGGACTTTGCAGAATTTCTTTGCACTTCTTACATCTCCAATATTGTTTTTTAAATCTTGAATGTCCATCTCACTCAGTGCCCTGATATCCATGGTGCAGCAATTCTCTCACTTGTCTTCACCAGTATGAGCTGGACACCCAGCCTGCATGTACCACCATCCATCTGCAGAAGAAAAATTGCTCCTTCTCTCCTTCTCTCTCTCTGTACTCTAAGCAGGGAAAGGAGAGAAGGAGTGTTTTATGGTCATGAAACATTCTCATATGTAGATAGACAGAAGTAGAAATCTACAACTAAGGAACAATAGGAAAGTTGCAAAAGTCAAGCACTGAGAAATTAGAAAATGCCAGCATCAGAAATGTTAATGAAATCTTAATTTGCCTTGCTGGTAAATGCACATTATAAAGGCTTTAGTTGTGCAGTCACACCCTCTTTTTTTTCCAAGTCCCTGCAAGGGACTTCCTTGCTGGAAACCCAGCAATATCCTCCTTTCCTTTCCTTGACTCAAACAGTAAAATTAGCCTTCCAGTTACCATATGCTGGTCAAACCTGAACTCAAATTGTAACATTTCTCTCTCTTCAAGGGCTCTCACCACTTTTATATTTCAGTGTTTCAAAAGTGGTTAGTGTTTACCCTGGTAAAGCGAGACTCTAAATTTGTGTGCAGCGACAAAATTTAACACTAACAGTCTGTGGCCATGCCCCAGATGTAAAGCATTGTGTTTGACCCTTTTGGTGCTGAAAAGGATTACAAAATACAACTTGTACAGTAACTGCACCTGCAGATTCCTACGATATTAAGGAGGGAGACAGTGGAGATAAGTAATAGTGGAACCAAAAATTCTCTACCTTAGATGCGTAAATGGATTAGAGGAATAATTTTACTTAAGGAAACCGAAGTAACCCAGAATTATCATAAAAGTTGTTCCATAAACATAATGTTGTTGGAGTCTGTGTTTATTGCAGTCCATGTTTGTTGTCCTTTGATAATTTCTCTATCAAATATTTTTGTTTATAAGTATCACTGAAGTATTCAAAAAACACACTAAAATCCCATTCAGATGAGCAAGATGGATTCTCTCTGGCTCCAACATTACTGTCACTAATAGGCCCTGACAGTGGAGTTTTGTTAAGCGTCTGCTGACAATTTATTTAGCACACTGAAACTTTGTTTCCCCTATTATGGCTTGGCAAGTCCAAAGAGGTCAAAAGTTCCTGAACACCATCACCTAGTGAGTGGGACTCTGAGCAGGGGAGGGGCATAGAATATTTCAGGACAACCAGCACTGGCAGCAGTTTCCTGGTTTAGGTGGGATTCATCTTGCCTGTCTTTTCCCCCCACCCCCTGAATCTAGGGTAACTTGGTTAAGGTAATATTTAGGCTCCCACAGAGGGAGAAGGTAACCAACCACAAGTGATCCTCTCTGTCAGACATTTTACTAAGATGGACACCGATTTTGAGGTACCTGTCTTTATTTTTTGACTTTAGGGAAAACTTTGAGATTAGATGAGATGCATAACATTTGGATAGCTCAAATTTGGAATGAGAAATCGCTCCTAAGGGTCTGATGGAGCCTACTTCAGTGTTACTTGTATCATTTAAAGGACTGGGACTTGCTTCATCTCACAGTTTCATCACATTCTACCTATACTTGTATAATATCTAGCCTTTACTCAGATGGGACGAATGAATCAGATTTACTGGAACCTGAAACCTTCTACTGCACATAAGCGTGGTATAGGTCCCAAACCACTTTTTATTGGATGGTTAAATATCATTAACTGTATTGATGAGAGGGAAAGAGAAAGGTGAAAAGCTCTGCAGATGCTACAGCTACTGCAGTTCAGTATTCACTCTCTCAGACTGTGTTGTTGTCCTGTATAAAGAGAAGAATTAAATATACAGTCATATGTACACCTGTCTGTGTTCTGTTTTCTGTAACCCTTCTTCACATGTTAACCTTCATCCCCAGTTTCCTTTCTTACACATATACTCATGGCACATGGACTCAAGGACAGTTTTTGTCCTTCAGGTTGGCAGTGAAAGGAAAATCACCTGGAGGAGCATGCAAATCTTCACATAAAGGATAGCCTGTGTTGTGTCTTCTATGTTGTGTCTGACAGCCCTTCCTTTTATTTTGTTCTGATGGATGAACATGGTGTGGCATAAAAGTTGGGAACTGAGAACGAAATCAAGAAGAATAAAAAGAGGAAAAAGAACAGTCTGAATGAAAAAAACTTACTGATTGATGAAATAATGTAATATTACAGTGTTCACAGGAAAGAACTCTTAGAAATGAAAATATTAATGACTTAAGTACTGCATCATTTTAATATGTGAAAATAGAACTGCCTTGAAAAGAAAAGCTAAAGGCAAATTATATATCCAAAGTCTGTCTAAGAAAGAACTTTTTTTTTGGAGACTGGGTGTTCATAACTCTCCAAGATTAGTGAACTCTCTCAGGGTTGGAAGGCATCAACAGTGATGGTAAAGGAGGTGCTGTCAAGTGCTTTCTATAGATTTTAATTTCTTTTTCTTACCTCTGACAACTTATAACAGCTCTTTTGAGGTTGAAGAGCACAACATTTCCCTGCTGGGATTATGCTCAACCAGGTAGCACATGGAGCTGTTCCCCTTTTCCCTCATCCCCATCATGACTCACCCGTCAGAGAGACTGAATGTCGCTCAGTTTATGTTCATTCCTTCTGAACACAGCATTATTACTGAAGATATCAGCAGAGACACAGTAAGAGGCAGAAAAAGCTCTATAGAGCTAAACATTACCAAAATGGAGAGCAGAGAAGAACGGGGAGCCACGTTCATGTCCCATTCAGAGAACTCTGCTGCATTATTGGTTCTGTCACAGACTTTGAGCACCTTGATCACATAACCTCTTGGTCCCTCTGTTTCCTCCTACAAAGTAGGGTTTTCCTTTAAAAAAAAAAATTATAATTTACACCACTGATAGATTGAACAGTTTTTCTACTATGGTTTTTCTACTATTGTAACTGGGGGCTCTACACAGAGAGCTGATGAGCTGATACCCCTCTGTATAGAGAATGGATAATTCTCAGCCTTTTTTTATTTTTTATTTTTTATTTTTTATTTTTTATTTTTTATTTCTTAAATGAATTTACACAGATTGCATGCATAGCCCTTTCTGGATTATTACCAGGTAACAGCAATAAGGTAGAGTTTTAATTGTATTTTCATTGACAGAAAATATATTTGAAGGTTTTGTGCTCTTACACCTGGGGAAAGTGAAGCACTTGTCCTGGATAACTGAAGCTTCTGCAGCTGGGGAATAGAAATGCTATCACGAATCCCAGGGTAACTGCATGGCTCTCTTGTGAATAGGGAGCTGCTGATAAAAACTGTCTTGCCAAAATATAATAAAATAATTTTGTACAGCAAATTGTTCTGAAGCAATCACAATCTGCCAGTGGCTATTTCTACAAAACACAGAGAAAAGACCATCAGGCAGATTATTTACCAGCAATTATTAAACCAGATTTATAAAGAAATGATCTCCCAGATCATCTTCCACTGTTCTTCTCCAGCTAAGATATGGGTCATAACACCAGAGAACTTTGTTGAAACAATATGATCTAACACTGCTTCATCTTAAAGAACATTCCTCTACCCTGTCCAGACTCTCCTCTCTCCAAGTATTGGTGAAATCAAAGGAATAAGTGGCATTGTAAGGGAGAGAATAAAAAAGAGTAAAAAGTGAAAGAAAAGTCATCACTTGGGATTAGCAACAAGAGGAGGGAATCAACGAAGTTAAGGGAAATGGCAAAACTATTGTCTTACTGACTTCTCAGAGACATGCAAACATGGTGCTCGGGACAGAGGGATTCAAGACTAAAGTGGAGAGGTCTCTGAAATCAAAGTTTTAGGCACTAGGGTGGATTTAAATTTGTCTTCTGCACTGTATTTCACCTGCCCCTTAGTGAGCATGATGAGACAGGATGCTCCCAGCAAACAGCTGCTGCTGCTCTGACAGCTTCCAGGGTGCTGTGGTGTTTTCCTCCCTTCTGGAGATACACACTGCCTGGGGCACTGAGCATGAGAAGATGCTGGTCTGTGTGTGCTTTCCTCCTCATTAGAGACAGCCTGACAATCTGCAGAGAGTGCCAGTTTCCTGCTGTCCCCCATCCATGTGCTTGTTAGTGTTTCATTTTGGAGCCTGAGAGCACTTCATGCACATTCTGCTCCTTGTTTGAGCAGTGAGGACCATAAATGGTACACATTAAAACAAGAAATGGACAGGGACTATTGTCTGCCCTGATGTTTCTACATCCTTGTCATCTGGGCAAGTTATTGCAACCTGTTAGTTCCCAAGACTAAGTTAATATTGTGGGAATTAATTGCTATAAGGAATATGCTGATAACTAATTGCTCTCCTGTAGGCACTCTGGAACTGCTGATGTAGTGCATGGCTGCAGATAGATGCATCTAGAGGCAAGAGGTTTCTGCTTCATTTTCAGGTCACAGGGGGCTGTGTGTGACTGAGCAGTCTGGCTGCTTCCAAGCTGAGTATTTGTAGCAAACCGTGAGTTCTCTACTCAAAGTGGAAGACGCTGACATCAGTGAAATTGTGATGGTATGTTAATAAGCCATCAGGTGGGAAAAAAAATAAGGTCACTAGTGTGTTTTTTATGAACTCACAAGGACTTAAAACTGTGGTAAAATGGGATTGGTTTCAGATGTGTTAAAACTGAGTGCATCTGTTGCAAATATGATTTTGTTATTAACTCAAAGCATTGACTGCTAATTTGACACATCTAGCAGAGTTATTGGAGAGACAAGGAACTCCTCTGTGATATTTGAACTGTGATATGGATTCAGCCTTGGGAATCCTTGCTGGCAAAGCCGTTGAAGAGTCTGCAGTCAGAAATATTACACCATTTGTAAACTAACAGATGAAATATAGAAAGAATGTAGCACTGCCCAAGTCTTTGTGCCCCATATACCCTGAGTTGTGCAACACTTTCTGTGTTGGTAACAACTGTCAAATTCCAAGATGAGAAGCTAAACTAATATATCCATGGGTATTGTAAATCACCAAAAGAAATGGAAGCCTGAATTTATAGCTCAAAAACTGACTTGTTTATTTCTGAGCTGAAAGAACACTGCACAATTAAGTCATAGACCCTTGTGTTTGCTGGGACCAGCTCAGACCTAGCTGGGGATGTCCCCATTCGCTGTTTGCTGCTTGATTCCCTGCTTACATGTGATATGGGGAAGTCCCTGCTCTGGGAATTAGAGCTGACATTAGGCAAGGCAGATGAGGCAGGGAAGGAAAAGTCGCTGTCTTGCCATCATTGTTCTTTGACTGACACTGAGTGCAAATTACTGATATTATCTGTATCTGCATGCCAGTGTCCATGAAGTCCTTGAGTCGTAGAGCCTGTTACAGCTGCAGCATAAATACTCCAGAGCACCTTTCAGCAGTGGACTGTTTTGTGCCTAGCAGAATTTCCCTACGGCTTTCCTTTCCTCTTTTCACGAGCTCTCGGCTGGGCTCTGAGTTTACCACAGAAGGTTTGCAATCTGCAGCTGTCACAATAACTTTTGCATTGTCTGCAAATATCCATCTCCTTCATATCCCTCCTGCCAGCCAACTGCCTGCTGTGCATGCTTTATGGAAATTTCTATGTCTTCCTCCTGCTCTGCTTAGCAAACATATTTGTCCTGGCCCATATTACAATTGCTGTGCTGAATGTCTATAATGAAAGGCATGGAGAAAAAGGCATTCAGTTCTTCTTTGGGACTTGTGGCTTAACTGACCATTGCTGGTATTTCTAGGTCATTATTAGTAACTATAAAAGTGCAGGGAGAAAATGCAAAGGGCTGCCTGTGGGATCTCCCCACAGAGGGGACTAGCTGGAAAAACACAGAACACATCCTGCTGGGATGCTAGGATCTCCCCACAGAGGGGACTAGCTGGAAAAACACAGAACACATCCTACAATGTCTGCAAGGAAAATCAAAGCATGTGCTTTTGGGAAAACTTGTTTTCCCCACAGTTTTCCTCCTGAACATCTCAGCTTCTTGTCTCTCACAAGACTGGCCTCTCATGTTAGGAGGAAAAGTAAAAGGGAAGCATGTTCATCTCCATAGGTTGAAGGGAGTCAATGCAAAAGGGACCCTGGAAAATCCAACAGGAATAAAGGCACAACAGGAAAGGAAGTAGGGGTGTATTGCAAGATGGTTTTTTTTAAGGAAAGAAGAATGTATGAGGGATACCTGAGAGTGAAGCATTTTTTAGAGAGGAAGGGACTTATGTGTGGCATGAAGGATGCCCACTGATGAAAGGGGAGAGTGCAAGGTGCATGTAAGGAGGAGTGGTGACAGAAAGGGAGAAGGATGAATGTGGGAGTTGCATACCAAGTATGAGTATTGAAGTTTCCTGTGGAGCTGGAATGGGTGGAAACTGGGATGACAGAGAAGATGGCAAGCAGAGAATTAATAGGTGAAGGCAATCTAAGTATGTCATACCTGCAGTAACAGAATATGCTTTGAAGAGTTCAGAAATTGTCTCTACTGTCTATGAGAAAATAAAGGTCTGGAGAAGTAAAAATAATACACCATCCTCCCCCCCATTTAAACAGAAATGTCTTTGGGAGTCGGACATGCTCATGGTTTTGACAGAGCTTGAAAGAAAACAAGGGCTCAATAAATTTATTGATCAGCCCATGATGAAACCTGCTGCATGTTAAGCTGCAAAAGCTGATGCTCAGCTGCAAGCCACTCAGTAAAACAGGGGTTAGGGCCATCAGATTCTGCCAGTCCTGCTTTCAAAACAGAGCCCAGTCCAGGGGCTGGCTAGGTCTCAGTGCTGCACTGGCAGTGGGAGGCTCAGGGGACTGCTGGAGCAGGCTCTGTGCTTCTGTTCTGCAGTTTTATGGGCGTGTGCTGTTGCTCACCTGGGAGAAGACAGGGAAATTACTCCTCTCTGCTGAGAGCTCACAGTGTTTGTGTTTGAGACTCTGTTTTCTGCTCATACACAAGAGGACAAGTTGTTTTCTTTGACCTCCCTCAGCCTTCTGCTTATTTGGGGATTGACAAAAATAAAATATTTTAAGAGGGCATTTTTAAGGAAAGAAAAGACAATATCATTGTCACACAGAAACCTTATATTTTTGTATGGCTGCCTGCATTTGGCACTTACATTTTCATATATAATGTTTAACTGGGAAACTAGCCAGAGATTTTGGATCTCTTTTGACATGTGTCAATTTATGTAGCATGAGTATAAGGGTGATTTGTAGGTGCTTGGGAGGAAAGCACTCATAAGGAGTGCACTATAAGGGCAATCAGACATATAAATAGAAAAAATTCCTTTAGTTGTCACACTAATATGTCTTCCTTGACCCCCTCATTTGGAGCTAATCTTCTCTGGCAAGACTGGAAAATGCTTAGAAGCTTCTTCTTTCCTTTCCTAAGCACACTTTACCTTCTCTATCATTACTGCTTCTAGTTTTGCCTACTGTAGTTCACTTCTACTGCACCATTGCCCTGATTTGACTGCATTTTTAGGCTCTGCAGGTAATTTTTTCTCACAGTCTTCCCAACAATTCTTCATTTGGTATGCAGACACTCTCCCCTCACAAAGAACTGAAAGCATCTTCTAAATGCTGGATTCTATCACAGCACCCAAATTGTTAAGATACAAATATCTCTTTAGTATAAATGGAAAATAAGGTGACAGAGAAGCAAAACTGTGTGTTGGTGCCTCAGGAAACTCAGGAAACTTACACCTGTGCTGTTGCAGCAGGCAGTAGGAAAAGGAGGTGATGAAAGGAAGTTTTACAGCAACTGAAACAGTGCCATGAGTCAGTCCTGATGGCTGAAGTGGTGAAAGCTGTGGTGTGGGGCTGGCTGCACTGTGTGGGGCTGGCTGCACCAGGCAAATGAATGAGCTGAGCTTCCCCTGCAACCTCTGGCTCTTGCTGTGCTGCAGATTCCCAAAGAGAGCTTTAGTTTTGAATCAAATCAGTCTTCTCTGCTGCTAAGCTTTTGAAAATTGCATGAAGAAACTCTTTTCTGCCCATTCACCCATGATAGCAAAAAAGGAAGGCAGGTGTTTAATGAGTGTTAATAAATAACCCTTTATTTCCATGGCAACATTAGGCAAAGACATTTTATCAAAGACAAATGCCCCTTCTGAAACAGAAGAGTGCAGAAAAGATGCATTTCACCTTACTATAAGAACATATCCAAGACATGCCGTTTGGGAATTTTATTCCTCTAAACTCCCTCAAGAATCAAAGCAAAATAGAAGGATCTCCAGAGAAGATTCAACACAACCAAAGTGTAAGTCATGCCATGAAAACTCTCTCTTTTTCTCTGCAATGTCTGCAGACTGAGGGAGTGATCCACAGGACAATCCTCCTTACCCAGGTACTGCACATTAACTGGGGTGGACCCAGGTGAGTGGGTTCTGTCTCCACCCAACATTCCTCATCCATGTGGTGAAGGTGGACCCACACCATATCATGCTGTTTCCTACAAAGGAAGGTTATAATAGCTGGGTGGTTTTGTCCCCATGGGCACGGTGAGTGTTAGGGAAATCAAATTCTTGTGCTCTGCCCAGAGAAGGTGTTTGATGAAGAGTGCATGGCTCCTAAAGATACCCATCAGGAGAGCTAAGCCCACACAATGAGGACGTACCAATGTAAACACCAAAAACCTGAAAAAGTAAGTAGTTTCTTGAGCAATTTGTTTTATCTTGCCACTGTTTCTGGGATGAGAGAACTGTATGCTGTTCTTCAAGATGAACTGGGTCCTAGGGACTTGCTATGACCCTCTATGAGTTCACAGATGTACTTCATGTATTTGTCTTGGAGAGACTTCTCAAAAGGTCATTGCATTTATTTTATTTTTGCAATCAAACTTTGAAAAAACATGAAACTGCTAGAAGTGATGGCTCTGGCTTCCCAGAGGTACTATGCTGTCATATCCAATGCCCCTCTGAGACTTTAGGTGATTTAAATGTGTCATAGGACCCTGCCACTCTCTTCAGAGGCTTGTCTCTTCATTGTGAGGTGGAAGCAAAGGCAGAAAGTAAAAGCATTTATGAAGAAGGATACATGACAGACTCTTACTGTCTCTATTTCTAACCCTTTAACTGTATGCCAACTCCTCTTTGAAGCCTAAATTTCATATTCCAGCCAGCTTCCTGTCCTTCAAACCCCAGAGCTTGGGCTTCCCTGAAGTTTGTGGCTCATGTGCCTGCAAAAACAATGGTCTGCACTTACCTGTGTGCTCAGTAGCTCCACTCAGATATTATACTGTGAATATGTAAAGGATCTGATAAGAAGTTAGAATGATACCTGGGTCAGCTATATTTCTCACTAATCAGAGTGGAAAAAAAGTGAAATAACTCAGTTTGCTACAAGGAAGCTTTCTCACTTATGAGCTCAAAATCCTGCCTTCATTTCTTTCTTTTTTTTTCTCTTGTCCCTTCACTTCCCTTTAGTTTCCCTTGACTAGATGACTCTACAGCAGAGTACTTAAAATGCTTCTTAGAAATAAAGTATTCAGATTACAATTTTCCTGGAAAGAAAAAAATGAAAATATATGGCGTGTCAAATCATGTATTTTATCTGTCATCTAAACTGTACAATTTTGTAATATCCTTTTGTATTTTATAACATTATCATGCATTTTAGATACTGTGCCACATATTTCAGACACCTGCTGTCTGTAATGTAATATGCCAGATCAACTCACGCTGTAACAATGTCTCAGTTATTTTTACCATCTTGAAAGATGATAAAACTTACTGGCTGTTTCTTGACTTGCTGCATGTTACTTGGTGGAAACCATGGGAATCAAATGAGTTTTTTTCATAACCATGTGGTTAGAAAGAGAAACGGGGTGACTTGAGTCAGAAAAGGTTGGTGCATATGAAATAGTGTCATATTCCTGTTCTCAGTTGCCATGTATCCCAAAACAAGCCTCTTGCAGGCATTGTGCATCCTGTGCACCACAGAGCAGTCAGGCTTGCTTGGGCTGGAACAGCACAGTTTGCTACAAGCTTAACTTGCCACATAAGCCCTCTCTCATTCCAAGGGGAAACAGGTGTGTGGTGTAAGGGGAGATGTTCATGTGAAGCAGGGCTTGGGCTTGGGCTGAATGCTGGACTCAGAGCATGTGAAAGTTGTGTCAGTCTGATTTGTACAGTGCAGTACACATGGATTGCACTGAAGCCACAGTCACAGCAGGCTGCTCGGGGTGGAAGCCACTAATTGTACTGGGCACGTAGCAAAGTTGATTGGCAGTATCTTAAGTCTACTCTTCACAAGAGAAAGTGACCTGGCAGAGTAGGAGGCAAACATGGAGAGATGTGAAAGGACCTCTAATTATCTTGTCTCCTTGTAGCCTTATTAAAATCATAGACTCATAGAATGGTTTGGGTTGGAAGGGACATTAAAGACCATCTTGTTCCAATTCCTTGCCTTGGGCAGGGATGCCTCTGACTGTACCAGTCTTCTCAGAGCTCCACTCAGCCTGGCCTTGAACATTTCAGGGATGAGGCATCCACATCTTCTCTGGACAACTTGTTCCAGTGCCTCTCTTCCCTCATAGTGAAGAATTTCTCCCTGATATCATTTTTTTCAGTTTGAAGATAGCTTACCTTCTCCTGAGTGTTCATCTCTCTTGCTCAGTAAGAAGGGCAGAGCTCTGGTGCTGGATGAGACCACGGAAGGATGCACCTGTGTCCTGCAGGGAGAAATGGGAATGAAATTTCCCTATGTCTGAAGCTTTGTTTATAGCCAGACAAATGATAAAGCCTTTTTGCATATTCCTCAAAGCTTCCTGCAAACTTGAAATATTAATGTCTTTTAGGATAAATTGCCACAGGAAGATGTAGACAGCTTGAGACACAATAAACAGGAATTTGGCCCTCTCTCTAGACAAATTTGAAATGCTTCTAAAGTCATGAAACTCAGTGGAAGTTTTCTTGGTTTTGAAATATATTTCTTCCTTGATTCATTCCGTTGGAAATGTCAAGAAGAAAATGCAAGCTTAGGTATTTTTGAGACATGAAAGTTCAATAAGTACCCAGAATTCATTGAAAGAACAAGTTAACACACTTAGCCAGTTTCCCATCTCAAAAGGCATGAATCAGCACCACTGCTTTGACTTTTATTAGAGTCCAATTATACCACTAAAATGCTTGTCCATCTCTGGTTTAAACCTCTGTATAATAGGTGTAGATAATGCTATTTTACTCTTTTGCTATTTAAAACCACTGTGTAACACATTGCTGGGTAGAGTTCAGCCATGGACATAACAGAAGTTGTCACTTCCACTTTGTTCTTTATAAAGAAAAACTGGTAGTGGATGGGAACATGTGATTCCAGGTGCCCACAGCAAAACAGCCCTGAAGAGAAGATGCCAGGATGCTGACAGAACAAGCATGGCTCAAGGGATAATGGAATGAGCAGCTTCTACCCATCTGTTTCCATGCCTCAGACAAATCCTGGCCCTACTCCGAGACTCTTTGTAGTGGAATAAACAGCTTTTCTCCTAGGAAAGACTGAACAAACCACCTGGCTGCTTTGTGTGAGTGGATTTCAGATATTAAAAATATTTAACAACCTTTCAGTTCATCTGGACTATTAAAAAATTCTGTCTCTTCCTCACTCCATTGATCAGCTGATTCACCACAGCTGATTCTAGACCCCGTTGTCTCCTGTCCAGAAAGGAGAAAAAAATTTTCTTTCTATGTGACATTTTGCAGACAGCTGCATTCTTCTTTGCAAGCTGCAAGTTCATCCTTAGACTATTATTCACCCAACTGAAAAATGAGAATTCAAATTGGAAGAGTTTAGTCGATTTCTAAATGTGTGCCCTGGAGGAGGTTCTCCATTTAGTGAAATCTGCCAGAAAGTAAACAAGCAGCTCAGAGACTCCAATAGAGTTTCTGTGGGCAGGTGGGCTTTAGACAGCATGAAAATTATACCAACACCTCGTGTGATGGTGCTTTTTAATTATATCCAAAGTAACTTTTTGAACCAACTCCAGACCTTTACTTTCAAAGAAAATATAGCCTAATTTAAAATTTAAATAAATGAAGATAAGTGCATCTGGGAAATAGGTACCAGTGTGCATTTACTCTTCTAATATAGATTATTTCATGCTGATTAGACTGACTAAATAAAAGAACATGCAAATATCTCCACCACAGTGTGGTTATATAGTACACAGAGAAAATTTAAAAAAAAAAAGAAAAGAAAAAAAGTGCTTGAACAGGCAAATTCCTGAAATATAAATCAAGCTTCAGCACATGAGTGAGATACTGATGTCACTGGGATGACAAAGACCAAGCAAAACCTCTTGGTCTTTGTGTTAGTTCTTTTTCCCAGGCACTCTTCTTGCACCATCAGAAGCCAAGTTTTACTGGCTATCTTGTATGAAGACAGACTTTTCCTGATCAGAAGGAAGTTGAGAGACTTTATTAGCTGATGTTTGCAGCTCTGCAAAAGGGGCATGTCATTACAGTCCCATCACTGCAAGCCCAGCAGCACTTTAAGGGAGGTAGACTGAGGTAGCCAGAGTGCTCTTCTTCCCATGGGCTCTGAGGCTGCAATGCCAACTGAGGATGGAAATGGTGGGGAAAAGGGCTCTCAGACACTGCTCAGTAAGAAATTAGTCCGATACATTCAATGGCTTGTATGCAACCCTTGTGTGGCTGCTGCACAGGGAATCTGTACACCCTAGCCAGCTTTGCCTGGATGCTGAGGGGAGGTACTGGCAAGGTGTTGGTAGCCAGGGGGGTACAGGAGCAACTTTGTGAGAAGGTTCTAGAAGCTTCCCCCATGTCCAAGAGAGCCAATGCCAGTTGGATCCAAGATAGACCCACTGCTGGCTAAGGATGAGTGCTCCAATGACGGTGGTAGCACCTTTGGGATAATGTATTTTAAAAGGGAAAACCCCTTCTTGAATACTGTGCAGCTGCAGCTGGAGAGAGGTGTTAGAATATGTGAGAGAAACAGCTCTGCAGATACCAAGGCAGTGAGGAAGGCACACATTCCCTGTCCCCCTGAGCTATTGAGGGGGAGGAGGTAGAGAAAATTTTGAGTAGAGTTAAGCCTGGGAAAAAGAGAGAGACTGGTGAAAGACTTTTTAACATTTAGTTTTTATTTCTAGTTATCCTACTATGATTTGATTGGTAATAAATTAAACTAATTTTCTCAAGTCAAGTAGGTTTTGCCCATGACAGTAATTGGTGAGTGATATTTCCCTGAGCTTATCTCGACCCACAAGACTTATAGTATAGTCTTTCTGATGTTCAGCTGAGGAGAAGAGTGACAGAGCAGCTTTGGTGGGTACCTGGCATTCAGCCTGGCTCACCCACCTCACCACAGGAAAACCACAGCTACTGGGGAAGGCCAAGGTGTGGGAAATGACACGCTGTGGAAATAGCTATGGTGTAGAGGGCAGAGAGAGGAGCCCATGGCTGTTTGCAGACTCCTTGGTCTTGTTTTTCTTCTGAGTGATCTCTTTCAGTATAGCTCTTTCTCAGGTACACTCTGGTCAGATGGCTTTGGTATTATTCTTTTACAAAAGCCTTTTGAAACTCATCAAGTGAACAGTCACAGAAAATTAGCAGAGTTTTATGTTCCAACACAAGCTGAGGCAAGATACTAATTTGACAGCTGGACGCTATTGATTTAAAATTCCTAGTGTAAGTGCTGTGCTTTGGGGCAGGGTGCAGTGTACAGATGCTGAACCTCTGTTAATGTGTGAAACTGTGCTCAGCCTTGACTGTGAAGTGACAGATGATGCCCTTGTCCTCAAGTAAGGGTTCTGACCCTGCAGGCAAACAGCCCGAGTTCTGCGTCTGGCTGCATTTAACATTGTGAATCTGAATGTTTGCCTTGCCACACTAGGATTTGTGACAGTTTTTCATCTGTTCGGAATTCCAGGCTCTAAGTAGGCAAAAGAAAACCTTGCTGTTTCTCAAATGATGGTGAAATCCCAGGTCTTGGGCTAACTTCTACTCTGAAGTTTTCAGCCCTTTCAAGACTCCTCTTCCCCAGGTCAACATCATTTGGGTATTTAGCCTTATTGTGTGGACTGAGGAGAAAGACTGGCACCTCTCAGAGGCCGTGCAGCACCTGTGACTAACATTATGTTGAAATGAGATCAAGGCAGCTGTCTGAGGCTTGGCTGTAAGAGGGAAAGAGGTGGTGGTCTGGGGTAGAGAGAGCAGGCCTTGGGCAGATGAGGTGCAGAACTGCCCATCCCCCTGGGGCAGTTACTGCTTTCTTAGGTTCTGACTTCTGCTCAGCTTTGACACTAACTTCTGGCTCATCCTAAGACCCCCTCACCTCTGGTCCACAACTGAAACTTATTCTCAGCATTGATCCTTTATTGCTCCAACTTGTCTTTGGTCCCCAGGTCCAGTCGTGCTCTAGCAGGTAGGTCATTGAATGTGATTCAATTTCTGCATTAAAAACAACAGTCCTCTGAGGCTTTTTCTCCTCTCCCTTTGTCAGTGAGGTATAACTGTCAAAATCCACTGAGACAACCAGCCTGGTCCTCTAATGCAAATCAGGACATTTTCCTTGTATTGGAAGGGTTAATAAGGATCTGAAAATGTTATTTAGTTACGTGGATGCATAGCCATTGGCTTTACGAATCTGAGGTGTAGGCAACCATCTGGCATTTTTGCCTTACCCTTTCTCTCCAAAGCAGGGAATTTGCTGTTATGCTCTGCAGAGATTTCCCTGCATAAATGAAGCTTCTGTCTGTTCAGTGATTCCAGCTCTCTAAGACTTCTCTGCTGCTGGGGCAGAGTAAGAAGAGCCAGCTCTCAAGCATCATTGTGGTCACTTGCTTGAGTAAGCACCACTCATGTGGGCAGAGGTAATAGAAATGTCATGGTTTAGGAAGGATGCTCCCCAATTTACTGTTCCCACCAAAACACTCCCTGCCTCCCCCTGCAGCAGGCTGGAGAGGAGAACTGGAGGCACAAAAGGTAAAGATTACAGGCTGAGATAAGAGCAATTTGCTGGGAACAGCAATGAAATAAGAAACAAAGAGTAAAGTGGCAATAATAAGAAAAGGGTGTACAAGGAAGGAAAACAGTTCACACACGAAGAAAAGCTTGGCACATGGGAACCACAATACCTGAATTGCTGCTATGCTATCCCTGGTGGGAAGAGATTCCCTTCCCCTCTTTCCTGGCAATGTCGTGGGGTGGTGGAGAATGGCCTCTGGTCCTAGCCATGCCTCTTCCTAACTACTGCAAAAATTAATCTTATCCTGGCTGGAACCAGGGCAAGGAGTTATCCCTAATTCTTTAAGGACTTCTCCAAGTATTAAAATCAAAAGTGGATCATAATAGCTGAAATTTGGAGATAAATATTTTTGGCTTTTCCCAGACACTGTGTGTCCTACTGGATCAATCCTTCAACAATACTGGCTTCAGCTTTTTTTTTTGTCAAGCCACATGCCTAGCAGAAGCACCCAAATTTATAGCTGCCCTCCTTAAATGTCTGTCTGTCCTCATGGAAAACAAACTTGTAAGACCTAGATACTTTGTCCTGATCTGTTCTTGTTATGCTAAACATTAAAGAATGTCAGACTAGAAGATTTTGCAATTTTCAAAATTCTGGGAAGATTAAGAAATGAGAGCATTGTATGAACCCTCTCTGCTGCAATTGATGTGGGAACTGTATGCTGTTTTAGAAGAAAAAAAATCTAGGAAACTGTACTAAGGAAATCCGAACACACAAGTTTCCAAACAGCAATTAAGAAGAAAAAAATTGGGAGCTCATGGTTTCCCAGCTGTCAAACGCTAAATACTATCCAGGGGTTATTGACTATCTGATTAGAATGAAATGGAGCTGAAATGCAATTGATTCAGAAATAAACAATGCATCTATTTAGGGTGATGGCCACAGAAAGTGGTGAAAGATCTCCAGTCAATTTGTCAGGGGTTTCTACTGCAGTCGCTCATATATATTCAGTATCTTTCAAAATATACCTTCTCTCTACTCGGTACAAAAATGCAGCTTTCTACTTAATCTTTCTGAAATTGAAAAAGGCCTTGTATACATTGCAGAAAGTCACTCATCTTACATCCGGCAAGGACTTTACTCAGAGCACGGAAAATAGCATTAACCTTAAAAGCTAATTTGTTTGCTTTCTCTGTACCTCCTGGTCTGCTGGTTAGGATGGCATTTTCTTGCTCTTATGAACCTTCAGTTTACTTGCCCTCACATATTCAATTTTTATTCTGTGTAAACAATCTGAAAGAATAGGGGGAATTCATGGGTCCATGCAAGACACCTCTTCTTTACAAAAGTGTTCCTCCTTCCTCATGTTCCTTGTATGGAAGATGGTTTTTCTTGGACTGCCTTTATAAGACACCAGTGTCCTCTTTTCTCTGTTCACAACAGGACTATGACTTTATAGCCTCCTTATGCTGCTGTGGTAACCCTTGTGCCAACACCCTGAAATTGTGCAACAGAGGGAGAAGCCAAGTCAGCTCACAAATCCCACATGAAAAAGGCTTCACCATAGTGTGTTCTCAGCTGCATTAGCTCCATGAAATGGTTGGTTGCATGGCTGGGCAGGGACAGGAACCACAGCCTCATTTTTTTTCCATATCAGTGGCAGTGCTCAAGCCATTTAAGTAACTACAGCTTAAGATTTTTGGAAGTATTGCTGCTCCCTCCAGTTTTTAAGTGGTGTAGGTATACTAAGCTTCATTTAATAACAACTCCTATTGCCCTTTGTTTTCCTTACCTGATTTTATCATGAGCAGGTCTCCGGCTTTAAGCTTTGCATCCATCAAGCTGCGATTGGCCAGTTAAACAAGACAAAGGTCTTTAGGCAGGTATTTCTTAGCTTTCTATGGACATTTGTATAATTATTTTATAAGATGATTGATATTCTCATCTGCTGGCCCATAAGCTCTTGGGCTTAGTTTATGCTAATGACTGACAAGTTTTGCAATTCATCAAGACTAAGAACAGACTGTATTTGGTGAAGAGTTCTGCTAACAATCTGTATTACTCTCTCACCAGTCTGTTTTCTTTTGGGTTGAGAAGAATTGAAAAAATTGTGCTTAAAATCTTAGAATGCCCCAGTAGTTTAGAAAGACTCTGTGGTGCTGCTGTTGTTAGAATTTTCTTCCAGAAAAATGTAATGGAAATAAAGTTGCACATTGCCTTGTATAGCTTGAACTCTAGACATATGGTTTGAGTGAAAAATAGCAATCTTATAAACAATGGTTTTATCTAGTTTTATCTGTAAATAGATTAATTTAAAAAAATTAAATCAAGCAGTCTTTTGATAAAACTCACTTTAAAAAGTGGATCAGAGCAGACAGCTAGCTGGGTGATTCACTGGGGAATTATAAAACAAATATAAGATATCTAGAGGCAGTGGAATCATAAACAGAAGTGAAGCCTTGGCTTTACCACCTTTTGCAGCAGTAAGGAGGTTAAGATAAGTTTAAGAGGGTGACATGAAAATGGCAGTAGAGGATTATTTTTATCTAACATAGGGAATTGTATGGATATTTACCACCTAAACGATAAAATACGTAAAATTCAAACTACAAAGGATTTTCGTTTTGCAGAAAGGTTAATTAACTTCTGGAAGAATTTGTTCAGTTCTATGATGTGATCATTATGTCTTGATGTTTTTACATGAAAAGATTTCTAAAATATATGTAATTAAATAAAAGTTATAAGCTCTTAAGTAGAACCACTTGATTAAATTTTATGGCTTGCATAAATCAGACTACAGAATCATCAGGGTGGCTGTCAGCCTTGCAGTTTTACAGCCTAAACTTAAGACATGAGGTCTGAATGAACTGACTTAATTTAATACAAAAAATTTTTCCCCTCAATATTCTTAGGTCAGATTTTGTCATAAATGAACTTTCAGCATAGAACAGAAGAGAAAGAAATGTTTATTTCTGGGGCTGCTCAGAAGCTAAGCTAATAGAAGGTTAACAGTGAATTATAAATTTTCTACAAATAAAAGAAACAAAGGTCTAAGGGTGTTAGAGGCCTCAGTCCTCATTCAGGTGCCTCCACTTCATCCTGCAGAGGGATCTTCTGCTGAATGTGGAGCTATGGACACACCCCTGGGAGCAGCAAGTTGGTTCCCTCCTGTGTTCACTGACTGATAGCCACCTGAGTTTTAAACCTTCTGTGTCTGTGAGTTCCTCCTCTCCAGCTCCTCTCCTGGTCTGTGCACTGGGGATTGCGAGAGGAGGCAAGTTTGGAGTCAGCTGAGCTTGATGATCAGCCTGCTGTAAGACCTGGGACAAGAAGGACCTAAAAAGGGCTGGACTCATGCTCAGAAAGTATCATCTCAAGTTGGAAAAGCACAAGGGAGAGTGAGGGGGTGGTGAGGGTCTCATCATTAGTTTGTGTGCTTACATGCCAAGGGCAAATGTTGGCTCTCCCAGTGAGGCAGAGCTCATCACACTTTCCCTTATGGGTATTTCCCTGTTAGCTTCAAAAATGGGAGTTACCTTATTAAATGTTAATCTTGAGCCAAAAACCCAGTGACTAATAAACTGTTTGCACCTGAGACATAGGTACATTTAAAACACTTTTAAGAAACCCAAATTGTTTAATTGGTCTTTAAAATGACTTTCAGGCATTTTGTGCCTTACAAAAACCTCTTTTACTTACAAAGCAGCTTAAAAAGGTTTCCTCATAAATGTGAATATGTTATTTTACTTTTAACAAGAAACTCCTGATACCATGCAGTGACTTTTTAAGCACTATTCTCTCTGAAGGACTTTACTGGATGTAAATGAAAGAAAAGGAAGCTTTTCCAAACTGGAGAAAAAGATCACTTTTAAATTCCAGGCATTTTAATCTTTCTGTTTTGCTTGCTTTTCATCTACGCTTAATAATATTGGAAAGAGTTTCTATAATGTGGTTGCTATGGTAAAAGCAGACCTATGTCCCATCACATAAACCTTGAACTGTGATTAACTGTTTAACGTTAGAGGAGCAAAGAGAGGTGTGAATAGCACGTTAACACTTTCAGAACAAGCAGCCTTTCATCCCAGCGGTCCTAAGGCAGAGATTTTTCCCTTTCATTAGGCAGATTTAGGGCTGCTCCTCCATGCACCTCAGGAAGCCAGATGGATACTGACTATGATTTTCGGGCTATCTTGCTGAACATATAAAGTCATGCATTTGAGGGACAGGAAGAGATTGGTCTGGCATGTTTAGCATAGGTTATCCAGTTTAAATGAAGAAAAAAGTTATTGCCCATGTTGGAGCCATTGCTTCTCTCAAAGCAGCAAGCTAGACTTCAAATGGTGAAGAGTTTATTATTTTCCTTAGAAAGAAAAAGAAGCCAAACCCAAACGCCAAAAAACCACACAACCCCCGCCAGCATTAAACCAAACAACAAAAAGAGCCCCTATTATGCTATTTAATTAACCAGAGAGCTAAAAAAATGAAAGCACTTTTTTTTTTTTTCCACAGTAAATCCTGCTTGTTGGTCTTTTGAGGCCTCAGTTACCCAGACTTCTAACCTAGAAAACTGAGCAGCTCTCACTCCCTGTTCTGTTTTTTTTTTTTTTTTTTTTTTTTTTTTTTTTTTTGTTTTTGTTTTGTTTTTTGGTGGTTGTTATTGTTGTTGTTGTTTTGTTTTTTAAGTGAATTCAGACCTGCAAGGAATATTAGTACAGTGAGAGCACACTGGGACTTTGTTGCAGTGGATGGCTTTGCACTATGCAAAAATGATGGGCTCTGCCCTTGGATGCCTATACATCAGGGACAGTAATCGATCTTAGTGAACAAAATAAATCACTGGTGTCAGTTGCAGTATCAGGGTACTGACAGCTGATTTGCTGTAGTTGGGGGTTTTGTTTGTTTGGTTTTAATACATATATTGAATTTATTTAACCAAAGCCAACTAACGGTCTAAAGAGAATAATTTATTCAAGTTTTTCAGATGTTATAGATCAGCACAGCCCCACAGATTGCAATGAAGTGACGTAAATTTCAGCTAGCCAGAGATTTCACCTCTCTTCTCTTTGAGGAGGCAACACCTTTTAAAAAGATAGGATTAAATGCTTCTCAAAGTACTTTACTAAAAGGTAGTGTAAATACAGAGGAAAGGCTGGCTGGATGCCCATGAATAATTAGATGTTTTGCATGGATTTAATTCTTTAATATAAAGTAACAGATTCTCCTAGTGTATAGCCAAATTTCTTAGTTTAGTAGGTGTATATCTTTCTTTATATATTTCATAGTCTTTGAATAGAACACTTATCTTCCTGAGTTGCATAAATTTGCAGCCTCCACAGGTGATATCTTGCTTCATGTTCCTTTTGAAATGGAATTAATTGTTTAGTGTTCCAGTGTCTAAAATAGTGCTTTGTGTTCCCTCTCTTATTATAGATTTTTATCTTTCCTCATATCAGTCCTCCAGCTTTATCGCTTTTTTACACAGCTTTATTCTGCTTTTACTTGCGGATATTTGCTTCATATGTGTTGAATGAATTCCACTCTAGCTGTTTATTTCAGCATTTGATAAATAATTAATGTTTTTGTAACTTTTTTCACTGCTTCAACCCAAATCCTGTTGAAGAGCCTGATGCTGAAGTATCAGTTGAAATAACTGGCCTTGGACTGTATTTGCCAAGGAATGAAGAACTAGAACAGGGAGAAGGGTAAAAGGAGACATAACACAGGTTCTATAAGTTACAAGTGGAAACAGGGCAGAGAAGAGCAGCACAAAACCCCAAACACAGCTGAATTGTGGTAGGGTGGGAATTCATTCTCTATATACACTTTCTTCTAAGTGGAAAAAGCTCTGGAGTCTTTAAAGCACTGGTATGTCCTCTGAGTGAGTCCAACCCCTTGTAGTCCCTCAATGTTCATTGCCTGGACTATTGGATGAATATTTTCAGATGAGGGTAAACCAAGATGCAGCAAAATATTATTTTCTGTCTGTCATTAGCCACTGTGAAGTGAGCAGGGGTCCAAAGAGGGTGGGACAGTAACCATGACTGTGCTTAGGACACCTGTGTATATGAGTGGGAAACATGCTGGGGATTCTTAATATGATTATTTAATAGTATTTTTTTTCCCCACAAGGTTTACTTGCATGCTGAACATGTGGATTTTCCAGTTTGTTTCACTGCTAATATATACTCTGAAAGTTTTGGCTAGAGCAGATTTGCAGTGTCCATGATAATACCCAGAGATTGTTGACCCAGAGTGTGCCAACTGTAATTTCAACAGTCTGGACTCAATTCTGTCAGCTTGGGATCCTCCATAGATCTCCAGTCTGATCCCAGAGGGCTCTGTGCCTTCAGCCCTCATGGCTTCACATGGCTGTATAAAGATTGAAAGAGAGTAGATTGTTGGTTGCAGGTTAAGTAAGCAGACCAATGCTACTTCTCTTGCACTGAGTGGTTTGTTAGTCCATGTCAAAGATGCAAGACATGCAACTCTGCAAAACAGAGCAGCAATAGATTTTCTTTGGCTAGTGCATGGACATGGGTGTGAAGATTTTGATAGAATGTGATTATGTGTCAACATAATTCTTGTTTTCTACTGTAAGAAATGCCTTTATGTTTCATTCTTCTGATGGGTTGCAACACAGACTTGCCTGCACTCCAGATTCTTTTAAATGGGAAAAAATGGAAATTACACAATAACTGTGTCTTATGGATCCCACGTGATGCTCTGTGGCATTAGGCATCCAGTGTCATGAAGCTTGGACACATGCACACCGCCAGTCTAGGTCATTTAGCCTCGAGACTGCTTTATTATTAGCAGTATGGACATAATCACTGCCTTAAATTGTGGCACAGACTTTGAAAATACAGAAGGAAGTTTAAGTCCTTATTCTTCTGATTGTAATATGTGAGAGCTGGGTTGTGCTGCTGCTTTTATCTGCTTTTAATTATTTTTATTCCTGCCCATGCAGCAAAATGTTAGTGTCTAGGTTATTTCAGAAAAATCACAGCAGTTGTATGACTCAATCAGCTCAGAGATGAGGGACAACAGCTGCATACACATCCTTATACACCTGTGTCCGTACTCTCTCCAGCTCCATGCAGTACCATCTCAATGTACCCCTGCGTCTGGGCTGGACACTTTGGCAGGGGCTTGCTGAAACGCCTGCAATAATAAAAGTGTCAGCTTGTGACCACAAACGTCTCTGTTATGCTACTGGTAGAAGAACAAGGATAGTCTAGCAATGCAGAAAGCAAAGATTCAGGGAAGCAGTTAAAGGAAAGCAGTCTAGCAATGCATGAAAGTAATTCATTTACTCAGGAAAGAAATTATGTTTTTTTCCTTTGCATATTTGGTCATCTAAGTCAGGGTAGATATCATCAGTACCCTTGCACAATACTTGTAGTTGTGTAAGAGAAGAGTAAGATTTGGGGAAGAAAATTATTTGGGGAGCAGTATCAACAAGACTACTTTGAGGCAGTAGCAAGTGCAGCACCTTGCTTCATACTACTGTCCATGTCCCTGGGTGAAAGCCCTGTTACTTAACAGTGGTGAAAGAACAGAAGGCTCATCTCATTAAGCCTGGACTTGGAGAAGAGTTAAAGGACATTATGAAATCACTGAGGGAAAAAGGACTGTAGAACAAAGGCCTGAGAATAGATGGGGATTTTTTAAAATCAAAAGAGAGGAGGAGAAAGAGGGTATGAGAAAAACTTGCTTTATACTTTAATACCAGTGGAGCATTGCAGTGGAAAACTAAATAAGGGCTGAGAAATCATTCACCACAAGATGGCAAACAGTCACAGTTCCAAGACTATCTCAGCTGGAGAAGGCTGTCCTAGTGTGTACCTTGCTCCTGTTCTCAGGTTAGCGATGGGTCTTTCCAGGGGCAATTCCAGTAATGCAGTTGGGATCATCATACACCAGGGGATTTGGCAGTATTGGTGCAGTGAGAGTCCCTGAGCATCCCAGTACCTGAGTGTGGACTTAGTCTGAAGGCACTGAAACCAAGGAAATCATGGACACTGAACTCAAAGGGCTTTTGATCAGCTCCTCAGCAGCCCAGCAAAGTGTGTTAAGAAGCTGCTGTGCTGCTGGGCAAGTTTTGTGTAAATCACCCATTTTGGCTAAGGGCGTCCTTAACTGAAAGCTAAGGACCATTTGTTCTGCTTGCCTGAACAGTTTCATCTGACTTGTGATCTCTATTCTTTGCAACCAAAGACACTCAGGGCAATGCAGGTCCTTTTCTCCTGCTTGAAGAACAGGAGCTGCTTTGCTAGATGTGTTACAGTCACCTGCTGCTCACTGGCACAAAATAAAAGTCTTCCGTACCTCAGGTAGATACATTTCAGTCCAAACCTACGCAGAAGCTCGTGTGCAGTTATGAGGTCTGTGCAAACCTAGAGCAGGGAGCAATGAATTGTGTGTTGAGAAATATGTGCTAAAATACATGCAAGGAAAACAAAACAAGCTGTCTTCTTCTTGTCATCTAAAAATCCCCAATGAAAGATTTAAAAAATCACCAAAAGTGCAACCTGACATTTGCTACATTGAGGAAGGTGAGATTCTTGGGTGAGGACTAGATACCTTAGGCTTACATTCCATACCAATAATAAATAAATTTTAAACACAAAACATTGTCCTTACCCTCTGCTATTTCCAGAGCTGCACATTTAAATTTCCAGCAAACTTCTCTCTCCCTTAAATGAACTCACCATCTGTCCTGTGTCTTTGTCTGGCCACTAAATCAGGTATTAATGGCCATGTCTAGATCACACCATGAGATTAGAACAGATTTCCCTCACTGCAACCACCACTTTTGTTTCTTCTGCTCTCCAAGGCTCAGAATCTGAGACGATAAGTCTTCTATTCAGCCAAGAATCCACCTCCACGTGTGCTGACTGAGCAGCTGTCTGGCTTGGGAGAATGAAGTGCTTTTAATTTTATTCTCTTCCAGCTTTGAATTTTGCTATCGAGGGACTGGCAGCTGCCAGCTTTTATCCCACTGACGTGGACCATACTTCTAAATAGGTTTTGGAAGGAGCCCAGGTCTCCGAACAGAAGGGCGAGGGTAAGACACTGACAGAAGAGAGGTGAGGGGAGCAGGAGAATGAATCAGCTAAGGGATCCCTTACAGCCACTGCCTCACCATGGGATTATTAGCACAAACCCCACAGGCACATTGTCAGGTCAGGAGGTCTCTTGCTTTCAAATACTGGGAAAGAGCCTATGAAGAAAAGAAGCAAGAGCTTGTTTGGATTAATGCAAGCAGTTAAATATAATTGTAGTTAAGTATATTATTATATTTAATATTATTAATATTATATAGCTATATATATTTATAAGTTAAATATAGATATTGATGCCAGCCAGAGCAGCATGATGACAGTGGTGGTGTCCAGCTCTGAAGGAATGATTGATTTGCAAACAAGGACTAATTTTCTCTGCTGCAGTTGGGGAATGCTAAAACTACACTGCTGATCATAAGGTTTGAGTGCAACAGGAGAGGCAGGATGTCAATAGCATTACAATAACAGTGAGGCAGTGCAGCAAGCAAGGTTTTTTGTCTGATAAAGTGCAGTTTCCTGGGAGAAGTTGGAGGCTCTGAATATAAGCATGGTATGAGATTGCCACTGCTGACTGTCTATTTATTAACTCCATGTAGTTTGCTGGAAACCTTAAGTGTTCCTTGCAAAGCAAATTTACACTTTAGTGCATATTACTAAAATATATAACCTATATTTAGATGGCATCTTTCATCTTGGAGGGACCCTAAGCTCTTTGCAGATTGTCTGTAATGGAATCACTCAGCCACCAGTGACATATTGTCACCTCTGAGGCATAGCAAAACAACAAAACTATTATAGGAAGAAAACAATAACTTCTATTGAAAGCACATGGGAATTCAGGGGGCTATTGAGATAATTATGCCAAAATGAAGATGGCTTCAGGCAGAGCTGCAAAAAATAGTTAATACTTTGCAAATAAGAAGCCTGAGTCCTAGCCAGAGCTCGTTGTGGGTTTTGTTGAGGCAGGAGAACAGCAGCAGGAAATGCTGCACTGCAACCCCATCTGGTCAGAGTTTTCAGCTTGGTAATCCTCCAGGCAGAGCCTATGGTTTTTCTGGGGTTTGTGCAGTAAAACCTGCAGCAGTCAGCCAAAACATCTGTCATGAGTAAACAAGGGGCGAGCCAGCTTTTCCCAGGTGCAGCTGAGCAGGTTTGAGCAGCAAGGCAGCAGCCCATGTCTAGGGACACCTTTGGCTCCTGTCACCCTTCCTGCACCAGCCAAAAGCCAGAGGACTGCAGCACACTGCACAGGAGAGTGCTTTGCCTTCTGCCATGCTGAATTGGGCCCCTTGAAAGGGGCTTGATAATGGAAGTGATCAACTTAAACATGTGAGGGAGAGGCTTGGGCAGGAACACCATGTACTTATTAGGTCTGAGCCCGGGAAATTGCACCAAAGGCAGCCCAAATGACACGTACCTCCACCCTTGACACAAGGTATGTTTTGTAACAATGATAATAACAATTAAATTTTTTGGGACAAAGCACCTGTAACATGTAATTTTCTTGTCCCTGCTGCTCCAACTTCACTAGACCCAGTGTGTTAATATTTTCCTAAATACTGAGACCATAGAGTGCTGGAGTAAGGGTTTGTCCTTGTACGTTTGAAGTACCTTGTCTTCCAGGTTTCAGAGACAGACGGTGCCAGTCTGACATTTCGTCTCTCCTTGGCAGTAGAATTTGCAGCTTTTGAGAAAAAAAAGAGGCAGTCTGAGTGAAAAGGAGTTCTGTTATTTCAGGACTTGATAGATCCTAGAGAGTCAAATGGATACTAGGTAACTTTTTTGCTATGATTTTTTTACCCTAATATATTTGTTTTAAAACAAGGTTTTGCCAATTTATTTAATTTTTGCTGTGCCAGTAGAAAAACTTGACACCTACTTTTTTTTCATATTTTAAAAAGTAAACTTTCTGACATTTGCATTTAGAATGACTGTTAATATTTTCTTCTATATTTTACCTTAAATATTTAAAAAATCTCCAAAGGAAATAAAAACATTGATGTGGTTCTGCCTTTAATTAGTTTCTTAGATCAACTTTTCAGTTCAATGAAAATGGAGCAAATGTTTCAGACTTATCAATGCAAATTGCCTTATGTTTTGGGATTTACAGAAAACAGGAAAACCCAAGAATTTGGACAACAGTATCAGAAATGAAATTCATTCCTAAATGGCATTTGCAGTTTTCTGCACGCTATTTCCATCGCTCTGTTCTGGAGCACTGTGAGTTCATGATATTGAGTGACTGAATATCCGATCTACAGCCTGAAGCTATTTGTAATAAATATTAATCTGAGTGGAACAAAATCTCCCATGTCCCTCCCTGCTCCAGACTTGTTTTTCTTATAGAGCACCTCTTAACTATACCTGGTTGTGAACGATGATAATGTGATCGTAAAAAATTGCTGCTTGCCTTCTTGCTAACACCCAGAAATGCAACACAGTGAAATAAGAGGAGTAAAATGTTTATTTTGACTAGAAGCACAGAACATTTAATCACTTCAGGCTTCACCCTCAATAGTTTGTTTTGTGGTGGTTATGTGCCCTATTTGTACTTGGTAGTGCTTGCATTCTCCAGCATCATCTTTGACTGCTGCCAGCACTTGTTTCAGGGGCAGGTTACTGCCAAAGCCATGGAAATACAGCTGCAACATGCAGTTCATGGATATACAGCTCTTGAATGTGGAAAGAATGTGAATGTATGTTTATGTCTCATTCTTCTTGTTTGAAATCTAAAGAGAGAATAAAAAAGAGCACCTGAGATTGATTCTGCTTTGCTCTGAGCTGGAGCAGGAGAGGAACCCCACAGTATTGTTTTCAGTGTTTGGTTTATTCTGGCTTTAAATGTCCCAATAGTGTGTGTTCCATCACTGTCCCTAAGAGCCAGCTCCAACACAGACTTTTTAACAGGTGGCTTGTACTGCACGCCCTGTGGATGAGTTCTCCTGAATAGCACTGGGCACATGAACTGGACACATGCACAGATGTTCAGCTTTATTTTCCCTGTGTTCATCCCTGTACATTGCAAGCACTTGAAGCAGTTCCCATCTCCTTTGGTGCTTTCTTTTAGCCTCCTCTCACCACTCCACACTGTTACACAGCAACACCATGTGCTGAAGCACCGCTGGAGTGGATCCCCAAGGTAACGCTGGAAGTGGGGGAGAGAGAGAGAGATGTTTATGACCATTCTCTGTCCTTCTCAACAGCTTTTATTACTGCAGTTAATAAAACACTAGCATGACCAAAAGAAGAGATTAAGATGCGGCAGACCTATAAGGCTCACTCCCTTTCAGGATCCATATTTCTTTTTAGCTCTTGCAAATGTCTGGAAAATGGGAACTGAAAAATTTTTGTATGATCAAAGCAGTCAGGCTGGAGATTCCTGGATGTGCAGCTGGGAGGAAATTAATGAACATCTTTTTCAGCCCCATGTAGGTAAGACAAGCCCTGTATTGGCTGAATCCTTCATATTCTTGATGTCAAATTTTCACCTCAGACTGAGGAAATAATGCTAATTGGGCCTGAGGTCCAATGTAAGGCTGTGATTTCACACTAATTTTTGATATTGCCTGAAAAGAATGAAAAAGTTCTAACATATTGCTCCAGCATTTCCCAGTATTTCAGGCAATTATTCCTACTGCTTTATCACCCATACACTGGAAAAAGAGGCCGTCTACTGACAGGGTTTTTTTTCACGTGACTATTTTTGGTTTTACCACTGAGACTGGAGATCTGTGCTGTTGTCTTGACTAGGAACAGTCTAGAATCAAGTCTGGCTGATAACTGTCCTCCTCCTCAAAACTGACTGTGCTTGTTTGTGGGATTATTTAGGATTTTAGAATTCCTCAGGTTAAATGGAAAATATAAATGTAATAGAACAGAAGATCTTTGGCTAATCTCAGATGGAAAAATAGCTATACTAACCATATTTAAACACTTCAGTGAATCCATCCCTGGTTGATTACGGGAGAAGTGACCCGTAATTTCAAAAGCGCGTTGCAATTTTCCACACCCAAAGGCATGTGCTCAGGGTGTGGGTATGCCAACCTTTGTGACAGGGGAAGGCAGCTGTCCTGAAAAGTGCAGCTCTCTCTTTCACAGTCAGTGACACTTTGTCCTTGCTGTGCCCTTCACACTTTCTGCTGCTTCTCTTGGAGTTTATATGCTGTAGCTCCAGTTTGACCTCTAAGGAGGTAAAAAAGGCCAAATTTATGATATGTTAGACACAAGTTAACAGAAGATGCATTAATTCTTTGGACAGATCCTTAAAAATTATTCAGAATAATAATAAGTTTTATATATATATATAGCTGATAGTTTGCGTCTAGAATCATTTTCCTTCTGTCAGGTTATTTTTTGCCTAAAAATAACCTGCTTCCCACTATGTTTTTGTTGTTGTGCACAAATATAGCAGGTTTGTGGCATCAACTCACCCTCCAGAGTGGTTTGGAGCATTCTAAGAAGAGTGGTTGGTGCATATTTTGAGGTGAGTAGGATTAAGGGTTAAGTTCTTGCTCTTTTTCATTGTTTCACCTATTTTCAAATTCTGATGAGTCGCATTAGTGATAATTACAGAATTTCAGTATTTATAGAAAACTGTCAGCTTATAAGTATGTAACGGTGCAGATGATTTAATCTGACAGCACCTATTAAGCAAAAAAATAAGGTTATAATTCTACAAATACAAAAATTTGGCAATTTTGACTAGCTTTCTTATTATAATTATTCAGAACATGGATAAATGTAGTGTAGCATGTAAAGTCTAAGGCCTTTAAGAAGAGAGGAGAAATAGAGACAAAGGATTTATAATACCAAATACTACAAGTTTTAACCAACATAGGTAAAAAAATGTAATTTATGGGAATAGATGAGGCATAAAGTAAAGTGAGATGGACTTTAAATACATCTTAATACATTAATGAAATTGTGGAAGAGCCTCCATGTTGCTATGTGGTATTAAATGAAATCTCAAATGTTGAGCAGTTATGTCACCTGACATGTCAGACAACCTCCTGCTACAGTCCTGAACAACTTTTGCTGACTCACCACAATGTAAAGTAATGGAGAAGAGCCCAGGCTGAAGGGAGTGGAGGAGATTGGGTGTCCTAGAGCCATAAGCTGGAAGAAGGGGATGCAGGATCAAGGAAATTCAGGGAAGTGGGAAATGATGGGGACAGCAGTGACCAGGGGGATAAACAATTAATATAGAGACCTGAAACACTTCTTGTTACTTCTGAAACATTTACATATTTTCTATCTACAGGCTGAGCTGAATTATCTGACATAATTTCTAGTATAATTTTACCAATACAGATATTTCTCCTGAAATAACCTCAGAGACAAATCTGGATCTTTGTGACAAATTTGCACAAAAATAACATTGGAGGATTATGCCCAGTGTAGGAGCAATGTGACATAGGTAAGCAGAGCAAATGAATGTATCAAAATCTTTCTCAGTCCATTCACTTAGATTTTCCATATCTGCTAAATAAAAACAATTTTCCCTAGCCAAGAAAAAGAGTAATGATATGTTTGTTTGTTTTGCTGTTTTTTTTGTCCCACAGTTCTCTTTTTAAAGGTGATGATACAGGTGGTTTTATTTTCTTTTTCTGACCCCTGTCAACATTACTGAACTCCATGTAATTCTTCTCCATGGAAGATGGATGGATGGATGACAATGGACTTAGTAGGGCAAATATAAATAGAGCTGGCACTAGCTAGAACTAGGGTCAAAAATATCTTTTAATGTTTCAATGACCAGATTTCGTAAGCTACAGCAAATAAAAAGCTTGGAAGAAACAATAATGGAACATATATTCTCCAGAGTGACTACGAACTTTGGCTGTCTGAACTGATTACCTGAAAGGAGTTGTGTTTTTTTCAGGAAATTGATAGCTTACAAGCCTGAATTCTTCATTTTGTTACAAAAATAGCCAAATCATCCAGTTATTTATTTTGTCTTAATTTTTCACAAGGTTAAAACTTCTGAGAACCTTTGAAGTATCTCACCCATCAAGACATGTAGACAATGCTTTGGGGCCAGCCAGCATTTGGGCGGCCTGCCTTCTTTAGGTTGCTTAGTGATGCTATTGGAGTTAACCCAGCACCCTCCTCAGCTGTGGCTGTGTTCCTCAAGGCTGAGCAGGACCACAACTGCTGTGAAATGTATTTAGAAGAAGGCAGGATGATTTACGTTATGAATCATGACAAGCGTGATGAGTTCATGTCATGGTTTAATCCCAGCTGGCAAGGAAGCACCACGCAGCCACCTTCCCTAGCTCACTTTCCCCCTCCCCTAGTGGGATGGGGAGGAGAATCAGAAAATTCTGGGTTGAGATACGGGCAGTTTAATAATTTAAATAAAGTAAAATTGAATAATAACAGCACCAACAAAAAGTCGTAGTAATGAAGAGGAAAGAGGGAGGGGAATAAACACAAGGAAAATGAGTTAGGTGTGATACAATTGCACTGAGCAATTCTGAGCCTGTCCCCAAGCAGTGACCAGCCCCTCTTGGCCATCTGCCCTCAGTTAATACACTGGGCATGATGTTCTGTGATATGGAATATCCCTTTGGCTAGTTCAGGTTAGCTGTCCTGGCAGTGCTTCCTGACGCTTCTTGTGCGTGTGCATGCTGGCAGACCATGGGAAACTGAAAAATCTTTGATTTAAAGTAAGCATTCTAGCAAAAATGAAAACATCAGTGTGTTATCAATATTGTTCTCATACTAAATCCAAAACACAGTGCTGAACCACCTATTCAGAAAAAAGTCCACTCTATCCCAGCTGAAATCAGTACTGTTCACTTTCTGTACTGTAACATCGTTTGTGGTACAAGCACCAGCTTCTCATTACAGTTCCAGTGGCACAGTAATGTGTAAGTAAGTTCTCTATTTCAAGATCTTCCAACTGTGTGCACAGTGTACTGGGCATCTGCAGTGTCACCTTATCCAACTGACACACAATTACATTCAACTACTGGTCTCTTGCTTTTCTTCTTCCTTGAAATTTGAATTTGGTGTCCATCTTCCTGCAGGTGCTCTCTCTGCCCATGTCAGGGTTGCTGAGTCAGACCAGGTTTCTGCCTAGGACAATCCAGATCCCCACTTATTTTCCTTAGGCTTGAAGCTAAGCGGCTTTTGATGAAGAAGATGCTCTTCTCTTTATAGGTTGCTCAGAAATGATACTTTATTTATGTTAAATAGGTAACAGTTTGGTTCAGCTGAAACTCAAAGAACTTTTCTCTTTTCATTTAATTTGGCATAGTGCATTTTTTTCAATACCCTATCTCATTATTTTTGGAATAGAGCCAAGCGAAATGAAGCCTTATGGCAGTACATTTAGAAGCCCAAGAAAATAAGTACAAGATTTCTCAATGCAGGAGGTCCCCTCCTCAAGGTGTTTTCTTTCACAACACTGTGAAGGTTAAAAACGCATATGGCAACAAATCTGGAATTAAAATAAGTAATAATTATGCTGCCTTTACTTTTATGATCATATATTCTCACCATTAGGCTGACATTGTTATGTGAAATAAGTTGGAAGTTTGTCTTGAAGATGAAGAATCATGTGAGAAGGGAGGCACTCCATTCCTTGGCTGTTGAGGACAATTCTAATGAAATCATTCACTGCCACAGTAAACACCAGTCAGTTCTCCCAGTGCCTATTTCTTCCCCAGTCACAAAGGAGCAAGAAGTACCATGCAATATCATAGGGCACATAAAGTTCAGTCCCAGTTCCTACTCTTTGCTGGAGGTCTCAAATACATGTAAATTCTTTCTGGATTCCCCCTGGTTACTTTATTTCATATTTTCAGTCATCTTCCTTAATGACACAATCTAGCAGAACTAATCCAAACATGGGCTTAATTAATCAACATTTGGCAGTCTATAACTCCTCTCTCCAGTCCAAATTACTTGTGACAACTTTCTTAATGCACAACCAAAATATCTACAGGGAGTCTCTGCCTCAATCAGCTGGCTGTATATTAAATTTATTTAATATATTTCAATAAAACTGCAATAAACCTTTTCTCCCCAGCTGCCCACAGAGCATTTTACAGCAGAAAGTGACATTATGTCATCTTTGACTCATTTTAAAAGAAAACAAAACAGCAGTCTTTCATAATGCAGTAATATCTTGCTTGGGTCATCACAGCAGCAAAAGGAATATAAACTGAAGAACATGATAGTGCTGGTCATAGAAAGGGCTGAAAACAAGTGTCTAGCAAGTAAATATTCTCATGTTTGTTTAGTGTCCAACATTACCCAGTTGTTGAATTGTAGACAAAACCTGATTTGCTTCCATATAGAGCCTGCTTTTTTCTGACAGCCTGAGAAAATAGGGGAAGAAAAAATAAATCTCTTCCTTATCAGTTAGACATTCAGTTCTGCTGTCATGCTTCTGAAGAAGAAACTGGGTCCACTGCAATTTTTGTGAACAGAAATATTTCAGCCTTTGTTCAGCTGTAACCTCTTTTTTCAGATTTAGGGGTTTTTGTTAATGTGGAGATACAGTTGTCCCATTGTATGGTACAAGACACTTTTTCTCTAAGCTCTCAGACAGATATATATTTGATAATTTAAATTCTGTGTAGAGTTCAGGCAGTTCCTCTGTTCAGAAAGGCTTAAATCCAGCCATTAGATCTAAGCACTGATATGAACATGGATCCTTGGTCATAACTTCTGTAGTCTGCAGAGGATCTGCAGAACCACAAAGAAAAGGGCTTGTCTGTCCTGTGATCCGTGGCTGAGGAAATCAAAATCTGAACTCTGAAGAAAATTCTTTATGTGACATCATACCCATCACAAATACTTTCTACTGTTTACTTCCATATCTGTAAAATCAAATCCCTAGTTATTGCTCATCTTAATAAGGGCTTCAATGACTTTGTGCAGTGGTGGGGGTGAATTACTGATGTAGACAGGATGTTTGTTATTTGATTTAGAAAATGTTATATGTGCTATTTCAATGGGTTTATCTGTTCATGTTCTGTGACATAGATTTCAGTTGGACATCAATCTTCCCGGACAAGTTCAGGCACAGAAATAATTGATGCCACAAATTAGTTTCTTCAGACATTCAAGACCTTGATATCAGGTATCACAGGAACTAAGAGTCCAAAGATGACCAGAGATTGCAGAGAAAGCAGTAGCCCAGAACCTGTAAGCATGATCTCTTTATTGTTAAGGCATTCTCAGGGCAACTCACAGGCTGCTCACAGCTGATGAATTGCAAGGGGAGAAGCTGGGGGTGCAGAACCCTGCTCCTTTGGGTGATAGACTGGAATTTTCACACCAGCTTGTGCCTGAAGTTATTTCAGTACACCAACTGGAGCTACTTTGAAAAATATTCGGGGGAAGAAATTTGGTATTGTATTCCTCTGCACTGAATTCCATAGGAGGTGTCATGGCTGGGACTGGGGTCTTCACAAAGGCAAGTACAATTTCTCCTTCTGGGGAAGTTTGCTGGGAAATAGTTTCTTTCCATTTATTAATTGTTCATTAAAAAAACCTACAGTTTAGGGAATTTCTTCCATCAATCTATTCTCATTTTGCAGTGCCAGGAGGGTGTCCTACTTTCAGCCAAGGACACAGGTAATTTTAGACAGTAACCACGAGGGGGCAAAGCTTGGACTATGTGAACATGTCTAGGTCACTCTATATCATCCTCACCATTCCTGTAGGGTGGAAGTGAGGGATCCTCACATCCAAGAAGAGGGCATGACTTTGGGTGGAAGAAAACAGTGGCATGCAGGAGGTTCCGCCACCATTTTGTTCCTTTTCTGGGGCAACAAGCAGCAAATGGAGCAGTCGTGGGATTCCACTGCTGCCAGCCAGAGGGTTTGTGAAGTGGTGCTTTTTTCCTTGGCTTGGGCTTGGGGGAAAACATGCGTGCAAACTGTCTAATGGCCACTTTTTTCCATTGTCTTGGTCTTGAGGAAGAAAACGTGTGCTGGAGGGTCCAGTGGCCATTTTGTTCTCTGTCTCAGGGGCCACACAGCACCAGGTCAGAACAGTGAGTGTTTTTCATATGTAAATTATCCTCATTTTGTATACTTTTGTCATTAATTTTGTTGCTGTTATTGTTTGTTTTCTTATTTCCAGTAAACTTTTCTCATCTCAAGCTGGGATCTTTGCCTTTTGTCTCTCTTAGCTGAGGGAGTAGGGTAAAGGAAACAGCTGCTTCAGGCTGAATTTCCATCTGGGCTTAAACCACACCAGAGTGCTTGTATAATTTCTCAGAAATTTAATGATAAAGGGGGGAATTTTGATCAATAAATCACCCCACATTCACCCAGGTGGTGTTTGCAGCCCTCTTTCCTTGCTGTAAAAATTAGACAAAGTCTTTACGTGGAAAGGAGAAACAGTCCATGGTCTCCTTGGGTTCTCTCCAAGTACAGGTCTCATTCCACCACCCTGGCTACCAGCATAAAATGTCACAGTTTATGTGAGGATTTTCACAGATTTCTGCTCCTAGTTTTTCTCAGCACACAACTATGCGAGTCATGGAAAAATATACACCTTTCTCACTGCTCGTTATGATGTAGACAAGGTGATTTTGTGGGGCCAACTTGCAGTAAAGGGCTCTGCTGAGAGTTAGCCAGGCTGTCACCATGATACCCCCCTATTCACATCTCTGTGTGTAGACATCTAAGGAGGCGTGAAAATTGTGTAGAAGATTAACCTTGTAAGCACCAATGGTGATAATTTCTACCAAAGAATCCCAGAGGAGCTGCCCAAGGAGCTTTCTGACTTGACATTACTTTTTTACTGAATATAAGAATGCCACTGCAATTCACAAAGCGTGGACATTTGTTAACACCATTCCAGTGATCAGAAGATCAGAAAGAGCATGTGTGATAGCTAAGATAAGCATAGCACAATTAGCCTGATAAGACTCATTGGTTAAAAAAAAAACAATCCAAAAGCAAAACAAAAAACCCCACAACCTCACAAACACAAAAAAAAGCGCAAAAACTAGCAAAAGAAATTGATACAGAAATCAGTTGATGCAAGATTAAGTGTGGTAATAGAATTAACACTACCTTATATTTTTTTCATGAAAAATAGATCTTGTCAACAAAACCCAATTTCATCCTTTGATGGAATTATAAGTTTAGTCGATGAGAGAAACTGCTCAGACATAATAGACTTTTGTGTGGCATTTGATTCAGTATGACATGAAATTGTTTTAATGAAAAGTGCTATGTGGTATCATAAAATTAACATTGAATAGATCAAAGCTGGCCATCTGACAATTTCAAATGCTAGCTGTCAGCAAGGAAATATCATTGAATGAGATTGTTTCTAAACAGGGTACAAGAAGCATCAATATTAAACCCAGTCCTTTTCAACGTTATTATCAATCATGTGACAGTAAATAATTTTTAAAAACCCAGACAAACAACTCATAAGATATGTAACGTTGAGTAGAGTGGTAAAAATGATGACATAGTAGCCTCACAAAAATATCAGATTCCATTGGATCAGGTGAGAATATACCAGCCCAAGAAAAAGTCTACATTATATCAGAATTTAAGTCCTCAGAGGCATTCCCTGAAACTACCATTTCTTACCACACACATTTCCCTGCCGAGGAAATAAGTGGAGTCTTCTTGTGTAAACAACTTTTGGTTAGACTTTTATATCCAGTGGCATTAAAACACCTCTGCAGAAGAATGAGTTTGACTTACCAGCCTTTGCTCTTGCATAAATGACTCCATGGAATGTTTGCACTCTTTCTCTTCTATAGATGATAGTGCTACTGTGTTGGATCAATCTGAGTGAAAGTCCAGAATAAATTAGCATTTAGTGATGGACATAGCAGTGAGAGGTTTGTGTTTAGACTCGATGATCTTAAATGCTTTTTTCTTTTTTTCCAACGTAATTGGTTCTGTGGTTCGAAGAGGCAGCATACTCTCTGGCTGTAAGAGAGAGCAGTACCATGGACAGCGACCACTCCTGGAAGGAGCAACGGAAATATCCAGCGCGCTGCTGTGGAGGGGAGAAGTAATGAGATCTTTGTTGTATGAATGGGAAAGCAGGGGGAAGATTAACTCCCAAATGCGGCCTTGATGAGATGGATGATAGAATCATGTTCATAACTATTTTGGAGAGCATATAAATGAGCTGCAAATGCTACTTGAGGGCTGGAGAAAATGCTGCAAGGGAAGAGCTGGATCAGTTTAGCTTGTTAAGAAGCAGAAAATAATGTGAATTTATTAAAAATCATGTCTTTGTGGAGAGAAATCTGGGTTTGAGAGGGCACGTAGCTTAGCCAAGAAAAGTGTTACAAGAACCAATGTCCGGAAACAGAAATCAGAAAAATTGAAATATGAAATTAAGGAAAACTGAAAGTATGGGGCACTAACCCATGGAAAAAATTACAAAAGGAGAGATACTTTTCCTTTCCATCAATATATTCAGATCGAGACTGATGCCTTCCTGAAATATACGCTTCAATCAAACATGGGTAATTGGGCTTTACACAGGGGTGACTGGGTGAAATTGAATGGCCTGTGATATACAGGAGGTCAGGCAAGCTGAGATATTGCCCTTTATGGTGCTAATCTCTCTGAATCTATGAATATTTGAGATAGATACAGTAGGTATTTTTGTACTTGGTTAACATGCATCTCAGATATGATTTGTTAAAGCTTTCCACCTCTTTGGTGACAGAGGATGGCAGGCTGGAGGTCAGACCCAATGGCACACGCTGCAGACAATTGCTCACCCAATCTGAGTAATGGTTTACTGGTAGCATTTTCCTGTAAGCAGTGGTTGCAGCAGATAGTGGTCACACAGCCCAGATGATGAATTATTTCTGCAGAAAATGTTGGTAGAATCATTCTGAATAATGCTTGTATCACAGCCCCATGATAGTTCACAACAACAACAAAGGCTTAGGCTTGCCAAAACCTTTTCTTTTTTTTTTTAGCTTTGACATCAAAGAGCTCATTCATTCCTACTACCCAAGTGGGGTAAAGCACTCTGACAGGTAAGGTGAAGATTCATCTGCTGACTCTGCAATATGCTTCTAAAACCTTGAGCATGGTTAGAGACTTTCAACACTTTTTCTCGGCTTTTATCACAATTTTATCATTTTGCAGTGTGTATCACAGCAAAGATTTTTTTGTGCTGTTCATAGATAATTATTTGTTTTTCAGCACACTCACATGAATGATCATTGCCATAGTGAGTGCATTTTTGTAATGGCTCATACATTTACTTACCTATTACACAGTGTTCCCCAAACACTGTCCTTTCTTTTTATTTACCAGACTGAAAAGAAAATGTATTCAATAGGTGAAGGATAATTATTGGACTGATTTTACATAATGCTCAGCACTCTGATTGCTGGCCCATCATTAAAACCCATTTACCTTAAATTGTACAATTATATATGTTACAACTTCATGCATAATAAATTTTACTCAATTATGTGATATAAAAAATTCTTGATTTCATAAATTTTAAAAAACAATCAATGCATCTTGCCCCTGGCAACAAGTACACACATGAAATGCACACTTGTAGCATAGCAACTGCTTCTACTTGTTTATCTGTAGTGAACGTGGACAGGTAAGATTAATGTGTTTCCATACTCTTCTGTGAGTTTAACAATGCCAAGAAAGCCATTCACTGCCTCTCAGGTGCTTTAGTCTCTTGCTTCCCTCTGATTGCACTGGACGTCCTGGAGGGAGTGTGGTCTTCGAGAAATGTTTGTCATTTTGTCCAAGCAGCCTCCTTAGTAACTTGCTTTTTCAGTCATAGCTGTAAGGAGTACATTTCCCTCCACTTTCCCACCAGATTCCTTGGAGCAGGTGTGACTTTTTAAAAAGTTCTAAATCAGCACTATGCCTACCACTTAGGAGTCCCTCAAAGTGTGGAAAGGCTGCCTTGCTGTCATTGTCCAAGGAACACCTCCACACTTAGCAAATACAAAAGACAAAGAAAGCTGCTTTCCCAGAAAAAAAATAGGCACTTCTGAATAATGCAATCCCTGCAGGTATCTTCCAGTGAGGAAGATCTGATTTGCCACCCATTCCGTGGGATCCTGTTTGGGCAGCCTGCACTTTCATCTCCTAGCCATGACAGGAGCTCTGAAATACTCAGTGTCCCAAAGATGGATACAGGCAGCAAGGTTTTTCAGCCTTATCAGCCTTTTCTACATCCCAGAGGGAAGATTTCCTACTATAGCACCTTGTAACCTTGTAGAACAACACACAATGTTCTTGCATTTTGTTTTCTTTAGTGTATTTCCTTTCGTGTTTCTACCTGGCTCACAAGACTGGGGTTAAATGCGAGGGAGTGCTTATGGGTTTTCGAATTTTAGGATTGGATGGTGTCTTTTTATTTCCTACTGTGTTGTTACTGAGAAAAACAGCTGTGTATGCAATAGCTATTTTCCATCCTGAGTTCTATTTGTGTCTTCTGCATGTGACTTTAAGTAGAAACCAGGATGAATCATGCTCTTACTCTTTTACCCAACATTTTGCAGAAGAGGGTTCTGTAAGCCATTACCCAGTCCATATGCCACTAAGTCCCTAGCAGATTTTCATGTAATTGGAGTGAATCTAGATCTAGAGGGCTTGTCAGCAGTCTTTTTTCTTTTTTCCCCATTGGACTGGGGAGAGCTGTTGTTTTTTGTGAGTGCTGTCTTGGCTATTAGGCTTCCTGACCAGGCTGGGCAGTATGCTCTAGTGGTACCAGTGTTTCCTTCTGGAAGCAAAAAGAGAAGAAGGTTCATGTCAGCAAAGATGAGGCACGTGAGTATTTGTCTCAGCCAAATATGTTAAAAAAAAAAAAGTAAAAATGTGCTTAAATGTGAAATCAAGATATACAAAACAAGAATGTCCTAGGTTAGAACGACAGACCACCACATCCAGGGAGTGTGTCTTGCTGATTATCAGTATGAGTTGTGATAGCAGCATGGAAATGCCTGAACAGTTTTGGCAGTCTTATGCTTTCTCAGTATAAAGATCAGTTTACCAGAGCTTTTTTTATCTCTGCATATAATTCTCCTTCAGATCCATTTCTCAAACAGTCAGGTTCTGTTTTATCAGTGGCCTCTGTGTTTCAGCCATGGTTTTTGTTTGAGAAACCTACGTACCATAAGGTGTTTTAATTAATCTCATTACTATACTGCCTATGTTGACAGGTTAAGTAGTATCTCACAGAAGAGTGTTTTCCTTGTTAAACCTGGGATACAAGATGCAAAACAGAATGTGCTGTATGGTGGATACAAGACTCAGGACAATTCTCATGGGAAGATTTTTAACAGTCTCCTTTGTTTATTAAATTGTTGTGTATGAACTCACTGGTGGGCTGACAAATGCTACAGTCTGTCCTTCTACAGTCTCAACCAATACACTTTAGTCCTTGTGTGCTTGCATCTACTTGAGGTCCACGTGCAGGGCCTCACCATTTACTTTGCTCCTGAGGTTCACACAGCTCTTTTAAAGCAGGATCAGTACTGACCAACTTTCTGCTTTCAGCTGCTCTCATCTCAGTAGCTATTCGGAGACTCTTCACGTCATACCTAAACTGATCATTGTGTCAGTCAGGACACTAGTGTCTTGTCTCTTAAAGAGCTAATGGCCCAAACTGAGTCTTTTTCTGAGCAACAGAATATTCAATGACAAATCCACTTGTTTTAAATTTTTAGGTTTGGCAGCACTCCCGAAGGTGGTATGAACTTGTTCCCTTTTGCATTCTTGAACCATCTGTATTGGGCAAAGCAGTCAGGGTCTTTAGCTACATCTCATTTATTTTCCTTTATATTTTTTTAATATAAAAATCTGTGATTGAAGATCTTACCATTTTACTGGCTGGGACAAATACTGCATACAGGCAAGGTCTTGTTGACTGTGCCTGTCTTCAAATTTGTGTTGTCATATTTGTTCTCTACTCAGCAATTTCTTGTTTAAATAAAGTATGATGACACCTTACCAAGAATCTACTCTACTACTATTTCACCAGCAATAACTACTGTACAACTATTAATTCTGTCAGTTAGCAGACAGACAGAATTATTCTGAATATGAGAAATAGGAAGTACAACATATGTTCTGTTTTTTCACTATTTGTATCCTGAAAAGCTGAGAGATATGAACTAATGAAAGGATCACCCAGTGCCCTCGCTGATATTCCTGGCAACAGAGCCCAATTAGATGACAGTATTCTTGCATTTATTTGCCACAGAGAAAAGAAAAGCAGATGCTTCGTTTATGTTTCACCCTATCTGAAATACTAAGATATTCCAAGGTCAGCTTCCTGGATAGATAGTGACCTCAGCACTCCCTGCATCAGAGCTGAAAAAGCAACTTTTCACTTTCTTCACTAGGAATATGAAGTTATATCCTCTGTTCTCTATCAATGCTCATTTTCTCAGGTCTAATGGTAGAATTTGGCATTGCAGTTGAATCCCAGCTAACAATCCTGCTGATGATACATGAGCCAGGTAGTTTGAAGCTCTTTTTCTCATATATGGATTGGCTCAGAGCTACAGGGAGGAGAAAGCGAAATTTGTCACTGACAAGATTTAGGATATGACTGTAAACCACTGGGATTTCAGCTTTCCATCTTTTTTTGGAACATGTTCTTTCTTCTTCTTTGTCACAAAATTTCTAAGAAGTCTATTACAGTTTTCTTCAGTCTGAAATTTCCAACACCACCAGACAAGAAGTTAAAGCAACTGGAGTTTTCTTTTACAATATTGAGAATCACTGAAATAATGAGCATGAACAAATTTCCCAACTAAAAGAAAAAAAAAAAAAGATTCATTAGGCATTACACTTGTAGAAAAGCCACAAGAACATCACTCTTGAAAATTCACCATCACCCATGAAATCTCTTCCTCAGTACTTACAACAAAAGTGGAAACTTATATTTGACATTGAACTTAAAAACTGGTTTGTTATACCCCTAGCTGCTGTAGACCCTCTAACGATACAACTATTAGATGGGAACAGATACAATGCATTCCCCACTAGATCTTTCTAATGAAAATAAAAGGGATCTTTTTACATCCTGGCAACTTTAGGGAAAGCAGAGATTGTAGAGAAGTCCACAGTGATAGTGTTATTGAGGGTCCTGTTTTCAAGAAGAAATTATACAGTGGGTTTTTCCTTTTTTGAGAGAGAGAAATACTGTAATCACCACTTGTGTTTTTTGTTTTACATTTTTCAATTATTATCTATGCTCCAAAAGTGCCTATAATGAATTCATCCACAAGTGCTGCATCGAGAATGGTAGCCATTATGCAGTGATATGTGTGCGAGGGGGTGGGCAAGAAGAGATAGAAACTGCAGCTCTCTTCCTGCTACTGCATTATCACAGAGAGAGAATCTCAGCACAAATTATTCTCTGCCTATTAAAGTACTTTCATGGGCTGAACTAAACAAAGCTGATTCTTCTTTTGAACAGTCAAACTCATCAAATATTCAGTACCCAGGCATATACTGATCATTCTACACTGGTTGTTTTTCTTCATTCCCTGACTACATATCATCAGATTTCCTGGGTTTCTTTCCATGCCAGGTTTCCTGAAAGGAGCGGCAAATTCTTGCAACACAGGTAGGTGGGGAATAGATAAAATATCCTCGAAGAAGAACAGGAGCCACAAAAGAGACTTCTTTTCATCTCCAGCCCAAAATCAGGTGTTAGAGCTACTGGTATTATGGAAGAAAATTGGAAGAACAGAGGGTTTAGGCAGTTTATACTTCCCATCATCAACTCATTACTCATATTTGCCTGGCCATCCTGTCTACATTTCTAGGCAGCTGGATTCAAAGTGAGTGTAAAATGCATGCAGCACTAGCAGATCCAAAAGAGCTAGGTTGATCTACTCTGAACGAGAATTTGGACCTTGGTGATCTAATTGGAGAAAGTTTTGCAGGTACCTGGACAACAGCCTTTCATTTTCATTCCTTCCCAGTGGCTGAGTTTTGCATTTATACCACCAGAAAAAAAAAGAAAAAAAAATCCACAAACCACTTGCTCAGCAAGAAAAATAGTAGTCCAAGAGGTGCTGGTTGTTCTGGCATTCTTTTTATTTTCTATTAACAGTTGTACTTCTAACCCAAGTGTCATTATTTAGTCTTTGAAGTAAAGGAGGCTATGGGAAGTTGATTGTACACAGAAAAGGTAGCTAGGGCAGTTTGGGGAAAATTGACAGAGAAGAACAAATGCTACTGGCTTGATGTTGTGGAAGGCTGAGTGGTCTTCTGGAAAATTAAAAGGGAATCTGAAAGTCATGATATTTGATGGTATAGTAATGGGGAGAGTGGTAGAGACTAGTGGTGGGGCTGCTGCATGAATATCAGTCCTCAGTTAGGAATGAATAATTCAGTGAATGACTCCTTAGAGTCCACATTTGTAGAAAAAAACTGGAAAATGCAATCTGAGTTTGTATGTCCAAAAGGTAGGGGAAAAAAGTCAGGAGAAGAGCCTATTTTAAAAGACATTTAAAAATTTTTTTTTTTTTTTTTGTGTGTGCCTGACTGGGACTCAAATATTGCCAAGAATTTTAAACTCTGCTTTCCAAGGCTCCAAGCAGCAGTTATTCCTATACATCCAAGTCCTGGAGATTCTTTCTTCTGCAGAGTCCTGAACAGAAGAGTACAAGCAATGATGACTTCAGTCTAGCCAGTTCTCTTTTTCTTGCTCCTGCACCCTTTCTCCACACATCCTTCTTTCTCCTGGCATCTCTGAAGACCCCAGAATCACCAAAAAGAGTGGTTTTCCCTGCACCTTTCCAGCAGAAATAATGAGTTTCCTTTTAATTTCCCTCTACTTTTTCTGTTCTGGTTTTAAGCATGGATGTTTGTGGAGCCTATTTGGTTTGGAGCAGCTTTTCAGTGCTTTTCAGAGCAGGTTCATTCAGTGCTACTAACATTTAAGTAGAGGGACTGATGGCTTGTAAAACATGTTGCTTCAAGAATCAGTGAGGATGATGAAAATGACAGACTCATGGTCTTTTGTGTGTGAGCTTCCCCATAGATAAGCTAATTCAGTGACTGTCACTTTGTAACAAAATGAATTAACAGACTTCACAAAGTCATTTTAACTTTTCAAAAGGAAACGTGGCTATTTGTCATCTCTCTACGCTCCATGCTTTCTCTCTGACCCTTGATTGCACTTGTCAAATAACTGGCAAATGAACTGTCTTTTGTATAAAGACCTAGCAAGCTGCCTGCATGCCCTGGTCTCTTGTGCGGAAGAGGATTTACGCAGAAAGTTCAGCTGTGACTGACACATCTGCTTGAGATGGAGGCTGAGACTGCACAAGACCAAGGTTTGAGCTGGATTTCAGCCTGCTGAATTTTCACAGGCAGTTGGTTTTTGAGATATTTCCTAAGACTGACTGATTTTGAAAGAAGTCAGTTGCACTTTCTTTCTCTCTCATTTACCTTTTCTTTTCTTTTTTTTTTTTTTTTTTGACCCCATACTTACTATGAAAGGTATTAAGTATCTGGTTCTTACCTCATCATCTGAAATCTCCTTGGAGCAGATATTATCCTGACAGTTAATTGTGCCTGAATTGGTTTTTTACTTAAGATCAATTGACATTTGTTCTTATTTATACCTGAGGATTTCAATGTAATTGTAGGTGCACAATACGTATGAATGTGTACACACACACACAGACACACGCAAGCAAACACACAAAGAGACCTTTCTGTATTCTGTTTTTTTTTTTTTTCTTTAAAGTAAATTTCAGTCTATTTAAAATTATTAACAAATCCAGCCAGACTTCACCATATAATTTTGGAAAAAGAACCAGTTTATGGATGTAAGTGTCATTCACACCAGTAAGGCGGGAGGAACTGTACTTTTGTCCCTTAACAAGATATCTGGGTGGGCTGTTGTAAGTGTTGTCTTCAGGTCTCTCCCCCTACTGCTGGCTGTTATGTATTGTGAGTTCAGCTGTTCTTTTGAAGTTCAAAGGAGAAATACTTTGCATCTGACTTAAATATTTACAGACACAAAGTGAAAAACTTACTTTAGCCAGGACATTATACTTATCTATATGGTTTCTGCTCTGTGCCAGTGAATATTTAAAGATCCGCTATATCATCTTCAAAGGACAAGAGCAAGATAGGTGTGTCTTCAATTTTGTTCAGTTCAGTGGTTAAAACAAGCTCCCATGATTAAGAGTCATTGGTTAAAATTCTTGTTTTGAACTTTGTTAGAGGAGTCCTTCACCCCATTTATATGCAGTGGCATAGCAACCATGCTGTACTGCACTGCCTCCTTTTCATTCACTTTCTGATTCTATTCCTCTGCTTAATTAAAGCATTTCTAAATGTTTTATTTTCTCTTCGGACAAAATGTGCTATTATAACCCCTAATGAACTTCTCATAATTCATCCTTAAAAAATAAAAAACAAACTCTGTTTGCCATTAAATTTTATATTTCAGCCACAGCCTGAAACTTGGCAACCCCACATGTCCTTAAATGCAATCCTTCCCCTTCTAAACATGAAGTGGAAATAAGTGCTTCTCTCTCTTCACTCCAGTGCACTCTCCACTCTAATGTAATCTTCCTCTTTTCTGTGTGTAGCATTTTGTGGACCTTTGAGAGGCGAGCAGCTCTTTGTTTCTTTGCTGCTGCTCACCTATTTTTGGAAAATGACTTCATGAAGGATTGAAAATGCTATAATAATGTTGTTGACTGTAATAAAAGATATGGAGGAGATGGACAGTGGATAGATTTCTGATGCTATTTCACTGTTTGCCCCTAGTTGCTTTCTGGCTTTTTTCCATTATATTACCGTAATTTAGGAAGTAGAATTACTAGGATGAGGGAAGTTAAAAGCAACACATTCTGAGTTTTTCTTTTTAATTAGTCTCACCCCATCTTCCTTAGCTCCCTTTCTCCTCTAGCAGGAAGTAATATGACTGTTATTAGACAGCTGCATAACCAGCTGGTTGGAGGTCTCCAGGCTGCTGATTGCTCTGGTAAGATCTATGGGAAAGTCAGTGCAGTGTATCCTAATGTGCAGACAAGGCATCTGCCAGGCCTGCCCACAATCCTGAATGCATGGAAAGGGAGCTATTGACCTGTCATTCTTAGGAAACCAAAATATCCAGAGAGCAGGGGTTTACAACAGCTATAAAAGAAAGCGTTCTCTCTACATCTCTTTTCTAAAACACCTCTCAGTTTACTATTTTAATTACTGGTCTAAATACTCTCCTTGTTCTGTTAAAAGCCATCAGTTTCACTCAATGCAGAAGTCTGGTCCTTATACAGCACTACAAAAAAGGTGCCTGCAAACAAGTTGATTTTGTGTGTTTCTCTTTGTAACCTTCAGTTCCATGGCTGTCACTTGGCTCCCACTGGGAGAGAGTGCAGGGAGCCTGGGGCAGAGCCACTGGAAAACTGGCAACAAAAAGGAAGTGGTACAGCCATAGGAAACCTCTGAGGAAATGCTGAGGAGGAATCTAATTTGCCAAGTGACAGAAAATCATACAGAAGGCAGATGAGCAGAAAGAGTATGCTGGGGGATATATCAGAGGATGGTTGAGGGAGTCAATGTCTCTCTGCCTCATTAGATGCTTACTGTTAAATTTTTGAGCATGATGGGTGGTAGATGAAGGGAGTACAGTCAAGTGGTGAACACGTGTTGCTGAACCTCCTCACTGCCACACTGAGCACAGATGCCTGGTGTCTGGCATGTCAGCTCAGTCCTCCAGTGGGTGCTGGGGAGAGGAAAGTAGGCTTGTAGATAATTAACTGCAAATGCAGCAGACAACTGTTCTTTTATTCATTTTTTGCTCTTTTTAGAATGTACTTGTAGATACTCATTCAGTGCCTCAAGCAACTTAACAATTACTTAGGAGTCACAGGCTAAATAAGGGGTGTACCTGTGAATAGATCCACTGCTGCTCAGTGTAGCTGTAGAGAAAGAGGAAAATTGATAGCTTGCATGGAATGATAACAAAAACAGGGGTCTGACACACCATGTAGGTACAGGTTCCCCGAGAGCATCAGCATCTGAGAGGGAGGGCTCAATAAGCTTAAAAGGTCTCAAAGCAGTGATGGCTATGTAGGTTAAAACCATTACCTTGAATTCCACCTGGGAATTTAGCAAAAGTCAGGGAAATGGAGAGAGTGAGGTATAAACTGCTTCCTGTGTGCAGTCTGTCAGGCTGCAACATGCTGTGCTGGCTTCAGGTTGAATATTTTGGAGGTGTACCTGCACAGAGAGGACATTAAAGTAATTTAATCCTCTGTTCTGCATACTTGTGACATGGTCACTGTAGGCAGGAGCTGCCTGCACTGTGCCAGGTGTGGATGGAAATAAAAGCCCCTGAATGGTGGCTGTTTGGCACTGAGGACCAAACCCTGTTTTTAGCAGTGTCCCCAGCCTACACACTTGTTTCCCTGGCAGATGTGTTGCACTGCCTGCTTCCCCCCACATCTTTCACACATCAGTGAGGCAGTGAGTGCCTCACACTCTGGAGCTAGGGTGGGTGATCCCCCAGATTAATTAATCTCTTGCAAACTGTGAGCAGCTTTTTTCCTCATGGCATGCCCCAGCTCGGATCCTAGCTGCTCAGTTGCGGCAGATACAGGAAAACAAGGGAACCTCTGACGTGTGCTTCAGACCTTAGGCAGGGTGGAGCTGCCCAGGGCCCTGTCTGTTGCTCTCCATTGACTTCAGTGAGGGCTTTGGGATTTACTTATTTATAGTAAGCCTGAATCTAAAATTTTTGGTGGCCATTCAAATGTTTCCATTCTGAAAAGTGTCCATTTGTTACAGTTTATTTTTTACATTTTTGTAGTTATTTTATGGTGGCTCCTAGGCATTCACAGCAGAGCCAACACAGTGGGACCTTGAGGTACTGAATTCAGTGCCAGTTGTCATTATGCACAGGTGGTAATAGCAAAAAAGCAGTCAGCTTTCAAATCTTTCCTCTATATTCTTTATTCCCTTCTCCTTCTCTGCCCACCTTTTGTTTGACTTCAGCATGAGGAGGTGCACAAAATTGCAAGTGGATTAACATGGTAGGTTTTGTAAGGTTTATTGCTGGGTTTATTTTTTTTTTTTTTTTTCACTTGCAGGAGGTTTGTGCTCACAGGTAACCTGAATTACTGCATGTAATGGCTTCCTGAATTGGTTCTTTGGCTCAGATTCTTTAGCTCTCTGTCTCTTAAGGTTAGTATTGTATGGTATTGTTTGATGTTTCAGCATCAGCTAGTGATACACAGTCATCTCCAGAGCCTTTTTTGTTTTGTTTCTTAAAATCTACTCTCTTAAAAAACTTCCTTTTTCCTTTCTCTGGCTCTTTATCCTCTTGTGCTGCATATCCTGAAGCTGCAAGTAAATACTAGAGCCCCAGCAGAAGAAAAAGCCTTGCAGAAAACATAGAAGTTAAACCTCTCCAGGAGCAATAAGATGTCTATAAGCATTTCTGACTCACTTGTGGATTCTGGAGCTTGCTGTTTGGAGATAAACTGGTACACCAGATAACTCAGTATGTCTGCATGTCATGATTATATGGTCATCTGTTTCTATTTACACACCTATAGATGGAGCTGGAAGGACCATCTGCAGCAAACAATTTATTTGATGGATTACGCACTCTTTTTAGTGTGTGTTTACAGACAGTCTCTTCTCATTGTTTGAAATGATCAAATCAATGGCTGGTGTGCAGATGTTTCAGCAGCACATTTCTCACCAGCTAGCTCCTGTTTGGTGAATGATCACTGCAGTCACGTTGTATTTTTACTGCATGCTGCTTGTTTCATCCCAAGCGATGGTTGTGATGGCAGCTCCCACAGAAATAGCACATTCATATGATACTCCAGCTTTCTTATGAGCACAAGTATTCTTCTCTTAATCTTCAAGTAGAGCAAATACAATGAATCATTAAAAGAACATTTGAAAAGCTTTGCTATGTTGTAAATTGCCAAAATAATTATGGACAGATTTCAGAGCCAGCAAAACACTCTGATGATTTGGGTCAAATTAGTGATTAAGAAAACAAGAACATAAAAAATAAGATGCTTAATTTTGTCATTTTCTAATTAATTGTTTTCCTTTTTACTTTGAACATTAACTTTTATAAAAGCCTAAAAGAATTAAAACTATTGGAAAAAGAAATTACCAATCAAAAACCAAAAAAATTTTGCACTGAAATTAAATAAGCATTTGAAGTATATTCAAAGTAAAACCCTGAGGATTATATTTTAAATTAGCCCAAACCCCTAAGGAATTTCCCAATTTTATTGATTTTTCTTCTATTTCTTTTGTTCAGTAACCAAATTTTGCAGGGTGTGTGTGTGTATGTGTCTGTTTATGTATGTAATCCTTTGCTCTAATCTGGAATATCTGGATGGTCACTACATTTCTCAGTGGTACATTAGGATATGCCTATTCAGCAAATCATTTACATTCATTTTCAGCTTAGGTCACCAATGTACTGTTTTAGAAAAACTGGCAGAATGCACTTTAACCCGTTCTGGGGAAATTCTGTCTACTGGAAGGCACCATGGAAGAAGCAGGACATGTAACAGATCAGAATGGATAGAGTCTTAAAAGGCAGTTTAAAATCAGGTTACAAAATCAGTTCAGCAAGAATTAAATATGCTTCTAGGTTCCCACAGAAACTGAGCAAACAAAAACTTCATCTAGAATTTGGTCAGACCAAAAGACTTAGCTAAGTTTCTGCACCAGTACGTTCTCTCAGGTACGTGGGGCAGATGTAGAAAAAAAGTGAGAGCAGGGTCACAGCCTCACTGCTTCAGGGACTTCTTGAGCAAACAGGGTGTCTGTGTTTTACTACCTGTTAGGAACTTGATTACTTGGGTTTACATTTATGCAGATCTTGTTCTCCATACATTGAGCTACTAGGAAAAACACGCAAATGTCACAGGGTTCAAATAAAGCAAAGGATATGACTCAGTGTTGTTATCCCAAGTGGATCTGAGGTAGAGGAAACGCAAAAATAGCATTTGTGAGCTCATGTTATCTAATACTTTTTTACATCATTTGCATCTGTCTTGTAATCAGCAGAGAGATGCCTTAGACCAGTTGTGATCAGTATGTGTAATCCATGGATCAATCGGTCATCAAAAAGCCAAATTACCTGTGACCTTCCCATGGATTTGTTGCAGAATCATTAAACCCTGCTAGACTTTTTGTCTGAATGCTTCCTGAATGTGGGTTCTCCAAAGTACCCCAGCCCCTTCTTGAAATGAGTTCCAGTGTTACGTGCCTTTGAGTGGAATGGCTGCTGGCAGCCAGAAATATAAACCCCTGAGATCTGCCTGTGTGACTGGAAGATGACAGAACTGCTGTAATGCCCAGGTTGAGCTACTTTGAAATAGTAGCTTTTTGCATCAATTTTAGAAGGTGATTTGAATTATTAAATAGTTTTGGATTCCTCTAGTAAACTCTGCACCTAGAGGTTGTTTTTCTCAAACTCATTCTCATATTGCACAAGTTACTATTCTTCATACAAATCAGAGATTTTATCAGACATGCTAATTTTGAACGATCTCTGTTCATACAATAGTCATAACTTGCTGTCAGTGAATGATGGTATTCAGCCTTTTCCAGTTTGCCTGCCAAAAGTTGTCAGGTTAAGCTTGGTAAGATAATAGGGTTTTGTCCTGTGCCACAACCACAGATTTTGCATTGATATGCAAGTATCTTCCCAAGAACAGTAAGGTTGGGAGATGGGATGTGAAGTGGAAAAAGTAAAAATAACGTTTCTGGTAGATCCCCTTAGACTAGTTTGTTCATGTTTCCTGGTTTTATAAGAAATATGGAAATGAGATGTCAGGAGGTGTTAAGAAATGAGCTGGGGTTAAGGTCACTCCCAGACTCAGCCTACAATGTAGATGGGGCCATTGCTTTCCTTCTGCTTACAGAGCAGAGGATGGAAAAGTTTTTTTTTAAAAAGAGCAGAGTGAAAAATCCCTTGTCTTGGGTATGGATTTCTGCATGTGTACTTGTCAGTGGTAACAACTACAAAATCTACAGTCATGCAGTTGCCTTTCTGCTTTCTGAGTGCTGAACAGCAATGCAAAATGTGCATCTCCTAACCTAAATGAAACAAATTCGATGCTTTCATTCACAAATATAATTGCATATCCTTAAAAATTGCTCTATTCTGTGTGTTCAAACTGTTGTGATGATAGCAACAACTGAAAATGTTTATGGATGTTCTAATTGGAGCAAGCCAAAGAAAACTGCTTTTACACAGGCTGTGCTTGTGAGGATGGGTTTTCCACATGCAGTGTTATGCATGGTGCAGCCTTACTGCCTCACTCAGTCTCTCTCTCCCTGTATTTTCATCACTCGGGTTAGGAGTGCCATACACAAATTACCATGACAAGCATGTGTGTATATATTGTATAAACAAAAATTGCAGCTTTGTGAAAACAGCTCTCTTTTGGTGCCTGAGAGTCTCTGCAATCACAGGGCATATGTCAAGTGTATCAACACATCTGGAAGCATAATCTTTCTTTCCTTAAAGGTGCTGAATGTCGCTCATTTTTAATAGGGCCCTCACGGCAATAAAGGTTAACTGCACACTAGCACGGCAGCTATTAGAAGGACCTGCTAAACCCTTAAAGCCCTCAGTTTGATTAACTGCTCAGAGGTTTGAAGCAGACCGATGCAATTCTGCTCTTGTACAATCTATAAAGCACAAGTGGGAGGACTGGTTAAGGCACTGACACTGTGACAATACACAGTAACTCAAGGGTTTATATCCAGATTGGAGATTATCTAAATCATTACCTGTGAAAGCAGTAATGCCATATTATGCTGCAGCAACCCCAGTCCCTAGGCTATGCAGCCTGGAGGACCAATAGTAAATTTTCCCATTGTATTTCCCAGGCATGCTTTTCTTTTCCCTCTAAGACAGCTTGTGCATATTTCTATTTCCAAATGTGTAAGTCTGGGTAGTCCTACTCATGTGGAAACCTTCTTGTGGCTTGATGGCCCCTGTGCACAGAGAAATTCTTAGCAACTGTGCTGTTAAAGGCAGGCTTTGTCAGAAACCATTTCTACCCTGTGTTACCCTACAGCTTGTTACCAAAACCTGAGGTAATTATGTGTGTCGCTTAAAATATATTTTTGTGCTTGTGTATCTGCATGAAGGAGAGCAGGAAAAGCAACAGGATGAATTTTAATATGTCAGTGCTCTGAGGGAATGGTGAACTCCCATGTTCTCCACTGGGGACACATATTCTCTTCAGATGCTGGTGTAAACTGTTCCCACTAAAAATCAGGGGATGTAGTATGTTATAAACACAGCAGCTTGAGCTCTAGTTTGACAGTCTAATTTCCCATATTTCCTTGTCTGAAAGTGTTTGTTAGAAGTTTGCCCAAAGGATCCCATTTTTAATTCAGTCTTAGAATTTGGTCCAGACCAGTCCCTTTGGCTGTGTTTTGACTTGCAAGCCACCCACTGTAAGAACTTTTCCATTAAACTGAGCAAACTAAACGGGCTGATCCCAATTGACAAGGTGCTCTGACTCTTGTAGTATTTCTTTTCACTGATATGTGTACTTTGGCTTTCTATGCAGAACGTTAACCAGATAGGTATTGCTAGCCTGGCTAAAGCTAACATGCAAGGAAAAAAAAGTCTTCAGTCATAGCCTACATAAGACTCCAGTATTTTCTTTTTTTCAGAGCAAATAATTGGAAGACAAATGAATTTTACTATTGCCCCACCAGAACAGATTCATTACATCTGCCTGTTGTACTTTCTATGTCCTACATTTCCAAATATCAGTGTATGGTCATCACAGAGTCATTCAGAAGTTAAACCTACCAATGGCAATCTTATATAAATACTGCCATTAGCTGAGTCTCAGGTATCTCTAGAGGAGCATCCAAATTGGCAGCCCAGCCAGAGGGGAATCCAGGTCTTGGTTAATATCCCTAAAACACTGAAACTCACTGCCTTGGGTGAGGACCCACTGGGCTAATCCTTGCCAGTTAAGCAATTTCACCCCATTGAAAACCCACAGTCTTGTGAAGCGAGATCTCCAGCCAAGGGATAAATGTTCAATTGGAACAAATTCCATCTGAAGATACCTCCAGTGTGGTGTAGAGACTGGTGCCCTGGGCCAGGAACACAGAGGTGGTCAGGCTGAAGTGAGCTTCTAATCACAGGGTTCAGCTGATAGCAGGTGAAAATAGTAGCAGAATCCAACCTGGAAGCCAGACAGTAATGGCTGTGATGAAGGAAATGGATGACAATGGTACTCTGCAGGCAGACACTGGCTTGATCAGCCCATACTTTGATTGGCCTGGACCCTATTCTGAAAACTGTGTTAGGCAAGTCCCTCCAACAGACTTGCTAGCTGAGACCTGGTTCTGCTCTCACTGCAGCAAGGTTCACATATAGGTCAAGGTTTTATCTCACATTAGGGTAAAATAAGCTTGTGCCACCTGCAAAATATAAAACCATAACCCACTTGAGTTCTTTTCAATAAGGTTAATAATGAACTAATTCTATGGGAACTGTGTAAAGTGTCAAAGAAAAATAGATTTTCACATGCTTGCAGTAGTCTCTACACGTGAACTTTGAAAAGGAATCTCCAACTTCTCCAGGAAATTTGGAAAGACACACAAATGAAGAGGTAGAACTCCCTCTGGGTTTAATCATTAACATCATGCAGTCACCCTTCCATGAACAGAGGGCTTAGAGAAACAAAAAGAATACTCTGGAAAAGGAACATTTACTTCTGATTAGACAGTTCCATGTGAATTTCTGTATCAATGCCCCAGGCTGAATCAACAGGCACTAGTCTTGACTCCTGCAGAGGCATTTTTATTATTCCAATCTCCTCTTACTAATATCAGTCTTTTGTGTTATAGCATTACGTTTTGGTTGTTTTGTTTCTGAGAAATAAAATGGATTCAAAGATGATGGAAAGGTTTCAAACCTAGAGGCAGTAGGTCCAAGATGTTGTTGTTCTTTCTGAAGCTCAGTGTAGCAGACTAAAACATTAAAAAACTAAAGTGACTTTACTGAAATTGATGCCAATGCTTCTAGTTTAAATCACATTTCTGCTATAGGTTTTTTATTTTTATTTTTCCAGGCCATAAAGATGATGAGTCTCATAACAAGAAATGTTTGCTTCATCCTTATCCGCAGATCCTAGATCACTGAATATTTTCATTGCAGGAGGAGTTTTACCATTTAATAGTTCTTAATGCCTTGAGCATTTTGTTAAAATGCTATATGGGAATACAATGAGAAGACAGCATTTTTAATCCTACATAAACAGATAATTGTTGTTATGTAAGCGGAAGAAAGGAATCTGGGTCCCAGCATTCCTTTTTTTTTTTCAGCACAAACCCACCCAGTGACTAGGGAGCACTGAGTCACTAGTGGGAATTTTTTATCTTGTTCAGATTTGAAGTATTAAAAATGGAAGAATTCTGAGTGGACCTTCAGCTGACCCTTCTTGTAAAGTGTTTCACTTTATTTTGAAATCTTACAGCAACCATCAAATGCACACAGTTCTTTTTTCCCTAATAAACTTACCTGGTTCAAGAGTTCTTAGACAGGCTGGGATGAGAAAAGAGAGGGAATGCAATAACTTGCATTTTAAATAAAATAATAGGCTGAAAAATATTGTTATTTTTATTCCTGTAACTGCTAGTGTGGGACAAATCTTTTGTAATCATTTGTGAATGGGGGTTCAAAGATAAGTCAATCAGTAGGATGCAGCTTTTGAAGGACAGTAATGCAGCATGTGGTGGCTGCAAAGCCTCCTCAGGGTCCTGGGTGCCAGTCACAAGCCGCAGACGGCTGGGAAGTATTTCGAATTTCAAGTCTACTGGCAAGTTGTGAGGAACTCAGAGAAATTACAGATCCCTGTAGCTGTTTTACAGCTTTCACACAAACTGAATGTTCACAGTAGACTGATGTTAATTCACTTTGAAATAGCTAAAGTCCTTACAGCTCTTTTAGCAAGTACTGATTGTTAAATCTCTCCTCTGTGACTCTGTTCTTGTGGTGTTGCAAATATGAATTGGGTTCAGTTGTGGCTGAGAACTGCTCCAGTCTGAAAAATTGTCCCTAGGACTCGATTCATTAGAAGGCTAAAGAGAAAATCACATTTTGATGGAACTGAAGTTTTTAAACCTGAGACCCCTGACCTAAATAAATTCGTTAGCTGAGCTAAAAAGACACCCTCTGTTACACAAGATTTTATCATGTTCGTCAGCCTGGAAGTGTGGCCCAGATGCCATCAGAGGGAGACACAGCACCACGCTGAGGAGGAGTAAGATGTTTGGCTTTTTTAAAGTAGAAAACCTTACCTGTGTTGGCAAACCTGCTCTGTGCAAGAGGCGAATCTGCCTGAGAAAGGTTAGCTCTGTTCCCAGGGAACTTCCCTTCTGCATGGGGCCTGAGGTGCTAATCTCATTCAGTTTCATGCACCACCAGAGACCATGATCAATGGATGTTCAGGGCATAGTTACACCATTCATTTCCATTTAGTCAGACCCAGCTTGGCACCTGAATAGCTCTGCTTTATGCTGTGTACACATATTTTCAGTAGTTACTTACCCAAGGTCATGGGAGATCATACTTGGTCTTCCTGATGAGTAAATAAAGCCTCAGCAGTATAATACACAAAAAGAAGAGAAAGATGAGAAAAATATATACATCTTTCTTTAGTGTGAGGTTTTTCCATTTCTGTGCACTTGCTTCAGGCTGTCCACATGAAAGGAGGGCATCCACAGGAAGAAAAGTTGCACAGTGTGAAATCAGATGCTTAAGGATGCAGGAACAGCTTTTGCACAGAGAGGATAGAAAATACATATTTCCCTGGTATTACAAAAGTATTCCTTCAAGTGGAGGAATCTCAGCATAAAATGAGCACTGAAATAATTTGACCATAACTGAGAATTGGACATTACTCCTACTTCCTCCAGTGGCTGACATTTATTTGTTTAAATGGGATAGATCATGCTTGTGCTTTTTTTTTTTTTTTTTTGCCTCTATGACTATGCTTTTGGATTCTCAATGAAATGAAGGGCAGAAGCAGAGCAAAAGACACATAAGTGCTGTTCTTGGACTATTTTTGGCTTGAACTGAAGCAGCAGGTGGTTTGCGTCAGTCAAGGCAGCCTGCTTAGGGACTGAGGAAATGCTCAGACTTTTCACTGCTTTTGGAACCAAACCTTGAATTTTCTGAGTTCACACATCATCATATCCATCTGCCATATTGTTAACCTTTTGGAATTAGTGCTTGTAAATTTATGCAGGGAGATGCTTGTGTTCCAGATTTATAACAGGCTCATTTAACTAACTTTCAGGGAGACTCCCTACGTAATTCTTGTGAAAGAAAATCATTAGAGATACATTTATGTCTATCATTAAAATGTGAGCCTGACTGATCAGTTTACAAGTAAGGAGACACATAAGCTTTGTTGCAGTAGAAAAAGCAGATAAAGTCCTAGTCCTTTAAGGAGCATATCTCATGTTTACTAAAGGTAACAGGACCTTCTAAAGAACTGATGCTTTACAGATGTTTTGGCCAGTGTGGCCAAATTGTGGCCACATTGGAAAATGCCTCTCTCCTAAGCCTTTAAGTCAAAGATACACAGCAATCCTTTAACAAAAATGTTTCATTGTGTTGTTGTTCCCATGCTAAAAATGTGAAATGACCATTATCTTATCAACTCATACTCACCTTAGGCAGGACAGGATCGTCTGTAAAATAATTAAAAGTGCAAAATAACATACTTCTGCAAGCCAAATATGCTTAATTGTGTTGTTTTGATAAGGGTGTGGGCTTTGTTATCTTCCCTTAGTTCCTTAACATTACAAGGAATGCTTTCAATGGACATTTTTTAACGCTTCTCTATACTCAGCTGAGTAAAGTATGTTTCATGACAATATGTGTGGGAATCCCATAAACAGATAATAGAAAAGAATATACTGATCCTTCTGCCAACAACCACATATATTTTTAACTAAAATTATTATTGGCCTCACATTTGTCATCTATGACAATATTCAGGTTCAAACACAGGACTCTATGATAGCTGAATATAGAACATGTTGTTCAGCTATGGACCCAGGAGAAATATTGAAATGTGATATGATGTGGTTAGCTTTGAAGCCAGGCAAGTATTTTTGTTTTCCACGTTTGGTGTACCAGACTTTGTCAGCTTTAAAGATTTGTCATCTGCCAAGACAACTGTCGTTTTGTGTGGAAAATCTCAAGGACTTTGTGATAGAAAACACGTGGGTCACATACTTGATACTGTATTTTACCTCAGACCTTTACTTCATTGTTATTTTTCAGTGATCTTGACAAAGACATTTGGATTGCTGGTATAAAGTATTCTCTGTAGGTAGCGACTATTAACACTAATGAAACTTAGTGATCATTCTGCATTTGCAGAACATTGTAGGTGTCACTCACACATCCTACGTATTGCTCTGGGCTGTATTTCTACAGCTCCGAGCAATCTCATTGGGCTTTGGACCCACTGTGCCAGACCCTGCACAGACACTGCAGAAGAGTCATTCTTTCCCTGAAAGCTCCCTTGCTCTAGACATCATCTGCTTATGGAAGATGTAGTACCTCCAACATAACCAAATAAAGGCATGTTTGTTATTCTTTGCAGCACCCCACATCCCAGAATAGCAATGGGAGCAGACTCACTAACGCAAATCCCACATAGACAAAAGCATCAATATGTTCAGGATGTTATTAGCTCTGATGCTGTTGTTGAGATTATTCTTCCTGAGTTCACCTGGAATAAAGTCCTATTTAGGTTTTAGGTTCCAGCCCAAAGTGTTTTCTGTGTCATAAATCTGAGAGGAAATGGGTTTTTCATTTAGTAGAGTCCAGAAATAAAACTCTATTGTGGCAGCTCAGAGAGAATAAAAAAAGTGAAATGTGCTGCTCTGATTCCTGCATCTTTGTATACTTTCTCTGGTGTTATACACCTAGTTCTTTGTAAAAGGAGTGCTCTTCAAAAAACCAAGTCACTATATAGGCTTGACAGTCTCCCCTCCTTTCTTCCCAAAAAGAGTCCTTGTCTTTTCCTCTTGATTTTCTTCACCTCATCCCTTATGCCAGGCAAACAGAACCCTCAGTGTTCAGTGCATTTTTCTGTCAAGGTTTTAGGTAGGATTAAAAACATCTCATTGTGACACAATTGTCTTGTTCCTCAAAACCTGATGGAAACAAAATGCTGGTTCTTACCATTTCATATCAAGGGACATTGGTTAGCTTAAAGCTTAAATCTACAATGACAACACACATTTGGATTTGTCCAGTGTTTCTAGAAGTAGAATTGGATTGATTTTTATCTTTTTGAAAAAAGTAGTTGAAATTCAGATAGAGGGTTTAATTTCCTTTGAAGAGATAATGTCAACCACAACACATGCATTTAATAAGTTAGCCTAAATTCTGTCTTTGAAAAGAATACTGTGATGTAAAGTAAGGAAACAGTGTATAATAGAGTTACTATACATTATGCTCTACTAATGTAAGAAACTATCATATCCTAACAGCATAAAAACCCAGAGACTCAAGGAGGAAAAGGAAAAACTTCCCTTCAAATCACACAACTGTTTTTCTCCACAGCTGTGGATATTTTTCCTGTTGAGATCTCCTCTCCTCTCCTCTCCTCTCCTCTCCTCTCCTCTCCTCTCCTCCTTAGCTTTTGCAATTAGGTATTTTTTTTGCATGATGAACTTAACAAAACCACTTCCATTTCTGTATATGACCTGTTTGATTTCCCGTTTCCTGTGCATTTAATAACAGTAATAACAGTATATATTATAAAGAAGAATTTACATTGAGCAATACAGTGATATAATTACCAGTTACAAATTCACCTCTGCTTTCTATGAGGATTTTTGAATTTTTGTGGCAGCATAAAAAGCCTCCTACAAAAAAGCTTCTACATTTATGTAACTTTTGCTTCCCATATAAAAGTTTCTTCCCTGCCATTTCTCTTTCCCCCAAGCACACACATACTGAGTATCTGAATAATCTTTGGAAACAACAAGCTGGCTGCATGGGCATTTTACCCCTTGATATTCTCTTTGATGTGAGACTCTGTTGACATATTTTCATTGACTGATACAACAGCAAACCAAACCAAAAAAAAAAAAAAACAAACAAACAAAAAAAAACCCCAAACATTGCACTGCTGGTTCTTGAAGTGATATCTCCTTGGGATCCCACAAAGAATTTAATTAATCAGTCCTGTTAAAAAGGTGCTGTTGTGCTGTAACTGAGAATAAGGATCTGTCAATTATTGCTTTTGCCTTCTCAATACTAGATTCCTGTAATTAAAAGCTCAGCATCCATACCTGATCCCTGACTTCCTCACTTGGAGCTGTGGTTAACATTAGTTGTCCTGTTTGCCTTGACTAACAGGTGGGTTCTGCTCAGGAGACAGAGGTGTTTTCAAACCCTCAAGCTCAGTCTAAGACCACTGAAACCACTGGGGAGCTGGTGGGTTCACCTGCAGCCCAGCTTCCTGCTCCAAGGGTGAGGCATGTGCAACAGCTCCTGGAAGTTTGGGTGCATGTCACAGGGCACCCCCTCCTGCTCTCTATTCACTGGAGCACTCCCACATGACAGCCTCAAATGACTGCTTTTAGCTGCTGCCTGTGGGAAGAGCAACAAGGGAGCAAGGCAGCTTATAGAGATGGGGGAGGCCCAGGCAGCATGTTCTGGCTTTTGAACAAGGAATACTAATGAGAAAGCAAATGATAAATATTGGAGTCCATGGTTTTTCATTTCACTCACTTGTGCTTTACACCCAAGGAACATTTTCTTCTTGGTATAAAGTGCTGATTCAGGTTGGAGAAACAAACATCTGACAGCCTCATTTGGCTAAGATTAAGTACACAGAAATTCATTTCACATATCACTGCTCTGTGTTCAAACTAAACAATAACACCCTCTTTTGGCCTAATCTGTTTGCTCTTGTTGGGCTTGGCAGTGAGACAAAGCCCAGCATGGCAAAAGATACAGGCCCAAACCAAGCAGGTCCACAAACATGCTTGAACAGCAGGGTTGTGTTTTGCTTCTGCAAATCCCTTCTCTGTATCTTCTCTCTCTTTGTTTTCCCTCCTCTTGCTGTCATTTGCATTCAGAGTAGGCTGATCCCTCCTTCTCCATCATACTACGTCTGTGTAAGAGTAGGGGCAAACTTAGAAACTCAGAGGATTTCAGCTCTTGTGCCTGTGGCTTGCAGCAGCCAAAATGCTCCATCTTAATTGCAGCACCCACAGTCCCAGTGTGTGCCTGGCCCTTTTGGGAGAGTGCCACACAAGGAGCCACTTGAGCATGCAGGGAGTGGAAGGGTCTGTGCAAATTTAAGTGCTAGGCTCCATCACATCAGGACTGAGCTGTTATATTTCCGACACGGCAGAGAATTCCTGTTGAACTCTTTAAAGAGGTTCCAACGTATGTCAGTAGAGTGCAAATTTATTTATTTTTTAGACAGAGAAGAAGACACAATTTCATACTCTAGAAATTGCAGCCCATTTTTGCTTACTGACTTTTCCCCTCAGAAATATTTGTCTTAGAATGTGAGTGAGGAAGGGCTGATTATCATCCTGGGAAATGTTGATGAGAATGATCATGTTTACGAAAAGTAACTGGCAACTAAAATAGAGCAAAATAAATTGAAGATTTCCAATATGGTTATGATAAGATACCGATCACAGATAAAGTGAGCACAGAATTGTTATGCACTGAATCCTGCAAGAATGGAACTAAAGAGCACTTGATAAAAACTAATAGGATAAGAGCTTAAAGCATGTAAAGAAAGCAGCTCTTCGCACTGGGAACCTTTGGATGCTGCTGGCCCAGAAGCCTGCAGACGCAGACAGCATCAGCAGGTTCAAAATGGGATTAGACAACTTTGCAGACAACAGAGCTGTAAATGGACCCTAAATTTAACAAGCAAAATGTACAATCCAACATCCCAATCCAACAGAGGTGATTGCTGTGGAAATACAAGGGGACAGAGGGGAATGTCCAGGCCTCTGTGCTTTCTCAGGATACTCTCTCACCACAGCCCAGCTGGGAGCAAGTTGCTGGGTTGAGAGGTACCACTGCTGTGGCCCCAAAGGGCTGTTCCTGTTCTTTAATAGCAGGCATATTTTGGGAATAAAAAGTACAATTAGCTATATATTTGTCTAATAAGTAAAAGATTTTATTCATTATATTTTACATCACTAATCAGCTTTTGTCTAGGCTGAAATGCACAACACATTAAAAACAATCTTTGCTATATTAATGGATATTTTGGAACAGCTTTTTACTCTGGTGTGTGTTATTATATTTCTTTTCAGAAAAATAAAATTTTGACTTTAATTTAATTTATTTGACATTTTGGGTTGAGTAATTAAGAGCTTTATGAAAAAACATAATGCTCATCTAGCAGAGGAACTTAATCACATTTCTGTTAGGCTTTCTTTAAAAAAATAACCTCCCTGTTAAATAGATTACTGCTTTTTTAATTAGATGGTTTAATTACAGCTTGTTAATGGAAATATTACATAAATAGCTCTCAAAACCACACATGCTGCGCATTATCAGAAAAGAGGGAAGTTGCAGGTGTCCATAAAGGAATAACTTTCAATATGGATGAATGTAAAGAGAATAAACAGCCAGAACAAAACTGTTCCTGAATTGTGCAATGGCATCTTCCTGCGGGCAGCCATGGCAGTTGGGATGTGGTGACCCTACAGCAAGTTACCAACTTTGAAAAATTGTCTGTCAGAGTGTTTAAATTCCAAATTCCAGGATTTTCTGTGTGTTCCCTCTATGCTAATGTAAATCTGTAACTGTAGTTATTGATAATTTTATATATTAGTCCATCTAGCTGTGCTGTAGAGTCACATACAGCTTTAATATTGGAGTTTTGAGATCAGTATTTCAAGGTCTGTCTCTATTTTTCTGTGACTCCTCAAGTCACAACTATTACCATTAAAATGGGGAAAATAAATGGTATGGAAATGAGATCTATTCATTTTTCTATAGAGCTCCCAAAATTCCAGCTAAAAGTCTGAGTTGCTACATGTTTGCTGTTATACACAAACAGTAGTACTCCCATGAGTTTGTGCAGGTGTGTGGACACACACACATCATTGTGCTCTACATGTGTGCATTTGAATAAATATTCATTGGGCAGAACACCTATTGCTCCCTGTTAGACCTTTGAATACCAACCTTGAAGAATCAGAAAAGGGTCAGACACTTGAAGCACTATGGACCTGAATTTTGAGGTACTTTGAACAGGAGTAAAAAAAATGTGACCTCAAACTCTTTGTCACTTTGGTAATCCAGGCCTTTTAGGCAGATACATCCCTGCTTGGACAGGTGTGTGTATGTGTAAGCTCTAAGAAATGTGAACACATCCACATCCAGGTGTCTGTGCCCATATTTGCATGAGTTCACTCATCTCTACTTCCCAAAGAAATATGCAGTGCACCCACCATCACTACTATAGCTGGGATTGAAAACATATCACAATCTATAATTTATATAAACTCAGAAGGAATTAAGATTGTTTGGTAAGGTCTTTCAATACTGGAGAAAGAAGGTTAGTTGAGTTTGAGTATGTTTACTGGTTATGAATTTGGAGGGAAATATCTAAAGCTTCCCAGCCTACAGCAATGGGACAAATGAGACAGCAGTGGCTGGGTGCAAGAAAAAAAATTGAAACAAACTGCAGACCTGGAAAGATTTATACCAAAAGATGAGAGAATAAAGCATAATGGAATGCATCACCTAGTAAAGGTGTTTGCTTGGGGAATGCTTGGATTGTCTTAAAAAAAAAAATCTAAAAAATTTAATTTTGGGGTTTGGAGCAAGGAATATTTATAATTCTAATGAGTCATTTCTATTCATAGGCACACATAAAAATATAATTCTTTGTACCAACTCTGACTTCTTTACAAGGACTATATCTGCCCTAATGAAGATTATGGAATTTAGGCTTTATTCTACTTTTCTCTCTAAGAACTAAACTGTGTGGGTTGGATCAATAAAGGTTTGATGAATCACAGCCTTGATACATAACTTCTCTATACTCAGTGTAATAGGAAGTTTTACCTTGTTCAGCAGTTGGAAAGAGGGACTTAAAATTCTGATAAAGCCTCTGGCTGATGGAGAGCTTACTGGAGGGAATATTGGGTAATTTCTCATCTGCTTGGAGAGGCTTGGGATATAATTTCACATCATTAACAAACTTGCTGAGGGTACACTCTAACCCATCATCCAAACCATCAATGGCAATGTTAAACAGAATCAGACTCCTAACAACCCCTGGTTTGTACTGCATATTACTGTCCTTCAGCTAGACTTTGTGCCATTGATCGTGACCCTGTTCCTCTGTTACAACCCCTGTTCCTCTCTTAGCACTTTTTAAATCTTTCTGAACACAACTGAATGGCTAATCTCGTTCTTGGTGGGGCCTGGGGAGAGGGGGAGTGCAACATGTGTCTTATTTTGGTGTTTTTACAGCTGCAATGAATTGACAGCATCTGTTGAGAGACTGATCTAATCCAACAGATACGGGTTCAGAACACAGCTTTGCACTGCCCTAACCTGTGCTTCCACAGTACTCAGCAGCCCTCTTTAATCAGCTGACTTCTTAGAAAGAGCACTCTGCAAGGGCTAGGAATGTGCAATGTTAGCGCTGACAAGCTGTGAGAGACTGGAATGTTAATGGTTAATGATTCAAACAATTTCTGTGTACAGTAACCACCACTGGGGTGGTGGTGCAAGGGGGGGTGCACACCCATCACCAGTGGCTATGAACTGGGCATTGAGCCAGACAACAGAAGAGACCAATCCTGAGAGGTGGGATGGTGCTTTTTGTCATGCCACTGTCCTTACAAAAGTGGCTCGGCTTTGAAAACACCCCTTCAGGGAAGTACTGGGACATTCCTTTGAAAGCCTGACCGTATTCAACCCTTCTGATGGGCCACAATTAACACAACTACACTGGGGTGAGAGGAAACTGCTACTTAGAATGCCTCAAAGACTCCCAAAGTGTCCCATGATCTACAATATTTCATCACTCAATGTAAAACTACCTGTCCCAGAGGAAGACACCTGGGCACTCCCACCTATTCTGAGCATCTAATAACCCAGTGGACTTTGTGTTTTGTGGGCTTCTCCTGCCCCTGATGGATCAAGACTGCAATAATCAATGAATAATGGAAATTGCAGTAATCAAGTTTCATCACTGGATCCAAGGGTGGTGACTATGTAACTTTCTATCTTACTTCTTCCTTCCCTTCCCTTCCCTTCCCTTCCCTTCCCTTCCCTTCCCTTCCCTTCCCTTCCCTTTTTTTTTGGTTATTTTCATGCCTTCATATTGTTACATATCTAACATGGCTACATTTAAAAATTTTCCAGATACCTTATTCTACCTTTATGTTTGAAAGTTTGAAAGTAGTACTTCATTACTGAACCTCCCGAGGATTTTGTTGTTTCTCCTGCGCACTGCCCAGAGTAAATCAAGCAACCTTCCCCTAAACCCACCAAGTGGACGGGGGCATAACGCTCTCATGCTGGAAGAAGACAAGAAGCTCTGTGGTGGTGCAGCATTACCAGAGGCTTTGTGCTCATGCAAGAAGCCACTCCCTGTGTCTGACTAGAGAGCTCACTGACCTGGGTATGGTGCCTGCTGTCCCTCTCAGAGGTGTCCAAACCAAGCCAATAGCATTTGTGCTCGCAGTCTGCTTTGACTGATTGTCAGAGATAACCAGATGAAAGCCCTCAAAACAGCTGAGGAAAATAATTATATTAAAAAATGCGATTTCCTAGAGTATGAAGGGTTCTTTTAAAAAGAAAATGAAACCAAAACCAAACCAACAAACAAAATGCCCCACAATTAATAAAAAATTAATGTCTATCACAAAGAGATCTCTGACTGCAGCCAACTTCCATTTTAGGGGGATGGTGGAAAGTTGTTTCATGGTATCATTTTGAATGGAACAATTCCAGATGAAATTTGAGAATTACCTGAGAATTACCTGAGAATATTTATTATATATTATATAATATATATAATAATTATAATTAATAATTATATAATATATATTATAATAATATCAGTATTACCTGAGAATTTGGAAATCTGCAAGCTTTTATTTGTACCACTTCTAATGGAGATAATGTGTCTAGAGAGGCATACTTGTATTTCCCATTCCATTTCATGACCCTGCCAGTTCATTTGCTGTTTGTTAGGCAGGAATCCGTGTTCTGTCAGAAGTATATTTCTGTTCAGTACTCAGAAAACAGCTGGGCCATGCTTTTTGCCTGAAGAGACCCAATCCCAGATAGCTTAAACTTTTTCATCTCAAGTGTGGACTAATTTATTACTTCTCCTGTGTTCCTGAAACTACTGGGAAACTTCTGGCCTGGAGTGAAACTCTGCAGAAATCAAAATAACATTTTTCACAACCAGCAGATTAGATCAGTGCTCAGCGAACTGCACTGACCGCTAAATGGATTTTCAGTTGGAGTGTCAGGCAAGGCTTTGGACTTGCAATGATTTGCCTTAATGTCCTGTAATGTATTCCAGATTTGGGGGGAAGGGATGCTGTATGGCAGCTTGTAGGATTGCAGAGAACTTTATGTGCACAATGTTAGAGTTCATGCTTATTTGAAAAACTACTACAGATTTGATATCATAAAAGATCCCTAGATACCACAGGAAAAATGTAGATAGATTCTAATCAGAGTAAAGATTAGAGCTTATTGTATGGTAATGCAGATCCTTGGTAGAGTCAGCTTTTCCCTAAATCAAGAGTGCCTCAGCATGGACCCATGTGCTGAGGGCGTTATTCTTGAATCAGGACATCAGTAGTTTAACATACCATAACACTAAGAAATATAACCATGACGATCATTTTCTACTATATTAGTTGCCAGAAGCCTGTGCATCTTACAGGAAAAATGCCTGATATAAAGATTGTTACATTTAGATCTTCTGAGGATTTATAGGCTGGTGGTAAAGACTGCTCTTAGTGAGAAAAGAACTAGTACAAGTGGAAGCAATATTTGCCTTGGAGTAAAACCTGTTTTCACCTTAAAGAAAAACAAGAACAAAAAAGTAGGAAAATAACAGAGATATATGCTCACAGGTATACTGGAGGGAAAAGCTGAATCAAAGGAGCCAGGTTCCTTCATCTAGTTCAACTTCTGGTTTCATTTTGTTGCCAAGACTCTGATACCTCCAGATTTTGTCCACCAGGATTCTGTCAAGCAGCTGCTAAAAGACTATGGATGATTTTGATCATCTGTTTCATCTGAGTACCTGGCAAGATTGATTGTATAGCCCAGAAGGAACTGGGCTCAGGAAGAAGCACCATTATCTGTTGATAATCCCAGCACAAAAGTGTCCTCCAGAGATTTGCTGCAGCCACTCTCCTGGGCTTCTCTTTATTTTTACTCTGGCTTTTGTCACTGTTCCTGGCTGGCTGCTCTCCCTTGTGAGGTCCTCTGTAATTCTTGCTAGCTAGTAGAAAGTCCTGTCTTGCTTCATGTACCTGTCTCTTCATTGTGTTTTGCATCTCTGCTAGGAATGTGTCTCATCGTGCTTGTTTCTTCTTTCTCATTTTTCAAGTCTCTTATGAGACTTGTAGGTGAAAGCTGTGTTAATCTTTACAGCCTGGTTTAAAGTAACCAATATGTTATTTTCACTTCTGTCTCTCAATTTTTAATCCCAAGTGATTTTATAAAACAGTAGTTTTGAAAGGTGTTACACAGAACGAGTTTTGTTCTGTAGTTTTATTGCACACAGCAAATGCAACATATCCTTTGCTTTATGAAGTTCTTACTTTTTTTTCCACACCTCAAACAACATGACACCACCTTTGAAGTGGATAACAATAAAGGATTGACAATGATTTTGGTGATGACAGAGAGAGCGCTTCACCCCAGACTCTTTTTAAGTGATTCACATAATGTCTTCTTACCATTTCTCTAGGGAGGTACCCTAACACAAACTGGCTAAACCTGTACAGGAGAGTTGTCATGACCCAGAATTTATCTGTGGACCTCAGGGTCCCTTCCAGCCTTTTGAGTGGGGACTGTTGGTTGTACATTTTTCCCGTGGTCATCAGTAGTATCCTTCTTTAGAGAAAAGAGGAGTTGGCTGCTCACCCTGGCGTCATGCTAGAGCAGATGTACCAACCTATAAACCTTGTGCACAGGTACAAACAGCTGAAAACTAATCTGCAGTTTCAACAAGATTTTAACATAATATTTTAAATTAAAACCTTTTGGGTTTGGTCATATGTTTTTAAAAGGAGCTCTGAAGTAAAAGTGAAACCACTTTGGAAGAGTTTCTGTATTGAGTCCTACAAAAATGGGTAGAAAAGAATTCTGAAAATCCTTTCTGTCCATTCTGCATTCAGACCCAGGGTAAACTACCAGCCATTGTCCATCTGGCTGCAGTACTGAAGGAGAGAGACGTGAGAGCACTGCCCAGAGAAGCAGCTTTGAGCCTGCTTGGCATCCATGAGGGTTTCAGGCTCCAGACCTTCTGCTGTTTTCTATCAGGAACATTACTCATATCCTGCATGCTTCTTCTTCCACCTTCAATTTTATGTTCTTCAGATGCCAGTACCACTATCCTAAACCCAACCTTCCCAATCATTTAGATATCCTTCCCCTGAACTGCAGCAATTGCATAGTGCTTGGCTTTACTAGGTTTTGTGCAAACATATGCTAATTAATTATAACTAATCACACATACTCAGGGTTTTTAATCCTTTTTTTTTTTACACCTCAGATTCTCCAGATTCCTGATTTCTTGTTTGTGTATAAAATCTGTTTTCTAGTTAAGGAGGAGAATGACTGGGGAAAGGGGTACTCTGGTATAATAAACCACTTTTGTGTAATGAAAATTTTTTTTCACTTGCATCTTAAAATATTCAACATTCAAAACAGGATTGGGCTGAATAAATTACTTGGCTTCTCCCCAATGTCAACATTTTATATCAACTAACAGGGTCAGCTCTGTGTCTGCAGAGGTCTGGCTAACACCTCCAGTCCCTGCAGGATTGCAGGGTCCATTTCACAAGCCATAGGGCCAGCTTCTCTGTTGGACCCTGCTGCTTGCAGATGCCCCAGCAAAATCTCTCATGTGACACTCTCAAATCCAGCATCAGCAGAATCCAGATCTGAACACCAGGACTTTGCATGTTCAGGCTTGAGAGACAAAAGCAAAGATTGGCACTGACTCATCCTGGTATGTAAAAAAAAAAATACTTTCAAAGATTGGCACTGACTCATCCTGGTATGTAAAAAAAAAAAAAAAACTTTATCCTTAATCGAGTGTGAAAGCTAATTCAGAGAAAGTGTGTGACAGTAATGAAGTGGGAGAAATAGTTTCTAATTAGAATGTCAGCAAGATAACAAAAACCAAATCCTAAACTCCCCACCATTAAGGTTTCCCCACTGAGCCCTCCTGCTATTGTTCCTCTCTCTTTCTGATTGCTTTTTAATAACAGATTCTGTGTGGTCTTTGTAAATAATCCTCTCATTACAGGTTTGCTTGAAACATGCAATCAATTTATTAAGAAATTTTCCAGGAGAAATTAGCAGGTACAATAAAGTGTAATTATTCTGGCACTCATTCATTTTTAAAACCATAGGTTGACCAGGTGCCACTGTTGATTCTGCCAACCTCAACAATCAATTTGATGGCACCAGAATCACAGCCATATGCAGACTAATCCAGGCTGGACAGGCAGCAGCATTTTCAGGGAGACTGAAAAATTAGAAATTATCTGCATTTTTCTTCACAAATAGTAGTCTTTGAAACAACAAGAGGAATTGGATCTTTGATTAGGTAATTTTTCTATTATTGTTCATGTATGTTTGTGTTTGAATGTCTATGTATGTGTTCTACTATTGTTTATATATATGAGTGTCTATGTAGGTGTTTTTTGATCCCTGAAGAGAATTCCAATTATAGAACTCAAAAAAGTAAAATTGAGATGGAAGACAAAAATATATTATTTCTTTAGATTTAAGATTAACACATAAAAAATGAGGTAATAATTGGTGGACAGCTTCTTCCACCAAAAGGAAGACCAAAAGGAAGGAGGGAGAATGAGTTCAACTGTGCGGTGTGAGAGACCAAAGATAAAAGAATAATTTTGAGCATTTTCAGTAATATTTTAGGCACATTGTTTAAGATAAGCCGTGTGGGGGATTTGCTAATATCCAGTAGGTCTTCATTGGTAACTGAGAAATGAGCTTGGTGTACATGGGCTACTTTCTGGTTGACAGATGTGTTCACAAGAATGGCCAAGTATGACTGGGAGTAAATGGCTCTGACAGAAATACATGGGAATAGGAGAAGTCAGATATTCCCCATAGGATAGAAAATCCTTTCATGGCAGGACAAAGGCAAGCAAGAGAAATGCTTCTGGGTATTTGGAAGAGGAAGGCTTCTTTTTGAGAAGAAGAACAGGGCATTTTCAGAAAAGGGGTTGATGCCAAGGCTGTGAGCTTTGTTGTAGCTGTTCAATGAAGAAGAAGAAAATGGTATCTGTTGTCAGAGATACAAAATCCCTTGTTATCAGAAACATTGCATTTAATATATAACTAGAAAATTCAGAAAACAGGGTTTTCTTTCTTCTCTCTCTTTCACACACCCTTGCTCACCACCCCCCCCTTTTTATGGGATTTAAGCTAAAACCTGAGACGATGGAATGCAAACAGAAAAAAGGTCTTGGTGGTTTTTTCTGGATGCGCTGTCAGTAAAGTTGATGTTTTGGTTTCCAGCTTAAAATTAATTTCTTCAGCCTGGCAAAAATGTAACCTTGCCAAGTTTATGGAAAGTACCTCACTATTGCAGTGAGGTGCACTTACTATGCACCTCACTATTGCAGTAAAAAGTAGAGAGTAATCTGAAGTCAGCTGGTTACTACTGATGTTGCATTGCTGAGAAGACAAAAAAGATAACACTTCTGGCTTTGTCTGAATTGTTGACAATGTAATGGTTCCAGCCAGCTAATCAGAACTGACTCAGAAGACGTACTGAGAGCACATAATGGAAAGTACCATGGTTCACTTCTGCAATGTTGTTTCTCACAAACAGTCAGGTTTTAAAATGATGTAGAAATTAATAGCCTCAGAAACAACGTGACTGTGAGTATAAGCTCAGTGGAGTCAGCTGAAAAATGCTATTTCTGCCATTGCTTATTTTTCTCTCAAGGGTCTTCCTTATTTAAGGAGAAGGAATATTATCCTCTATCTTCTGTTGTTGTCAGTCACCTTGGCAACCCACAACACATAATTTTTCTGGTGAATACTGGTCAGAAGACATGTGCTTCAATAGGATAATTTTTGAATTAAAGGATATGAAAATCTTTTGAGTGTTTGTATCAGTGGTTTTGATCTTTTTTGAGAAGTTGTGCTCAAAGTGAGTAGCTGCCTACCAAACACTGAGGCTGTGCCTTATCTGTAGCATAAATGAGATGGTGGATTGCATGAGAGCTGCTAGCAGGGCCCTATGCAGGGAAGGCTGCTAGTCCTGAGGAGGGGTCATTTCACATGGCCAGCTCAAGTAGGAGATCCTTCAGATGTGTTACCTAGGATGCTAAAGTCCCACAAATATTTGTACAGTGTGCATGCACAGAACATTCTACAAATGCATATTGAAGACCAAAATGGGATGAATTAATTCTTACTGTTACAAGTACTACCTCCCTGGGGAGATTTAAAGCAGAAACTTGGAGGAGAAGCTGTTTAAATTTCAGCTTCTTGAGCTATCTAGTTCTGTTAATGGAAACTGTCAGTAGGAAACGCTAACATCAGGAGATGTAACCACACACCATCATATTGCACCTTTGCTGCTAGTACAGGCAGATCACTGCATCACTTTTGTTCATGGAAACCCCAATTCTTGCTAAGATTCCATGTCATTAAGGTTCAAAATGTGAAATTCACATATTTAAAAAGCGTGAGTGGGTTTAAGGAAAACACAGGCTAAATGAAAGCTACATCAAAGTCTTAGGTTCCATTAGCAGGAAAAAAATTGCTATTTCTATGTGCAAATATATTCTACATTTTCTTTTTTTAAAGCCAGGCTAGGTCTTCTGCTAAGATTTAATCTTGTCCTACTGTTCCTCTCATTAATACTGCTCTGTGCTCTAGGTCTAAATTAGGATTCACTCTGTTCAAAGGTTATTCTCATCTTCCTTGCACCTCTGTGGAGTGAACACTGCAAAGAGGGAGTTGCCTTTAAGCAGCTGATTCCCAAAGAGATTTATCAGGCCTCATTCTGGAAGAAGAAATTCCACAAGCATTCTTGCACTCACTCTTTCTCTCTAATATTCCTTTTACCCGACTTTCCCCTCAAAACAGCTACTCTTAATCCATCAATCCATCTGTCTGTTGATTAATGCTATCCATCTGTCCTTTCACTGTATCCATGTAACACATCCATGTATTAGTCACACACACAGGGACATCAGTCAAATTCTTCCCATCAGTGTTTCTATCAGTCAGCTTTTTCTGTTTGTTTTATCCAGTTAATATACTCATATTCATGCATAGTAAACTATTTTATCTTTACACACTACACATAACTGTACTTTTTTTTCCATGATTAACAGCAGTAGATATTAAAATATTCACTCAGCTAAAGTCAGAAAAAAAAAAATGAAGGATTTTTTAAATGTCTGAAAATAGAAATGCTTATAGCAATGAGAACTAAACAAAAATGCATCTGCTCACTGCTCACAATCCAGTATGAATCTTCTCTCATCTCTCTTCATTTTCCTAGCATAATTTTTAGGACTCTGACAAGGAACATACCACTTTTCAGCAGAGCAAAACAAAAGCAGAAGTTACACAAATATAGAACATAGCATGTCCTTTCCTGCTATCCAGCAATGGACACTTGGGACTATAACAGTGTAGGACTACAATATATGAAATTTCTGTTGATGGGAGAAGATCAAAAAAGAGAACGGGATGTTGTGTGCCTGAGAATGCGGGAGGACATGAACAAACACAGGAGTGCCAAGCTGGGCTGTATAGTTTCTATTATACATTTTACAAGATCTCACACAAAGCTGTGGAGATACCAGTGACCTTCTGTGCAGCCTTGCAAAACTGTCTGTTTTTTTCCATGCTGAGCTTGGGACAAAAGAAATGGTTTGAAAAAAACCTGAAGAAAATACCAATTTAGAGAAAAGAAATTATGACTAGATTGGAAGGTGAAAAGGATTTGCTCATAGCCTGATCCATTCAGCATAGCAATATAAAAGATGGAAAGGAAGAACTAATTCACTGTTTCAGAAGATGAAGGGATAAGAAGAAATAGTTGAAAACTGTGGAAAGGAAAAATTAAGGTTGATAGCAGCAAAAGAGTCTCAAATTAAATTCTTATGGTAGAGCCACTAGAATTAGATGTAGTGTTAAGGGAGAGGAAGAATTCACCTACTTAGTGAGAGAAATTGGACAATAATGGAAGACACACATAGGAAGAGGGCTCTGAGTATTCTAGGCACACTGATTGAAGTGCTTGCCAGTTCTTGGTGCTCCAGGTTTTTGTGCATTGGGATATGGAAGCCTGTTGGGATCCAAAGGGACCGTTCCATCGTACCACCAACTTCCTGGCTGTATATTTGGGCATGGTCCAGTGGGCAGAAACTGGTTTACATGCACATATCTTATCCTGGTTTTAAAGGACACGTCAGGCACAGGACACAGAGCACCCCAGCAGACTCAGGCCTGGTCCTACCAGGGGGGAAGCTGCCATCCTATGACACAGCAAGGTCCAGCTAGTAAATCTGGTAAGGAAATCATCTCACTTGACTGCAGGCATGAACACTGTGGATTCCTACAGATGTCATTGAGCTCCTGTGCAATCACAGGAGAGAAAGAGGCTCTCCTAGAGCACAGCTCATCTCCCACAGATGCAGAAGCCAGAAACAGGCTGGATGGATTCCTAGCATTTCTGTTTGTTTGACTGAGGGCAGCACCTGGGTAAGGAGCTCAGATTTGGCATGTACATAATATCTATTTAGGTTCAGTGAAATCAATCACGCTGCCAGCATCAGAGAGCATCCAGGTGGACAAGTCCAGAAGATCTCCTTTGTGGTCTTCAGGTCCATGATAGCCTCCTCCTTGGGTCTGAGTCGTGCTGCTTGGATTCCTCTCTGAACATTAGGAGCACTAGTCTGCACTAACGCAGAGCTGTGCCCTGAGAGAGTTGGAATCTAAGGTAAGAAGTTCCAGAAGAATAAAATGGAAAGCACTGAATGGAAGGCATAGATGTGAATGTAGTCACACTAAGAACAAGATTTATGATGATTTTCTTCAAGATTCACTTTGAAAATATTGTTGCAGAATATGAAGAAGGCTGAATGACTCTCCTAGCTTTTTTTATTCCTTCTTCACCATCTTGCAGTCTCTGCAGCCCAAGTGGAGGAATGGCTAAGATCCATCTTCTCCCAGTCAAAATTAGAATGTGGGTCATAATATGAATCAGGAAATGTGTTCAGGGTTATTGGGATGCTCTGAATTAGCAGCAAAGGATTTTTCTTTGATACTTTTTCTAAAGCATTTATTTCATTCTTCCTTTTATTTTTATTTTATTTTCTTTCTCTGTAAGGCTTCTGGTGCATTTGGACATTTGATTATGTATGAAGCCGTATATGATAGTTAATTAGCATTCAGGAGGAATACTTCAGTCTATGCATATTATTTGCACAGGTTTAGTATTCCTGATAAGACTTCTCAAATCAGACAAGCTGAATTTAACTTAATTAGACCTATGAGTACTCAAGGAGAAAGTAAAAGGGAGCTTGCCCAAGCTTTTGTACCATGGAAATGAGGAGAAGGTGTGTGAGGGCTAAGTGTGCAGGAGGGAAAATCACCCCCAGTCATAAAATAAAGAATACAAGAACAGAGAGATGTCATGAAATGCTTACAGCTATTCCTGAGCTTTCACTGTAGTAAAGAATGGGGAATGACAAATCTGTTTAGTCATATTCACCTAAGGAACAAACTAAGAATTTTATTGGATTATTTTTGGAAAGACAATTAAAGATGTAAGTGGACAAAAACACTTTAATTGCTAGCACCTCCAAAAGTATGCCTGAAAAATCTGCACTGTCATTGGAGCCAGCCCCTTGCATGTTTTTTTTTTCCTTTTCTTAAAATTAAGGCAAACAAAACCAGTGTAAATAGGACCGTGTTTCATTGTGACATGTTGTTTCATCAGCGTCAAAATGTTCCTGGAGAATATGTCAATTTTGATGAAATTTTCATTGAAAAGGGGTTGAAACAAATCACTTCAGCTGTCTTCTTGTATTTCTGTTATGTCAAAACATTTTGTTTTGCTAAGGTGAAAACATATCATTTTGACTACACCATTTTGATTAATTGTTTTTTGTTACACACATATTAATTTCTATTGGATTAACATGAGATTTTAAATAGCATATTGTACTGAAGATTGAAGATTATGTTACAGTGTTTTCACATTAATAGAATAAAATATTCTTATATAATTCAGTGGAATATTTCAGCATCAGCACATCTAAACAATTTTACAATACCAGAATATTTTGGTAGTTCCAAAAGCTTTATAAATTGGTGTAGCTTTCAGAAGTGTGGCGATAATACAGTTTTATTTGAAACCAAGAGAAAATAAATTTTTAAAAGCTGCCTCCTGCCACTAGAAGTCAAATGTACGAAGCACAACAGAATTCATCCTTTGAGATATGCTCCCACCTGCCATTTAGCCTTGAGGTAATTAAGTAGGGAATATGTGATGCAGAAGATATTAAATTCAGAGGTCAGTAGTGGAGTGCCTGGATACATGCTGCTGTTTATACATCTGGTCACCAGTTATTAGGATAGGACCTGTGCTCCCCTCTACTCAGGTAAATGCCTACTAAGAAAAATGGTTGTTAAGAGTGAGCATAGGATTCCCTGTAATGGGTTGCCTAGCCTGGACTGTTTGACATGTTCTGCTTCCAGCTGTATCAGACACCTGGGCAAACAAGATATGGAACTGAAATAGTTACAAATACTGATATAGCCAAAACCAGAAATATACACATGGGATTGATGGCTGAAGGATACAGGGAAAGAAAAGGAGAAAGTGGTAATGTTCCTGTTGAGTTTTCTCCACTGATTTTTTTTTCTTTTTCTCAGTTTACTTTAAAAATATATTTTATTAGTATAAAATAATGATCTTTAAATAATAATGATAACTGAATACTAAGACTAAAGTCTAATGCCTTTAATCACAAAAAATGATTTTTTTTAACCAAGCCCTTGATTAGTTCTTTCACTGTTATGTTTACTGCAGATCCACAGGTAGATTTTAAGATACACAAAGAGATTTCAAAGGCAGAGAGGCACACTCCTGAAAAACACTGACTAAGGAAGCCTATCTGAGAGAATCACTGTGTGGTCACCCTGTCTCCAAAGCTTTGTGTGAACATTCACTTGTCAAAGTAAAATATAGAAAATGCATCTTCACTTTCTGTGTCAACGCTCAGAAAAGTTACAAAAGCCTATAAAATGTGAAATATAGACATTACTCAATAAACTGGCAGATGCTCAACAAAACCCAGAAAATAGTCTTAACAACAATGCTTACTTTTTGAGGTTAACATTTTGCATGGATATTTCATCAAGATTGTACATTTAGGAAATATACAACTTGTGCTCATACATAAACTAGTGTGGTAATATGATAATAGTATAAAGGGAATTCTTGACCTCCAAAGATAGACAGTCTTGTGTCCTGAAACCTGAGAATGATGATATTTTATTTTTGATATATTTTCCTGGATAACAATCAGCAGATGCTAATTTTGTGCATATGCCTGCAAAATCCTTTCTTCAAATTTACAAAGCTTTTTCCTCATTGAGTGAAATAAAACAGTGAAACTGCAAGTTGCATAATAAGCAGATTAATTTTACTGATTGCTGTGTTGGAAAATAATGCCCTTTTTGTCTACTGCAAATCTGTTGCCTTTAAATGTCATTGAGGACTCCCCTCATGCATTTTGTGAATAAGCTGGGTTTCCTAATATAGGGCATGTTTATACACATGGATGTTGTCTTCTCAGCTTTCATCACTCACTACTAGCAATCATCATTAAATTGTTATAGGAGGGAATATGCTGCAAAAGGGAACTTCTTTGATGGTTTTGCTGTTTGCATGGCTGCCTGCCTGTCTCAGTTCTCTGTTGTGGCTTGACAAGCCTTCTGCAGGAAACACTTTGCCCAGCACTTTTTGTGTACCCAGTATTTTCATCCCTTTTTCACCTGGTCTTCCCAGAGAAGCAGCAGTCTCTGCCTTATGATTCCTTAAGACACCTGGGCAAAAAGAGAGAGTATGCCTTTAATGATGACAGACACTCAAATGTTTAAATCTGAGATTCCATCACTGAGTGAATTTTACTAATTTAAAAAAAAAATCCAATAGAATACAATACAACAGCCCAGTCATAACCCCCACTGTAGTTGATAAAAATTTGATTTCTATCGGGAGTGGAGAATTAATTAGCATCCCTACTCCTTCTACAAAATGTGAATAAAAGTTAGCTATTTAGAATTGGAGCAGAATAATTGCCTTATTCCAACTAACAAGAGTGGAAAAACCCCAAAACAACATAATGAGGAATTTGAGGTAAGGAATAATGAATGGATTTAGTTGCTCTCAGAATAGACTCCTAAAAATGATAATAAATTTGAAATAAGAAAGTTTCAAGTTTGCTAAGCTTCTTGTTTCTACTGTCCCAGTGAGGAACTGTGTGTGTTATGTGGTGTTTCCAAGTCTTTCATCTGTAAGAGAGGAAGTCTTTAGTATAGATTTAGCTGTGTAGAAAATATAGCAGATACAGCAATCTGCTAAAGTAATTAAACATACATACCAGTGGATTTTAAAGGAAAAAAGAATTCCAAAACTACAAAAAAAAACCCCTCCCAAATCAAAATGAAACACCAACAAAACCCCAAACAAATTCCCAAACAAACAAACAAAAAAAAACCCAACCAAACAAGAAAAACCCCAAAAACCAAAAAACAAAAAAACTCCAAAGAAAATCAAACATCAAACCTAGACACTTAGAGGAGTCCCTTTTAGGAGAAGAAAGGGTGGGGAGGCTGAGCTGAGAAGGTGGTGGAAGATCAGTACACTCAGCCTGAGGTGAGCTCAGGTTTTACTGACACCAGCACTTGTTTGAGAAAGTGTCCTGCTGGGCCTGGCTGGATGGAGTGCAGCACTGCTGCAGGCAATAGATCTTTGCTTAGAGGCACTTGGAGAAGAACCTGATAAGATATGATGCTATAAACTCTGCCTCTGACCCTTTTCTGCAGGTTTCCAAAGCTCTTACCTGGGCAAAGTGTTTCAGACATGCTGAAGTAGTACCCCAGCTAAATCTAAGCCTTTGACCTGAGAGATCTCCTGGATTAACCATGTAGCCTGAGTGGCCTGCTAGACAGGATTTTATTTTAGATGTTCAAAGCTCAGGCTAACAAGGTCAGGAAGTGTGAGTTTATGGGGGTATTATCACTTATTATCACTGAATGCAGAGGTAAATTCTACAGTTAATTTTCTTTGTAAGTTGATGATATTAATAATGCAGGAGATGTACCCAAAGAGATGCAGCATTAGAAAATCATTATTTGCTCAGAAAAGGGACTATTTGAGCAGTAAGGACAAACAAAGGGGAAGTGAGCAGCTCCTGTGCTGAGCTTCCCTCTGCTTGCTGCTGTGCCACCCTAAGGGAGGAGCAGGACTGAGACTGGAATAAACCGTCTCCACTGCTGCTATTGAAAATCCTTCTCCATATGCATAGAAAAGCATAAACTTTGATGCCTTTAGGCCTTTCTTGGCACTAAGTAGTTCATGTGTCCTGCCATAACAAGGAGCATGGCATGTTTGCTCAGATTAGCAGCTCAGTGTCAGGGAAAAGGACATAATACCAAGCCCTGGGGCTAGAGGTAAGTTTGTGCTGCTCTCTGAGGAGACCTTTCTAACATGCTGTGGTTTTTTAAAGAAGAAAGGCTAAAGATTCTGGTTTGCATTCTCTCTTTGTACAATGAGATATAGTTAAAAGGAAAGCCTGCCTAAAGGAGGAGTGATGAGCCTGGCCATGTGAGGGCAGAGGCCTGAGCATTCTGGAGTCCAGGCTCTGCTAAAAGGACATCGGGTAATTTAGCATGATCTGCTGTACCAAGTTGCCTCCAGAGTCCCTGCTGCCCCTTCTGTATCACCAACAGTATGACTCATGAAATAACCCTTTCTTCAATCCTTTTGAACTCCTGTCTTCCTCAAATCTCTTCCTTAATTCCCTTCCCTGTCTCTGTGCATTTGGGTATGAATCTTGGCCCTTTGGCCCTGCCTAAATGACTATTTGCCAGCTATTTGGAGAATGGAGCATGGTACAGTTATAAGCATGGTATTTCACTGCTGTATAAGGTAAAAATTAAACCTTTTTGGGTGAGAAAAATAGATTTGAATCTGATGAAATTCAATGAATGGCTGTTTTTCTTGTAGTAATTTTGTATTAAATATGTAATAGCAAAGGAAAACCCTTTTCTGCCAAAGCAACATGAACATGCATCATGAAATTATTATGGTTAGGAAATCTTCTTTGAATGGGTCAATTTCTTCAGATAACTGATAAATTTATCCAGCTCTACAGTTTTCAGTTTTTATGGGCAGCTGTCCATATTGTATGTATAAAAATCAACTAAGAAGGTGGAAAAAAGAGAAAATCCTCTGAAATACCTAACCGAGGATTCAAAATTTGAAGATGGGGAAAAAAAACCCTCCAGTCATACAGACTAGGACATTGTTTAATACCTTAATATGGGTCATTATCTGGAAGTACATTAAATCAGGAAAATGAATGTTAGACACCCACAGAAATCTTCAGGCCTTACCACATGGCCCATCCATGGCTGCCAGTATTCACCCACATCTAGATTAACTTTTGGCAGTACCTTACATGCTTCAGGATAATAGCAACTGGAAGATGAACAGCCTGCTTGAAAGGATGTGTCCTTGTCCTTTCCTTTGGCGTCTATTGTCAGAAGGAGTTGGCAGTTACATTTTCTGTGAGAAATCTTAGCAATTGATACTCCTCTGTGCTACCAGCTCAGCTCTTCGTGTTGCCCATGTGTTCTCTAAAATTTAGGATGGAACTGCTTGGAAGAAACAAATACTCCTCCAAAATTTGAACTTCTGCTCTGCTTGTAGAAAAAGCAAGTGTGTTAACAAGTACAGTTGCTGTTGGATTTGAGGGGTTCTTGCAAAATAACTCTAAGAATGAGTTTCTCTCAACCCATGATCCATATTCAAACTACCCGTGGAGACCACTGTTTTATCACAGTGAATGGAACTTTTTCCATTTTTGTTGATATATTTTTCAGTCTGTGTTTTAGTTACCATGCTTATCCAATACAGAGGCATTTTCCTTTGAAATGTTAGCAATTCACTTCACTGAGGCATTCTTTCTGGACTCTTGTGTATGATAGAATCAGTAATTTTTGGGTTCTTTTGAGAATGAGAGCCCAAGTGCTGTAAACAGCCATTAAATTTCTCCTTTTACTAAAAAGCATGAGACAGCTGCTCTGAAAAGTATGAGCAAAACACGCAGTCTACAATAGTTCTGCACAGTCAGGTAGGGAGGAAAAACAATTCCTTGCTTTGCCTGTACATAGACACACAGTGCAATGTTGCATCTTCAGCTGCCTGAAACAAATGAATCCTCAATATGACCTGAAAGCTGGTGACAGGGAGAAAGCCTCCAGAAAGAGTAGTTAATCTTCGGCTTCTATTAAGGGTAAGTCACATTCTGGCAGAGGGATGGATTCTTCTCTCTAGTCCCAGTGGTGGAAGCCCTGACAGTCTAGGACCACAATGCTGTGACCTAGTTCTTCAAATAGTTCAGTATAACTTCTCCCATGAAAAGAAAAGCAGAAAAAATCAGTACAGGGATTGTTAGGGGAGTGGGAGATGGATTTCTTACCAAGTAAATGGACGATTATCAAAAAAGTTTTCACAACAACCTGACCACAAACACTTGCACCATAAATAGCTAAGGGGAGTGAGCCAAATCCAAGTGTCAGGGCTTTATAGGAAGTGATGGCACACTAGGATAAATCCAAACCTTTTGTTTCCCTTTCATGCTTCACAAGGGTTTCTTCTAAAGATAAGCACCTACAGAACCAGCTGGGGCTGGGAACGACACCTGTTGCAATGAATATGGGCGCCATTTGTAATTAGCGGCAAGCAGAAACATGTGAAAGAAGATAAGAAACTAATGAAAGTGTCAAGCAAATACTTCAACTCTAGCAAAGATGAGCTGATGAGAAATTTTATTTATTTATTTTTAAATTTGGGTTCAGACTGATTCTTCTTTGTGAATCTGTAGACTTGCTCTTATGCTAGATGCAAAAGGAAAGAGAAGAAGTATTAGTATAAGAAAACTCTGTTGTTTTTGCAGCATAACAGGTTGTGGTCTCTCTGATTTGATGAAACTGATATGTTTTTCCTCATTTTGACAACATCTCATCTGATTAGAGCCTAACAACATGGTAATGGCCTTTACCAGCTGAAACAATTGTTAAACAAAAATAAAAGTTGAGAATGTCAAGAAGGGTGGATGACAGGTAACAGCAGGAGTGATGGGTGAAAAAATGCTTAACAAACTGGCCTCTGGACACGAATTTGCTTTTAAACAACAGCTTAAAAAGGAGTCGAGATGCAAAATGCTTCTGATTTTCTCCAAAATAATTCACATTATATAACCCAGAGAAATATAGGAATGCATAGCAGCAAATTGCTATTTTATCTCCCAAGAGGTTGCATTTGGAAAAAAGGAAAGCATGGAAATAAACAAAGAACATGGAACAATTCTGACTTAATATTGAATCTAGCACAGAAATGTTGGGCTGTTTTATTTTTTTTTCCTTAAATTTGAAAAAGTGTGACCATCTACATATCTTTTTTTGGCATGTTTACATTTTCTGAAGGATGAGTTCAGCGTACAAGAATTTAAATATCTCCTTTTCATGTCATTATCTATTTCTCTAGACGTTAGGATCTGGCAATGTGAAGCTGTAAGCAACGTGTCTAGCACCTCTGTCAGGTGTAGCTCTGCTTCCCCGTCTTCCTGGAGAATTATATATATCATTCAGGAACATCCTCACCATTTTCAATGCTATCTCTAGCATAAAAGGAAGTATATGTTATCCAGTCCTAACAATGCTGAATTATTAAGTTTTCTATAACAAAGCTTCAGTAGACTGGAGTATTTTGAGATCTTCATGAGGGAGGATTGCTCTTTCTGCCTGTTCACCTGGGAAATATTCTCTCCTTAACTTGCTAGTTATCTGCTCTAAAATATCTGCATTCATTGCAGCAAAAGCAAAGGTTTGCCTTCCTACTCAAGGAATTGAAAGCACCCTAAAACATAAATGGCTAAATTTCATCAGCCTTTTTTAAGGGAGCAATTTATTATCTCTGTCAGAGAAAAGTGAAGTAGAGTCATGACATTTTAGGAAGCCCATTTTCTTCCTCAGGAGGCAACAGGCGTCCTACATTTCCCAACAAGTCACTTATGGCTAGCACTGGAATTAGCTAACAGTAAGGCAACTGTGTTCTTTGACAACTGAAATATCAGGTTAACTTACACTTTAAAACACCAAGGATATTTTGAGCTAATTTTCCATTCAATAGCATCCCTTAGAGATAAAGTGTTCACAGCAATCTATCTCCTTCAAATAAAATAAATTCCAAAATGAATGTATGCCTGTTAATTGTGCACAGGTACCAACTGTACAGTTCACCATTTATTTTGTACATGCAGAAAATGATGAAAATTATGCTACTTTTATTAGGAAAGCTTCAAAAGTGTGAGTCTTCAATGCATCAAAACAAAGCTGGGATGAAATTACTTTGCCTGATTCTTCACTACTTTGCACTGGTGCATCTTCATTGACATCTGTGTTATTGCAGGGACAGACAAGTACTCCAAGGCACGGGGAAGGCACAACCTAATGTTCCCTGTCACAAGTCATGTTTTCTGAGCAAGATGCAATGGAGAGAGTAAACATTGCTTAAAACTAGCTCGCCACAATTTCCTTCACTTTCTCTTGCTCAGCTGCCTGAAATTCATGATTGTTTTATCTTTCATCCAGAAGTCACTCACATTTCAGTACCTGAATTAGTAGGGTGGTGGGATTTGTTTATATTGCAGCTGGTGCTCCGGTGAATTTGCCTGTGGTTGACTTGATGGCCAGCTTTGCTCTGAACTGAATGTCATTGATAACAGCAAGTGACAATCTTGCCATTACAACAACTTGATAAATTGACCAGGCTTCAAAATAAATCAGTTTCACCTGCTACAAAATGTGACAGGCTTTCTGGTCTAAATCCCCAGGGTCAAACATTTCTGACAGAGATCTCAAAGCACACGAGCTGCCAGGCAGGTCAGGCTTTTGATGGAGAAGACATTTGCAGTCCAGAAGAATGAAGGTGTGGAGTGGTGGAATCTCCCCTCTCTTCAAGGCAGTATTTGACCTGCTCTTTTGTGCTGCTTTTAGAAAAAATCAATTCTCATGCCCATGAGTCCTGTGTTAAATAACTCATTGCACCTCACTGCCATGCGCAATGCTCACATCAGTGACACTCATCAGGAAATATAGGTTTCTTGAGGAGTTCTAGGGTGGTTTCATTTGAGTTTGGATTAAGATGTCGTGTAGCAAAAATGAATGGAATGGGCTGTTTCTGTGTGCAATATTCTGTGTTTGGTATGTGGAGATGCCTCTCTATAGACATGCCCTGGTGGGCTTACTCTATATGGCATGACCCTGCTCTCTCTTGCACTGCTAGAGAGGACTAATGATGACACAGATGTCATCATTGTCAGACATACTATTATGCATATTTTTGTTGGCTTTGGGACTTTTTCTGCTTTTTTTTGTTAAGAAAGGAAATCAGGATTTTTTTCTCAAAAAAATTTTTTTAAATTATTATTTTATAGGAGAAGTTTATAATTATGCAAATGAATGTTCAGATATCTTTATGGAACTATGTCTCTTCTTATTTCACTCTAAGCATATAAAACAAATTATTGCAGTTCTCACCAAAAAACACAACTCCACTGGTAAGATTTCTAGGAGTCCTCCAGGCTTTATTCTGATTTTACAGTCATTTTGTGAGGTTCGATATTTAGAAAGTTACAGCAATTTCTGTTCCATTTTGTACCAGGGAGGAGAGTGCAATTTCATTTGTACATCTAAAAGATTGCTCTGTGACTCCAATCCAGTCATACTCAGCTTCCTTTAGAGGATATTGAGACAAATGGACACTTCCAGATCCCGAGTCAGGTGCTTACTGCACAATGTCTGAATCCAAATCCGCACCTCAGGCTTATGCCGGCACAGCTGTGTAGATCTGGGCTGGAGAGAAGAGAAATCCCAGGCAGATTTAGCTATGCTAACATTCATCCTACTGTTGATCTAGTTATCTCAGCAAATCCTGGTTTTTCTGCTAGCACAATAGGCAGCTGTGCTGTTACTAAGGTGTGTGCCCTTTTGCAGGAACCCTTTCCCTCATGTTAAAAGTAATGCACTCTTGGGGCTGGCTTTGAAATAGCAATACAGCTCAGTAAAAGGACATCACAAAACTGTAAGTAAAGGAAACCTTGATTCCTCCAGGCAGTGATTTTTTTTATGGCTTTTTTCTCTTTCTATTCTTCTTGGCTTTTGTTTCTGATATGAAGAGAACTGGATTAATATGGGGAGAAATGGATCAGAAGCACCTGGGGAAAGTAGCATTCAGCTTTTTCCATACCTGTAGCAATTTTTATCTGCTCTTAGACATTTGCATGAGAAATATAATATTTACATAGAATACAACTGACTTTTTTTTATATTTGCAAAGAAACGTGCATTGATGATATTTTTTCATTAAAAATGCCTCAGATATTTATGAGAAACACAACTGATAAGCATCTATAATACTTAGAAATAATTGATTTGAATGCTTATAATTTTAAGATTTTAAAATCATAATAGAAATATTAATATAAAGTAATATTCTCCACTTTGATCAGCTCTCAAAAAAAAATTCAAATACATAATGAAGATCTATTTCTAGCAGAAGTTTAATGTACAATATCCAAAACCACTGAATTATCAGGGAACAGAAAAAAATTTGTATTATTTATGTAGTACTGGAGATGACCAATACATGCTGCTTAAAACAATGTATAATTTTTAACATATTCATTAGCTGAAATTTTTTCATTAGAACTCATCTTCAAAATACATGCAAACATTTAAACACAGAATGGGAAGGGACCCCAAGAGACCCAAATGCCTCTTTGCTTTATTTCATGGTAAATATCCTATGAACACCCCTACTGGATATTTGTACAATCTATTCTTACAAAGCTCCTGGGAAATATCTCTTGCAGCAATCCCTACAGAGTCTATTCCCATGCCTCACCCTGGTTTGGATTTTTCTTAATATTTAACTAGGAGAATCAGAATTTTCAAACCATATAACATTCCTACAAATTCCTCTTTTGTTTTCTATCCTTACTGTCTCCAGAAGAGCAATTGATTTGCCTTTTTATAGCAACCAGTTGTGAAATGGAAGGTTGTTACCCTGTCTCCCATTAGCCTTTTCTTTCTTAGCCTGAACAGCTCCCTTTCTCTGTAGGTTACATCTGTTCATCCTCTTATCTTTCTTGTTGCTTTTCTTTCTATAGCAGTTTCCTTTTGTCTTTCTCAATACCAGCCATCCAAAACCAGAGGTAATAATTTGTGCTTTGGTACCAGCATGAGCTGTGACTGTGGTTTCTTCTGCTCAGTGCTCCTGTGTAACCGGGTCTGGTGTGACATCTTCTCTTTCTGCAACAGCATCCTCCTAATTTTGGCACAAGCAATTTGTGGGGTGCTGCACTCACTGGTTATCCTCTGTGCAGTCATTTGTCCACTTGGTTTTCTTTGGGCTTTTTTGTTTGGGCTATTGAACTTCATTTTATGGATTTCCAGAGTGGCTTTCCAATTTTTCAATATGCTTTATTTTCAATCCTGTCTTCCAAAGAGCTTGCAATCTTGTCCAGCTTGCTTTTTACACTTAAACCACCGCGCCCCCCCCCCCCCCCCCAAACTGAAATAAAACAACTTTGTTCTGGTCCATTAAAATAATGAATAAAACCAAAGCCAGACCAAATGCCTGTGGTATAGCACTTAAGAATTCTCTCCAGCTTGATCAGGAGTCAACTATTCTAACTGTAGTTGTGCATCCATAAGAATACATTTCCCTGGTTTGCTTATTAGACTCTTTTCTAATATTGAGGAAATGGAAATGACCTAAGATTTATGTCTTACAGGAGGGTCTTGACTATAGACTCACTTGAGAGTTGGTGTCTTCTTTGGACTTTAGATATTTGCTTTTATGATATACTTGTTTTCATTTAACAGTGCAAGGATAACAGGACTTGTTTGTGTTTTTACAGCAGGTTTGGATCTGTTCTTAGAACTAGTGATTTTTTTTACTTCAGTGATGTTTAGGTTCAGCTTATCTTTGTGGCTCTGGTTTGGTTTTATTTTATCTGATGGATTCTACGAATCCTAGAGAATAATATGTATTTTTTAAAAAATTATAAGCAGGTGCACACTTATCAAAAAAATCCAAACAAGAAAACAATCCAACCTCCCAAAAATTTTAATTTGAGGAAAAGAGACATATCATAACTTTGAAACACATTAGGAATATTCGTTTTTTTTCTATTAAAACATCTCACATCTATTGATGCTTCTATAGCTGCTTTGACATGTAACACAAGGGCCCAACACACTTGTCAGGCTTCACTATGTCTCAGAAACAAACCTTTCATGTATTGAAAACGTGTATCATCTATTTCTGTTATTGTAAGGGTCTTCCATTATTCTCAGAAAAGCAAACTTGCAATTGAAAAGGATACATTCATTAGCATGAACTTCAAATCACTATTGTTTTCTAATTGTCCTTTAAAAAAAAAATTATTTTATTTTCTGAGGCTGGGTCACAAATATAGTTTTATCTAGGGCTGGGACATTTTATGCAGGCAAGTTCAGCCCAGCTGTGAGAGAACATTTAGCAATGGATTTGCATAAATGAGCTTGCCTCCAGGACCACTCTCTATCTCCACACTCATTCTTCCTGCTTCTGTTCATTATCTCAAATTTTCAGCAAGTCTTCTAAATCCTGCCAGGCATGGTCTAAAAGTCTTGTGGGATTGACGGTTTCCTTGAGAAGTAAGAAACGTGGGAAGAGGAAACTGAAGTTTCTGGTATGCTGGAAAGCTGGGGAAGAACATGCAAAATCTGAAAGTGATGATAGAATTGAATCCCTGCAGGGCACGTGGAGACAGGGAGTGGGTGAGGCCAACTCCTCTCTGCTGGGGCTATTTGAAAGCACCTCTCCTTTCCGAGCCCTTACAGCAGTCCCTGAGCCGTCTCTGCTAGCGTGGGCATGCCTGCTCTGAGTGAAGCCAAAGCCGTACAGAAATGTCATCTCCGATGGCATACCAGTGTCCTGACACAATTACAGAGCCTGGCCCCAGGGGAGAGCTTGTTGGGTGCTCACTTGAAGATCACAGCCCTGCACTACCTTGTACAGCAAGGGCATGCTGCCAGGAGGGCTGAGTGCTGCAAGACAGAAAGTGCTGTGGGAGCTCTGGGAGCAGAGCAGGGTAATATGTTGAGAGGAGAGCAAGGTAGAGAAAAGAAAGGCACTCATAGTGTAGGTGTATACTGAAGATTCATATTCACCATTTTTTCCTGAAGGCTTTTATTAATTCTTTTAAATTCCATTGAAATTTAATATGCATATGGGGAATATTCACATTTGTGCACTGACTAGGTGTCTTGCAAAAGGATGAGAAGTTGTACATTCTGTTTCTTCATATAGATTTATTTTAAAAGCATTTTCCCACTCTACTTTAAATATAAAGGTCTATTAGTATCACACTGCCTGATGTCTATTACAAACATAACTGTCTATTAGCATTGCATTACATGATGTATATATGTGGATGCACTTATAAAAGTGCATGCTTGTCTATGAGTATCGATACAGATCTACATGCCTCTCTCTCAACAGTCTCACTATACACACTGCATCATTACAAAAATATTTTATATGTTTTTAGATAAAAGTTGTCATGTAAATCTAGGATTTTATTATTCCTCTTTAAAGTAAACAATGTGAAATATATGTTTACATTTCAGAGATGTGCCTTGAAATCTGCAGAACTGAAGGGGCAGGGGAGAAATTCCTCCTCCCAATTCTACCTTGCTTTAAAAGGTGCTACACTCTTAAAAGTCTTTTTAAGATGTCATATAGGTGATAGGAGTGCACACAGACACACATCTACAAAGTCAATAGGCCCCATATCAAACAAGCCATGCTGTCCATAGCTAGTGTGAACTACATATTTTAAAAAATGACTGTCTATGGATGAGAAGAAATTTTCATTAAGATTTATTTTATAATCCCTAATTGCTGTAATATCTACTTGTTTATATTCTCCAGCTCAGCAGGATATAATTTTTTGTGATCCAGTGGTATTGACTAGACCCTAATATGTTGGAGAAAAAAATGTGGTTTGTGCCACTAAGTAAATTGGAGACTTCTGCAGCAGCTGGAAGCTAACACCTGAAGCCATCTGAACGGCATGATTTCCTGTTGCTTGTAGGACTGATTCTTCTCCTCACAGAGGAAATATGAACACTCAATATGCATTGCACATCAAGTAATTTTTCTGTTTATCTTCTCTAACTGTTGCATCACATTTTTAATTTTCCTCTCTTTGTAATTTAGTCTAAATAAAGGCTCTGGTATTAAATTAATTTTTTTGAGAGAAAAATAAGCCCTACAAAATCAGAGACATGAATTGCCCACTGTCTAATCAATTTCATAACTCTTTTTTTTTTGTTAGCTTGCTCCTTGAATGAAATTATCATTTTCAGATGAGAGACATATTAGAGTCCAGGTTGTTAAGCCTGCTAAATCTTGTCTCATAGCAGGACTGAGTGGGATTTTCATAAATGCATTTGGTTCTTTGACTTGCACTAATGCACAATGTTTTTTTTTTTTTTTCCCTAAGCATTTTCCTGTGAGGTCCTGGAGAATATTGCAAAGAAAGAAGCTTTTATGTATTTTTTTAAAGAAACTCTTTCTGCTGTAAGGAAAGACTACCTACAGCTGGACACAGCTGTGAGAACAAGTATTTATACCATACTGAGAACATAAAGCTGTCCCTATGGGATAGTTCTTTCCAAGGCTCCCATGATGAGAAGACCTTGTAAGGTCCAGGAAAGCAGGCATAGAAAACATTAATATGTGTGAAATTGCCAGGTAAAGCAGAGACATCAATCACTGCTCTATTCCTCAGAAAGCTTCTCAGGTGTGGTAACTCAGAACTATCCCTTGATGTTTATATGAATCCAAGCCATCATTGCTGATACGGAGCTACACACATGAATTACTATCAAGACTATTTTATTTTCTGTAGAATGTAATAGCACAGAATTTATTTAGCTCATTGTCTCATATGGGCTGTTCTTCTTTCTTAATTTTTGCAAGTTCATGACTGAGACCCAGTCTAAGGCATGTGGAAATCTGGTCTCAGGGTGAAGTCTACTTTACAGAGAGATGATGATGAGAATTTTCTGGTAAGCAGGGTAGATAAAAACAGCTGAATGGCAAGAGAGCTTCGTTCACAATATCATTAAAGTTGTAATTGTTCTATAATTGATGATCTTTGGTCCTTGCAAAAGTGAATGCAGAGAAAAAGAGCATTAAGGGAACACAGTGAATGGGCTCCATAAACACAGAGGAACTGCATAAGTGGAAAAGCTTATAAAATGCCCCTGTAACTGTACAGGTTATGCCCAGGTGTTGTTGTGTTTCAAAGAGAGATGGACTCATCTGGACAGTATTACTGAGATTTTTTTTTTCAAGCAATTTTTTGCATCCTGTTTTAAATGAGAATGGATTATCCTCTTCTTTTTTCTCCATAGCTAAATGTTTTTGTTCTCCCTCCTTAAATATCTTAATTTTTCATAACCCTCCATGGATCTTACTCTCACTGCAGCACAGAACTAGGACTTGTTTCTATCTCCAATACCTTCTTCCATGGAAAGCGCAGTTAAAAAGTCCCAGGCAATGTGCTTAATGCTCCCCAGTGACTGAGTCAGTTGAATGATTCCTTACATGTATGCAACCTTTCCCCACACAACACATTTGTGTCATGGACTGGGCTCACAGGTTTTGGTTTTGTTTCTGGTTTTGTTTCAGCAGTGACACATTTTTGCCTTTGGGATTTTGCCACAGCTGCTGAGTGACAAAGAAAATAAATCCACCTGGCTGAGCTATTCACCAGCTTTTTTTTCTGCCTCTCTTTAATGTGGGGCAGCTGTGCTGCCTTATTCTCTGCAGCTGACTGTCCTTCTCTGCCCACCTTATAAAACATGGAAAAATCACCCTTCCCCTATCCAGCTGCCTGGCTGAGGAAATGCTTTAAAGGGCAAAATTGCAGCTCCTTCAAACAGTGATTCACAGAAGAACTTGAGCTTTGATTTATAATTAGAGCTCTGAAAACCTTTCATTGCAAAGCTGGTAAGAGCTAGGGAAAAAGCTGTCCTCACCTGTTTTGTATCTCACTTCATTATAAATCTGGTTCATGTCTGTCCTCTGCCTCTGTGTTTGCCAAGGTTTTGATGGTGCTGGTGTAAAACAGTTTCAAAGGGAAATTTTAAGGCAAAAGGAACGGGAAATATCCTCTTTCTCCATAATTTCAGGACAGGGATTTTTGCTTCCTCTGAAACTGTTAGGTTGTTGACTTTTGTATGACTTTGAAATGCGCAAAGTTTGTTCTCACTTTTGTCTTCTCCCCTCCTTTTCTCATTCCCTCTCCTGCAATAACAACAAATGATATTTCTTCTTTTCACAACCCTGGTGACTTTGGGAGTTTCACATGGACACAGGTTGAATGACAGTCTGTTCACAAGACAATCCTCTGTGATTTTGCTCATGATATGCTCTTATGCAGAAGAGCAAGCCAGCAAAGAAGAACTCTCGCTGCTGTGAAAACACTTGAGTTCCTTCTTGGCTTCAGTCCCTTGAAAGACAGAGTTCACCCAAAAGTAAAAGCTGACCTGTGGAGGATAATTTTTTTTTTAAAATAAAAGGATGAGCATAAGCCTTAAATGAATCTTTGTACAACCCTCCCCTGTGAATCTTCGTACATCTTGATATTTGTTTTCTGTTTTTCTCTTCATAGTTTTCTCTTCATAGTTTTCTCCCTCTCTTCCTTTTCTCTTGCTCTCTCCTTGTGGTAGCCCTACCCCAAAAAAGGTCTTGGGCTCCTCAGTATGCCTTTTCTCCTTTGGAAAAAAGGATCTCTCCTCGAATCTCACATAAAAAACAGTTGCAGAAATGTGTGATCTCTCAACATCCAGAGGCAGAAGCTGTGAGGAGAAACATGGATTTGAAAGGAAATGAATGTATTAGTTCTGTGTCACTTTGAATCAGCAATGCTGTCTATGCCTACATGCCTATGCATAGATTGAAAGCTCTAAAGCTTGCTTTCAATCCCTGAACCCCCTGAATTTGTACTTGTAGCATACACTGTATGTATGCCACACTTTGTATGTATGACACGCTTTGTCAAGCCTCTCCAGGAGAGATGAGTTTCTAGTGCTAGCACTGATCCTGTACCATGGTGTCACATGCAATGCCATGCTCAGCTTATCCTGTTGAGAAGGAAAAGAATTCTACACAGCTAGTATAACTCTATCAAGTTTATCTTACCACTTCTAGTAACTAGTTCTGAAGTTTTGGAGGCCAATATATGTGATTAATGCACACACAAAGTGTATCTTCTTTTTTGTCAGTAGTTGAATTTGGTTTTCCTTTTATTTTTTTTTGTTATAACATGTGGCTGGATGTCACAGGTAATAATCAGGATGATAAATAATGATAGGATATTGCTTTAGTTTAGTACTTTGAGAAGATTAAGAGGGCAGCAGTTTGTAATTTTCTCAGTCATGTTCCATGCATAGTTATACTGGAATTATTACAATGCGTGATGTGATTTTGATCATTTATCCAAGACCTCATGGCACATGGAAACAAAAATTTGCAAGTAGCTACTGTATTTTGAGTCAGTTTTTAGTATGCAGGTGATAAGAAAACATATTTCAATAGTTTAAATTAGAGGCGAAATAAAAATTAGCCAGAAAACCTTAGGTGCATATAAAACTGGACAACAAAAATAAGGAACTAATGAGGAGGAAGATGCTTTCCTCTGAAGTCATCAAGCATAGGTGACACCTGCCTGTGGTCTACAGCTAAGACACCATTACTGCTGTTTAAAGCTACGTTAAGACTCTGGACATCAGTGGTCAAATGTTCCAAATCTGAAACTCAAGTTTTAAGGGATAATGTTGCCTGCAAATACAGGGATTAATACTTTTAAGAATGGGAAAGTGGATTAAGCTGGCAGTGGAGCAAACTTGTTGTGACTTTTAAGGTCCAGCAGTAAGGACAGAAAGATCCAAAAATGGTCAGAGTACAGTGCATGGCATATAGCAAGGCATGAGAACTTTGATGTATCTGGGAGGAGGAGGAGGGTGAGGGCTTCTCTGTGTCCCTACCAGCATGAAGATAAGGGCACTGGACGTGGCAGTGTTTGTTAGCCTTCCCTCAAAATCAGGGATGAAGGTTTCCAAGGAGTTGGCTGGGGATCCACAGTTTTGCTCTCTAGATGGAAACACTGAGTGTGGTTAATCAATCACATGACAGGCATATCAGGTTTATTAACTTGTTTCCAAATGTGGTCACTAATGGTTGAAGTAGAAGGAAGTGATAAAGTAGACTTGATTAGCTGGGCATAAAAAAATGGAAATAGACCATTAAAATATTTTTGTCTACATGTGTGCAACATTTTTATAACATATCCACTTTACATACAATGCAATGCAAATATCAATACAATGCAAATATCAACTTCCATGCCTACAAAAGTAAAACAACATCAGATTCTCTGTTTACCACGTGGAACACTTCATAAATGCCCACAAGGGCTTTGATTTGTGGTTTGTCTTCCCAGAACCTGGAAAATGAAGCCATGTCCCATAAAAAATAAAAAAGTTGTTCTCTGTGAAAGCATCTTTCTCTCCTGTAGTTCTACCAGAGTCTCATGAATAGATTTTGAAGGTTGAAATTTGACTACCTTATTCTTCAAGAAAGATCTAAATGGGAAAGTTGTTTTGATAGTTTAGAAAGAAAGGAAAAAAGAGATGGGACTTTTCTGGAAGGCTGGAGCAGGCTCTCAGCAGTTTAATGGCCTCATCAATCATCATCATCACCATCATCATCTTCACAAAAAACCTGCATCATCTCTTCACTCTACCTTTCCACTGAATTATTGAAACAGCTCACTATATATTGAATATTATTTCTTCAACTTCTGATTTAACTGTACTCATAATCTGCTGTAGCCCAAATGTTCTGAAGATATCCCACATCTTTTCTAATATGTAACCCTTTACTATCCAGAAGTAAACAGTAAACTCCCTTTAGACTGTTTACCTTGACAACATCTAGAGATGGATGTAGAGTTAGGTTTCACAGAGGTTTCAGTTTGAGTGCCAAGCATAATAAAATACCTAAACCCCCTTCCAATGAAACTGAACCAGTAAAAATTTAATTTTATACTTTCAAACAAATCTGAGCAGTAGGTAGGTTTAGGTGGATAAGAAGAGGCTTTACGAAGGCAAAAATCAATTCCTGATAGCCCTACTCCCATTTCCCTCTTTGGAACACACTGCACTGCCTTCACTGTCAACTGTCACAGCAAAGACTGTCCTATGCGCTGTAACACCTCCCATGTGCATATCACTAATTATCTGCAGCAGGGAAGCATGTTCAGATTTTAACTACACAAAATAACAGCCCAAGTATATGGATTATGACATGAGACAAATTTTAACGTCTTGGAGTCATAAAACGCTGGTAGCTGTGGCATTCCCCAGCCTACAGAGAGAATGAGGTGAATGTTTTGGAGTGTTAAGGCTTATGATTTCCAGGTACCCCAAGGGCTTTGCAAAGGGAGAGTGACATTTACCACAGCTTCTTGAATAACCACAAAATCTGGGCATCACCGATGTTCCATTTAAGGTATAAACAGTGCACAGGTTTTCTGCAGGTGTGTGGATTCCTAACGAAGTGTGGTCCATGGGTAGTAGATATAATTAAACCCCATTTTCAGATGAAGGAAGAAAAGCATTAAAGGATGAAATGACTTGTCTAAACTCAAAGTGATAAGTAAGAAAATCTGGCAGGTATGCCAGAAATCCCCCGACACTCATTAACTTTTTTTTTCTGGAATTGTAGAATCACAAAGTGGTTTAACTTGGAAGGGACCTTTGGGGGTTGTCTGGACTAGTCTCTCCTACTCAAGCTGGAACACTCACAGCAGGCTGCTTAGGACTTTGTCCAGATGGCTTTTCAGTATCTCCAGAGATGGAGACTACAATCTCTCTGAGAAATACAAGGAAATGCTCAGTTATCCCTACAGTATGAAAGGTCTTCCTTATGTTCAGATGGATCTTCCTTCTCTCCTACCTATTCTTTTTCTCCATTCACCAGTTATCAGGACAAGTGCCAGATAGACTGATAAACACTGTGGATCTTTGGTACCTTCACAAAATAGGAATAAATTCAGTGGCAAGTTGTCCATATCCCCCATGGGAAGAAGATGATTTGATAGTTCTCCACCTTGGCAAGGCCTGTGAGGGTATGCAATAAGAGATTGAATCATCATAAATTATAAAATCTTGATCTATTTCTCTCTCTACTGTCTGTGCTGTTAATCAAGGCCTGGTCAGTATAAAGAAAATCTGTACTTCCACACTATATACATCAGAATTAAGTGAGCAGATCTAGGCACCTTTCCCTTCTCATCAATGTAATTTCATTTTATTTTTCAATCATCAGTGCTAAAATCACATTGCTTTTTCTTGATTCATCACTGCAAATCTTTTAAATTCTATTGACATCCTTCACAGCTCTTATTGTCTCTCACCTTGACTGGTGTAATTTTTGTTGGTGCTTTTGTCTTGGTCCATATCAGGAACACAACATGCTGCTGTGAGAATTATCTTAATTGTTCCTTAACACTTCTGTATGAATTTCCTCATGTTGTTCAGTGACGTAAGTTCCTGTTATATGTGAGATACCAAGAGAGAGGTATAAGAGGAGCAGGAATCTGGTGGAATATTTAGAGTTACAAAACACTTAGACTCGGCCTTCTGACTCTCCAGAATACAGTCCTGCTCAACTGCCAACTCTCACCCACTCCTCTTCTTGCTTGAACTCTACTATTTGCTCATTGCTTCACACCTTATTTCATGAACTTAGCCCCTGGTGTGCCTAATGAAAATGACTACCTCTGAAATCCTTTTTTTTTTAACACATGACTTTTATGATATATTCTGCCATCCCTCTGCTTGTTTCTCCCCTTTACTTCCCCCATCTTTTTCAGTGATGACTCAGTTGGTGAGAGCACCCTGAAAGAACGCATAAAGTGGCTTTCAAGAACTCAGCCTAGTGAAAGCATTCTGTAAATATCTGGATTTGGCTTTAGACATACTTGATCCCAGCATGAGCCAGTGGGAGGAGAGAGAAAAATGAACCAAACCTCTTTGCTGTTCCTGAGCTAAGAAAGCCATAGAAAGCTTCTTTGTTCAAGTGGAGAGAAAATTCTGGGAATACCATGCCATGCTCTGCAGTCACCATGCAGGCATGGTAATTTTAGTGTTTAGAGGGGAGTGGGAAAATGTTCTAAAATCTTTTCTGGGGACTGAGAGAAGAATGTGGAGGTAGTTTGACTCTAACTATCTAACGTATTGTTTCATGAGCTGTATCTATGGCCCTGAAAGAAATTCTTTGGTGGAGACAAAATGGAATACCATTGTCTGGAGATTAGTTTTTAACAGTGATCTCCCCTCTGGAGACTGTGTCAAAAGAAGTTGGTGATTAGGACTTATTTTTGTGAAAAACTGAATAGATGAGGTAACCACTTGCCAACAGGAAGAGGAAGGATGAGACAGTGAGGTGCAATATGTTTTCTGTCCTCATTGGGTCAATCAAAATTTGATACCTGTTTCCTCCTTTTATTAAAATTACAATAGTGAGCTTTTCTTTACACTTTAAAGAACAAGATCTACAGATTAAAAGGGCTATTATTTTTGTTAGACATTCATAAGGTAGGATTCTTCTTCAAATATATTTTCATGCAAACTTCTTTTATTAGTTCTCTTTTTTCATATTTTTTTTCTTAAGTATCTTTTCCTCTTATCCCTTTTGTTCCTCCTAAGGTCTTAGATGGCAGCATTTTTCATTACATTCCCTGCTTTTTTAATCTCTTTGTCTCCATTTATGTAAATTTGGCAAGTGAACATGGAGTTATGAAAATCCTTGGAGCCTGCTTTAAAGTCTCATGAAGGTCTAATTAAATATTGCACACTGGGAAAGATATATTTTCCAATGTATGTGAAAAAATTAAATTGATTGACATGAGTAGTAGGTCTCAAATCCAATATTTCCTGACATAATGCATTCCTTGTTAACTCAAATTTCAAAGTGGATTCCGTTCTGTTGCACACGGCTTGTGTCTCCATAACTGCCCCATTTTCTGTTTGTTTTGTTCATTACCAATGTGAAGACCAAAACTAAACACAAACCATTTTACTCCCCTCCTGGCCCCAGGCTGTTTGGTGATTTTTGTTATTACTACCATTATTACTACTATTGCCATTTTCTTGTGTGTTAAGACACTGTTTTTTTCACTGCTGTGTAAAGACAATGAGCAGTGAATATGGAAAGGACCTCTAAATGAGATCATCCCTTTATCACAACAAAAGTAAATCTCCTAAATCTAACTGAAAATTCACCATCAGCTGAGATCATCCATCAAACATGACAGCAACGGAGAAAAAATGAATTCTGTATCTACTTGCTTAATTCAAATAATCTTATTTAAAAATGTCGTTCATCCTTTCATTACCATACCAGCCAAATTCGGGTTTTGCTGGAACTCAGAGTCTACATTTTTACTGTTAAATATAATCTCCAGGAGGCATTTTTTGGCCTGAAGTGCAATGACACAAACTGCCTGCATCCATACTTCATTACATCTGGTTCTGGGTAAAATTATGTTTTGGCCCTGGAGGGATCAAAACCACCCTGAGTAGTGTTGGAAGATATTTTACAGAGATGAGAACCAAAACGTTTTAGAGTAAGTAGAGGAGAAAGTCCCTGGTATGCTCTTCCACCCGAGCTGTGTGCTCCCTCCTTGGTTTGTGTCCCCCAGCCCCATGCCTCTCTGTCACTCTGAAGAGTTCTAGTGAGCCAAACCCATCTCAGGGCACCACTTACAGAGAATGATTTCGTGGTAATCAAATGGCTGCATATTTTCCCTAGCCCTCTTAACTTTGGGGATTTAGAGTTTCAGTGGGAGGTTTTGTCAGTGGTTGTATGCATGCATACTGCAAAAATGTCTGAGGACATCTACTCAATAGGATGCTCTGCCTCAGAGCTCACTGACAAGTGCAATAACTGGTTGGTTGGACAGGCAAAGAGATCTGGATGAAAGAAAAAATTGCTGTAGCCTGAAGAAATTACTCTGCAGGAAATGTAGCTTCTCCTGGCCCAATTAAATTCCTTATCACCTTTCCAATGTCAAATGGGGAGAGTAAAAGAAAGTTTAGATATGTTTAGGCATTTGGCTTGGTTCAAATCCCCCACTAAACGTGTGGGATATGTGCTGTGGAGAGAAGCCCTGTGATTCCATTTTGGGTTTTTCCTCTTTTACAGGTTCTCTGTATTTGCACACACACTTGAAGCTTTGTAACCTATTGCATTAGCGGCTAGACTTCCCAGTAATTTTCCATGGCCTTTCCCTAGGTAGAAAGACAACACAAATTCCAGAGCTCCAACTCCCAGGGGGTAGAAGGCCCCAGTGCTATCTTGGGTCTTCCTGTCTTCCAAGGTTGAGAAAACTCTTCAAGATACATTTTCATGGACAAAGTACAACTAGTGCTGAGGGGGTGGACTCCAGAGAAGGGGCTTAACCTGAGGGGGAATTTCATCACCACTTGTACTCCTAATTGGTGCTTTTTATAAATTATGCTAAAACCTGTAAAAATGTACTCACCCCTGGCAAGGTGGGCTTTTGTGGACATTTTTCCATAACTGCCCCTGAAGGTCTTCAAATAAAGATCCTCTTTTATATTTCCTCCTTACTAGAATTATTTCAAGTTTAATTTCCAGGTTGGGAAAAAGACAATATTTGCAGGCTGGCCATGAGCCATGATGAGGAAAGTTCTCCTCCCACCTCTGGACAGGTGTCTTTGTGCTGTGTGTTGCAGGGATGTGCTGCCATGTAGTCTACAGAAAAAAAGCATTCTATAATTTTTATAATTGGATAAAAGCTGTTGAAATTTTACGAGCAACTAAAGCTCTTTTATGTAAACTGCTAAACTTGGGGTCTAAATAAGTAATTACATTTGTGCATAGCACTAACTTTCATGCTCTTGCAAGCTTCTTCCCTTTCACCCTTAATTTGCAAGGCATCTTCAGGCAAGTCTCTGTTTCACACTGGAGAGGCCTGCATATCAGTATTGGCTGAAAAAATTATGGCATGAAGTTTATGATCCTTCAGATCAAATCTCTTGACAAACATACAAATCCTGCTCATCAATAATAAAATGACTTGAGTTTAGAGGTCTGCAAGATGAAGATAATATATGAGAGGGAAGGAGAGAATTCATGGAAATTATGAGGCTAAGTTCTGCTTGCAAAGACTGCACAAACAAAGATGAATTACCATGTAAAGGATTTCTAGAAGAGTAACACTAATGTTCCAAATCAGTCAGTCTTTACACTGTCAGTGTTAGAGTATATGAACAAACAGAAGAGACCAACCTGTAGCAGCTAGAAAGATGCTGGGTTTTTTTTTCCTTTGGTTTTCAGACACAGAAGGGGCTCTTGGGGAAACCCTTGCATTAGGATTTTTGCCACAGAAGACTCAAAATTGCTTTGTGAATTGGTATCTGTGGTCACCATTGTATGAACTTCAGAGCAGATTTACAGAGCACAATTCATTTTTCTGGAAGCAAGGCATTGTTAGTTTGTGTGGTAGAAGAGAACTCAAAACACTCATTGAAGCTGCACAGAAGCCCACTAGAAATTTCATATAACATTTTTACAGTGGGAAGAGTACATATCTGTGCAGAATCATACTGGACAGGTTGGTGTCCAGTACGGTGTAAAAACCTGAGAACCTTCCCCTTACATGGCAGGTTAACACCACTTGTTCCATCATGATGTAAAAATCTGGGCAGAGTTTGGGTTTAGTTGTTTGAACTTGTTTGAGATCTTTAAAATGCACAAGTTTAAAATCGTGTCAGTAAAGAGTTAAGTTACTCTTCCAGGTAAGAAAGTGCCAGCCTTTTGTTTCTTTTCATGTGACAGAAAGTTTTTCAATGAGGGATTTCAGTTCTTTGCCTGTGGGTCCCACTGGGACCTAGAAACGTTTTGGTCATAATAGATGTGATGGCTAGTTTGAAGACCTTGTGAAATCTACTATTGCCAAAAGATTCAGTTTCATGGCTGTCATATTTAATCTGTCAGCTTGGCTTTCCTATATTCATAACAAGTTTCAAGAATTGTGTATTCAGAATGTGAAAGGTAAAACTCTCAGCGGAGGGTTGTTTTCTCCATTTTCTTGTTTTCCAAGCAATAGCGGATTTATTATCAGCAGGAGGCACCGTCTTGAATTAACTCAGAATGTTACTACATTTTGTTTATTCTTCTCACATTTATTAACACGGAAACCTCAAGGTAAAGCCAAATTTCCATTGTACTATGAGGAAACCCCATGCTATACAAGCACAATCACATAAAGAAATAGAAAAAAATATTGGTTTCACTTTTCAAAGGGGATCTGAAGCATTAAAAAAAATATACAAAATCTCAAGCAGAAATTAGGCAATGTAGAGCTGGAAAACAAACCTGCATTCCTGACTCTTATACCTCCATTCTAACTATAAAAATAGTCTTACAGCTTCAGTCAGGAAGCTTCATGCTGTACATTTGAAGGGATAATGCCAAGAGAAAATAATTCTCATGTATTTCTTACCTTGTTAAAAATATATGGTGCAGCTGATGCATTTCCAGTTGCAATTGATTTCACTGAGCCCTGATTGAAATCCAGTAACTCCTTGTGGCTCCAGTACATTTTGGAATGTTTTCTGAGCTGTCTGTGGCAGGCAAAACCTTGTCATTTCCATCTGTAGCTGGCTTGTCACAACTTTTACACTCCATGAGAGAGTTTCATTTTCATTGTAGATGTGTTTTGAAAGTTCCTTCTCATACTGAAAGCTGAGGCCCATAATGGACTTCATTAAGGTAGAACTGTTTTCTCCTAGGAGGTTTCAAAGCATTTTTCTCTGAACTTCATGCTGCTTTATCTGGCAGACAGACATGCCCTTATACAAGAGGGCATTCTATAGATAGATATTTCACACTCAAAAAATTTTAAATAAAATATCAAGTAAAATACAGCTTTCTAAACTATAATCTGCCTGTCACTTCTCTTAGTCCATTAGCTCTGAAAGGTACAGAAAGATGGGTCTTCTTTTATTTCTTCCTTGTAAGCTAGTGCTATTTTTGAAGTTTACTCTAAAAAAATGTTAACAGGGGTGGGATTTTAGATTATTTCCCCTCTGCTTCTCCTTCCTCCACCAAGGCATAGTATTTGTTTATGGTTTTATACTTAGATTTTAGAGACATAAATAAACCTTACCTGAATTTGCAAGGTATCCAGATCTCTGTATGAGGCAGAAGGTTTCAGCTTGATTGACGCCTTCCTTGAACTTCCATCTCCATCTTAGTGTGGCGGAAATGGTTCTAACTTCTGTGGCTCAGTGCCAAACCACAAGAAAATACATTAAGGAGGGGCTGAACACGTAAGGCTGGTAAAATATGGAATTACGCTGTTACCAGCAGAAAGAAAGCCCAGACAAGCTGGTGGCAGCAGAGTTTCACTTATGACTGCAGTCCAGATGCAAGTGTTCATAATTCTGTGTCACTTTTTCTGCCACCTCACCAAAACATTTCCTTTTCTGAGTAGAGACAGTTTCCTCTTGCTACTCCCAACTGCAGCAAAAAACCAATTACATCTTTTTTTTACAGGTAACTAGCAAGGCTACGAATTGGCAACTAAAAGCACAGATACAGGATTTCTTCCTGAAAATGAACCTCTCCCTCAGTGATCAAGACAGCCCTGGACATGCCTGGATATGCAAAGAAACAAGGATGGCAGTGGAGCACAGAAGTTCCTAAATCAAAAAGATCCTACTTTCAGTGATTAAAAAAGTTAGTAATCCAAAGACTTTTCTTTATTCGGCATGCTGATGTACTCTTTTAGATAGGCAGCTTAAACCATTACTGCCTGAGAGGAAAAGTTAACGCTGTTGATTTTTTCACACATCCTGCTCAGGATCAGAAAACAGTAGATGATATTTTCACATTGGTCTCGTCTGTTCATCTATCTGACTTCTCAGTACTGAGGGCTTTAACAGTGCTTTAAGTGTGCTCGTGTTCCAGATGTGTGGAAATAAGTGACACTGTGCCCTAACTATCAGCTCATCATCTGACAGTGTCTGGGGAGGTGAATATTTGGAGAACCCTTTCTGCCACCCATAAAAAATTAACAGCAAATGCAGGTGCATGCATGCTAGTTCATAGGTAGAAGAAAGGGATAGATAATTCAGGTTTATGGTGATATAGAAGGAGGCTTGAGTCAAGTATGTGCCATTTTCTGTTGTGGAGACCTCTTCTTGAATATAATATTTGCCTAATTAAAGGGGATACTTGTTTTTCAGATGACTTCCTCTGTGACCATTAGTTTTGTTACTACCCTTTCAAACAAGGTCAGTCTTCTGAATCAGTTACTCTCTTCCTCCAGGTTGCTCAGCCATCATTAATAGTAATCAATGAAGGGAAGAGCTGTTGTGATTGAAGGGAATGACGTGGGTACTGCTCAGTCCTTGGAAGCCCAGATTCAGTGAGACTCATGCAGAGAGTGCTGCTCATTGCTCAGTCGAATGCCCTCTTGTTTGTCAGTCATTCACTACCCTAATATCATGGCACAGTGAGAAACAATTGAGGTTTTGTGCTATTTGAACATGATGTTGCTTTGGCCATTGAACAGCTCCTGTGGAACACATTTCTCATTTCCCTGCCTTTGCATACAGTCACACATGCAGAGAACACACTGCGTACCAAGCTACAGGTGTTCCAGCCTTGCAGTGCTGAAATCACCCACTCCCACTCCAAGCTTTGCAAAGAGTAGCTAGCTGTTCAAAATAATTGACTGAATAAAAGGGGGAAATAGCTAAGCTATCCACTCATAAAGTACTGGTCTTTGACTGTGGGCTGCTGAGTTCAGCTCCCAGCTTCCCAGTTTCCAAGATGAGGCACTCTTCGTGGATTATACTGAGCAATCTGATGCCATGCATGGGTTTTTGGTATTATCTAAATGAGCTAATGCAGTTCTTGAGCACAGTGTAGTCCTGCCTGTGTTGTCAGCCATGCTTGAAACAATTAGAAAAGCTGGACTGATTTGGTCTGCATGGAGGGCATCCAGGTCTGGACTAATGTGAGCTGTGATGCACAAGGCTCTGTCAACACATCAGTTTTCACGCAGCTAATTAGGGTATGCCCAAAATGCAACTTCATTGCTTGGGGATTTTGATTTTCTGTGTCTCCAGGAAAGACATATACTCCAAATTCTGAAACAATATGAATTAGGGATTTAAGTATCTGGACTGACTTGTACAGATGATGTGTAATCCTATGTCTCATTGGCTTTGCTGTGGACATTCACTGAAAACAGAAAATGAAACCAGCCCACTTAATTTCTATTTTCGATCTTTAGGCTTATCTTCCCCAGTAATGATGAAGAGGCATTTCATCTAAGTTTGTGAGTGTTTGAGGTAGTCTTATTGAAAGATGTGTATCTCAAACCTAGCTATGGAGAGCTCTTTATTGATTTATTGGTATTTTTTATATTATAAACTATTTTCTGTATCATGGAGATAGGAGATCCTTTGTATGCAAACAGTAGCGGAATCTCAATGACCAAACTTGGTCCTCAGTTTCACTGCTGGAAATCAGTAGTAACTCTGTTGAAGTTACCAGAGTATTTCTGACTTAAGGCAAATGAGGCAAAAAGTGTTTTTTTGCTGCCTAAGTGGGAAGTTATATACTTTTAAACAGGGTAATTTAAGGGAAAAGGTAGGCTAATGCTGACAAGTAATTTTTATATCACACCTAGTAATATGCTTCACACTTTTACACTTAAAATGAAACATATGACCCAGAACAGTGGAACTACTTGGCCATGTGGGATATAATAATTTGAGAGGTGACAATGGAACAATGGAATCCAGGCCAAAGTTGAGAAAAAATTATTATTTCAAAGAAGATTTTAAAATTACCTTTTAAACCACCTTAGGTTTAAATGACAAGGATCAGGCAGTCCATCTCATTTTATCTGGTGTGGTAGGGATAACATAAATTTACATTTGAAGTTCCTACAGAAAACTGCTTCTGTATCTTTTTTTCCTTTGCTCTTGTGTGCATTGCTGTCTAGTGCAGGCCCACCCTGGATTTAGGAAAGTGCGTGGATTATTTGGAATTATGAGACACAGATGAGAAATTACAGGTAGGATCTTTGGGTTTATGAGACTGATAAGTGGTTCTGTATGATACGACCTCCTGCCGCTATCCTCCAAAACATTTTGAGTAAATTCTGCAGTGACAAACTCTTGTTCTGCTTTCTCAGGAGATTGACAGTGGGATTGAGTGCACCCTCAGCAAGTTTGCTGATGACACCAAGCAGTGTCACTCAGTCAACATGCTGGGGGGAGGGGATACCGTGCAGAGGGGCTTTCATAATCTTGAGGTGGGCCTGTGTGAGCCTTGTGAAATTTAACAAGGCCAAGAACCTGCCTGTGACTTGGGGAAATCCCAAGCACAAATACAAGCTGAGTAGAGAACATATTGAAAGCAGCCCTGTGGAGGAGGACCTGGGGATGCTGGTGGATGAGAAGCTCAGCACAATCCTGCCAAGTGCACTCACAGCCCAGAAAGTCAGCCCTGTCCTGGGCTACATCAAAAGCAGCATGGCCAGCAGGGTGAGGGAGGGGATTCTCCCCCTCTGCTCTGCTCTTGTGTGACCCCACTCGTGTCTTGCAGCTCTAAGGTCCTCAACATGAGAAGGACATGGACCTGTTGGAGCAAGTTGAGAGGACACCAACAAGTTAATCAGAGAGCTGGAGCACCTCTCCTGTGAAGTAAGGGTGAGGGAGCTGGAGCTGTTCAGCCTGGAGAAGAGGAGGCTCCAGGAAGAGCTTGTAGCACCTATTAGTGCTTAAATACAGCTTCCAGAGAAGTGGAGAAAGAATTGTGCAGTGGCATGGATTGATAAGACAAGGGGGAATGGCTTTAAACTGAAAGAAGGTAGAATTAGATTAGATATGAGGAAGAAATTCTTTACTCTGAGTGTGGTGAGGCACTGGAACAGGCTGCCCAGGGATGGAACTGGAACAGGCTGCCCCATCCCTGGAAGTGTTCAAGACCAGGTTGGATGGGCCTTTGAACAGCCTGGGTAGAAAGTATCCCTTCCCATGGGATCTGGGCTGAAAACCAGGTGATTTTAAAGTCTCTTCCAACCCAAACCTTTCTATGATTCTGTGCTTATATTTGGTATGGTGATGGGATCAAGCCTTCACAGGGCCCATTTGGCCACACAGCAACTGACAGTCCTAAGTCCTTTGTTCAGAAAATAATTGAAAGTGGCTGTCATTCTTGGCAAATATTTCATTCTTGCTGCCTTGAAAAGACAATAATTTAAATGTTTTCCTGATCTGTGGCCAGAAGGCCTACTCCAGAATCCACCTCCCCTGCAAACCACTGCTGAATATCCTAGTTCATTCTATGTCTGTTGAAAAATTGCAGCAATCTTTATTGTTCATCAGGAATGAGAGTGCTGCATAATTAAATTAGAGCCAGGCAAACATTTCAAGAAAGTTTTTGTAAAGAAATAGATTAATTCAGTTTATTTCTGTTAAGATTAAGTGCAGGTCTCTTGTGTATTTGCTTGGTATTACCACCTGCTTATTTTGCAACTGGCACAAACTTGAAAGGCAAATTTCAAAGCCACATGCATACATTTTTACAAAATTCAGAAATTTAAATACTTACATGTTAATATTTGCATTGCAAGTGATCATCTAATCAAGGAAAATGAATCATTAACCTTTCTAAGATATTCAGGTTGAACTTCAAAATATTTGTGATCAATCCTAGACTTCAAAAGATTTGAAATAATATCATTGCAATACAAATGTTCCTAGGGCGAACAAAATTTCATGATAAGTATTTAGCTAGCAGGTTAAGGAGGTTCTTCTCAACACATATACCAAATAATGATAACAATAAAACATTCATTCATATACAATTTTCTCAATGTGTTGCCACAATCAAGAAGTAAAAAAGAGAAATAAGAAACAGGGAAGTGTCTTAGCATATATCATTTACTTACTATTTTGAGACTGATTTTCCACCCTTGCTGACATCTATTGTTCCTGATTTTCATGATTCTAAGCTTAAATTTCTTCAGGTCGTACAATATCTATCATGTCCTTTGAGAGCTTATTCTTCAACCTATTGGACCAGAAAAGAAATCTTTTTTTACAGATTTGCTGACTGAATTTTCCTCTGCTCAGTATTATTCAGTGACAGTGGATTATATTTCCTTTTGCAGTCTTAAATAATTTATTTTGTCCTTGTTATTTACAGTCTTTGCCTGGCATGACCTCCTTTTATCTTCCTATTCAATTCTTCCAATATTTTTTTTCATGACTCCATCTGTCTCTTAATCATTTGTTGTAGCATTTCTCTGAGCCTTTTCCAATTTACTGGCATCTTTCATGCTCTAAGAGGCTTGTGACTTTACACAGTATTTTTAGGGCAGGAAAACCCTTCATTGATTCAGTACAGCCTCTTTGGTACAATGCTCTTGGCTTTCAAATACACAGCATCTACCTTTGCTTTCAGGATACCTTCAAATTCTAGTGCACAGGGATCTGTGATATAGGGAAAGGAATGAACTGACAAGAGGGTCTTTGCCCTCTGGAGACTCCCTGGTCAACATTGGGATGATCATCATGAACAAAGTAGTGTATCAGCCCCAATCTTTGGAATGGCTTTACTTTACATTCCCTTTTTCTCTATTTTCTTACCAAGTCTTTCCAAGTATCCCCTCTCCAAGAAATAAAACACTGTATTTTTTCCCACTAGTACTGTTTTCTCCTGACTGTATAATTTTTTAATTTAATTAGCAATTATGATAAGGCTGCCCAGATAATTCTTACTTTGGTTATCAATTCTGCCAGGGTTGCACCTCCCAGCTGTTGCACATAATGTTCTCCAGTGTTACATGCACTACCCCTTAGGCCTGTCCCAGGTCAGGGTGGGCCACTGGCACACACATTATTCCCCTTTTGTTACCTGGAGAATGCCACAGTTCCTCATTTTGTTGTCTTAGGAGCACCATGCTTCAGAACTAGCAATCTGCACGCCTCCCTTTGCACATTTAATTATGGATATTACAACATTTTCTGTGAATTGAGATGACAAAACTGGACATTATGGTAGAGCTTATAATCTTTTACCAACAGCATTGTCTACCTCTTTTACTCTTGTTCCCTCTGGGGCGATTCAGCCCCATAGCTGGTACAACACAATTTTCATAGCATTCAGCTCTAGCTGCCCTTTTCTGACCACCAAAATGATGAAATGTTTTGTTGGTGGTTTTTTTTTTTTTGTTTGTTTGGGGTTTTTTATCATTATTAGGTGATTTTAGGGTTAAAGATAGAAAATATGGTGAGACACTGGTGCTCTTGTCCAGCTCTAACAGCTATTCTGAATCACCATGGGCAAAACACTGTTTCTACATCTATAATAATATATTAAAGATATATAGTCCCCAAAGACTCTCAGATCTCTAAGGAGGGGGTGTGACAGATATTCAGAATAGCTACTGCTGGAAATTTCTTTGAGGCTTCCTGTCTTGCATTTTAATTTTAGCCAGCATAAGATGGGTGCTGATTTGCAGAACCTTCAAGGACATGCTTATGGTGGCAACATGCAGGAGGAACCATGGCACTAAAAGAAGTACCAGTGTATCTGGAGGGGTCAAAGAAAAGGGTGGAGGGTGTGACAGCAGCTGAGGCTAAGCTGTTCATTGCTGAAAATCCTGAACACTCACAGGATAGAACATTCATCTCCTGTGCCACACAAGACAAATATATGTTTTTATGTTTTAGTTTATATCCCGGTATCCTTTAATGAAAGCGCTGAAGGTCAGCTCTGACTCAATGGATAATACTTCAGTTTTCTTGTGCTGCAGTGAGAAACTTTCTTCCACAGCCAGTTACTGTAACAAATCTCACTCTTCTGAGCCACCTTTCAGTCAGCCTCCTTTCCAAAAGAAAAGACATTATTTTAAGTTCTCATTCCTTGGCTTGCAGTTTATCTCAGAACTCCCACAAATTAGAATTTTTTAAAGGCCTAAAGTTAGAAAATGATCATTTGAATGATCATTTCTAATTCAAAACAGTGTTTTAATTATGATCCATGTTGGGAAATGTATATATTAGTATAATAGAAGTATTCTACTTAAATAAAAAAGAAAATTCCCTGTATTTTCTTCCTTTGTATACGCTGTCTCACATCCAGTACCCCTACTCTCAGTGTATATGCAGAAACACATTTCTCCTGCTGCTGGTTCTGGCAGGGACTTTTAAAGTTGGATTTTCTTTCTTTTCCCATGAGACAGTTCATATAGGAAAAAAAGGAAAAGATTTTGCAAAAACAGTCTTTGTAAGTGGGTAGTCTGATGGCTTAGCCTGTAAGACATTGCATTTATACTCTCTGGAAAAAGGAAATACTGTGAACCTACTTTGCTCTCCTTAGACCAAGAAAAACACCACTGGCTAATAAAGAGAGAAAAATAGGATACTTATAGGCTGATAATGTTGTCTAGAGAGGTTTATATTGTATTAGAACACCGATGTCCAGAAAGGAAGGACAATCTTTCTTCCTTCACCTGATTAAAAGGAATTGTCTTTTTTTAATGTCCGTTGCAACTTAATTGATAAATCTTTTCTCCTTCAACCTAATTTCACCAGTGGTTAGTATGTATGCCACATCCCTAGCATTTGCTCTCTGTGCTGAAGTAGAGAAATATTCAGAAAATGAAAAATTACTGAAGACAAGAAAGATTCTGAAAGGTGAAAGAATCTGCAAGCTTATCCCATTTACCTGGATCTCCCAAGAGTGCAACATTTGAACGGATGTGCGAAGATTTTCTGGAGGCATTCCAGCATGACTGGATTTTGCTTAGACAGAGATCAGACACTGATGTATTTCTGTGCTGATCAAAACCAAAAAATTATGTAAGCGGGAGGTAATACAAGTCTTTGTTTTTGTTTGTCAACCTCAAAGCAGCTTGAAGTTTGGCCTGAATTTTGAATAAATGTTCAGGTTTTATATTTTATTAATTCAGAGCAGTTAATCTAGTCTTAACAGCACATTCCACATTTCCATATAAAAGAGAAGAATTCTGAGGCATGCCCTCCCTACACTTACTCTGTTTTTTGGCTGTCAGAAGGCTGGAATAATTAACAGCTCCTTTTTTCTTCTTATTTCTACTCTTTTTCTGTCCAGATTTAAGAGATTGGTGCATCCTACCTTTTGAATTGTTTTTCTTTACCCGGCAGTGTACTGGATACAGAATAAAACTGTAGGGTAAGTCTGGGAAAGTGTTTTTTATACTGGAAGTAGGTGGGCTGCTAACTGTAAGATATTCAGGAAGACTCCTGAGATGGGGTTCCACACCAGGTGCTGGGAGTACCCATTAATTATTGTGAGTACACTGTAGGTGTTGGCTTCATTTTGTCTGGCAGATTATTGCTGCTACCCCCAGTAAATGGGCCAAAATAATCTCTGCTCTGCCAGGCTGAGACTCTGAGCAGGGAGCAGGGCCCTGTGAGCTGCCCACAGAACTGGCACCACTCATTTCAGTCACGTGTGGGATCCTTCTCTCCCTCTTCCAATTTGACAGCAAGGCCACTAACACCTGTTTGGAGGTGACACACTGAGGGCAATACAACTGCAGCTCTTCTGGAAAGGTTGTTTGGGAGAGACCAAGTGTAGGCTCATGCACAAGGATATCCAGCAGCAGGAAGCTGCTGTGAGAGCAGAAGACAAGGAACCAGGAATGGCCCCCTTGAAGAGAGCACACGGGGCAGAGCAAACAAGGTTTTGCCTCTCCCTAGGGAAGTCCCTCATTGTACAAGCATCATGAGGGCTACCCTGACATCCTGTTCTAATCCTGTGCTCTGCATTAATAACCTGACTCCATCTAGGCACCATCCCAGGAGCCTTTAGCAAGCATGACCAGGAAAAGCCTATGCATGTGTGCCAGAGTGGTATCCTGCCAACATGGGAGCAGTTGCTGCATAACTGAGATGACAAAACCTGCTTTCAGCTGCCAAGCAGCTTGGGCTGGCTGAGTCGGCGGGGGCTGGAGTCCCAGCAAGCAGGCTTGGGGATACTCCGTGACTGTTGTAATTCAGGCACCCAGCAGACATTTCCAGTGAAAGAATCCCATTTAACATGGGCATTACCTGCTAGAGCTGCACTGGGAAATGTCAGGGAAGATGAGTTTTAGATAATGTGCTCAGTACACTTGGTAAAGGGCAAGGCAAGCTAAGGCTAGGCAGGCTAATAGCTGTGATGGTGTATCATGTATCCATGATTACTTTTGCTAGTCTGGGAATGATACGTACTTATTTATGCCAAGATAACTAATGGCTGAGCTCTCATTTCCTTTGCTGTCGGTCTCGAGAAGATTGGACTTGTCTTGTTCCTACTGCCTGCAGATTTAGCTGTGAAAAAGCAGATGACAGAAGTCTGGATTTCAACAGTAAGCAGAGCTCCCATATGAAGCACAAATATTTCAGTGCTGTAATTAGAGCACACTAAGGGAGTGCGGTGAGCAAACCATTTTTATTAGTATCATTAATTTGCTTGTTTTAGGAGGAAAAAATATAAAATGTGCTTTTTAATATTTTAATTGCCTTCTGATATACTGCTGTAGGTACATACAAAAGGTAGAATGTACAGAGACTAGAGCTAAAAGGAAGCTGGAAGCCATCTCAAGAGACATTCTTAGCCTATCCTTTAACTCCAAGCAGAATCAGCTGTACTTAAAGCAAACCTGTCAGGCATTTGTGTTATCTGTTCTTCAAGAAATTCAAAGAAAAGATAGAACTGCTTCCTATGGGAAACTTCTCCAGCCCTTAACTAACATTACAATTAGAAGATTTTCCTTAGTACTGAGGAAATTGCCTCCTGTTCTATCCACCAGGTGTCCAGAAAGATGAATCCTTTATTCCTTGTAGGATGATTTTGTATTCCACATTATGTTTTTGTGATATTTTTATATGAGACGATTAATTCCTTTCTCCCTTCATTTTTTCTCCTTTAGTCTTTGTTTTCTCTGATTGGGTTGTATTGTTTAGATCTCTGGCCTTCTGAATCTTCTTGATCTTCTCAGACCAAATGTCCCCTGCTCTTCTTGAAACATGACGCCTGAAACAGGACTCAGTATCCCACATGAGATCTTATGTATAGAAAGATTATTTTCAGTGTCATAGATAATTTCCTTGTTCATACACTTAATGATGACATCCAAGTTTGGGAGATTTTAATTTCCATAATATGCCACAATTGACTAAAATTCCCTTTTACAGTGGGAATTCCCTTACACAGTGACCCACTGTGCCCTAAGAATATCTCTTGGCAAGTGGTTGTGTCCTGTCTGAAGTGAAGTATTACTGCCTAACCTGCAGCACTGTACTGCACCTGAGTTTATTGAATTATACCTTTTTAATTCCAGACTGATTTTCCTTTTTGCAAAGATCACTTTTTATTGTGTTAGTGTTTTCTAGAGTGCTGCAGCCCCCCTCAGCTTTACGTCATCTGCACATTTAACAAGTGCACTCTATTCTATCACTGGGCCTATGAAAGGAAGTAGAGACAGCAGGATAGTACCAGATTCTTTGAAACCATACTTGAGACATGTTCTAGTATGACAGAGGTCTACTAATTGATTTTGCTAAGACAGATCTTTAATAATGAATAACCACTGCTTAATAGTATGCAGTGAGCCTACCTCTCAAGGAAAATCTGAAATATTACTCATTTCTCAAAATGAACCTGAAACAGACATATAGTTAAAAGTCAGTGATAAGCATTGGACTGAACTAATTCAAACTACTGATCTTTTTTTCCCCAAAGTGGAAGTAAACCTTAACAGTTTTGGAGAACTTTGTGGATCTCAGACTGGAAGAAAATGCAGATAGATTCAAAGTAAAACTTAAGTTAAATAACATTGATTTAATTCCTTTCATGCAAGAGTATTCCATTGGCTGCATTTCTTTAGTTAGCCCACGAAGATGCAAGGAGACACTGACAAAAGCCCATCCTAGATCAAGCCAAGGTATGGAATATTGAGGTAAGGAGATGTTAGCATGTGCTGCAGCCGAAGACTGGGATGAGCTCAGGCTCCTTGGTCACCCTCTCACCTAAATGCAGAGACTGGGACTTAGTTCACTTTGTCCTTTGTCCTCATTTCAACCCCATTTGCTCCTGCTCCTCCATCCACAGAAAGTGGAAGAAGAGAGATTTCTCCCTTGGGCATATTTTGGTGTTTAAGTGAACTCACAGGTTGAAGTTTGTACTTGCTCTGTTTTTGTGTGAGACTACCCTGCCCCTGCCCCGTCTCTTACAATCACAGCAAAACTGAATTGAAAGAGCAAGTACAGCACCCAGTATTTTAAAGTTCCTCTAAAAGCAAACATAACTATGTAAGGAAGACCATTCTGTTGCCATTATACTACTTAAAATTATGGATCAAGTTTGATATCGGGGAATTAAAGCAGAGAATATAAATTGTCCCTTCTTTAGTAGCAAAAATATGTCAAGCTACCTTTTGAGGTATCCTTTTTACATGTACAGATAGCAAAGCTCTAAGTGATATCTTCAAGACTCTGGAGAAAGTATGCAAAGCATGTTTCCAGTCAATGCTGCTGAAAACAAAACATACCCCTGAGCCTCTCAAACTTTCTTTGCAGGGACTCACAGCCATCAGCTTCTTAGAAGTAATCAAGGGAAGGGACTGTGTAGCAGAATACAACTCTCCCATTCACTAGTTCCTATTGTTTTGTTGAAATATAGAAGGGAACAGACCTAGAGGATCACTTAAAGGAGTTAGACAAGTTTGGGTATCAGGATTGCAGCTGAAATGTGAATTTTTAATGCTTGTTTCAGAACTGTGGTTTTTCCTCTCCCATAATTTAGTAACAATTCTACAGTTGCCACAACTGGCAGATCATTTATAATTCATTACCTGAGCTCTTATCTGATTAATTTTATTCTTCTTTCTAATCTTTCATTCTCTTCCTCCTTCCCTGAGTTTTGGACAGAGCTAATTGTTCTCAAGAGAGATTAGCAAACTGGTCCATAAAAACTAAAAGTGACCCTGAATGCTAATCCATCTAAACCTCCTGGCAGCTTCAGGGTGTTTAAAGATTTAGAGATATTTGCATGGTGGGAGCTCTGCTATGTAGAGGACATTTTTACCAGCACAGCACTGGCAGTCTTAGTGGATGGGATCCAGCTGGGAAGTGGTCTTAGAAAAAAAAGAAAATCAGATAAATATAACCTCTTATGATATTTAGGATGTGCCTAACAAGCCTTCTGCTTCAATAATTGCTGCCATGATGAGAATGGCACTTGCCAGAATCAAAACCCTTCCCATGACTAAACCTAATATTCCTAAAGAAGAAAACACAGGCTAAAGGACCAAACCTCTGGTGGATTTTCCGTATGATGGAGAAATGTTGGGTGCTCCCAGGAGTTTACAAAGGACTTCACCGTTGCTTCTCTTGCATTACTTGGAAGGATCTCAAACTCTAGGCATAGTCAAATCTGATCTGAGGTTGCTTTTGCTTGAGAGTGCAAAATTTGACAGTGATTGAGGCCTTTACTTGGACTAAATAAAGCTTCACAAGAGCCCATGGCCACTAATCTCTCCCTCACATGGTCTGCATGGTCTCTGCTAGGAAAAAAAACCCCACATTTCACAGCGGGTCTGTGTAACATTTCACATCTGCAGCAGTGCACAGAAGGGCAGCTGTATCTCTGCAGAGGGGCAGGAAGGCTTCACTTATAGGCATAGCACATAGAATGAACAGACCTCACTTCTTCTCAGTACCATTGGTTGCATACCCCCCAGTAAGTAATGCTAATTTATACATAGCTGCCTAATGAAATCAGTGTGCATGCAATGATCTTATGCTTTACAACTACTGCTTAAGGCTATTTGACCATACTTTCCAAAGGTCAGTGCACAAAATCATAGCTGAAAGAAAAAAGGATTGGAGTAATTTGCTCTGTCCAATAAGAATTGTGGTGACCTTCCTTTTAAGAACATATCACTAATAACCTTAACCTGGTCATTAGTGATATGCTTGAAGCTTTCTGTAAGCACCAATGTTTTTCTGTGATGCAGGTGAAGAATTCCAGCTTCTTTGCACTTGCAATTGAAATCATGGTTCCTGTTTTCCAGCTTACTTGGGTTAAAACAAATGGCTCCTTCTTTACAGAAGAAAAACATTCAGCATAAATGACAATAAAATAAGTCACTGTTTCTCCTGGCAAGGCTGCTATTGGAGGAAGCTGTGATGCTGAGCAACCTGCCCTCAGTAGGAGCCTCTGTGCCTGGGCTGGGAGCTACACCCCGGCCCAAGCAGGAGCTATGAATTGCTCTGTGTAGACTAAGTTCTGATTATGACCCATGGGAAAACACATGTGTTTTCCAAGGGATGACAGATAAAGTTCAGAGGGGGTTATTTCGTAGCCCCTCCAACCCTTGTGCCCAGAGCATGTGACAGTTGAGATTTATAATTCCAAACTGAATGCACGACAGCATCATAGTGGGAATTAAGCCAAATGCTGAAATTTTTTCTGCATATGGCTGAAAGCTTAGTGAAGCCTTTGTTTATTTGTTTTGTTTTTTGTTTTTTTTTTCTATTGTCTCCACATGATCTTAGACACACAAATTTATTGTTGATTTGTACAGTTTGAAGTCTGAGTTGCTATAATTAATTTTTTTGTCTATCTTTGTGACTTACAGAATGGAATCACAATGTTACCGAGTCCATAGAAAAGCTAGTGATTATTTCTGATGAAATAAATCAGTTTATGTTTGACAAACCTCCATAGGTAATGGAAGCCAGTACTGTTTAAATCAGCCAGTAGAGATACTTGTCTGTCCTTACAGCCTAGGGGGAAGGCAGGCAGACAGCTTCTTCTGCACACTCATTTATAGGTGGGAAATACTAAGGGAGATGAACCCTAACTTGTAGTAGCTAAAATCTATGCAGACACAAAAAGATGTATTTTAATGAACCAGTGAATTTTGATGATTCCCTTGTGTCTCTAGATGTCAAATAACCTTAAAAAATCTGAATTTATTTTATAAAGCTCCTCATTCATGACATAGGAATATTCTTCTTTCTCCATATTCTTTTCATACCTATGTAACTATTTCAAGGAGTTTGTTTTGAAGTTGTAAAACTTCAAGTACATATTTCAAGCTTCTGGATGTTAATATTAGCCAAACAAATAATGATGATGACAGTGGTGGTGATGATGATGATTCTAATTTATCACAAAGTCTGTTGTAATTCTGTTCTGTTCTTCAGCAGAAAGTCCAAACAGAAACCAAGCAGAGAACGGTCTGTGGAAAATCTCTCTTTTAAGCCCCTGGTGCTGGCCTCCTCTGATAAGAAGTGAGATTCCTGGGGATGTACAGTATGGGGAAGACTTCTAATGTGATTATGCAAGTTTAGAGATGAACAGAGGGTGGCAATATTTAGATCTTTAAAAGGAGAGAAAAAACACTCTCTTGAAAAATGGTATCTTTAAAAAGACTGAGTCATAATTTTAAAAGTCTGCCTACTTGGCTTACCCACAGATGTTTCACAACATTCACAGTAGGTTGAGACCATCCCATCAGAGGGCATATTTCTTAATAGTGGCACCTGTTCAGCCTTCATACTACCTATATATATTGTATGGATAAAGATGAACACAGCCTAGATCTCAAAACCAGCCTCATTCAAAAGGGGTGGGAGGATTTGCCTTTGAAGTAAAATACAGTATTATGAGGCTTAGGAATCTTTATACAAAGGATGAGAAGTCATTTCCCAAGACAAAGAGACTCTATTATTAATGTGTCTAAATGCAGTACAGATATGTACAAAATACCCTGTTTTAAATTCACTTCTGAAACATCTTGATCTGATTGATGATCTCTAGCTGCTTATATTCAAATCAGTTCAAGATGTGAGCTGAGTGTCTTAAAAATGAAATGCTGGTCAAAAATACTGAAACTAATGTTTCCGGGTAGTTTCCATCCTCAAATCTCTCTTCGTTCAAACCATAACTTTCCTGAAAGTTGCTTTAGACTGTCAATAACATTTTCCTTTTTGATTTTGATTTTTTTAAATTGAATAAGATAATTTTCAGTTTGAGCAAAAATGCAAGAGACTATATTCTTTTTTTTCCTCTGCTTTTGTGTTTTCATTATCCACTACATGGATGGGTTAGCTCCATACTACAAGAAAATATGTATGTTCTTTGGAAGATTAAATTAAAGGCAAGATAAGAAGAAGGTGACAATGATTCTAAAGGAACTACTAAAGCAAGGTACAGGTGATATAAATATCAGATATATGAAGAGAAAACAAATGGAAAAATTGAAAGCAGAAACAGTAAGAGAAGGCAAAGAAAGAAACATAGAAACTGGATGAGGAAAGCTGTGGATAATTAGTGGAAATATAAATATACCCTAATTTGTATCCTCAAATGTACTACATTAAAATTATGTAGGAAACTCTAACCAGTATTTTGCAGAATATTGTTCACTTTGACTTTATAATCTTTGTGTGTTTGCATCAGTAATGTACAATACATAATGTACTAGTCCTAAAGTGAAGTGAAAAGAGGACTTTGAACAGAATATAGAATTGCAATGTGTGAAAAACCTAGAAAGAACACATTTTTAAAGTTTATTTTTACAAAACCAAACATACAGCTAAGTGATTTTTCAATGGTCTATGTCCCTTTTTCCTAGTTTGTGCAACGGGCTCTTTATTTTTCTTGCTTGACACATCTTACTTAACTTTATTTGTATTGCCTCATGTTTCAAAGGAATGGGTCTGAAATACCCTTTCTCTACATTTTTTAGACAGAACAAGAGAAATAAAAGAAAAGATTTGTTGAGCCTGAAATCATCCAGTCAGAAATTGCAAACAGGAGTGCACTTGTTGCATTGTACCTGGGATTCTTCTCCCAGAAAGGATGGTGAAATGCTGGACTTGTGCTTCAACTCCTGAGACACGTGGAGTTGCAGGGCATCCAGGCAGTTCTTCAAAGGACAGCCTTTATGGTCTTAGAATACTCACCACTTCACATACACTTCATCTTGAATAAGACCTGGTAAGGATATTCACAGGTTAGTGGTATTTTGTGCAGCAGGCATTTGAAATTTTCCCTTCCCTCTACTTTTCCTCACATCACTTATACTAGGTCAAAGAGTAGGAAAAAATGTTGCAGAAGAGAAGTTCTTGTCTTTTTAATCAAAGTTGAGAACAGCAGGATCTAATGCTGATGTCTGGAAAAAAAGAAAGGGACACATCTGAGAAGAAGTTATTAGATTAAGTTCTCACAATGCAGAGCACAAGAATATTAGAAAAGGGAAAGGCAGAAAACCTGTGGATGGACTGAAACACCTGATTGTCATTTTGCAAACACTAACAGTCCAGGAAGAGGACTGTATTTTGGCTGTATTTGACTCAAAAATTCCTGGGAAAGATAAAAGCTGCTTCTAGATGCTTCTGTTCTTCTACCCACTAATGATTTCACTGTCAGCTGTGAATAGATCTATTAATAAGTAGTGTTTTGAATTTATAAATCAGTTCGTGCCTAATCTTTTCTTCCAGAAAAGCCCACACTGGTTCCAGTTGTTTTCACAATTTGGTATTTCCTCTTGAGAAGCCTGTGGAGTTTTCCTCTCCTTGTAAAAGAGACTGTGGTGGGAAGCAGGGCTACTTAGTACCTTAAAGGAGGAATTCCTTCACCATCTGGGAAAAGTATTCCTGTGTCACAGTAAAAATTAGATTAGGATGTTACAATTGTAGAAAAGATGTTTTTAACTTTGGTCTTTTAACTTACATACGGGCACATTGTGAGGAGTTTCCTGCACATCCTGATTTATTGAGTGGCTACTTGCTTCTGGCCAGATGTCTACCAGCATTTTAAAGCTAGAGACCTTTGTAAATGCAGCCCATAGCTCCTAACCACTGAGGTTTTCTTCAGAAAGTTCTTGGTTTCTCCCAGCTCCCACTATGTTTAATTCTATGTGAAAGCACTGGAAATCCTCAAATGAGAGATGTCAATAACAATTCTGGGGGAACTCCAGAAGTCTGACACTTTCCATTGTCCCAGAAGACAGCTCCAACTATTTACCCTTGCTTTTCAGGACTAGAAGAGAGTTACATTTGGGTAGGATTTGCTTTGTCTCTGCTCTTAACATTTGTCAGAAATAGTTCCCTCTGGGTGAAATTCTAAATGGACAGATTCCCAAGCTGCCAATCCTGATGGTCTGGATATACTGTAAGGATGAATTGGATTGGAGTTATTTTTGTGAGTTTTTTGGGTGGAGCAAGGAGCAAAGAAGGGAGTGGTTTGTATCTTTTTCTTGTTGGTTTTTGTGGCTTTAAAATGATTCATGTGTAGGAGAGCAACAAAAGCCCGTTAAAACCATGTGGCAAAAGCACAACAGACTTGGAATCTGTTATGAAACCAGAGACTGCAGGGTGTACCCAGGCTGAAATACTTGTACCAGTGCATGACATGGATGATTTGAATTCCAGCTTTCAGGAAACTTTTTGTTTCGTCTAAACTGTTTCAAAGAAACCCTTTATCCAGAGAAACTTGAACAAAGCCTATAGCAAAAGCTGGCCAAAATCTTCTCAGAAGAGATTCATCCAGTCTTCTTTGCTTCTTTACAGTTTGACAGCAACAGAAGGAACTTAAAACAGAAGAGCATCATAATTGCTTTATGCCTACACTTCTCTGGCTCCTGCGTATGAAGTTTGCACAGAGAAGCTGTGTCAGCACTGGGAGAAACTGATGTGACTGCAGTTCATCTTTACCGAGCTTATTGTAAATTCTGTTAATAGCAATGTTAGTGTTCCAGAAATTCATTGAAAAAGCATAAGGGGCAGCTGCTCTCTACACGCTCTCCCTTTCCCATACCAACTGGAAGGATCAGATTCTCAGCTGGTGTAAAGTGTTGTAGCATCACTGATGCCAGTGAAGTATTGCTTACTCCATCTTTACTTTACATCTCACAGAACACTAGAGTGTGCAGAAGTTACTAATTTCAGCAATCTGCCCTATAAGAACTATTAGTAGAAAGCAAATAGCAGAAGCCATTGCTTAAATTTTCAGTCACAAAACTAGGGAATTCTACTAATTTTCAGAGTCCAAACATGTTTAAAACAATGCAAAAGCACTCTGAAGAGACAGTTGAATTTATTACAAGTGTTCTGAGTAATGATCTATGCTGATGGGTCCCGGATCTAAGTCTTGCAAAACATATGTGGCAATTATTAAGCCTGTTGTATCAGCAGCTTTAAACAGTGTTGATCGTGGTTGTTGATGAAATTTAGATTGTTGGTTTTACGATTGCAGTGTTTGAAAATCTTCCCAATATGAAGTACTTTGATAAGTTGTTACTTTGCTGTTATCATAATAGAGATGACAAAATTGAATAAGACTAAATTAGGCTAATGAATATATTAATAGTGAAGATTAATTACGTTTAACTCTCAAAAAAAAAAAAATTCAAGGAATTTACCTCTATTCCTTAAGGATCTATGAAGTGGTATTCTAGGTCACATCAAAAGTCTATGCAGCCCCAAATGTTCTTTCCTACAGGGATCAGCTGCAAATGTATAGGACAAATGTAAGAAATGGAAGGAAAAAGAGAGGATGATTCTTTGTTGGTGCCCTCAAGCCACCTTCTTCAGAATTGACAGGTGCTAGATGCTGTATCCCTTCCATCACATTCAACACCACACCAGCAGATCTTTCCCCAGGAGCTCTTTGAAACAGTTTTGAATATGTTTAAACTCTCGCTCACCTCTATGTCTTGCAATAATGAGTTCTGCAGTTTTTTTGTAAGTTGTGTAAAAGCAGTTTTATTTGTTGCTCTTCCTAATAAAAAACATTGGGGCACCTCTAGTTCTTACACTCGTAATAGCTTGTAATTACTGCTCGTCTGCTAGTTAAGAATGTGTAGACCTACTTGGTGACATCCTTCAGTCCTACCTTTTCCAAGATGAAGAGCTGCAGGCAATATGCACATGAAGTCTGTTCTGTATTTCTAATCACCCTTACCATGACTTCAAAACTACACCAAGCTGTTTTCCAAATTGATTGAATTGTTTTTTGTTCAAGATGTGAGCATGCCATGGATTTATAAAGCAGCGCAAAGGTACTTTTTGTTTTGTTCCCCATTCAATTCCTAGCAACTTCAAACATTAGGTTTGCCTTTATGAAAATGGCAGAACATTGTGCTAATGTTTTCAGAGAAGCAGTCAAATATTTTCTGAATGGTGTTAGATAATTTAGAAATCATTGTAATTTATGCCAGTTTACACGGGAATTTTCCTTTGTGTATTACTCTTCATTTCTTCAAAATCTCAATATTTTCTGCCATTCTGTTGACTAGGCAAATAATTTAATAAAAATCATACTTAGAAAAACTGTAGTTTGTGAAAGTAAAAAATACAGAGTGAGACTTTTCTGAGTCAAAATATTTCAGTCAAAAATTAGATATTAACTTTTTGATGAGATGATATTTAGCTTGTCTTCTTTGAGTCACTGAAATGTTGCTTTGCAGTTTGAGCTTTAAGGTCATTCATTTCTCTTTTCTTTCTCTCTGATAACATTCTCCTGGACAATGATTACCATATCAAGAAAGTTGTATGTGAGGGAATTTGCAGAGGTGAATAGTGTTGGGTTTGCTCAAAATAAAATGCTTTTAGATAGCAATTTTATGTTTCCTATTATGATTATTAGACTTTGGAATACACTTGTGTTCATTGAAATTAAAAAAAAAATCATATGCTTTATATTGATCAATGTTAAAAAATACTCTAAATTCTGACTGTCAAATGTTCTTAATGAGTCACTTAACGGCAGCTCCAGACTAGGACTTTAAAGTCTTATTCTGATGCTGAACTTAACAAGTTGTCAGCAACCCACTCAAAAAGTGTAAAGTTAAAAAGCTGAAGAATTGGCTTTCAATATTTTTTCACCAGTTTTATTCTGTATCAAGCAAAAATAAAATTGAGGAATGGGCTGCCCAATTCTCAGGCAGGAAAAAATAGTAAAATAAATCAGAAACATTTTTTCTTATTACTGACTTATTCAACTGTAAAACATCATTCACTTAATATTCCATTCTGAATATAGATGGATAGATAGATAGATAGATAATAAATTAATTTTATACAATTATATTATTCCACATCTTTCAGTGAAAGTCAACTTATATGGGCAAATATAGGATGAAGGAGTACTTTTACAATTTCATGCTTAAGGAAGTCTTTGAGTAGGGCTGAAGAATGGATGCTGTGAAACATTTTCAAGACAGAAAAAGACAGGTTTTTTCCTCATTTCAAGACACAGAAAATTTAAATGAAAAGAAACAGATAATGGAAAAATACTGCTTCCCTTCTGCTTTGGTTAGTTGTTACTGTTGTCACCAATGATGTCTTAATGTTCCTGACAATTTAAATGATAATAAAAGCTACAGTCTTGAGAATGCTTTCATAGTAGGTAACTGTTCTCTCTAGGGGGATGTAGATAATATGAAGAGGGAAAAAAACCACTTACGATAAAGAGGTCCATAAAAAAGTACCATAATATCTTATTTACTGTAGTAGTTTAATGGTGACACTGACATAGACTTTAGCTTATTTTCATAATGCTAGCTTCCCTGTTTATAATTGGGTGACCAGCCCACAGTCTGTATCCAAAACATTTGTATATGCTATATGGAGGGGCAGGGAGAAGCAAACAAAAGCAAAGAGGAAACAAAAAGCATTGCAGAAGCCTAGGATTTTATTCATGTGACTGAGAAGCAAAAAAAACCCAAACAAATGCATGAGCACTCTCATTTTTGTAAAATTGTCTGCTGCAGTCACTGCTGCAGTGGCTTTGATTTGACTCACATCTTTGGATGTCTGGGAAATTAGTGAACTGTGATGCTGCTGTGTCTCTGTGCCAGTCAGGACACCATCAGTGGCACTTGAAGCTCATTTTCCCCTCTTTGGGAGGGCATTGCAAGATCTGATGAGTGGGCAGAGGAAGGGTGGGATGCAGACTGGGGTTTTGGTTGGAGTGTGCCCCTGAAGTCAGTGGTCATACAGAACAGGATAGATTCCCTGTCTCCCCACAAAGCAATCTGCTGGGATGAATTGCTCATTTTATTTTACTTAATAAGTTAGAGATGACGTTTAACTTTTTACTACTCCATGCCCACAAAAAATTTACTTGCATATCTGCTAACCAGCTTTTGCCAAGGTTACCATATGTAATATGTGGTATAGAAAAACAAGTAATTTTGGAGCAACAGGTGTGCTCTGACTTGAAATCCACCAATCTTTCTCAGTTTTGCTGTATAACATGGAAAAACGACTTTCACACTGACTGCCATATATTCAGTCTGTCAGATAACCACAAAACATTCTCGGTTTTTTTTTAATGTTCCTTCTGTTGGGTAATGAATGGATGGCATTTGAAGTGGCAGTCTAAAATGCTGTTGAGCATACTAATAATTAGTAATTGGCTTGTATTTCCAAATGCAGGTATTATTTTAACCCCCACTTCAAAGGAAATAATCCAGTACCAAACTTGAGGCAGATTCTCACTTGCAAAGGATGTTGACTGGCCAGACCTGTAGTAGTGAAACAGAGTAATAACATACATACAGGCAGAGTTTTTCCTTACTTGCCTTGCCAACATACATGCTAGGTGGAAATACAGATGAACCGGGCATCCCCAATTCCTGCCATTGCAGCCTTTCCCCCGCTGTGACATTTGCTAGTGTGGGACTGGCCTCCAAATCCCTCCCTTTCTTACCGGAGTAGACTAAAGAAGTGGTATTTCTCTAATCTCTGACCTGGCATAATCCCATCCCTGTGCTTGTCTTGGGTTGAGAATCTGGATACCAAAAAGTCCAAAAGATTGCTGCCACAGGTGCATATTCTAAAATAACTTTCCCTTTTCTGCCTCCTCAGAGATGAACAGGGTTATTTTACAGACATCTCTGAGACAGTGAAGGCCAGCTATAATATAACTTTCTTTCTTTTCCACTTGAACAATGTGAATATGACAGGACATAATGATACAGTACAATCATGCAGTTTTAAGAGGTTTCAATTCCTGCTACATCCAATGTGAATTAATTTGTATCTTATATCTAGACTGTCTCAACCCCCTACCTTTGAATTTTGTCTCAGTGTTAACCACTTAGCCAAGAACCAACAATTTCCCTGTTTTTATTTCCTTAGAAACGGGAAATACCTGTGGTTGTGAGCACATAATATTTATATTTGTGTGCAGTGGCTATGTGTTGGACAGATCTGGAGGCTATACCAACTTGGGAGCCTTGACCAGTCCACGTGCACAAGGTGTCTTTTCTTCCTCATACTAAAAATGTTCCAATCCCTTCACCTGTACCACCTGAACCATGGTGATATTTTACCATACTTGGATCCAGACATAAATGCACACTTCAAGTTGTTGTTTTTCAAATCACTAATTTCTTCTCTGCTTAGATTTCACAGCTGTCATACTGTAGATCTTCAAACAAAATAGCTCGTGATATCTCTAAAAACTAAGGGGAAAATCTGTTAGCATATTCATATTCATATGTGTACCAATATAGAACAGATAAAATGAATAAAAGACTTGATTCCCACAAAACATGATTTTTCACCTCCAAACCCCAGCTGGCATGAAATATAGTATGGAATATAGGAATGCAGATGATTCTGTTCATAACCCTGGGTTAAGTGGTATGCAGAAATGTGGGCAACAAAAACGATTATGCAGTATCACACCTATGGAAGACAAGTATGGATGAACACAACACATGTTGATAAAAAATGGGAAAGTCAGTTCACACCAGACAGCTGCAGCCTTACTGTGGTACATGCTGGGACACTGTGAAGAGCAGCAATTCCCTGAGGACAAGAGGTGTGGTAGTCCCCTGGGGAGGTAGGGCAGGACCTCACCACCTAGAGCCTTTTCTACCTCCCCAGTGAGAAACTCTGGGAAGTCAGGGGAAACAGGGGCAGCCCCAGTCCTGGGTACTGGGCACCTCCTTGGAGGTGAGAACCTGCCAAGGATGGGCTGGGGTGTCCGCCTGTGGGTGGGGGTCAGGATCAGGCCAGGTGAGGGAAAGCTGCATCAGACACAACTCTTCTGTATGCAAATACGAACTAGCGAGAATATCACCACACTTACAGGGACCGACAGAGTAATGATGTATTTCTGAGAGATGCTGCACAGCCCACATCTTTCACCCTGTTCTGAAAGTGGTGCCTGGTGTGCTGTAGGCTACAAAAAGGTACTTGGTATCCAAGAGGTCTTAATTACTGTGACCACACAGAGAATTTAACTGCAGGAAGATACCCTGCCATTAGAAACACATATTTAAGTCACTGTTCTGCTGTGAAAATAGGCTGTGCTGGATGAGGAAGCATTCTCCTGGAGGCAGAGTGGTGAGACTCCCTTGGAACAGATCTTGTGACCTCTAATTAATTAGTAGCTTTGTAATAATCTTGTATATTAATGATGTGAGTGGATAATACACGGTTAAAGAGCATCAGCAGCAGGAAAAAGGGCTGGAATTTGACAGAAAGAAAAAAAATGCTATCAACAGGTCTGAATAATTGAAATGAGCAAATAATGCAAGGAGCAAACAGGAAATTCTTCAGTAAACTCAGTGCCATCCTTTAAAAAGGAGCAATGTATTTTTATGTATATAATTATTTTTTGAATTTCTGTCAAGAATCAATAAGATATGAGCATGAAAAGCCCAAATGCCAGAAAACATTTTCAACAGGGAGAGGGGATTGCTAACACCATTTTGCAAGGCATGCAGGAGATTAGATAGACTAGATCGATAGATAGATAGATAGATAGATAGATAATAGATGCCTGTGTACAGGTACAGTCAGTAAGATAAAGGCAGGAGATGTGGAAGCAAGAGCAGCTGCAGGGAAAAGAGGATTGGAATAACTACAGACATAGTTTGTGAGAGGAGACTAGAAGGGAGGGTGTTTTCTAGCTTGGCAAAATGAATGCTGAGAGACAACATGGTTGCTCTCACGGAACACGTCAGTAATTGAACAGTAGACAGTAAGGTGCAGGACTTGTTAACACACGACAGAATGTTTTTAGCACTTATGTTTTCCTTGTGAGCCTATGAACCACACACTTGCTAGTGCTAGACATAAGAACAAGTCATTTTCCTGGGAGGCTGAAAGTCCAAGTTGAATCATGTTCAAAGACTGAAAGACACAAGATGCTTTCCAATGAAATCAGCTGTAGGTAATGGCAAGATGTAACTGTTGCTTTCGGCTCTGCTAATATGCCAGGAGTGAGATCTGTTTTCAGAGCTGTCAGAGAAGTCTCAGAGACTGTCAGAGTGAGAAGTAGATTGTGGTCTGCCCTGCAAACACCACAGGTACTTAAGCAGAAATGAGTTTCAGAGCCTCTCTCCTAATGTGTGAAGTGCAGGCAGTACGGGCTCTATATAGCACACTGACGTGCTTTGGCAAACCGTACTGGTGACGATGGGGTAACTGGGGCATGGAACTTTCCTTCAGAGAAAACTCCTCAGTTTCTCATGCAGATTTCCTCCCCACTCTGTTACATATTTTCATGCTCGCACACTTGCCTAGCCTTTCTGGAACTGCAGAGCTGATCTTACAGAGGATATTTCTGATCCTGATCCCAGGAATATTGCCCTTCAAAAAGTCTCACTTGGTGGCTTGAAGCGGCTTTAGATACACATACATAGCAACTTAGAGATGAAGGAAGAGCAAGTCAGATATAAGCAATAAAGCCCTGATAATAAAGCCTTTTTAAATCACAAAATAAATTGTTTGAGCTTGAGATATGTTAATATTTCTGAAGAAGCCCTTCTCCCATGCTTAATATTAACATTTATGTTCAGTTAATATACTCTATCACAAAGCTAATTTGTACCTCACTGTACATACTTCTTGATGACTTGTTAGAAACTGCAGCTATAGAAGGTCTGGTTTTGAAATCTCCAGTGATGGAAATTGGACAGGGGCAGGCACCTACAAAGACCTGAGAGGAGAAGTGGGAGGCATTCGTTTTGCAGAACTTGCAAAGAAAGGAAAACAAGAGACATTAAACATAACTCTGTCATTGCAGCCATGTAGTAAGAGGCAGAGGACCTGGCACACAAGAGCTGGTTGAAGGCTGGTATCCAAAAAGAACTTATTGAATATTGTTTAACAGCATTTTACACCCTGTACATTTGGAACAAAAAAAAAAAAAAAAAAAAAGTTTTTTTTTGGGGGGGGGGGGGGTGGGATATGGGATATTAGGTTTTTGGTAGTGGTATTGTTTTGTGGTGAAGGGAGGGGTGCTGGTTATATTTTAGTCACTACCAGAAGTCAGAGATTTCTATGCTGAGGAAAAAACCTTCTCCTTCTTCCTATCTGCTACAATAAGACAGAAACATGTACTCCAATTTTCAAAGCAAACTGAAGAAATGGTGACTTTTCTTTTGGTGTTGTCTCCCTCTAAGAGATCTGAAAGTTGTATACATTTTTAGTATATGCTGGCTAGTTATCCTGTGAAAAACAGATTTTCTGAAGATGAAATCCCTTGTATTTCATTTGGAAGAACTGGTGATCTAATTTTTAGATATAATGTTTCATGAAATACGAATTGCTTGTATGTGTCAGAAGTGAAATTAAAGAACAGATGAAGCTCATTAAAAGGTCTGGTTAAAAGGAAAATTTTTATTGAAAAAATTATTTTGGCAAAACTCTTGTCATATGTATTTGGTTTTCAATACAGTATAATCTAGTCTAATACAGTATAATCTAGCAGGGTTACTTATCCATTATGAAAACACCACTCTTACAGGATCAATTTTGTTTTTTCTAATTGTTTTGGAACCAATGAGCAGAAAGAGGAGAAAAGAATGAAACATTACCTGTGATGTTCTGTGTCACTGGTGGCACAACATTGTGTCACAATCAATCAGAAACTGATGTCACAGGCTGATGCAACATGGTTCTGGGCCAAACTCAAAAATTTGTCAAACTCCAAATATCTTTAAAAACAAAGGAAAATGTATCAGGAGAATAAAGATAACTTCTATAGGTTTTATTTCCCATTACAGGCTGTATCCTCCACACAGATGTAGGAGATTTTTAGATCCAAAATATCAAAATATGTCCAGAAAGACAGTATGTGATATAATTGTTAGAATAAAAATTTATGAAAGTTAATATTGTTTGTATAACAGATTTAAAATTTGCATAAATCCCAGTATAAAAATTGTACCTTTGAAATTTCAGAGCTGACACAGAAGCTGATTCCTCCTGCTTCCCTTCCTAGAGCCCAGCACATTGGCAAATGAAAATCAGGTAATTTCATTAACTACAGGCAGGTACATGAAAGAAAAGAGGCTGAAGGATTCATACAGTAAGGTGCTGTGCTCTGAGTTTGGAGCTGTGGGTATCAAACCCTCTGCTCTTCCACTAACTGCCTCCACAACTGTGGGCAAATCCCTCCTGTGCTTCTATTTCTGTAACTGAAAGAGGAATTTGCAGTATCATTTGGTGATGAGATTTAAACATAAGTGGCACATAAGAGTATGTTTTTACGTGGTGGGTTCAAAACCAGTCTGTTCTCTGTGGCATCCTTTTGAAACCATTGGAATCCATAAAATCATATGGATGCATGTGAGATGCTATATATTCAAAGAAACAGCCAAAGTAAGGGACTTAGCCCCTCTTATGGTTTGCAGCACTTATTGATTACTGATCATGAGTGTCAACATTGTTGCAGGAATTCTTTGCCTATACTTTTATCAAAATGGGGCTTACTCATTTAGCCAAGTGAGCAGCTCCCCTGGTTTCTTGCTGATGGAGGAACGTCCTGTGAGGCAACACGGCATCTTTATTGTCACATTTTCCTGTTGGTTGAAGAGAGTACAAATGCTGCCAGAACTTCCTGGGTGAGGCAGTCAGTGAGACCTTGATTGCCCGAGGACAAGAGGAAGCTCTTGCACATGTTCAACTGAAGTGGCACTGTGCTTTCCAAGGGAGCTCTCTAACCACCTTGGCTGAAGTGCATGAGCTGCTGGTTCAAGGAAAGGCCCCACAGCAATGCTGAGTGAGTGGTGAAGAGAGGGCATTCACTTTTTCCTCCAGCTATCTCCCTCAACTGGTTTTATTTTTCACATAGCTACTTCATAAATAAAGGAAATCTCAGAATTAAATCTGGGTTTTTCTCCAAAAACAGCACTGCTGAGGGTGTGGTCTGTGTCAGGTGCCTCTAGTTTTTCCTGCTGTTTGAGTAGGGCTAGATCCCAAGCTCAGAGAGAACATACAGGTGTGGGATGAAGCTAAAAAGATACCCACACTAGACAATAAAAATCCTTGAAAGTAAATAAAGGAATTTACAGTTTGGCTTAGACTGTCAATTGAGTGTGAGTGATACTAGGGAAATTTAATATATAAAATGGTTATACATAATTTTTTTTAAATTTTTACTTTTGTATTAAAGCACATTTTCCCATCTCCTTTTCTTGCTTTTGTTTACAGCACTTTCAGAGGGTGGGGGAGGGAGCGAGCCAGTCAGGCAGGAAGGAAGGAAAGGAAGACAGGCTATGACATTGACCAAGGGTTTATAGAGACAGTTACAAAGACAATTATAGGGCTATCAGCACAGAACAGTGCTGTTATAGCTTTCCTATGTTGACAAAATCTTGAAAGCACAGAAACTTCAACATTCCACATTTTTAGGAAAAAATAATTAGCTAGAAAGTTAAAGACAATAGCTATTTTCCTTTCATGCTTATATAATACCTTTCCTGACTTTTGGGAAACTCTGGAGTTGAACAAATACAGGAGAATTATTGAGATAAACAGAGTTCTTGCAGTACAGATCTTCCTGGATAACAATAATAAATGACACAGACACAAAGTTCAGGAAAGGTCTGCTCATGCTTTTCAGACCAGATGGATCTTATTTCCTTGCTTAGCCTGTTTTTTGCAATGAAGACATCGCTGGGAACATTACAGCAGTTATTTAGCAGTAGAAGAATAAAAACTTTGGAGAAAGAAAGAAGAATTTCTCAAACGTTTAGAAGAAATCTAGGCAAAAAGTCTGTTTCATCCAGTTGGAATTAGGTCACAGTGACCTGAAAAGAGGTCATTCAAACTTATTGGAGGGGTAGTGGAGGTCAGAGGACACCACAGTCCTCTGACATACCTAATCAAGGACAGCAGGGTAAATACAATCCATAATATCCAAAAGAAAAGTGATCGACCTGCACTGAAGGGAAAAATCATAAAATGATGAAAGTCAGGGGAAAAAAGCCAATTACAAATCACTCCTAAAAGGCATGAGATTCAGTTAATTTTTATCAAATCTTCTAGAAATGCAGTCTCTATGTTCACTTCTCTAATAGGTGGGGGTGTTGAAATGTATGGATACCTGATAAACCCCTTACAATGTATGTCAAAAAATATTTGAGCAGCTAGTCTTTCTGATCTCCCATAAAGTTACAAAGGTTGAAGTAGTGTTTGGAGTTTCCATCAAAATCAAATTAAATGTCTCAGAAGGTGGCTTTGCCGTATTACATGTGAAGTTCCCAGCAAAACCATTGATTCTCTTGGGCACCCTGTTTGTCAGACAGGAATCTCCAAAGCTACTGGGTGAGCAATGACTACTCCATGAATGGCTTGAAGTTATCTATGTACAGCTAACATCTCTGTGAAATGAAAGAATAGAGACATCAATTCAGGTCTAGAGACCTGATACAGCAGGTATCACCTCAGGACCATTATCAAACGGACCTGGGTGGATATTCAGATTCAGTTGAAACACTGCCTTGGGTTTTTTGCAAATTGTACTTAAAGCTTTCTGATAAAAATATAACAGCACTGCATGCCCAAAACATGATGTAAGTTGGGGAAAATAATGGGGCTGGTGGAAATAATCCCACACAGCAGAATGCTTTGGATATTGTTAGGAGCTCACATTGGAAGATATGGCACAATTTCCTTCTGAGTACTGAAAGATTTAAAGGTAAGGCTGTAGTTAATCATCATCTTCAGAGGGCACTACTTACTTGGAGAATAGAAAATGGCATGCCTGAATTTAGAAAAAAGGATAAAAGTGACCCAGGACTGATGTCTGTTTATCTGAGCTCAATAGTGTGTAAAACTCTAAGAATAATTTTTAAATTGAAAGATAATTACATATAACTATATTATGGAAATGGGAAAAATTGTGATATAGGGCTGGAAAAAGCAGATTGTGATATGTTAACCTAGTTTCATTTTTCTGAAATTAAGTGATTTTCTAAAGAATGAAAGAAAATTTTGTAGGAACAGTTCATCTGTATCAAAGTAAAACATTTCTTAAGGGGTCATGAGGAAACTAGAGGAGACAAACATTCAGTACAAAGCTTAAGCTTGGCAAGGACTAGTTAAAATGGATGCAACAGAATGAGATGCACATAAGAAAACTATCAAGCTGGAGAGAGGTTAGAAGAAAGCTCATAAGAGATCTATCTGTCTAGGTACCAGTCTTGAAGACTGGTACCCTAAAAGTTGCTTTTGGCCAATAATTTGGCTAATTATTTAAGCAATGTTCAAATAAACTTGATCATGAAGAAGAAAGTGGATGAACTGGGAGGCTGGAGTAGCAGAAAGGGAACTTGACTTCAAGGTGCAGACTCATTCACAGTACAGAAAAAAAAGACACTAGATTTCTACAAACAAGTCAGATTTCATTACATGAAAAGGTCAGAAAATGAAAAATGTTTCATGTTCTAGTGAATCACAGGCTAAGTACATGACAACCAGACACAGTCCTATCGCGTCATGTCAATAACGGTAACTGTGAAACACCAAATGTCTACCAGGGAAAACATGTTCAGTAAATATCAGCAAGCATTAGTCCACTGCATCTCTGGTAGGATCCTGTGTACAGTGTCCTGCACGGTTCTGCTTATTCATGGTCAGGGAACCTATAGATTGACTGGAGGAGGCGCACAGTGGAGTGAGAAAGTGAAAAGTTTTCCCATGAGAAAAGACTGACAGTGTGATTGAAACTGGGTGAGTGTCTCACCCCAGAGTGTATACAGATACAGCACTGGACAGTGCTGCTATTTCAGGGAGCACTCCCTTTCCCAGCTGAGGTCCTGCACCATTGACCACCCTCCTTTTTTGCTTGCTTCAAGTACTGCTCTCTGTCTTCAGTGAGGGCGTGCAAAAGGGAGTGGGATAAAGTATTCAGACATCCATCAACAGATGTTGGAAGTGGGTCTTAACTGTAAGCCCAAATCAAATGCTTTGGAATGTCTGGAATAACCTTGATAAAACTAGACACATTAATGAAGTGTCCCAGGTGTTAGCTGGGTCACACCCCAAATAGCACACTTGCACAAGCAGGCAAAGGTGAAGTCAAGAACAGCAATGAAAATGTCAGGGACTTGGCACACAGCAATACCCACGAAGCCACTGGGCACCTTCAATCTCTCACCCCCATCCTTGTTCAGCGTAATTAGTTGATTAATGGTCTCCTTCTCTTAAATGGATCCCAGGAGCTGTAGGTAGGGTCTGAAGTGTTTCATGTGAGTAATGGAAAAGGGCATTGGATTTTAAGATGCTGTAGATGTATCTCAGGCTTAAATCTGGCTGATTTATCATCCTTACATTAGAAATGAAAAGCAGAGAAGGTCCATGTCTGAATCAAGAGAATGGATATTTGGGATTTACTTATTTAAAATTTTATATGAGAGAGCTATTCTGCGTCAGCTGTTTTCTCCCTAGGATGGCAATGACCAGTCACCCCCTCAAATTTGTTTCTCTCCCACAAAACTGCAAGAAATTCCACCTTCCATTGAGTGCTGAGGTGCTGACAGATCTCATCAGTTTATCTATGTGTTTGCTGTTGCATTGACATATGAAATATCTCTCATACCATGAGTCCTCAAAGCAGAAAGAATTGCAATCAGAACTAAGAGAAGCATTTGCTAATCAGAGATATTTAGTGGTGAAGATTTTTTCATGCGCCTGGATAATTGGAATAAACTGTCTGGGCAAGAGGTGAAGATGAGGTTTACACAAAGGATGCATTCCACCTGAGTTTGCCATTTTAAAACATCAAGTCTAGTTGGAAGATTAAGCTCAGGATAGCATCTCAGTCTATTGAAGCCTGTCTGGAGGGGAAAGGAGAAACTTAACAGTGGGCAAAAGGAGTAGGAGTCCTTTTTAAGAAGGTATCAGACAAATGCAGGTGGATTGTGGGCCCAGGATTCACATACATGGGGGAACATTTCTGTGTGTACCCTCAGCTGGTTCCACTCTCTTTCCATGAGATCTGAGGGGCTTATGTCAAGGCTGATTTCAGTGATGGCTGCCAGCTTCAATTAAGGAAGTGGGATCCCTTCCAGCCCTGGCCAGTTCACTGTGTGTGATGGAGGAGCTACATCAACCAGAAGAGCTGGTCTGGGGGTATTGCTGTTTGTACATTTGAAAACCCCACTGGTCATTGTGTTGCTCTTATTTCTGGGACAGTTAAAGGCTGCCTATGAGCAACTTCTGATGAACCTGAGGGATGCAGCTGATTTCCAGCAAATTACATAGTTTAATTGGTACTAAAAGAATGATGGGACACAGAGTGCTGAGAGAGTTCTTAGCAAAGTATATCAATAGCCGCTATTGCATGAAATAGCTCAGATTCCCAGATCTTTTTAGTAGTTGCTTTAGTTAAAATTATTAACAGTATTAAGCATGTATTAACTTTATTAAAATAACTAACTAACTAAATAAATAAATAAATAAAGCAAAGCTTGAACAACAAAATTTATGGCACACTTACTTCTCCTAGCATGGCAAATAATGTTCACCATTTCTGGTTTTGAGATAGATGGTTATTCACTTTCTATTCTTGTACCTCTAATGTAAAACCAGATTAGAGTCTTTCTGAAATATGTCCCTCTTTCTTGCGTTCCACTCTTCATATTGTTGGAAGTACCCACATAAATGATTTATAATGTAATACTTGTTTCCAAAATGCTTTTATGCCCTGGAACCATATAACCCCAGAAGGTTGGGCTGCTGTATTGCAGTAAGCTTAATTTGCAACTACTGTGTCTAAAATATTGCTGGACCTCTGCCTTGCATAAACAGTTACTCCAAATCTGTAATGATTATGGGCAAGAGTGTGTTTAGAAACAACAACAAAAAAATGCATGCACTCCCCTGAAATCTTAAACATAGAGTGGAGAAGAGAGAGTAGAATCTGTAATAATTATTTATTTAAAGGTTTCAACAGTACAAAGATGAAAAGGGATTTTATTCTGTCGAGCACAGTGCCTATGGTTTGAGTAGTCCACTTAGTTTTTGCCATTGATTTGAACTGAGCCAATAATTTAAATAAGAAAGGATATATGGCTTTTGTTATGGTTTGACTCGGAAGTGAGGTTTTGGGAAGTTATGGTCAAACTAATCAGTGGCCAGTTAAAACCTGCTTTGTTCTGTTCCCAAATCACATCTCACAGCAACCATTTTGAAAAATACACCTTTCATAAAGAGCACTGGCATTGTGCCAGAGTCAATCTATAACAGCTTTGTATAAAAATTTGTGAAGTTTCAAATACTTCAGATATAAAATCTCCAGAAAATCTGTAGTGTCCTATAGTTTTCTTGCATTTTTTGAGATATGGCCCAAGTTTTACTCATCACTAGAAGATAATACAAAGACATTTTAGTTTGTCTGAGTGAATAAGTGGCTTAACAGTGAATGAATGTTTTTCTGAAAATATTGCAGAAGAATACTGCTACCTTTCAATTAGATAGTCAGCTCTTGTTACACAGAACATGAACAATTATAGTGTTGAACATCTCAGTTAATTCTACACTCTATTGATTCTCATGGTTAGGAAAGACAATCAGGGTCCTCCTCTTGTAACGAGTGGTATCATCACCTCAAAACCCTCACACAACTTGGAAAGTTCTTTTAGATTCCCTCTTATGACTGGTACTTTAGCAATTCATTCCAGATATATTACTGGATAGGATATGTGTCTCACCCTTTCTTTATCCAGCCTACATTATTGAACCCTCTGGTCTCTCATAAATCCCTTCACTTGTGAAAGAATTCCACTGAGTGGAATTCATCTGTTCTCCAAAAGGACATATTAAAAAGGTTGACTGAAGCCTATTCTGTGCTGCAATATTGGAATTGCTCCCCTCTTTAGACATTATTTTCTACAATTTTTTTGCCTTGATTGCAGAACAACTTTATATGTGCGTTGGAGTGGTGGCTTCATTCTGCAGTCTTACTCACAGAGCCTCAGTGTGTCTAATATAAGTTTGGAAATGGTCACTCCTCATCTCATTCCTCTCTTCTCACAGTCTGAGCATCAATGGCTGGAGTGCTGCCTGCTTTTTGACACAGCCTTGCTGTTACTCAGCAGCCCTTCTTTATGTGATATTTCAACAACACACTTCTGAATCCTGTAAAAAATATATTCAATATCAACCCTCAGATTTCTTTTGTTTCCCTGAAATCTCAGCTAAAATGTATTACCATTCTGCCTTGATTTAGATCCCTTTTTTGATAGGTATTATTATCCCATAGGAAGGTTGAGGATGCAGTTCTCATGGGAGAAATACAAAGAAAACGAAATCATAAAAGTTCTCTGAGCGTAGCCACAATACATATAGGGAAGGATATTATGCACACAGAATGGGAGATTATCTTTCCTCTTCTTTCATATATTCATCTTAGCCTAAATATGTAGGCTGCCTCATTTTTAGTACCGGATTCTGATCACAGCTGGAATACTACCACTGGCACGTGTTATTGTGGTAAAATACAATTAAGGCATCATTATATTGAAAGAGAAAGTATCACCAAAAAGAAAAATGACACAATCATTTTCCCAATCTTTTGTTCAGGGAGACTTGTTGTTTTAATTTGATTGATTATCTGAATTATTGTAGTTTTATATTAGTGTTAAGGAAAATGTGTTGCTTTGGGGTCTGTACTCTGCAAACAGATTCCTAAGTAAAAATTCCTCTGATATGTTGGTGTTTTCCTTTTGAAAAACCCTTTTTAAATAAAGCAAATCCTCTACTTATTAAAGATCCACCTTATGTGCTTCTCCTTCTGTGCAATAAACCGTTGGGTTTTTATTTGTTCCTTGCAGCCTCAGCATTTTGAGGAAATGCCCTCTTTGACTTTCTACAGAATTGCCAGAACTGGCATCTATGCAAAATATCTTTTTTTTTCTCTCAGAATTCAGTAAGCCTAAAATGGTTTTGGAATTGCCAAACAAGAGCAGGTGATTTAAATGCTCTACAGGGAAAACATCAGACTGGAAATTTGGTGATGAGACTCAACCTCTCTTTGTTCTTATTTTCCCAGTCTTCCACTTTTTCATCCCCATCTTCCTCTGAACCCTCAATTTTTTCTTTGTTTGTCTACATACAATTTTATTTTTTAAAGCATCAGCCTTCTGGGGCCTTCACACTTAACAGAGTGACTGTGGCACCATGGGAAGTCATGTCAGACTCTTTGTGGAACAAAAGACAACCAATTACTGTCTTCAGTGCTGCAGTTGCTGCACAACAACAAAAAAAAGTACACTAGAATAAATGAAAAGAAAGGAGAAAGAAAGGGATGGTTTTGGTGTCAAGATACAAAGCGGAGTGTTGGGCTGAAGTTGGGATGAATGCTTTAGTGGAGCTGTGGATTGACCCTGGCTGGATGCTAAGCACCTACCAAAGCATCTCTATCACTCCCCTCTCCAGCTGGACAGGGGAGAGAAAACACAGCCATTTGTAATGATCCATCCATTCTTCCCATTGCCAGCATCACTTTTCTCTTTCTCATTGTCACTCATTAGGTACCCACTACTCACCTTCAGCTAAAAAGTCTTTCTGGTTCAGATTTCTCTTCATTACCTTTCTTCTGTTTTTTCCCCTTGCTTTCTCCTGCTACTTCCCAGGCTGCACCCTGGTTAGCTTGGTGCTTCCTGGCTGTGTGAGCTCTGTAGATCACCACATGCTATCCTTTTCCCCACTCAGGCTGATGTTCTTCTTCTTTAGGATATTTTATGCCACTCTGGATGTGTACTGCCGCTCTGAAGTGGAAGTAAGTGCAATTGATGCAGGAAGAGATTTTCAAAGGAATAAATGGTAGCTGGGTGTCAGACTCTTGATGACTCTTAATGGAAACTTGGTTCCTGATTTGTGTTTATGCCTTTGAACATGTCCTCCATGCTTTTTAGATTGTAAAACACTTTCAAGAATCACTGAGAATCAGATGCACTATTAGAGTTTCTTTTGACTTCCCAGGATGAACTTTCTCTAGGACTAGCTAATAAATGCTCTGCTCTGCTTTTGCTAGCTTTATTCCCTGAATTCACAAATCATCTGAGTTGGTGGGCATGTACCTGCATAAGAAAAAAATTAAACTAAATTAGAATTTTAAGATTTCAAGTAAAGAACTGTTTGTTTGCATGGAGGCTGGTGTGTAAATGACCTTATTTTCCCATCAGGATAGAAACATCAGCAAATAGAGGAGAGCTAAGGAGAATTTCCATCTTGATGTTGGAGGAAACACAGTGAGCCAGGGTGAGGAAAAGGCAGAGGTACTTAATGTCTTTTTTGCCACCTGAGCTGGAGAACATGTTGGGAAGAGGAATGAAGCCCCCATAATCCAAGGGGAAATGGTTAGTGACTTGCTATGCCAATCAGACACTCATGAGTCTATGGGGCTGGATGGGATGTGCCCAAGGCAACTGAGGAAGCTGCTGGAAGGGCTCACCAAGCCATTTTCTGTCATTTACTTGCCTAACCAGGGATGTCCCAGACTGGAGGTTTCCCAGTATGACACCCATGGACAAGGAGGATCAGAAGGAGAACCTACAGGCCTGTCAGCCTGACCTTGGTCACAGGAAAGGATTCAGAAACAGATCATCACCAGTGGGCTGCAAATCCCAGAAAACAGAGGCTTCCAGTGGAGGGACTCTTTATTCAATACAGTTTCTACCCTACTACCAAGAACAGTTTAAAATCTTCTTTTCACTAAAATTCCTCTGCATTTTTCAAAAGATTAAATTGTTTCTGAGTAACCACATTACAATTAAGCCAACACAGTTTAGCTATAGTTGCCATGATTCTCATTTACACTGGAATTCCTTTAAGATCTCTTTGAGTGTGCAGTCTTGCAAAATGCAGTTATACTTCATTAATACTCTCCTTAAGTTCCTTATAGCACCAGAACAGTAGAAAAGCACCATTGTGAAAGTACAAATCTAGCCAAAGTACTAAATACACTCAATTCCTATTTGCATTATGGCCCATTTTCCTAACTTTGTCAATATTAAAAGACAACAAATTCTCTTTACCAGCTTCTTAAAGTTTCCTTTTAGGAAGAAAGCAGTACCAAAACTATCAGTGCAAATGAAAACTTGTCCCAACATTCCAACGTTTGTTTTCCCATTTCCAATTTAATCAGAGGAAGATGACAATAAAGCTCATTTTCAATTAAATCTGTTCTAGTAGATTGACTGTGTGCTTGTGCATAAGTGTGTGAACAACACCTGATGTTTCAGGAGCTCCACAGTTTGGCTCCTGGGGGTTTCTCACTGCCATATTGTCTATGACTGGATGAGAGCAAGAGTTATTAAAACTGGGCTGGCTGAAGAAGTCTCAAGAAGGACTCTTTCCTTTAATTGTCTTGCTTTTTTTATCCGAACTGGTGATTGTCACAGCAAGCCTCAGCCTTCTCAGTTATCTGGAGTAGGACAATTTTTAAAACAGCCTTAAGAAACTAAAAATTATTCTTTTATGGCTGAAAGTATAAAGCTGTGTTATATTTGCCCAATTATCCAATAAAAAAAATCAAAATTATATGTAACACCAATTTTAATTAAGCAGCTTAATATATATAAAATTAAATACACTCAAAATATTGAGAATATAATTTGGTTAAAATAAGGAATAATTTGGTTCTGATAATAGCGCATAAGCAAAAAATAGCCGTGTGGGGTACGCGTGGGGTACGGAGGGCAGGGCTTGACCCCCATCACCTCACGTACAAGCTTGCCAAGCTAAAATTCTCCCTTTTTATACTGTATGTCATTACCATCTCCTCCCATTTTCAATTTGTCACACTTGTATCACTGCCCTCATCACCACCTTTACCACGCCAGCTCCACCATTCTTTTAGGGGGTCGTACCACTCTTTGGGCGTCTTTTTTGAGGAAGGCCTCTCCTCTTCCTTGGTGTCCTTTAGTTCACCTTTTGGATTACACATGGGCACCAAGCTGGTATAGTATGAGCCAATATTATGTTCTAACATTAAAGCAATAAATCTGATATAATTAACATTTTCCTGGTGTCCAACCAAATTCTCCCTTCTTCCAAATAAATTTAGTAATAGTTATCTCTTGCTTCTTCCTGTTCTGAACATCTGCAGGAGAAGGGAGGGGAACCCCTCCTCTCCCTTTCTTTCTTGGCATTACACCTTTAACTGTTTTATTATTTCCAAATATTAATTACTGTATCAATATTAATTACTGATTCAATTTTGTCAATATGAATCATACCTATTTACCACAGCTGCCATTCAGCAGTATGATTTGTCTCCGTGGGCAGAAGGTCTGTCTAAATGATTCCTGGCAGATGTTTGTCCAGCCTATTCTTCAAGGAAGAAGACGGATGTTCCACAACTTTCCCAGACCATCTGTTTATTTCAGCAGGTGATTATCATTACTTTTAAAATATTTCATTTGGCTCTCCCTTATTACAGCCTGAGATCTTTACTTGTCTTCTATCTATAACTGAAAACGGTTATTTCATCTCTGTGCCAAACTTTTAGCACTTCTCAATCTCTTTGTCTCTGACTTGACAAGTAGAGCTGAGCTCACTCAGTGTTTCCCATAGACCATGATCTCTAAGCCTCTGATGATACTTACAGCGCCCCTGTGAATTCTCTGCAGCCTGTAGGTTTTCTCAAATGAGGGAAGAAAAATTGGCAGAGACCTTCTATGCCTAAGAGAGAATGAAGGACAGTCACACTCTTTACTCTCTTATTTTGCCATTAAAATATGCCTTATTGAAGCAGTATATGACCAGGGAGTTTGAATTTTACCACTGTTTCATGCAAGTAAAACCTGATTCACACCAAATTAATCTTCTGCTGTGTTTACATATCTGGGTTGTAGGTCTTTCCTTGAAAGACCAATTCACAGCTTGGAAGAGAAAAAGAAAGCTGGAAACGAGAAAGAGCAAAGGTAAATATAAATATTTTTTCTGTCTAGTTTGTGTTGGATAAATCCTTGTTAATAAATTGAATCTTATGACCCTGATCCTCTGATAATTATTTATGAATGTGATATATTTACATTAATTATGTGAACATAGCAGTTTGAAATGCTGGCTGAGGCTACTGCTTGATAAGCTAGCAGTTATCAGAACTTGAGACTGTAACCTGTACTCCCAAATTTATTTGCAACTTTGCTGAGACAAAATGGTCTTACTTGATTCCCGTTCCCACATTCTATATATGGTTCTTCACAGTGTTTTCATAGCATGGTTCTGGTAGCAGAGGAGGAGCTACAGTGGTGGCTTCTGTGAGAAGCTTCTGGAATCTTCCTTGATGTCCAACAGAGCCAATAGACAGCTCTGGCCAAGGCTGAGCCAATCAGCCTCTGTGGTAACATATTTAGGAAGGTGAAAAAAAAAAAAAATTGAGCAGAAGTAATTGTGGCCAGAGAAGGGAGGAGGGAGAATATGTGAGAGAAACAGCCCTGTAGACACCAAGGTCAGTAAAGAAGGAGAGGGAGAAGGTGCTTCAAGTGCAGGAGCAGAGATTCGCCTGCAGCTCTTGGAGGACCATGAAGGAGAAGAGACTCCCTGCAGCCTGTGAAGGAGCCCCACACTGTGGCTGGTGGATGCCCAAAAGAGATCTGAGACTGCATGGGAAGCTTGTGCTGGAGCAGACTCCTGGCAGGATCTGTGGACCTGTGGTGTGAGGAGCCCACACTACAGCTGGTTTTCTGGCAGGACTTGTGACCCCATGGGGGCCCTACACTGGAGCAGCTGGATCCAGGAGCACTGCGCCCCATGGAAGGGACCCATGCACTCTGGAGCACTTTGTTAAGAGCTGTAGCCTGTGGGAAGAACTGCTATTTGAGAAGTTCATGGAGGACTGCCTCCTGTGGGTGGGATCTCACTCCTATCCCTGAGTAGCAGCAGAAAAAACTCAATGAGCTAACGTCCATTCCCCATTGCCCTGTACCACTGCAGGGAGGATGTGGAGCCCGTGAAAGAGGGAGGGGTTGGGGGAAGGTGTTTTTAAGATTTGTCTGCTTATTATCTTACTCTAATTTTGATTTTTAATAAATTCAGTTAATCTTCCTAATTTGAATCTGCTTTGCCCATGCTGGTAATTGGTGAGTGATCTCTTGCTATCCTTATCTCAACTCATGAACCTCTTATTTTATTTTCTCTCTCCTGTCCAGTTGAGGAAGGAGTGATACAGTGGCTTTGGTGGCCACCTGACATTCAGCCAGGGTCAAAACACCACCATTTCTTCTCTCTGAGTTAGTACTGAAAAGAAAAATGCCTCTGAAAATTATTAAGGGATGTGGTGGGACTGGAAGACAGCTGATCACTCGCTATTATTTTCATAAAATCTAAGGTAGAAACAAATGGACCTGGAGACACAAAAGCAGCAAGTTAGTTTTAGACCAGTGAAACATTCACATCACTGGAATTTGTCCTACATTATTCTAGACTGTAACTGCAAATTATTAGGCGGTTTCCATGTTCCTCTCTTGAGGTGTTTAATCTCACTGGTGGATAAAACCTCCCTATTTCTATGAAACTTTTGTGCATTTCATCAAGAAGCACTTTTAGTGTCCAAAATAATTCAATTTCAGCAAATGTTAGCTTTCTGATCAATGCTACAGGACAAATATTGGAGCTTTTTGCTTATTTTTGTAAATGTGGAGGAGGTAAAGGGAAATAACCTGCTCACTTAAAATTAGTCAAAGTTCTATGCTTTTTGTCTTGGGGAAATTTGAGCCCAAAGTCACACCAAATCTGAAATAGACTGGAATCTGAGTCTCCTGTTTTCCAGGTACACGCATATTCACCAAACTGTTCTTGTTTTGTGCACAGTTGGCACTATAGATAACAGAATGACAGAATCACAGAATGGGTAAGGTTTGAAGGGATCACAGTGGGTTATCTGTTGCAAGCTCCCTGCTCAAGCAGGGTCATCCTAGAGCATGTGGCACAGGGTTGTGTACAGGTGGCTCTTGTATATCTCCAGTGAGGGAGACTCCACATTCTCTTTGGACAACCTGTACCAGTGCTCGGTCACCTGCACAGTGAAGAGGTTCTTCTTGATATTCAGGTGGAACTTCCTGTGCATCAGTTTCTGTCCATTGCCTCCACTCCTGCTGCTTGGCACCACTGAGCAGAATCTGGAAATATCCTCTTGACACTCTCCCTTCAGAAACTGAAGGGATATTGATGAGCTTCCCTCTCAGCTGCCTCTTCTCAAGGCTGAATGGGCCGAGGTCCCCCAGCCTCTCCTTGAGAGAAAGATGCTCCTGTCCCTTAATCATCTTTGTTGCCCTCCACTGAACCTGCTTCAGGAGCTCCCTGTCTCTCTTGTCCTGAGGAGCCTGGAACTGGATACAGCACTCCAAGTGCACCTCACCAGGGCTGAGTAGAGGGGCAGGATCACCTCCCTCAACTTGCTGGCAATGCCGTTCCTTAATGGAAATGAGGATACCTTTGGCGTCCTTGGCCACAGGACACACTGCTGGCTCATGGACATCTTGTCCACCAGGATCCTGACATCCTTCTCCACCTGGAAGCTCCTTCTGCTGGAGCTTCCTTCCAGAAGGTCAGCTAATGATTTTATGATGACATTCTCCATTTTTTAGTACTCCTCTCAAGATCCCTTTAGAGATCATGGTAGAAAGCAACACAGGTGGTTTGTCTGATTTTTAGACATTTAGACATTTTTGGAAATTTTAGATTTCTATTTTGAACAAGATAACTGTGTCCTACAATTGGCTCTTCTTTCCTTTGGCTAAAATGCTACCTTGGAGTTAGAAGCTAAGATGTAAATGTTCAGATGAGTTCAAATAATTAAAATAAACTGCTGAAAGGCACCTAAGCTGACCAGAGCTATGAACCTGAGTTCTTCCCTACCAAAGGGTTTTCAAAAATATTTTTGTCTGAACTTTGTGAAATGTATTAATTCTCATTACGTTGGAACTCTTCTGGAAATGTTTCTATCTGCAATGAAATGTATTTTCTTGGAAAGTAAAAAAAATTTAGAAAGAGAAAGCCTAGTAAAATATGCATGGCACTCTCTTCACCTCACCTACCTTTAAGATCTAAGTTAATCTGCTTTGTGAAGGACTTTTACCTTTTTTTCCCTAAGGAAAAGCATTTTGCATTAACAAATATAGTAAATTGTTCATCATGATAATCACAGGCCTTGGGTCTGCATAAAGTTAGGCACAGTGTACTGATGGCTATATTAATTTGATACTACCTCTCATTGACAGAATTGTGAAGGCTGCCTTTGAATTTCTGTCATGCCTTGTCATTTCCATTCATAATGAATGATAGCCTCCCTAAATGACCAGAGCTGCTGAGGTTACAGTAAACCTATTTCTCACTGCCTTTTACTGAGATCTTATCAGTAAAGCAAAGAATAAGAATCAGAGAAAGAAAGGGAACTGGATGTCTACAAAGCTTTAGTGTCTCATGCTGCGACTCCCTTTAACCTTCACAAGATGAAATTAAAAGATTACAAGCAGGCTAGGGAGTGCCCTTATGTTGCCCTGTACATGAATAATTTTACTGGCATGACAGCTCTGCTTCCCACAGGCCCTGTGAGCGTGGCTGCTGCTCCTCACAAAAGGTACCACTTTTTTAACCCGCCAGGCTTGCTGGCTACCACTGAGGTTCCAAATGTAAATCAGTGGGAACGTCTGAAGTAGCAAATTCATTTGGTTTATGGACACTATTTATTATCAATCACGTTCCTTCCTGGAAGCCCTGAGTATGGCAGCCCAGCAGGACTGTTACACTTTTTTTGTGAGAAAACTCTGTTGTCTCTATACTTGCACTCTTGCTCCTCTTGTTACTCTTGTTGCAGAGTTTATGGAGAAGATATCTTTCATGGAGCTGAGAGGGGAAGGGATCTGGGAATGTGACATTGTCTTTCTCCTCCTTCACTTCCGCTGGAACAGATGGGCAGTGCTTTGCTGTATTCTGTGCTTTTGTTTTTTATCTGCCCAGCTGCATGCAATCATAGAAATCAGTTTCAACTTTTAACACCTTCAATGTTGTGTAAGCAAGCAACTTATGAGTTCTCTCTGATTTGAAGAGTTGAGAGCATTTTGAGCTGTAGTAAGATGCAACAAACAGATGTGGGACCATTTGTGTGTATGCATGTGTAAACTAACACACTTTCACACACTTAGAAAAGAGAAAAAAATGTTTTTAAAATTCTTTTGTTTATGTCTCTGCAGAGCCTGAGCTGTCCCAGTCAGTCCTGGGGATTCCCTGTGCTGTAAACTGCAAATACAAACAAAAACAGGTTGTTTCTGCTGCAAACAGCTCAGTCTGCAAAGTCAAAGCAAACACAAAGTAGATAAAGGAAAAAGAGCTGATACCAGAAGTAAAATTACATTCCCAGTAAGACAGATCTTAGTTACATTTCCAAAACAGCCCAGGCCCTACTCTAAACAAGTCTGTGGCTCTACCTCCCCTAGAGAAATTAAGTCTCTGATCAGTAGCCAAATATGATGGTCAATAATTTACATCAAAAATGCAGGTATAAAAATTTGTTCCTTTCTCTTGTGCTGTGTGTTTCAAACTGCCACCTATTCATCCTTCCTACCGTTCCTGTCTCTTTCTATTTTTTCCCAGTGGAAGAAGCAGGTATGTTTTCCCATCACTGCTGCTGATGCATTTATTTGGAAATAAAATCTGTAGAACTCAGCAAAACCAAACTAGTAAAGAACAGCAGTCGATTTATTGAATGATGACTTGGTGGTTCTGTGTATGTGCTTTCTTCTGGCACTCATGAGATATTCAATCTCTATCACAGACTTTCAGACATTATCTCTGGCACAGCCCAAATGAAGTCCCAGATCCTGAAAAAGAAGAATCTGGGAGACTTGATAAGTCACATAAAAGCCACTGGTGGCTTTATCAAGGAGGGTGAAGTGTTTTTCAATACTAAGGCTCATATTCTAAGCAGATTAAACTAGTTTATTTAGGTTCTTTCACAAATATTCCCCGAGCTCACTACAAGCACAGCAGCCAATTACAGTGTCTCCAAGTGCTCCTGAGTCTCAGTGATGCTGAATAATGAATTGTTTACACTGCAGTTAAATGGAATTTAAGATCACATATTCTAGTGATACAAAGTCAGTTTGTTTCAATATATCAGGAGTTTTTATTAATTATTTCTCTCCTTTTTAAGGAAAATTGTGGAATTTTAAGCAGCACATTTGGATTACAGAAATTGATTTTGCCATCTGAAAATTCTGAGTAATCCTATTTCAGGTGAAAAATTTTTATAAATTGTTTCAAATAGAGGTTTATGGAATATTCTAGTCTGTGTGGAACACTAGCATTTCAGTGTCTTCTGCAGAAAAAAATATTGGAAGTATAGGAAATTTCTGCTCTATGAATTCTGTTTTTATAGCAGTTATAATTTCTGTTTCTTGTATAAATGATTTTAACGCTCTTTCTAAACCGTGTAACAAAATCAGCATTTAAGCAACCCTTCCACTGATTTCACATATTGACAACATCAATGTATTGAAAAATTTTTCTTTGGTTACTTTCTTTGTCTCTGAATCTGACTTAGTGATAGAAATAATCCTAGATTCCATCAGTCACGAAAATTTCACTGTATTTTTGCTCACCCCTGTGTCTAAGTACAAAAAAGAGTGTCTAGAACAAAAGAGAGATCCATGAGGATTAGAGAGATTTCTTTTCTCTATTCTACTGGCACTAGCCTATTGCTCATAAAGAAAAGAGTTGTTTTCCCTTTTTATCTGAAATGGGAATACAACATCTACAGCAACATGCTGTGCTTCTGCAAGATACAGAACTCTCATAGTGAGTGTATTAACCAGAGCTTCACTTAAACAGTGTTCTGTTAACAAGACATTAACAAGGAATAACAGTTTTGTGAGCTGCCCTGCCCCGGCCAATTACATAGAGCAGCTTTGGCACAGATAATGACATAGATTGGTGAGTGGGAGTTTACATTTCCATTAAAGGTTTAAAAGGGTTCACTAGTCTAAACTGTTTTTTCTTTGAAAATATCTGAATTATACAACAAATGCAGAATGATCAGTTATTAAAAACTGTCTTGAAAAATTAAAACAAAACTGTGAAATGATAACTGTACAGCCAGATGTAAAGAACCCATTCAGATGCAACTTGCTGAATGATGAAGTTAGGGCAATTTTCTTTTAAGTTTCTTAATAATCTACATTTGCCCTTGAGAGTTTCAGTTCCTGGAGAAACAGGATTGCACAAACTTCACAGCCATCATGGATAAAGAGAAAATTTCTATTCTTTCAATTTAGGGACTAGAAGGGTTGGAGTCTATAAACTGCAATATATCAAGGAGCAGAAGGCAAAATGAAAGACTCAAGCATAATTTATTTACATCTAATATATAGCATTTCATAAATTTCAAAATAATATGAAGTATTACTTTTTAAAATTTCATCAGGACTCTCACAGCTGGAGTGTCAGGTGGTATTTTAGAGCCTGGAAGAAAGCAGAGGATACAATAAAACCGACATGGCAAGCCTTTAGCAAGTAGTACTTGCTATATGTCCCTGTATACATTACCAGCATTTTGATACAAAGCAGAGGATTCAATTAAAAGGTGCTCTAGCTCTTTGAAGGAAATACAGAATTGATTACTTAAACTATTATGCCCTCAGATATGCATGCTGAATTCCCTTTGTGCTGAATGCCTATATGAAGCCCTGAGCATACGGGAATTTTGAGGTTAAATTGCCATAAATATTTATGGATACAAGTAATAAAAGTAGCCTTCCAGATCTTAGATTTCATTCAGGTGATGACTCCAAATGGATATTGCATTTGAAAGCTGGAATTTGATAAAAGAGTATTTTCTCCTATCTTTTTACCTCTCTTGTCTTTATTGATTGTGAGCTGTTTGCTGTAAGGGCTGTCTTTTATTAAATAACTCTACATTGCCTGGCACAGTAAAACCTTGACTTTTTTCCTGAAGTCTCTAAACACCACTGCAATGCAAATAAATAAGTTCAATATCATTAATTTTGACAGTGAGGACAGTTCCCTTCACTACAAGTATGACTGAAGGATATTTATATTAATTAAACAGACGCTGGAGTTTCTCTTGCTGTAAAATATGTGTGTGCATGTGTGTGTGCATTGGAATAGGATCTGTGACAGCATAAGATAGCTTCTCTTCTTGGATGAGTCAAGATGAGAACTGGGTGATCAAATGAACATACCTAGAGAGAAGATGTTCGAGCTGCAGGGATACTGCAGCTTGGGCTCAGATAGAAAACATGTGAATGCTCTCATGGCTCAGAGATAATCCAGAATATTGTTCAATTGACTTGGAACTCTGTGGGAAAGATTGCTGACTGGTAAATTCAGAACCGTCTTTTACTCATACAGACTCCTCAGGTGTATGAGTTGGACCATTCCTCAGATAGCTCAATCGGTTTGTGATATTTATAAGGAGAATTCATGCATTCACCCTCAAAACCTATTCTTTCTCCTCCTCAGTTATTACCTGAACTGCCTGGTATAAAATAAGCTAAATCTATCTCACTAAAAGCCCTTTTTTTTTTTTTGAGAGTACATTTTGTATGTGCTGTCTGCCAGAGGTTCTTCTGGTGTTGGAATAAACTTACTACTTTATGCACATAATAGTTTCTTTTCATGTTTGTATTGTGCCATTGAATGATGGTGTTAGCTGATGGGAAAAAGCCACTACACTATTGCTAAGTAAAAGGTAATACATTTTGATAAGTGAGAATAAGGAAGGGCTGCTTTTTTTTTTTTTTTTTTTTTTTTTTTTTGGCGGTGATTCTTTGTCACTTATCTGCCTTCTCTTTAAGCGGCTAGCAGCAAGTGAGAAATTTTTGGCTGCAGGTTTATTGCAAGATGTGGACTGAGGAGACATAGCTTGAGGTTTTAATTCAGATTTTATTTTATTCCAAAGCTCTTACAATTTATCTGGTCCCCTTGAGTGGTCTGCTGCCATCTGAATTAAAAAGGTTTGTTTAGTCCCAGTGAGAGAGAAGTAGAGTAAGAGCTCATGACAGAATGCTTGCAAAAACAAGAACTGTCTGGTCAGAGCAGAGTAACCCTTAGTTAGGCTGCAACACTGACTTAACTCATCATGCCACATAAGTGCTGTCTTCTTCCCGTTTCCATAGAAGATGAAAATAGTAAACAACTTAAATGAGCACAATCCACCAATTCTATTAGTGAATGCAGGTTTCTCCAAAATTTGGGATTAACTCAAAGAGCTGCCAACTAAAACTGTTTAATTCCATCATGCTGAAAGGAAATTTATAGATCTATAAAGTAAAAGTGGAAAAGATAATAAAAGCTCCCTTAGTTCATCTTGCTTTCCTGAGGATGAATTAATATTTACATAAATTGTTCATGACAGATGTTTGTTTAGACTGTTTTTTTGAGACTGTTCTTTGGGGTTTGAGGGTAGGGACACTTCTTCCTCCTTATACAGTTTGCTTAGGATCATTCTTAAACTTTATATTTCAGAATTTTTCCTAATATTTAGACTTAACCATCCCTCCTGCAATGCAATCCTGTCTCTTCTCATCCCGTGCATAAGTCAAAAAAGTAATTTATGTTGTGTGATAACATGTATGGAGATTGTACGTGAGAAAATAAAACACATTTTGAAATGCCCAGTGGAGACACATGGGTACTAAGGAATGACGTATTACATGCTACTGCTTTAATTGTAGTCTTCCTTATGAGAAAAGTTCTATATAAAAACTTATAATTCAGGGACAGTGCAAGGGCTGCCGAAATCAGTGGAGTTGTTTTTACATCTACTTTCCTTTTGCTTTGCAGCTGAAAGATGAATTAATTTTCAAAGTGATTTAATCCTCTCTCCTGGCATAAGAGTGTACCTCTACCATTACACTTGACAACTATGTCTGGTGTTTTCTAGAAGTTTTTTTAAATGGAATTGGCCTTCCTTATCTTCAAAGGCAGAAGAAATTTTTCCATTGATTTAAATCAAAATCAATACCCTGCTTTGTCATTAATTTTCTTGAGATCAATAGGTCATTTCTGAATTAAAATGTTGTCATAAAAATGTAAGCCTGAATGTACATAGCAGGGCCACTTTTCTTGATCCGTGTGTTCCATATAAGTGTAACTTCACTGAGCTTTATCTTTATCTACAGGAGTGATTAATCAATGACCTGTAGCACTCCTCCTCATCCCTGTCCTTGATAATCCCAGATACTGGGTGTACATTACAGGGAACAAATGAACAGAGAAATCAAGCGCAAAGGCCACATGGTAATGTGTACTTTTTCTGACTATACAGATTTGGAACAAGACAGTAATCTGTGCTTCAAACATTTTTGCACTTTTCCATTTGTGGGAAGAATGTGTGCAGTCAATTGATATATATATTCTCTCACAGCTGGTGTTTCAAAATCAAACAGCTACTTCTGTACTGTGCTTCATGATTCTCTCTAGAAAAATCTATCCCTCAGTCTTCTACCACAGAAAGAAGTTGATCCTACTCTCTGGTATGTCCCTGACTCAAAATGACATGAACATGGGTATGAGATGAATATGTCACAATCCCAAACTAAACCTCCTGTGACATCAAAACAGAGGAGAGAGCATTTAAAAACTCAGTACCAAATTATTTTTCAGTGACTCTGTGTAAACATCCTTGGAAACACCCTCTCATTTACATGAGAGGATATCTGATCTCTTGGGAAAAAACCACAAGTCTTTCATGGCCTGTCTTCATCCTTGTCTAGTACATGCACAAAAAAAGCTAACTCAGATTATTTGACTCTACATAAAATTGCCAGTGACAGAACAAATTATCCACTTGAAGAAACCCAAGTAGAAAAATATAAGGCTGACAAAACAGAATATGGCAACAAAATGACTTTCAGTCAGATGTCCCAGAGTAACAAACACAAAGCTATGTAGAGACTGCTCCCTGAATTGATCTTACAAAAAGTACATGTTTAACAGCCTCTTTTGGGACCATTGTGCTCCTTGGTGGATGCAGTTGGGTGAGGAAGGATAATTTTAAAAAGACGTCTGTATCTGCAGAATCCAGAAAGCAGCCTTGATCAGTCTGGAGGGACTGCTCAACCAAATGTGTTTTATCCTTTGTCTCTGGGCTGACATCTTTCTTCTAAACATTTGCAATTATCTTCCAAAATCTGTGAGTCCATGACAAGAGACACAGAAATATCATCATCTTGGCTAAGGCCTTTGTAGGGGAATTTATACAACCACACAAGGGTAGGAACAATGCGGTGACACAGACAAAGATTCACAGGTGGAATCTGCCAGTCCAACACATTTTGCACCAGCACTAACTTACCCATACTCTTAACTCTACGAAGAAGTAGCAGTGTGTGTGGATATTTGGGGGGTGCCAAAGAGTGCTAGCAGCTGGAAATAACTATTACAACAGTTTTTTATAGTTGCTTGAAGGTTTGGATTTTCTTGGACTGCCTGTCTCATTTTCATCCTTGACATGCACTCTCTTTGCAATATGTGTGTCAAATTGGGAATTGCAAAGGTTGCCTTGTAATAAGTGCTTTTTCTGGTACTGAGCCTGCATGTCTGGCAGCCTGTTAGCAAAATTGCAGTTTCCTTCCTGTGTGAGCATGCTGAATTAAGCCACTGCTGCTCCAGCACCACCTCCCATCAGGTGCCAAGCTTCCTTCTTGTACTTCAAATGTTAGCAACTATTATCTAGGAGCTGCTTAGTAATAGGACTAGCAAAGCCTTGAATTAGTTTCCAATATTCTGAATTAAGGAGAAAAGAAAACAAAAGAACAAGTGGAATATTTGTTCAGGATCAGTGAACAACCACTGACTCTTCCCAGGCATTTAGGTCCAGACTCCCAAAAGGATTAAGTACTAACTTCCATTAAAATCAATTTGGATTAACTACTTTTTAAAAAATTCAGCCTTTAGAAAGTAAGAACTTCACAACAAGGATCAATGCTTTCAGGCACACTAAAGTCTAACAAAGTTGCTGCAGGAAGTGTATTATAATTATAGTTATTGTTGGGGCTCTTACAGGTAATTATTTATAAAGAGGTATCTGTCACTGACAGAGTGGCAAGGCTCTCTCTTGATTTCTTTAATGTCTCATTTGATTTCATATCAATCCCAACAAAGTCAAAACACATGCATCCACAGTGGGTAATTTTTAGGGATATGAAAGGAGAGTGAGAAATAGAAGGGTGGATGTAATCAAAATATTAGAGAAGTAAAATAGCTGTATTTTTCAGAAGACTAAGTATCTGTAACTATGTAACCATTAGATATTCCTGTTGAGAACCCACAATTGTAGTGACATTGATTTTCTAGGATTCAAAAGTTGTTGAACACTTGGTGTTTCCCTCATTCAGCTCCTGAAGTTTAAAAATTCCCACTGCCGTTTTTGGGAAAAGGCCCTGGGAATTCCCAGAGTTGCTGTGTTGTTCATCTGCATATTTGGGCACTGAATAAAAGAAAAACAGTGAGAAAAGCCATGTCTGAACATAAAAATATTGGTGAGGCTTAGACCATATTTCCATTGCTCTTAGGTTATACTAGATATATATATATATGACTGAAAAAGTATTTGTTCCACATTAAATTCAGTATTAGTCCCTCAACTCTGAAGTCTGAAGGGTCTTTCTCTTCTGTCCTCAGAGGAAGGGGACTCACATTTTCTCCTCAGTTCTGATGTACTCTGAATGCTAAGTCTTACACAAGAGCTGGACTGGATCTGAAAGACAGAATATCTGCTCTTCTCTTCCAGAGATAAAGCATTCACAAGATAAGAGGAGACAGCAGAATGCGTTCATCTTGTCAAACGACACTTTAACTGGAGTACAACTTCTTTACTGCTGTGTTTGTACAAATTTAGCATATAGACTGATACTGGCAAGCACTCCTGGAAATTTTCTGAGCTCTATCATGTACAGCATATCTTTCTTCTCCCAACATGTTCTTGTGCAATCTCTGCAGCAAGAGGCAGATCAAATTTATTTCAATGCTATGGTTTGGGTTTTTAATTTGCTACAGTGATGGCTAGGGGTGACAGAAGTCATCATCAGTCAGTTTTTGTTCCATACAAAGCAATGAGGGCACCACCCTGCAAAAGAAAAGATCACTGGATCCTTGTCAAAGAGATATTTGAAGAAAGGGAGTGGTGTGGCATAAGAGCTTTGGTTACTTACTCAAGTCAAATCTGCTGGAATTGCTATGACCATATTAACACAGATTTGGTTTGCTTCGTACTGTTTATATCCTAATCCATTTACAGTCTGCATCCTTAAAGTCATCATGATCACCTTGCAGTATTTTCTATTGCTCTCTTTACCAGCCTAGACACATGCAAATGAAATCTAATGGCACAATATTTAAGACAATACTTTAAAAAAGAGTCAGTGAATACATGCAACCTATTACCACTGCATAAGCCTTTATTCCCTTGGCCAATTCTATAAATATCAGCCTATTTATTTCTCATTTAGCTCAATGTCACTGAAAGTGAATCAGACCCTTAATACTGTTTCATATATTTATTTATGCTGACCACTACACTTATCAGTCTCACTTTCACAGAAAGCCAGAGTCTTTGTTACTGCTGGAGCTCTAACACGAGGAAGGCTGAGTCAGGAGGACATTATTAGAAGAACCTGGCATCCATACAGCCTGCTTCCTGGCAAGGAACTTGTAACACCTGTAAGCTTACGTGTCTCTGTAAAACACTGGTAGATTGTGTGGTAGATTAACACACGGGGTTAATTAAGACATGTGGTCTGCACTTTGTGTGCAATTTTTTAAAAGAGGAGAAAACCAGTCAGTTGGATGAAATCAGAGCAATTAAATATCTATTCACAAATGTAAGATGTAGCCAACCCAGCAAACATACACAGCAGCTGTAAATAACACGCCAAAAAGAAAGAGGCCCCTAAATACTTGTGATTGAAAGGTATCAGTGTTCTGTGCAGCATGACAGAAGGTTGCTGCTTCTTTTTAACATCTAATAAAAAAAAAGCAAGAGCTCTTGGCTCAGAGCTTCATAGCACAGATTACAACCCAAGCTATCTGTATACATGACAGAAAGTGTGTTTCCTCCCTAATGGGCTTCAGTCTTTTCTTGACACAGCCTTTAATAAGAGGCAGAATGCTGTACTTTGACAGTTCTGGCCTGTTATGAGTTTCATAAGGTAAAATGTTGCTGAAGAAATAAGATGTTAAATCTAATGCTCTACAGCCCTTAAAAGGGTTCAAAACACATGTTTTGCGCAAGGGCTACAGAACTTGACAAGAAATAGGCCTGCAAACTGACAGTAATGTCAGAGGCTGCTGTTTCTGAGACTGGTTTTGGTGGAAATTTGTGGAGACACAGATCTTGAATAGACTGGGTGATACAGGAGAAACAAGACAGAGAAACACTTCAGCAAGACACACCAGATTTTGAACTGGTTTCAGACAAAAACTCAGTATATTCCTGTATACTACAGGCAACATAGAGAGGTGTACACACACAGAATATTGATGTCTCTGCCAATACCTGCATATATTTATATCTACTTCTGTCATATCTTCTGTATAAGCAGCCTCCCTGTTAATACACTACTTTCTTGCAATATCTCTTAAAAACAGAATAAATACAATGGAAATCTGTTAGCATACATTTATACACACATACAGAATTTCCCATGCCTTAAACTCATTAATGCAAAAGATAAGACCACTCATTCTTTTCTGATCCTTTGTTAAAGGATCAAAATTCTTGCAGTATTTTACTTCTTTTCATAACAAAATTCTGACATGACAGGAGGTTTTATTTCTTGAAGACAATCTGAAGAGAAAAGATGCTGCCTCTGTAAGCAAATGAACATTATTTATTCAATAGCTACTCAAAAGAAAACAAAAATTAAAAAGGTGGACCAGGTCTGCTGGTTTAAGGATTGTTCCAATTCAAGTCCCATTTCCCTAAGCATCTCTTGTGGTGCTTCTGCAGGTCTTCCCTTATCATCTGCCTCTCTCCAGCAAAAATTATGAGACACTTTGGCTATGGCTGAGATCTCAGGGAAGTGATTCACATTACAGTTAGCTCATTTATTCAGAACAGTATCATAGTCTTTTGTTCAGCTTTAATAAAATGCAATTATTACACTGTCTCTCGTTGTGATTAATTCAGACAATGTTTACAGACAAGACATTCTGCAGATATCTGCTGGTATTGCTAGTATTGCTGCCCAATGAATTTAACCACGGCCTTCTGCCACTTGTAATTACAGATCCATATCTTCTCTCTCTCTGTCTCTCTCTCCTCTTCCCTCCTAGTTCGTCTGTATAAGCCCAAACAGATTTCTGCTGTGATTCCTAATGGAGTGGTAGTGTCTATACTTGCAGAAAAAATTGTCTCCAGCATGAGTTTAGCTTTGCTATGAACTGAATTCAAGAAGCTTATTTGCAGTGAATAGCAATTACAGCATTATTGAGCCTATGAATGTGTGAACAATGAAACACTTTATACTACAAGATGACATTTCTTCTATTAAATGCAGTTTAAGTATAACCCTTTATATAGCTCTGTCTCCTGTAACACACTGAGACTACTGATGGTGATAACTGCTCACAACAGATTATTTTCCCTGGACTCATTTGGGTGGTGGCAGTGAATAGAGGTAAAGAACAAACTGAGTGAAAACTTCCTCCAAAAAGCTGGTCAGAAAACCTCTTGATCTGAAAGAGATTTGATGCAAGTGTTACTAGTTGAAATTATCTGGCTATGAGAAGTCAGACAAGAATGTTAAGTGGTGTCTTCTTGTCTTTAAATGCAACAATTTGTAACCAAAAAAAAGGTATTGAAAAGGGATCCATGTGCTACAGTGGGCTCTGTACTAGGTATCATGAAATGCTCCACTTCCCCCACTTGTTCTTCCATTTCTCAATAGCATGTAAGAATCCCATGCCCAGGCCTGACAGAGCTGTCTTTTTTTTTTTTTTTTTTTTTGCGTGAGCAGGCTCACATTAGAGAAAAACAAAACAAAACAAAACAAAAAAACCCCCACAAAAACAAACAAACAAACAAAAACCACCCAGATTTCAACACCAGCAAGTTCTACTACTTTCAAATATTCCATTGATGCAGAGAAAAGAAAATAGTCCTGCCATTTCATCACAATGAGCCTTTTTTCCAATGTTCTCCAGACTTGTACCCCAAAGTATGAGATTGAGAGCCCTTGTCAGTTCCTGGCTTTTAGTACTCTTTACAGTGATGTGCAAAAGAAGGGTGACTGAGCTCTGAACATGTCAGGCAGAAGCCAACTACCATGAAAAAACAAAACATTCATGCTGCCAAGACACTTATCCTTGAACTTTTAAAATCAACTAAAATCAACTATTCAAGACAGCACTGTTGAAATTCAGGGAGTATCCTAATATAGCTTTACAGCTTTTGGCTGAAACTGGCTGACACACAGCATATTCAAGCCTGGGAAAAGGACATTTTCTCTAGTCTTAATCAGCAATCTAGCCATGCTCTTGGTAACACTAAAGACATTATGCTCAATAATATGATTTTGGCAGTATTTTTAATGTTTTTCTCATCGGGTTTTTTACTCCTGTGTTTAAGGTTGCTTCCTTTATTTTATTTGGTCTTAGATTCCACAACTATTTCTTTTCTTACAGTGTGTTGTCTTGCTTTTGACACTCTGGCATTTGTTTTTTGAAATGTTATCACAGTCATCTCATGGGAATTGTGGTTCAGGCACTCCATCCACCCATCCCATCCCATTCTCCAGTCTGTGCTGTCTCTTTAACAATCATGTCCAACCATCAACTGAGAGCTTGTCATTCTTGTGAGGAGGAAAGGCACATAATTGTACAGAATCAGAGGAGTGTTCTGTAACTAGTGGACAAATTCAGAGACTAGTAGACTCTTCCTGATATCTGAATTCTACTTATCTCTAAAGGCTGAGAAAAATAAAATTGATCTGCTTTTGCCATAGTTTTTTTTTCTTTTTTTTTTTGCTTCCTTAAATGTGTGATGTCAGTAACTGCAATATATGAATTTTGGGGCCACTGTGTATTTCCTCTGCCTCCCTCTATGACACACAGACATAATTATGCAACAGCAGGTTGGGAATAAGGGGAGAAACAAGCAACTTAGGAAGAAGAATTTGGATCAAATGCAAATGTACCTAGAAATACTAATTTTCATATATGGCTGTTATATTTGAGTTTAAGAGAAAGCCCCAGAAACTATGCCAGCAGTATTCCTACAAATCGAATTTGCTCAAGGACTCCTTTGAGCATCAATTGCTTTCATCATTACTATTACTATTTATTTTTCTTTTTAAACAAACTGAGATTATTTTCCTAGAATGGTGCCTTGCCCTGTAACCATCTAGAGCAGTAGATACAGCCCAACATAGCCTGAAATCTGGTTTATAACCTTACTCCCCTTGTAACTCAGGGCTAGGACAAACGTGATCAACAGTAATTTTTTTTATTATTATTATTTTTGGCCATCTCAAGAAAGCAATTACTATTCAGCCTGCAACCTATAGTCAAGCGCAAGTAAACGTGATGGTTGTGGAGTTTTATTTCACAGTTAAGCCTTTATTACCGAAGGCACAAGTCTGAATGCACCGCATGCATTAAAACACAAGCCAATTCCTCAAGCAGAGATTTGACTGCTGCTGGTGAGAACTGTGAGCTCGGACCTCTGGTTTCTCATTTTCAGATGGACTGCTATGCGACCCTCAGCAACTTTAGCTTGCAGTACCTCAGTTTCCCCAGCGGTGAAATGATGGCAAGGACCAGATGCTGCCAGCTGAGGGACAGATTCTGACACCTTTATCCAGAACCGAGCAGGGCGATCGATTTCAGTCTCAGGAAAGGGCAGCAGCCTCTGGCCATTAGTGTTCATAAAGCAGCCAGACTCTTGGCTGATGATTTAGATTAGATTTCAGTGCTGAGATATTACTATGAAGGGCTCTTCACCACAGTTAAAATAGATTAGATAAAGAAAGTGTTTTGAGAGGTTTGTGTAAACAAGATGCAGAGAATCCTGATGATGGTGGGAAGAATAGTTCCAAGGGTGAATAATAAACAGGAAGAGAGGCCCTACTGGAACAAGACAGCAAGTATTGTGCTTGTGTGGTTTTTATTCCTTTGGTGTTTAAAGTGGGAAAAAAAAAAGAAGTAGAAGACATTGTCCTGGTAAAATAAAAACATAGTATGGGTGTTTTTCTTAAACTCAATATGATGTTATAAAAATTATGCCTTTTTTCCCCACTTTTGGGGCTATTTAGCCTTTTTATTTAATCTTTCATTCTCAGACCATTCTGTTATTCTTTAAAATAGCCCTTTGGAATGAAAAGTTGAGAATTTTCACATATTCTAGAAATAAATATTTTGGCGTTTTTTAAAATTGCTGGCATCCAAACTGAACTTTTATTATGACTTTTCTTTTTTTTTAGTCTTAATTGGATTAATGCTTAATTTACTATTTTATTCTTTGTGGAAAAAAAGAAAAAAAATTTCATTCTGTTCAAAGTTCTGTTCTTTCTTGTGCAAAGTGGGTGCCAGAGAAGATACTTGGTGTTGAATACATGGGGGTTTTTTTACTCAATAAAGTATTAGAAAATCCTTCAGGGCTTAGATCTCTAAAGACAAATTGACTGCTGCCTAAGAAATTGCTACTAAGCATTTTGTAGCTATGTCTTAAGTGTCCAAGAAGCATAAATGCCAAGGTATTTGACTTTGCAGCCTCTGGGGAGGGCAGTGGCCCCCTTACCATCAGCTGCTGCTCAGCTGCATGTCTCCCTTCGCTCTTCATTCATTTTCTTAAAAATTTGGTGTGAGTGCTTCACCTTCAATTGATCAAAACCTCACAAAAGGTAGGCTAAGGATTTCACACAGGGAAATGATTATGTTGTGTGGCGGGTGGGAGATTGATGGCTCTTAAAGGCCACTGAGATCAGGCAAGCCTCAATATTTTTCCAAATCCGTCAAAAAATATCCCCTTGAAAGCTCTCTGCTATTCAGGGACTGATTTTTCTTGATTTCAAGGAGAGCTGAACAAAGTTTGCAGGAATTGCAAGAATGGACAAGCATGGAGCTGATGGAGATAAATTGCTCATGATGGAATGGGCATTGAAAGACCAAATCCCATGGTGACAGAGGCTTATAAAGGAATAGGGGCAGTTTGCAAAGTAGGGACAAACATGGAATAGGAGTGCAGAACAGGATGTGTGTGTGGTGCACCAGTTTAGTTGTTCTCTTGCACTGGGTGATTGGGAATTTGCACAGAATAATTTTATATTGCACTGTATAGCTTATGTTACATCATGTGGTTTGTTACCCCTTCTTCCTTATCACATGGTCTTTCCCTCACCTATCCCAGTACCACCTGGTGGTCTCTCCCCTGGCTTACCCCTCCCCTCGCCACTCCTCACTGGTGTCCCATTGGACCTCTCCCTCTGTCCCCATCCCGGGGTATAAAAGTCCCCTGCCACCAGGGAACGCCCTCTTTCTCCCATGGGTTTGTCTACCTGATGTGTCTCTTGGAATAAAGGAGAACGTTTCCCACGTGGAGAGGAGCGCTTCTCAATCTTTTACCTTTGTCTATGAATTATCATGTGGGCAAGGGTCTATAGCTAGCTGGAGTGGACCCCAGCAGCCCAGGAAACTCGATTCTTCAGATGTGTCCCAGAGCTCTGTAGCACGTACCAGATCTCTTGCTAGGCAATGCTTTGGGAATTATCACGAGACTGGCAGGGAAGGAAGGCCAGGTCTCCTCAGCTGGCTGTGCCCTGGCCCAGGACTCTCAGTGGGAGGAAAACCCTTTCTATCAGATGGAGCTTATGAGCCACAGACACACAGCCTGAAAAAAAATCAATTCCTGGTAGTGAAGCACAGCAATCCCTCTCTGTCTTACCCACACACTCCATTACACCATTCTGCCCAGACTGATCCCTACCAAACGGAGTTAGGGGGCTATAAAGAGAGGCCATCTGAATGATGTGTATTATGAATGACTGCTTTGCACTGCATCTGGAGGCATGACAAAGAACCTTCTTGTTTTCCCAGCCACCTCCCTGAGGATAAGCTGTGTAGCTCCAATTCACAAGTCCAGAAGAAGACACAGATCAGGGAGCAGTGACTTTGTTCAAGCTATGCTCTGAAGATCACACTGGCCTCTGGAAATAAATCTAATTTGCAAAATTTCTCCTCAGATTATCCCATTTTTCATTTTGTCCACAGGAAAAAGAAGCCTAATTGTTGCAGCGTGCTTTTATACTTTAATGAAAGTTTTCAATTAAATTAAACAAGAAGAGAATATAACTTCAAATATTTATTTTACTGTCTTCACTTTGAAGAGAACAAAGTGTTCTTTACTTCAGAAATGCTGCTTGGCTAAAGCAAAGTTTAAAAATAAATAAATAAACAGGAAGTTCTTAATGAAATTTATTTTTGCCCTGGTAAAAAAGTATTTCCGGTCTCCTATCTAATTGGCTCTTTCCATTAAATAGCAGGTTTGCAAACCCAATCCTAAAATCTACTTGGATCCTAAAAAGGGAAAGCAAGAGTCTCCAGTTTGTCTGTGGCATTGCCATTGCTGTTCATTTTCTACAAAAGACACTCCAATACCATAATGATGGGTGCAAACCCCAACACACTTGGACTGACAATGGGTAATAAATGTCTGCAGTGCTCATGCTGATCCTTTGAAATGCTACTGGTTTTTTTGTCCTTCATGTCCATGATTTGCCCTGGTCTTCCACAAAACCACTTCTTTCCTCCTTAAGGTCCAGATTCTATGTCCTGAGTCTAGGGCTTTCCTCACTCTCCATGATATTGTTTGTGAGAGGGAGGTGAGAAATTATTTCAGATGTGCTATAAAAGGGAAAATGATAGCACAAACATATGTCAACCCGCTTTCTCTGCATAATCTCTTTTTTCAAATTTCAATCAGTTCAGTGTACCACTGGCAGTAGATGAAAACTGGGTAAAGAGACTCAAAACATCCTGTCTTGGTTTTCTTTGTCATGTAAGCTGATCAAAAACACCCACAGGGTTAATATAGAAAAACATCCACATGATGTCTGGCTGTGTAGCCACTGTAGGTAGTAGAATTAGTTTAGGCAGGCTGGGTGTTAGCCAGGATGTCAAAGGATGCATTTTAAGTGTCTAGCAATTCAATTTCATTAAGTAGCTCATTGATATCCCGTGCCAATTGCAGCTGAGTACCTGCGATGGTTCATTAGTTTTTATCAACAGCCATTATGAAATCATTGCTCTACTTTCATATTTCGCAGGGATGTTACTGCTGACCCACAGAAAAACAATAAGGGAACAGAGGAGCAATGGTGTGTGTGTGTGTGCCTCTCCTGTAGGCACTGCCTGGGAGCTGAGGAGGAAAGAGGCAGGGCTGAGCTGCTGGAGGTGAGCAGACATCTCTGTTGGGTCAGGTGCCAAAAGAGGTGAGGGCTCCCGAGGGCTGAGGGAGAGGATGACACATGGCTTGTCTGTTTGCTGGTCTGAGCATGTGAGCAAATGCACCTTTGTCACTCTGCACCTTTGTCTGTCTCTCAGCTGCCTTGTTCTGGGCAGCAGGTATGAGCTGCAGTGACCCACCTCGCTCTCTGTTCTACCAAAGCACTCCATCACTCCGAAGCATTCAACAACCCTTCTTATCCAGTCCTCAAGAGACACCTTAATTTTGCCCTGTCAGGTGTTTCAGAGCCCTATTCCAGTTATTAAAATCACAGTTCTTACTACCTGCATTTACATACAACTCTCAAGTGAGAGTGACATGATTTGCATTACATACACAACACAGATGCTCAGCCAAACAAATGTAAGAAGGTTGTTTTTCTACTTAAATCTTTTTTGTAAAAAAAGAATGGTTTAAAGATTACTTGTTGAAAATTCCTCAGCTGAGTTATTAGTATTTTTAAACTATGAAAATTTAATCCCTCCTATAACACAAACCAGTGGTTGTAAGTACTGTACTACTGTACTATCCTTGCTAACCCAAGATGTGATTTCACCTAGGTCCTGAGGCACAAATGCTAGGAAAAGGCTGACTGATAAACGTGGAGCACCCTGAACCCCTTCACACTAGATGTACATGCAACATAGTAGTCTGTCACTCAGAATAAAAACTAACTTTCCAGATTTTGAGATCAAGACCTTTTCTGCAGTCTCACATTGATTTATTCCTGGTTGAGAGGATGATCTGGCAATTTTTTTTTATAGTTGTCACAAAAAAAAGAAAGAAAACTCCAAACCTGCCAGATATGTGGACCCCCTTTGGCCCCCAGCAATTAGATTCTAAATTTGCAGAATTATTTTAAATCTTACTGAAGTCAGTCACACCTTTTTCTTTTTTATTGTTTTGATTGGTACCTTTGGCTAAAAAGGTACATGTCTTTGCTGAAACATTTTGAAAAATGTGATATGACGCATTTCAGAGATGGAGAGGTGGGTGGTGGTAGTTTTGGTAATGACAATAATAGAATAATTTGATTTTTTCCTTCAAAATTAGTATTTAAAATAAAATTTAAAATAAAATAAAATTCATAGACTGAAATCTGTCTCTGTTTTGTCATTTCAGGAAGGTCAGAAAAGAGCATTCCTGAGAACCTTGCACAATCTTTACAAAACTTAAGATATTTTTTGAAAGAGAAAAAAATTACTGTATTTTACATAGAGTTGAACATCTAGATCCTAAACAATTCTACTTTATGTACTGTTCTGCAAAGAAAAACATAGGTGGAGACACAAATGATTCAGCCTTTATATATGTTAGGATAAAATTCAAGTTACACGATTTGCCATGTGAATAAGGAGCAAAAGAAAAAGGAATCACAGTATCCAGCAAAACAAAAGCAGAACAAACACGCAGCAGGAGAAAATACAGAAACTTGCTTGTTAAGTTACACCTGTGGTATTTCTTTTACTGAAATGCTGAGGAAAACCATAAAACATGCTGGACCCTGTAATATCTGTTAAAAAATGCCTCATTGAGCAGAGTGGTTTTTGAGCTTTGGAAATAAGTTCTGATTGGAGGCAATGCAAAATGTTCATTGGAAGAATCATTCTGGGGACAATACAAGCTTTTATCTCTAATGGAAAATCAAATTTGATGTCCATCTTTAGGTTGAGCAGCTGGGGATAATTACACATTTGTGTCACACACTGCAAATGCTCCATGCTCTGTGGGAGGGTAGGAGGCACAAACACAGTCACCTGACCACTGTAATGGAATATTAAAATCCAAGGAAAAACAGCTGATGATTCCTGGCTTGAAAAGTGCATTGTGAGTTTTGTCCCCTCACACTGGCTGCTCTGCAGCTTCTGCTGACCCTCCACAGCTCCCTACCATTGTCTGCAGCTCCTTGGTGGAATTTCTTGAGCACTGAGAACCTGCCTGGTTCCAGGTACACAGTCCTCAGCAAATTGATGACCTTCCCAACAAAAAACTTGCCTTAGTGCTCCACCTCCCTCCCTCCCTTTCCAGAGCTTTGTATTTTCACACTCTTGGTAAATAATAAATGAATGTATATATTTACCACTCAGGGTGTTTAACTTGATGTGTTTGTTTTATGTCTAATGAGACACATCTAATGTGTTTAAGTTTATGGCTCAGCATCTTGAATTGGTCATATAAATGCCCACCTTTTCTGCAGTGATTTATTAAACAGCTCATGGTAATGGCCTTGTCTAGTCCATTTTTCTCCTGTATGGTAATAAAATCAAAGCACACAAATGTCAAAATACATACAGGTATACTAAAACCCAAACATAAAACAACATAAAGTTGTCATGTATGTATGCCTGAACATAAGCGCAGAAAACTCAGTCGTGTTGCTGAAAATCACCAACACACTTCATAAAAATGCCCCAAGTCCTTTATATAACACATTGGTGCATCATTGAGCTCATGCCTTGGTGCATTTGATGTGTTTTTCTTTACATATTTTTTCCAGCTGTTCAGGAAAAGTCTTTCTCGATGCCCATCACCCACACAGAAGCTCTGAAAAACCTTTAGTGACCAGCACCAGGGCAAATATTTCCTATTAGTGTCCAGCTTCATCAGCTTCCTCCATTTGTCCTCCTTGTAATTTTCCAGAGCATTGTATCACCACTATGCAGCAACTTCAGTATCCTAATATCATGCTTTTTTCCTACAGATTATTGTCAAAATAGTTTTCTAAAAGAGAGAAAGAAACAGGTAAGCAAAGTATTGCGGATGGACTGAATACCAGTTCCATTTTCATTTATAAAGTACATCAGATCAGATTACCTTAGGAAAAAGAAGGCAAGACTGGATTGATTATAGCAGGCTGAAATACCTGCTCACTTAGTAAACTTCAGAGACCAAAGGACGAATTACCAGTGCTCAAGTCACACTTATATCCCCATCCAATATACTTGGGACCTCTAATTGTACCTACCCATAAATAAAATTTTGTACATTATCTGGTCTTCTGGCTCAATGAGACTGCACATTTCTGCAGGCAGAACATGTGTGAGGGTTTTTTTTTTTTTTGCAGCTGCTGCCAGTGATAGAATTAACACCACAGAGCTGGTTAGCTATTGACAGCAGCAAGCAGATGAGCGTTCAGTAGCTGCTATAGCTATAGATGTGTCATTACAGAGTGAAAAGGAATATTATGAAAAGCTTCCACCAGCACAGCCCCAGACGAGGCCTTCCTTTACACCTGGGGAAGAACCAGGGTGTAGCTCAATACTTTGCTTTTACTCTGTCATTTTCCTTTTTCCTTTTTACTCTGTCATTTCTAGTCATGCCATAGAGTCATTGCATAGTTACTTTATGTTTCTATGTAGCATAGATTTGGTCCACTGATCAGTGATAACTGCCTGAGTTCCAAAAACAAGGCTGACTGAATTAACACACTCTTGAAAAACCTAAAAACCTAGGAGAACACCTGTGAGTTTTTAACCTCCTCATCCTGTTCAAATATAATTGAAGTCTTGACATGACAATATCTGAATGCAGTCAAATATACATATAAAGACTAAATAGTCCTTTATCTGTCAGAAAATGCTGTGAAAATTGTCCAGGTTTGGAAAAAGCATCCAAAATAACACAACAGAAGAAACCCTGCCCCTATCTAGCCACAATTGTTGTTGTTGTTATTTTTTGTTTGGTGGGTGTGGTTTGGGTTTTTTTTTTGTTGGTTTTTTGTTGGGTTGTTGTTGTTGTTGTTGTTATTGTTTTGTTTTGTTTTTGTTTGTTTTTTTTAATTTGCTTTCTTTTTGTGACTTTCTCTGTTTTGAGTTTAGCGACCCAGAACACCCAGCAGAAAAATTCACCACGTCCAGAAGAGGTTTATGCCATTTAATTATCCAGATTTCTATTTCAGCCTCATGATGTTGGCCAAGAAATCAGTTCCTCGGCCATGGGGTTGATAGTCACTAATTATAGACTGTGTCAAATCTGTAAAAAATTTCAAGAGTAGGCAAAGGAACGCAGGAGTGTGCCAGTGTTTGGCTGTGGAAAAGATGAAATCTCATTTCGATCCTCAGCATTAATGTTGTCCTTTTCACCTTCCCCTTAAAAAATAAGAAATCATCCTCTTTTGTTTTGCTCCTTATTGTGTCCTGTAAATGAAGTCCTTCACTTTCTCTGAAATAGGAAATGTCTAAGTAAGGCAGAATAACATCTCATTGCCAACTACAGCTTATTTCCATATGTTTGACTGTGAATAAGCAAACATTTACTTTGGAGAAAGACACTGAAGTTAGATGAGTCAGTGAAAGAAAGAAGTTTAGCACACATTCTGCATTACTCAAGTTTCTTGCCAGGGACACACATACACAAAACGTGAACTAGGCATTTTGTGGTCAGGCATCTACACCTGAAATTATTGACATCTCCAATTTTTTTCCTGCTTATATGCTAAAAATACACTCCAACATAAATATTAGGTCCAGGGATGGTAGACTGCTCACAGACCTTGCCTACCAGTCTCAGGTTATGCTGGTGCTGACTGTTTCTATGTCATTAGCCTTGTTGTAGGCTGACTGTACCAGAGAGGTCAGGGCTGCTGTGACACTTACACAGATCAAATCACCATCACATGGGACTCAAAAAAGCAGTCAGACTAAGCTCAGATCTCTCAAGGTATTTTGACATCTACCTGACACTGAATTTGAAGTGAGCTGGCCAGTTGCAGTGGGGGCCAAGATGGTCATACCGCATTCCTGCAGTACTTTGTCATCGGGAAATCTCACTGCACAACCCAGAGGTATGCAGATTGCAGCATCCTTCACCACCACTCCCACCTCTGGCTGCAATTCATTAAGCCTCTTGAATACATCTGGGACATTTATAAATATTTATGGTTGCAGGCTGGCATGACTTTGAGAAAGTCACGGAGGACTTGCATCACGGAGCACAAAGCTCATTTTGCTTTAACCACAGGGTCATGTTTCCATGTTAAACAGAGATGCTCAGTCCCCCCTCTGCCCAGTGCAGACCCCTAGGTGTGTACACGTCTGCAGCAGCCCCTCCACAGCCAGCCCTGTCCCTGCTGTGAGGGTCCCTGTCCCCACTGCTGGACTGGTTCCTGCCTGCTCCTGCCCCTCAAACCCTCACTTTTTGAATGTCTGAGCACAGACCCCAGCCAGGGCTGCACTTCAGGCTGTCTGGCTCAGGCAGAGGAGCAATAAAGAATTTCAAATGCCTTTAAGGCACATTGACTTTCAAAAATGGTTGACACAGTCATTTTTCATTTATTTATTTATTTGTTGGGCACAGCATCTTGTGTGTGTGGAATGTTTTCTTTTCTCCTTTTTCTGGCAAGAGATTGGAGAGTAAATGACTAATATATTATTAATAGAAGACTTTTTTGACAGTTAAAGCTGGCAAGCAAACAAAGAAAAAAAAATTACAACAGTGCATGAAAGTGAATTAGCAAATATACAAATTGAAGGGATGACCCTAGTCCTGGCAGAGAATGGTAGGTGAAGAGGGATTGGTGACAAAGACACATTGCTGAGACACCTCACCTGAGCAGGGGGCTGGAATATGTCTTCCACAGCACTTTTTATGCTTCCCATAGGAAAGAGTGATGCACTCTTACTGTCTGTCTCAATATGGAGCAAATTTGGCTGAGCGAAATCATGGCTGAGCATTTGAGGGGTGCCTGACTGTTGGTACTTTCTTGCTTATGTAGCTCCTCCAAAATAGATGAAGTCCCCACTCATTTACTGTTCAATGATTGCCTCATATTTAGACAGAGACAATGCACAGAATTGAATAAAGCTAACTTCAAGACAAGTTTTGAAAATGTGACATAAAAGAGGAAAGACTGTCTATTCACCCTACCACTGAGCAGCCTTGGCTAGTCTCTTTGTTTTTTGGTGGGTTTTTTTTTGTTTTTTTTTTTTTTTTTTTTTTTTTTTTTTTTTTTTTAATCTTTATTTGAATATCTTTAGAGAAATATCTTCTTCAGTAGTGAAAATGAAAATGAAACTTTAGAAAAAAATCTAAGGCTACAGAGACAAGCATTGTGTGTGGATAGATTAGAGTTAAGGCTCATTTGCAGGAGAAAAGACAGCACAACATTTGCAGTGAAAAGAACAGAAAGGACCTTGCCCCCACTCTTTCACTTAATAGAGGCAGTTTGGGGAAAATTTCTAATGAATCCTATCCAACCATAAAATCATGTAGAAAATGAATTGTATCTGACAATAAAATAAAAGTGAACTAAATTACAATGTTCCTATATTTGCAGGATAAATTAATTTCATGTTTGGAATACTAATTGTATTAGTCTCGCAAGTATTTCTTGTCATTGCTTTGTCTGCTGTCAGAGGAGCTTTTGCCCAGGCACAATGATGTTTTTGACTGTAGCACCAGAAGGAAGAGAAAACAATCTTTTGGAGCAGAAGGGGAACTTCCCAGGTGCCAGCCCCTCTGCCCCCCAGGACAGTTTGTGGAAAGGCATTTGAAAGGTGGGTGATTTGTCCTTTGAAGATAGAGAGAGAAGGACAGTGGACCTTGATAGGAGTTGTAACTGGCCCCCAAGGACACCATCTGACATACATTCTCCAAACTCCTCATCAAAGGCAGAGGTACCACACATGCCCAGTGAGCCCTGGATCTTTTAGAAGCCTGATTTTCTTTCTGCAGAGAGCATACCCTTAAGATCTAAGAGGCAGCTATCCTTTGGCATGGCTTCAAGGACCAGCCGGTCTTTGGTGCCTGGAAAGAAGCTGCTAAGAGTGTCAAGCAGCTCAAAAGAGGCATCCTGAGAGAAAAAAACCACATTTGTACCACACAATTACTACAGTCAAAAGTACAAGTAAATAGAACACCTTCCTCAAAAGTAAGAAACTTTTAGAAAATACACAATAACAATTTATGTGACGGCTGTGTGTACACACAGTTAAAAAAATGTTTTTAATAAAAAACCCCATTAAACTAATAAAGTAGATTAAAGAAGTGATAACTCAGTGAGGAAGTTTAAATGCTCAATTCCATGACAAGTTCTATTAATATGACTGGTTTTAGGAGACAGAAATGAAAATCTATTTCTCCCAAGGGGAATCTTAGAGAAATCATTTCTCTTGAAGAGAGTTCATTTTGTAATGCAAGGAGTCTTCTGAACTGCCAATGGCTCCCTCTATCCCTAAAAATTCATGTAGGTTTCTGATTGACAGGTTTAATGGACTTCTTTTGCATGATGCTAAAGCCACCTGATACTTGAATTTAGTTTGAATTGGAGTTGCATGACTGTCTCCATCCTCCCTAGGACCTTCTAGCTTTACTCTCTCTCCACACTTAATGAATTCCTATCTCAGGCAAACTCAACCAAAAGAAAGGACTGGGCTCCAGTGACTAAAGTTATTTTGGACACCACTAATGTTAAAGAGCCTGGGCAGTGAAGTGCTGAAAATAAAGCAAACTACAGGGGCTTCCCCTTACCCAGCATCTCTGTCCCACCATGAACTTCTCCTCCACCGAAGCAAGGTAATAATACCTTGAATAATTTCAATAACAATAATTTCTCACACAGGGCAAACCAGATCCAGGATTCCTACAGAATGGGAGATGTGTCCACTCACTTTCATGCTAAAAAAAAAAAAAAAAGTGGTCAAATAAGAGAATGTAATGGTTGTCTGGGGAAGGCTGAGTGCTGCTGTAGCCTTCATCCATCAGTGTTCTGGTGCAATACTTCTGTGCTCTGACTTCTGAGGGGGGTAAATGAGATATGAAGGTACTCAGCAGGGTGATTAGAGCAACCATTTTGCTTGAAGATAAAATTACAAGAAAAGATCTGTATCTTGGGAAAGTGGAAACAGTAATTGCCTCAAAGGCTTCTCTCTGCTGTGGGATAGGGAGAAGGCCAGAAGGAACCATTTGCACTGCACATCCTGTTTCATTTCAGTCCCTTCACACTAGTCTATTTTCTATTTTCCATCTTTTCTTTGCACTGCTAAACTCACATTTCACAGGGCTTGGACTGGCTCCAAAGTTGTCTTGAATAAGAGGAACTGTTTTTTCTATTGGCTAAGATGAAATTTTGACTGAGAGAGTGCATATGTTTCTTGTAATTTCCTCCTGCTTGCCTTTTGCCCAAATCCATGGCTTGTTCCCTGTGGTGTACCAATGTGTTATGCACTTGCTCATCCCTCTGATCCCCTTCTTCTAGGTATTTAATCTGCTGCTCTCAATCTGTGTAAAACCAATTTTAGACACCTTGACAGGATTTCCCACAACATATGAATATCTGTGTTTAAAATTGTGTTTGCTCAGAAAGCTCAGGTTTACTGTGCCAAGGGCTGTAGCCTTACCTGCACCACCCAGTTCTGATCCAGTATTGCTCCCTGCCAGGCATGCAGACCCACTCATGTGGTGTGCAAGTAGCTCCTGGGCTTCTCCTGCAGCTGAGTCTATCCAATGTGTTCTTTCTTCACTTGGAGATCAATTCATCTGGAGGGAGACGAATGGACTACCCTGGGATTCCCAGGAGAGAAAAATAAAAAAGAAAATTCATAGGGAAGGATTTTAAACAGATGACAGAGAGCTCCTTCTGATAATGGGGAGCAGAAGGCATGCTGAAGTAATGCAAGGTCATGGAGGAAAATAACTACTGATGTTTCTGAAAAGTGTTGAGTGATTACAGAGAAATAATTTCAGAATGAATGGGATGAGTAGATCAAACCCAGACTGAAAGGAGAAGTGAGATGGGTGAAAGAAAGAATAGATGCACATAGATGTGATGGCTTCCTACCTTTTGATCCAATGGATTTGACCCTTCCTACCTGAAGCACTTAGGTTGTAAAAATTTTCTTATTGTCAGAAAAAAGAAAATCCATCTTCACAGAACAAAGTCCATTTCATACTTGCACTAAAGAAGAATATACTGTTCTTGTTCAACCCTTCTGTCTTAGCAGGAATAGCACATCCTAATGGGTTTGCCTGGCAAGAAAAAGCAGGATCTACAACTGAGATGAGACCTTTATGGGATAACATATTGGTGCAGATCTAGAGAAAAAAGTGGAAGGCTTAGAGAGAAAGGAAGGTTTAGGACATGAAGGGAAAGAGAAAGATACCAGGACTTTGTTAGAAGAGACTAGACCTAGAATTTCTTTAAGAGTGAAGAGGAACCTCACCTCCAAAATATTCAGACATATATTAGAGAGTTGCCTGTGCTCTTACATTACCACCAAAGCCTAATAATTCTATTTAAAGTTTCATGTCTGCCTTTTTTCTGAGTAGAGATGCTGTTACACAGCTCAATAATTGATAGCCAAAAATAAGATATTTTTAATGGATAAATTTACTGTCATTTTAACTATCAAAAATTTTTTCAGTAATAGTGTTCTATTGTCTTCCCTCAGACACCAGGGATCCAATGAAACATGAGCAAGATGGTTTGGGAAGTATGACTATTAAGACTCTTCCCACCAAAGACCATCCAGAGACATGGACAACTGGTGGAAGTGGTCAGTACTGCAGAATTGCAGTTTGGGATAGCTGGAGCCATGGGCTGTGAAATGAGCTGCCCTCTTGCTGTCATTTGCAAAGGCCAGGCATAGTGACTGGTCAAGGGCTTCCAGTAGATTCCTTGAGATCCTACACAGCATGTGGAAATGTGGCCACTGCCTCCCATGGAAAAAAGAGACAGTTCAGTTTCCTGATCCAGCTGAGCCCAGAACCCAGCAGCAGCTGAGGCCAAGCACTTCTGCACATATTAAAAACACCTCTCTGTATTGATTTCTTGCCTCCAGGCAAGCCAGGCGTTCATTACATCAGACAAGCACCCAGCAGCAGGTGCTCCATGCTCCACAGAGGTGAGATAAAACCACTGTTTTGCAGGTCAGTGATCTCTAGTTTCTGCATGGGAGCACAGACCAGAACCACACTGTCAGCACAATCTGCATGTCTTGGTGACATGGACATCTGGCCTGCATGGCCGTGCTGGTCAGAGCGGGCAGCTCAAGGACTCTCCTGACTGACCATGGGAGGGATGCAGCAGCAGGGAAAGCTGCACACTAAGCCTCACTGTGTGGCAGGGATATTATGATTAAGCAGCAAGTCATTCTGTCAACAGGAACCAGGTTTTTTTGTGGCTGTGACATGAATGCTGAGGCATGCGCTGTGTTTGTTTGTTTCAGTGCTGTGGACAAATGTTTTGGGTAGCGTGAACTGACACCACAAAACTCACAGCACAACCTCTGGTAAAGGGAGGAATAAGCTTTACACCTACGAGAAAGGAAAAGCTTCAGATTCTCTTATTCAGATGGTTTGCCAGCAAACAAATGTTTATGGAGCAAGAATCACAAGAAAACACCCACTAAGTATTCAAAAAGATGAACGCAATACCTTTAGAGAAAATGCAAGAGGGAAATTTTCTCTTTGTGACATTAAAAAACCCTATTTTACCATGATAATCATCATCATTAAAGGATGTACCCTCCATGCTTGAGGTTATAAAGGAAGACAAATATCAGATGGCATTGAAACATTGCGCCTTGAAACCCAGTGCAAATAGAAAAGGCGTTTTATAACATAATTACATTCCCATTAATATGTTAATCTCTTATATACAGACATAGAGAAGCAAATACATTACTTTTAATAATTAACTCTGTAGTGAGGTTTTATTGCTGGGAAAGAAGATTTCTCTATGGAAGGCTATTTAACATTTTAATTAAGCTGGTTTTGATAGATGTTTACTGTTTCTTCTATTTCTGCTTAAAACAAAACCATGCAATTAGGAGAAAATGTAATTTTGTCATGAAAAAGGAGTTATTTTCATTTGAAGGAAGGTCTAAGGTTCCCTCATCTTTCCTATCTAGTTAGTGTACACCAGTGGTATAGTGTGTTTTAAGAGACATGCATTTCTTATGAAAGGTTCCATTTTGTTTTCTTTTTTCCATTCAGTAATTTTTTACTTTTTGTGCCACTGAACATTGCCACCATATTTGACTCTCCACTAGAAGGCTGCCTATGTCTTGGTGAAGCAAGAAATCTCAGAAACGATATTTAAAAAAATAAATCACAGATTTCTCAGGTAAAAGCTGCTAAAGTAACAAATGTAATGTGAAAAGTAGCCTCAATTAATTGCAGAATCACAGGATCCAGGCAGAATAAAATTTAAAAAAATGACTAAAAAAGAACAGGAACTGAAAGACATAAAGAAATGAAAAGTCTATCAGGGATTTCCAGGCAGTGAATCTGAACAATGTACTGCTCTGAAAACAAGTCAGCAATTTTTATGCATGGATTAGCACTTGAGCTTTATACATAAACTGATAATTGAAAGGCTTTGCAGATGGACACCTACTTTGCAGACCTGAAAAGGTGGATGCAGATCAACTAACCCTGCAATGACTTTCTCTGGTGAACTTGAGCATGACTCTAGGAAAAAACATGAGTGAGAAAAAAAGCCATATGCTGTGCACGGTTCACAGACAGTGCTTGAAGCTGCCACCTGGGAGGGTCATCTCTGACCACAGCTTGTGTCAGCATGGCTCTCAGCCCCACTACAAACAGCCCTGCAAACCCCCACTTCTTTTCATATAGGTTTGAAATCCAGACAGCAAGGGAGATAAACAACAGATCTGCATTTGTACTCCGGCTCCCTGAGCAAAAAAATAGCACTCTCTCATTTTGACCCATAGCAGTTATTTCAGAAGAAATCTATAGACTCAGGTTCTGAAAAAGCATGAAATGTTCTACAGATGGCAAACATAGGACAACCTTTCTGTGAGCCATCTAGATACCCACATGAACAAGATCTGTATTGAATTACTTAGATGGAGAAATGCCTTTCAGGCACTTGTAACAGCTCTGGGTGCTATTCAGCAATGAGGGGAGATGAGCACTAAGGCTATTTGCCTTAGAAGGAATTAAATGACTGCAGGGAGTACAGTAGCATTTGAAGTACTTTATTGAAAAAAGTAAATGAAGCCAGAAGTCTTGGCTGCTCTGACCACACATGTATAGTGATCCTGGGTACTGAGAAGTACACAGATGCTGGTGACCACTGCAGCCCCAGAAGCACTGTCCTGAGAGAAGCCACAAAGCTTTAGAGTCTGTCTCTGGTTCTGGGACCTCTCTGGCTAAGGTGTCAGCCACCTTGTTGGTGAAGGTAGGTCATCACGGAACACATAAACCCGGTGACACTGGCAACTTGGCAGCTGTCATTCCCTCATGACAAACCCTTCTCCTGAGGGATGGCTGGACTAGAATGAGCAACATGACTCAAGCCTATACAAGAGCAGGGCATTCCTGGATTTATTTCTTGTGCACATGCTGATGAGTTGAATGGATGGAAAATCAGGGAGAGTACATTTCTTCATCTTAAAGAGAAATAATAAAATGGGTGCACACTGGATACTGCAGGACAACACTGCATTGGTGTCTTGCAGACTACCTGCCTGTGAGCATTCATATGCACAGCCCTGCTGAGCTCCATGTGCATGCCAGGTTATTCACATTAACCTACAGACAATGGGAAGGATGAAGCCTCATAAAATACTTTTTTCTGTCTCCACCACCAAGGCAAGAGGAGGTGGGGTAGGTGGTACTTTGAGCAGGATTACTGTGGGTTGGTTCAGTCTGATGAAGTGGCAAGCTGGAGCAAGGAGTGCAAGCAGCATTGTCCTTGCACCTGTATGTCAGGGTGCAGCATCCTTCTGATACTGTAAAGAGGTAGAAGGCAGAGGATATGCCTCAGGAAATACAACCTTTGGGTTTGGTGGGTATTCTCTTGAGATTCCTATTCCCTTCTGATGTGGAATTCACACAGATATTGGTGACCTATGTACTGCACTCTTGTGTTCTCACTGTGTCTCTTCCTGAGGCAGAGCAGACATGATCCCAAGGCTAGCAAAACACTTCCACAGGTTAAAGTTATCATCTTGGGAAAATTATTGCAAATTAGCCACTGTGTGACCAGGTTGTATTTTTCCTGCCACAACAGACAGGAGATATATCTGAAAATGAAAGCTCTGACCACTGATACCAACCTCTTATTTACAAGAACAGCAAGAGAGTCTTTAGACTAAAATCACTTACTGTGACAGACCATCCAACAACGTTTTTTCTTTCTGGGGATCCATTTCACAGCTTCTACCCACTGATCAGCTCCAGACCACTCTGTATCTTGTGTGCCTGCACCCTTCTGCCACTCTTTCAAGGCATATTTCCTACCCTCAGTGTTATTGAACAGCATGCTGCTGGAATTCAGTAGAATTACCTGATGAAGGATGCTAACCTATATTGTAACCATGTATTTTTCCCCTTTCTGTCTACATGTTTTTTCTTCCTCAGATATTATCATGAGGTACTCTGATACTTGTGAGTAGTATGAGGCTTCAATTCCCTGTCTTAATTTTACAGGATGGTCTGTATATTCATATCTGTAACTATAACACACAAAACTGCAAACACTTTGTCTGAAGAATGCAAAGCAAAACAAAGCTGTATTTCACTGCCAGGATGATTTCAAGCAATTCCTGAAAAATTTCTTCTGTCTGTAGTAAGATATTCAATAAGGAAAGTATAAGGTGATTGTTTAAGAATAAGACAGGCTTTTACTTTTGATTTGGAGAGCAAAAAAACCCAAGAACAAATGAAAGCCAAGCCACAATAGAGCAGCATGTCTCCTCTGTCAAGCACAGAGGAGGAAATGGCTGCCAGCAGGTATTTCAGTGATCCCAGGGTAGAATACAAAGCAAAAAATCTCAACTGTGAGCTAGACATCAGAGCACTTAAGGCCATCATCTGTGCCTTCACAGCCTCCCCAAATCTCTTGGAGGTCTGGCTTTCCAACAGGCACTGCACTAACCCTCTTGTTCATCAGGGTCAGCAGCTGGCTGTGCAGGGGTGCTGCTGCCTCTGCTGTCGACCCCTCTGCCTTTCCCAGCCTGCCTGGAAGTGGTACCACTAGCAAACAGAGGAAAGGAGTGTCTGCTGTGTGCTGGGCTAGAGGCTACGTGAGGATAGTGAGAGTTATGCCCTCAGTGCAGCATGGAGGGACAAAACCGGGTTTGCTTTCTTCACAGAAAGAGCCATGATCCTTCAGCTCTGCCCCTCCTCTGTCTTTTCCTCTGCCTCTTCCTTTCTGAAGGGCAGCTAAAGCTCTTGCTCAAGTATTATGTAAATACAACATCTGCATCCCATGCTACGAAAGTATCATGGAAGAAAGTACAAAAGGCACCACAGCCTTGTAAAGTGCTGCAGAGAAGGAGAATTTTGGCAGTGCAATATCATCATTCCCCTCCCCAGCTCTGTTTGTGAGGGCAACAATATATGAGACCCTTGCCATTACAAAGGAATGCTGAAACAGTAATTTTAAATAAATTCTAGCATGTCTTTATGAAGGAGAAAAGCAAAAATGGAATCCTGATGGTGTGATGAACTCTAATTTTTCAGAGATAATAGGCAATTTTTAAGGAAAGCCAAATGACTTATTGTCATTCAACAGACTAAGGGAAATGGATGAAAGGTGCAGTTCTCTGACATTTTCTGGACAAATAATGATAGAAGGAAAAATGTTCTGGTCCCTAAAGTGAATAGTCTTATTTAAAAACTATATTGGTGGGAAAAAAAAAAAGGATTCATTTGCAATGAGTCTGAAGAGCAATAACCAACTAGTAATTTATCCCTGGGTCCCTGAGAATCTCTCCTGGGCTCCTGCAACCTTGGTCACAGCACATCCTTTGTGCCTCAACAAGCCTACCTCTGAAATGAGAACGAACTGGTAACAACATCACTACCAGACATGAGTGACTGTTCCTGAAGTTCTCCGAGGACCTCAAATGCAAGGGGTGGAGTGAGGTGCACAGTTGCTAATTATTTTAAAGCCCCTTTGTGTTCATATTAATCAAAGTGTCAAGCTGATTCTCTTTAATTTAACTAAAGAAGACAGAGCTTTCACAGTGGGAAATGATTTAAAGTTCACAGGCTTGGATGACAAATTTACTGTATGCTTCCTGCTTGCTGGAAGTGTGTGCCTCACGAAATTTCTTTTGCTGTTTCTACTAATTGTCAGAACTGCTTCCAGTGGCTTTAAACAAATGTTGACTCAATCCTGCTGTGACATCTCAAAGCTGAATGTTTGATACCACAGATTGCTAGGAAACGCAGATATAGGAATGATATGCTCCTTGAGATCCAGCCTAATTGCGGCAGAGTGGGGCTACAATGATATAGCCTGACCCAGAAAATGTATTTAATAGACCAAAAAGAAGCTTTTAAAAAATGCATAAATACATGTACAAGTGGATCTAAAATATGCATTTGCAGGAGCCAAAACAAGATATTCCTAGAGAGAATGGGCTATCTCCTGGGAAAGCATTGCATGTTTCATAACCTCCCATGAACAATTTGATTTTGCTTTAAGAACCAGCCAGAAATTTAGTCCAAAAATAGATAAATCTACATTTCATTTAAATATTGCCAGTGAAACAAAAGAATTGATGCAAACTGACAAAAGCCAGGAGATTTAAATGCCTTACCCCTGCTTTTGCTCCTGAGTTCACATCTCTAATGACTGTGTGCAGTTGTGTGGCAGCAGTCAGGATGTGGAGTGTCAGTTGTAACACCAACATTTCCTGGGCATTTTGTCATTTTGATCATGTCTCCAATAGTTGGGAAATGTTTGATCCAAAACACTAGACCCAGACAGCCAAGCACAGAGTCATTCCCCCTTTTCATCTCTGTCAATGCATTCTGTCACTGGTTGTGCTGGTCCTTAGAATGACATGAAGTTTTTTTGAGCAAGAGATATTCCAAAGGAGAAGATGGATGAAGTAATTGCAAAGCATGGGCATCATGGCACTGCGTCAGTGAATAAGATATTAAAAATTAATGGTTGTAACTTATTGTTAGCCTCAGTAAGGGCAAGATAGACAGAGGTAAGGGATTTCTTCTAACAAGATCCCCATTTATTCCAGTCTTAACTAACAGCTCTTGATTATTCCAGTCTATGTAAAGAAGACCATGATGCAGATGATGACACTCAGCGCACAGGGTAGTAAGATCTGGAGTCTGAACTATGCATAATTCCCTTGCTTAACTGCAGCTATAGCAATTGCACCAGTACTAGTGAAGTGATATTCAGTGAAGGAATCTGACTTCTGTGTCCTGTGCCAGCCTCTATACAATGAATCTATCTTTACTTTTTTTTTCACTTGAAGTACATCTGTCTCTTGGAATCATTGAATGATTTGGGTGGAAGGGCACCCCAAAGATTATCTGGTTCCAATCCTGTGACACAGGCAGGGACATCTTCCACTGCACCAGATTGCTTGAAGCCCCATCCAGCTTGGTCTTGAATACTTCCAGGGTTGGGGCATCCACCACTCCTTTTGGTAAACTGTTCTAGGATCTCACCCCTGTCACACTGAAGAATTTCATCTTTCTATGTAATTCAAATCTACTCTATTTCAGTTTAAAGGCATTCTCCCTTGTTCTATCACCACATGCCTTTGTAAAAAGTCCCCCTCCAGCTCACTTGTAGCTCCCCTCAGCTAGTGGAATGTGCTATAAGGTCTCTCTGAAAACATCTTGTCCATGTTGAACAACCACAACTTTCTCAGCCTGTCTTCGCAGGAGAGGTGCTCCAGTCCTTTGTGCACCTTCATGGTCCTCCTCTGCACTCTGGGGGCCCCAGAGTGGGTACAGGACACAAGTGGGATCTCACAGGAGCAGAGTAGAAGGGGAGAATCACCTCCTTCAGCTGCTTGTCACACTTCTTTTGATTCAGGGTATTGTTGGCTGTCTGGTCTGCACGTGTGCATGGGCAGGTCATGTTGAACTTCTCAACAACCAACACCACCAGGTCCTTCTCCCCAGGACTGCTCACAGTCTATTCTCCACCCAGTCAGTACCTGTATTTGGGATTTTTTTTTGGGGGGGAGAGAAAGGACTTTGTATGGGACTTTATTTAGGAGAAAAAGCCATAGGCCACCAAATACTGTGGGCAGAAGATCTGCCATTTACAATGACAAAATTTCATTAATTTAAAAACCAGCCTGTTGGTTTCAGGCACTCCTCACTCCCACTCACTGCCATTTTGGGGGGAAATGTAAAATTATTTGCATGTTTCTCACAGAGATGTCGAGTTTTTGACATTCTACTCGTCCACAGGATGAGGTTCTCAAAACTGTTTAGGTAATAGAGCTACAAGCATCTCTATGAAATCCACAAGAAGCTAGATACAAAATTTTATATCAAAATGACTTTGATATTTATTGCAAACAAAACAGAGAGCAACAGAAAACCAAGGGAAGTGAATTGACAAAAAAGACAGAAGTTTTGCCGCTGTAAGAATTTTTGTCTTAGATCCCTCACAGGCCCCTGTGCAGTCACAGCAGCTATGTTTTGTGATGCCAAAGGTCTTGAGGGGTAAGAGGGTCTGTCAGGGATACCTGTCATTCCGTCCATGATGCTTTGGAAGCTCCCAGCTCTCTAGATTTCACCTGTGCAGAACAGGGGGAGACTCCAGGAGGAAAGTCTTGCTTTGGTGATCCAGCTGCTCTCCAGTGGAGAACACTTTCCTTGCTGGGGTGGCATTGTGGCTCATTGCACTGCCAGTGAATTCATTTAGAGGAAAATAAGCTACCAAAGGAAAAAAAAAAAAAAGAAAAAAGGAAAAAAGTGAGGTTTTTTATAAGCTGTGTCCTGTCTCATAAAACAAAAATAATAAAAAAAGCTAGGTTCCTTAGGTGAAGCTGACAACTAGCTGACAGGGCATCAGAAACTTTTTGGGCATAAATTGAGGTGGGGGTAAGTTTGGGGATAAAATTGAGATGTAGATAAGAGGAAAGTTAGACAGTCAGGCCAAGAGAACAAATGGAGTTGAGAAAGTGACTTATGTCACTCCGAAATTGCTTTGAACCTTCTAAGAACCAACAGTAGGAATGAACTAATTTATTTCAGAAAAAGACTTGATTTCTATCCATAACACTGTGCTTCTTTATTGCATGATGGAGCCTGGAATCTAGTGTGTGCCTGCCTCTGAGCCCTTTGAAGGAAGATGAGAGAGATGGTCCTGCTGTGGGGTGAAGGGTGCTGCAGGTGCTTGCGGGGGTGCCAGTGACGGCTGCTTGGTGAGGAGCACAGCTCTGCTGACACCTGTTTTCTAACAGAGCTGACAGAGACTGGAGCTCTTTTGCAAAGAAGAGGAAAATAAGCATTCCTGAAAAATAAATGTTTTATTGGATTACTTTTCCTCCTTTCTTTTTCCATCACACCCACACATACACACATGAGGGAGTCATATTCCAAACATTTCCTTCTGGAGTTTCTACTGATTGAAGAAGGCTGATATTTTGTGAAAGCCTATACAGTTATGTGATTGAAATAGCACTGTTTTTTCCATAACTGGGTTTGGCCTTCAAATTTTTTTTGCATTCATTTGTTATTCTTGTCATTTTTCTCTTGCCATTAGTAGAGTGAGAAAAAATGTCTTCCCTGAGGTAAAAAAAAACAACTTTGGCAGAGGTGGTGATAGTGGGAAAAGGTTTAAGGGTGGTACTGAAACCAGCCCTCTCTGATGACTTCGTGTTCTATTTCACAATATGGGTTGTAGGCTGTATTTTTTCCTGTATTTTGACACTGCTCCAAAGCTGGGTAGGTCACCTCAGCTTCTCCCAATCCATTCATTTAGTTCATGGCTGAATCTGCTCTTTAATGGATCACCAGCCTACCAGAGGCTGCTGACAAGGTCAAATTCATTGACCTCAGCTTCTCTACCAAAGGAATGGCACAAATCTCTATGACATCAACTCAGAGGGTTAAAAATTATAATTTGAAAGAAGAAAAAGCACCTTTGAAAAACAAATATGAAAAAAAGAAATACCAGCTCCTTTTAATTTGTTGCTGCTTTTGAAAAATAATTTGCAAGAAGAAAAGCAACTCCTTTTTTTTTCACTTGTCTAGCATTATTCTTGTACTCACCCTGTCCACTGAGGCACCTTATGTTTGGATATTTTACCAAAAAGTATTTAAATAAAGTCAAAGAGTTCAAGCCAGTTGTTTGCTATTGGAATCCATAATCATCAAAAATCTCTGCTGAGACATGACTTTGGTTTACAGTCTGAAATAGCCACAGGTTAGACTGAGACCTTGGAGCAGACTGTGCCTGGGAGGCAGAATTTCCAGAAACTGAGTTCAGCCTTACAACTACAGAATATCACTAATGGATACCTGTAGAAAATAAACCAAAAACAAAGACAACTAAACCAACCTACTAAACTCAGGAATTAAGACCCTCCTTTCATTAGCTAATGAAATGCAGCTTCTCTGTGCTGGATAGTAGACCAGGGATTAGATCCCTTGTGTGTCTTTGGAAACAAGAGCCCTGTTTGCACCAGACAGGGCTCTGCCCTTCAAATTTTTTTTTTTTTTTTTTTTTTTTTTTTTTTTTTTTTTTTTTTTTTTTTGTATCCAGACACAAATGACAAATTTGTTTGCTGCATTGTGGTATAAAACAAAATAACCACTCTGCTTTGTAACTTCAGCAAAGAGCAAAAATGCACCTACTTAGTTAATGCTTAGTGTTGAACAGAGACCATTTATCCACAGATGCTCCTACTATCTGTGCTCATATAACCTGTGGAAATTGGGCAGCACTTTGAAAAGCCGTCATATTAATTATCCGTTCTTGATAATCATTGTAGTGATGATAATTGTGGTGAACTCTTTGTTGATGCTTGCACAGATGTTGAAGGCTGCCCTGTGGAAAGCATCCTTTGTCTTCAAAGCTATGACAAGCTAAGGTTACTAAATTCAACCTGTCTCTGTTATGCAGGACTGGGAGGAAGATTCTCACTTCCTGTCATTGTACAAATTAAGGGAGATACAATCTTTAAAGTGTATTTATTTTACTGGGGTTATTCCCCAGACTATCCAGCATTTAATAAAAAAATCAATTAAAGGAAATCCTGCTTCAAAGGGATGCTTGTGCATGTCTCATTTAACAAGGAAAGCAAAGGGATTTGTAATTTTTTTTCATGAAAGATTAAAAATGGTAATCAATATATTAATCATGATGATCTAAACCCCCAGAGACACTTACACAGCCAGTAAGAGAAACCATCCAAACAAACCAAGAGTTTGTTCCATCTCTTTATTTTGAAAGAGCCAATACCATATAAAGATGGAAGTGATGATGGGTGGACTCAGGAATGCACTGGGAAAGGATAAGGTCAATTTGGTATTGTTACTTAGATGTACATGACTTCTGCTGATCCTGATTTCTTCATTCACTCTGGGTGAAATTCACCCCTTTAGTCTGTTAGTTCAAAGTATTTGGTTATTTATAGTGTCAGAGATGAGGTTTAACCAAGTATTTGAATGATTTTCAAATCTTATGCACAGAGAGTTCCCTTTGAGGGACTAGTTTTCTGTTTATGGAAGTTCAGTTCTGGCCCTCACAGTAGCAGAAGGCTCTCCAACAATCTGGCTTAGCAATGAATAGGAAAATACTACTCCTTACTAAGTGGTGCTCAATAGCACATTTTTACAGGCATCTAACATCATCCCTCTGTGAAAAAAAAAAAAAAAAGAAAATAAAAAGGATAGAGTATGGCTTTAAACTCTCTCTTCTGTGTTTAATGGAGACTCCTGTGGAGGCTTCTGAGATAGCAGGATGGGTCTTGTTGGAAACAAACTTTTCATCAGTACAATTCTTCAGAAAATTACAAATGTGCCATTCTGCAGTTGTAATAGGAAAAGCTCTGCAACCTCTATAACCTAAAATATAATCTTTTTTATTATAAAGTTTGCAACTTACAGACTGACCTACTATCAATTCTACCATGTAATTTTGAAAAGTTTATTGGCACCAAATGAAGTATTTGTTCAAACCTCAAGCATTTATAAACACATTTAAATAAAAATGAGAAAAATATAAACCTGAAAGTTACTTTTAAGGGGGAAAGCTAAATTTAAATCCTCAGAAAATATTAGATTTATAATATTTTTCCCTCTGCATGATTTTTTTCCTCTCTTCATTCCATAAATAAAGAATTTGGTATAACAGATTGAATAAAATATTGATACCATTAACTTCAGCTCTTTACCCAAAAGCATTTGGGTTGAAGATGGATGGCCAGTATTGTTATCACATAAATTTTATGTAAAAAGACCAAAAAACCAAAAAAATACAGACAGATGGTAGTTAATAGTAGTCCACCCAAATCATGCTATGTGCTGTGATAATAAATTTGTGTGAAGAATTTAATCCCCTTACGTTAAAGATTCTTAGTTGAGCTTGCTGTTAGCCTTTATACAGAATCTGGCAATTCCTTGTGAGGGTCTCATACACACAGAGTAATATCCCAGGCTTTTTGGGGTAAACAGTAGCTTGCCTTCATGAATAATATACTGATTAGTTGCAAAGGACATTTTTTTACTGTGAGTGATACTTTCCTGCATTACATGCCTAATGTTCTTTAATGCTGGTAAATGATGTTGACATATCTCAATGAATTTATAAGGGTGTTAATTATTAACTAACACTAATAATAAACAGCAAAATTGGTGCCACTAATTGACTCTTTGAGGTGCTTTTCCCAGTTCCCAATCTCAGAGCATTTAAAAAATATTTGGTGAAATAAGCCTCACAATACTTCTAATAGGTATGTCAGGAATTTGTCATCATCTCTTAAGACTTGGAAGGAAAAAACACTATGACATCTAATGACTCACACAAGAACAAAGACTTGCCAGAGACAGATTAGTACCTGTGCCACACTATTCCAGGTTTCTGTTCTCACCACAAAACTAGACAGTTCTCCCAAAGCAGCCTGTTGTCAATAAGAGTGCATCAAGGCAAGACAAATATGAGGAGCAGAGAACACAGGGAAGTAGACAAGTGGGAAAGCATTAAATGAGTCTTACAAGTCCAGCAAGGAGATGGCTTAGGGACTTCTTCATCTTGGAGCAGCAGGGGTACCTACTGTGCAAAGGAAGCATCTCTTTAGGTCAAATTGTGATTAGGAAGCTCGGAGAAGCAACAGAACTGAGATGACCAGTTATTAACAGAGGTGCCTACTCCAACCTGCTGAGAGTCCTAGATCAACTTAGGTCCTACAAAGAGACAAAATCAGGCACCAGGAAGATGCTTACACTCTCTCTGCCTAGAGGGTTTCTGTTTGTCCCTCTCAAAAAGAGCTCATACATTGGATTTTTGTCCCACTGAGGGTCAAATCAATCAGGGCATAAGACTAGTGAGCTGGAATCCCTCTTCCTCAGCTGAAGACACCTCCACACCCATCAGAGTATGCTCTGGTCCTGGCTGCAGCCCTAGCTAACACCTAGCTGGTATATCTTGCTTGTAGCACTTTGAGCCCATATAAATATTAAACTTCTCAAGAACTAAGGAGTACTCCCTGGGTTGCTGGCAAACCATGCAGTGTAGGTGGACACACTTTACCACACTAACAATAATGGGGACGGCATAGGACTTTGACTTCCCTCATTTCTTTTCCTACCAGCTTTCCAGATGTGTGTAACTGGATCATCTCTGAACATTTTTCCAGACTACCTGGTTAGAGCTTTCTGCGGCAATTTCAGCTAAAGGTGGGGAAAGGTGATACTGTGTTGAACTGGGTGAAAATAAAGGGTGCAAGATTAATTCTGACCTTGCACAGTGTTGCAGTGATGCATTATTCTTAATATTGTTTAAGAATATGATCAAATTCCATAAGCATTTATGATTGTTACTGTGTTAGTACTAATAGAGAACATCCCAATAAATTCATTCTGCTCAGCACATCCTTTCCTATCTACATAATGAAAATAAACCAGCTCCACTTAAGAAAGAAAAAAATTAAAATAGGATCTGACTCTTTCAAACACCTTTAGCAGCATGGTGCTTTCTACATTGCCTGGAAACAGTGGTTTGGTGCTAATTCAATGGGTGCATTGTCACTCACTGAGTCCCCAAACCTACCACTCCCAGTGCTTTCAGATTTCTCTCAAGTGAGCATCCATCCAGTTAAATTTGAGATTGCTGACAAGAAATCACAGGCTGAGATATGGGGGACCTGAAAGAAAAAAATCTGCATTTAGCCATAACTAGATCATTTTCCTAGTTATGCCTCAAATAAATGAATAAATGAATAAATAAAAGTAAATAATCCTGCAGGAAACAGTGTTGTGAGAGATCCATAAATAAACAGAAATTATCTAAAAGCATTATTTCAGGACTAAAATGAAATAGCAAAAGTTAAATTGCAGGGCTGAATTAAGGTAGTCATAATGCAGTTTTCAAATATATTTGCAATTGAGAGCTATGGAAAGCAAGATTAAAATTTGGCCACTTAGAAATAATAGCAGCAGTGCCCTGGGATTTGGGTGCAGAAGGAGCAAGCTCTGGAAAAGCTCTTTTCTTTTTGCTTCTGTCTCTGCTCATCATGAGCAGGCATTTAGCCATGACTAGGGTCAGATCTCACTGCCTGATACAACAAGCTTTAGAAAGTGTGTGGAGAATTAATGCCCAGGGGAAGTCTCAGAGTCCTTAGTCTTGCATACCAATGCTTTATCTCAAAAGGCACAATGTGAAAATGACAGGACATGCCTAATGATGAATCTCTTAGTCCTTTAAGATGGTAAAAAGTCTCAGCAGCATAGCTGTCTCCCACAGTCCACTTTAGCTGGCTTGAGGAGTGTCAAAAGCTCCAGAGAATGGATCAAGCTATTTTGAGGGAGGTGAATTCATCCCTTCTTCCTTGCACATAACAAAAGGAGCAGCACAGGTAATTGACCTAGTTCTTATGTACTTTGCCAAGGACCACCTGGAAATAACCCTGAGTGAGGTTACTCTCATACACAGATCTGAGAATGGACCTTGACAGGCTTGAGAGGTGGGTCTGTGCAAACCTCATGAAATTCAACAAGACCAAGTGCAAACTCTTGCACATGGGTTGGGGCAATCTCATGCACAATGACAGGCTAGGTGGAAAATGCGTTCAGGGCTGCCCTGAAGAGAAGGACTTGGGGTTGTTGGAGGATAAGAATCTCAACATGATCTGGCAATGTGCACTCATAGCCCAGAAAGCCAATTGTATCCTGGGTTGCATCAAAAGCAGTGTGACCAGCAGGCTGAGTGAGGCGATTCTGCCCCTCTACTTCACTCTTGTGACGCCCCAAAGAGACTATTGTCTCCAACTCTGGGGCTCACAACATGAGGATGTGGAGAACAGATTACCCAGAGAGGTTGTGGAGTCTACCACACTGGAAATAATAAAAAGCTGCTTGGACACAATCTTATGCCATGTGCTCTCTGATGACCCTGACTGAGCAGGGAGCTTGGACCAGGTGACTCAGTGTGGTGCTTTCCAACCTTACCCATTCTGTGACTCCGTGAACCTGCCCAGAAGGTGATCAGAGCCTGCAGCCCCTCTGCTCTGAAGACAGGCAGAGAGCTGGGATCGTTCAGCCTGGAAAAGAGAAGGCCCTGCAGTAACCTTTTAGTATCTTCCAGTACCTAAAGGGGGCTACAAGAGACCTACAGAAGGAAGAAAAGGGTAGTGGCTTTAGACTGTTGAGGGCAGCTTTAGATTATATATGAGTAAGAAATTTTTTACTGTGAGCATGGTGACACTCAGGAACAGGTTGCCCAGAGATCTTGTGGATGCCTAATAACAGGCAGTGTTCACGCCAGGTTGGACGGGGCTTTGAGCAGCCTGGTGTAGTGGAATGTGTCCCTGCCCATGGCAAGAGGGTTGGAACTGGATAATCTTTATGGTCTTTTCCAATTCAAAGCATTCTATAATTCTATGAATCTATGAGAGCTTCCTTGGTTTGGCAGCTTCTCTCAGAGGCTACATGAGCACAGATTCTATTCAGAGTTCTCATGCCCAGAAATTTGTTTCCAATTTTATGTCACCATTTAAGATGTCAGTTTGTTTATATTTGAGTCACTGCTTAAAACTCACTGTATGTATGTCTGTGAGGAGATGGGCTGGTTGCAGGAAAGACTATAGGTAGCTCAAGTCCTCAAATGAATTGCTTTTCCCTCTATTAAAAGCCTCAAAAGCCAGCCAGGTATAAAGGTCAGGTTGACATCCCAGTCATGGGACTCAGTCTTCTTTCATCTTGTATGCTGGTCTTTGCCTTCCCTTTATTGCTTCAGGAGTAGCCATGCCTGATGTGCAGAATCGCACAGCCTGGGAGGTAGCAGCTCTTCACCTAAAATTGCAGAATGTGCTGCTAAAAGTATTATGGGATTTTAGTAATTTGGCATCTATAAGAAAGGTTAAGAATATAAGAGCAGACTTAACTAGGTCAGGGCAAAATTCAACCTAGCACAAAATCTGTGCTCAAACATTGACCAAAAGTAAAAGCCTGGGGAAGAACAAATACAGGAATAAAAATATATGCAATCTCTCCCCCTCTACTACTCAAAGTTTAAGGTCAGTGACTTCCTGACCTAAGACAAATGACATTTCTGCATATTTATTAAGCCTCAGTAGGTTTCTTTTCCAAACACTTTCCAATTTCCCCTTAAAGCCACATGGCCCTCCTTTGGGAAGGAGTGCCAGGACTCCACTGTGTGTTACATGAAGCCTTTGGCTCATTCTGAGTCTGACTGCCATTAGTGCCATTGGACGCCTCTCACTTTTGCTTTGGTGGAGACAGCAAGCACCTTTCCCTTTCTCACTCTCTGTGTCATTTCCCATAGAGAGTTACATATTTCACTTTCAATGGCTCTTTTACAGAGTAAAAAGTCTCAGGATAGTCAAGAATTCCTCATGAGGGAGCTGTTTAATGCCTTTGATAATATTGCTCCAGCGCTCCTATGAGACAAAAGAACTTGGATTGAAAAACAATCTCAACACACGGCTAAACCTTGGATTCATATTGTGGAAAGAAAAACTTTCTCTGTTGCTCTCTGTTTTTGTAGAATTTTCTGTGCTTTTTGACTGCTACAACACCCTGAGCTGGGATTTTCATGGAGTGTCTGTTGTGACAGTCAAGGCCTGAGATACAACTATTACCATCACACCCATCATTTTTCACGCGGAGTTTGAGAGTGTTGTTCCCAGGATGAGGATGATGACTTTTGTTCACAACAAGTTTCTTCTGCTCAGACATTCACCTGTGTAAGGTTCCTCAGTAAGGCTGAGTGATTTGCAATATAACAGTAGATGAAATTGCCAACAAAATGGGAGTGAAAGACAATCCACATGAAGACATTTCACACATGAAAGAGTCCTTTGGATTCTTGCTCTGCCAGCCCTGTGAGTTAATGTGGATGGAGTTTGGCTCTGTGCCTCTGGAGTTTAAATATTAAATAAGAGCTCCTAACACTAAAGAATAAACTACAGTTTTCGTTCCAATAATCCAATACCAGGAATGGAAACAAGGTGAGTGTTTTCATCATTTTCTGGTCTTATTTTCTTCCCATCAGACACAGAGGAAAACTGACACTCCCATGCAGTGCCATTGTGTTTCCATCAATTCAGACAAACCCCCGTCTACTGCTTCTATTTCTTATAGTCTTCTCTTTTACTCCTGACAGGTTCCAGAGCAGGGGCAAAGCCTTACCAACTCAGCACCCACTTTTTGCTGGGGTGCTGAGCTCCCAATGGAGACTGTGCAAGGAGCACTGGCTGTAAACCAAGCACAGCTCTCCCCACCTGTGAAGACAGAGCCACTGGGAACCTTCATCCACCTGACCCCCAGGAGAAGGGTGACATCCTGGTTCAGTGGCAGGGGCCAGCAGCCTGAGAGCTGTGTCTGATGTCGGTTTTTGCTGCCCAAAAAAGAAACCATTCCCTGTGACCTTGACCTTGAGCTTCATCTTTGCACCTTCCCTGGCATGCAATGTGATAGTTAATGATGAAGGAAGAGCAATGTTTCGTCCTCACATAAAATCACATTTATTCACTGCTAGTGCAGGCTTGCTTCTCTACCTGAGATTTTATTGGGTGTGAATGAATGGTTTTGCAGCTCTGGGCATTGCACCCAGGACACATTTGTGATAATTCAGCACGCAGACAGTTTACTCCAGTAAGCAGAACAGAAACTACCTGGTCTGCCGTCTCATAGGAAGAAGATTTCCACGTTCCACTCCCCCTGCTTAATTACTTTCAAAGTGGATAATTAAAAATATCAAAGGGAAGTATCACTGTCTCATTACATTCCTCATTTAAATGAACATAATATGACAGGAAATTATTTTGAGCATAAAATAGGAAAAGCAGCCTAAAAGTGGACCAGTCCAATTCAATTTTGTAGGAGAGAAAGAAGACCTAACTACTAATAATTTTTTTAAAAAAGTATTTTAACATAAGTAAAGGTTTAAAATAATAGATGCATTGACTATATTTCTATGATTAACTGGTTGCGTAACTTTTTTTTTTTTCAGTTGAGTATAACTAAGGCTCCTAATAGTATAACCATTTTTGTTTATAGTTTGCTGTACCTCAAATAAGAGTCTTGTCCTGGTAATTGCTCATGTTTCAGTGTTGAAGTCATTAAATAACACTTTTGTCAAATTAAAAGTTTATTATAAAAGGAGGCTTATTATCATCATGCCAGCACTTGCTTCCTAAAAATTAGTGTTCATGTACTTTACTGAGGCAATACACTAGAAGAGATAATGGGAAAGAGATGGAAAAAAAAATTATGAAATTGGACAGTGCTTCTGGGAGTGAAACCCAGATCTCCTGCTGTTTTGTTGGGTTTTTTTTCATAGTTCTGTTGCCATATTTTCCCATTTCTAAAATAGTGATACCATTGCTGGAACATTAGTAATAAAAATAACTATTTGTAGGACTGACATGTGCTTAATGCTCATGGAGCAGTTCCACTGATATCACCATGACACCACAAGTGTCATGTAAGATCATTTCAAGGACTTAAATGTATAGATTTTTGTCAGCAGTCTTTTAAATATATTCAATGCTTTAAATCTGTGGTGTTTATCGACGAGAGTCAGCTTTCCAATTAAAATGTAACAATGAAATATTCATACGCCTTCACTGCAAAGTGACACAGTGAAGAAAACCAAAGCTAAATACCTAACTAATACACACTGGCCTAAACGAAGCAACAAAAGCCACTGCTCAGCACACGAGCCTTATGCTGGGAAGTAGCATGAAAAACAAACACAGAAAAAATTGCCAACTTTTACAGTGCTCTTCATTCACCTCTGTCAAAAACAGACTGAAATCAAACAGTTTGAAGAAAACTTTAAATTTGGCCACAAGATGCATCTTACTGGTCTTATTATAGTGTTACCTAAAACCCCCAATGAAACTGTTTGTACCCTAAATGCTTGCAGTCTAAGCAATGTTTTGCATATAATAATTGAAAAAGTTTCTATACTCTGTTTTGAAGATATCTTGTTCGGATTTAAATGTCACAATCCTGATAAGGCAAAATCATGCTGGAGCAGGAAAAATAGAGTCAAGTCTCTTGGCCTCCTTTCACTGCTTGAGAAGACAGCCAGAGGAAAAGACACGGCAGGAGAAATAGCAAAAACTAAATTAGACTTCTAAAATCCTATTTCAGGTTTAATGATCAAGGGTGTTAACTCAAGGATTTATACCTGTAATTTTGAAACTGATGCCTGTAATTAACTAATGATTTTGCAGAGCTTATATATTCTCTGAGGAAAGTGTAAATTCTGCAAGTTTTGTGGTTGCAAGCAGCTGCACAATAGCCTCCAGATGTTAATGTCAAGGGCAAAGTCAAGACTTGGACTGTCCTTCTCCTGACAAACCACTGACTGGCACTCATTAAGCTCAAACAGAATCATTTACAGCCACTGGCAAATGGGGCCCAGGTAACTTTCCTCTGATGGGAGAATTTTCAGGTTTTGGATTAATGATACCACAGGCACAAAGGTACACATGATGACTATATGTAGAGCTAGCTCAATTTCAATAGGATTCAGGTTCAAGGTTCAGGATCCTAAAGTAACAGGGTTGTATTATCAACTCAAGCTGCACCAGGGGATATTTAGATTGGACATCGAAGGAATTTCTTTAAGAAAAGGGTTGTTAAGCATTGTACAGACTGCCCGGAGAGGTGGCACCATCACTATCACCACCACAATCTCTGGAGGTGTTAAAGAAATCTCTGGACATGGTACTTAGTGCCATGTCTAGTTGACAAGGTGGTGATCAGTCATAGGTTGGATAATCAATGATATTTATTATTTCCCAGTATAGATATTTCATGGATGGTTATAACCTCTACTCTTCTGAGTTTCTCTGTCAGCATTTAGGTGCAGTGCTGGGTCAGTCATTGTGCCTTTAGATCAGTCACTGCACTTGCCACAAAACCATCCGGAATGGGGAATTTTGGGAGTTAAGATGGAGAAATGGCTCAGCTGCTGGAGAGCTGCTTAAATCTGGAAGGGAAAACATGAAAACAGAACTGAAAGTTCTGGATAGAGCAGGTACACAAGTGCTGTTACATTACACTGCAGTAATGAAAGCTGTAGTATTTACTGGTTTGGCATGAAAAAAGCAGGAGTGGCAGGACCTTGTTATGTGAAACCAAGTATGGATGACTTAAGGTCTGGGGGGGCTTGTTGTCTCCTGTCTCTTGTTTGCTTCTCTTACCCTTGGCAGATTTGTCCAATAGCAAGGCTGAGTGTCAACTCCAAAAATGAGAAAAGCCACCACACAATACAGTCACTGCCAAGCACACACCAATGTAGACAGAGAGTCTGACAGAGATGCCTTTATCAGCACCCACACAAGCACACTCAGCACTTGAACCAATCACAGTCTGATCCTGCTCCTCCTTGCCAGCTCACCAACACTGTGCTTTCCAAATGGCCCTGCAGACACCCCAGCTTGATTGATTTAAAGGCACACAAACCAGTGTCCATCCACAATCCCACATGTTTATCCCAGATCCAGTCCTGGGATTTTCAGTTTTTGATCTCCAAATCACTGTCTGATTCAGCTTGAAGTCTGTTGGAAACTACATACATATTGCCCTATTCATCTCCAGAAAATGGAACAAAGTCAACAAAATGGAAATAGAGTTTGAGGACACAATATGACAGACTGCTATGATTAGGTAAGTGCATTGACTAGTATCTCAATTACTCATGCCCAGTCATATTTATCCTTCTTCCTCTGCTTTTTCCCACATGTGCATTCTGATCATAAAGGAGAAAAGGTTGCCATTTTGGAGTTTACTGAGGCAAAATTCATTATGAAGCTGCTCAATAGATTTCATGAGTTATATTTTAAATCATCAAGAATTAATGAAGAAAAATGGACAGGACATTATGCACAGTTCATTAGAAATTATTGCTGTCTGAAGTAATCTAGGATGGACAGTCCTAGACAACACTGTTTTCTGCCATGGTAAAGTTAAACAAGACCATTAATTAAACTAAGTCAGGGTGTGTGGAACTACATGTATATTCTTTTGAAAAGCAAAATAAGTCTACACTGACTTTCCCTCATCTCATAAGACCAGAAAATTGTCAATGTTAATAGCACTGTCAAGACACCACAGAAAGAATTGCGGAGATAAAAATGATGGACACAGCACCATTATTACTTGCTGTGAAGCTTTTACTGATGAAAAGAAAAAAGAGGTGGTTTGGCCCTAGTAGGAGCTCATGTGACAGCCCATGTGACAACAGTATCAGTTTAAAACAGAAGAATGGCAATTTGTCTTGTTGAGATATATATGTTGTTGCTTTTTTTGGACACAGAAGACAGTATTCCAAAGATGTCCACAGGAGTTCACAAGAGCTGAAAGATTTTTTGACCTTCCATCAGTTTAATTTCATAGAATCGGAGAACTTTTTGCCATAGGTGCTTCTTCCTCTTCTACACTTAGTCATAAAATGCTTCTTGGAGACACACCAGGACATGAATGATCATATTGCATAAGGCAAAATACTGCCAATATTTTTATCATTTCACTTGCGTTCGAAGCATATCAAGCATACTAATTAAGTCATTCTACAGAGAAGCTGTAAAACAACCCAATGCACTTACAATCTGTCTTATTATAGCATACAGTGGGTCAACCAGATAATAAACAAGGAAAGATCAATTGTAGCTGTTGGGAGTATTGGATAAGGCTTATGTTCAGGCTTGGATAAAGTTCTGGGGCATTGACATTTTTCCAGGAATTCATTAGGCTAAGTTCCATGCAGGAGTCAGTTGAGCAGCTTCACTGAAATCAGCTCTCAGCAGCGGCCAATGGAGCCAGGCAATATAATGGACCTTTAGCTCAGGTGTGCCTCTGACTACTGGGTCTGGGAGTGCAGTAATCAGGCAGTGCTGCAGGAAAGCACACTGTCAGTAAGTAGAGTTTTTAGTAACAATTTTTCTGGGCAGTCATCTGGTCACAAGGGGTGCAGTGGTGTTTCTGTGTTTATGCCTTGTGTTATAGGTGTGGCTGAGGACATGATGCAGGGGCTCATGAAGCAGCTGGTATTGTCTGCCTATGACTAGGCACTGTTTAGCTAGAGGAGTGCTACAAGCTCCCAGAAACAGGGGAACATTATTATATTTTCTAGAAATTTCTAAAAAACTGTTCGATTAATTAGCTTGCTAATAGGAGGTGAAGAGCATTATCCTTTGCAGCTGAACATGTGACACTGACTTGTAAATTGCAAGTTTTTGCCTTTTTAAGGAAACAAGACTTAATGTACTAAATGTGAGCTCAGTTCCCCTACATGACTTAAACTCACTAGGGAATGGTGAGTAATTGTGGTGGGGAGTAGGTTCAAGGCACTGAAGTGAATTCTTAAATAAAATAAAAATTTCTGGGAGCTTTCTCAGCTCCAAATTCCAGGTAGAAGAGAAATCCTTTATGCTATGTGTGCTGCTAATTCCCATAATGTGTCACATACACATATATGCAGAATGTTCCTAACAGAGCTGGCACCAGTGACACAAGAATCCCATGCAGTGTAGCAGTCTGGAAGAGCCCAACCTTTGTTTGCCCCTGGGCTCCTGGGATGACTAATGTGCCTGTTCAGTGAACTGTTGTTGGAAACTGAACTGGAATAACTTTGGATTTTCTGAGGAACCAAGGTAGGGAGGCATTTTTTTCAGGTCAGTTAGTACTAAAACTTTCTATTTTGGCATCTGACAGCAGCTGTGTCCTGGCCAAAGAACCAATGGCAAGGGCTAAGGGAAATCTGAAAGCTGAGGAGATAAAATATGACTCTGAAACATGATCGTGAAAATAACACCTCACCCAACATTTTGCCACTTGTTGGGATTGAACAAAGTAGCTGAGGTTTGTTCTGGAGGTCATCTGCTCAAATAGGGGTCACCTAGTGCACTAGGACCATTCCAGAAGGCTTTAGAACACCTCCAGGTATGGAGTCCCTATGACATTTCTGGGCAACCTGTACTACTATCTGGACATCTTCACAATTAAAGTGTTTCCTGATGTGCAGATGGAGCCTCCAGTGCTTCAGTTTGTGCCCATTGCTTTTTGTCCTGTCCCTGGGCACCACTGAAAAAGAGATGACAGTTTTTTTATTTAGTCTGCTCTGACTTCACTTGTAAAATTTGAGAAAGATGTCCAGAAATTAAATTATCTGAGATATCAAGATGTTCAGTAGGATTTATCTTAAATTCCCATGTCTGAGACTAGATATTTCCTCCACATTGCAAGCAGTTCAGAGGGACAGCTTCACCATCTTCAGTACCCTTCACTGCACTAGTACCAAGAGATAAGGGTTATAATGGCTTCAATCTATCACCATTAAGAAATACACTGTAATTGTGTGGGTTCTTGGAGACATCATCTCCTAATGAGCTTTATATTCTCTCTCATACTCAAAGTTAAAAGCTCAGTAAACATTCTGAACTTACCCAGTGCTGCTTGTCCACAGCAACTGCTGCATGTCAAAGCTTTGTTTTGAAAAGGGTTTTGCCTGCTCTCGCAGTGATTTTCTTACCTTTCTCTGCATCTTAAATACACACTTTGAGGTTTGAAGCACTCGTTGCTTTGCAAAGGGACTGGGTCCTGTTCAACTTTTGCTTCTGCTGCTACATACAGCTTTGTTTCGGCCTGCTCCTTATCCAGAGTGGCTGGGACCTGGCATCTCTCATGACTGGCTTAGTGTCTTTTTCAGGCAAGATCTGTTTTCTGTCAAATTCACTGTGTGCCATTAGCCATGGTGAAATGCCAAGGTCAAATCTCTCCCAATATATTTTGTCTATCATATAATCCTCTTTTGTGAAAACACTATTACACTGATTAAGGGGTTATACAATGCTCATAAATCTTCAATTTCTCTGTTTGCACTTGATAAATTGGGCTTGGCCATCACTGGAGGGGCGGATGCACTGCCAAGTGCAAAACACCCATCCTTAAGGCAGCATCTAAGGCCGCATGGAGCTGAAGGTGGCCAAAATCATAATTCATGCAAAATAACCTTCTTGGATGCTTCAGCTCTTGTAGCTACTCCTACAAGGCTGCCAGTTTGCTTAACTGTAACTACCAATGCATATCTTGCTAAATCAAGCTCCAGACAAGGCAGCCTACTGGGCACTGGAGGGAACTTCTAATGTATCTTTGGCAGCTCTGTGAGCAGGCCAGCCAGGCTGACAATAGACCAGCAGGCTTGCTCACTCTTGTGTGCATGCACAACAAATAAAATACGTTCTGGTAGTCCTGCAAGAGGACAATTCAGTCTTTTGCATACTTTTCCTTTTTTACCCTAGTAAATATTACTCCAGGCATAGCAAACAACTTTAATATTATTCTGAAAGGCAGAAAAATGAATATCACAGAATATTGGGAGTGATATGAAAAAGTTTTTCTATGGCCCTTTCTTGTGAATTACAGGGTTCCTGATTATTTAGCAGGTGAAAGAAACATAACTTTATTCCCAGCCTCTTTCTATAAGTAATTTTTATTATGTGAAAGTGATATTTTCCAGGAAACAGTATAAGATCCTTCCTCTTCCTCTCCTTTTGAAATAGTATAGGCAAGAGTTTAGATCCCCGCAAAATATTTCAAACCAAATAATTCTCTTATATTTAATGACTCCCCTTCTCCAAGTCTTTTTATGCTGTCTAAATCTAGGATTCAGGAAAAGTGAAAACCTTTTATAAGGGGTTCTTCAGGTTTTTTCTCTTGTCTTCTGCTAAGCTTCAGTATTGTTCCTTTCCTCACTTTCTGGACTGCAAGTTTAACATTACTCTGTGTACCCTTCATCACAGAAACAAATATTCTGGGGGTTTTGTACATTGCACCTGATCAGAGTGGTATCAATGAATATTGCAACAGATGGCTTTCTAGCTTTGCTTGTAGTTTTCTGTACAAAGCACCTCTGTTGATCTTTCCAAGCACTCAAATTCTCACTCTAATATTAAAAAAAACATAGCAGTAGGATGAGAAAAAGACATCTTACACTATCAATATCTGATCTAGGTTCCAGCGGCTGGGCTGTTTGTTCATGTGCATCTCCACTGGGGGAAAAAACCAAATATGAATCATGGCAGGACAAAGGCAGTGATATAAAGAATGCATGTCCAGTATGATGCATGATTGCAGCAAGAATCCTCTTTTCTGTAGTGTGCTCAGAAGATTTTTGACATCACAGTTCAAACATGAGAATATGGCTTTCTGAAACAGAATTTCAGATTTTGATGAACAGCAAACAGTTGCATGCAACTCTGCAGTTGGTTTCAATTGCACCTAAACCAATTCACCAATATGTCTCAGATGTTATTTGGTTTCTTGCTGAACTCTGCTGGTTTTTCACATGGAGGTGCTTTGCAGCATAATCTCATGTCTTAATATGATGCCTATTAGGAGCTGTACTTGTATGGAATCTCCTTGGAATGTAGGTGAAATCGGGTTTATGAGGACAGCTTTTGATTGAAGTTGAGATTCCAGTGGATTGAGTTTGGGTGCACATTTTAGAAACAAAAGAAATACTTAGTCATTATTATAGTTTAATACACTAGAATATTTATTATCAGTTTGCTAGATTACACCACTACACATAAAGACCCAAGAAAAATCTCTGTCTGTTGATGTATGGAGATACTGTGTATGTCCAGGATGCATATATAAACAGGTTCAGTATTCCATAACAGTTCAGTATTCCAGTCTATGCTAAATGACATTGCTTCCCTGTGTAGGGAAATCCACTGATACTCCTACTTAGGCAGTTGCTTCAAAATTTATATTTGCTTCTGTCACAGCCTTTCCTCAATTTGCTCAGTACTCCAACAGTGGATATAAATAATATGAACTTTGCAGATGTCCTTCAATTTTTATTAGTTTAAGTGGAAAAAATGAGGCAGACCTGAGTGATGATAAAGAGTGCTCCCTCTGGTGACCCACTTTTGTTTTTCTAACCCTATAAACCACTAATGTGTCTGGCAATCCACGAAGGGGTAGTTTCAAAAAGACTTGGAGAATTTCTGGATCTGCTCATCCAAATTCTTCCTTTGTTCAGCTATCTGACAATCTAAGATCTGTACCTCAGGAGAGATCCTCCTATTTAATGGAGCTCTACAGTCCAGTCTATTCTCACTTCTAGGGTCACTCTGAGCCCTGCATACTGCCATTAACAAAGTCAGGAAAGTGTTATAATAGCTAAGAGGTGGTCAATGTTTTTAAGAGATGAAAGAATTGTGTACACTTATATTCTGTTAAATATCTTTGAGAAACCAAAATGCTCTGCGCAAAACTCTGTTTTGAGAGTCATTCTTCCAAAAGAGAACCTGAGAACAAAGCATCATTCTATCCCAAGGGATATGCTCTGCTTCTGGTCTTTGTTTAGGCTTGCTTGGTGTTTGCACTGAAAGGAAAGGAAAGGAAGACACAGTGCGTGCAATTCTGGGTTGGCTTTCTGTGTTAATATCTGCAGCAGTGACTAATGTCTGTTGTCACATATTCCCACAAGGAATAACATCCCAGACAGTGAACTCTCAGAAAGTACCAGGAAGCTTTTGGCATTCCTGTTCAAAGAATGGCATTTTCTGTACTAACAGTGAATGCAACATCCCTGTATTTCAATTCTTTCAGTCTGGAAAAAGTTAAATGAGCCTAGAACTGCTGAGTGTTTGCAGACTTGTACTTTGTACCCAAGTACTATCGGTCCACTGAGATTTAAGATTGCTTTGAACACATCTGTCAGCATGTTCAGATGAGTGTTAACTGGGTATATTCAAGGCAATATTACTGATCCATTTTGTGAGAGTTGAATCCAGCTCCAGAAGTGAAAGAGAATAGCCAGTATTTTCCCCTCAGTTCACAAAGGCTGATGAGTAAATTGTCAGGTAGAAACATTTATTTTCCTCCCTAGAAATTTACTCTCCATTTTATCATATAATTTTCAGATTTTCTTCACATTAATATTCTGTATTAACATTCATTTACAGTCTATATGTATGATAGTGACTTCTAATTCAAGCACATGGCCTTCCTCCATTCCATGATTAATTTCTAGAAATTATCTGGGAACTGTCAATTCTTCCTCTGTTGACAGCTTCTTTACTGTATCACTGCTGTCTCGGCTTGAGAAAATTATGCTGGGGATGCTGAACAGGTGATTGGAATTTTTCTCTCTTCTTTTAGCTACATGGCTCCTAAAAAAGCTAGCTGATCCACAGAGCAGCACATATACACACGGGTGTGCAAGGTATATTAATCTATGGAGAGGAATATAAGGCTGTAGTACAAGGTTTTCTTTTTCATTAGTGACACTTCCAGAGACTTCCTAAGCCTTTGAAACCTAGTAATCATGTTAAATTTGACTTGTTATTATTTTTTGTGTTATTATTTTATTATTCCAGAATATTACACTGCTTTGTAATATTTCAAAGTTGTGCACGTGGATCTGGACAATCCCAAGCATGAATACAGGCTTAGTGAAAAATGGATTGAGAGTTGCCCTGAGGATGAATACTTGGAGGTGTTGGTTGATGAGAAGCTCAGCTTGACCCATCAGTGTGAACTTGCAGCACACAAAACCAACTACATCCTGGGCTGCATGATGTAGTCACATCAGTGTGACGAGCAGGTCAAGGGAGGGGATTTATTTTGCCCCTCTACTTTGCCTTTGTGAGACCCCATGTAAAATCTGGCATCCCAGATAAGGAGCATGCAGACCTATTTTAGTGGGTATGGAGAGGGGCCACAAAGATGATCAGACAGCTGGAGCACGTTTGCTAGGAAAACAGGGTGAGAGAGCTGGGACTCTTCTGGCTGGAGGACAGAAAGATCCAGGAAGACCTTAGAGCACCTTTCAGTACCTAAATGGGGCTACAAGAGAGCTGGAGAGGAACTTTTACCCAGAGTAAGTACAGTTAGGATAAGGGGTAATGGCTTTAAACTGAAAGAGTGTAGTTTTAGATTACATATTACTGGAACAGGATCCCCAGAGAAGTTCTGGAAGAACGAGTCCTGGCGGAGTTCAAAGCCAGTTTGGATGGCGCTCTGAGCATCCTCCTCTAGTGGAAGGTGTCCCTGCCTATGGCAGAGGGGTTGAAACTACATGGCCTTAAGTCCTCTTCCAAACCAAACCAAACCAAACCAAACCAAACCAAACCAAACCAAACCAAACCAAACCAAACCATTCAGTAATTCTAAAATACTTTTCTTAATTCAAAGAGGCTCATTTGTAAGCACAGTTTGAGGTAGGATAGTCCCTCAGCATTTTTTTTTTTTTGAAACAAAATTACCTTGGAACACTCCTTTCTGATCTTCTCTTATAATGACAAAGCTTAAGTGAGCTTAAGGTTGTGCTCAGGTCTGCTGGGATGGATACAGAAGAAAGATGGATGATTTTCTGTTAAAAAAGATGTGGAATCATGCTGATCTGCTGTTATTGTACTCTTTTAAAAGGATGAGAGTGCTGGGAGTAAATTTAGGACATAATATTAGGATAAAAAGTCAAACAAATTTATCTCATCTTGTTTGTAAGATCTTTTTATTAAATTCAACAAGAGGAAAATATTCCTCTTTTCCCCCAAAGGACTTTTTTCAAAACATTTATACAGCCCTGTGACATTTACACAGTGCTCTACACTGCTGACTTGCTTCTTACCTGGGTGAGTGGAGACAAGAGAAATACATGGATGATGAGCTATTATGGATAAAAAGGAAAGAGAGAAATGAAGCAGAGGGATTAGGGAGGAGCACTGGACTATGAGTAAACCACTGCTGAACCTGGAGGGAAGTTATTGCAGAACACAAGAGAGGAAAGTTAAATGACTCATGTGTGCCAATACTTTGGGAAAGAATGAGAAAGCAGAACAACAAAGCAGCATAAACAGGGGGAAGAGCAGATGTCTAATTAACGTAATTTTTTTTAGAGTGAAATAATTCCTAAATGTTCCTGTAGAAGTGTGAGCCATTTGTCAGGAGCACTGCTGGTTAAATTAATGTAGCAGTGACTCTATGTTTAGAGACAATAGAGGCTCAGTTATCATTTCACATACACCCACGTAAATCAGAATTTCATGCTATGGTAAAAACCATGCAGGGAAAGACAGCAATCCCCAGGTCTGTGCTGCATAGAAAGTACTTCCACCCTGCAAGGATTAAGAGTATGGTCTCTGCTGTATACAGACTCAGAGCGCAGGAGGAAAATATCACCAGTCTTGTAACCTATCTGCTGCTACACCCAAAACTATAAAAGCTTAGACTAGATCAGAAGCCCAGTTCTATTAAAAGTGAGGTTATGGCTCAGTGTAAGGAATTTCTAGAGAGCACATTATATATGTAGACTTCACACATTTATGATATATAGTATAATACGTAAATTATAATGGAAGTTCTCTGGCCATTTTCATATGCAGAATTCAACCTAAATTCTGAATACTCACCTCCATTAAAAGCTGCCCAAGTATCAGATAATGCTGCCAACTTGCACAGGTTATGATATAGTCAAAACTTTTGTGTTAAAGGTGGACTGCAAAAGATATATTTGTAACATAAGTCCATGGGAACAACATTCAAAAGGTTGGTTGCATTCATGCAGTTGGCTGCCTGCCATTTGTAACCTGGATTTTATTGTGTTGTATTCCTTGCATGAAAACTTTTCTCTGTGGACATCCAAAGTCAGTGAGGTTATTAAACCCCAGGGCATTAGAATTTTCAAAGACTTCGTGGTACTCCAGATGGAGATTTAACTTTCCTTTTTCACAGAGCAAGGCAATCTGTTTACGTTGTTACATCAGGATCTGTGGAAAGTTAGACTCCGAGGGCTATTTCTCATATTTTGAGAGCTTCCAAAAGTGTTAGGAGTCTTTGCTGGATTTTGTTACTTTGGCTCAGAGATCCTATTTAAAAGAAAATGGAAAAAAAAATTGTTAAATTATTGAAATGGATGTGTCTATTGGTTTGAGACTTAGGGAAAAAAATAATTTCTATACATAACTTCAGGTCCCTCTTCCCTCCCCTCTGTCCCCCCAAGAATAGCTATAATATAAAACCAGAAAAGCTATTTTCTGAAAACCTGGGACAGATATACTATTGAAGCCAGTGGTGTTGTTCCCAGGTGGACCCAAGATTCATGATTCTAGTGTAGAAAATTCTTGAATTGGAGAACTTTAATAAAGCTCCATTTGCCTAAAACTCTACAGAGACAGATTTGGGAGTTTCAAAGCAGCACATTACCTACATGAAAGGTGATCTCTAGTAACATGAAGATGGGACTAAATAAATTGCCCAGTGGAAAAGGACTTGGGGGTGCTGGTCAGCAGTGGCTGAACATGAGCCAGCTTGTGCCAAGCTGATCAAGAAGGCTGATGGCATCCTGGCCTGTACCAAAAATATTGTGGCCACCAGGACCAGGGCAGTGATTGTCCCCGTGCCCTCTGCACTGTTGAGGCCTCACCTCGAGTCCTGTGTCCAGTTCTGGGCCCGTCACTGCAATAAAGACATTGAAGTGGTGGAGAAGGTCCTAGTCCTTCTCTGGTCCTTCAAGAGAACGATAGCAGAGCTGCTGAAAGACTTGGAATCCAAGAACTATGAGGAGTAGATGAGGGATCTCGGGTTGTTTAGCCTGGAAAAAGGAAGCTGAGTGGAGACCTTAATGCTCTCTGCAAGTGCCTGAATGGAGATTGTGACAGATGGGGGTTGGCTTCTCCCTTCCCAGCTGTTGGTAGGACAAGGGGAAATGTCCTCAAGTGGTGCCAGTGAATTTCAGGTTGGATATTAGGAAAAATTTCTTCATTGAAAGAGTGGTTAAACATTGGAACAGGCACACCAGGAAAGTGAAGGATTTGCTATCCCTGGAAATGTTAAAAAAATGAATAGAGGTGACACTTTGTGTGTGTGGCTTAGTGGACCATATTTGGTTGAAGTTTGGACTTAATGATCTTGGAGGTCTTTCAATGGTTCTATGACAGTTTTTTCTTAAGAACACTCAAAATTTCAAATGAATGATTTTTTTTTTTTTTTAGTTCATTCTTTCTTATAGAGGACCTTGAAAAGTCCAGCATCACAAAGAGATCAAGGCTAAAACTGTCTGTGTGAGATGGTGTCTGGGTAGCATTATTTGAGATCATAGACATTTGCAGGTGCACAATAGTCAAGGACAAAATGCTCCTCACAATTTTGGTTGATATGACAGCATGATGTGTGGCCATTCACATATGTTTACAGGACTTGAATTACCTGCTTTTCTCCTGCCCTGCCTAAGCAGGCACAAGTTTTTGAGATCTGCTGTGCAGAGTACCAGCTCAAGAGCTGCCAACCCTCTTTATATATGGTCAGGAGATTAAGTATAGGGTACCAAATAATAACTGAAGAAGGTTGATGCCTACATTTGTGAAAGCTAACCCTTGTGTGAAAATGTCTTTATGACTACAAACAGTGAAAGGATAGGAAGTAGGCATTTTTTCCCTCTAAAGGAAGATGTGCAGCAATGCTACAGCTCAGTTCATTGCACATATCCTAAAGCAAGAAGATATGTGATTTGGTATTATAATTCCTGAAAACATAAAGTAATCTTTTACTCCCCCTGGGCACTGCCACATCTTTCTACTCCTCTTGCTGAGTCACATTAAACAAAGCATCAAATAAAATTCATGATATGACCAAACAGCCTCTCTCTGTCTAAGGAAAGACCTCCATACTGGGATCCAAAAAGTGCTAAGGAGGGAAGGAATTTATGGAAAGAATATCTGCCTCATTAGGGATGATTAATGTGAAGGAAGAGCTCATTTATCTGGAAGGCACAGTGTTGGAGCAGACTCTGTGAGCAGGATAGGAAAATATTTGGTTGGAACAAAAAAAAAAAAAAAAGTCACTGCAGAAGGAAAAGGGAACAGAAAAATCCTTTCATGCGTATCAAAGATGCAGAAGGACCAGGTGCCTTTCTATCTTCTGCAGGAGAGTTGTCTTTAAAAAAAAAAAAAAAAAAAAAAAAAAGGAGAAAACACTTCACTAAATGTCTTAGAGTTTTGTGGTACCTTTGACCTCCATCTCCAGCTGAATAAATGCAAACTATTCCCCCTGTCTGTGAGAGATGATAGGTGAAAGAGATATTTTGAACACACTGCCTCTTTGTGTTACCTTGCCCTTGCTTACACGTGCCCAGTTTGGCAGTGAGCCTGCAGTAAGTGCTGGAAGCAGACAGGGTTTTCCAGTCACCTTGCTATTGGAAATAAGAAACAGAAGAGGGAATGACAATCTACTCTGTATATCTGGCTTCATCTGATGTCACTGATGTTTAGGAACCAATACATTGTCAGGTGTGGTGGAAAAAGAGTGCTATGTCCTGATAATTCCTTGGTTATTATTTGTACTGAAATATTCCTGGGGCTGTCTGTGCAAATGCCCTCCATGTGTCCTGGAGTATAGCAGCACACAGTAGTTAGAATGACCACTTTATTTTTGGGACATCTCATAACTTTGATCTCCAAAGGTTCAGCAATAAAACTTAAACTATGAAGAGGAATCCAAGAGCTGTGTCCAGGATGCTTTGTCTCCTCTATGTGTCTTTGTAGTGCTGAGTTGCTGGTGGCTCTTTATAAATGAGTGTTGCTTGTGAAAGTAACCTAAAGCTACTGGCCTCTTGATCAAAAACATAGAAAATCTTTTTTGTGGGGTGGCCCATGATTGAAAGAGGTCATTCATGGAAGTTGAATATTGAATGGTTTAGCCAAAGGAATTTAAATAATCTAGGGAATTTTCAAAGGAGAACTAACTGTATTAGTTTAGCCAAAGGAATTTAAATAATCTAGGGAATTTTCAAAGGAAAACTATCTGTATTAGTATGGATGAAAAGGTCTTATGTTGATGGATATATAACTGAAATTATTCAAATGCCAGTGTTGTCTTTGGCATCTGTAAACTTCATCTGTATCTATTCCTTAGGAAGTTTTTGCACAAGCACAGTTTTGATTAAATACCCAGGGACCCAACATCCAGATGCAATTCTGTCAGATTCAGCATAAGGTCACAGTGAATCTGGTGAGGCCACTCCAGAAATGAACCTGATCTCATCTGTCTAAGTTACTTTGAGGAAAAAAATAATCAGAGTCATTGTGTGAGAGAAGTTTGTGATGTTGCTGCTATACAAGCCTTTTGCTAGTATCTGTCGTGTGTCACGGTCTCTTACCTGGAAGAGATCAAAGCCAGTGACTTGGAAAAAAATTAACAAGCATTTTACAATTAAAAAAGCATGGTTACTGAGGATTTTTTTAGAATTAGATAATTTTTTGTATCAGTATTCAGAATGAAAAATAAGAAGAACAACTAATTATTTTATAAAAACATTGTAAAGCAAATGTCTAAAAGCATTATTCAAATATGTAAACCATAAAATGTTTTACTGGGAAAAACCATTATAAAGAGTTTTGACTTGCTAATGTGGGTCTTAAATGCCTGTCCTGTTCATTTGTATTTCACTACCACTGAAGTGAAGGTAGAGAAATGTTATATGTGACAGAGGAATGGTAGAACACAGAGGTGAGCTGAAGAGACTTGAGGTCAGCAGAGTAAATGCAAATTTGCCTGAGCAGTTCAGAGGTAGGTATATGGGGCCAAAGGCTTCCAAGTAGTTGTAAATTTGTATCTAAATATGTCAGGTAAATACTAAGAAGATGCTGAAGAATGCTTCTAAAGTGTTCCAAGGAGCTGTATGTAAGAAGTTGTATCTCTTGGCTGGGTTTTGGCCAGCTGTTCCTCAGGAGGTGTCTCCAATTGAGCAGGGCTTCTCTTTCCAGGGAGATTTGACAGTGTCTCTGCCTTTTGCTGGGGGTTACTGTCTGTAAAGGCTTTCCTTCCACTTCATTCACTTTCTAATTGCTGCCTGAGATATGATTGTTCAGTCACAGACACCTGTGTGCAGGAGTTTCTGGACACATAAGATGCCAAACTTTTTCTCTGGCTGCGTAAACTGTTCCATACAGGCAGCTATCAGTGTAAAAGGAAATGACAATGCACGATGCAAGTGAGGACAAAGCCTGTAAGTTTAACACAACCATGCTTATACTGCAACATTCTGCAAGCTCCTAAAATCATGTTGGAAGATATTTCCTGTTTTCCCTCATCTCTCTGATCAGTTGCAGATTTTCAGTATGTGGAGTGTAGCATCCAGGTGTTCCAATGCATCTGCTCTGATGCTGCTCAGCACCAAGATTTTTTGGGACAGTTCCCAAAAACTATGAAGATGTGATATAATCTTGTGATTTCCTGAATGTTCAGAAACCAACTTTAGCCTGAAAGCAGCAGATTTCATTTTTTGCAATATTTTTTTTCCATTCTTTCTTCTAGATTTCCTTTAAAAATCAGCTGTTATAATCCTGGGTATTTTTTTCTATAGTAAATTTCCCTTTTGAATCCAGTGTGAATCTTGGCATGTTGGCAGTGACCTCCCCAGTCTGATTTCACAATGCTTGACTGATGCTCCTTTCTCTTTTTCCACCTTTCAGCTTTCTTTGTCCAAACCCTGCGAGTCAGGGAGACTGGATGCTCCCAGGCCTTTTTCTTCAGTGAATGCTCTGTTCTATAAATTCTTTTCTTATTGTCTCTTGTTTCCCAATCCAAGTATTTTCTATTTTTACTGGATGATAGCTTGTTTTGTTTTGTTTTTTTTTTTTTCCTAAGCAGTTGCTCATTTTGATCACCATTCTGAGCTTCTTCTAGTTAAGAGATGTCTTATTTGGGTGGCATGGCCATTACACACAGTACTCCAGGGAAGGTTGTGCTGTTACTTGCTGTTTTAAATTCCTTGTCTAACAGAGCCTTAATAGCCTACAGAAGACAAACAAAGGAGTTGAATATTGGAAATGACCCAGAAAGCTGGATCTGAGCACCTTTAAGCTTCAGGGAAATTTGGATTCAGATGAGAGGTTTTTTGGCTTGTACTTGGAGTGTAGTCAGCAATTGCTTCCGTGACTGCTGAACCCAAGCTAAAATTCAGCAGTTTTACGTATAGCCTCTTTAATCTGATTTGGAAAACGGCCCATCCCTGTGCTAGTCAAAGACTGAGGAATCGAAAAGGTGACCTAAAGCCACCTCTGTCTCCTTAGCTCCTTGCGGGGAAGATGAGTGTTGCACTAAAAGAGCGTTCCATTTGCTTTTCTTTTGCTTGTTCAGTCCTTGCACAGCCTGTAATTCCTGTGTCATGCCAGTCCCCCTGGATTCTTAGTGATGATGCAGAGTTAGAGGCCTCCTGACTACCTGTGCCCAGCCTCCTGTGAAAAAGATGCTCTTTTTGAACCTTTGTCACCATTCATATGTAAGTAAAATGGTCAAGATAGGTCAACATTCATAACTGGACGTGCTTTGTTTTGTTAATGAATAAAATTGTCTAGAAGGAACTTGAAGAACCTTCCAGCAGGCACTACTAAACCTCTAGGAACAGGACATTAGGATATTGTAAATGAAATGGTAGGGTTGGACTGGTGTGAAATACAAGCTGTCAGAGATGAAAGCTCAAACAAGACTTAAAAATACCTGGATTTTTTGTTAGCTTTTTCAATTGAAGTCCTACAACTCAGGGATGAGAGGAGGTGGTGAACTGACTCTGCTGGGATCTAGCAGTAAGAGAAAACCTACTTTACAGCTCAGACAGAAGTACTGACAGGAATTTGCTGTTGCCTTCCTCCTGCTTTTTACTGTCCTCTTTGAAAAACATATACCCTGCTCAGGAGTTGCAATTCTTTGCAAGATGTGCGTATTCCTGTTGCTGTCACTTTCCATATAAGTATCATTCCTAAGGGTTGAAAGCTGGGATATCACAATAATTTAAGGAAGACATAAGAGGACAGTAGAAGGAAAAATGTGGCAAAAGCAATATAAGTAGAGTGTTTGCACAGAGGCTTCATACTGTAACACTGCTCCCCTAGCATTTCTGTCAGCTGGTTTAGTAGGACAGTTTTTCCCTTTTTAGATTACATGAGCCTTGGAGAGGGAAAAAATGTCTCACGCCATGTTTTTTATTTCAGTCTTAGTGACTGCTGTTACCAAAACAGCTTACAAGGCATCTGGAGGTAGTATTTCTCCTAAATCTCTCTGAAAACTGAAATTATCTCTTTAGGTAAAGCTAATATATTAATTAATTGTTCATAGAGTATTTAGGCAGATGGAACATAGATGGATCAAAGTGTAAAAGAGCTTAACAGGGAAAGAAGTTGCTGGTCCTTTTTTATGCATTAAAAGTCAGACTTAATCAAGGAAAAAGTAAAAGAAAAGGATTTATCACTCCTTAACATTCCTGCTCTTTGTGCCAAATTCTCTAGTTTATTGCTTGGTACAGACCCATTTTCTATTTCACAGAAAGAGTCTCTCTAGCCATTCTTTTGTGTCAGGATGTCCCCTGGCCATCTGTCCTGCACCCCAATCATCTGGGTACTTTCTACAAGTTTACATTATCAAAAGGTTTTAGGCTCAGAAGAGGGAATCCCCTCCCAGCTCCCCCTCCCAACTAAACAGTTTAACTGTGTTCATTTTCTTCTGTTTCCCTTGTTTCCAAGAGGTTGAATACCCAATCTCTTTGTTGCAAGGGAAATACCTGCATGGTTTTGTCCTCAGAGGAAGCTGAGATTGCCCATGTAATTATAAAAGTCGTCATGTTGATTCAGGAGAAGAGAAATATTTGAAATAACTTGAAGAAGTGGTAGCACCTGGCAAGTTGATGTCCTTGTCACTGTGATCTGAGCTGGGTCTGGTAGGTCTAGCCTGAATTTGGACTACAGAATAGGAAGCTGAGGTGAACTTCTGATGTCACTGCACTCAGTGCTCCATACATTACATTACCTCAGGTCTTCTGGCTGAGGTATTTTTTCCTCCTTTCTACTGGATAATTGTGTGACTTGGAAACTTTTGGGCTAGTTACGCTGCATTTTTTTGTTGTAGAAACTTACATTATAACCTTTTCCACTGTAAAACCTCAAAGTGGCTTGCAAGCATCATACATTTTTTTGTTTCTTCTTCTTTTTTCCCTCATTATACTAATTTCAGGAGGAGATGTGAGTTTTGCAAGGGTTAGGAAAAATGCACAAGGTTATGGAATAAAATGTCAATAGTCAGGGACAAAACTTTTTAGTTATTCTTCCAAGCCTCTCACAGCCTTCAGAATAAGACCCTGAAAAGTAATATTGAGAGTAAGTAGCAGCCAAGAGAAGTTTTTTTGATTTCCACTTACATAACTAGGCACATAATTAAAACTTCTTTCCTAAAGAATAGCATTTCATACATGGCAAATATAAACTTTTTCAAGTAGGATGCAGATATATATAAACTTCTCAGTTTTCTCTATGAGAAAGCATATTCATTGTCATCCTTGTAATGGATGTCCATAGGAAATTGCGGAAACAGGCTTAGGAGAAAGAAGGAGACCAGTCATTTAGTATATCTACCATTGCCCTGTGGAGCACAATTCACCAAAGCATTAGCTGTAGACACATTTGCTGCAGGTGAATTCCTGTTTTCATTTAGGTCAAATTTCCAAATCTGTCACTGATTCAGTATATTGGCAGGTAATGTATATGTAGATATTTATCTAAAGAAGTCTTTAGATTAATATTTTTGGCCTCTTTTTGCCTGTTACTTTTTTCACTTGCTGGATATTTGGTAACTCTCTTTCCTGAGTAGTTAACAAGAGATTGAACTCAAAAGTAAACAGTCAGTTGCAGGTAGGATTTTGCAGATGAACCAAAAGATGAATTGGGAATTCACAGGGTAAGAGAATGAGCAAACTTTTCCATAGGTATTGGAACACTTATAAATTCATACCTTATTTCTAAGATCTCATGCAATACAAAATTTTGTATCCATTGTATCCTCAACCTTTTTGTGCCTAGCTATTTGTTGTTTTTTTTAAAATCAGATGTCATGTTTATAGCATTGTATTGGTTGCTGTTTAAACTGAAGACTGTTTCCCATCCCTTCTGCTTTTTACTGGAGCTTCTTCAATCACCATTGCACTAGTGGGTTACTTGTGAATAAATTTAGCACCGCTTTCCAGGTTTGGGCATCTGTGTGGCCAACATATGCATCTGCTGGCTGTGGTAATGTAAATTAGAAAGCTTGTCTTAATTACACTTGGCATCAGCCTGCAACCATGTAACTTAGGAACTGCTGTTTGCAGATGAGCTGTTGTCACTTCACTGCCCCACACCTTTAACCTCAAGCAGACCAGTGAGTGGAGTCTCCAAAACTGATGCATAGCTTTTTACAGTAATTCAGATGTGGAGATATTTATGCATGTTTTGGCAAATTTCCTGAGCCCTACTGAACATCTTCTTTGCCATTCCCTGTGTTAAATGAAAGGCTGGAGTTCACATCTTGGACTCTGCAAATAAGTTTCCATTTCCAATACTACCAGCATTTCTTACCCACAACCTATAAGGCATGATATTCTGCCTGGAAGAAGAGAGAGGAATGGGATGCTTATGCAACTTGGTGATTCTTTTCACTGATCAAAGACAGCCCTGTTTCATTTAATGATGTGCCAAAGTGACAAAATACATTAGAACTAATTTAGTTCTCAGGCTTAAATCATCCCAAAAATAAGTAGTGGTGTTTGGAGAAAAATGTATGTATAACAGAAGAAAACTTGTTAATACTTTTAAAGGAAGGAATTTAGCAGTGCTGGGTGGTTTGCTGGTACCAGATGGTCTTAATCTGAAATACATCTTGAAAAAATACTCTTTCTTTGTGGGAACAGGTCCAACAGCAGTGATCATCAATAGTCTTGTCAGGGTCATGAATGAGTCCCCAAGTGTGATATGCAGAAATGTTTCAGGCACCTTTCTGTTTCAGGTTCCTCATAGTGGCAATAACTGAGCATATTCTCATACTTGAGATATTTCTCTGTGATATGTATTATTATGCTATTTTTGTTAAGGATGTGGGAACTAAGATACCAACCATCATGACAACATTTGGAAACTGCATTCTCAGGGTAAAAGCAATGAGCTTCTCTCTTCTCTGAAAATATTTTCCCTAGTTCATTGTATGGGCATGTCAAATAAATGACACTCTGAAGAAACCACCTGATGTAATTCTTTTCAATGTAAAAACAGGGTTTTATTCTGCAAAGCTAAGCCAAACCTATATAATTCATATGAATTCCTATTTAAATAGCCCTTTTATTCTTCACTTGGCACAGGAGAGATTGCCTTCCTTGATTGTCATATTTATGTGAATGAATTTGTCTTAAGTTCCTGAAGCTGGCCATGAATGCCATCAAGCTGTGTCCATTAAAGACAAATTACATGTTACTGGTGTCTGGTGTGTGGTTGCCACTGACACATCAGCCTCTGCTAGGAAATGTGAATGTTATGTAATTTACTGGGCTAGGGTTTGATGAACTCTGTTGGTGTGAGGGCTGCATTGGCAGCTGGAGGGCAAAAGTACACAGCCCTACAGCAGGTACTGGTGCTTCTTGGGACTCATCTTTTGTGCATGTTTTGCATATTGTGAGAGTTCATTGTTATGCAAAACACAGCCCCTAATTATTCCATTACAAGATTTTTCCTTTTCAAAGGAACAGACTAACTTATTTAAAAACATTCTTGAAAGCATTCTACTTATATTGTCCTGGGGGGGAAGAAGGGGGAAAGGAACTTAAACTAGTGTGGTTTTGGTGGTAAGGGAAGCCAGTGAAAGGACAAAAGTCCATAATTTTGATACAATACTGGTAGGGTACAGGCAAAACCAGATGATGCTGCTCCAGTGTGCCCTTGTAGGGGATGGTGTGCCAAGGAAAATCAATCCTTTCTCTTGTGCAATATTTAACAGTAAGTTTTCAATTTTCTTCTGTGGAAATGTAGCAGTCACTCCCAGGTAGACTGCTTGGTATCTGGCATTTGGTTCTGAGTAAACAGCTCTGCTTATTTAAATATTTTTTCCTAGGGCTTGGAAATAACTCTGTGTACATTTTTAGTACCTATTCAATGTGGTTTTATACACTGAGACCAAAGATGGTTGAAATTAACTCAGTTAAAATACTGTGGTTAGTTGCAATATCTCTTATCTCACTTAGGACACATACAGTCTGCCACTCTCTACTCTTGCTATTGATTTTTCTTCCTCTGTCTAATGGAAGTTTAAAACAAAAATTTGTTTCTGCTAAGTATGATAAAATGGATCAGTGTCATGGTTTAGGAATGGTATTCCTTAATTTGGTGTCCCCATTGACACTCACCAAAACCACACTGCCTCTGTCTCCTTTGCTCCCCCCAACCCTGTTTTTCCCCTCCCTTTCCACTGCAATGGGATGGAGTTGAAGACTGGAGGCAAAGGTCACCCACTGGCTGAGATAAAAAAAATTGCTGGAAACAGCAAAGAGATAAGAAAATGAACCAATATTAATAACAAAAGATATGAGACAAACAAATTATTTACACAGCCCTCAATAATAAGCCTCTATTGATGGGTTCCTTTCCCCCACCCTGGCAATGACATGAGGTAGTATCAAATAACATTAGGATCTTGGCCACAGCCTTCTGGCCTTCTGGCAATAATAAAAAAATTAAACCTGTCCTGGCTGAAATAAAAACAATCAGAAATATTATAAATTTATTATTATTATTATTAATAATAATAATGATAATAATAATATTAATAGGCTTTCCACAGGAATTATTCAAAACTGGTTCTCATTTATTTGCATTTATTTGAAGTCCTTAACTGGACTTCTGGGTCTTTTCTACCATCACTGTCCACGCGCTTCTGCCCTACCAATAGGATGATAAATGGGGGGGTCAAATAGAGATGCAGGTTGTTATTCACTGTTGCAGCATACTTGTTTTATAATATATATTTTTTAAATGTTAAATTTTTTTCTTTCTAGATAATGATGTAATTTCATATTTATGTATCAGGAAGTTTAAGTATTGAGGACTTTAAATAGAGCTGATCAAAACTATCTTTTTACAAAATGGGGAGCAGCTTTATACCGAAGCGAATAGTGAACTTCTTTAAAAGAGATTTTCAGGTTTTTCCACACCCTTGTTCTTATATATCTAGATAACTTCTAGTTTCTGAGCCTTTTCAGTTAATGAATGAAGACCCAACAAGTATTGAAAACAATCCTTAATAAATTTTACTGTGAAAAAAATGTAAATAAAAAATAGCTAAGACAGAAAATATCCTTTCCCTTAAATGAGTGGTTAGCTGATTTACTGATGGATAAAGCCGTATATCCTTTCAAAATTCATGTTTTATATATATAAAAAAATCAAAATTCATGTTTTATATATATGTTTGTGTGTGTATACATAAATATATATATATATTTATGTATACACACACAAACACACACACACACACACACACACACACACACACATATATATATATATATATATATATAAAAGAAAGACATATGGATGTATCTAGGATCTATACATATTAGGATCTATACATCCTAAATCAAATCTCTATATAAATATGTGGACTATTATGCTTGAATGGAACTCTTAGGTGTTCTCTTTACGTGAGACTCTAATCCTTCCCAGAAAGTTGTCTAATGTAAGGTATTTATGATATCTTGAGGAAGAGTATTTCACCTTCTAAATACATAAATGACAAAAAGTATTACTTTTCTTTTGAGTATTCCACTTTGTTGTGATTCAATGTCCTATTCCTTCTGTACTCTGGGTAATAGTTTTCCTGCTGTACTGATTCTAAACAAGTTATTTCCCTATTTTATATTTCTCTTGAGATTATTATAGAATTTTTCAGTATAGTTCTGGTTTTAAACTTTAGCTTCTCTGCTTCTACACCCTTCCACCCTCAAACACTCTCCCATGGAGAAAAGAAAAAGCTGTTTAAGCCCATTTTGTTTCCCAGTGATCTGGATAAAGCCATAACCTTTCTATTTTTACCTCCCCTGCTGCAGCTTATCCAAGTCTCTCATTTCCTCAGCCAGAACAAAAATCATCCCCCTTGCTGGGTTTTCTTCCACCTACTCCTATGCCTCTTCAACTGATGTCCCACTGTCTTTAATGCATGTTGTTGGCGGTAAAGTGCATCAGTCTATTTGGTCCTGAGGGCACAATAACACCCTTGTCTCTACATTGCAGAATTATCTGTCTGCTAGGAACCATCAAAGACCATGGCACATGTTTTCATTCCCTCCAGCCTGGTCTTCCAGTTTTTCCACTGAACATTTTTATTCCACACATCAGATATCCACCAGGCCATTCACAGAGCAGTTCCCTTCAATGGTGTGGGTATTCACTAAAGAGGGGTTTTGCCATGGGGCAGAGTTCAGAGCCACATCTACTGCAGGTAGGTAAAAAAAGCTCTTTAGGTTTTGCTGGCCAACAGTTGCCGCGTCAAGATCATCTTTTCTGCCAGGCTTAGGTGCTGAATTAGGAACCAGTGAGAGAGGAAAGCACTAAGAGTTTACTGCATGAAGGCATATAGTCCTTTTCGGTATGAATGATAGATTTGGTCTGAAGAGAGCTCCAATGCCCTCCTAGGATATTCGCTTTAGGAAAAAATGGTTTGTGTTAAGTTTAATGTTACAGAACGCGGTATGTGTCCACTAAAAAATAAGTGTGACTATGTTATGTGCTAAGTGGAGTTTAAATAGCTTTCCTGCTGAGCAGTCAAGGAAGATAGCAAGACGAAGCTGAGCAACAGGAGAGGGCTTATTTTTTTCAAGCCAATAACTTATTTGATGACCCTTTTAAAATACTTCTACTCCCAGCTCCCAAAAGCCCTTTGCAGACAATGTTTGGTAAGCAGATCATGTGAGGCTTTTGCAAGCTCTGTAAGGAGCAGGAAGGACTGGAAGCCTTGAGGGGTTTCACATTACTAAGGGTGTGCCTGGTCACAGAGTTCCCACCAGCCAGACCTTAACCCTGTGCAGACAGGGAGACTGTCAGGCGCCCCGAGCCGCTTCCCTGTCAGTGGATCAGGCAGCGTGTGAGAGGATGTGACAGCGCACTGTCACAGGTAGCAGGGCAAGGAGGGATGTGTAGAGCTGGCTGCAATTAGCAAGCACTCCCAGAGTCATTGGCACCCAGAGAGAGGTGGCACAATGTGAATCTGCCTCCTTCCCTGATCCTCAAGGGAAAGTGGTTATGCTTAGGAAAGCTGGGTGGCAGGCGAAGCTAAAGGGCAAATAGACAGGACAAGTAGGTCTTTAAAATAAAGGAAAGGAGGCTGAGGAACACTGGAGACAGACTGAGGCCTGTCACATCCTGTCAAGACAGCTAGAATTAGAAAATTATAGTTATGTTAGGAAGGAATTTTTTTTTTTTTTTTTTTTTTTTTTTTGTTAAACTATCAGTGTAGGAAGGAGGAACCAGCCAGGAAATAGCTCAGTAGCAAAGAAGGGATCTAAATTCTTCTGTACATCATGAGCCATATGCAACTGAGTTTTATTTTGCTGTTCTAATAAAGCAAGTACAAGGGATAAACAGTGTGTTGACTAGAAGATATGAGGAATAAAGTGATCACTGCTTCACAAATAAGTATGGTATATTTTACTGAGGTACAAGCAGGGTGTATACTGTGTGATAAATATCCATGCCAGAGAGTAGAAGCTTGTGACTATTGGGTTGGAAGAAACTGCAATTTCTATTTTCAGTATCTTCTCAGATTGCATATATATATGTATATATATATATATATATATATATACACACACACACATTTTGCATTTTTTTTTACCTGACATATAGAGAAATCAAGCTTAGAAAAGTGTATGTGCACAGGTAAGAAAAGGCACTGGTCTGAAAAGGGTGAAAATAGTGGAACAGTGTGGCCTTGTTATAGGTAATAAAGTCATTTACCTAAACTGTCTTTCAAGACTCCTTTGACACTGAGAAAGACAAAATGACAAATCGTTTAAATTGCTATGAAAGTAATGTTTTTTTACTTTCTTCATGGATATTTGGAGCTTTCTGTTCGAAGCATTCAGAATAAGAGTTATTGCACAGAAATGTTTATTAAACATTTCCCATGCTAATTCCTATAAAAATCTTAAGTATTCAGTAATTTTATGCTAAAGTGTTCTTTCAAAAAAGTTTCATGGAGAAAGTTACTACTTGCCAAAAATAACAATTAAAAGTATAGACAAAGGGTTTAAGATGAGGAGTCATTTTACTAGAAATAAATCTAAGTCTTAAAGGGGTGGAAATATCAGGGGAATTTTGACTGTCTCCATTAGCCAAATGATAGCTGCTTCTGTGCATTGCTGCTGGGTAGTGGAGCATGGAGAATTGCTGACAGCCAGAGATGAGTGACCTTCGCTTTGAATGATGGAACTTCTCACAGTTGGTCCAGGACTTCTAATGGCCCTGAACTGACACATTCTGGAGGGAAGCAGGGTCTGAATGAGCCATGCATGAACCCTGCCAGGAAGGACTGCAGCCCGCTGGCACTGCCCCAGATGCACAGCACTTGTCAGACAGGTAATGAGAGAAATGGCTTTGTTCTCCAGCAGTGTATGTCGCTTGCTGCTTGGCTGAATTCAGCTAAAATTATTGTAAAAAAAAAATCCCAAAAATCTGGGAGGGTATGAGGAGGTTGGAATATCTAGAATGACCAGAGCAAGTAGAATTTGGCCAGGGCCAGCTGTCACACTAAAGCAAACAAGAAATTTTCCCATGGAGATTGTGTAGCAGTGACGAAAATAAGGCGTTGTAGTCTGGCAAAGAAGATCAGTACCTGTCTCAAGAGGAAAACAGTAGGATTAAAGGTAAGAAATGGAGCACAGAGACTGGAGCAACAGGTGAAGGGTAATGGTGAACATCCTCTTTGAAAAATCTGGGCACAAATGGGCATAGATGGATGGGTTGGTTAAAGGATGTTCTACCTAAAGAAAGGTTTTTGTCTCTGAAAGGTTGTTTGTTTTTATTAAATCAGAAGCTGTAGCTACAAAGGAAAATCAAAACTAAGCAACAACAAAACTCCAACTAATGATAAACCTCACCTTTCATATCAACAGAGCTACAAAAACAGCACTGTTGGGTTTCTTTCTGTCAGAGAAGAACTCTGGAAAACACTGCTACATAAGCAGTGCAGTGACTGTTGGTGGGTACATCTGTTGTATATTTACACTTTTTTAGCAATAACCACTTGAATGGTCCTAGTTTATGCTGTCAGATGAAGGTCACAGTATCTTCAGAAACTGTACCTTCAAGAGGAAATAAGACATGTTTTTGAGGAATAGCTGTCTAGAGTGGTGCTTCCTGTAAATGATGCAAATTCCTACATAGAGGGTTCTGGGCAAGTTGTTACCCAACATGCCAACAGGGGCATTCAGTTCTTGCTGATCACTTGTTAAAGTATTTGTCCAAACTTCTTTATTTCATGTTATGCCATCAGACTAATCTCATGATTTGTCCAACAACATATCTCCTGCTCAAGTATGACTCAGGGTGCACCAGTAGCTATATTATCTGATTTTTCTAAAGACCACTTTTCCAGGGGTTTTACATTAAAATGCTTCACTTGTGTTAGGTCATAAACTGGAAAATTCTTTTGCAGTATTATGAATTTTTAACTTTTTGTTTTAAATTAGGAAGTCCTAGTCATTGGCTTGAATGCTTCTGGAAACTCTTGTGCTCACCAGAGCTACTAGGTAACCTGACTGCCAATGATTCCTGAGCCTACAGGTGAAAATGAGAGCTTCTTGCCAATGCTTTGTGAAAAATTGTTGCAGCTTTAGCTCCTTAGGGACTGGATGCTTAGAACAGAATGTATTTGACTGTCAACTGTATATGAAACAAAAAGCAACATCTCACAGAGCTGTGCTTTTTAAAGCTACTGTTGTCTCCCATAGCTTTCAAGAAGTCTTTATGTGCTGAGTTAGATGCTGCATAATGAGCCATGACAGTTGGCATCCTGTAATCCTTCAGGTGGTGCCATGGTAATAAATTGTACAGGGTGCCTGTGGATCAGCTCAAGAGCTGGCAGATTATAGTTTTGACAAGATGGAATTAATAGTCAGATTGCCTTTTCTTGGAGTCATGTGAAAATTCCTAGTCTGGAGAAGACCAGAGCGTATGAAGGAACAAAGTGAAACAGTAAAAACATAATGACAAAAAACTCTTCTTCAGCCCCCACGTGGTGATTTGGGGATTTGACTATGACTGCACATGCTGATCCCCTTGTGGTACTCCCTGGGGGCCCATGCGGCAACTGGGGAAACATGGACCTGTATGCTTCCTCTTGCTTCTCCAGAGTTAATAACTTGCATTCCTAAGCTTAGTAGGTACTCTCAACACAGAAAAAAACCCTTGTGTTAAAACCTTGTGGATCATCTGGTTTGTCCACTCACTACAAACTATCCCATTGCTTTCTCTGGCAAAGGCACCTTGGACACAAGACAACACAAGATATCTTCAAACTGCTCTTGCAATCTAGAGGCCACAGTAGTTAGGGGTCTTGAATTAGGGGTCAAGAGATCATGTTATCCAGCTAGATATGTATTCTAGGTCTGGATGTTCAAGCAAATTTCTTTGCTGTTTTCTGGCTTCAACAATTTCAAACCATCTTTTAAATTAGTAATGCCCATGCTGGAGATGATTTAAAGTATCATTACAGTTTAAGTTGCATTTTAGTTACATACACCTTGTCCACTGCTTATTTTTGTCTGTGCTTTGCCTTAGAACATGTCTACATTTACAAATTATGTCTGACTGATGGAATAACAAGTGATGGGGACTGAGCAGATCAACTGCAGCTATGACCTGTTCATTCCTAGTTTGATTCATTTTCCTCTCTCTCTCCTATCTGAACTATTTTAGCAGGATCCTACAAATGACATGCAGTTAGTCCCTCTATTGAACCACCACAACTTCTGCATTGTATCTTCAGAGGAAAAGCTGTATTTTCTTTCAGATGAGTAAGTAAAAACAACTTCTCTAGATGACACTACAGGGGAAACTTGAGAAGGCGTAAGTAAACCTAAGGTGACCTTCAGTACGACATGTACAAAACATCATGGTGCTTACTGATAATCACCAGCAGAGGAGGCTTGAAGTGTCTCTTCTAAGACATCACAGATATACGTATGGATCACTTTGAATACTTCTTATTATCAACACACTGTTTTTTTCTTTCATTCTCTATCCTTATATTTTAGTGTCTGCTTCACTACAGAAAATGTCTGGCCACCCACATTTGCCTGAGTTCCACAGAATTTTGAGATTTTACTAAGAGGGTGTCTCGCATCGAGGCCAGAGAAAGTTGATTCTGCTTCAGTAATATTTCTCCCAAAATGGAAAAGCTTTACTTGAAAACAGCTGCAACCTTATAACTATTGCTAAAAACAGAATCCAGGCTTTTCTAATGGATTTCTGTCTTGTCTCTTCAGGAAATGTACTGCTTCTGCCTCTGAGTAGTTAATAGCAGCATTAGAGCCAGGTATCATGTGAACAGGTGTCATGAAAGTTTTGTTAAGTAATCTCAGTCCTAAAATGTTGTCTTGGCAGTATCTAAGAGTAGCCCATCAGCATCTGCTGCTTTGCCTCAGCTCTCCAGCTCTTAAGCAGCAGCCTCCTTTAGATCTGCTTGAACTGTCAGCATAGCGCTGTGAGCCCACAGCAACCTTTGCAATGGCAATCCTTGCAGCTCACAGCAATCTTTGCAGTGGCAGTCCTTGATTCCCAACTAGTCTGTTGATCCAATCTGCAAAGTCCACTCAGCCTCTGCTCTGTCACCCAGTTGTCACCCAGCTGTAGATAAGTCCTGATGTGATGCTTTTCCTGTGATCATTAAAATATCACTGATTTCATTACCACCAGGGAGCTGCTCCATTGCGTTTTGGAATAAATCCTGTGAGGATTTTCAACCTTAGCTGCTGAAATCACAATTCCTCATGTACCTCTGCAATAGGTAATTTTTTTTATCACTCCTAAACTTTTTTCTTAAAACATCCCCTGTTCAAATTCTGGGGCATGCAATTTTTGTGGATCCTGGAGCTTAGAAATCTGAATGTTACAGTGGAGAATATGCTGCTCAAACAAATTTTCACAAGCCAATAAAGTGCTCACAAAGAAAATAGATTTGTCTACTCTGTCATGAATACCTCTTTATTCTGTTTCCACAGGGTCAAATTTACACTTAAGCTGTTTGTTTATATATAGATTTTGAAGGAGAAAGTAACCCAAAGCAACTAAAAATACGTAACCACCCAAACAGGTCAGCCAACTTCAGAATTTCAGAAATATGAGAAGGACCCCAGTTCTTGAAAATATTTTGATATGGGAGCTGCCACATATACATTTGGAAATTACCTTCCTTTCTCAGGAGCATTGTGTCCACTAAAAAAAGGAAAAGATCCTGACTTCATTGCACAGGATTATGCCATACCCAGATACTGAAATCAAGAAGTCTGGGGTAGCATCAAGATACTGGTTTTAAAAGTCAGTTTCGAGGAATTGGAGATCAGTCAAAAGACAATGATTTTGTTATGGGAGCATGCAGTACTTCTATTCAAAGAGTTAATGTTGTCAATATCAAAGAGAAATTATTTTTTTTTAATTAAAGATACTCTGGAGGTGATTCTGAAAAGAAAGACTTTGATTAAACACCACTTTCTTCTGTTAACATAAAGTTCAGTTTTTACTGGCAGGAGTTGCATGCAGCAAATTGACAAATAACATAATACAAGATAAATACTGGGATATTCCTTTCAGCAAAATCTTAGTCTCCTAAGGTATTTTTACCAAGTACCTTCATGTATGTACCACTCTGCATCTGTTGCACAAGATGGGATTAAGTAAATTATAAAATTACCGTATTGCATGGCCAATGGTGGGCTGCTAGAGGAATGTATGTACTGGACAGTCTCCATGATTTTTTGCATCTACAGCATCATACTGGTCAAATGCCTGTGGAGTGAGATTGTAGAAGGGCATCATTCTGGGGCTGACAGCTATTGATTGCTTCCACTAGTTTCTCGTACTTTATAATCATCTATTCTTCACTCCACAGATGCCTCTACACCTTTCCTGTGCTTAACATGGTTCATAAGCTGCAGCTAAACACACACAGCCAGAGCTTGCCAAAGTGATCAGCAGGACAGGAACAACAGCAGTTAAACAGCAACACTGGACGCAGAAGGAGAGATTAGTTTAAAAAGTGATTGACTGACATCAAAGCCACTTTTCTCCTTGTGCAAACCCTCTCTACAGTGAATGAATTTCTAGATTACAATGCATGGGAATTTTGATCAGTTCTGATAGGATAAAATATTGCTCTAATGAAGAATGAAATGGTTCAAGAAACACCACTGGAGGAATTCTGAATGTCCTTTAAAACCCCAGAAGAGTAAGAAAATAAGATGTTAACAGAACTGGATGAACAGAATCATAACAGACCTTAAAGAGCTGCTTATCCAGGTGACATCCTTCTTTGGGGTGCCATATCTGCATGGTGACACTCGGGACTAGTGAGCACAGTTCAACCAGTTGCAGGGGTTGCCTTTCTTTACAGAGCTCACCTGGTGAGTAGCAAAGTCCCCTCCATTGCTGGATGGGGCAGGCACAGCCCCTTGCCTGGGATCAGCCTGCAAGAGCCTGGCTGTGCTTAGGTGGTGGTGCTGCAGCAAAGAGGAGCAGCAGCAAACTGCCCCCCAGCACCAGCAGCCTGGGACCCTCTGCTCTCCTGGGATCTCTGCCCCATGTGTCAGGCTTCCTCGCTGTGCCAGCAAGTTATTAGACCAAGGAATTGCTCAGGGACTTATATCATATGGCTTGCACTTGTATTGACAGCAGACTATTGACTGATACATTAATTTCACCTATAATATGTACTTAAAATTTTAATTATTCACCTCATAAACCATAAAAGAAAATGTCCTTGTCAAACAGGTAGTTAAAATCTCCTGTTTCTAAATATTGTAAGGATTTTGAAATGCCCAGCACTATTTGTTACTAAAAAATCCTACTGGCTAAAATATTTTTTTTTTTATTGTAAATGGTGAACTTCTCTGTTATTGCTGCTATGTAGTTTCTGGTATAAATGTCTTGATTCTGAAAAGGCAAGCCTATTGGGGGTAACAAAAATAGGGAAAAGAGAGATGGACAAAGAAAAGAGGGATGATCAAGGAAAATGAATTATTTTTTTGCATGTAAATATAATATTGATTAAGACATGCTAATGAAGTAATAAAATTAATTCTTGTCATACAAGAGACCACAAAATAGCACAGCTTTCCTTTTCAGTGTTGGGTGTGGGGGTGTTTTTCCCACATGCTCCATGCTTACTTGGAATATATAGGGAGAACAGTATGGTTTATTTTTAAAGGGAAATTTGCTATACCAGCTAATGTTAGAGTAAAAAACTAATCATCATTTCAGGCTCTGCTGCCTCTTTGCAAACAAGAGCTAGGAAGTAATGCTGCCTTTCTCTGCAGGCTGTTTGTGTTTCAGTATAAAACGGCAAATATGCCCTAAGTTAGCTGGCATTTTGTGTCTTCTAAGAAGGAAAGGTGCTTCCCTATTGTCATTTATGAAGCTGGAAAGAAGTGTGGCTGAATCATAAAATACAAGCATGTATACAATGCAATCGATAGAATATATGCTGGCAAAGCACTGGTTTTCACAAAGCTGGAAAGATTTCTGAGTTTTATGTGTCTTTTGCACTGAGATGTATTCTCTCATTGAATTTCAGCAGTAGGAATGAGATAAATCAAGGTCTTAGGCGATGTATCTCTTTTCATGGACACATATTCAATGTGAAGTTTTAAAAGTAAGCAGGGAAAGAGAGTACCAAATCTCATTCAATTTCTATGGGAAACAGTTGCCTAATCATAATTTATGCCTTTCAAGTATATGTTTGAGTGTGGAAAACATTTGGTGATGCTTAGTGTCTGTTATGTGGCTTCCCTGAAATAGAACAAGTGCCATGAGAATTTGTCGAGGGAGGAATAATAGATCTTAATAAGCTCTTCTCTTAATTGTTGGGTACTGTAAATTTGCCTCTGTGGAACTGTTCCATACCTCAGCTTTTCAGTGATAAACAGCACAACCACATGGTTTTCTTTCCATATGTAAATTTATTGGACTTCACGTGTTCTAGAGTGAAAGACACTTTGAATCTCTCTTCTTGCCAGTATGAACAAGGACTGTTGAGTTTGAGCATCAGACAGATGCCTCAAGTTTGTTACCTTTTCCAAAAGAGAAAGTCCAGGTAATAAATTGCGTCAAAGAAAAGTTGAGAAAATCACAGGGAAGTGCTTGTTTTTCCTGCTACTAAAAAACCAAGATCATAAAGATGCCTGGTATTAAAGCCAAGGTTGTGATTATCTCATTCAGAGTAAAGTGTGTTTTATTCCATGAGTCATTTAATGTGAGTATATGGCAGGTATGGCCATTGTAAGACTGTCCTAAAAATAAGAAAACAAAAGGTGCTATAGATATGTCTGTGTAAAATTAGTTTCCTTTCTGGACTTGTTTTTTAGTAATACCCTAGTCAAGAATGTCAACTATTAGTGGCCTTATATAGTTTATAATTTAAATTTGTTCTGTTGTCTGAGCACTGGATATATAGCAAATAGAATCCTTTTTTAAAAAGGGCTGTGGGTCTGATCTATATGGATGATTTTTTGCCTTACATGCAGGTGGTGACTGCTAACCTAGCAGCACAAATGTGAATGAACATGACAATACTGGGAAAGAGCTGCCATGTAGAATGTATATGAAGGCCATGTATTACAGACATATATTTTAGTTCTCAGAAGGAGTCAGAGATGTGGGTGATCTGGTCAGCCACGGCTTATGTGGGCTGAAAAATGGTCAATGGTCAGGTTTTACAGCTGAGAGGAGTTTTTAACATCATCCACTAGGATCTTTGGAAGTGCTTGGATCAGCACTACTCAACAAATTCAGAGACTGTTTCTGCAAAGAAATTAACAGTGATACAACAATAATTTGAGATTTTTGGTTTTCTTTTAAATAATAAAAAAAAATTTAAAATTTGTTAGAAGTAAAAGTGAGTGAGGAGACAGGCTGGAGGTAATTCCACATCCTCAGCTATAGAAAACTAGGAAACAAATACAGGACTTCTGCAAAAGTATGCTACAAAATGTCTTAATACTCAACATGAGTTGAAAAGGCAACTAGAAAGATGGGAATGACTGGGAAGGGAATAGAGAATAAAACAAGATACATTATTCTGTGATGAATTCTATTATTTCATTGTGCTGTAACTCTCTTCCCCTGTTTTGAATACTGCATAACATAAATTAGATTGTAAAAGGTTGCTTAGGTCACAAAAGAAGTAACTGGGATATAGACCTACATAATCACAAATGACAGGGAAAATATGAGAAATAATGAGTAAAAGTTCCATACTCACAGTTGAAGAAGCAGAGGAAACTTGACAAAATGATTAGGTAGAAGATTTAAAACAGAAGTTTGCCATGCTCTTTTACAAGCACTGACCTGGAAGGTCATTAAATTCTAAGAAATAGAAACATACATCTCTTGATACAGCAGTTGTAGTCAAGACTGTTCTGTATTTCTTTTGTACAGAACTGGGGCACTAAACAGGACAGACTCTTTTCAACTATAAGACATTCTATAAGAACCATAGATTTTCACTTGAGCCTTTTTGGAGGATACCAGAGGACAAAGAAATAGTAGAAAATTGCTACACAACTGATGGTGATATGCACCAGGAAATGATCTGTAGACACTGAGCATGTCCCAGAACTGTGTCTCATGGCATTTATTTCACTGTCCACCACCTTTTTTTTTAATTTCTTTTTTTTTTCCTTCTAGTTATAACGTGCTTACAGAGGAGTACCTTTAGGAAGTTGTCTCTTTGAAGTCCCCTTTGTGTTCTTTGTCTCCTCTCATTTTTCTTTCCAGTGTGATAAGTACTTCTACACTGTCAGGGAGCTGAGTTTGTCTGGACATTCTTCAGATTTCAGACAAAGAGACCAGACTCCTTATCTGAGGTGCAATAATCCTATGTTCAATTTCAGGACTGAATTAATCCAAATCTTGTGCCTAATAGAGAAAAGCTGAAGCTCATTTCCTTATTTATGTAGTTTCCTGTTTCAACACCTCCTTAGGAGCTGTTAGATGGAAAGGCAATTTGGACTCTTCCTTGCTTTTGAGGCCAAAGGAAAAATCTATTCAGACAGAAAAGTCATCAACAGAACAATGTCTGAGTTTTTTAGAACACATTCCAAACCCTGAAAAATTCAATATAATTTTCTATTTAATTAGTACTTTTAATCAAAATGAGTGTAGCACTTCGTTGAGTTTGAAAGGAGCAATACAGATTTACACCTACTGAGATTCTGCTCATGTGTATTCCCAAGAATTCCCCATCTTGTATGCTTAACTTGTCAGCAATTAGGACTAGACAACACTTCAGCTATTCGTATGGTAGTTTCTTCAGATAATTTTAGATAATTTCAGATGCTTTTTTAGTTTGGTGCCTTTCAGATACATTGGATTTATCTGAAGAAAGGGTTGAACCAACAGGCCAAACTGATTGATGTGCTCACATACAGCCTTGTTTGTCACCTGTGTCATAAGTACATTTATAGACGCCCTAGCTGTGAAGATTAGTGGTTTTATTTCTCTCTGTTCCCTGTCCTATTTCTTGCTCATTTCCTGCTAGTACACAGAAGGCCCAAAGCAAAAAAAAAAAACCACACCCTGGCCATTCTGAGCATGAAATACACTTTAAGGCCACAGTGAAAAATCTTTTAGATCGTAAAGCACTGCTAGAATATCACAGGTCAAAAGATGATTCAGCTCAATGCTTTTTCCATGGGAACTCTAATGCTAATAAACCCTTTCAAAAGTTATGTGGCTACTATGATACCTCTGTAACATCCAGTCTGCAGAAATACTGGAGTGACAACTGTCCACGCTTTTCCAGGTGAGCATGAACAGGTTTTCTTTGAGGGTCCTTGTACTATGATAGCAATGGAATTCTTATTGTCAACAAGGACCTGCAGCCTGAGAAGTGAGTTTTGCCAGGGGCCTCTAAGTGGTGAAACCAGTGACAGACTTAATGCCTAAAAACTGAATTTGGCAAAGAGTGATGGTATCTGTCTGGTAGGAGGCTGAGCTGCTGTCGGAGGAAATGAGTAGAGTTAGGTCTGGAAAGGCCTTAGCATTGAAGAATATCCTGGCTGGTTCTTAGCCAGCTCTTGCTTTCCCTTTCTGGTGTGGAGTTAAGGCACTACTGTCCATCTGAATGTCCCCAGAGTGAAAAGCCTGACAAAGTTATTTCAGAGCATTAAGTTTTTCCTGTCCTTATATAAAATACAAATGCTGGACAAGGTGCCAGTGTCTTCCTTTCTTATGTATTATCAGTCACTGGTGAGGCTTTTTGTCTAGGAAGCAGGAGTCTGCTCAAATTTTTGTTTGATTTGAGATAGCTCTGACACAAGCTTCCTACTTCCCCTGTATCTGCTAATGACTGCCCTTATTTTTCAGAGACTTGCTCCACTCCTCCTTGCTCGTTGTGCTTCATTGGCTATGACCAAGCACAGTGCATGAAGTCGAGTAACTGTAGACTAGTGGGCAGTAGGGGAAGTTTGGCTTCTGGTCCAGTCCCTGTCCCCAGAACTGCTTAGATAGTTCATGCCCTTTGTGACATAAAATCTAAAACTCTTCTGCAGACAGGGCTTAGAAGAGAGACAGTAATTGCAGCTGAATCATTTCCACAGATACTACTTTAAGAAAAGGAAAATGATAATCTACCAAAGTTGCTGTCATTAACCTTTTCTGCTTTTGGGGATCAAAAAGGGAAGAAAGAACAGAAGAGTTCAGTGAAAAATAGTTTGTGAAGTGGTATTTCTACAGTCAAGTAAAATTACTTTTAGACATTATTGCGAGTTGGATTAAACCTCTCTGAAGCATATTATGTTCCAGTAAATCGGTAGCACCCTTCATGAAACTAAAAATTAGAATCAGTCATGCTGTCCATAGCAAACAAAAGCAGATTTACCTTCTTCTACCTATTCATGAGCAGCTATATTCAAAATACTGAAAAACTACATTACTGAGTTTCACATTTGCAAGTGGTGACATGATGGAAAAAAACAATCAATTACTATTCATCATCTGCTATATGCTATTTGTCTGGAAACTGCATGCTTCTCTCCTGTGGTAGACGTTTTATTTAGAGGTGGTTCTTGGCCCCTTGAAAGTGTGCTAATGGTCACCAGGGATTTTTCAGCATTCAACATTTGCAGAAAGAGTGCCAATCATTGACTGAGGTGAGGGGAGTTATCTGCTCAAAAGTTGCTAAACGATGTTAATCTTTCCAGAACCTGATTATCTCTCCACAAACATATTTCTTCAGAAGTCTTATCCGAAGTCTGAGAAGAAACAGGGACTTTGTGTTACACATGATAAATTATAAGCATCTAAAAATAGGCACATCAGTATGAAAATTATTTCTCCCTGGGCAGAGGAAAAAAAAAGTAAAGCACTGAACCTGCATTTCTTGTGGTCACTAATCTGTTGCATGATGATGGAATTGCATGGCTCTATGCCTATATGATATTTATCTGAGTTTCTATCTGGTACATAGAGTATAACTCTGTTCCCCTCAACCCTTGCAGCTAAGAGTTCAAAAGTAACAGTTTTAATTCTGGTATATATTGCGGGCCTTGGGTATTACTGAAATCTCTCTCTACATTCATTCTTAACCTTGTGTTTGTGTGAACTAATATTTTTTCTTGGTGCAGCTTTTTAAATTGCACCCTCATGAAACAATGATTTTGTCATATGATATTCATTGCATGGAATAGTTCAGTCAGAATAACTAGATCTTTAAATTATTCATAGAATTAAATATGGTTGCACTTTATTAAAATATTTGCAAAACATTTCTATATATTTTGTTACATGGGAATTATAAGATGCGTAGGAGAGGAGACACATTTTGCAAATTCTGCTTCCAACCAAAACACACCTAATTCTTAGGGTTGGATTTCCCTTCCGCATGTGTTTGCTCAGAAATAAGGCAGCACGAGTAAAGCTGCACATGCACTTGACCTTAATTGTAAGAAGTAAGCCTAGTCTGTGCTGACACACAAAATAACCTGAAACTGTCATTATTTTAAACCAATTTTTTTTATTCTTTGAACTGTTCACAAAACTTCCAGCCCATTGTTCCTCATTAATATGTATTGCAGAGCAAAAAGCCAAGTTATAGCCCTGACAGTATTTGCTTTGTAAGTCTTCTGGTATTCTTTTTCTGGTACAACCTTTTAACTACTTTGCTGTCAATGATCTGAATTAGATATGTGCTCATCCATACTGTTCATTGCTGTGCTTAATATGTCATTACACAAAAAAACATTAAAAACAAATCTCTTGGGTTTTACACTACTCAGCCCTTTAGTTTTGTTTAGCTTGGTATTGACCTGCATAGCAATTTGCTACCTTAGGAAAATATTTTCACTGTTCCTTAAGTTCAATGCTGTCAGTTGGGGACTAAATGCAGAAAGAGCCCTTCTTTAATTCCTCTGCTGTACCCAGCCTCCCTCACCCCTGGGGCGAGTACCTGGCAATTTAGGGGCTCTGTGTGACCAGAGCAGCAGTGACTGAATGGGAGCCACTCTGGGACAGCTCAAGTTTTGCTCCGGGCTCTGTCCTTAAGGTCATCCCCAGGAGGAAACAAGTCCTGCTCTTCCCATCGTCTCTTGACACTGGACTTGAAGGAGCTTTTTAAAGCACAGAGAAAGCCCTACGGCAACCTCTATATCAGATTCATTTGCTGCTAAAATGCATTGCATTTTAGCTCTGTGTCTGAAACTTTCTGACAACCTTGTTATGGCAGCCCACAGTTTTTGTGTGTTGCTGGTTTTACAGAGGTGATTTTTGTAGACATGATCATTACCCTGAACTCATTTTCATATGGTATTGAAATAGTGTCTACAGTTTCCATATTCAAGGCTCACCATAAATATCCATGATAGCCTATACTCTGCAGTCATGTGAAGAAAATGCAGGTTTCTGATACATAGGGTTGAATGCAGAGTACTGGGATGTGCACTGATATAGAGATTGGCATTTTGAGATTATAGGGTACAATTATCTCCTTTGCTGTTTAAGTGTCCCTTCAGAGTGGCAGCAGTTAAATATTTTCTGTATATTTCACTGTCAGTAGCCCAGTGTGACAAATGGTTCTTAAGGGACTGAGCTGTGCTGTTATTCTCAGTTGTGTGTTTGATCAGATTTGTGGTATGAAGTTAATTACACTTTGTTTACAGTTTTAGGATACTTTTCTTTAAACACATAAACAAATGCTAATTGACTAGTAAATGATTTTTAATAAAATCTTAAATTATCAATGCATGATAAGCAAGGGAAGGATTCCTCAGTGAATATAGTTCCTTAAGATGCTTGCTCACACTTCCAAGTCTGTGCCTTTTTTTCCCACCTAGAGCCAGCATAACCACTATTACATTCGGTATCATTATTCCCACTTACAGCAGAGATTTCAAACAAGAGGTTTAATTACTTAAGATGCAAAAGTCATCTTATCTTTCTAGAATGTCCATGAACTACAGGTATATTGCTACAACCTGAAAAAGGTTTTCAAAGAGGGAATTTACCACATGAACATAAGTATTCAGTTAGTAAAGGAAATTGTTCTTATCCTGCAGCTCAGCATTACACATCATGGTAATGTGAGTAGTTTGAGATCTACAGTTATAGGAAAAGTTGTTGCTGGAGAGACGGAGAAGACAATAAACATAGTAATATAACATTACTGCAAAGATATTGTCTTGTTTTTTCTAAAATTAAATATTTCAGAGCCCAAGGTCCTAAACGGTTGTGGTTCCTTCATTTTCTGTTAAACATTGACATTTTAATCTGTTTTTAATTGATGAGTGCTCTGAACATCAGGGTGTTTCTGCATCTTTTGTATAACCATAATGGACACATGCAAGGATCTGCTGCAGAGGAGACTTATTGCGGAAGGAAGTGGTGTATTTGAGTTTAATTAGCATTTGTCTGGGTCTTTGAAACTACGGGTTCCTCTAGGCAAAGGCTTGTTAGTTGTCTATTATGTGCTATGTAAACACATGGTAAAGTATTATTCGAAGCCTGTATTTGAAGTGAGGCCCATAACAGAGTGGTTTCTGGGTGTGGTGGGGCACCCTGGTAAACCAGCTAAGCAGAGCTGCAGCATAACTCTCAGAAAACCTGTTTTGTTTCTGGGGAAATGCTAAATCAACCTCTGCAAAACTTGTGACACTAACAAATAGGTGAAGTGTTCCTGTAAATAAATATTCAAATCTGAGCATTTGCAGAGGGAACAAAATTTTGGAGATCTTGATGTAGTTACTCTTCTATTTAAAACATTTATAGAATCACACTTTTGGTGAAAGCAAGCTCAACCACTACTAAGAATTTTTGAAAAGGTCACCTCACAATTCCTGTGTAATTTCCATGCACCTTATTGTCTGTTTTCTGCCTCAGAAGATAAAATCATGTAACTGGTCTCCCCTCCTAAAGTGCAGATGAGCTGATCCTTGTGTGTGAATGCAGGACAAAACAGACCTCTGTTGTCAAGCTAAACTGACACTGTGATGGCAGTAAGGATTTTGGCCTGAGGGCTACGGATTTGTTCCTTTGATAGGGTTGTAAGCTTTGTTTCCTTTTTTTTTTTTTTTTTTTTTTTTTTTTCCCCAGCTTGTAACAGAAATTTTCTCTGTTTTAAAATCAAGATGAGGAAGTTAAAACTGTCTTTTTGGGTTTTAGGAAAAGAAGCTGTTAAATTGGCTAATGTATGTTTCTTAAATGACGTGTCATAGAACTGTAGAATCTTTCAGGCTAGAAAAGAGCTCTAAGATCATCTAGTCCAACCTAGAGCATCTAGTTCTAAGGACAGATTCTACTGTGAATTAAATATTTTAATCTGGAAATAGTTAAGTAGATGAAAGCATTACAGGATGATGGACATTTTCTTCAGTTGCTAATCTTCTCCATGCTGAGTGTCACTACTGTCATCTCACTGAATTCAGGAAATCTTCCAAGCTTTTATCAATGTCATGATATGAGGAGAGGGAGATTCCTATCATATTGGATACTATCCATGAATAGTTTTTCTTGGCTGGAGTTTACCTGACTGCAATCTTTGATGCTTGGGCTGTGGAGTGTGACAGATGGATTCAGGATACAGATCTGCATCAGATGCTGAAATATAAGGACCATCATGCAGACCAGATCTCCCATAGATATGTGTAAATGTTGAATTGGTTTGAGAGATCTGAGATATCTTTTTTTTTTTTTACATCTGCAGCAAATATTAAAAGCAGAAAATAACATAGGGGCAACCATGATGGCAACAGATTTGATTCTGACCCCACAGGTACCAAGGGAAGTGCCTGCTGGCTTTTTTTTCTTTTTTTTTTTTTTTTTTTTTTTTCAGAAGCAACTGGGTACTGTGGATTGTAACCATGCTAATTGAGGATGTCTGTCCTCCGCTGAGACCTTGTTACATTATGGTACATTGTTATTCACCAGCAAATCATGCAGCAGCAGGTCTTTGGAAAGTCTTGCTTAATCTCTGCTTTTTTTCCTTTTTTTCTTTTTTAAGTGAACATTGCTGTGGATCCTAACTTTGTTCTTGCAACCTGTGTGTCATATTAATATTAGATTATTGTATCATACTTGAAAAGGGGACATGTCCTCCAGATGCATTGCGAAGACTGTGTGTTTGCCTGTGTGTTTGAAAGGCTGGGGAGAGGGAAGGAGAATGGGGAATGGGAAGGAGGGTACAATAATAGTTGCACTTGCAGTAAATTTTTCAAAATAATTTTTTTTTAAGTAAATGTAATGATTTCAGAACATCCATCCTGATGTGTTGCCTAAATACCTCTGAAAATAGTATTGATTCAGATTAAGACTTGGACATGTAAGGTCAGCAGTGCAACCCAGAAAGCTCCTGTTTTGTGTCTGCTGGTCTGTAGGACTAAGACTTGTAAGATGCCAAGCCCTCTGTTCTTTCACAGATTCAGATATGCACCCACTTTGCCAGAGCTGAATCTTTCAGTGTGTGTCTCCCACTGAAGCCATCTTAGACCTTGAAATTTCAGTGTTCCCCTGACCATGTCCCTGAAGGTCCTGGTCTGCCACACCTAAAGCACTTTCCCCATACTGAACACTGTAGTCTTTCTGTCATGGAGCAAGGGGCTTCAGGCCTGAGCTGATGGATTTATAGTAAAATGGGGATGTGGGTGGCTGTTGTGGAGATAAAGGTCTCCTTAAGAGTCCTGAATTGTGGTCTGAATTCCCTATTTTACTTAACAATAGTTAAAAATGCAAAAATAATTCAGGGAACGGGGCTGTTACCCAGACAACTGTCTCCCAAATGCATTTTGGCCTCAGTAAATGTTCATGCTCTCTGTTTCTTTGTTCTAATTGCACACCTATGACAGGAAGGACAGAGAAAGTGGTGTCACAGGGTTCAACAGTAAGCAATTGTGGTTAATGAACAGATATTGGCTGCTTGATCAATACTGGGCTGTGTGTTTATCACTTTCTGGCTCTTTTAGCATAAGAATCTCTGTGATGCTCTCTGGTCTGTTGCTTCTGACTGCTGCTCTACCACAAAGATTTACGAATATTCAGGAAGAGAATGATTTTCTCTGTCTCCAGCATCACCAGGGTTTAGATCTCTGCCCAACAGGCACCCTCAGGATGTTACCACTGTGAATTCAGTGTTGGAGGAAAGATTTTCTGCATACTTGCTCTGCTGTAGGTATGACTGTGGCATCCTAGGAAGACAGGAAGATCGCAACCTTGATAGGTCCCAGTTTGCAGAACCAGGAGTTGAATATGAACATGAAAGAGATGGAAAGAATGAAGAGACAGAAAAGTTGGCATATAGAACAGGACAATAGAAATGACAGTAGGTTCAAGTTTGTGTTAAACTGATCTGGCTGCTCCATTGCTTCTGGAAGTTATTAAGGATTTTGGGGGGAGGATGATAAGGTGACAGGAACTTTGATAGCTGAATAAAAAAATATGTAAAAATAAAGACTGAGTAAAGGTTTGGTATAGAGCAAAGAAATGAGTTCACCTCATATTCCATTGATCAGTTCAGTCTCATGCTGGATAGTGATGGCTTTGTATTCACTTTTTCAAGAGGTCTTTGTCACAGCTTTTGGTTCCTAACTTTTACTTTATCCCAAGAACATTGGCATCTCTGTCCTTCTTCATTGTGCAATCTGCTGAATCCTAATCTTGTGGTTAAAACAAGTGCTTAAGGTGCTCTGGGACCTTGTCTCTCCCTGAACAGCGCTGTCAATCAGACATCTTTCACAATCAATTGAATCAGAAAACTTCAAGAAGGAAGATATGAGCTAAAAGTTAAATGAAATTTTGCTTTAGGCCCTAAGGACCAACTTTGAAAATCTTTTGGACGTATCTCCTAGTATATTTTGAGATAAGGTTAATTCCCTGCAGATAAAGTCAAACTCTTCAGACAGAGACAGCAAAGAGTTCATTGTCACTTTAAAGGGGGTTGAATCCATCCTCTCCTTTGACAGCAGAGGTAATGCATCAGACTCATTTTCATCTCTCATTCAGAAAGCAGATGAGATGGGAATCAACTTGTTTGACAGATGAACACCCTGGAGATAATTTCAGTTTGTCACAGTATGTGTGATTTCTTTACAATTAATGCCAAGCTACAAGAGTGTGGAAGACTGGCCCATAAATGCCAGCCATTCTGTTTTCCTTAATTCCCAGAATATAAACCACTTTTTAAATTTTAAGTATTAAAATATTATTAGAAATTAAAGCCTTCACTGGAAAACCAGATCCTTTTTTTACAGTCAGATAGGAAAAACAGAAGAAATCACAAAATGAAAGAGCGATGGGAACTGTGGGGTTTATTTTTTTCGTTTTTTTCATTTTCATTCCTCAATTTTGAATTAAATAAGTTTGAAGGAGAGGTGCCATGTGGCTGCTCCCTCCCTTGCTTCAAAAGGGGATGGTTCAGTGTGCTGAGACACTCTGTACCAATGCTATTCTAAACAGCAGGTATATGGGTCAATTTGGGTGTCAGAAGCAGCAAATGTTTGCAATATGAAATGCAGCAGAGATGTGGCTCCTTGTGTGGCATGTATGTCCTGCTGCAGCTTTTGAAGGGCCTGACACCTCTCTTCATTTAACACTGGCTGTCAGTTTGGCTTTAAAAATATTGGAGGGAAACCCCCCTGATTTCCTGGGCAAACAAAATTATTTTGCTGCAGTCATCAAAACATTTCCACTCCTTCAGAAACCTACTGTGTTCCAGCTGAAAGCAGGATAGATTTTCATGTTAATTATTTTTACTGGAAGACTGTCCTAGATCACCACATCTCCACTGGTTATAAGACTTATAAATTTCTTTTTTAAGTAAACCTATAGTGACTTATATTCATTTGTTCTTGAACCAGAATTGTACTTTAACTCCTAGTCTCCCCCTGTGTGTTTTTCCATCAGCTTGGGTTTTTTTGTTTTCCATCAACTTTTTTTCTTCACAGAGCTGTAATATGCTTATGAAATGAAACTGTTTTCTCCCATTTAGTCCTCACAATTGCTTGTTTTTTTACATTTATTATAAAATAGATAAGGTAAAATAAGTATTGAGCATTTTTTTATATGGAAATGGAGAGATGGAAAATGATGGGTCATATCTTTAACCATCTACATTCTGAACTGTTTATCATCTCATTTTTAATTTCCATACAAGTAAAGATTCTTCCTACACATTCAGTAATTTTCTGATGTTACCCTCCATAAGAGTAGAGCTGAACCAAATTTCTTTTCTCTTCTATTTCTTCTTTTCCTTCTGCGACTGAGGGATTGTAAAGTTTTGATCTAGAAATTTGGCTTTATCCAATCCCTGAGCCTCTCCCATTGATTTTCATCTCCTGCTGTCTGTCCACCACAAACCTGGCAATGATTGTTTCAGTGCTGCCCTTCAGTGTACTCATTGAAACTGCTGTGATTGCTTTATAAAAGCATTACCCTTAGTTTTTAACTCTTTGAGTGTGTCCCGACTGACCACTTTTGAAGCTGTAATTGTTCATTCTGGAGATATGTACACGTGGGATTTTCATTGGTGTTAATGCCTATATATAAAGTTCTCCAGTTTATTTCTCCTACCTCTATAGGACACCAGTCTTTCCCTGGTCACACAGTTCTGGCCACAGCAGGGCTGTGGAGAGAGTAAGAGGGACAATAAGGAGAAAATCACGGCCTCAGCTCTTGGCATGGTTTAGCTCTGGTACACTTGAAGCAATGATTGGGTTACTCTAAACAGCACCTTTGAGACAAAGTCTCCAGTGATCTGCCCACCAGCAGAGAGCTGGGATTTGTCCTGACCCTTTCAAACATACTGTGGGGTGTTCGACCAAACGTCTCCTCTGTCCTGGGAGATAAAGCACTGGTGGCTCATATCACCAGCACAGTTCCCCCTTAATATACAGTACTCCTGTGAATCCAACCTTTATTGCCAATGACTTTAAATCAGTGGTTTGCCTAAGTATAATTTCATGTGTATGTGGTGTTGGATGAATCTTTGCCACATTCCGCCAATGCTCTTGTGTCAGTTTTACTCTTGGCTGTCCTGAATAACTTCGCAGAAGTTATACAAAACAAAACCTGCTGTGGCTTTTCTTCTCCAGCTGTACCTGTGTGTGCTCAGTTTGTCAAGCTGGCCTCCTGCACCTCTGCAGAACGAGACCTTATGCAAAGGTTAGATGCCCTTCATCACCCTGTATGCAATCATGAGCTAAGAAAGATTATTCCAGTACTGCATCCAACTCTAACATCTTCTTTTGCACTTTCTTCTCGAAGGCATTTATTAGATAACACACCTGTACAGCCCCTACTACACAGACAGGTTCCCAGGACTCCCCTGGGAACTGGGCTAACTAGTAGTTCCATTCTGACACTCTATTTCAGTGCACACAGTCTTCTCATGAAAAGTAGAATGATTTAATACGAAAGGCTTAATGTCCCAACCTGATTAACCCACATCTGAGTGGTTAAGCTGTTGCTATCTCCCTGTTGCTCAGGAGAAATTTCTAACACATGCAACATAGCCTAAAAAGGATATTCAACAAAGTGGAATACTGAGTCCTTCTCTTGAGAAGATACTTTAAAATAACACAGTGTTTTGAAAAAGTCTTGGCACCCATGTCCTGCTTCTGAAAGACATGAATTGAGAACCAAGCCTACTAGTTAGACTTAGTTGGAAGAAGTTCACATACAGTGCTCACAGGGTTATAGGTCTGTTAGCCTGTTCTGGTTTTAGAGGCTTAGTAGGGACAGAGAATTAGACTTTTTCATCACATGTATAAGTTTTTTCTGTTTTATCCTCTTTAGCAATATGTGCAATATATTTGAACTGTTACCATGGGTGTTGGTTGACACTCAGAACAAAGGTAGGACAAAGGTAAAAAGGAGAGATGAGAGAAGGTAAGACAGAGAAAAATTTACGCTTCCTCCTGCTAACTATTGTGTGCATGAAGTCTCACCAGCTGACCTTGTGACTTCTCTAAAATTACATTGCAATTAATTTCCTTGCCTTTCATCCTTTGTGAATCTTTCATTGTCCTTTCCCAACCTTGTGATCACCTGCTTTGTGCTGCTCAACCCATGGTGAAAGAGGTGAGTGCCCTGCTGGAGAGGAGCAGCCCTGCTCTCTCCCTGTGTGCTCTCTCTAGTGACTCTACTGATTGTTCTTCCTGCTTTCCTGAATGTCACCTACCGGCAGTCCTGGCATCATTCATCTACAGACCACTTCTGTTGCAGGAGATATTACCAAAATTTATCTGGTGGGAACAAATAGCATCCAGAGAGGTCTGTGGAGCAGAACAGTTGGAAGGATTGCATTTCTCATCCCTCGAGAAATTCTAGCATCAGCAGTTATTTTCTCTCTGACTGGGGAGCGAGAAGTCAAAATTTCAAATATTTTTTTTTAATTCCATGAAAAACAACATGAAAAAATGTAAACAGCCTAAATGAATTTGTCTATAAACATAATCAAGACTTTCAGTTTCCATCCTATTCCTACATGATGTACATAGGCCAATGGCCAACAGCAGATATTCTCTGTAAGGTGCCAAAAGACTTACGGTCTGAAGCAAAGCTATTTGCACATTTCTCCATTCAGTGTGAAGGACCACATCCTGTGTCATGTATTGACCCTGCCTGAATGACAGGTGCCCACCAAAGACACTCTATTACTCCCCTTTGCAACTGGACAGGGGAAGGAAAATATACCAAAAGTTTATAATTTGCAGTATAGATCACTCTGATGATCGGAGGTCATTCACCAATTATAGTCACGGGCATTACAGACTTGACTTAAGGAAGTAAGTGGAATTTATCATTCTTTGGTAGTGATTTGTAATAATGAGAAATAAAACAAATCTTAAAAACACCTTCCCTTACACCTCATTTCATCCCAGGCTTAGCTTTATTTTCCATTCTCTATCTCCTTCCTCCAGTGGTGCAGGAGACAGGGAATGGGCACTACTGTCAGTTCATCACACATTGTTTCTGCTGCTACTTTTCTCCTCAGGGATAGGAGTCCTTCTCCTGGTCCAGCATGTGTCCCTCCCATGGGAGACCGTTGTCCACAAACTTCTCCAGCATGAGTCCTTCTCTCCTACGGTTCTTCACAAACTGCTCCACGTGGGTCCCTGACAGGGTCACAGGTTCTTCCAGTGGGTTCTAATGTGGGCTCCTATCTCCATGGGTCTGCAGGTCCCTCCCAGGAGACTGCTCCAACGTGGGCTTCCCATCTGGTCACAACCTGCTTTTGGGCATCCACCTGCTCCATGGCCCGTATGGGCTTCCACAGGCTGCAGAGGGACAGTCTTTCACTGGGGGCTGCAGGGAATCTCTGCTCCAGTGCCTGGAGCACGTCCTTTCTCTCCTTCGTCACTGACCTTGGTGCCTGCAGACTGATTTCTCTCACATATTCACTGCAGTGTCACAGATCATCAGCACAAGTCTGGAGACTGTCTGGAACTGTCTGAAACTACTGCCAAGTGAGACTTGCAGCAAGATTATATGGCATCTCCATCCCTCCAGTTCTCTGCAAATGTTACTTATTAATTGAATGAAATAATCATGGAAAAACTGTTAGCATCTCCATTTTATTTAGGATCTTTTTTCAATATTTTTCAACACTTTTGTATGAAATTTTGATTGTTTGGAAAATCCTGCAAGTTCCATGAGATGCTGATGTCATACTGCCTAACCATCACCAGACCATTAGATGTCTTCTTTATGAACAGAGAGAAGTTTTTTCCTTCTTTCCCACAGCATTCTCAGCATTCTACAGTATCTGAGCACCTTCTTCTGCTCCCAGCTGTCCCCTGTAATTCTAAGCACATCTGTCCCCTGCAGGCTGGCTGTCCAGATCTCCATCTCATCTCATCTCATCTCATCTCATCTCATCTCATCTCATCTCATCTCATCTCGTCTCACTTTTTGGAGAACTCTTTTCTCCTTCCTGCCTGCACTCCTGCAACTATTTCTCTCCTCTGTTGAGTGATTTCCTGGGTCCTCGGAAATTCACATTCATTCTTCTCTGTCCTCAGCCTCCAGCATGATCCTGGATGGCATAGGAAAGGATGGCAGTCAAGGAACCAAGAGGTTTCAAGGCAGGAAAGAATGATAATGGAAATTTCAGCAAAATATTAAACATTCTGACATTCATATATATATTTCCAGGCTCAGCTTATCTTACAGCTCACTGAACTATATTTAGATGTCGGTATAGTCACTTTCAAATAAAAATGGGATTAAACTGTGAACAAATAACTGAATAAAATTCAAACAGTCTCAATGTTGAAGAGGTTTGCATTAAAACCATAATAAACATGCAATTTCTGTCTTTTTAGTGTTCTTTTTTTTTTTTGGTGTAGTCTTTCTTATATCAGACATTTCAGAGAAAAATAGATTTTATTGTTCCTCCAGATATTACTTTAAAAAGCTTCTTTATAAAGAGAGGATGCTTAAGTGGAATAAATACAGGTATAACAAGGAACCAAAACAATAAACATTATTTTTTCAGAGCTTGAGCTGACTGAGGATATCTTGTGCCATCTCAACTAACTCCATGTGTGTCCTACATTTTGCTTATTGAAGCAAACCTGTACAATGTTGAGCCCTTTTTCTCCTTAGTGCAGAGGTGTCTGTCTGATAGTAGCAGTGAAATGTAAAAATTATTCTATTGAAAGAGCAGAAACTTTATAAAGATTATTCTGAATGAAAGTACCAGTTTTTTACTGTTTTATTTAAGCTTCTAAATTATGAATCATATTCTAGAAAGAACTTTAGGAGAACTGAAACTCTCCAGTGTTAAAGCAATTGGAAGCACTTATTCTATTTACTTACAAATGTTTTGCTTAGAAACAAAACAAAAATTGTTGGGGGAACTTTATAGCTAGTCTCTGCTCAATTAAAGTTTTAAAGTTGTTGTCAAATATGCTTTCTAGAAGTAAGAATGCAGACAACACTAGCCTGTTACTTGTGACAATTCCGTATTTGTTTAATGGGTGCCTTGGCCAAGCAATGAGTTATGTCACTGAGTGCAAGTCAAGACTGTGTGCTTTTGTAACAAAAATTAATATGCAAAACTTACAGACAGGGTGTTTAAGATTTGAATGTATTCAATGGTGTCCTAAATGCAAACCTCTAGTTTCTTTCTATAAATCCCACAATGGTCGGCTCATTTGAAATCCAAACATGGATCCAATCAGTGGATTGCTTTTATTTCCCATTTGTTTTCCTTCTTAGTAGACTACCAAGCTTCTTGAGTCCCTTTCATAAACTTGTCAGGTGTTGAAGTTTTTTGCCACCTCACATAATCTAAAGCTTCAGTTTTCTCTCAGTTCACATTACCTTCATCTGAGCTTCCCCCAAAATAGCCTTGTAGTAAATATCTCACACATTGGTTTGTCACCCCAAAGCTTTTCCTTTCCCAGCACCATTTTCTTAGTGAAGAAAATGATATCAAAACTTAATAACAGCTCACCTTTCTCACCCAAAGGGTTTTGAATATCCATTATGAGATTTTGTGTATGGAGAAATTATTTTAAATGGCTAGAAGAAGAAAGGTTTGGGGAATTTTTTTTTTCAATCAATTTGCATATTAATTATCTTGAAATTTTTCTGTAAGCAAACAATTTCAAAGATTTCTCTCTATTTAGTGAACCTGCTGGACTAACCATCAATCTGAAGAGTGGGGAAATCTTCCAGTGTTTTGTGCTTTCTGCACCATCAGTGTGAGAGAAACACTTCTCCTGACTAAATACCTCAGAAAAACTGAAACAGCTACAAATTTTCTTAAATGGAGGGTGCCCTCACATGAAGGTCCACATTAGAAAGAACCTGATCCACAACCTGCCAGCTGGGCAGCTGCACAATCCTTGCAGAGACATTGTTTTCAGGTACTCACTCTTTTTTCCCTCTTCTTAAATTTTATGAAAGAATTCTATCTCAGTTTTATTTTCATGTTTCTCTTTTAAAATTCTTGTTATTTTATGTTTTAATATTTTGCTTGATTTAATGTTCCTTTAAATTGCTGTACAAGCAGCATAAAAGCCATGAATAGAATAAGGGAATGTCAGGCACAAACATAAAGAGGAAAGAATGACATCAGGTATTGACTGTAACTGCAAGAAATTAATGACTGCTTGTTGACAGAAAGACATAAATTGTGACTAAAGCCGCTGTGTAAAAGCTGAACAGAAAATAAGTTTTTATGCAGAAATCTTCTCAATTGCAGGCTAAACCATCAAATTGGTTTAACACAGTGCAGGTTACTTGCCAAAAATATGAATGAGATTTATGTATTCAGCTCTGCAGCACAGAGTGAAGTGTACACAACAAAGTTCTTTCACATATGGCGGCAAGAAGGGGCTGGAAATCGGGTCCCTTCATTGTGTACCCCCTCTGTAAATACTTCCCCTGCCCAAAGATAGATGATCTGAAACAAATATCAAAAAATCATCAAACAGTTTGGGTTGGATGGGACCTTTAAAGGTCACGTAATCCAACTCTACTCCGGTGCGCAGGGACATCAGGTATGTGTGAAGACAAGTAATCAAAATCAGGTCTTGCTCTTTTCCTGTCTCCATCAATTATTTTTCTTAATTTTCTTGTTGTTCAAGTCTCATGATTTCTGTAATCTACTGCCTATGACAGTTTGCTGCTGAACTGAGCAGTACTGTGCTGCTGAAGTGCCCTGTGGACATGGTCGTACCAGACACTCCATGGTCTTGGTCAGTGTCTGTGTGACTTCATTGCCTGCTATTCCCTGATTCCATGAAGTATCATCAGACCTCCTCATATAAATCCTGGGCTTGTAGAGAGAAGTGCAAAGCCACATCCAAGAACAGCAAACAGCTGACAGTACTGTGCCAATTTGCAATGAAGGTTTATGTTGACATATTCATTTCTTGATCCATAGTTACCATTTTCTCTGATGAAGGAAATGGATTTATTTATTTGTCATTAGTAGCCTTTGAAGTGTAGGGTCCATTGCTGATGGGTTGGATTCTTCTGCAGTCTGTAGGATGCTTTAGGGGGCAATCACTCATCTAAGTGTGGGGTGGGGGATGGCAGAGCTCAACTTCCATTGCAATCTTTTGAATCCTAAAGCCTATTAACATCCTGTTCAACTTCTGAGGTTATGATTCTTCTCAAAGACCTGCACATGAAGTCTGTTCTTGGTGCTGAAATCTAAACAGACCAACAGTTTTCATGTATGCTTATTAAACATAAAAATAATAGGAAATAAAAATAATAGGAAAGATAGAAGAGGGACACCCAGTGATTCAGTATCACATTCATGTCTGCAGTGACTTCTGTGAAGTGGTACCCATTCTCCTTCAAGGAAAAACCTACTACCCCTGCAGATGGGGCAGACATTTTGTTTCATCTATGTCTCTGAGTACTGCAGTGCTTCTAAGGTGAGAGTTGTTGCTCAGATGACAAAAGCAAAGGATAGTATTTAGGCAAATGTCATGATTTTCGAGAAGAAACAGATAAATATTTATTTTCAGGACATCAGTCCTCATGGTATACACTGTTTTCCCCAGAGTTTTTGCCTGGAACTTGCTCTAGTTAAATGTTTAAAGCAAACACGTATCTCTTGGTTAAAAATACATTACAAATTCATGATTTTTTGATTTCTGCAGAAGTTCCTTACTATGGTTATTAAATCATATTTTATGCCCTTTTCACTTTAATCTTTGAGCAAACCCAATTCGTGCACACCTGATTTGCTGTTACAGAAACTGAAGCAGAATTTTGGTGATTCAGATCAAATATCTAATTGTGCTTGGGATCCTGCATCTTGAACAGATGGTTTTCTTCTTATCCATTCATCGTTACAATGCATAGATTTATATTTCCTACTGAGAAGAGTTTTGTAATATACAGGCATATTTCCAGAAAGCAGAAAAATGTAGTTTATTTGTGTGCACACCAGATCCTTGCATATGCCAGTTCTGTGTGTGGGAATTGTTTAACTGGAATGCCTGGAGAGAAGCAAATTCCAGTTAATGTCTTTCCTGTGATGGGGCATTTAAAAGTTGCACTTAGTGAGGTAGTACTTCATGGCTAACTAACTCTCATCTAAGGACAAAAATAATGTCTCTTCCTCCCTGTTATTTTTGTGGCATTAGTACTTTCTTTGTACTTCCAAGGCCTCTATCTGCCCATTGGATTTAATTGACCAATCGGATAAGTTATCTGGGACAGAATAGGGAGAGGAATTTTCCTAAGAAATTTCTTTCCCCCTATGCTTAAGACATTTTTTTCCTTATCCTTAAGGGGTTTTTGTTTTTGGCTTTTTTGTTTGTTTGTTTGTTTGTTTTTTTGTTTTGGTTTTTTTTTTTTTTAATAATTCAGGTTGCTTGTTTCTTTCCTGTTTTAATTTTCTGCTCTACAAATATACAACCCCTAAAATTTGACGAAATGTCAACAGAGGCTCAAGGGACCACCGTGTTATATCACCAGTTTTCCCTGTAAAGGATTGGTTTGTTGCTTTTATTTTTCTCTGTTTTTGGAAAGGTGTTTACTGCAAGCCCCAGCATTTTCAAGCTAGAAGGGCAGAGTACCTCTGGCACTGCTTGTCACTTTAAAATGGAAAGTCAGTTTCTGGAGACAGGAGTTTGACTGCTCTCAGAAGAGGAGCAGGACTTGATCTTAATTCAGTTAAGGACTTTTTCAACAGTGGTCACATTCCTCAGCATCTATTTAAAGCTATGCAGCTGCCTTAAGCCAAACACTCACACAACCTAATTTTACAGAGCTTTTGATCTCTCACTCTGTCACTCTGGGCAGCCTTGTCATTGTTATAATGAGTTAAAACTGAAATGGTCAGGAAGTTGGCCTGATACTTTAAAGGCACTATCGTGGTTACATTGCTTACACGGTACCAGCACATTTCAGAGAAGGATGATGCTCCCCACCTTCTCCCCTCTCACAGAAAGCTCAGTTTTGAATTCTCTCTCTCACAAACCGGGGGGGCGGGGGGATGTAATCAGTTATGAATCTTCCCAGACCTGTGGCAGTGGCCATCAAAGGGACCCCACTACCTCACTTTTCCAACCATCAAGCAAAGAAAACAAAGTGAGAAGATCCTATGCCAGCAGCCCAGAACCCCTGGAGTGAGTTACAAAGTGTGTTTGCACCCTTTTGCACCCTTTATGTGGGAGGCAGGAAACATTCAGTTAATTAAGGTTTAATTTGTCATTTATTACAGCACATATGTTCTTCAAGGGAAGAAAAAACTGAACTAAGGTTGTGCTGTGAATATTTTTTCCTTGATTTGACCTGAAGTAAGGCTGTAACAGCAACCACACTTTTTAATGCTCTCAGTTACTTCTACGTATAGAACAGACACTTCATTACCACACAACACTTGGCAATAGAGAACATATTTTTCTATCAATGTAATAGAGGTATATTGGGAAAGACAACAGAACTTGAATATAAGGTCTGATAAAATATACTGCTTAGATCCTACTAAACGCTTACAGTCTCAGAAAATGTAATGGAAACATGATTTAACTGTGACATTTACTTCTTAAACAATGAAGAATAATAACTTTTTTTTAAAAAAGGAAAATCCTTTTCAAATAAATTATAGACCCTCCATATAGAGAATTTGATAATATAACTGCAATTCTCTTTGCAAAATTGACCAGAGCAGTTCAAGAGACAATTGCACATTGGTAAATTCACTGTAGTATGTAACTTTCAATCGTGATGTGCATCCTTTTGAAAACAGCTACCACAGGGTTGCTGGTTTTCTAAGACATCAAGAATAGGCATCAGTAAGACAGAGTCAGTGCCCTGAATCTCTGCAGAGAGGTGAATCGAAACATTAGGCAGTGGATGGTTGTTCTTCTAGTAACCCTGGTCTAAGATGCAGGTCTGTGAAGAAAACTCAGATTTATTAATCTCCTTATAATCACCTTTACAGGCAGAAGATGTACATTTGGCCCGGACTCCCTTATTCTTCCCCATCCAAGTAAGTGCACAGTTTGTTTCACAAAATAAACAGGAGAAAGAAGTCACTCTTCACTGAGTGAATGCCCACAAAGTTATTTCACAGAACCTTCACTGCCACAGTGGCTTTATTGGGGTCTGTCATTCAGTTCTATATAAAGATAAGAAATTACATTGTAGACACCATGAGACCTTTCCTACCACTTTTTGCATCTTTTTAGGGCTGGTTGAGACATTTAAGTAGCTGCTCTCTGGTTGGTTCATGTTCTCTAGACTTGTCTCTGCACAAGTCTTGAATAGCAGAATTGTATCAGTTCTGCTGCATGTGGTGTTTTCCCATGGTTTAAGGGCCTAAAATGTAGTAATTTTAGTAACATTCTTTTTATTTGACTGGACTTAGAAGCTGGAGGTGGAGAGAGCCTGCCCACTCATATTCAGTGCAGAGCTTCTCTATGGGGTATTTATCAGGGCATCATCCAGAGAAGCTGCAAATGACTGCAGTGATAGGGCTGAAAGTGTTTCTTTTGAGGAGGCTGCATCAGGAGCACAGCACATCAGGTGCACTCCCTGCCCACATTTACCCTGTCAGCTTTCATACATCTGCTGCATTGAGGAGCAGTCACTCACAGCTGAAGTGATAAGCAACAGCAGTTTCCACGGGGAGAATGTGAGCTGAACAAAGTCACCTTTCCTGCCTTTGGTAAAGACTTTGTGTCAGGTTCTTGAGGAAACTTTGACTTGCAGCAGCCTCCTGGATCTGACAACTAGGCTCTGCAACCTGGACACCTAACATTCATCTGAATAGATCTTCCCTTTGGGACCATCTCCTCTAATAAAAACAGTACATTCAGACTCAACCTTATATGACTGCAAATTGCCTGTTTTTCTTTCAGATACCTTTGACAACAATTTTAGGAAATGATGCCATTATTGCAGAAGTTGCTTGATGTGCACAGAACTGATGAAGAGTAATATGGGGGAGGACTAGCTTTTGAAAGGCTGCATGTGTATTACACTTTCTTTTTTCTATAAAAATGAAGGCTTTTCAAATCTAATCCTGTCATACATATTTTCTGAAACCTCAGCCAAACTCTAGAGCATAAAAAAGTGGCCTGATCTACATGCATTCACAGCCTTGCACTGGTGATGTTTCTCCTGATCAGGAACTCAGGCTGTTAGCTGAAGTTAATAGTAGAAAGAGGAAGCCTGAATCTTAATCATTAGATGTTTATTGGTCTTTTTGAAAAATATTCACCCCACTTGCTTGACAACCACTTGCAAAATACTGTTTCTACAGGTGGTATTTGATCCCAATTTCAGTTTAATTGCTTCCCACAAAAGGAACTTCCCTCATTCACAGTCTGAACCTAGTTAATATACACTTGTACTTCCAGTTTTCTTAAAAAAAATTTCACAGTTAGGCAGGGTTTTTTTTCTGCCATCAGAAATAGCAGCTTGTGTGTACAAGCATTCAGCTGGAATTATGGCACAGTTGCCATGTATTTCAGTTGAATTTCAGTACACTTGGGACTTAGTTTTCAGTGCTACTTTGAGGCTTGATTTAGTTGTTTAGATATAGCATTGAACTAGAATTGCACAGTTGAATGAAATTTAATTTGATCAATTTAATTTTCACAGGTGTTTTTGGACACCTTGTGACTTAACACATACTGAAACTGATAGCTTTCATATGAAAATCAGTAGAAATAATATTTTAAAATAAGTCTATTTTCAATATAATACTCTGTCTAGTAGAAAAAAAAAGGCTATTTTAAATTTTCTTCAAAATTTCAGGTTTAGACAGCCTAAGTATGAGAAGAGTTCAAAACTCTGGAGCACTTTTACCCCTGATTGGTCTCTCCTTTCTGAGTGAAAGTAAAGAAAACTACTTCCTGAGGGTCTCTGCATATTAGTATCATTCTTTCTTGCCTCATAGCTTGGTCTTACTTGTATAGTTTTCAAAACCTGATTTAATGGAGGCTCTGATTTCACATCAGGATTAAAAACTGGTGGCCAAGTTGTGATTTAGGTTTAAATTTTAGATTAGGATTCTATCTCAGGCTGAAAATGAGAAGGAAAAATATACCAATTAATGTTTAATAAATAAATTGGGAAAAGGTAGAGAGTGAAGCTGTTTCTTTTTCTGGAAAGCACCTTGTGTCTCTAGCTGGGTTATATTTGTAGTTAACTGTCTGAGCCCTTGTACTGTACCTGAGGAGAGCTGTACTCTCTGTGAGAGTAGATAAATGAGGTTCACAGCAAATGGGTTCCTTTCTTGCTGTATGAAAAGAATGTACTTGGCAGTACATGGGCCTATTTGGAGAAATTATTAAAATACACACCTCAAAGAGAAGGAAATTTATCAAACATCAAAGTAAATGGCCAGCTTTATGTGTTCGGTAAGGTCTGATCCAAAATCCACCGAGGGAGGTGAAGTACATTTCTGTGTGATTTGAAGGGCTTTGGTCCGTGAAATGTCAATGGTTTGACAACTCAGATCAAAGTTGCATGGACATTTGCATGCCTGACAGTGCAGCTGAGTGCTTAGTGGGGTTTTTTGCCTGGCTTGAGCAGCTTTGGTGTCTGCTTGTTACAGGCACTGGTAACATCAGTTCCCTATATCATCAGCTTTGCATGGGTGTTCCCTTTATCCAGGAATGAGGGTGTTTTCTATCACATAATTTCACTCTTGGCCTGTCTCAGAAAGACTACAAATGTCGTGTGGATGCATTAGGGTAAACACCCGCACTAACAAAGGCATTTCCAATTTAAGTAACTGGATTGTCCAAGAATTGAATGGAAGCCTTAATTAATTATTTAAACTGAGAATGAGTTTCATTACCTGTGATCAGATTTTGCGCCAAGCCACGGTGTAGCTCTTGCCATTTATTCTCTGGCTTATGTCTTTTTGGATGGCTGTCTGTGGCTAAGCCATGGTCCTTGTATAAATGAACAGATCTCGTTCCCAGACAGAAATATTAATTGAGAGTGACATAGCTGCTTTTTGGTGTCTGCCTGTGTGCAGCCAGTGACGGGAGCTGGACCTGGAGCCGCCACTGAGCCCCCACACTAATGCAGGTGTGGGAAGAGAAGGGAAGGGCTTTGTCCTGGATCTTATTGCTGAACGCTGCCTTTTCTTTAATATCTGCCTCTATTTTTGTTCCTCTCTCCTCTCTTTAAGTGATGGTGTGTTTGATCAAAAGGAATGTGCTGCCAAAATTAGAATATATATATATATATATATGCATATAAATGTCTCTTTCTTCTGCCTGCATATATTAAAGAAAAGCACTTACACAAATCACGTGAGAGCAGAAATAATTAGGTGTGTGATTGCACATCAGGCTTCCCTAAATACATTCTCATCAGACATTCAGGAAACATTGCAATTTTATTACCAAGGGAAGGCTTTGCTTTTATTATTTTTGTAGGGGTAATTGTTTTGGGTTCTATAAAATACAATCTTCTAACTAAAGAGAATGTTTGTTTTGAAACCTTTGGCATGAAAGAAATTAACATTTCAGTTTCACAGCTTTTGCAATTGTAGTGGGTATCTCTATTAGCTGGTGTGAATCAGGGAGTTTCTGTTATGTTTATTTGTTTACTAGCACCCATCTCAGGTTCGCAGCCCTCATGGTTAATACACTAGTATGAGATCCTGGGAAAGCATTCCAAAAATATTTGCACACTTCAGCGATGTCCCACAAAATGGTTTGTCCTGCCTGGTGATGTTGAAGATATCAGCCCATATTTTACTTACTGCCCAGAATAGTAAGGGAAGATGACCAAAAATTCCTTCTGCCCCTTTTGGCTTCCTCACCAATTCCCTTTTTGAGTTCCCTCTTTTTCTTTTCTTATTTTTTTCTCTGGTCTCTTGTTTTCACTCAAATTCTCTGTTCTTATACACATATAAGTCTCAAAACCCTTTAATTCTCTGTTTTCTTGTTTCACGCATTTGTTTTCTCTCCACATGTAATTTTTTTTTTTATTTTTTTTTTGAGTCTATAATTTTTGTTGTGTTTTGTTTTGTTTTGTACTTTTAATGTTAATTCTGCCAGGTTCCCTGTCCTTTCCCAGCAACCCTGGGAGATGTGACAGAACTACCTCTATTTCCTTCTTTTTCTCCTCTGCAAAAGAGGAATTGAACTCTTAGGATGGGTTGCACAGAAGTACGACAGCCTCAAGGGAGCAAACACACAGGGGAATTTGTACCCTTGCTTTCCTGCAGCACCATCTACTCCTACATTGCTGTAGCATGGAAGCATACGTGAGATCTAGAGACAGGGATGCTTTGGGGTGCCTTCAGCCCATCCCTTCTTAAGGCAGGATGGTGTCAGCTCAGCTTGATAGCATGCATTTGCAGCAGGTGTAAGTTCTTCTTTAGTCAGGTCCTAGGCAGGAATAGACACTTCCAGTTAAGTTATAACAAGTACGAAGTACAAGTCAAATTGTAATGGTAGAGATATCCATTAATTTAATGGGCACTCCAGGGGTACAGGAGGGTCCCTCATGGGATCTTGGGTCATCAGACATCCCAAAGCTCTGCTGCTGGGGAGACTTTTATGATCAAAATTATGATCAAAGGGCCCAAATCTCCACAACAGCACAGATTAATTAATCTGTCTGAAATCCCATCTAGTTTATAAATTCTGTAGACAAGTAAGGTTCCATTTGTAATGTAGTTGGACATGTGTGGAGTACTGTAACCTTTGAAGGACCCCAAAGTCTCTGAGGCAGCTCTCCAGAACAGCTGCCATAGAACTTGTATGCATCCCTGTGTATGTATGTACACCCACATTTGTATATATTCTCACACTTGCACAGAATAGTTTTATATTGCACTGTATAGCTTATGTTACATCATGTGGTTTGTTACCCCTTCTTCCTTATCACATGGCCTTTCCCTCACCTGTCCCGGTACCACCTGGTGGTCTCTCCCCTGGGTTACCCCTCCCCTCGCCACTCCTCACTGGTATCCCATTGGTCCCATTGGCTGTGGACCTCTCCCTCTGTCCCCATCCCGGGGGGTATAAAAGCTCCCTGCTGCCAGGAAACACTCTCTTTTTCTCCCATGGGTTTGTCTGCCTGATGTGTGTCTCGGAATAAAGGACAACGTTTCCCACGTGGAGGAGAGTGCTTCTCTAATCTTTTACCTTCGCCTATGAAGCATCGTGTGGGCAAGGGTCTATAGCTAGCCGGAGTGGACCCCAACAGCCCAGGAAAAAAGAAAGCAGGAATTGCTCATTCTGGTTTGTACATTTATGTGCCTGGTTTCTTAGAGATGTCTGTAGCTATTTCAGAATAATTTCCTTTTAACTTTTAGGGAGTATTTACTTGCTCTTTAGTGAACCAAATTCCAAGCCTTATTGTATGTCTTTCTTATGCCTGTAACCACAAAGGCGTTTTCTGTCTCTCCTCTAATACAACTATGATAAAGACACAGCAGTGGATCAGTATCCAAGTTCTTCTGAAATTAATATTTTTTTTCCTTTATTCTGCTCTGAAACTGAGCTTGCATTGAATAATGTTAGATAAAATCTCTTGAGGTAGATCATGTAATGTAGGACAGGTATCATCCAAGGAGGACTCAATGAGCTGAAAAAACATAGCAGCACAAGAATCTCATTTAGTTTGACATAGCTCTGAATATTGGACATTTTATAAGGAAATACAGAAATTAGGTCCATCTTACTCACTATGATTCTCTAGGAAGTACAGACTTTCTTACATGTGTAATCTCTGTGAACAAAGAGGTGAGGAGGCTGGTGAGGAGAAGCAAGAGCTCATGAAAAGATTGTCCAACCGTTACAGAGCAAACTTATTGCAAAAATTGAATTCCCAAAATTTTTGCATTGGGTGTTAAAATACTGAGCTGCATCACACATGCCTTGCAATAGATGCTCAAGCTTTTAATACATGAGAAAAGTTTTCTTCCGTCTATGCTTATTGCTTACACACTTTGTTTCTTCAATGTCTCTGGGCAGAAGAACAGCAGAGGGAAGATACTCTGAGATGCCCTGGACATGCAAGGTCTAACTGAAGGCCAGGTCCCACTTCCCTTTTGGAAATGAGAGCACAGAAAGCAATGAAAACCACGCCAAAGGACTCTCTACTTAGGTTTTTCTTAAAATTCTGTCTTTTTTCATACTGTGCTTGGGATAACCTGAAACCTCTGAAATTACTCTGTGTACCCTGTTCTCCTCACAACCAAGTAGTTCTTGCTGTGCCTCTTTCTGATCACAGTTTATATTTATGTACTTTGACTTAGCTCTTGCATTCACTGAGGGTTTTTAAGACAGCTGTCATTTTTCTCTTTGATTTCTCTTAACTTTATGAAGTAAATAAGAAAGAAGATATGAAGTAAGAATTAAGAAGATATAGACTAATTTTCTCCTTCCTTCTTTTTCTCTGGTAGACTCAAATAGGAACCAGAGGCTGAGAGAGGAATCCAAATCATTTGTTATCCTGATACTGCTACTCTGCAGTACCACAAAATTTCCTCTTCATCCTTTATTTGGATGTGCTCGCCTGGGTTATGAATGGAAGCAGGGGCCACACCCATGCATGTCCTACAGTGTCTTCCAAGGTCTCAGGCAAGAACTAGGAAGAATTTGTTGAATCTCCCCTCTACATATCCACACTTCATTGGCATCAGTCTCAGGAAGGAAGGATAGGAGAGGGTAGGCCTGAGCAATAATGTGGGAGCAGTAAGGAGTCCATCTTCCCGCAAGCTGGGGCCCAGCAGAGCAGGCAGAAATCATACACTGCATTGCCTCTGAGGCTTTCACATCTCCTTCTGTTTCCTTTCCCTTTTTTGCATCAAATTTTAATAATATCCAGGTTCTAAGTCAGATCCGAAGTCATGCCTGGTTTGTGGTTTTCTTCTTTTCTAACCTAAATATTTTGTAATATTAGGAATAAAACCCACACTTTTTGCATCATGCTTAAGCTTCATTAAGAAAAATATCACCTTGTATTATTTCTTTTGCTCTGTGTACTGCAAGCCCTGTGCTACAATCTTAACTCACTTCAGAGGTCTGGGATTGTTCCTTTTAAGTACCTGATTCCATCTTTAGCAAAAGTAGTAGCTTTCAGACACAAAACTCACCACAGAAACTAAGTGCTTTGTGGCTGGGAAGAATTCTTCCCACAGTTTGCAAGGTTATTGACAGATTCAGGTTATTGGGGTTATTGACAGATTAATTCCTTTGGCACCTCCATGCTATAATGTGACAACTGTTAGCAAATACTGACTTTGTGGTCATGGCTTTAATTTTGGTACAAAACAAGGGTTTGCCCAAAAGAGTCTCACCTCTGCCATGTACTTTTAATTCAGTTACAAAATTTTAACCATTCAGTTCCATGGCTGAGATAAGCAATTTTGAAAGGACTAGAATGATCCTGAACAGCTTAAGGAGCTGACCTTGTCCTAGATATGGACTCCTCTACTGTATGCTAGAGTCTTGCATGATTAGCATAAGACTGGTTTCACAACATTACCCCTGGTTGACAAATCCTCTCTGAGGGTTACCTGTACCCAGCTTCTCACAATTCCTCTCTCCTTAAAGGTTAAAAAAATGCCAAATAACTTTCTCTTCTTCCAAATTTGTTTTTAAATAACAATTGGAAAGCAAACTAAGATCTGTAGCATGTAACAAGGCATGAAGACAAATGACTCAGCTGGTGCAGATGTGAGATTGGCAGGGGAGTCACTGCAGCAGGTCCCAGCCAGGGCAGCCTGACCTCCCTTAAATTGCTCCTATTGCCATTGTAACAGATGATCACAGCCTAACAACACCGTCTCCAAAGAGGGACACCCTGCTGCATGGCAAGTGCACATACCCTCTTTCAATAATGGAAAACATTGGCATCTCTTATTGTGTATGGAAAGGGTCAAAATATAGAATGAAGATTCATATTCACATTCCTCTTGTGCCATGCCTTTATTGCACTGGGCATCTGCTGCCCCTCTGGATTCAGTGCTGCCTGGGAGTGTTCTACACAGCGTGTGTCAATGCTAGAGGTTGCAAACCCACCAGGATGAGATCCTCTCGGGCAGGTGGCAGTGTACTGCTGCCTCCAGGGGTACTTGGAAGATAATGCTGTACTTTTCATCAAATTAAGAGAATTGGGAAAGCACTACCAAGGCAGTCTCCTTATTCTGATGAACACTGTGCTAAAACAGATGCCCACTAAATAAGAAGTTTATTTGTTTGCTGGTTTGTTTGTTTGTTGCGTGAATAGATTACACTGGTCTCAAGGGGCACTCATTGTCCCCAGTAGAACCAGTCCACTTGGCTGGGAGAAATTTCTACTATTCCTAATTTTGAGTTTTCTGAACAGGAGATGCCCAGCTGTAATTCATAATTATCTCTTTGAAGTTTTGATAACATACCAAAATCTTTTGAGTAACAAAATGAGGTGTGTTTTTTTTTTTTTTTTTTTTTTTAAATAGCAGCAGTTAAAGATATAGAGTAGGGAGTGAATGCACCATTATTAAATCAAGATTTAATCATTGACTGCCTTTATAAAATATATATTTTTCCAACACCCAATATTATGATGATAGATGCAGCAGCCACAGAGAGGATTTCTGTAACTGAGGTTATGCAGAAGGTCAAATGAGATGGCCATAATGATCCCTTCTGGTCTTAACCTATCAATCAAAGGCACTAAATTTTACTCACTGAGCTGGACATGTGATTATGCAAAACAGAAGTACAAGGATTTTCCTGCTTGTAAAGGGAGAACCTGGAAAGAATAATAACCCTGGGATAAAAATATTATACTGACCTTCTTTCAGATCATCTACAAAGTTACAGTGGGTCCTTTTAAGGTTGGCGCAAGTATCCTGGTTATTTCAGATGAGATGAATTCTTAGGATGGAGTGGATCATGAATATATAATTTATTCTATGACCTGAAATAACTTTTTCTTGGTATTTGGAAACCCCTCTGCATTTAGCTGCATGATGGACAATGAAAGATTTCTGCAGAGTTGTTGAAGTATTTTAATGAAATTCATTCTTATATTTTGTTGTGGTATTAGTCTATGCTTTTTATAACAGTGTATTGCAAAAGGGACCTTCTGTGATGCTTTTGTCTCATCAATACCCTCAAAACCCCTTTTTCTTGCCCTGCACTGTAAAATAGCACCTGTTCTCTGTTGGATGTCTGGGTCCAGAAATTTGGATTAAGTGTTCCCCATGCTAAGATGTAAGAAACTGAAAGAAAGCACACTCAGTTTGTCTGTTGGCTGGAGCTGCTTTTAAAAGCAGAGGGGTGTGTGGGTGGAGGATGTGAGAAGGAGATTTTGTACTGGCATATACATGTGTAAACAGATATTCAATGATTTGTAAAGAGCAGAGCTGTACAACACCCAAGAAATATACAATCTTTCCCCAAACCTCCAATGTCTGAAAGCTGGTGGGTTCAGCTCCTGACATTTGTTTTTGTCAGTAGGGCCACAGACTAAAGGTTTTTTAGACTGTCTTTCAATCAGTGTAATTGATTGGCAGTCATTGATGAAATGGTCATGTGGATCACTGCTGACAGCTTCAGTTTGGAAGGGAGTGGGCAGGAAACAGGAATCACCAATGTCTACAAGCACATGCTAAATTGTATGGTCAATCAGATGGCCAAAGGCTTCAGTGTTTTTTCCGCTAGACTTGGAAAGGAGAGTGGTGTTTGCAGCAGGTGAAATTGTCCTGGAAGTCTCAAAAACATCTCAATTTTATTTTTGTCCTGCTCTGCTATCCTACTTCAGTTTTCTTAGGTTTTGATGTTATATCTGGCACTGTACGTCAAAGGAGAGGGTTTCCATTGCAAAATTTCTGTGTCAAGTTAGGTCTTTTCAGTGATTGACACTGTTCAAGGAAACTTGTATGAATGTGATTTTAAGGATTTAATGAGTTTTATGAGTCTCTTTTCATAGAGAAATTATGCATTCTGTTGGGGCTCAGGATTTCCTGCATCACTGAAAGCTACAGCTGCTCAGCAAGATTCAAGGAGCAAAAGTTAGACATCTGTAATCCTGGTCTCATGTATTTTCTAGATCTAAGTTAAGAATGGAAAACTGAACCTTGACAGTTCTTTCCATGAGTGAGCACTGTGAGCCTGTGAGATGATCACAACCCAGGCAGAATGAGACTTCTCTTGTGGCTCTTTGGGTCTGATGGGATTTCTCTGGAGGTGGAAATAACAGCAGATGTAACTCAAACACCCTTGTTGGCTGATTAGGAGCTAGGGCAGGATTGGAGAGAGGAGAGGCCTGAGCAAAAGAGATGAGTGGAAGCGGTAACTGCTAGGAGGATCAAGAAAGAAAACTCTTGATTCACTGAGAAGCTCCTTACTTGGGAGCAAAGCAATATATAAATACCAGAGATGGTTAGTGAAGAGGAGAAGCTGAGGGGCAAATGCCAGGGAATTCTGATTAAATTCTAAAGGGCATCACAGAAAGCACCCTGGCCTCACACACTGGAGACCCATAACACCACAGTCTCATGTAAACATTTATTTTTTGGTGATTTTACTTTTTTCCAGGGTTGTATCAGCTTTTATTTTTCATTGGGAGTTTTCACTGTCAAAACTGAAGCTGGTGAAAGATTTTTGGAAGATTTTTGGAGTGCATTGACAGAGTACACTGATTTCTGTCACTGCAAGCAATATTTTGCTTTCAAATCAGACTCTGAAACACTAGTCTCAGAGTCTATTATTAATTCTTGATGTCATTAAGAGATGTCTTCTTGTCTGTGATGCACTGACATTTATTTTATAAGGCACTGACATGATTAAAGCTTTCATTCGATTTTCCAGCAATATGCTGGCACAGGGTTCCCAGGAGTTATGTGTAAAGTTAACTTTCTAAGTTTGTGTTTCAGTCATCTATAAATGAAGTAATTTCTTAATATTTTAACACCCAGTTTGGCACCTTTCAGCTTCTCAAGTCTTCCTTTGGCCTGGCCACTTGCTTCAGTAGGATTACTGACTGTGGTAACTCTTGGCCTTCCTCCCAAGAAGGGCCCTTCAGCACTGTTCCACATAGAGCCAAGGAGAGCTGAATAGGCTGAAAAATAGGCAACTGCTCTCTGTGCAGTCCCTCCTCATCTGTTTAACCGCAGCCTGGATCCTGTGTGTGCTGAGCCTTCAGCTTTCACCTTGGGGATAGAGAGTCACCGGGAATGCAGCAGGCACAGGTCAAAGGAGTGAGACTGGTAGCAGTAAGGGATCTAAAGTTTGCAGCAGAATCAGCCCCTCTGAGAAAACCCCATGCATTCCTCTATGCAGTATTCACAAAAACATCTTCAAACTTTTCAGTTCAGTCTGGTCTGACTTTCTAGGGGCCAAATTTGATACCTGCATATTATTTGTGTGACCTGGTTCTTCTACCTGTGCTGGATAGCCTCTTGAAGTACATCTGATGTTTCCACCAGGAGTAAGGAGTAAATGAGGAGAGTAACTAGGCTAGATGAGACTATAAGAATATATTTCTTACCCTTCAGAATGAAATACTACAGCTCTTTCTGAACTCTTGGCCTTTTTTCACACTGGGATGTTTACAAAGTGTCAGAAGATTTTACTGTTTAGATCTTGAGTTCCTTAAAAGAGGTGTACTTTACATCAAATACAAAGGTCCTCAGAATCAGACCTTACATGTTTAGTCTGGATGTGCAGAAGCAGACTGTTTCACTCCTCATGCCTCAGTGCATTAACTAATCTTTAAAGAACAGGGATTAAGGAGAAGCTTTGCCCCTGAGCAGGTTAGCCCTGGCTGTCTAGCACTGGCTGCAAAAACTCATTCAGATTCCTCAGAGGTGTGTAGTGCTGATCACTGTCCAGGGACAGAACACTGGACTAAATGGACCACAGGTGTGACCCAGGGCCACAGTTTTCAGGTAAATTTCCACTGCAAAAATGATACCACTTTCCTGGTTTGTGAGTTTTTTTGGTGTTTGTTTGTTTGTTTGTTTTGTTTGTTTGTTTGTTCACTATTCATTCCATGTGTATTATTAGTTATTCTTTCTGTTGATGTATTGATACTGGTGTGTAGTAAGTTGAACAAAATGGATTTTTTCCTCCTCTTTTATAGTCAGTGCTCATCTTTTTCCTGGCTCTGTCTAGGAGCCTCTTCAACCAAGAGATGCAGAAGAAAATCTGTGTCAGGAGGGCTGGAGAGAGGAACCCACTGATTAATGGGAAAAGCTAATCAATCTGCATGAGTTCTTTTACCTCAGTTCAAGTTTTATTTAGACATTGCAATAACGTTCAGTACGGAGGGAGAACAACTACTACTTTCTTGCCATCAGTATTAGAAATAATACTATTTAACATGGGCAACCCCTGTACATGTTCTTCTCTTTGGTATTTAAGTTTCTAAAACATAGCAAGGGAAAATTGTTTCCAGTATTAAATAGAATGAATGAAGATGACAGTGCTCTTAGAATAATAGAATGTTTTAGGTCAGAAAATACTTTTGAGATCACCAAACCCAACTGTTAACACAGCACTGCCAAATCCACCACTAAACTGTGTCCCTAAGCACCACATATGGTTTTATCTATCTTTTCTTACATCGATACAGATATATATGACTTCCACTATAACATTTCAAGCATCAGCACCACCTGAGAGCTCAACTGCAGCTTATGAATTTTGCAGTAAAATTTCTCTCCTCTTCTGTCTTCCCTCCTCTTCCTCCGCCCCCAGAGGACTGACAGGCTTTCTACTGACAAATGTTGAGTGTAGCTCCTGAGGATTTAGCATGTCAGGCTGTGTCTACACAGCTTAGGTTTCTATTATTATGCAATGGCTTAGAGGGCAGTGCTTTGCCACATAATTACAGCGCCAATCTCTGTTAGGACCAGGAGTTTGGATGCCTCTTTCTGTACCAGCTATTTGCCTCCTGCTCACTTAGGAGTCCTCGCTGACACTCTTACTTGTTTATTACCTTCTTTTTGTACCCTTGTTTCATCTGGTTTCTGGTTTTCTTCCCTTTCCTATGGTACATATTTGTTTATTTCAGAGGTGAGGGGTCTGACTGAGTCGTGGCTGCACGGATTCCTATGCAGTACAAAGCACTTGCTGCATGTTGCATCATCAGAAGAGGTAAGAAGAAATTCCTGAAGCTGCCTGCTAGTTCTCTCGGGTTTTTCACTCTATTTTTTTTCCCTGGTGTGTGCACATTGCTCGTCTTACAAGCCGTGCAGGCTCTGCCATCTAGAGCACTTTGTGAGATCACTCCACTTTGCTGTTTTTCCTTCTTCCATCTCTGCGTGTGACTGTGTGTGTCTGTCCCTCCCTGCCTCTCTTCCCCCCGCGGTACGACTCGGCCCCCCACCCCAACACACACGCACACACACAGGAGCTGGGCTTGCTTGCATGAACTCGAAGACTTGCAACACTGAAATGCATGTGTTACCTTGGGATGCACTAGGATCAGAATGCTCAAAAAGCCTGCAGGCTGCTTAGTCCTCCAAGACTGGGTTTTTTAAATCACACTGAAAAAGAACAAGTTATTCACTCTTTTTTTTATTCTCTTTCTTTTTCTGTTTTTCCTCTTTCCTTTTTTTGTGCTTTGGATATTACTGAACAAGGAGTCTCAGGGATTGACACGCTCAGACTTCACTGAATCAGGCTGCATCTGACAAACAATCTCGTCTACATTTTGGTTTGCTAGAGATCAACTGGGATTTTTCTGATTCTATCTTCTTTTGAATAAAAGGATGCATGGAATAGAAAGAAGGTCTAAGTGCCTGTCTGAGACTATTTTACCAAACCTGGGATAAATGTTACTTCTCAAAGGTAAGTGCAAGGTTTTTTTCCTATGTATGTATAAACTGTGTAGTTTTAACATAAACTATATATAGATATGTACCCAAAACATTTTATAGACAGCCATCTCTGATGGCAAAAAATGCCTCAGTCGTGCATCTTATAGCATTGGTGAAATGCATAACTTTATCTCCCTTTTCATGTTAGCTTAGATAAAATTGTTCATGTAGAGTAATGGATCTCAGTGTGGTTTCTGCCTCTCATGGTATGAAAGGGCACTTCAAAACCAATATTTTTTTAAGAGTCAATAGGAATTTTTATTTAAGAGTTTTTAAACAGTGGAAGAATATTTAAAAGAAAGGATAATAATCTGGTTTCTAATAAAGGAAGAACTGAGGAATAGAGTAAAGCCGTGAAAGCAATTTCAGTTTTCTGAGGAATTAGTAAACCCTACAAAGATAAAGAAGAACTTTGCTGGACAGATCAACTCTGCTGTGTATAAAACCAGAGAGTAAAAGTGAGGACCTTGGCAAATGTCATTTGAAGAAGCAGAAGGCATAGGAGCAGCTAGAGAAGGGAAGGCAGTGAGGGGTGTGGAGGGGCAGTGGGCACCCACTTCAGTGTCTGCTGTCACAGAGGCTGTTGTTCTTGCTAAGGTGATGCTGCTGGTGACGGATGTCCAGAACTGGCAAGGTGGACATGTGGGGAACGGGGTACACAAACAGGTATATGCTCTGTCATGTCTGTCTGACGTCAGCAGACATATATGCTCTCAGCAAGATTAAATGTACAGAGAATTGGGGTGGGGGAAGCATCTAAGTGGCAGCACAGTACAAGATATAGCAAAATGGAAACTGAATCTCTCTGATTTGCAAGGATGTATGTGCACGTTTGGGATGCAAAACAAGTGCAGGACTGAATAAAAGAAAGGAACTAATGGGGTAAAAGAAATTGGCAGTGAACTCAACAAGTCCCAGTATGGTAGATTAGTCACTGGAAATGTAAAATGGTCAGTTGCAGTAGTGTATGTAAGAAAGGGTTCTTAAACTGGGCAACTCCTACCTACACAGAAGAGACAAATAATATTGATTTAAAGCAAAAATAATTTTCGCTTTTCGGACTGCCTGATCTAGTATTTTTGGGTTAGTGCCATGGAGACATTAAGAAAAATAAGGTTTATTTTATCTATTCCATCTTTGGGATTACTATGACAGAAAAACTCTTTTGATGAGAAGAGGGAGGGAAACAGTAAGCATCATATCAGTCTATAAAGTCACAGTTAATTAAATTGACATCTCTTAACTTTATAATACAATGGGTAAGTCCAGCATGGGTAAGTCCAGCAGATGCAGCATAATTTTTGTGGGGATTTTCTGTTCCTCCAGAAAGAGGAAACACTGCCATGTAGGGGATCAATTTAATATTGGACCTTGATGTGTACAGAGACTGAACTAGAGCAAATTTAGGCTTGTGATGAGAAAGAAGAGAGACAAATAATTACTTCCACTCCTGCTGTGTTTCAGGCTGGTTGCAGTCCCCTTGTTTACAGCTTGCTCTGTGTCAGTGGTGAGTTTGCATTGCCCAGAGATCACCACTTGAGCACAACAGAGCGCTTCTCGTGTGCGCTCTGCTCAGAGCTGCCGCGTCGCAGCACCGCGAAGAAGAGCTCCAGATTTCCCTGAAACTGCTTCTAATTCTTGGGGAGAGAAGGGGGTGCAAAAAAAAAACAATGCCAGGAGACAGGTAGAAAAAAATTCATGTTGAATTTTTTTAACCCATGAAACCCAGCAAAGACCTGCATCACCTCTTGGATCAGAGACAGTGTCTGATCTGCTCTCCCTAGCTCAGCTCTGGTTTCTTTAGGGTAACACTGGACCAGGTGTGCTCCAGTACACATCTGGTTGTGTAGGGCACTGGCACAAAGGCAAACTGGCCCCCCTTAGTGCACCACAAAGAGTGAGAAATGTGACCCAGGCTCAGAGCCCCTGTTTGCTGCTCTCCTCTGCCCCATGCTGCACTTCACAGCTTTGGTGCTTCTTATTTAAATTTACAATTGGACCATTACTGACCATTTTTCCTAACGGAAAGTACAAATGGCATGTGTAGCCTTGGCCCGTGGCCTCCACTTTGCCTTCTGCTCAGGTGGAGCCGAGCTGACAGCCCCCAGCAATCCTAGTCAGAGTGTTTCTGCTCCCCCTCTTTGCTGAGGAATCTGACCACTGACTCAAGTCTGCAGTGTGATGATTACAGACTCATCTGATCCACCCTCTCCCCCCAGTTTTTTTTTTTTTTTGGTTTTTGGGGTTTTTTTCGGGTTTTTAAAAGCAAAATGGGAGGCTGATTCAAAATTATCAAGGTTTAACTCATAGTAGGCGGGAATATTCTTCAAGTGACTTAACTCCCTGCTGAAAAACCTGTGGACTTAAAACCCTTAAGGCTGCATTTGCTACCCACCCTCAAAGAGATGAGGGAGGGTATGATGACAGTGCCTGTTCACTCCCAAATCCCATTTTGCATTGCTAATGCATTTCTGCCTTGACCTACAAAGATCACCTGTGGGAGAAGAGGGGTAATTTGTTCCAACTGTGTATTCAGTCTTTTTTTTTCTGGCCTGAGTAGTCAGCCTTACTTTCTTCATGTTTGTGCAAGTGTGCTGTCATGGGTTTGTTTTTGTGGAGAGGCTAATAGGTGCTGAACTGAAAAGCAGTAACACTCTTTTTGAAGGAAGACATCTGTGGCTCCTTCAAACCAGTCCAGATGACTCTGGAATTTATTGTCTGACGCCAAATAGGCCATTGCTTGTATTCTCTTTTCCTTCTTTTGTTTTACCATGTAGAATTTGACTAGCTCTGGCAACTAATACTAGCAACTAATTCTAGCAACTAAGGATCTCACCAAGGGGCTGGGATTTACTCTGTCAGTGTCCAGAGGCCACATGTGCTTGGCAGGGGCTGAACAGCTCCCAGTTATCAACTGAAACTTGTGACAAAAGACAGGGTTTCATTGGAGTGCACCGGAATAAAAACAAACCCCACAAATGACAAAGCAGTGTGATGCAGTGCTGCAGTGAAGGGCCAGCTGTTACTCCCTGCCCAACCCAACTCCACCCGGGATGCACAGAGACAGAGGAAAGCCTGTAAGTGGCACTTCTGATTCTAGGAACTCAAACTACCTCCTGCATGGCTAAATGACAAACCCTGGCATGAAATTAACATACCTAAATATGTCATTAGAAGGCCCACAGTGATGTGACATGGAAAACTGGGAAAAGATTGTGTCATTTAGAAGTATTTCTGCATCCCTTGCATCAGTGATTGTCACCATACTTCAGAATATTTTTATTAATTTTTCTTCTGATTTTTCTCTCTTCCTGTCATTTTATTTGTCTTACCCACAATATGGGTCTCTGATAATATCCTCATCTTTATGGAAAAAGATTGGTGACGAATCCAGAATGCCAACTTCAGCATATAAAATGAGCAGCAGCAGTAAAAGTCAGAAAACATCTTTTCAGTTAAAAAAAAATGCTGATTTGAAAACATGGGAGAAGGAAAAAGATGTGCTGTCAGGGTCTGCCCCCATGCAGAATCACTATTGACCTACATAGAAGGCAGAGCTGAGTGGGAGTTTTCCAGTATAAATGTTTTTTGTTTTCACAGGAAAAAAATATATATAACAGACAGAAACATGATTGGGAAATGGTCAGTCTTAGGAATTTCCTGACTAAAAAACTGTAGGAACAAAATTTCCAGAACACCTTACTTTACATTGTTTCTGGAAGGTAATTTTTATTATTTCTTTCCAGTTCATGCATTTTGCATGAAAACTGAAAATAATTCATATGAAACTTGATCATAAAATCCCATTTTGCTAAAGGACAAGCAAATCTGTGAGTTGAACTGGAATTAAATTCTGGCTCATTAGAAGGCTTGCATACCTTCAGTTTGGGACAAGGAAACTGTAGACATTTTCATTTTGACTCAAGGAACCAGAAAACTTTTGCCTGCCAAGCCTTACCTGGAAATAAATTTATTTCACCAAACGGGCTTATTTTAGGGGTGTCTTGGCAACAAATGCTGTGAGATATCAAGGCCTCTGAGAGCTTGCTCTTGAAATCATTTGTCCAGCTATGGAAAACGTAAGCATGAGAGGATGTGGCAGCTAAATAACAGCAGGTAGGAGGGGATAGCTGCAGCAATAGTATAAGCAGTACAATGGAGCATTTAGGAGGCTTCTGCTAATCACACCTCAAGAAGGAACAGGTCTCTAATCCTCTGGAAGATCTGCTGCCACTGTGGGGTTATGGAAAGAGGTGAGATAAGGAGAGGGTCCTGGAATAGCAGTAAATCCAGGGTCCTGGACAATGGTTGGTCGGAAGGTGAGAGGTAGGGCTGGTGCATCCCAGTGCATAGCAAGGCAGATTCTGAGCAGAGCAGAAGCTGGATTAAGGATAAAATCAACAGAAAGTACATGATGGCTGAAAGCATCTTGTCTATTTAATAGAGCTAATGTTGCACTGAAAATCCCTGGAAAACACGTGTGTGGCACTGGTGCAGAAAATCACCAGTGTGACTCTTTTCCTGAATCCAGAAGAGGCAGGTGAGAGTGGTGCATAGGTCTTTATGTGCAGGACTGAGATAAATTGCTGCAGTTGTCCAATTAGGACAGTAGAGTTTGAGCTGACTTGGCTGGGGGAAAGAAAGACTGTGAAAAACCTAAATTTAATCAAGTCACATGGATTGTGGTGACCAGGCATGATTGAGCTGGAGAAAATACATGCATTGGTGGACAAGTAAGGAACTTTTCCTCCTTTGCCTTTAGAGGAGCAAAGGGGCTCAAAATGGCACCAGTTACCAGGAGCTCTTAGCCATTCCTGTGTCATGTCTAAGCTCTTCAGAAAAGCTTCAGTCTACATGTTGGTCAGAATGAGTAATCTTCCTCTTGTTACAGCCCAAAGATAAAAACTAAGAATGGGAAAGAAAAAGAGGATGTCTTAAACATGCCACATCATCTGCTGGAGTGGCAGGATGGATAGGCTGTGATTATCAGCAAGACAGCAGCACCTGTATGGGTGCTACAAAGAAAGAACTGGCTGTACCAGGATTCATATTAGATTCCCTCAGTTAACAGCCTTTAAAAAATCTATTTGCCTTTTCAGTACAGAATGAAAACAATGAGCAGTCAAATGGCAAAAGGAAAAGTCAAAAGAAAAAAAGTGCCTGTCATGGCTTGTTCAACATTCCCTGTCTGGTTTAAAAGTAGCCAACAAGAAATGTCTGCCTCCTTAGAAATAAGTATCAAAACCTTCCCAGTCATTTCAGTAGACATTTGATCTTTGTGAATATTCCTGTGATTAGCTAAACACACGTGACACTCAGAAAGCTCTGCATGCTTTGGTTGTGAAACAAGAATATTAAACTAAGAAAGAAAAAGGCCATACTGTATTGATAGAAAATAAATTATCTGGACTGAGATTATTTTGTTGATTTCCTAAATTGAGGAGTACAGGGCATTTTGTATGACTTATCTTTATCTTTAGTGTAAGTGAATGTTATCACTGCTGCTGGCAGATATTTACAGTATATTGGTTTTTAAATAAGGGTACAACTTTGATTACTTGCTGTCCAAACTATTGGCTGCATTTTCTCCCTGTTGTCAGGTCAGATAACTTATCTCCTCTGGAAATGTTCAGTAGAAAAATGGGAAAATGTGTTTGTTCCCAGAAACTCTCATGAAGAAGAGGATGAAGGGGTTTTGTTTTTTTCTGGTTTGTTTTTTTTTTTCTTTTTTTTTTTCTTTTTTCTATAATCAAAATATCTTGTAATTGTCCCTGAAAATTGACAAATTCCTCTGTGAGATATATGAGTGTTCACTAATGCCATTTTACATGACCAAGTAGCCCACTGAGCCATGAATCCTTCATTTGACACCCACTTTGGAAGGGTAGAGTGACCTTTCCCTAATAGTGCAACTACATCTGTTCATGGCTCCACAGATGCATTTTGACAGTGACATCTTCTTGAGACGAGGGGGAAGGTTGTTCATGGACTTCACAGTTCTGCTGTGTGGCCAGGAGTCTCACAGAGAATGAGCTTTCCTCTGTCCATGGTCTCCCATCACCCTACCCTGACTGGACCCGACAGGCTCTGGCGGGTGGGAGAAGTTTCAGGAGTGTTAATTAATAATATTTTCTTCCCAATCCAGGGGTGGGTGACAGCAGTTTCATGTGAACTGGAGAGAATTGGTCATACTGACAGGGAGTCGGAGCAGAGAAGCTGAAGTGCAGCCTGATGCATATTCATGAGAGCAAATACCCTGAGAGCAAAGAGAGTAACATTGGGAGAAAAATTGGAGAAATTTGGCTGGGATGAGGGGGAAGACAGAAAGCAAAATCAGCTGTGGTAAAGCTAAGAAGATGTTTCTGTCTCTTAGTTAGTTGTATGATACTTTTTTCCACTGAGCCAGAGTACCAGGCTAGGCTAAAGACAGACTTATGTTGTGTGTCATTGGTCACACTGTACATAGCTGATACCTCTCTCAGCAGCTCGAGGTTGTTTTGTGTTTCACATCTAACCTGTTCTAGCCTTTTGGTGAGCATGAGAAAATGTACTCATGTACATTTTTGTACATGTCTCAGTCTTTCACCTCCTTGGATCAGTGAGTTGACTGAAGAAGCTATTTTTTTTTGTTTTTCCTCAGGACTGAACACAAAGAGTTTCTTATAATCAGCTAATACTTTTAACCACTCAAATCCTAGTAGAATCTAGCAACAAGCTTTCAAGTTAATGTGAGAGACCCTCTAAAATATAGCAAGTCCTTCTCCTTATGATATCTTTACCAGAGAGCGTGCAACTGATGGGCTGAGATCTTTCCCTTTTGTGCTGGATGTCTAATGGCTGCATTTCATGCTCATCTTAGTGGTTTTATTCACCTCTTTTACAACTTTTTCATTTATCTAATGCTATGAGCAGCAAAACAAAGGTCTGTGATCACCTTGTGGGTCTGCGTCTCACGAAACCTCACTACATTTTGGATTGAGCCAAGAAAAGGAACAAATCCATCCTCTTGTAAAATGGCTGAGATAGGACATGGTAAATTTCTGTGCACTGGTGACTTCTCTCCTATGTCAGTGTCCTACCACAGAATGGAAAAATCAAAGTTATGCCACATTCTATCTCAACTATAGGATTTACATTTAAAAATAAATAATGCCCTCGGGCCAAGTAACAGCTGCTGCAGCTCTTTCCATCACAGCTCATTGATCTTGTCCTCTCATTTGACTTATCCTGCTACTCCCATGGTGCTGCAGTTAGCCTTAAATCACAGAGAGATTGTGTAGTGACCTCACTGAAACTGAGACCTTATTGGGGTAGACTTTGCACGCAGATATACCAGTCCTTAGGCCACCATCTCACCACACAGTGGAGAAAGACCTGAGAAGTTTTTGAACTTTGAAGAAAGACCTGAAAAGTCTTTGTTAGGCTGCGCTCTCTGTTTCCGTTTCTTAAATAGGTTTTTTGCTTATTATATGTTACTCTAATCATGCTCACTTTAAGGAATTAATTTCAACTTTTCTTTTTTTCTTTTTTTTTTTAACATGAAATGGCGATGAGCTTAATACATTTGTTAAAACTACAGCATTCCACAAAACTCCTGTTATAGAAGCTGAGTATCTTTTAGGAAATCCTAAATAAAAAGCCTCCAAAGTTTAGTACATGATATAATTTTCTCACTATCAATCCTCACATTTCTCACAATCACTCCTCTCTTTATACTGACAAGTACACGAAGTGCAAAAATGAACTCTGCAGCCAGCTGTTCTTCCTAAATATGTCTTGACTTGCTAGCTCAGGTAAAAGGCAAATTGCACTTTGAGACTTTATTTCTGCAGCAAGTCAGGTCTGCTTTCAGAGGGATGCTTCTTCAGTCACAATATTTCAAGATGAGAAGCCAGGGTATGTTCCTGCCCCAAGCTGATTATACCATGTTTGCAGAGACTTTAGTCATAGGGTGGCAAAACATTTAAGAACAAAAGAACACAGTTTTGGACCTTTCCTTCCATCCCTTCCACTCCTGATTAAATTTGCAAAGCCTTTCTAATGTTTAAACAAAGCATTGTCTGAGAGCTGTTTGGAAAGGATATGGGATCTTAGATTGTCATTCTCAGAATGATTTCTATGTTGTTTCAAAACAATCTCTCCTGTAGCTATAAATTTATTTTGTAACCTGTTTTGTGCTCCTTCTATTGTTGCATCCTTTTGTTAAAAAAAAAAAAAAAAAAAAAAAAAAAGTTTTTATTTCTGTAGTTCTGCCAGGAACAAGAAAAAAACATTTACCTTGTCAACACACAGTTCTTTTTGTTTGATCATGTCATAGAGTAACAGATATTGCTGAATGCTTATAGGGCATCAAGTAGTAAAATCATATTTACCTGACACAAGAAAAGGATATTTGAGCTTACTAGTAGGCCTTTGTAAATTGATACTCAGGAGAAAGTTGGTTCTTTAAAATTCTCTTGATAAATGCTAAGCTTTGGTGACATTAACTGATATTGGTCACTGGGATTTCCTATAATTTTTATGAGATTGACTAGTGTGATGTTCAAATGTCGAGGTGTTTTAGTCATTCAGAGAAGCAGTAGTAGCCTGGAGTGAGATAAAAAATAAAGTAAGAATTAAATCATAACAAACATTTTTTTAATTGATACTTCTAACCACTATTAAAAATTAATAAAAATAAAATGTAGACTGTATCACTGCATTTTAAAATTGATAGCCAGTAAATCCTGGAATCTCACAGGGGAAAGGAATGGCAGTACCAGTGTCTTTGATGTACATGTGTATTAAAATATTTTCATTTATTTGCAGGAAAAAACTGAGAAACAAAGCATAACCTTTCAAATAAGGCTTTGGTTAAAGCCTCAAAGACAAATAAGCTTGCAAGAAACATTCTGTGCAGGACTTAGTAAGGTTTGCAAAAGCCCACAGTTGACTGCAAAGAAAAAGGGAAAACAACTCGCAATTTGCTTAATTTTGGAAAAATTAAGCATTACATTTCCAAAATTCCAATTTCCCCTTTTGTGCATTATACATTAGGTCACTTCTAAAATGGAAATGTAATTTGAAATTAAATGCTTGAGTAATTATGTTTCCACTTCAGATTCAATAAATGTTTTTGGAAAGGTGAAAGGAGTCCAACTGAAACAAAAGATCTTTTTCCTGTTTAAATAAAAAAATGGCAAGCCAGCTGAAAAATGTATTTTTGATTAATTTTGACAATTTTTAAATTCCATTTTTGAAATAATTAAACATATATGTATAACATATGCCTATGTACATATGGTTAGACACATTCTTGGCCATAGGTATAAACTCTGCTTTTCACTTCTGCTTTTGTAACAGGAGATAATGGTAACAAATGTCAGAGACCTGACTTAGGCCTAGCAGTACTGACATTTATGAAGTGTTTATAGACCAGTGAAGATAAAGGATCCACTCAGGAGAGCACCTGTGTCAGCAAAAGGAGACACACAACCTAATGAGAGCTGGTGAAGAATTTTCAGTCAGCCTGGGATGTAGACAGGGATGTGGAAAAACTCAGCAAGTGGGCCCAGGGGAGTCTCATGAGATTTAACAGGACCTGGGTGGTCCTGTTCAACCTCTCATGACGTTTAACAGGTGCTGGTTTGCACCTGGATGGATCAACCCTGGAATTAACCCAGGCTGGGGGATGCAAGGATCAAGAGCAGCCCCGGGGAGAAGGACTTGGGGGTGCTGCTGGGTGAGAGGCTGGACATGAGCTGGAAATGTGCACTCACGGCCCAGACAGCCAAACGTGTCCTGGGCTGCAACCTGCCCCTCTGCTCTGCTGAGAACTCACCAACAGTGCTGCATCCAGCGCTGAGGTCCCCAGCACAGCAGGGACATGGAGCTGTTGGAGAGCATCCACAGGAATCAAGTTGGTTAGAAGATGGAGTGCCTCTCCTATGAGGAAAGGTTGAGAGAAGTGGGATTGTTCAGCCTGGAAAAGAGAAGGTTTCAGGGTGACATGGCTGTGGTCTTCCAGTACCTGAAGGGAATCTACAAGAAAGATGGAGAGGGACTTTTTACAAGGCCAGGCAGTGACAGGACAAGGGGGAATTTCTTCAAACCGAGTGAGGGCAGGTTTAGCTTAGATATTAGCAAAAAATTCTTCCCTGTGAGCGTGGTAAAGCACAGGTTGTCCAGAGAAGTAGCGGATGCCCCATCTCTGGAAGTGTTCAAGGGGCTTTGGAAGTTTGGGTGGGGCTTTGAACAACCTGGTCTAGTGGAACTGTCTCTGTCCACGGCAGGGGGCTTGGAGCTAGCTGATCTCTAAGGTTCCTTCCCACCTAAACCATTCTATGAACTCTTTTCATTAGGAAATAGGTTTTGTCCAAATTAGCATCCTGAGTATTTTGTGGGAGGGGGAATGTGTATTATTCAACAATATCTTCATATGTTCTGTCTTTTAAAATATTTTTGGCTGGAATGTTTATGAGTTTTGTTTCTAAATGAAATTGAACTTTATATCATGTTTAAAGCTTTAATGTGGCATTTGGTGCTATTTTTACTGAAAATAACTTCTTATATTTTCTGGAAAGCAGATATTCTTCAAATTTTAATGAGACAGTCTAATCTAAATAAGTCAAAATTTTCTCTCATTTTCTGATAAAATTATGCTTTCTTATCTTAATTCTTCTAAACAATAATTCTAAACAATTTCAAAACAATAATTCTTAACATTAACTGATAGCCATACAGCAATAACACCACTTATTTTTGTAGAATTTGTTATTTTTTCCTTTTTAATATTTTTGTTTTGTTGTTCTGGTAGGTCTGTTCTTTGTGGATGGTTATGCACAAAGGGAACAGATAGTTCAAAGGGTTCTCCAAATATAACAGGTTGAAAAAATACTGAATTTACTTGAAAGTTCATAGGACAGGAAATATGAAGGTAAAATGGCAATGAACATGTGGTATTTGAGTGGGAGGCTTGTACCAAGGCAAAGCAGACCATCACAATTCCCAATCAACCTCTAAAATATAATCTGTGCAGAAGCAATGGAGGCTGAGAGGGAACACAAGTGATCATCAATGAATTAAGGAGTTCACTGTCAATGCTCTGCGATAACTGAAAAGTAAAAGAAGCAGCTGAGAAATGTAAGAAAGTTTCCTGCGGTAGAGGAGCCGCCTGCAGCAGCTCGACACCCTACATGCTAAAGTGCTGTTGGGTGGTCCATGGTTCATATTCTCTTAGGTGTAAAAGTGAACCTGCAACTACTCCACTTTTAAATGTGTTAGGTGCTATCATTAATGTGATTCATTGTTCTAAGCTGTGGCAAAGGGGAATGAGGGGATCCCAACAGTTTATATCAAAATCTTCCTAGAGTGCAGAGCTTCTGGAGACTGTATGGTGGCATGCTGACACTGCAGTGAGCACTCCCTTTGCTTTTAGCACATCTTCCACTCAGAACTCTGAGCAAATGAATTGATCCTTGGTGCTTTCCACGTCAATTGGGGTAGAGTTACTATTCCTTAACTGAGAAAATTGGCACATGGGCTTTCGTTTAAACTGCTCTGTGCTCACTCGCAGTGCCTACAGCCAAGTTGTTGGTCAGGTCAGCCATCAAACTGGCTTTTGTCATCCTGCTGAGGCTGATGTGAGGTAGTGCTAAGCCAGAGGAATGGAAAACAGATGAAATCCCAGAGCTGTGCTGCTGCAGCAACAGAGTGAGCTGTGCCTACACGAGCAAGCCCACTGGAGAGCTTCATTTAGGCTTTTCTTTTCAGCAAGACTATTATGAAAACAGCACTCAAATAGCAAGCCTTAGCTAAAGTAGGAGCCACTGAACTCTTTTGTACAATTTTTACATGCTCTAATAGAGTTGAAGAAACTAGTCATCACATCACATGCATTATCTTCCTGCTTATTTTTTCTATGTTTATTTAATAGTCATTTGGGAGGGATACAGATATACCAGCAACTGGAATAAAAAAACCCCAACCAAACAAAAACAAACAAACAAACAACCCCCCCCAAAAAAAAAAACCAAAAACCCCCCAAACAAACAAACAAAAAAACCCCACCAAACAAACACCAACCAAGAAAACAAAAACCCCCAAGCAGAAATAGCTATACTAAGCTTTCCATCCTCCTTGGGATGCTAGAAATCATCCAAGCATACATCCAGGCAAACCCACTCTTCCTCATGTATATTTTACTTATTATCATGAATTGGCATACTGAATTACTGATGAAATTCACACTAGGAGAAATTCAAATTATATAATTATTTTACTCCAGTGATGGACTGAAAACTTTTATTCATATTATGTACACAATTTTTCTGCTTTCATTATGCTACAGCTAAGATTTATTCGGCCTTTTAATTTTTAGGGCTTCTTATTTCAGCTGAAGTTCTGAAGGATGTAATTTATGTCAGCTCATGATTGACTTATTCCTTCAGTTTTCAGATGAAGAGACCAAGAACTTCTCACCTCTTTCTCCTCATTGTGCATGTAAACATAACCACAGCCTGGTAGTGAAAATGGTCAATCTAGCAAAATCAGAAAGCTCAGGTGACCTAAGATCATTGACCTAGTTATTCACATAGGAAATATGCAAACTGCTCATAAATGGTTCATATGAAAAAAAAAAAAAAGTAGAATTTATACTTTAGAAGATTTATAGTTACTTATGTAAACCCAGAAAAAAAATTAAGTCCCTCGATCAAAGCTTTTCTTACCACTTTTACAGGACAGCCTTTAAGACTACACTGAGAAACAAACAAACAAACAAACAAAAAAAAAGCCATCAAACCCAATAAAATTCTGCACTGCAGCTGTTGATCAGCCATTTCACATTTGGTGCAGTTTGTCTGGATTGCAACTAGTCTCTCCTACCATAGACTACAGTCCTGTCTCAGCTGTCCAAACCTCAGTTATCCAAAACAGGATAGTGGTCCTCTGTGCCTGTTAGCTGCACTGATAATTCCCATAATTACTTGGACATGCTTCATCTCCCATGACATTCAGTTGAATGAAGATGCACTGCCTGTTAAAAATTTCATTTTAATGTCTCACTCCAATTCCCCCCAAAATACATTCAGCAGCAGCATGTTTATTTGTTCTTGATGTGAAAGCTTCTAATATATGACTACAGCAGAGACAAAAACAACAATAAATATTCAAAAACCACCAGTGTGATTAGCACACATAATCCATAAGAGAAGTAAGAAGAGCAGTAGTTATTAAATATAGATGGTTTACTCACTGTGTCATCAATAAACATGTGATTTGTGATTTCCTGAGACATTTTAGGTGATGATTCATTCATGATTTTATTTATTTTACTGTATAATGAAGCAGAATAGCAGAAGGAAGAGATTTTAGCTGATGCCACAAACATCTCCTTGTTTGGTGAGATGTCTTCCTGTTCTTTCTAGCTCAAGAAATTAAAGTTTAGGGGTCTAGAGCCTGTAAGACTACTGAGCATCCCTGGAAAGTGCTGTGTGAGCTTTTCTGCTTGGTACAAAGTGGTACTGCTCTGCAGGTACTGCAGATGGTTTTCCAGTGACAGTAAATGGGTCGTTGCCACTGGTGATGAACAGATCCTAAGAGAGATCCACCAGTACAATTCTGTGTCTACAACAGCCCATTAGGGTGCAGCTTCAGCTGTTAAGAGACTTCAGTGCTCTCATCAGTGATGTTGCACAGTTCTGGTCCTAGAAGAAGAACTGAAAAAAAATGCAGAGAAGGAGAGCATGGGTGGATGGATGGATAAGCTTTTAAACAAAGAATGATTGAATACTGAAGATTGGAAGGAATTTGCTCTAGTTTGATATGATAAAGATATCTAAGCCCATGAAAAATATTTTTGTTCTGTGTTTCTTCCAATACAAGTCTTACAAGACAACAGATTAAACTGACAAGTGACAGGTTCAGAAAAAAAAATAATGAAGCATTGTTTATCTTGGGGTAATGAAAAGCTGCGAAACCCTTGTCTGCAGGGTTCAGGGATTTCTAATTGTTTACTTTGATTTATAGACCATTTGGAGAACTAAACAAGATAAAAACATGGTGGTTTTTTACACACAAAGACATTATCTTCAGCTAACAATGTTAGCTACACCACAAGCAGCTAAGAAGCTGAGAGAGCATTCTGGGAAATTATCACCAAAGGCTTGCATTGCTTTTAAGTTTTTTGATTGCTTTCCCCAGTAGCTACTAGCAGAGACAAGATAGTGGGCTGGATATACCATAGACGTGACATGATTCAGGTTTGTTCAGACTGATTTGACTCAAGACACTGATTCCTATGGTGCTCATGGCACAGGAGGATGCTGTGTTTGCCTGAGCCCACAGCTGTGCACCACCAGGGTGCAAAGAGGTGCAAATTACTCACTGCTTGCACATGTGGGCAGAAGCAGTGATTTTCTACCAGGATACGGAGAGAAAGCATCACTGCTGAATTGACTAAGTTATTAACACCCTGGATTCTGAAACTATGTTGATATAATCACGGACTCTGGCTCAGAAATTTCAGATAGCTGTCATAGTGTTTCACTCCTAGTTAGGTGAAAATTGTTCTCTCTGCACTTTGGGCTTCTTCAGTAGTTGCAGTGGCTGGCTGTGTTGGTGTGAACACGAGGAAGTTGCTGTTGAGCTCTGGCAGCTGGAACAGGTAGGCATTCTTATACTTATTGAGAAAAAAAGTTTAAATGATAGTGAGGGCATCTTAAGCTGGAAAAAGAATACGCCTTCTCCTTTCTCTCTTTTGAAACTGTTCTTCTAGAAGTATAATAATGATAACATCTGAGTGTATAGACAAGAGATTACTTGGAAGGCTGTGGTTTCTGAGGGTGCAGGAGTCTGAGTTCTTGCATGTAATGCTCAATCCCTATAACAAGTTAGAAGGTATGGCAAATAGGGAAAACTCTTTAGAGTAAACATCTGACTGATAAACAGGTATGGTTTCTTTAACTTTTATTGATTTAATTTAGGATTTTTGGTGTGCATTTAGTATCTGGCTGACTTGAGTTTTGTATGGGTGGAATTATTCACTGGCACCTGCCTTGTATTACCAAGGAATTTTTTGCTTGTGCTGGTGGAGGATCCTTCAGAAGAGAGTTTTCAGATAGACAAGAGTAGAGGGAAGCCTCTAAATCAAGACAAAATATGATGGTGGGGGGGAGTCTAAAGAACTATGAACAAGGTAATTGTTGACAAAAGAGTTCATTTCTTTCTAGGCTAGTGTGTCTTGTTTTGTTGAATTTCTTTAGTGATAAACCACAGATAGAATTCTCAAGACTCAGCACATCAGAAGGCTGTTTTACAGAAGAAATATATTAAATGTGCTATAAATTATATATTAAAAAATGTCTTTATTTCCAGTATTTTTTCTTAGGCTAAGTTTTTAAAACCTTTATTCAGGTGTTGTCAAGGTACTCTGAAAACCTAAGGAACCCTGAGTTATTTTATTAAAGAGTTGGGTCCCGGGAGGGGATTGTTTAACCAAAATTCTCCAGTCTATTCTGTGTGATTTGAATACTAAATAAATGAATTTGTGAGACTCCCTTATTGGATAGACTCATAGGCATTGACCATTGGGGTTTGGCCTGCAATATAAGAAATTATGACTGCATTGCTTTTCTTCCTTGAATCACCCCATTCCATTCTACCCTATACTCTGTCTCTCTCTTTTTTCTTTTTTCTTTTTTTATTTTTTTTTTATTAGAATACCTAGATTTGTGCTCTGTGATAGGATTAAATGAAACTTACCCCCAAGAGAAAACTGCACTGATTCTTTTTCTAATACAACCATTTACAGAAGTGCTAATGTGTCCTAGGAAACATGAAGGCACAGTACCATTTTTAGAAATTGTTCTACAGAGTTATCAGATTTTTCCCTTTTTTTTTTCTTTCCTACTCAATATTTCAAGAACTATCTTTAGGCTGAACAGAGAGAAAAGATTTATTGACAGCAAGATTCATTAGACTGTGAAATAGTCTCCTAAGGAAAGTTGATAGAAACTTTGAGATTTTAAAAGTAGCTTATTGGGCGCAGGGGAACTCAAACCTTTTAATGTACTGCATGAGATAAGAAATGTGTTAGAAGAGAGAAGATGGACTAACTGGCTTGATAAGGCCATCTTTTGATATGTAGTTTCTATAGCTATTTGCACAGAAACACTAGCATTGCTAATTAACTGCTCATCTGCTTCATGTACTTACGGCTTACCAGCTATAGTCAAATCCCATCTGTCACTTGAGGACAATTAAGTGGGCTGAGAAGCATCATTTTATGACAGCACCTGGCCAGGAGGAGATAGTCCAGATGGACAGCATGGGAATCAGGAGACACCTAGGTGAGGAAGAGGAGGAGGCTGTCTCTTCAACAGGCAGATGCAAGTGGTTGTAAGCCTGTTCATATAAAGCAAAGAAAACCTGTTCTGCAGTGGCACTGATAGGAGCACACAAAACTCACACTTCTGATTCCAGGACCAGTGCAAGAGCTGTGTGGTTTTCTTCAGACTGCTGCAGTTCCTGTCTTCAGTTTTGTATGAATTTTGACAACACAGACCGTGGAAAATTGCAAGAGCTGACTAAAATCCAAAAAATGGCATGAACGATATTGGAGATGAGGAAGAGATGATATAACTTATGTTATTAAGTGAGACCCAAGGCCTGGAATAGGGTTAGGGTCAGTGGTGCTGTGGCACAGGTATATGATGCTGTCTCTTGGTTCTGCTTGGGACATGGTCCTGGGGAGAGAACAACTGAATCAATAAATGACCAGGGCCAAATTTTCATGGTGTTGTCATGGCTCTCACTTTGTGCATTTTCATTCATGCTGCTTTTGTTGTCTGCTGCTTGTGGCTTGCAATATGGTCCTTTCATTTGAGTAAGAACACTCATAATAAATGTTGTGAATAAATATATTTGTCCCTAAATATAATGTTTCCTCAAAACTCTTCAAGCAGTGTCAGTGGCCCTTTAGAGGACATTTTCCAAGCTTGCAGCAGAGTGCTTAGGTAATGAGGTAATGATAGTGCCTCAATTATATGCTGCAGGTGAGGACAAAGCCTTAAACTGCCATTCAGCTTTAGAATTACTGCTGTAATTTTAAAAGTATCTACCCTCCTTTCTCTTTAAGCAAAATCATCCAACCCATTTGTCAAGATAATGATATCCGTGGCCAAGCAGGACCTCTGCTTCCAGTGATAGCTTCCTTCAGAGGGATGCCATTAACAACGTCATTTTCTATCACCTGAATTCATATAGTTTAATTTATGTCAATTCTAATTTTTTTTTGCCTGTTATTCACCATGTCTATCCATTATGCATGTCCAGGAGACTGAAAGAAGGGCAATTGTGCCATATCAGCCTTTGTGCTGATACTTCCAGCAAAGATTATCAAAGATTTTATATATATATTTATTTATTTATTTATTTATTTATATGTATATACACACACACAGATAAATTTTATGTATATATATGTATTTTATCTGTAAGTAGATGTATATGGAAGATAGTTTTTGCTCTTGGCAGGCAGAAGGAAGGACTTGAGCTTTTTCTGGCAGTAAATGTTGCAAGTCCTGACATGGTGATAAGTTGCAGTGGGCTCTGTGGTCCCTTCTGGCAGGGCTGCACTCAGGCCAGAAAGAGATATCAGTAAAGCTTTGTGACAGATGGACTCTCTTTCTCCTCTGTGGGGAAACAGACTGAATTCTCTGCTCTTGCATCCACATCTCGATGAGGAAAGGTTTCAAATGAAACCACTTCTCTTTTGTAGAGCTGAGGGGTCTTGTAAGGTGGCTGTGAAGAAACAGTAGGTAATACTAGGTCTTGTTAGCCATAAGCATTCAGAAATCATCACTCTAAAGATCAGATGAGAGTTTAGTGTGGCATACTCTACCTTTTGTAGCACTGCCTATTTTTAGGCTCCCTTCTCCCATTTCTGAACTATTGTGGACCATCTTTAAAAAAATAATAAAATTCTTTCCTAACCACGTGATTTCAGAAGCGCTGTGCTCCCGTGTGTTCATGCGTCCATGGTCCCTGTGCAGCTGGATAAAGGACCATTTGATATTATTCACTCTTTGTGCATTTCAACTGAATCAAGACAAAACTGTGCAGGATTTTGTGGAGTTTGTTGTTTGGGTTTTTAACCTTTATTTTTGTGGTGTGTTTTGTTTGGGTTTTTTTCACTCTGATATTTAAAATATACTTTTAAAAGTTGTTGCTTAAGTATTCTGAGAGCCAGACTTGAGCATCAGTTTTCCTGTTTGTTCAGGAAAACCATGACATGGAATGGATTCCTGCAGAGAGAGGGACTTATTTACCTAATCCTGCAATCAAGACAAGAAAAATTAAATAAAAGCCAGCAATATAACAGGTAGAAAAATAAATTAAAACACGTTCATTCTTGCCCAAGAAAAAGGATTTGTGTAAGGAATGTGGGAGAAAATTTTGAAGAGAATTTTATTTAAATTGGGCTCTTCACATACATAAATTTAAAAGACATACCTGAACAGATTTTTCTTGGCCAACAAATTCATATCTTTCTAACCTGTACATCATTTTCCAAATTTAAATTTTTTTTTTTCTTATTCCATCCTTCCCTCCTAATTTGAAGCTCTAAGGTCTTTCATGGCCCTGCATGAAGAATGTCATATGTATTTTAACAATTTATTTTTAATTCTGTTCTCTCTCTAGTACAGAGATTCTATCAAAACAAAAATCACTGTTTTGATGACTGTATCTGTCGCAAGCACAGCCTGAGACAAAGTGGTGAATAACAGGAAGAATAATCAGGTGTACTTTGGCATACTAGATACCCAGTTTCAAATGACTGTGATTACACTTTTCTCCCCTGTTACTTCTGTCATGAACATAACATCAAGCACATTTCCTTCAAAAAATACATTTTGAGCCTATTAGAGAGAATATGTTAAGGTCTGATTTTTCAAATGTGCTCAGCATACTGAATGCAGATGGGCTGCTAAATGCTCTGGTGTTTTGTGGGTTGATTTTTGTTTGCTTTTTTTATTTTTTTTTTTTTTCGTAATGATCCCACTATGGGATTTTTGGACAAAAAATGACTTTGAAAATTCAGCTGCTATGTAAATTCTCAGGTGTGCAATAGCTGGTTCTTAACAATCTTTTTTCATTTTGAAAAAAGCACTTCATTTGTAAGACTTTCAGGCACTTTACCAACTGGCCAAACTCTGTTTTCATTGACATCAGTGAAAATAATTTTATCTCAAATTGATGTTGTCTGATGTGGTTTTTTGGTCCTGCTTGTCTTCTTCACCCTTTGTCCATAGATATATGTTTAGGAACAAACTTCACGTGAGCTCACAGAGGACTAGACCTGTGCCCTAGCGCCGGTCCCAGCTCTTTGCTCCTGTGCTGTGGGTGGAACAGACACCTGTGATGCCCAGTGACTCACACCAGCCAACACATGTACTAATTGTGGCTTTTCCTTAAACCTGAGCAAACATGTGGGGCTTAGATGGCTGTATAGGGGTTTTCCATATGCAATCCTTTATGACTGGTGAGGAGGAATACACTTTGGTGATGCAGCTGCGTTCAGCTTTAGTAGATGAAGCACTCAGTAAGGTAGATGTCAATAGTAAGCATGATGAGTTATGTCTCAGAACTGTCTAAGTCTTTTGATTCATCCATAAGGGTCACCAGATGACAAGATAATATGTTAATGTCTAAATTACAGGCCTCAAAAATGAGATCAAAGCCACTGCTAGCCACAGTTGTCATTGTGGATGAAAAACACAGGGGTCATTCAGTGTGCAATTTTAACTCTATTTTAGCTCTATTTTAACTTAGCATCTCTCTTTTTAACTTAGTATCCTTACCTTATTTTTGCCCCACTGGTTTCACTTGAGAAAAATAATTCCATATCAATTGCTTCTGAAACCTTTACCTACAGCTCAGGCACTGTGTAGCTCTACACTATGGACATTTCCCTTTAAATTACTTGCTTTTTTCATTGTGAAACAACTTGTCCCTGGGAATGTTTTTGTACCACAGGCACAGAAATGGACCAGTGACTAACTGATTCACTCTCTAAGACATCATGTATTTCACACTGTATCCATCTGTGCTGTGACAATACCGTTTTTTATTTGATTATGTCCCTTGAACTCTCTAAATGCTAATTTAGGAAATTATTTGCTTGGCATTTTTTAAGCTTGTATGTTGTTGTTATCACTATTATTTATAGAGACAATGAGCATAAGGAGATATTTGGAATCTTTGATTGTTTGGTTGGTTTTTTTTTTCTCAATTTATGAAAAGATTTTTATTTTTAATAGACGAATTCAGGATAAAAGAGACTAGATCCTAGCCCATCACTGCTTTCTGGTACTGCTATGGTAAATGAATATGTAATTCCTTGACTTATTACAAGATAATACAAATCTGTATGATTTTTCTCCACCTCTTTTAACCTCCTACATTCTTAGAGCATATGTTGAGAATGCCACCCGTAGCAAAGGATCAGTGTAAAGCATCTGTTGCAAATTATCCAGCTGAGATTGATTGATTTTTCAATTTATGCATTTAACTCTCTTGGTTTCGATTTCAACCTAGACCTTAGCTGAATTTCGATAATGTCACATGCCAGACTGACATGCTAGAAAGCTCCTGAAATTCAATAAATCCAACATTGGCAATTAATGGATATTTAGGCACTGGTTGACCTTACACCTTTTTAATAAACCTCTAGGAACCTAATAGGTTAAGACCTAAAGACCCTTTCTGAAATGTCCCTTGTGGATTAAGCTTCTAGGGGTGGCAGGCACTGGAGCCTGCAACCTTCCTGTGTTTGAAGGTGTCTTGTTTTGGAGCTCCCTGTGCTTCTGAGGTCTGCAGCAATCCTTCTAGGATTGTTTAAACAGGATTTATAGCCAAGCAGTAAACCAAACTAGCAGTAAAATTCTTAAATTATTGTGCTAGGCAGTCTCCTAAGCTGTACTGAAAAAGTAATCACTTTCACTTATGAGTCTTGATTTATTGTTTCTGAAAGAAACCCTGTACTCTGGCAGCATTTTTGTCAACTTCCTTTGTTGTTGCAAAAACTGTGTTTTACCTAGTTTTCTTCCTCTATTTCTGTCAGTATTTTCTGCTATATGAAGAGAAATCTCAGTCAGGTCTATAAAGTTACTAAGATAAACAAGTAGGAAATCCAGCTGTGACTGTATCATTTGGAGGAAGGGATGAAGGTTCTTTGTAAGCTGACCAAGTGAATTGGGTAGTTTTCCACACATCAGTTGGAACACTGGATACTTGACCAGCAAGATAATTTTCAAGTTTGAAATCTGCTTCTGTTCCTGATGGAAATGCGAAAAAGTAATTTCTTACCACTTCTGGGACATGTTTGTAGAGGAGCCAGAAAGAAAGATGCTAATGTGGTTAGCAAGAAGTCTAGCCATACAAAGCAGCTGCAGAAAATTTAGAGTATCAGAACCCTTGTTTTGGTTTTGGGTTTGTATTTTTTTTTGTTTGGTTTTGTTTGTTTCTTTATTTTTTTGTGTGTGTGCAATGAAAATTTAGAAATGTGGACCTTTCTTTCACAGACTATAGACTCTGTGTCTGATTTTCTCTACCCAAAAGAGACAAGGTGACCTGAGTGTAGAGCTTTCACTGCTGTGTTATGAAACTGCAAAGCCTGATGAATAGGCAACTGCAGTTTGTTTACAGAATTGTGGCACAGAAAGTCACCATGACTTTGAAACTGAGCCAAGATCCATATGTTGAATAACAGATCTGTGTAGCACTGTTGCAAACCATAGTGCAAGGAATCAAGAACCACATTTCCCCTGAGATTACAGGTAATTTTTATGTTTCTGACTTTCTGTTAAACAAGAAACCTGCAGTTAAAAGTTAGTTCACAGTGATATTACCTGTGGGACCATTGAATCTGGGGAAGATTAAAGCCACGTTGCAGGCGAATACCCAATCTCAGTCACTGGCTGCAGAGCCAGGGAAACAGGGCTTTCCCAAAGCACCAAGTCAGAGGTCTCACATGGGAGGAGGTCTATGTCTCCACAACCACAGGAGAGAAGGGAAGAGAGGTGAGCGCACAGCAGGATTTCTCTCTTACTCAGCTCCTCAGGAGCATGAACACAGACAATTGTAACCACTGTCTCATGGGATAGGAAAGTCCTGGGGAGGTGCAAGATGCTCCCTTTGCAATGAGTACCTTGCTTTTTCAGTTTTCTGCAGTTTGTTGGGACCTGAGGCTTCCTTGATGCACTGCATTCCAGCAGCTGCCTTTGTTTGCTGTGGCACTTAGTTCCTTTATATTGTCTTATGCTGCCCTGCCTATACAGTGGTAAGCAAAGAGTAAATCCTTTATAAGTGACTACATGACAAGCACAAGACAGACACAAGAGACACTGTCCTATTCTTGTACACTGCAACAATAAATGAAAATTGCGAGTCAGCCAATTTCAATAAAAATATGAAAACCAAAATTTATTTTGTGACTGTGAAAACAGTCTGACCGCCACCACCAAAAACGGACAGCGTATCACCCCTGGGAAGTGATGCAGGTGAACGAGAGGAAAGATCCACGGGTGCTTTGACCTCCTTGTCCACACCAACTCCTTCGAAGACGCAGTTCTTATACAGTTTATTTTGCTCGCGGCTAATAGTCTTTTGTTTCTTTCAGAGTTCTCCATATTCAAGCTGGTTTCTTTCTCTGTCTTGGGCTGCACAAAAACCTCTGTCTGGAAATAGAATGATCTTTTTCCTGGGTTCCCGTATCCTGGCATTCAGGTCCGAGGTGCCAGTGGTCCCGAGATAGGCATCATCCTGGTTTCCTGGATTCGGGTATTCAGATTCAAGGTGCCAATGGTCCTAAGATAGGCATCTTATCTGGTGCCATCACTTGGCAACTTTGGGCATAGGTGCTGTCGGCCACCTGCCCCCGTGCAGCTTCAATCCTCCATTGATGCAAATGTCCATCTGTCGCGGTTTCGTAGTTCATCACCAGGCTGGTTTTTCTAACCTGAAGGGAATGAAAGGAATTCCCCTCCTCCCCTCTTTTCCTCCCCGGTTTATTTTGTTCATATCTATTTAATACACCGTTTATTCCCATTAATTACTACCTATATTTCTAACAACGTGAACTGTTTCCTGAATCTTCAGGCAAGTCACTGTCATCTCCTGGCTGCTCTGAAGTTTGCTTATGGTTGTTACTGCACATGCACCATTAAAAATGGGCAGATGTCCAGGCTGGTGAGAGCAAATGAGTGAGCACGACCAGCAGGAGCTGCTTTTCTGGTAACGTGTCTGAGCTGGGAAGAGCAGAGACCAGGTCTCCTGCCTTGGGTAAATGACAGCCTGAACTGGCAGGTAGCTAAAGAATTCTGGGCTGGCTTTTTGTTCCCCTCTCCGTGGTTTTCAGCTGAGTAAGTGGAGAGATTTGCTGATCTGTTTTGTTACTAGCCTCTCCCAAAAGGAGCAAACAGCCTGTCCACTTGTGGAGGGGAATTTACCTTATCTGAGTGGCATAAAATTGGCTGGAAGCTGTCACTTTGAAGTGTTACAGAAGGTCTCGGTATGTTCTACTTGAAGTGACACCTGTCCTTTTAAAAACTAGAATGTTTGCAAAGACATTTAAACCTATACATTATGAAGAAAAAAAAATCATGCTGCATTTAATGAAATTATCAAGGCTGCCTTATTTTTTCCTTTTTGTTGAAATCCCTGCCCCCAGAAAACTTATTTCAGCTTGAAAAATCTCATTCCAAATCAGAAATAGTCTGAGGGGAACAAAATTAACATGTGAGAACCTATTATCTACACATCTGTAGCTGTGTAATCACACTTCAAGTGATTGATTGTCATTTGCATGTGTCTATAGGAAGATTGAGTCTTTTCTTTCCATAACTAAAACAAAACTAATGCTATCAGAAGTTCTGTGTTTGACAAATCTGAAGTCTAACGTTCTCTTGCAGAAGAGCACTGTAGACAAGATCTGAAATTATATGTCCTTAAAAGGAGGAAATATTTATTTGGGAGTAACAACCACATCATTGTGGCTTTCTGTTGCAGTGCAGTACTACTTGGAACAAACAAAAAAATTTTTGGCATCAAATTTTGTGTTTGAGTTCACCACAAACAATAAGAATTAAATTTGAAATATTCTTCATGGGTTCTGGTTCTTTAACATTATAAGCTTTTTCAAGACTTATCTGGGTTTATTTAGCCAACTAATATGACAGTGTGAAATTTCTACATTCACATCTCCTGCCTGACAAACAGAGGGAGATGGACGAGGAAATGTATTGGAATTTTTTTTTTTTCCAATTCAAAGCACACAACTTTGTCTAATTAGCCTGACAAAGTATGTATGTTTGTGGAAAAGAAGGCGTAAATTTGAAGTAATCAATTTTGACTACTTAGACCATCTCTAGGTGGTGAGGGAGAAAGAAAAAGAAAAAAATAAACAAACAACAAGGATGGAAAAAAAAATACTATCTTGTTGTGGAAAACCATTTTGCTACTAAGTAAAGCAAATGCTGTGCAAACTTCTAGCTAGTACAACTTTTATTGTTATTTGACAGATGGGTGTGCTTGTTTTTAATGGTCCTGTTTTGCCTCGATTATCTGCATCTTGTCACTTCTGGCTGAGCACAAGGAACATGTTGGCACATTTCAATGCAGACTACCTGTCAGTAGGAATGTGCTTACAAACACTAATGTTGCAGCTGGAGTTAGCATATTTTTTATGACTTGATTGAAGCATGGAATTGCTTTCTGAGCCCTGTGAACTAACCAATTTCTACAGGAAGTATCTTAGCAGGAGGGTAAGATACTGCTCCCAGCATCCTGCTAGGGACACACATTGTGAGGCCGTGTGATGGCTGATTGCCGGCCTCGGTCATTAATGGGTCCCTTCTCCTTCTCACTGACACCTGCTTTGACAGAAGTTAATTTGGTTTTCTGCAAAGAACTGAGACTAACCCCGGGTTTCTGGACATTTTTCCTCTGATTAGTAACGTGGCACCTGTTTATGCCCATGTGCTATTATTTTGTGCTGTGGGTTTTGGTGGTGTTAGCCAACAAAATTCTCAAGGCAGACTTTAGGCTTAGGCAAAGTGGGCATTTGCCAGTAAAACGACTGTGAGGCAAAAGACCAGCTTGTGATTCTCTCTGCTGTCTTCAGTGTGCTTAGGAGCCTGGAAATCTGAGCCTCTGAAGAAGCTTATGTGCAGAAATACAGCAACCATCCGTCTCCCTTGCAAACAGCAAATTCTACTCTCTTGATCTCTCCTCTTTTTCTGTCTGTTATCTTTATCTTGTTTCTTTCCATAGCTGGAGTTCTATATCCCTGTTAGAGGCTTACATTTTCATCCTTGGAAAAGTTAAATTCTCACTGCATTTCTCAAAAGCTTTGAGGTGGCCTCATCTGCCACTGTATATCTGGATTCCTCTACCCTACTTACATAGCTCTACATCTCTCAGTTTCTGAGAGCTATGGGTGCACTATAGCAAATGATTTGCTTTCCCACATCCCTTCACAGAAGAATGAGTGGGTTTTTTTTCTTGTGTAGCGTTCAGCCCCTGTGAAAGCATCCATATGTCTATGTTCCCAAAACTTCCAAGGGCTGATGGTGTCTTTACCTTGCTCTACTTCACCTTTCTTCTCTTTGTGCCCTTTCTGAATGGGCAGCACAGAAAGCTCTGCATATGGGGAAGACATGGGTTTTGCACATACAACATGAATAATGCCAATTGCACCCACAGTGGAGCTTTTTCATCCCAGAAGGAGGGAGGACCTAACACTGTGTTAAATGGAGTGCAGAAATAGACACCGGTGACTCCATAGCACAACTCCCCCTCTGCAGGAGCACGTCATGCCTGAGCAGCATGAAGGGAACGATGACAGCAGGCAAGTCCCTGCACAGGGACTCTGGATTTTGCAGTGGTGTGGGAGCACCTCCATTCTGGAGCACAACAGCTGTTTCTCAGTGTCCAAACAGCAGTAGACCAATCAGAGGAAGTGCCAGTCTCATGGAAAACTTGGAAAAATTTTGACCAGCTTCCTGCATTCATTGTTGTGGCTCTTAACAGAGAGCTCTAAGTGATGCATGTGATTGTTTTGTTGGCTCTCTGTCTGCTGCCAGAGAAAGTGGCGTGGATCCCGTGGGTGATGTGCAGCTGCTGAGGCAGCCAACTCTCAGGCCAGCCTGGCTGCCTGTCACCCACATGCTGGCTGAGCCCTGGCTGCTGGGGATGGATTTCAGTGGGTGGTTTTCCTTCTCATTGCGGGGTGTGTTAGTTTTGCATCCTGCCATGCCTCTGACTGATATCTCTTCTATGATATTGTGGGGGAATCTCTTCAAAATAGCTCCATGTGAATGTCTCTGGGCAAATAGTCTCCTGTATTTAAATGCTGTTAATGTACCCAAAATGAGCTGTACAGTGCATGACCACTAGCATTTGTTAAAGAAGTGGGATGTGCTAGGTCCCAAACATGCAGATTTCTATATCTTGCAGTCTTTCCCCACAGCTGCTAGACTGGCATATTTCTCCAGACAGCTCAGCATGAGGGCAGAGGTCAAATGGCTTTCCTTAGGTATTCTCTGAAGCTAACCCTGTGGTCTTAGGTCTTAGAATCCATTGTGTTCTTGAGGTATTTATTTATTTATGTATTTATTTATTTATTTATTAGAATTCTGAATTTGGTGTTGGTGGAATACTTTTTTCTTTTTTCATTGCTGGCAGAAAACCCTAAGTAGATTGCAGAGAAGCAAGTTCCAGGAACATGATAGCATGCTTCACTCACAGTTACTGCTGCTGTGTGTGTACACACATAGATGGATGGGCAGCTCCTTTATCCAAAATAGTGGTGATCATAAACATGACTGGTGGTAGTTTTCCTAGAAGTTTAAATGAACTGAAACAATAAATTCGCTAGCTCAGATTTCTTTCCTGAGTTCCAGCTGGTAGCCCACAAACAATATTACAGTATTAGTTACAAGGGTTCTATTTAAAACTGGACAGTTTTTCTTTACATTAATCATCCAAGCTAATGAATACTCCCATCCTGCTAAGACTGTGCCAGGCAGTAGAACCCCCCTGAATTTAAAAAACAAAGCAAGAAAAGAGCAAAGAACATGATCTCATACCACTGTTTAGTATGATCTCAGCTTCAATCATGCTTCTAATTGTTTATCAGTTGAACAGCAAGACAATTATACCTGGTTCTGGCTTGCTTTAGAGCAAGGCCAGGCTCTTTTCAGTGGTGCCAAGGACAGGACAAGAGGTAACAGACAAAGAGAAGATGCTGCATTAGAGCATCTGGAAACACTTTGAGTGTAACCAAGCATAGAAACAGGCTACCCAGAGAGGATGTGGTGTCTCCATCCTTGCAGGTGTTCAAAACCCACCTGGACATGACCCTGAGCAGCTGGCTCTGAGCTGGCTTGACCAGGGGGATGGACAACATGACCTCCAGAGCTCTCTTCCACTCTCAACTGCTCTGTGATTCTATGATCACAGCTCTTGTCCCTTTTCACCTTTACATAATTTCTTCCAAGACAGTGTAAGTGATTAAAGGGAATGAAAGGAATGACACAGAATGATAGGGGAAACCTTTAGGAATGGGATAGGGATGCATGATGGAGCCCCTAAAATGTTAGGAAACAAGAAGTTGTCACAAAGAAAACCTTGGAAATGCAGTGCAGCAGAATGCCAGGGACTGACCCAGATGCAGGAAGATCAGTCCAGAGAAGTCATTAAGCCTTCACTGCTCTGGGTGTGAACACTAATGGTTTGGACATAGATATAAATCTGAAAGGAGCTTCTTGGATGTTGAGTCCTCTTCCTTTTCATGTAATGCAGCAGTTGTACAGAGCAACACTGCAATGCTAAACATCACAAACCCAGGCCCCCTGGCAGTTCTTGGCATTGAAGTGACTTTTGCTCCAGGCCCAAGAATGAATCATTTGGCAATGTGGTCCCCAGCTGCTTCTGGAGGCCTCTACTGTTGTGATCCTGGGGGCTGCAGAGAGAGCCTCAGCTCAGACACATGATGAATACAAACTGAGGAAAGTGCTTCTATTAGTTTGTAATCCACAGAATATCAAAAGAAGCTGTAAGGTGTTTGTCACCTTAACATAATCAGGAATGTTGCTCTATTTATTTTTTCTTGTCCTTTTATTTTCCCTACCCCACTCCTCTCGATGCTAATGTCATTATACTTCTTCTGTGTGTGACCTGGGGGTAGTCACTGGTGCTTTCACTATGGAAAAGATCCCTCCATACCACAAAAGAGATTGAGGCTGTGCTGATTCATTTTTTTAGTTGAGTTCTCTTTGTTCAGTTATCTGCCCAGCAGTAAGTGACAGGTGCCACTCTTCTGGAGAGAGGCTACACTGAACTGTGACAAGAGTCCTTTTAGCAGCTATTATATTAACGATAGCTAGCTGTGCTAATGCTTAATTCTCCTTTTTTCCTTTTTTTTTTTTTTAATCTTCATTGAATAAAAATATGAAACAGTGATGTTGCTATGGGCACTTGGAGTTTAATCAGAACACTTACTGTGTTATTTATCTGTCCTTACTAGCAGTAACTTTCTTGGTTTCCAGAGTATTGCTCCTGAAACTACTTTCTTTAAAAGAGACTAGGCCATCTCTTTACAATGAACAGGAATAATTTTCTGTTTACTGTGTGGAGTTTTTTGATTGGTTTTTGGTTTGGGATTTTTTTTGTTTTGTTTTTGGGGGGATGGTTTAGGGGTTATCTTGCCCTTTTTTGGGGTTTTGGTTGTTTTTTTAATTTTCTCCTTTTTTTTTAACATGTTCTTAAATAATAGAATTTGTTGCAAAATCCACATCAGTGGAGCTGTTACCACTCAAGGTAAAAGAAGATCTTTGAGAGTCTTCTGATAGGTGTGTGTGTATGAAACAGCTAATGCTAGGGGTTGGCATATACTGGCTACTGGGAGGGAATATTTCAGAAGTTCCCACATCAAAAACTATTGTTGCTGTCAGCAGGGAAGGGTAGCAGGCTCAAGGCAGGGACTGAAAAGGATTTTCTTTGATTTAGTTTTTCCTAGTGAGGGAATTTTCAGGATACGAGTGTCTGGTGGAAAAAAAACCCAGTAAGATGCCCAAAATAAATGCCTAAGTGGATTGGGAGCAAAAAGAGGTCTGACAGTAAAACCTGTCCTCTTTTGCTGTCATCTTTCTAGTGCCTGCTTTGGTCTTTTGATGATAGTTGTGGCTGAATATGGAGCCTAATGTACCCCAGCCCTGATCCCCAGTCCCAACTGCTCTCTTGTCCCCATCCTCCTAGAATTTGTACTGCACATCCTGCTGACATTGCAGCAACACTTTGAACTTCCCTCTTTTGGTAGCCTTCTCCTGCGGATTCCATTAGGTCACAAATTCTTGAAACTAAATGTTCTTCCCTAACAGATTCTCCATGTCCCCATTGTGTTTCTAATTTTAAATTTGTTAGTATACCTTAGTGTAAACCTGAAGTATCCCATTAAGACTTGCCTTCTGTTTTCTGGGAAAGTGTCCTCTGAAGTAACCTCAAAGTGTCCACTGAAATTTCTAAGGTAAAAGAAGGTTGCCAGTGCTCTGGAATATCCAGAGAAAGTTTGTGTTTCCCAGAGATGCTAAAATATTCTATACAGCATTTCTTAATTGTTGCATTATGTTTTCCCTGTAGCACTCACATAATCTTGTTTCAGTAATTGAAAGTTACAGAAATTGGAGCTTTATCATTTAATAACCTTCCTACTTGCAGTTTTCTCAGATGACTATGATCTAGTTAAAAACATTACGTAAATGTATTTATAAACAAAAAGTAATCAACCTGTAGAGAAAGGAAAGCCAAAGCAGGAATATACTAAGAGACAAAAATAATATACCTGAGACTTGAATTCAAAAAATACGGATCAACCCCAATTTTATGTGAAAACATGAATGTTTGTATGTTGGATGTACTGACTACTTAACAACCATAAAATTCTTGCTTTCTTGTGAAGTGTTAACTTGAGTAATGGGGTATTTTGACTGACATCAAGTAAGAGCAGCTTAATATCTGACTAATCTCTTATTAGGACACTTTATTTGCACTTGTCAAAAAGATGGGTTCTTCTGTCTTTTATGTCTGTGATTTAAGATCTAGCCCTCCACTACAGAATGTAGTTTGTTTTTTGAAGTTCTGAAATATAAATCAGCAGCAGAAATGGAATAAAAGTAAATCTCTGGCTACTTCAGTGAGGGGGAGGACAAGGGCACCTGTTTGGTTCTTGGACTGAACATTCAGCTCTGAGCCACTGCATATTTCAAGTGATTAAGATGTTGTACATTACCAGCAGAAGTCTCTTAGTGTGAATGTGTGAGTACTTGATAAAGTACTGGCGGTTTTGTCAAGCTGTAAGGGACATTTTTTTTTTTTCCCCTAAGTTTATTTTCAGGAAGAGAGAACATAAAGCATAATTTAATCTGTTTTGGAGTAATTGGCACTGTTATCAGTGGTAATAGGAGGTGTTGGTGGCTGGGATAATTGAGTACTTGGAAAAAAGTATCAAAGGTTTCAGTCCAATGTAACTTCCAGTTTTTTTGGAAGAGGAGCATGATACTAGATCAAATAATCCTGCATAAAGCAACATATTCTCATGCCCGTTGTTGACAGTAAAGGGCACAGTATTTTTAGGAGAGGTTCCAAACACACCACTCTAATTATGCAATGCACAAACATCCTAAAAGGCTAAGTAGAGATTATTGTATTTCTCTCAGCTCCTCAGGTGATTAATTGAATGCTGTTCAGTGAGCAACAAAGTCCGTCTTTTCACAGAACTGTTCTCTCCTGCCTGTTTATCAAAGGATCCATAAATCCATGGACGTTTCCTTCTGACATTAAGATCTGGTTAACAGTCCTACCTCTATACATTCAACAAGCTTTGGCCAGTTTCTGCTCACAGAATTTTCTAAAACAATGTGTAAGCCAGATGTAGAGAAAACAAAATTTCTGTCCTCGGCCATCTCCTTCCCAGGGCAGTTGGTATAAATTTTATTGGAAATTGCTCCTGGCAGTATGTGCCACTTATTTTCCTTTAATCCTGTTTTCATCTCACCTCATAATGATTTCAGGAATGTTTTTAGTTTCCAAAGCCAAGGAAACAGTTTCTTCTTGGCGGAAATAACATTGGCTGTTCAATAAAAAGAAATGTGCTTTTCTGGCTAAGCTTTATGAAGATGATTGTACAATCTGTACTGTACGCTTGGAAACTGCTGCAACAAGACGTGCACCATATGGTGTATATGGCATTCCCTTACCTCAAGTGTTCCCTTACTCAGGCTGGTACGGTTGGTAATGAGCTCATTTTTGAATAAGGGAAATATGGGTGATTTTTGTCTTTTTTGACTGGGGGTTGGGGTGGGTGAGAAGAGGGAAACAGAAATCTCTACATGCCAGAACAGGGCAAAGAAATGTTATCATTCCTCACCTCTGCTGGTTCTCTGATCAGCTTGAAGTCTATAGCAATCAGGAACTTCATTAGGAAAAAAAAAGGGAGACTATTGAGCTGAGGTTAAGTTGAACATGATGCCATGATAAGAAAATAGGATTTAAGTTAGTATGGTTTTTCTTTCTCTTTCCCTCTGGCAGAAGCATAGCCCATAAATATGTGGGAAATTAGCACAACAGGCAGGTGAAATGTGATATCAGCTCTCTTAATATGTGAGAAGAGAATGGGAGGCTTTTAACCTTGGGAAACTCTTCTGCACATCGCATTCTTCTCCTTGGAAGTCACTTTAGAGAAAACTCTAGGAATGTGATACAGAGAAGTTGAAATTTTCTCTACCTGTGTGCTCCTAAAAACCAGAGACAGAGAGGGAAATCCATTTAGATTATCGCTGCTCTCAGGCAAAGTGGATTTAGCATATCACCCTACTTTCCTGATCTGCCCTAAACAGAAACAACCACTTGAGGGAAATCGATAACCTGTATGACCAAGCTGACACAAAACACTGTTTTGTACTCCCTCCTATTAGATGTTCATGGTGTGTATAGATGGTAAAGGATGGTCTCACTGAAAAGACCACTTGTGCCTACAAAATCTTGAGATGGCTTTTTTCTCTCTCACCAAGATATTGCATTCTATATTTATTAAAGTCCATCCAAAGTGACATGCAGTGACATGTCAGGCACATTGAGGATAAATGTCTATGATGGATTGTCCCAGGCAAAAGTAAAAAATCTGAATAAACATTTCTTGAGCTTGCATATTCTTACTAATCTATTCTAGTGTCCTAGCACAGGACAAATCATGGGACTAAAAGGAATACATTGATCCTGAATAAAAGGAATATCCATTGTCAAGAGCCAAAATATGAACTTTTGTTACAAGTGTTACAAAGCCTGTGTAGAATTTTCTGTCAAGAACCTCAACACTAACCTGAGATAATGGGTAAATTGTGGAAAACAGAGGCATACTGGGTCCTAAAACTGCGACTGTGGATAGGGCAAGCTGCATGAAAAGTAAGGTGTAATACCACCACACACTTTTTCATGTAGTGAACAAAACTAGTCTGTGGTCCCATTGCACTTACACCATGAACATTGTCAGGGCAGCCAAGAACTGATAACTGAGGGGTCTCCTGTGGGATTGCTTTTGCTGTGAGAGCTGTGATGTGCTACCTTGGAAAACAAATTGAGCACGAGATGATGATGCAAAGTCCCAAGCTACTTTCTTGAATGCACATGGTCCTATTATTCTCTGAAGTTTAGGGTTATTTTTGTTGAATTTTGGATTCTCACTTTTATTACTTGGGGATGAATATGAACAGAAAACGGAAAAATAGACTGCATCTTTTTTGTGTTCCTGCCTTACCATTTTAGCTAAAGACACCTCAATAAAGATTCATGACAAAATAAATGTATATAGTATTAAAGGGTAAAGAACATAATTGCTAATTTGAAGAGTTTGAAGAAAGGCATCAAGAACAGTGTATTTGACTATTAGACAAACAAAAACTGAATTTTCTAAACTTAAATTGGCACTTTTTAAATGAAAAATATATTTATATTGTAATGAGTGTTAAGAAACAGACCATTATCTGTGAGGTATCATTAAACTTATTGAAATGAAGACAAACATGTATTCTTTAATTTTTCATTACCTGAAGTCTCCAAAAGTTCAAGAGGGTTTCTCACTGCATGTTTTTTTATGGTGTATTAGAGAAAGAAAAACATGCCTGAACCAATGAAATATATTTGCATAGAAAAAAGAAATTGCATTTATCTATATGTATGGTCAGGTTAGAAGTCAGTAAACACTTGCACATTACTCTCTATGGAAGCAGGCTTTAATTCTCTACTATTTTACTTTTCATCATTTATCAACCTGCGAATCAGTATTTAAAATGCTATCATGTTGATTTGGCAATAGCCCTTTTGCATTAATTTGCGCTAATAGTGTTAAGAAAAGGAGAACCAGAGCCTGAAACTTCATTGTCTGTTCAGAAAACTGTCAGACAGGAATATGTGTCCTGCTGCCACATGGGAGTGGACTTGAATTAAAATCCCAAGTTGTATTTGCACTGTGGATCACTATCTGACTTCCTGGGTTGCATAAACCAATTCAAGGACAAGGATCATTCTGAGCTCTGAGGTGCAAATAGAAGCAATTTCACCAAGAAATTGGTGAAATATAGAGAATAGAAGTATCTAGTCAGAGGCCACCAGACTCATGTTTCCTTAGGAATACTCAATCATACTTTGCAGGACAGACTAACACAGTAATAAAACTTTTTGAGGTACAGCATGGCCTCCTTGTCCAAGAGCGTTAGAATATATTATTTTATATATTTATTATGTATAGCATATATTTCAACTCCTGGGAGAAGCAGCTTTTCAAACAGAATATCAAATATTAGAACAACTGGACCAATCCTTAAAACTTTTCACAATATACTGGCTTCCAGTGTAAGTCTCAATGTAAATAAAATGTTTATTTAATTTGAAAACCAAATATCGAATTAGATTGGTGCTTTCCTTTTAGAATTAAAAAGAGGTAAAATATTATTTAATTAAATAAATTAAAAATTAAAGTTTATTTAATTTGAAAACCAAATATCAAATTAGATTGGTGCTTTCCTTTTAGAATTAAAAAGAGGTAAAATATTCAGTTTCCACAAGCGATTGCCTTTTAGGTGTCTGTCGCTATAGGACACAAGACAACACAACGCAGACACACGGCTGCTCTCAGGCCAGGAAGAGAGAGATTTATTTTCTGACTCCTACCTTTATAGATTTTCAAAGGTGACATAGGATTGGAGGGTGAAAGTGGCACCTCTCCAGGGACACTGGACAAGCCAACAGTCCATCAAGTTTCTCCTCCTCCATAAAGGAATGCAAAACAATAAGTTGTTTACAGAAAGTGTGTGAGAAAGTTTGATACAAGAATGCAAACATCAGAAGGCTTAGAAAATCTTAAGAAATCAGGGCAACAGGTTTCAAATGAGGAGCTTTTGTAATGAAAAAGCCCTCAGCTTTGAGGATGTATAAGTTCTTTTCCTGCTTGGGATGATGAAATTGTATGTTTTTGTATTTTTTCCTAAAATCAATTTGACCTCAAGTCTTACCACAATTTATTGCTCACCTGTAATTCCATGCAGAAAGACCTAAATACACTTTATTACCTTGTACTTGGTCTGACACAAGTGAGTCCAAATCTTCCCTGGGGTTCTGAGCTGTGGTGACTGAAAATCTTCCCTGTTATGTAGACAAGGGTTTAGCTGAAAAATCAGTGGATTGACTAGGGAATCTGTTTAAGATGCTGTGTTACTCTGGATAACCTCTTGACCTGAGCAGACTTACTGCTTCTCAGGTTGTGTTACATCAAGAAAGGATGAGCTTGAGAACAGTCTTTTAATTGCTATTTCCAAAACTGCGATTATCAGCTTAGTATTGTCACTTTTTTGCTGTTTTACCCTTTTAATACACACTGCTTTGCACAAATGTATTGTAGTCCTTGTAAGCACCTGCTCCAGCTGAAAGCCAGATCTGAAAATAGGTGTGCTGAACTCCACCATTATCTGCATCTTTTAATTTTTAGTGTTTTCTGATCAGCCTATTTGCTGGCATGCTTCCATCTAAAACCTGAACTCTTTCTGGACTGTATTCCATTATTACAAATATGTATCAAACTACTTATTCTTCTCCCAGCCCCAGGAAAGAGTAGACTGTGTTACAAATCTCATTTGGCACTAAAAGAAATTCATCTCAATATTTATAGTTTTGAGTGAATGCTTAGGGATTTGTTCCCTCTCTCCACAGCTCCAAAAAAAAAACAACAAACCAACCAACCAACCAAACAAACAAAAAAAAAAAAATCAAAAACAGAAAAGCCCAACCACAAAACAAAAACAAACCCAAAAAGCAAATAATAAAGCATCTTGGCATGATAACCATTTTCTGATTTTTTTTGGCTCAATTTATTATTCTCTATGTATGTGGTTTTACCATTCAAGTCCCTGAAGACCTTATTTTAGACTTCCTGAAATAAAATTCTACAACTACTTTAACAACTTCCAGAGATTTTTGGTTGAGTGAAAATTCAGGGATCCCTTTATTCAAATTATATCTCCTGCACTGCACCACCACTTTGAGCAGAGATGAAATTAATTTCTTGTAAACTAAACATGATGTCAGTTCTGTGTCTGAGTGAGGACATGAGGATCTGAGTGTAGCAGGAAATATGGACCCACGGTGTAATTATTTTCTGGCCTTTAAAGATCAGTGCTACTTTATCCTGCAACTATTCAGATTTTCTTTGAAGCCAAGAAATGCTGATACATTGATGATGATCAGGAGGATAACAAGCATAAAGATCCAATCAGTGCTAATCTAATATCAGGTGAACGCTATTTTTGGCTTCTTCAAGGAACTCCCAATTCTTCTTTGTGTCTGTTTCCTCTTCTACCAAAACCCTTCACCACGGGTGTCTCACCCAGCAGCTGGAGGAGGTACATTAGTTCCTGACAATCAAGGAACGACCAAGGCCTGTGCCTGGCTGCAAGCCCCAGGTGCCATCTTCATACATGTAATAGCAGCTGTAAAACACATGTTTCTCAAGTTTAGTGAAGTCTAAACACCATATGGTTGTCAGTGCTCACAAATGAGGTGTTATTAAGTTGTCAGTTGCTTACAGAGGTGAAGTGGAATGGACTGGATGAAGAGGGAGGAGTGACCTTGAGTTAATGGAGACCATTGTGGCACACTAAGCAATGAATAACACTGTGGGTAATAACTAGCTTGTTCTCATCCATATCCCTTTTCAAGTGCACCTTCTTTTATTAAATCAATGATCAAGTAGTTGGTGCATATGGCTGGAGGCAAGGAATTAAAAGGTATAAATAACACACACTTTAATTGAAATCCAACTGTGAATGCCTGGCCTCTGTGATTAAACCTTTTATCGCATGGATTGTCCCACCACAGGTACATTCCTACTACTCAGAGAACTACTTAGCTTAAAAAAATTAAAAAAGCCTTTCTTTCTTTCAGATGTCTAGGTTGAGTTATTTGAGAATTTCATTAGCAATACCAGGGCATGTATTATGGCTATAACAAGCATATTCTTGCATGTATGTAAAATCCTCCTGTGGTCTCTTCTGCCCAAATGCTAGTGGCAAGCACTTTGAACATGCCAACACTGCAAAAGGAGAGGGAGCATGAGAGCTGGCATTGTGGGTGCTGAGGGTCATCTGCCTTAGGGCTTTCCACTACTATTATAGCTCATTAATGTGGTCCCTAGGATTTCCTGAAAATAATAAAAAACCCATTGGATTGGGCCAGCCTTGGTAGCGTTGCCTAAGTACAAAGGCTTGATGCTGGATTTCTCCAGGCTTTCTGTCTTTATCAAACCTCAGTGAAAAGGCTTGATGAGCAGGCTGCTGAGAGAGCAGTGTGACTCCTAGGGGGATTTAGCTGTGTGAGTAGATCAACATTTGCCTGAAAATAGAGGCACTGCTGGTGTCATCCTTTACACAATGTGTAGCAGAGTGGGACCCTGATTACTGTGATGGAAACAGCAATGGGTGATATTTATTAGAGATCACTTCATGGGTAGACTGCAGTGATGATGAATTAATGTTTTCCAGGGGAGAGGGATAACTAGATGTTACTAAGCTTCAGATTTAGGAGTTTGGTTTGTTTATAACTCTGTCTAGAAAGAGTCCTCCAAACATTATCCAAGATTTACACTTATGTGATATGATAACCAAGCTGAAAAAATACTACTGTTCTTGACAGCAGTATCCAAGTATTTTTCTAGTTCAGGGGTGTCATATCTGCAATCTGATGGACTTCTTTTAACAAGTCACTACTGACATAAACTTGATGCTTGGTATTTCCCAAATAAAATTATGTGGAGGAAAATCTCTGTGTCCAAGCTACAAAAAAAGCTGATTGCTGCAGAGAATACAGAAAAATAACGTAACACGAAGCTCACAGTCCTGCAGTAGTGCAGTGAATAACTCTGATAATATATTTTGGATTACTCAGTTAAAGATATTTGGTTTCTCTCAAGGAGATTTATCAGCAAAGACAAGCTTTTGTGGAATGTTTTTGAACCTAAACTACATAAAAGAGGCCAGTAAATACAGACCAGCAAAAGAGGGAAGGGCTCTGGGAGCTGTTAGACTTATAAATTATGTGGTTTTACTGCAGCATGCAGCTGACAGGTTCTTCCTTGATTTAAACAGATGCTTTGTTTTCCCCTTTGTTGCCTATTGTTTGCACTTGATATACCAAGTATCCAAAGGCACTTAAGCCAGGTAAATCAGTATTTCTACCACTGTAGTAATCATTTTAATTGAATATGGCACTGAGAAGAACTCTGAATTAAAAATCTAAATGAGAAATTTTACATGATGTCTGGTGAAAGGAGGAGTTTGAAAGTGGTAGTACTAGTTTTTCATCTATAGAAGCCAACAAGCACTACAAAAACTGTTTTATCCTTCATGCAGCACCTAAGGTTTTGAACCTAAACTCTTTGAGCCTAAATTGTTACAGCTTTCTTAAGTTTTACAATTTTTTTTACTGTATTTAAGTTGCTGTGCAGGAGTACGTGTTTCAAGAAGAACACCCTTGGTATTTGAAAGAAGAGAATTCAATAAGCTAAATTATAGAAAGAAGTAGATTAGGTTTTTACCCCACAGTCTTCTTTCAGAAAGGACTCCCCAAAGCCCTTTTCAAATCAGCAGGTTCCATCCTAGGGAATGACAGGATGAAGGCTCACCTTGTTGCAGCGTACACCAAGATTTTCTCTAGTGTGTCTCTATCGTCTTCTCTGAGACTGCTTTTGCTTTGAAGCAAGGTAGGAGAAAGCAGAATCCTGCAGGGACTGTGCAGGCAAAAGTAAGTTCTCTGATGTACTCTGCAGTGGTTCATGCATATATACAGGGGAAGTTTAAAAGCTGTTTTATTGGCAAGGGGGCTGTTGGCCAAGGCACCATGGTTATGCAGTAGTACCTTGGGACGAGTACGTTCCACAAGAGCAGACACTGTGAATTTTGAATTACTGTTGCCTCTAAAACATTATGCTGCCAATAGTGCTGTACCTGCACACAGTAATTGTCATTCAGCACTCAGACTTACCCAACTGTTTTGAAGTTCTACGGCAAATCAATGTGTCCTCGGTGTTTCACAACACCAGATCCTACTGGTTCAATGTCATCCTGATAGAAATGAAAGACTTTATCTTATAAAAACTGGGTAAACATAAGAACGTATATGTTGTGGGGAATGATTCTCTGTTGCTGAGCCCTGGACTGCTCAGGAGCTCACATATGCCTGTTCTGTTTTGGGCCTTTTGGAATAGTGCTGAAATATTTCAGCTTGCCATGAACTTTGTTCCCATCAGTTCATATTGGGCTAGCAATGAAGCAAGGAAAAGGTATGGTGAGTGTTATGCCAAGAAAAAAAAAAAAAATTATTCCCTCTCACTAAACTTGTGGAAGCTTATCAAATTTATTGAAGACAGTAACCAAACAATCAAACAAATCCCCCCATACCAGCTCTGGGTGGTTTTATCAAGCATACCTCCTACAGGTCAGAGGCTCTAAAAGGTCTTCAGTCTAAGGCAGAATGGAGATTTACTAGAAGGTTTGAGATCTTTTTGCAGCAGGAAAATGTATAAAAAGGGGTTATGACCCAAAGCAGTCTTTGTACTCTGAAGTCTTTTTGAGTCTTGCTAACCTACAGAACACCAGCCTGCTCAGGCTCTGTTGTAAAAGTCTAAGCTGTCCTCGATGGAAGTGCAGTGTTCACAAGTCCTCCAAAAGCCCTGGAAAACCCTCATTCTCAAATGCAATACCAGTCTGTGACGTAATAGATATAATGAAAAACATTCACATGAATCCCCTGGCACATGAAAAATTATACCTTGATAAAGGAGTTTTGTCAACAGGGATAATGTCCTTGCTTGGAAGATGATCCAATCTGTTGTCTCTCCTTGTGTAGAGGTGACCAATATCTTGGACACTGTACAATTCCATTGTCATGATGGTACCTGCAAAATTAATTTGTCATGTGTGTATAAATTTGTGCCAGACTATCTCAGTTTTCAAGTGATAGTCATTTTAAGAAAGAAAAGCCAAACAGAATGGGATTTCAAAAACATTTCAAGAACATATATTAATTATCAATTACTTCATTTAAAAGTGCACCCACAGTCTAGGTAATTTTTTTAGTTTTAGATTTAGCTTCAGTATTGTTAGTAAAAGTTTTGTGTGATGTTACTTGAACTTATAGTCCAGGAATGAAGTCATTGCAGCAATGGAGGAGAAAGAGTGAGTGAACTACCTATATTAGGTACTGAGCTTTTTCACAAGGAAAAATTGCATTTTCTTTTTTTTCCTCCTATTTTCTGTAGAAAACTTTGTTGCCTTTTATATATGGACTATGTCTTGTTGACAGGAGGAAGTTTTGCTTTTTAACTATTCTGATATCATTAAATTGGCGAAACCCCTGTAGTGTGAATACAGTTATTGCTAGAAAAAAAGTGCTTATGTTACTATAACTTATTCCATTTCAACAGGAGAAATAATTTACACACCCATAAATCACCTTATATTTTTCAGACTATATCTGCACTAGGGCTTTTATTGTAGTACTTCACTGGCAGTCAGGCTTACTAACTCCCTTTCTACCCTGACACTGAATCAGGGTAATGTGCCAGTAGGCTCAGCATTGTACTTGCTTAAGTTTTCCCAAAGCAAGCAGAAGGTAATTGTGAGATCTTGTCAGAAGAAAATCAGTTTTCTCTTTTTGGAAAGTATAAAATCCTTTTGAGCTCAAAAAGTAAACATAAACCATAAACATTTTAGCCAAAAACCTTTATCTGAAACCCAGACATTTAATTTTTGAATCCTTCCATTGTGTCTCTCCAGAGATGCTTAGGTTTATGTTGCCAATCTGCCCTGCACTCCAAACACCCTTTGTGAAGCTCACCTTCAACTTTCAAGTCCTTGTCTTGCAGGCATGTTATAGTTCATCACTGATGTCCTTGGCAAAGGGCAAAGGAGCCGGTTGGTGAATGTAGCTCATAAGGAAGGACTTCTATTGCCTGAAAAGACATGGAGGTACTTACATGTGGAAAATGGAAGAGGAAAGGTATTTGCTATTCATAACTTAAAAAAAACAAACCCAAACAGTGGGCTCTTGATCTCAATAAAAAAAAATCACAAGGAAAGGATACTTCAGAGAAGAAAATACCAAAAATCCCCCAAACACATTCTCATTGATTAAAGACCCTATTTCCCTTTCTTCTTCAAAAGAAATGGATTGTAGGAGAAAAGGCACCAATGAACCTGATAACCTTTGGTCAAGAAAGATGGGATTTCAGTCACGAATTGTAGTGTGTCATGAGCAGTAACTGAGACCATTTGCCTCTTACAGCTCACTGTGTGAGCCCCTTTTTTCCAGTGTTTTTCACCATGACATCCAGCATGAACATTTAAAGAGCAAACTTCAGAAACACATTGCAAGAGGCTTCTGAAGTATCTGTTTTAAAAGCAAAGTATGTTAAACATTAATTGAAATTAACACACTGCTTACAAAAGATAAATCCACATTAATGTCTGACCCATCAGATTTCCGCTTCCCTTCAGTCTGAGTTTTCACACGGTTCAGTGACAAAAACAGTTGTGCTGCAAGCTGCTGACAGAAGAGATAGAAGAGGGAAGGCTGTGTTTCTCTGGCTACAAGTACAAGTTCAGACTTCATCGCCAGCAGGGTGGTTTTAGACTGTTTTACAGAGGGTTTTTTTTTAGTTTTTGGGAACTAGCGTACTATGTCCTCTCTTATGCTTTGATTTAAATTTATAACTGTATTACAAATGTTAAAAGGTAATGTTCAAAGCATCCAAAATATATTGTGCACTAGATTCATTCAAATTACAGTTCCTTGAGTTAATCCCTGCCAAGCAATTCCTCTGAAATTTAGAGAGTTGTATAAGCCAGGTACCCAGACTGAAGCACTCACAAAATTCTAGGTAATTTAAATCTGGACTTAGGCATATTATTGACATATTTACTTGATGTGATTTTTTTTTTTTTTAATGTCTCTCTCCCTTTATTTGCCTGTCTGAATTCTGATGCCATATTAGGAGAAAAAAAAAAAAAAAAGTGCCTTTGCAATTTTCACAACCCAGGTAAAAACAAGAAAAGTTGAAAAACATTAAGAAGTCTTTTCTGGTTTTGCAGGATTCTGATTTGCATTTTGTATTTTGAAGATTTTGGGAGAAAAAAAAATCTGAGCTTTGCCTGCTTTCATGAATAGAGCACCCACGCCTTTTAGAGACATTCCTTCTCACAATCTCATCAAATTACAGATGGGCTGAACACTGATTATCCAAACCTTGGTTTTTTATTTGCATGATGGAGTGTCACCATGGTATTACCAGGCTTAATAAGCTGGAAAGTCACGATTTGATTGCCTTCATTTTAAGCTCTACCTTGGCAATCAAGTGTTTGTGAATGCCTTGACTGCAGTCAGCCTCCTGGGAGGCTGTGCTGTGCTTCCAGTCAGTCCTGTGGCAGGGCTGGCCTCTGGGTCTGGGCAGTCGGGAGGGGAGCCTCACATGATGTCATTTGTTGTACAGCTTCTGACACAGATTTTATTTGCTATTTTCTAGCCTAGACTCCCTCTCTGAGTGCTTTACCATTGCACAGTTTTTATAGCATAGTCATATTAACCATATTTGTGTCTGCTCTGTGCCAGCTCATAGTGTCCACCCCCTACTGCACAACTTCACTTCTGGTCCTTATCTCCAAATCCCTGCTCAGCTTTTTGTTTCTGAAATCATGCACTGGCCTTGTTCCAGCTCTTCAAATGTTATTACCCTCACTTTTACTGGGATTCCCATACTTCTGGCTTTTTGACCCTCTTTCCAGCTTAATTTTCAAACTGGATTTTCCATCCCTGCTTCAGACCCTGACTACCAGCCATGCTTTATGCCAAGCACAGTGGTTTGCTGTGGATTTTGCCTTCTCTGCATTCCTAATTTGTACTTGGTTCAAATTTAATACACAGACCTGCCCTGTTTTTACACTTAGTGACCCCATCAGAAGATAAGAATTTTCCACACCCTTGTGAAGAGGATGTCTACTGTTTCATCTCCATTACCCTTGATCAGAAGAGTATTTAGGCTACAAGGAGCTAGCTTACCATTTTTTTCCCACTGATCCCCATGGTGAGGCTAAAGAAATTGCTCTTCCCTCTTTGGCTCAGCTGCTGGCCATTCTGTTGTCCATCCCTGTACTTCACTTTTATGTCCTTCTTTGACATGTGGAATGATTCTGCAGGCAGGCAATTTATGGTAAAGGATCTCACAGAGCATTTCAAATTGTTACTGTCCCCAAGATACATTTTCCAGACAGCTGGTTCAGCATGCAAGAGCTCGTAACTCAGTATTTTCCATCAATGTCTTGTGCACATTAGGATTGTCAAGGGGATTTTTTCAGGACCATTTTCAGAAGGAGTGAGCTAATAGAGAAACATTCGCCTCAGTTTGCAAAGAATTTGCCAGGCAATGCCTATTAATAATAATGGTGATGATGATTGTTATTGTTTGTTTCACTGGGATGTATGTCATTCAGATGTAGATTTTGGTCTGTTGTGGTAGTTTTATTTGTGATCCGATTTTCCCAGGGGTGTGAATGGATTGCTGTTTACACAATGCAGCTGTGTTTTGGGTAGACTGGTACATAAGCTGTGGACACAATTTTTCTCTGAGAGGCTCTGGTTTTATTTCCCTCTGACAACACTAATATGCAGCTTTTACAATTGTCATGAATGGTGGATTTTCTGCAGATTCATGAGAAAAAATGAGGAACACTGAAATTTTAAGCAATTATAACTAGTATCAATTATGAAGCTGTTATAAAGTAACGCAAAATGAAAACCAAAACTCAGGCACAAATAACTATTTATGCCCAGAAGAGTGATTCAGGATTAGGCCCTGTCATCCAAAGACAATGAAGTTAAATTATACAGAACAAATGACTGCATGTATGTCAAAAAATTATTAATTTACTAATATTTAAAGACTAACACAATTCATACAATAATTCACGTACTATAAATCAATATATTGTATTTCATTGTATCTAACTATAGGGCATTTTAATATTTTAAATTATTCTAAATTTCATGTTATGTATTAAATATACTTTATATAATAATTTTTTTTATTTATATTAAGACATTTAATGTGATGAGAAAGATTTTTTTAAAACTATATAATGGATTATATCAGGTCAATCTCTCATTAAAGCTAGTATCATGCTCCTTGCAGCAGCTAAGATCTCCAACAGGAGGTATGGATGAAATACACCCTGAAAGTATTTAGGCAGTGGTGGCCCTCCATTATCAGGGAGCAGGAACTGAAAGGTGGCATTCCTCACTATGTTGACTGAGTAAATGGACAGAAGAATTGATTCCAACCCAAAAACTAAAGCTGTAAACTTTCACGGCTCTCTGCAATGATAGAAGGATCTATTTAGGGAATGCTGGTACTTAAATCACCTCTTCAAAGGGGATATAGTTTGAAATCATTGTCTAACACTAATATACCCCTTAACAGTGGGGGAGACAGAAACATCTGGATGAGCAAGAAGGCAAGCCAGTCAGGGATGTTTTCAGAGATAACATCCTCTTAAAAAGTAGACATCTGTTCTTTCTGCTCTTTGGTTTAGGGAGGCCTAAAAATGAGAGACCGCTGTATACAGAATGAGCCTCACAGTGCTTGCAAGGCATATCTAGTTGGGGTGTTTTTGGTGGAGGGGGAAGAAAATACAAGAACGGACAAATAAAACAAAGCCAAATCCCTAATCAACAAAAAAGCAGACAAAACAACAACAAAATCCATTAAAAATTTCCCCAATAAACAACTTTACTCCCCAAAGCACACCCCCTCACCCAAACACCATACTGTATGCCAATCTGAAACATTGCAAGTGTTGACCTGTTAAGCAAGAATCTTGAGCATGATTAGAGGTCTGGATGCCTTTTTTTGGGAAATCTCACCCTTCTTCTGCAAGACCAGGTTTTTATTTCTCATTATTTATGCTGAGATACCAGTCATGAATACACCCTAAGAAGCTCCCAGTTGCTATTAAAATCCCCTGGCTGCCTGTTACAGTATTGACTTCAACCCCTGTCTGTGATGGGATACATGCATCAGTTTTCCATACACGTGTGAGCAAATGCAGCAACTACTTCTGTTCTAGCTGTGTGCAGCAGATGGGATCCAAATGTGAAAATATTCATACCATTCCCCCTGATAGTTTTTTTTTTTTCCTTCGTTTCTTTGTACCTTGAAGGTGCATTGGAGGAACTGATTGAAAAAAGGGAGAGTCAAAGATTGCAAACAAATCAGAAACACAGGAAAGTTAACATAGAAAATAGTTTACGACTGAAACCCTGACATTATAGCACTAAGAGAAGGTGGATGACATTAGGAGGTGCTACAGGGTTGAAGAGCCTGAACTCTTGTCAGAATAATGGGGTCTCATCTTGAGGTAGCTATTAGTGTGCCATTAAAACACAGATGTTGTGTCTTTTCATTTAATTTCCTCTCTGTCTCCATTCTTTTTTCAAGTATTCTTCACATCCCAGCACTATGCAGCATCACAGCAGGTCTCAGTGTGTGCTTTCACATGCTTGTGTCTTCACACATGCACAGACAGTGTGATACAGGAAGGTTTCCTGAGCTGAAATAGGTACATTCAGACCTGTAGAGTCAATTATAAAGCAGATCAAACTAGATTGCCATAATCCTGTAAATCTATACATTGACCTTGTGTATCAGAACCTTCTGTAAGCTACAGATAGGATAGTAAGGATTTGCCAGTGTGGGCTTGGAATGATTGCATTACTCACAGGTAAATAAACTGAGTTGTCTCTAAGAACAAAAAGAATGACAGCAAGGTCTCAGCAACACATGGCATTCAGTCTCTGAGCAGCCATTCAGGCTAAAAATCCGCATCTGTATTTGTGTTCAGGAGTGGGGAAAGGATTCCATGAGGCCAGCTAGCGTAGCAGTGATACCTTTTCATATGTACCATGGATAAAGTCATGCCACTAATAAAGTTTGGATGGGATCACCCATTAGATGTTTTTTTTTCCCTCAGTAACAGGTTGTGATTTTTGAAAGTGCCTTATCGCTGCTAGTTTTACTGCAGTACCTGCACAGAAAACAACTGTTCATCCAGCCAGTTCCTTCTCCCAGGCAGCATCTGCAGTGTCACCTATGCTGGCATTTGGCTGCAGGGGTGGCAGGGTGCTCTACATGAAGCATGGGGCTTTATGCTCACCTTCTCTGTTTTACAATGTCCCTTTCCTTTCCCTGGTTTGCACTATCCTACCAGACCTAACCCACAGCTGCAGATGTAAGAGCTTTATCCCATTGCTGTACTGTCCTCAGTGCTTCATCTCGGACTAATCCAGTGCCAGTACAAAAACAGCTTTCTCACTTTGTAGAGAGGCTTTCAGCAGCTTCTTACTGGATCCAGACAGCAGGAACTGCATGGTGCCAGAAGCAGGGCTGTGATGGACCCTTGGCTCTTGGAAAAGCAAGAAAACCATGAAGAAGCCTTGCATGTCCTCTAGTTTCTTCCGTCTGTGCACTGATTCTGGAATATGAGTCAGTTCCCAACATATTGTGATCAGAGAAAGGAGAATTTACTGTTTTTTGCTCATGAGGTAAATAAGGTGTAATTCCATAAAGGCATAAGTATATATATTTTTTAAAATGGAAGGAATTTCAGTAACTTTATGAAGTTCAGGTGAGTTAGAAAGGATCTGTGGTTTTGAGTTACAAATGTCAGGATACTGTCACTGATTCCAGTGAGAGCTGAAAAACCTCATCATTTCTGACAACTTACACACTCCAATAGGTGTCAAGATCAGCATCTAAATCCAAACAAAAATTTTGGGGAAAAGTGGTACCTGTGTTTTGTTGTAGGTCATGTGGCCATCAATCCAAGGAAAGAAGCCAGGAATCCTGACTCTAGTTTCTAAAAAGCTATTTCAGCCAGTTTTCACTTCTATATTTAGCAATGGAAAAAATATCTGTGTGGCCAAACCACAGAGGAGAATTTGTTCAAACCATAGGAGCACTGTGGTGTGTCTGTGTGCTCTCTCCTTCTGGCTCATGTTTCATGTGGTGAGCGGCTTGGCAGAGGAAAAAATGATTAGGGTGAGCAGCTTGTGAATCTCAAAGCATTTTCATTTTCAATTTAGATAAATATCAGAAAGGTCAGAGGCTTCTAAGGAATTCCTCCCATCCCTTAACTGGAGAAATCAAATTGACTGGTGTGTCATGTAGAGAGCTACACTGCATATTGTAACGGAAGTGTCAGGTGGTATCATCTTTTTGAAAAAACACAGACCTACTCTGATTATTTGAATCTGTAAGACATTTTCCTGATTTGATAGCAGAGCTGGCAAAATGTTGGTGGGGGAAAAAATCCTAACTTTTACACCTTACTTATTTGGTGTCCTGTTTTTGGCTGAGATAGAGTTTGTTTGGTTTGGTTTGGTTTTTTAGTTTCTAGAGTGTTCTGATTTGGAAATTTAATAGTCCTAAGCTTCTTCAGAAATTTCCAAAGTTCTAAAATTTATGCTATATTACCCAAGTTTTGCTCAGTCAATACCCATGTGTCTCAAGTGACAATTCTTACACCAAGAAGGTGCTCCACCATCTGGTCCATCATCAGGAGACTCCTGCTTCCTCCACATCCTTCTACCTAGACATGACTGCAGTTGAAATACTCCTTGTTTTTTGTCTCATTAAGCCATTGTTTAGAAGTTACTGCATAATTAAGAATTCAGAGTAATAACTTTTGAATGAGAACTTTAGTATTGTACTTTAGTAGTTTAATCATTGCAGCTGTCCCTTGTTAAACTTTCCTATAAACTTTTCAACTTTTGGGTCATCAAAATTTCTAAAATATAAATTATTCACTGAAAAGTCCTGGCAGGTGACAAAACTTTACAAACAGGAATTTTCCTAGCCAGATAAATAATGGTTTTATTGATATTGGCTTCTGAAAAGCTTGTGGAAGCTTTTTATCTGTGTCAAAAATTCAGGTGCTGTATTGGGATGGTACAATGTTCACTGATTGCCTCACAGTGTGAAATCCTTATGGCTCGACCTTCCTAAAGCATCTAAAATAAAGAGACCCTGAAATTAATCCATAACTTCAATGTTTTACTAAAAGAGTATTTGTTTATCTATGGCCATAATTTTTCTTAGTTTTTAATGCTGATAAAATGTGGGTGTCAAAAAAATACTCCAATGTTATGTATACATGAATAGCCCAATATCTTAATTCCCAGGGACAGAAGCAGTTCAAATAAGGTTACTTCAGCTCTCAACAGCATCAAAGGTGTCCTGACACTGATTCTAAGAATTACACCAAGCAACTAGGGGGAGTAGACAAAGTATCAGTGGAGGAGAAGATGGGTAGAAATTCTACAAAATAGTTTCTTTATTGTATTTCTTTTCAATAAGTGGTTTCAGTGTGTCTCTTTGATTATTGGGCTTTTGGTAGAATTCAGAAGGAGATGGAAATTGTTGAACTTGAGCATTTTGAGGAGAATTCATCAAGAAAGCCAGCAGAGGTGACGATGTCCATCTGGCTAGCAGCTCTCTCCTGATCTCAGGCATTTCTCAGCATTGCCCTGTAATGCTCTTACACTCAAGATTGCTAAAGAAACAGGCAGCATCCAGGAAAGTTTCACACCCCTGGGAACTGAGAAGAGAAGTAGAAACAGACTGATCCACCAGCAAGGTGACCCCTTCTCTCTTGAGGCACCTTCAAAGGGGATCTGGGGGTGGAAGGATTGCACTTTACCTTCAGCTTCATCTGTGTGAATAAAGTCCCCTTTTTCACTTGTAAATGTTGTTGTCTAATAATAACCTCTTCTATTTGAACATCTCTTTTGCAAGCAGTAAGATGGTACCTTTATGCAAATTTACTGGAAATATTTATTCATTTCCAGAAGTGCTTAAGTGAGTTTAATTGGCACCACTGTAATGAAGTTAATAACGCTACAGACTTCTGCTGCAATGTGAGTGTGCTTGTAGAAACAGAAGCGGATTTGGTGAATTTGTGCTGCCTTCTGTCCAAAAGCAGGCAGGAAGGAAAAGCAGTAGAAAGACTTCCGCTTATTCACGTCTTAGACTAAGTGATTGTATTTAATTTCTCCAGATATTCATGTTGTTATGTTGTTTTTTCAGTACTTGCTGCTGATGGCTGGAAATTCCATGGATTGATATGGACCAGTTTCAAGAACTTGTGAATGATTTGAGGTGGAGAGCATTCTTTTACTTTGGGCTGTATAGCATGATATCAGTAAGAATAGTAATATGACCCCATCACTGTGTGCAGAGCTTTGTGCCAGGCTGTGGGCGAGGTGGATCATGACCTGTGTTCTCATTTTACAGATATCTGTATTCTGGCTCTGACACTCATGTGTTTCTCAGCAAGCTGCCAAGGACAGAAAAAAATAAAAAAAAAGAAGTGCAAAAAGGGGAAAACTTAAAAGACTGTGAATCATGTCTCAGGAGCTGCTAATGATCGCCCTTCAGCTGCTAGCACAATGCCTGTAAATGCCTATTTAGGAAAAGAGCAACATGAATTCTAATGCCAGTGATCAGCACTCTTATGGTTAGTAGTTACACATGTGGTGCCATTTTGTGAGGTTAAATCACATCTCTTCTTTCTCAACTAAGTGCTCAGAATGATTTTGTCTTTTTTTTTTTTTTTTCATTGCTCATTAGAGAAATCAGAAGTGGGAAAAAGCTACTGCAGTTGATGCGTGCACACTCTGATAGTAGGAAAGTTAGAACAAAGTAGACTGTTTCATTTGAAAGGGATTTACAATGATCTTCTGGTCCCACTGCCTGACCAATTCAGGGCTGACCAAAAACTTTGTTAAGGGCATGGTTCAAATGCTTCTTGACCACTGACAGGCTTGGGGCATCAGTCAGCTCTCTAGGGTGCCTGTTCCAGTGTTTTACCACCCTCTCAGTAAAGAAATGCATCCAAATGTCCAGTCAACCAGCTTTTCTGAGAAATGAGATATACTTTATAATCCCTTTTTTAGTACAGCTCTATACTTCCAACCAAATCCATTCAGTATTTTTGTCAATATTAAAAATATAAAGAATAACAAAATCCTATAAACCAACAAAAGACTTATTTAATTTAAATTAACTTGTTTCTAATTCAGAATAGGAAATGTTAATCCTTGTTGTTCTTCAAAGACTGATTTTTTTTCTCCTAGGCTTGGGCCTTTATGTGCCAAAGGTCAGTCTTGAACACTGTTTCTCAAAACACATTGTACTTTTGAGTTGAGTTGTTCTGTTTCAGTATGTAAACAAGAATTAGAGCTTTGGACTCATGTTCAACCTCATCAGTATTGTTTGAAAGGCTTGGTATTTCTCCTGAAACTGTCTAGGATGGAAGATTCAAAATTGCCCAGGACACTTCAATTTTTCTAAAGGAAGGAAACCTCTGTCCCTATAATGTGTCACTAGAAGGTGAAAAGAGACCTGAGGTGGGCAGCTGAGATAATATATATACTTTCTGTTACAAGATTTTTGAATGCTTGATGGCATGGTTAAAGATGCCAAGTTTGAGACTTTTATCAAATGTCTCAAAAAATTCCTAGATTGTAGGTTTGAGGGGTTTTTTTTAATGCAAAAGATATATAAGGATTTGATCCAGAAAAAGTATTGCTGATAGGAATCTGCAGCCAAAAATAATTTGGGAAAGATTATGCTCCATTTTACCTGTAACTAAAGCTCTATATGGTCGCTAGCTCTTCCCTCCATCAGCTCTGCTCCTCAGTCCTCCTCTGCTCCCTGACTCTGATTGCAGTTAAACTCTCCAAGCAGGGGATGTTTTCTGTTTCCTTCTCCACTAATGTTTCCTATGGGACACTCCAGTTGCACAGGGAGTCCCAGTGAGGTGGATCACAGGTGTGCACTCAGAGGGAGAACTTCCCTGACCAGGAGTGTTGTTTGGAGAAAGCATCTCTCCATCAGTGCCATGAGCTCACAGGGTAGGCTCAGTTGGCATCCCAACATAATAATGCACACTTTTCCCTCCTTTTAGTCCCACTCTTACTTCATTCTTCGTCATTTCCTTAACCAGAAAAAGAACTAGACAATGGACATACTTGCAGGTCAGAAGCCATGCCAAACTACAAATACCCAAAATAAAATGAGTTTCATTACAGCTGAGGGGAAGGCTTCTGGGTCTGCTGGCTCTCACTGTACCAGCAGTCAGGTAGCAAGCTCAGCAGCATCCCACCAAACCAGCTGCCTTAGGAGGTAGAATAGCAGGCAGGCAGGCAATTGGGCAACATTTCCTTGCCAGTAATGCTCCTGCAGATTTCAGATACATTAAGTGGTGAGTTTTCAGTATGAAATAATTCTGTGGACACTTCCGTGCAGCTGCTGTTCTGACAATAGTGATTGACAGAAACAGGCTGGGAAACGTGCTCAGAGCTCAAAAGAGAGGCTGAGAAAGGCAAACAGAGTGCAAAGATGAGGTGGGAGGAGGAACTGTGTTGAGCAGGAATCTGTGAGGGAGTTTTTGTATTCCTATTGCTTTGATCATGTAGAAGAAGCCCTTTTCCAAAGCCCTCCAGACCCTTGTTGCTCATTTGGTGGATAAAACCAACAAATCCATAGACAGTAACCACTGGAGAGGACTGTGTCTAATATGTTGTTCACTATATCAAATACTACTTTTTTATTAATAATTCAGTTAATTTCTTCTCCTGTCCTTCCTCGCTTGCTCATATTGTGTTCTCATGCTAGAATAAACACTTTCTGTTCTGAGCTCGGAAAGATGATGACACCTTGCTGTTAAACAGAAAAGTAAGGATTTTAAAAGCAAATCACATATCATTCACTATCACAATTCTTTCACTAGTCATTTTGTCATGCATAAAGAGAAATCTCTGAACGTGATTATGGATAGATAAGTGCACACATTTTGTTTATACCTAATAGACTTCTTTGTGGCACTAAGAAATCCATGAAGGCTTCTATCTCACTGTTAAGAGATGGTACCAAACTAACAGAGGGAAATCAATGAGGATGTTATTTTCACTCTGACTGCTGATTTGACTTTTCAAGTATTCTTACCAAAAATGCAAATGTCCTGACAGTATTTTGTTTAGGGATATTTTGATATTTTGATTGAGCTCAGAATATGAAATCAAAGGGGAGCTTTATTGGTTCAATATAAATAACTTATACGAGTGTAGCACCCTTCTCTGCTGCATAGGATTGCAAAAGAGCAGTATAGATCTGCACTTTTAATGTTGTAACACAGAACTGTGCAGAAGACAGAGGTGCAAAACTAGATTACTAAAGGTCATTCGCAATCTGTAAGATATGGAAGATTTCCCCAAAATAATATTATCATCAACCATTTTGTTTATATACATATTCTGAGCCATATTTGCTGTAAATATGGGCTTTTTGAAAATTAATTTGGTTATGTTTAGCCCTATGAAGTGGGTTGCATAAGGACAGCAGAATTTTGTGTTTTAGCATGGCAAAGAGTTTCTTCTTGCTGTGTACTTATTCACAGCCCAAACTTCATCATTGGCAGGTTCATCATAAAATCCTGACAGTCTTTTAACTTGTTTGCTCCCCAGAAGTGTTTCTTGAAAAATATCAAGGAACAACTTTCATCTTCTCTTTTATCTAAGGTCTCTCTAGGTATTTGCAAAGGTTTATTTGTGCAAATGGTCACCTGATTTCCTCTTTTGATCACTTGAAACTGGGGAATAGTGAGAGATTAGCCTTTACAAATACTTAGCTGCTGTTAACGTTGGGAAAACTTTCATTAGGAACGAAAAAAATCTGTGAACAATGAACAAGTTGCTGCAAACAACAGACCTGACATGCAGGATTTATGAATGAATAGTGCATCTAGGTTTTTTGTTTGCTGCTTTCTGGTTTATTCCATTCCCAGTGGGAATTATGCTATGTGCATGATTAGACTACTGGCAAGATTATTACATAACAACATAATGATTAGATTTTTTGTCCAGAAAAAATATTTTTTCGTGGCATATTCCATAGTGTAAAAATTTTGGAGATGTCTTCTGTTAATTTTCATACAATTCTGAGTGACAGAGACCCCTAGAAAGATATTATTTGAGACAATGTTTGAACTTTAGAAAAAAAAAAAAATCCTTGCAGTCAGAGGAAAGGAAATTAATCCCCAAAAGCATGTAGTGCTGGTTTTGAGGCTTATATGGCTGTGTCTGCTCTGAGGAAATTTCCTGTTTTCCCCATCCCTACTTCAAAGTTATCCAAGGTAGGCAATCTCTCTGAATGAACTGGGGCTGTCTTCCTGCAGGTTTCCTCAGAGATCCTTTCAAAGGATGAGTAGCACACCTGGGGACCGGTGCCTTGTACATACACTTGACATCTGTTTCACTAAAACTTCCATTTACCAGTGATCTGTACCAAGGCACTCTCCCTAGTAGCTCTCTGCTGTAACAATAACTGGAGATTGTGTTGAACAGAGTGGTGGCAGAATGGCTCACTTAGCTCCAGCCTCTTGGCTTTGTCACTGAGGACCTGAGGCTGCATCTGTGGTACAGTTTACAGCAGAAAATAGCTTTTCATTCACTTACTCCCAGGAGGCTGAAACAGTTTACAAGGTTTATGCATTTGATAAGATCAAAGGACTGGAGAGTGAAAGAAGCTGTTCAGACTTATTAGCATTATTATTAACTCAAATGACAGTTTATGGTCAGCAGTGTTTTTCTCGATGAATGGCAGGGTGTTTCAACCACATTCATAAATTCTTCTATGAATTTATGAATAGAAGAATTATGGTACAGGTGATTGACTGCTCTTTGAAGGTTTTAAAAGAGAATGGGAGTCTGTTACACAAAATGACCATGCATTTTGACTGAAGTTTGCCACCTGTCTTTGCTTTCCCAAGTTCCTTCCATTCTAAAATGTTTTCTTACCATCTCACCTTTTTCATCTACAACCAGAGTAGTAATGGAAAGTTGCCTTAATTTTTAACTCAAATGATAACCCATCTTAGAAGCTCAGTTAACAAATCTCACATAGTTCCACTGACTGCTGTGAGAATGTTCTGGCATCCTAATGTAAAGTATTGCTAATCTGTTTCTGAAATTCACAGAGAAATTAAGCCTACAAAACCAACAAGCATTTCACGTCAGTGTGGTCTAATTATGATGAATATTTTAAAAATTTTAACCAGCATTTTAGCACCAAAGCTCTGGAGTCTAATTTAGGCAAGTATTGCTATAATTCTTGGTATGTACCCTGATCCTGAAAAAATAGAAAAACTCTAAAGGACTAGTATGCATATGAATAACTAAGGAGACAATATGGATGAAAGGTTTAAAACCCACACAGAATTAGGACATGTATATTCAATGTGCTCCAAATTTATCTTTGTATTTATTATATACATGGTTTGCTTCTGCTAGAGACAAAAAAAAACCAAAAAGCCAGGAAGTGGCATCATTTCAACAAGAAGGTACTTGAGTAAATTTGCAAAGAAAATAGGTGCGTTCCTGTTTTATTATTGAGTCTAATATCATCCTTAAGAAGTCAGATGACTTTCTTAAAAAAAAAAAAAAAAAGCAGTGCAGTTACAAAATAAAATTGCTTCATATTTGTGAATGAGAAAAGCTTTGTGCTTCACACAGTCAAAAGAGCTGAAATGAGATGCATTCAGTTTAGAGATGATTTCCTGTTTTCATAGCTTTTTCTTCTGCTATTATTTCAACATAAACCAGATTTACTGTATTCAGTTCTTGGATGCAAAACAATACCATTAGGTCTTAAAAATATCTTTTTCTTTTTTGCTGCTTGACTACCAAATCTTCCGAGATGCTTTTGCTACTGGATTTATTATTAACCTTTATCAGATAAAATCTAACTACAAATAAGTAAAAATTTTGGTCACCTGGACACAAAATTAACACCTTTGTTTAAAGTGCATTGTTTTACATTTACTGTGACTTAGCTCCTCTAATCAACTTTCTTTATACAGTCCCTATGATAAATGCTCAGCAGTCTTCTACAGAAGTGACATTTGATTCCATATCAGGGTTTCTTGCACTTATTCATTTTTTTGTGTAGTTTCTCCAGCCTCAGTGTGTTGCAGTGTGCTTTTATACTTTGTAATACTTTGTTCTTTTCCTTCATTTTCTCAGCAACTTGAGTGATTCTTATCCATTTTTACCAGGCACCAAAGGTGAAAGCATCTCTATAATAAAAATATGTGTGAGGAGAGCAGAGCAATTTGCAATGTCACAATATTGTGACACTGGTATCACATCAGGAGGTGCAAATGCTGTGTTCCCAAGCAAAGATCATGCCATGCAGCCACTCCTGGCAACACGTCAGAACTGCTCCTGACTTGCCTTGTTCCCTGCTGCAAAAGTTACATATACCTTCAATCCTCATTATCCAACACTATTAGAATACAGGGCAGTAAAAGGCAAGAGGTAATGGGTGAGATAGATTTTCTGCAGGTTTTTGAGAAAAATTTCATGTGTTATGGAGGATTTTCCATTCTTAGGTACAATGCACAAAGCAGTACTCCTTCTAGGGCTCAACTTTCATGATGAACAATTTACTTTTTGGCTAGTAGTTATTGGATATTGATGATACAGTCAAATACACTTTCACTATCTGGGAGTGACATCTCTGCAACTGCCAGAGGCAGGGAGAACAATCCACTGAGCTGCTGAGCAGCAAAAACCAAGATCCATGTTTATGGTGAGTGCTGTATTATTATTTGTGGGTTAACCATGGACTTCCATTTCACAGCCACACATTGCTAAGGGAGCTGCTAGCTTTAGAACCCATTAAATGCTTCAGATAAAGAATGGATGTGAGCTCCTTTCCTGTCCCCAGACTCCACTTTTGCTTTTCATAACAGCCATGACTGACCATACAGACTGTCCTCTTGATAGGACAGCTCCATTCTTCTGCTAACATCGGTAAAGTGTTATTTTCCTAGGTTGGTCCTGCAGAACAGACTCACCTAATTTAAGAGTAACAGCCACAGGCCACAGATATGTCTGTGAATTATCTGCCAATCATCAAGAAAACCTTCATCCTAGATTGTCAGACACATGCTAAATAACTCTGAAGTCAAAAGTTTGAAAATGGTGCTTTGCATTTTATCCAACAGATTCAGAGAGAGGAATGCAGATGGTTTTGCAGTGGACCCAAGAAAGGGATGCATCCCTTAAAGGCTTGGCATGGAAGGGCTAGATACAGATATGCAATCTTGGCAGAGACCAGGTCTATGCCTGACAAGTTAGGCCTTGGACTGAGGGCTATGGAGAGCAGTTGAAGTGATTTCCTGGTGGGTGATTAGCATTCTGTAGCAGCAGAAGCCATTTGGTGGGGAAAACTCTTTTTGGCAGTGATGATTTTGCTTAAGCACTAAAAGCGGGAGCTGCTGTCATTAGCTGCTTGCCCTGGGGCTGTAGTAGTGCTGCTCAGCCCACCCTCATGCCCACCCTCATGCCTGCCCTCATGCTTGCACCCTCCACATCCCCATGCTTCAAACTTGCTAATGTGGGGGCAGGGGAGGAGTGAAAACAGGAAATTGAGATGCTCTAAGTCTGCAATGCTTTAAACCAGCCCCATGACACTGAATTCACTGGGGTTGACTGGAGCAACTGGTCTGTGTACAGCACAGAGGAGTCCCTTCCACAAACAGCAGTGTCAGCAAAGAAATGCTCAGGAGTAACAATGTGAGGGCCAGGCCTTAGCATCCACCTTAAGTTCTTGTCACTGAAGATTTTCCTTTTATTGATAGTGGCTAGAGTGGTACTGCTTATTTAGGCATGTGAGAAGTAGAAAGAAACAAGAGAGTTATCTTGTTTTGATCTGTGGGAATTAAGATTAAAAAAAAAGAAAAGAAATCGCTTCTAGTATAAACATTTTTAATCTTACAGTGATCATGTAGAAGATATCTGTAAAAAACCTGATTTCTGTTAAGCTCAGTTGCATCCTAGTTGTTGATCAGCAAACCAGCCTAGGGCTATTGGGATTATTGCCATCAAATGATTCCATAGAAACCAGTGAGCACCCTACCTGCTCCAGCTAACAGAAGGACCAGCTTGAATGCCTGCAGTGCATCATTTTCTAATCCAAAGGTGGTGCCATCAACTTTATCACTGTACAGATGATGGTGTTAATGGTTGAGCTCAGCTGGCCAGCTGTGTGCGTCAGGTACAATGTGTTCTTCAAGAGCTCTCAGGAGTATTTTCTCTCCAGTGTACATTATGAATACCTACAGACCTCGATAACCCCTTGATCTGTACAGCTGCTTGCTCTCTTCCAAACAGGTAGGGGTTAAGCATGGTGATCAGCCCTCTGTCATCAATCCTTCTTATTAGCAGGAGAAAGGAAAACACATATCTAAACAGTTTGCAGGACTGTGTGTTTGTGCAGGATATGAAAGAGCCTGTCTTCTGTTTTGAGGACTGAGGGGATAGCTCCTTTCACAGTCATTATACCTCGGTAAGGATATTTTTAAAATAATCAATTGTTTTAGTCTGAGTGAAATAAAATGTCTTGTTGACTTTGTATTGTAAAAGCACCGTTGAGATTTCCCTTCTTCGTTTAGATATTTTGGCTGAAGTGATTTAACAGGACATCTTTAATGTCTTGCTATGAGAAGAGAGAGAAGTGGTATGTGGTTGAGTTTTCAGTGTCTGCCAGGATGCTGAGGCTCAGCAGAAATAAGATAACCTCACAAATAAACAACAGATGGCCGATGGCCTAATGCTTTGATTGGGGTGTACATGACAGGGATTTATTCTTTCAACCTGGAGAAGGAGCCTCAGAAAGGCTGAAACTGCAGAAATGCATGACATGCGGACAGACACAGTTTGTTATGGGGATTTGGTCTGAGCAGATGGTATTAGAATACAGATCTATTATTAGACATCTGCTTCCCATCTCAGTTATATCATGTGTAAGACTTGGATTAAATTCCCCAAGGAATGCCTTGGATCACTTACTAATTTGTGCATGTGCATCTCTATTTGTGTCTTTGAATACAATGAGCTACATCCTGAGCTAAGTTACAGAGATATACATTTATGGAGTGACAGCTGTGTCACTGCCAGCATCATCTCATCTGTGTTCTCATTGCACACAGAGCTCCTTAGTGATAAACTATTAGTTAAGGTTTAGTACTCAAAACAGATGGAGTTTCTGTGCTCTCTGAGTAAATGTGCATGGATCCACACACTGAGAAGGCAGCAACATGTAAATGTTCTGTAAGACATGCATTCAGGTAGAAACAATATAGCTTGGGGTTTATTTCTGCTTTTTCTCCCTTTTCTGTCAAGTTAAGGTACATCATGGGATCAGTACTATGGATGCCTTCATGCCAGCCTCTGCTGGACTTAAGGCAGGAGCTATTCCAGGCTTTGAAAGGAGGGCTTTAAAGCATCTGCAGTAATGAAAGTGCCATGTCTTGCAACAAGACAAATATTGTAGGGGCTTTGGAACTCTGCTTTTTTGTGCTTCCCATGTAAACAAAGTGAAGCTGATCAGGAGAGCCCAATGGCTTCCTGCCTTGAGGGACCAACCTCCCACTGCCCTACATGCGGCAGGTTTGAGCACAGTTCATGATCCAGCGGAAAATCCACTCAGCCTCCCACATTGGGGGGTGACCTGACAGGGTTGCATGCACTAATGAGGCAGAACAAGAGCCCTCAGCAGTACCTCAGGCCAGTACCCTGCCTTGTACCAGAGAGATTGACGCGCTGACAGCTGTCCTGCTAGGAACAGCCCAGGCTGGGGCAAGCATCTGTGTTTTACCAGCATACCTGCACTCCCTCCCCTCACTGCTCCACTCTCTGCACATGTCATGCAGAGGAGAGACTTTGAGCTCTGAATCTCCCTTAATTAACACTCCCACTTGGAAGCCTTGGAGCATGAGAAGGCATCCATGATACTGCACAGCTCTCCCCCTGACAGTTATGTCCGAGCCCGCACTCACAAAGGCAAGAGGACAACAATTTCATCTGCTTGGCCCTTCAAGGGGGCAAATTGCGTGGAGGCTGAGGCAGCTAACCCACTTAAGGAGAGAAAACACTCCCAACCCAGCATTTCTGTCCCTTACCTTTGAATATTTAGTAATAAGTATATTTCAGTGCAGAAAAGATGCTGCCCTAAATGTGTCTCAGTTATAGTTGGGATTGTTGTTTTATCTACTGGCTTGCAGTGAAGGAAGAAAAAGATACTGAACTTCAGCTCCAGCAAAGTGTCTCTGATAAATATGTAAAGCAAAATTCTGATTACATCAAAGAAAATAATGTATCTGTTAAGCTCTACTTCTCTGAAGCAATTTCAAGCTAGTGTAAGTTGCTTTATTAATAAATAAATATACAGATTTAACAAGCAGTTCTCTCTCCTTACACAGAGAAACTAAGGAATGATATGTAACCACTGAAGTAATTCTTCTGCCTTCGAATTCCCACCATCTTCTGCAAAGCAAAGAGGTGCAATATTTGGCTGTCCTTGTCAAGTTCATGATGTTATTTATGATACAAGCTTCTGTGTTTAGGAACGGGTGTATGTTACGCAAGTTAATAGCATTCAAGTGTGAACAAGCTCTTACATCTGATCCCAATTAGAGTGGAAGAATAAGTGCTGAAACTCACAAATTTATCCAAAAGTTATGTTTTTACTGTCATGACAAGCGAGCCTGCATCATAGGGCTGCTTACACAGGTCAGAGGCTCATCCTTTGTGGCTGGAGGCAATGTCCAACTCATTAGTTATTCAGTTCTTCAAAATGCATCAGGATGAGGGTACTGTACAACAGAAACCATCCAAATACGAGATTTCTTTTACAGTTCAGTGGCTGTACATCTGTTATGGTGACTTTGGTGATCAACCTGAGTATACAGTCACTGTTAGTCCAGGATTTAGTGGTGTGCATAAGCTTTGTCAGACCTACAACCACATAAAAGCCCATGTCTGTAAGAGCCTGAATGAGAGATGCGGGGCTCCAGGCGGCTCTTCCATCCTCCTTTTTTCAGCCAGACAGGTATCCCAGCTAGTCCAGACTGCTCATGGGGTGAAAAGGAAACTGGACATCCTTTTCCCCATTAATTCTGTGACTATAAATCAGTCTGACTCAATTAAACCCAGTTTATATAATTGCATGAGAACAGCCATGTCTCTTTGAGCTATAGAGTAGTTACAGCCTTATTTAATTGCATGGTACTTAATTTTTGTTGAGTACTGAGCTGGTCTCTTGAAATGTTAGAAGACGGATGAGGCATTGCAGTAGCATAGTTAAGTTCTCTGAGGAAAGTTTTCTTTCTAAGAACAGAGGTGAAGGAGATGGGTGGAGATCTGAGATCCCCGCAAACCTCTACAGGTGGGGAGGGGAGTTAATAGCTAGAGGACTAGTCAGGCTAATTCAGCCCTAAAAAATTCAGTGGCAAAAGCCATTGCACAGATCCAAAAAAAATGCTGTGGATCATCAAGTTTTGCATTTTCACTTTCCATGCTATGAATCATTCTAAGTGGAGAGAAAAAATAAATAGAAAAATGGGACAGGAGAATAAAGCCCCTTTCATGAAAGACATGTAATGAGCAGAGAAAATTGCCTCTTTTCATTACAGCCCTAAGCCTGACCTCATGCTCTGTCTCACAAGCTGTATTTCTCATTATTATCCTCAGAAATATCTTCTATTCCATGTATTTATTCTTCCTTTTGAAGAAATTCAGACAATGATGGCAATGACGGTGATGAAGAACTCTGTTTTATGGGAGCTAACCTGTGGCCATCCACTCAAGGCTTCTAAAGAATCCCAAAGGGTTTCTCTCCAAGAATTTATAGCTAATTAACACTTTTCACCCTCAGCTGATGATATTTCAGACTGAGTAAATTGTATCTATCATTGCTCAAGTGGAACTTGAACCCCAGATTTCTTTCATAAAAAAAAAAAAAAAATAGAATAAATTCTATGGACAAATAAAGAAAGTAGAAGTCTACCCTAGCATAGGTTGCAAATGGCATAAAGAGAAAATCTCAATCTTATATAAATTACCAGCAACAATTGTTTCACTTTAAGCTTAAATCTTGACAAGAGCATTGTATCTAATTCTCTCAGTGTTTTACTGAGGTGGTAGAAGCTGAGGGGGAAGAGAGCCCCTCAGTATTTATACTTCCTTCAAAAAGTTAAATAGAATCAATCTTGAGTGCATCATTAGACTTCACTAAAAGCAGGGCAATTGTGAAAAATGAAACTCATTGACGTAGCTAAGAAATTAGCGACATAATGCCATATTCCAGTAAAGAGATCTAGAATGCCTAATTGTCCTGAAATACAGACTGAAATGAGCCTGAATGAGGAGAAAAACATTTAATTTTTAAAAATTTCTAAATTCTATCATTTTCCTTTAATAAATGGGGGTCAAACAGCATTACCCACTATTCTTCAACAACATGCACCATTTTAGGAGATGGAATCTGAGTTGCTTATCAGTCATAGTCCAGAGGCTTATTTATGAGGTGCTGTTTCCCAGGATGTGGGGGTTTTTTGTTTGTTTATTTTCCTGTGTATATGTGGCCCACATTGCTGAGAATGTTTCTGTGCATTTGGCTGAGTTAAAAGGATTTTTAAAACAAATAATTAAGATTTTATATGGTGTTATATTATTGGCTCATCTCATCTTCCATTGGTTTTCTTGAATCTTATTTCTTCATTCTTTTCTTCCTAGTCTCTCCTCACAACAGACATTTTCCAGGTTCTTGATGCCTCAGCTTTGTTCTTTTTGTGAAACTTAGTCCTAGTTTTTCTCTTTTATTTTGGAGATATTTGTTCACAATATTTCCTTGTATTGATAGTATTCACTAACTTTTAAAATATTTCAATTTTCCCTTTTTTTTTTTTTTTTTTTTTTTTTTTTTTTTTTTTTTTTGTCAGAAAAAGGAGATTCAAAATACAATCATTTTAGGCAATAAAATTATTTCTTTCCTGTGTAATTTTTTTTTCCTGAAAAAAAAAATTCATTCTTGACAATTAAAAATAAAGGAAGAAAAAAATTAAAATATACGTTTTCTTCTCAAAAGCTGAAAGTTGCAGTAATATCAAGTGTAACAAGCATAACTCCAGTGTAATTCTGCCCAATTTGTACCATTTGGGAATATGAAGAAATGTGACAGAGGGTAAACCTTTTTTTTTTTTTTTTTTTCCTTCTGATCTGGTTCATCTGGGTGTTGCTTGAGTATGAACTCTCAAACCTCTTCTAAGATGGGCAGATCACTTACCCAAAGGTGAATAATTTAAGAATTTCAGGTGCTTCGAAGAAATGTGGTTGGAAGAGGTGGTTTCAAATGTGATTTTCAAATTTGGTTGATATCCTGCATCTTAGACAGAAGTTGAAAAGACAGAACTCCTGCTCTTCCAAGTCTCTTTTATGTGGTCTTGAAAAAGTAAAATCACCTTTCCTACTACTGTACCTGTCAGGATCAAATATTTATCATCAGACAAGATACCATATCCATAATTTTAGGGGTAGAAAGAAGGTAGCAATGTATCTCATAGGGGACTGACACATCCAAAGAGCCTAGCAAGGTTAATTCTCTGCCTGTGCACCACTGCTTCTGAATGGGAGCTCTGTAATTGAAGAGGGAAGACGTTCTCTAGCAAGTGTTTTCCTTATTGACATGATCATTTATTGTTTATTCATGCTCACTATAGCAGGGAAGACCTATTTTCTTCCAAAGAGGCTATTTATACTGCTTTTCAATTTTCCATTTCAATGGCTTTATGACTTGTCCTTCAGGTTTGCTGAGTTTTCTCTGCTAGAGGTATTTTCCTCCTCTCTTAAGCAGAGGCACAACTTGCAAAAGAGTACAATGTATATTTCTTTTTTCAATTACATCAAGTAAAAAAAAAATCCCCAAGAAGTGTGAGTGGGCCTTCTGTACTTCCTGCAGAAGTCCTGCTGGCCAGTCAAGTGATTTAATCCTCAATGTAAAAAGGCTTAATGAACCTGGAAGGAATAGGAGTGCAAAGCCATCTCTATGGACCAATGGATTCAAAAGTTTTTTGTAGCTGTTTTGCAGGTGCAATATAGGTCTGTGCTTGTTTGGGCTTGGCAAGAGTGAAAAATCCCATGGACTCAGGCTCAGTGACACAGTGGTTGAGGAAGCCAACTTTTTACAAATGCTGACATAACTTGTTTCACTTTCTCAGCCAAGTGATTCCTGTAATTTTCCATGACAGCAAAGTGATTCATATAAGAAAAATTCAAGATTATTTTCTTTCCTTCAGGGACCACTGTGAGCTGGAAGTCACCAAAGGAAACCTTGGGTCATTTTTGGAGCACACAATATCTGTGTAGGTCCAAAATAATTTAAATTCTGGATGTTCAGGGAATTCATTACTGTTTTGTTTTGATTGATTTTTTTAGGATTTACTACATGATAGGGCATTGCTCCACAGAGGGAAAGTAAAGTGCTTTTATTGAAAGCACTTTGTAAAGGTGACTAATCTGTTTCATAGCACACTGCTAACTTTCTGTATAGAAAGTTAGGGCCAGATCCCCCTGTTATAAACTGTGCTGTCTGCAGCTTGGAGCACTGGGGACAAAAAGTCACAGCCATCATCCTCATCATCACAGCAGCTACCTCTTCGGTCTCTCATGTGCTGCAAAGATTTCTCAAGCTAGTTTTCATTACTCTGGCTGAACAAACTTTTGGGCTGGTGAAGGACCTAGAAACTGCAGAACGTAATGTGAATTTCTACTCGCCATTGTTTTTTCACACATCACACAGAGAACTGAGAAGGCCACTCTACTCCACATGAAGTTTCAATAAGAACTACATTTATTTACTCTTTGCATGCTTTGTTAGTGGATGGGAAGCAGTCCATGAACAATATTTTTATCACAGAATAGTATGTTTTGGAAGGGAACTCAGGAGGTCTTTAGAACAACCTCCTGCTTAAAATGGAGTCAGCTGTGAGGTTGCATCAGCTTAATCAGGGCTTTATCTAGTCAGGTCTTGAAAAATTCCATAGGTGGATACTGCTTCAGGGCTTAACTGTCCCCATGGTGAAAAAATCTTCTCTTGTATCCGACTTGAACCTCTTCTGATTTATTTATGATGATCTTCTTTTTCTGTTGTCCCATCCTACTCCTCAGTAAAGAGCCTGGTGTTGTCTTCTCAGCTACTTTGTTGTATGTATTAGAAAGTTCCCCCTAAGTTTTCCTTCTCCATGCTTGTCATGGGTGTCCCAAAATATTGCTGAGTATTCTCCTTTACATTGTCTCAAACCAGGACAATACTGAAGAGATGTGTAGGCAATTTTCCTTTAGTAATTGGGGCTACATCAAATAATGCCAAGGTTTTGATTACTGTTATTGTGCCTGTTTATTTCATAATTATAATTAATTATATGTATTATAAATAAATTAATTCCTTCTGCCACATGATATTAAGCACTACCAGAGTGACCCAGAAGTCCGTAGGCATTCATCAATCTAGCTCAGTTCCCATGTTTACTCAGATGGAAGTTCTCTGTGATTCAGTCTTATCTTTTTAATATGCAAGCTTTGTTGACTGAAGCCTTGGAGGCAATGTTCTTCTGCCTTAGCAACACACTCTAAGTCCCACTGTTTCTTTGAAAATGTGGTGTGGGATGACACAGAATCACCCACTCACTCATGGGACACAACATCTGCAAAGGTCTAAAGGCAATTTTACTTGCAGGACAATAGTTTGAAGATTTTGTTATCATTATTTCAGGAATAGGCTCTTGGCTCTCCACTCAAGAAATCTATGTATGAGTTAGGAGATGTGCTTTCAATTCCCTATTCCACTATGGATTTTTTTTTTAGATTGTATGGGTATAAATAACAGGGCTTTTATCTAATCTTTTCTTATGACAAAGAAAGCAAGCAAGCATTTCCAGGGAATGATCAATTCCCTCCTAAAACAGACAGTGAGAACATCTCAGCCCTATAAGACTCTCTTTTGGTCTAATGCCTCTTACAGAAAAAACTCATTTCCTTGCTTATGTGCACACACCTACATTTCAGACTTCTCAAGTTAGATGAGATGAATTCTACTCTGAGTTTTCCTGAGCCTCAGTTCTTGGCTTTCAACTTGTCACTGTGTCTCAGGAGGGATTAATTGAAAGGATAAGAGCCTTAGGGATTTTGAGGTACCCAGTGCCACGTAGAGCTGGGGACTGTGGTTTAGTTACATATATGCATCCATTAAGGTGTAGATGAAATAGCTGTGTGGGGTGAAAGCAGTACAAAGACTATGATGGAAGATCTGCAGCTGAGGTTCTTTCAGAAAAAGGCATAACACAACCCCCAACTTCTTCCTCCAGATAAGAGCACAGAGAAGGTGACACTGCCTCTCCATACAGGTGAGTCTGCCTCTCATCAGCAGCACTGTGCTGAAAAAGAGGAACCAAATTAATAAAACTCAGAAATTCACCTCAGCTTCTTCAGTTGCAAATCATGTTTTAAATTTTTATGTGGAATAGTGTGATGGGTATAATGTACTATTTCATTTCAGGTAATTACATTCTCCCTGCTTAAAATTATCTCTGTAGTTTCCACTGGAAAAATGATTCTTCATTTCTCCCTCCTGCACCCTGCTGGGTAGGTACTGTTGCTGCCAGAGAGTGTTTGCTGTGTGCCATCCCCACGCCCTCCACGTACATACATATACAAATTATGGTGATGTTAGAATTAGCCCTGCATATGCAGACTTTTGTCCTGCCTGTGACTGAAATTGGTTGGAATTGCTTGGGTGTGGCTGAGAGCAATATCTGACCTGCAGTTTTCAAACAACAGGGGATGAAAGAGTCTGAGAAAAATCAGTGCTATAGTCAGACTTTACATCTAGAGAACATTTTTATCAAGTATCCAGAATCATATCATTCTTCTTCATTCCCCAGTGAAGTAGATTAATATCATTTGATGGATTGTGAGACCAGATAATCTGGGGCCAGGTGGGGTGAAGAAACTTGATGGCTACCAGGCAGCGTGAACAGTCATGTGAATGCTTGCAACGTGATCTGGGTGTCTCAGGAAGATAACAGCCTCCCACATGGATTGCATGGTTCTACCAGTGGTGATTTAATTGGTCTGTATTACTGGGTAAACAGCCTAGGAGAGTTCATGCAGTCACTGCCTGTTGAAGGAGGTAGTAGCCAGAAACAGAGGGGGGTAGCTTGTCTTAAAGCTACAAACCAAGCTGGCAACACCTTTTAGCTTGGCTAAAACTGAGATAATAGGAAGACACAGCTAAAAGCCAAGTGAACACCAGCTTTTCCTCTTCTGCCAAATCCACACACAGAGCAAGCCTTATTCTATGGCCCTCAAGGCAAGTTCCACAACTCCTTTGTCTTTAAAACTAACTAGTCCCACATGGGGTTTTGTTTGGTGCAGGTGGGTGAGGTGGGGAGGGTGGACACTCCATTTGGTTTGGAGGTTTTTGTTGTTGTTTGCTTTGCTTTGCTTTGGTTTTTGAGCTGCATGAAATGAGGCAAGACCCAGGTATTCACCCTGCAGACCGTATTGCTTCCTTCTTCTAAATTCCTACAACTGATCAGTTTCCTCTTTCTTTCTTTCTTTCTTTCTTTCTTTCTTTCTTTCTTTCTCTCTTTCTTTCTCTCTTTCTTTCTTTCATCTCTCTCTCCCTCTCTTTCTCTCTCTCTTCTTTTTTTTTTTAATTCCCTTGCAAATGTTTCCTTCTCAAGATATATTTACATTTTATTCATGACTCTGTCAGGATTAATTTCAGCATTTCACGCTGCCTGTGACTCCTCATGTATAATGAATGAAGCAGCAGCTGGTGCAGCTGACAGCCTGGGCACTCCAAGGGCATATACACAGCAGCATCATTGGCAACATCCTTCCAGGAAGGATTTTAATACTCCTGCTGTCTGAAATGCACTTTTGGCCAGGGCATGCTTTAGGAAAGAATTGTGGCAGCTCTAAGCAGAAGGTACTTTTCAAATTACTTTCTTGCTGGTTATCTATGTGCATTGATAACAGCAAAAGCTTTGGTTCCATCACTGTCTTAGGGGTGTAAGTTTCAGTGTCTGGACTTGATTACCTTGGTGAAATCCTGTGGAATTACTTAGCCATCTCATTACTGTAAGAAACTAATCCTGGATCTGGAGTAGCATACAGACACAGCCTCTGTTTTCCCTTTTTGATCACACAGAATGACTTGTTTATGTCATAACTCTCCAGAGGTCAAGGAAGATTTCACACTGAATATGCTCTCAGAGAGTCAAAATCTGATCCCTGATTCTGCCACTGGGTTCTTGTTTAGCCTTGGCATGTTGTTACCGCTTGATGTTTCATGCAGGAGGATTGTATTAGAAGTTTGGATGGACCCTAACACTGACATCTTGATCTTCCTGGAAGTTTTTCGGTTGAGCTATAATAGGAGCAATTATAGTAATGAAACAATGTTTTCTGGATTCCTAATTAAATTGTTACCTCAGCCACTCGGCACTCACAGCCAAGTAAAGAAAAAGAACTGTAGAAGTTATACCAACAGTTAGTGTTTTGCCTCTTTTATAAATTATGGAAAAATCAAGTTTGAGGTAATTTGTAAAAAGGCATTTCAGATTAATATGTAAACATATCAAAAGAACAAAACTTCTAGATTATCAAGTTTGCTTGTGTTTCAATATTTCTAGTTATTATGACTACTTGAATTTTAACTCTGTAAATACTTTTGACATTTCGGCTTCTTTGCAATGTTTGGGTTGTAAAACAACATACAGCATACCAGATTGTCATCTCACAATTGAACTCTATTTTCAAACCATGTCAGGCAAAACCTCAGATGGCAGAACTCTCTTCCATCTTCACATTTTCTTGTAAATGCAGCTCACGAGATAGGGATGCAGAATCCCTCCTGGCATCATAATTAACTATGATCTGTCTTCTGGTTCATAAAAGTCATACTTCTTAGGAAAAAAAAAAAATCAGTGTTGAGACTTATAAGATGATGTCAATTAGATGTCTTCCAAAAGACTGTGTTACAGTCTTAGTTAATAGTTAAATATCTAATCCCAGAGAAATTGGACAGATTAGCTAGGTGAAAAACTATTCATCTGAGGACTAAGGTTTTGTGCTCTGACTCTTGTTGACTGATTTTCACACTGACAATTTGACAAATGAAAGAGTTTGCTAATTTTTCACAAGTGGGGAAAATGAGGCCTATGATGGGCAGATGGTTTTTCATGCATTCAGTCACTGGAAAAACCAGGATCATCACTTAGAGGGATTCTTAGCCTGCAGCACTGCGTTCAGTCCAACACATGTGGTTGGCATCAGCAACCTGAAATAAATAGTGAGATGCCACATAGCACATCTTCAGGACGGATTTTGCAGAGAAAATTGTTCTGGCCCTTAACTCTGCCCACTGCTGCAGGAGGATACAGGACCACTATTCCTTACAGTGTTGAAGCAAGAGATGTTTTCCAGCTCATTTTTTCAGTACTTTGTTAAAGCAGTTACATCCAATTAATGTAACTTCCACTATTTCTCCCTTCTCACAGCTCTTCTGTACTTGCATTTGCTTCTTTCTTTTCCTTTCTGATAGCTGAAGACAATGCAAGATAAATTTTGCCTTTCACAAACCAGACATCTCTTCAGTCAAGAGGTTTAGATTCATTCAGATAAGCTGTCACTTATGTAATTCTTCTTAACTTGTCTGTTGTACCCTTGCAGTTTTGTAACCAAAACAGGTCTAAGAGAATTTATTAAACAGGAGAATTCAGGTGCTGGGCAAGTCAGAAGACTCTATTTTCTTCTTTATAAGTTCTAATTTTTTTGATCCAGAATGGTTGTGATCAGGACACTAACCAGACCTGATCCTCCATGCACCAAGTTGTTCATCCTTGTGATTATAAACTTCTGTGATCCTTAACATTGTGGCTGTGGTTCAGGCTTTATTGTTAATACATTCAGCATACAAATTTTGAAATATCCCCATTCATCTGGATACTGGATTCTTTATTGGCTGTCATAATGGTATGTGTTGTTGCTATGCATGGTTAAACATCGAGGGACTGCTCTGCATTTCTGTGGATGTTGCTATTTTATGTGCTGCCTTTCCTGCTATAGAAACATACAGATTCATAATCCCAAACTTGTGAAAGCCAAGCCTTTATTTCCTCTTTAGGAAATAAAGCCAGTTACACATATCCTGACTCCCACAGGACATTCAAAAAGATTTATTTGTGCATAATCCACTTCTTGGACCTTCACATCCCCCAGTGCAAGATATCTTTGTTTTTCTTGTTTCTGGTATCTTTCAATATATGCCATTACAGAAAGCCATGAGACACCAGCACAGGGGTAAAAATAATAAAAATAGCCCTAGAAGCTGAGAGGGCATGAGTGTAATGCAACTCTCCTAACTTTCAAATTCTAACATTGCAAGGTCATGGTGCTGAGCACTTCTGAGGACCTTCTTTGTATTGAATATCTTCCTTATCCTACAGTAATTTATTTAGGTGTATTTGTATCGTAAAGCCACAGGTTATTTGGCTCTTTGATCCCACCAGCAAGGAAATAAAATTGTTCATTTTCCTGTCATTAAAAAATAATCTACAATCTTTTGAATATTCATTACAATATTTAGACAAAACTACTTGTCAAGAGCACAGTGGATGTCTGGACTCTCCTTCCAGTATCTACCTGGGCTTAGGGAGAAGCATGGCTCAACCCCTGGGGTTGTCTATGACATTAAATTTCTTTGAGCAAGGAGAAGACAAGAAGGCATGCCTGCTGGTCTCAGTTCTGATTCTACTCCCATTTGCTCATTTACTGTGGTGTTCAATGCAGAGCTGCTTATTTTTTTTCTACCTTTGAAACAGTAACTGCAGAAACTTGTTCACCTGTGGCAAGACAGTGGTTGTCCCAAAGCTTAGCTAGAGGGGCTGAGAAAGCCTCTCATGTTGCTGGCAGGGAACCAACCAGACTTGACTTGTGCAGTCTCACAGGTTAAAGAGCTCTTTACTGTGCTCAAGGTAGCAGTATGGACATGCACAGTGTTTTTTCCACTCTAAAATTTTGGTTGCAAGTCAGTTGAAGTGCTCCCTGACACATGGATCTGTGGTATTTTCTCAGGCCAAATCACCAAAGAATTCACAGAAAAATACCTTGGTTTTCCATTAAATTGTGTGGTTTCCTGCAGAGAAGAGTCAGAACCAAGAACTGAGAAAAATAATACTCTTCTAGTCCAAAGGCTGGTTAGAAGAGGAATCAGGCAATAGGCATGCTTTTGTAAACTTTACCTGGACTGTGGCCCATGCTCTACCAAAAAGCCAAGGTGATATTTACCTTTTTCAGGAATTAATGATATCTTCATTTCAAGACTTTTCTTGCAATAATTTGTAAATGTGAAAAACGCTTAAGGGCTGTTAAGCTCCCCAGACGGTTCAAAGTCAGAAATGAGTTTCCAGGGACACTTTGGGAACTGCTTGTCTCCCCATCTGAGTGAATTTGTTGTTCTCCTGCTTCACATTAAGGGGAAATTACATGTTCACTGACAAAAGAGTGTATCTTTTAGTGCTACTTCTAAGGCTATAGAAGAACAGTTCCCCAGGAAGCAATCTAATTCCAGATGGAATCTGGATGCATGTGTATGGCTATATACGAATATTTTAAAAGTAACCTTTATTTTCAGTTTGCTATCAATCACTAATCCAAAACATTATAGATGGAGCAAATTTGATTCAGCAATGCTGAGACTGCTGTAGTTCATCATTTTAAAGAGTGCCACAAAGGTCCCTGGGCAGCCAGCTCTAACTGTTACATTGCTGGAAAGGAACCTGCAGAGGATTTGGCTTGTACATTCTTTCAGGTGATCACTCAGGTCTTAGCAGGGGCTGCAAGATTCTCTCAGTAAGTAGCCAAGATGAATCTACCTGTTGAAAGGCAGAGGGGATTCAGCAGTACAGCTGTACAACAGTCTGTAGCTGCTCTCTTCAGTGCCAAAGGGAGTATTGGCATAATTAATTTATGAGCATGAGAAGCAAAATCTCTGTATCTACACACATAGCTGCTGTTTTCTTTCCTTTCTGTTTTTATCCAGAGTAGATGAGATTATTGCTGCATACAGGCTTTATTTGCTCTTACATACAAGATTCTAAATTCAGAATAATAAGAGATAAATAAGTGCAAGTAATCCTGATGGCCCAGTGGCAAAAGAGATCAGAGACATGGAGGAATTGTTTCACTTTTCTTAAACTAAAGTCTAAATTCATAATCACTTTTCCTGTTGCAGTGTGCTTTTATGCTTTGTAATACTTTGTAATAGTTTTGATTTTGTATCCCCTCATTCTCCCCAGATGATGTATTTCCTATGAAATATCTCAACATTGGACCAATACCCTCAAATCACCCATTTTCTGCAGAGTGCTTTTTATCCAGATCTTTAGATTCAGTAACAAGTTTATTGAGTAAAAGGAGACTGCAGGCAGTATTTCTGCAGTCAGTATTTAGAGTGCACTTGATTGCATTAGTACTTGTATAGGGTGTGTTACATAAGCAGAAAATTATTAAGACACATTTGTTGATCAGTAACAACTGTTGTTCTTGCCAATAATAACAGCCACCATTATGCATGCGGAATGCAATCAGCTGCTGTACTTCACAGTGTCAGCTGATGGCTTCTGCTGCTGGAGGTGTGCAGGACAGGGTCAGAAGGCAATTCCCTTTCCTCACGTATTGCCACAACTCAATGGTTGGAGAAAAGTGGACAGGATGAATGGCTGGTCTTGCAGAGATTGGCACACTTTGCTCAGATCCAGGTTGTTTTCCTTGGTGCTTTGTCTGTGTGACTTGCACCTACTAAGGACTTCCTTCTCTCTTTGTGCTTGCTGTGTTCTAAAGCATCTTTCAGAAAACTGGGGTTGCCTCTGACAGGCAGCCAGACCTTGTTTGTAGTATGCTGCAAAATTCAGTGAATTAATAACAAAGGGTAACTGTTCATGGGGCAGAATTATGGAAGAAACTGGAGCAAGATGAATGTCAATATAGCATTCAGTAGGCAGTTTCTCTTCCCTGAGCTGTCATAAAAGTAATTGTGTCTCTGATTACCCATTTTTTTTCCCAGAGCACCTACTGGGAACATCCTAAGCTTGTACTCTCTCTTCCTATAAAGATAATGCTTATAATAATGTCATGCAGATCCACATGCCCACTCTGCTGCCCACCTTCTCCTCCAGGACTTGTCCAAGCCAGCCACCAAGGCAGATCAGTCATCATTTTTATTTCTCTGTGGATCAGGAAGAGAGGCACAGTCCTATTTTAACATACACCAGCATCAAGAGAGCTTCTGCAGCCTAACTCCAACTTTACACCAGAAGAAGAGTGAGCAGATTCAGGCCAAGCAACTGTCTGTAAGCGATTAGAAGCAAATGGGATTTGGCAAATACCGAGTTGGCAGGAGGCATTAGAGAGCAGCTCTTCATCAGTAGGTTCCCCATGGCGCTCTGAAGGGTCATTGTGTGTACTGGCAGAATTCTCATGTTTTCTTGCTTTCTCCTTCCCAGAGGCATTTCAGGGAGGAAGATTATTCTTTGCCACATAATCACTTCTCCCCTCCCTCTCCCCACAGTGCACCCTTCCTTCACAGGTTTGTTTATCATGCCAAGCCATGATGCAGAGTTTTTCTGTGCTGTTTCTCCTCTGCCCCCCTTTCTCTCCTTACATAAATTTTTGTTGCAGAAGCAGAGCCTCGAGAGATTTTTGATCAGTCAGATGTTCGGGGTTTCATGAATTGCTTCTGCATTTAATAGGATGCTAGCAGGGAACTGAGTGAATGCTAATGGAGTGCTGGAGGAGGAGGTCCTTCTTCAGGTTTATCCTCACAGATATCTCAGACACTGACAGGAAGAGTTTATAATTCATTACTTTGATAGAGACATCCTCCTTTACTGAAAGAAAGAGTTAGACGCTCAAGAAGCAATGGAGTCTGGGGTGATTCAGCCTTTCCTGGCCGTTTTCTTCAAACTGTAACTGATCTAAGCAAATTTCTCTGGCTGTCTAGGCAGAGGCATTTATCATATTGGGGCTGTATGTTGCATCTGGAGATTACCAGATCAGACACAGAGCCAGGGATTTGAACTATGCCTAGATTGCTATAGTCCATGAATCTTAGGAGTCAGAAATATTTAGAGGCATAAGCTCAGTCAGAAAAAATATTAACATCACTGTTTTGGTGACATTTGAATCATTTGTTTCTGAGCTTTGTTAAATTATTGATGGTTTTGTCTGTTTTTTTAACATTAGCAGAAATAAAGTTTACTGTGAAGAGTGAGATAAGCATCAATAAGAGGAATTACATGTATAAGGAAAAAATAGAAAAACAAACATTCAGGCTGCAGAATGGATGCTCTTCAGGCTACTGTAGAAGAGAGGAATGCAACAGCATAAAATGAAGTTTAATTTCAAAAAGCTGAAACAGTATCAAGAAGGCAACAGGATTTTTCTGCAATGGGGAATGGAGAGAGGCCACTGTAGAGCCATGGGTATTTCAGTCTGGCAGTATGACACAGAGGTGTGGCATAGTCCCCATGGCAGACAAAAGATTTCCATGGCTGGGATGCAGCTCTCCATCTTTCTTCTCAACTCCCTGAAGCCTGGCTCTGCTGGCTAAGGCTGTCTTGGGCCAGGATCTTGCAGGTGGAGTTGTGCATACCAGACCTGACTGCCAAATATATTTGTTTTACAGCTCCTCTGTGCTGGAAGTGGATAAATTATCCATGGGTGTAGGTGTGAACATGCACTTATCTCTGCTAACAAAATTCCAGGGATTGTCAATCAATCTGTGAGGAGTTTACCTTGTTCATACATTAAACTGTCTGGTGAATTATCAGAGTCTGGTTCTGCATGCTTCAGCTGCAGACGACAAACAAACTGAGCAAATTCCTAATGAACTGATTGCTTAGCTTAGCATTTAAACTGCCACATTTAACATCCTTCAACCTCATAAACATATTGAACTACTAAAGGGATTATGGCTGCCAGGTTTGCTGTGTCATTACTATAAATTAATCTAAGAATTTAATCAAAGATACCACCAGAAGCAAAATAACAGAATGAGGGGTTGAGATGATAGGTATTTAACTCACAGCAAAAAAAGAAAAAAAAAGAAAAAAAAATTTGTACTGAGAGTCCATTTTCAAGAAGGTTTGCTGTAAGCAAATGTAAAGGACACAGGTGTAATATTTCCCCTACATACATATGCAAAATTATATACTGTGCTTGGAAATTTTCAGTACATTTTCTGATGGCTTTTTTCAAATTTTCAAACATTTTGTTTCAAAGTCAGGAATGAGGGGAAAACTGGTGGACTCTTTGAAACTGACAGTAAAAATTACACAGACCCTGGGTATTTGAAACCTTGGTGTTGATTTTACATCTACAGGAGAAAAAAAAGATTCATAGATTTCCATCCATTGAAATCTCCTCCACAAACCAAATTTTATCTAGGGCTATAGGGAGGCAACACCTTCCATAGGTGGCTGTGTTTACACAGGAATTGAGAGTACATGGTTGCCCTTCTTCACTTTGTGAACATCAGGTCTGTGATCAGAGCAGAAAAGCTATTGCAAGTGTGTTTCCTGATGTCTCAAATGTCAGGACTACATCTTCACCAGCTATTCACATAGCACAGTAAAGGTGCATTTAGGCACACTTTTCTCTTCCTTCTGGAGCTCTACTGTCTTCTACCTTACATGATGCATCACTAGATTTTACCAAAGGGAGGTGAAAAGTATAGAAAAGGACCTAACCTTCCGTTCCCACTACGTGTTATGACTATTTGCTCCATATCCAATCCACATTGCCTTCCTCCATTATTCTCCTTTTATCCTTCAAGGCATGAGTTATGGCAATGAAAATTAATTGTTACAGGCACTTCTTCTGGGAAAATTTGCTTTCAGTTTTCCCCTTTTATTTTATATAAATTTATTGTTTCAGGGCACAGATTCATTGTTCTTAGTTGTAGACAGAAGACGTCAGCATTTCTAGAAACTGAATCACCAAATGTCATGATGAATGACCAGAAAATGTTAAAACAACTGTAAGCACTCACACAAATCTTTGTTAAGAAAGTTGCTGAGCAGCACCTAAGAACTTATTGGCACAGACATGTAATTCACTGATGTGTCCAGAACATAATTTAACTCTAAGCAACCACATATAGTCTTTTTGAAACTTATGCTTTTTCACAGAATGTTACTGGGAAAGATAAGTAACTCTTAATGCAGTTGTCTACTGAACTAGAAGCTCTTCTGTGAGTTCATCATCTGTCATCAAACCCCACTGATAAAGTTGTTTTCCTGTTAGCACCTGGTAAGTGAAGTGGCTGTTTTTTCACATGTTGTAGCTCCTTTATTGCCTTTGCCATCTGACCTGCCTTCTGAATGTTCTTGTGTCCATGTTACGTGTTTATCTCTGTGAGCAAAGGGTAGGATGCCCTATGGACAATAAAATTCTACAAAGCATCCACATAGTCCACAAGAGCTAGTGAACTGAATCTTACCCTAGGCAACAGTTTCTTTGTGATGTCTTTATTTGTGAAAGTGTTAATGTGAATTAAATATTAATTTCTCTGTTTGTGTCCATTGGGACTGATCTGAATCATAATGAACATTGGAGAGTTAACAGATGTGTGTTGTACCTGCTCCTTTCAATCACTAATGCATAAATTGTAGAAAATAAATGGAAATGAATTAAGGTAGAAATATGGGTCTGCAAAAGAAGTCATGTTGCTTGGTAACGTGGACCCTGTGCCTGCCAGACATCTATCATGAACCCCGTGCTTTGTGTGACATTTGAGTCAGAAGATAACTGTTATCAGGGGGTTGCATGAAGTTCATAAAGCAGTTGCATGAGCTGGCTAAATGACTAGTTACAGATGTTACTGGCTCCTACATCCTCCTCTCTTGAGCCATTCCTTCTGGAAAGCTCCTTTCTGCAGAGTATGATTATTTCTTGTTTCTACTGGGTTATACACACCATTAATCTTCCTTCCTTTCCTAGTTATTGCTGTCACCTCCTTTTGTAGCCAGAAGGAACTTAGAACTGACAAACAAGAAAACTCCTGTCCTGTAATCTGCTGACAGTACAGCATATCTTCTTTCTTGCATGGCAGCTTCAGGGGCTGTGCTTCCTCATAGACATCAACTGAGGAAGATTAAGAAATTCCCTCTTAACAATCAGATAGGAAGTGGTGGAAGAAACAAAAATTTATACACATCGAAATAGATACTGTTGGTAGTGGAAGTAGTTTCTTGCATGTTGAGTTGCTGAGCAAATTTTTAGCCTTGTCTCATGGATTCAAAGATTTATTTAAAGTTTCCAAAGTGATGTAAAATAGGGGTCTAGAAATTGGAGAGCCTGAGATAGGTAGCAGAAGGTGGAAACTTTCATTCAGCCTCTAACTGTGTTTTTATTTTCTGCAAATACTCCCAACAGATGTTATATGTCAAAAATGAAAAGCAATAATCACCTAGGAGGTGGGAATAGTAATATTATGCTGTATGTCATAAAAAGTTGGCTTAAGGTAGGCAGTGAGAGGTCAAGATAAGGTGGTCTAAGGCTGACTAGTAAATATAGCTGTTGAAGGAAGCAAAAAATTAGACACATCTTGTTGGATACAACTCAGAGAGGTGTACAGGGGTCAACAGTCACAGCAAGACCCATCAAAGGGCAGCTGTTGATGTGATGTGGAGCAGAAAGAAGCATTTCTGTGTTTTATAAACTGAAAGGGATTTTTTCTGCTTTTGGCATGCATTACTTCACTGTCCCATGCCCTTTATATGTGTGTGCTGATCCAGCTTCTCCTGAAATGTGTGTCATCTTCCAGGGTTTATGAACATCTGTGGGTACCAAGAGTAGCTGCTACTAATTTAGGCAATGTACTCCAAGAGGATCCCTGGGTTTCAGCAGAGAAGGTACAGGAAGAAAATCAACACATTGGTAGCTGTTCTGTTGATTCATGTTTTCTTAAAGAAACATGCAACTTAAGCTTGCTGGCTGCTTCCTTTACATTAAAAAAAAAAAAAAATGCAGCATTGCTGCAACAATAATCCTGTGATAAATTTTAGAAAGCATATCTGTAGTTATTTTTTAAGTGTTTTTCATCTCCCTATTTTATTTTTCTGCATTTCTCTGTGTGCATCATCTCTCACCCATCTGAGAGCACAGCAGATGACAGCTCAGTGGTACCTTACTGATGTACAAGAGAGTGTCACTGTTGTCTAGGCAAAATGTATTTTTCCATGTGCTTAGTCTAAAAACATTTTGTACTGTATATATTTCCTATGCTTCATACACCTGCTTTTTGTCAAAAGACAGCAAAGGTAGAAATATGCTTGCTCTCTACTGAAGTGGATGTTTTGCTTTGATGAATGCTAATCAAATGATTATATTCAGGCCAAGTTTCTCCTCAATTCTTCAGTAGAGTGTTATGGCCCAGCTATGGGGGATTGCTAATCAACAAGTTTTGGATGAAAATCAGGTAACTGAAGACCTCTTTTGACTAAATGTTATTAAGCATTATATTGCTAATTATGACCAAAGGGATTGTATGCTTAGAAATCCTTCCCATGCTAAAGCATGCCACATCACATTGTTTTGGCATTTCAATGCAGACAGGCAAACTGAGACCTGGAAAACCTCCATGAGATCCTGAAAAGCAAGTTTTGCTTTCAAACTAGACAAGTGCTTTGTTAGGCCATGGTACATAAAATGACAGATCAAAGACCCTAGGATGGTTGCTCTGTATGCAGAAATGTGCCTCAAAGATGGTTGGACTAACCCAGGGCTGGGCTGGGAGCAGTGTCACTGAGCTAGCACAGTGCTGCATTTGGCCAAGTGCTCTTATAAGTCAAGGCACATCAGCCTATGCAAAAAACTATGTTAGCCTTATTCTCAAGCCTGACCTTGGCATTTTGCTTGGTTCCAAATAGCATTGCAGTGTCACAGTGCTTAACACAGCTGAAGGGCTCAAAAGACCCTCTAGGTGCATCAGACACCAATAAAAAACATTTATTGAAACTTCACCTCAAAAAACCTTAAAGATCTAAAAACATTGTGATTAAAATTGTGCATGCTTCTGCTGGGGCAGAGAGACCAGGCCATTTTTAAGAGTTCTCCACAGAAATATTTGTATTTTCAGGCTTGTCAACAGGACACAGAACACTATATCTGTAGATCACTGATGTAGTTAATTAGGAGGGAGGGGGGCTCCCCGGGGAGTCCCCAGAAAGCCCCCTAAGCTGAGAGTTGGCTGGCAGCAGCAGGCTAGCAAGGAGACTTTACACAGCTTCTGAGGTTGCTGATTAGATGCGGGTTTATTGGGGGTCCCACCCCTGGGAGCAACATGGTTACTGAGGGAGAAGGGGAAAAGGGGAGGGAGGGGGAGAGAGAGGGAGAGCCTAAGGGAGGGAAGGGCCAAGAGGGCCAAAGGGCTAAGAGGAGACGAGAAGGGCCAAGAGGAACTCTGATGTCCCTCGCACAGCTTAAGAGGGAAATTCAAAGTGGGCGCGGAATAAGACTTGGGCCAATGGGATTGCAGATACATGAGACTTCAGGGGAGGATCACAGGATTGGAACAAACTGTACATTTTGGAGGGGAGAGACAGAGCATATCATTTAACTAAAATGCAATACCACAGATCACCACTTCAAATTTTGCTTCATTGAAAGTCAGTGGTACCATGCCAGTCTGTGCCTGATGAATTGATGAAATCATACATGTCAAATGAATTGCTGTCCACACTGCCATTGACACCAAAAAGAATCTATGGTGGAAGAGGCAGAGAAGACAGAAAGTAAAATGAGCAGAGATACTGAATTATTCTGCTGTAGATGTCAAAGAGTTATTTGCTTTAAAAACATCAGCCAATTGAAGTAGTCACATTCCTAAGCAAGGCATATGGGAAAAAGACCTGTGACATTTTACTGAACCTCTGAAGAGCAGAGTCTGTGGGATCTTACCCTCTGAAGGGTAAACTGTGGCACTCCTTGCCATTTGTCCATCAAATAAAAACCACATATTTTATCTCAGGAAGTTCTTAATTTGCAAACTTTTGTGTCTTCTGAGAATATTCTAGAGACATGTTGATAAATGTCTGCTCCGTTGGTCCATAAACATTTTGGCCACTATCAGAGACAGAAAATGGATAAGGTAGCTGTTTCATTTGATCCTTTCATCTAAGCCAGGATACAAGGTCTGACTTCCATACATCCATTAGCTCCTAAGATACTCAATTTGCCATTTGACATAGCACTGTTAAGATAAAATTGTAGGCTATCCAGAACAATCACTTATTAAAATGATCTCTTATCATTAATTTCTGCGTTTTGTAAACATTTGTTTTCTGAGTGATGTAAGCTATGCTAATGGTGATATGAAAAAGTTTATGATCCATGTTTTTATCTTTAGGGAAAAATAGGAGTTTAGAGCACTAGGTAGAAGGTTGGGGAGCTAGGTATTAGTTTCAGATATGTTACTGGTTTCTAAGATAGCCCCAAGAAAAATGCTTCTCTGTGCCTTTTCATTTGTAAAATGATGGTGACAGAGCTCTATGAAACCATTTGGCCATTTTAAAATGGAAAGCACTGTTTGATAGCTTAGAGCTTGTTATTATCACCATGCAGAATGCTGCAAAAAATCAAAGCATCCTGAAATGCCTTCTGTCCTCACTTATATAATTTATTCCTTGAACTCTGGAGTTTTTCTGTCTGAAGATGCACATCAGATGGAATCAAGTTAGAGAAAATGAACCTTCCATATCTCTCAGTGGTTCTGGATCAAACTGGTACAGAAGCCCCAGGAAATCATAGCAAGGTTTGTTGACTCTGTTCCCATGGGATGCTACCATAATTCAACCAGTGTCACCCTGGGGCCTGTAGGTCAATTTAGCCAACCACAGAATCACACATAATCACAGAATTGTTAAGGTTGGAAGGGATCTCTGCAGGTCATCTGGTCCAACTCCACTTCCAAGGCAGTGGAGCAGGTTACTCGGGAACGTAACTGGCTTGGGATATATTCTACCCTTTTGTCCAAGTAGAATAAGTCTGGATCCCCAGGGACAGCCACTGACTAAAGGCCTCCAGTTGGATTCTGCTCCACTGATCATTACCCTCTGAGCTCTGCTCTTTAGCCAGTTCTTGATCCACCTCACTGTCCATTCATCTAACCCACATATCCTGAGACGATGATATGGGACAGTGCCAAAAGCCTTGCTGAAGTCAAGGTAGATAACATCCACTGCTCTCCCCTCATCAACCCATCCTGCCATGCCATCACAAGGGCTATCAGATCAGTCAAACATGATTTCCCCTTGGTGAATTTGTGCTGACAACTCCTGATGATGTTTCCTTCTGCAGGTTTGGTGATGATCTCCAAAACAATCTGTTCCATCACCAGAGACAGAGGTGAGGCTGACTGGCTAGTAGTTTTTTGGGTCCTCCTTCTTGTCCATTTTGAAGACTGGACTAAGAGCAGCCTTCCTGCAGTCAGGCATCTCTCCCTTTTTCCGTGATTTTTCAAAGATGACAGAGACTGGCATAGCACTAAGATCTATCAGCTCCCTCAGCACCCATGGGTGTTTCCCATGAAGACCCATGGATTTTGGCTTTGTGACCATCCATAGATTTCTAGTTTTGTTGTTGTTTTTCCATGCTGCATGTGTTTGCATACAAGCACTTTAGAGCAGTAATCAAGCATCCAGGTTCCCTAGAAGGGATGTGAGAGGATTCACCATAGCCATAAACACTCTTGATGTGGTTAGCCCTTTGAGCCTCATCTTGAGAGAAAGCCAGGGAGTATCTGTCACTGCCCTTGTCAGCCTGGCTTACTCCCCAGCAGGAGGAAGTGCTATGAACATTGTCACTTTGGACCCCACCCCTCAAGTTCAAACCAAACCAAGCAGACACAAGGGGAAAGCTGATCTTCAATTCAGTATCTCCCTGGCAGCTCCTGGCCTGCCTCCCATACAGGCAGCACTGCTGCTCCAAGTCCCCAGAGCTTTCTTTCTTCTCACTCACTTCAGGGACTGAGTTCTCTCTTGTATTTTCTGTAAGTTCCAGGCATTTCTGCTTCATTCTTTTCATAGCAATAGTTTCTCTTTGCAGAGTGATGTTCCTTTTGGGCCAAGGAGGCTGTTTAATGAGAGGATAATCTTGTTCCTTCATAAGGAAAAATTACTCAGCATTACAGTTTATCCACAGAGCAAACAGATTTTCAAATAAAATAGCATATTATGCCCTACATAATTAAATAAACACCAAGATATTTGTCATTCAACAGACTGGTGTCAGCTGAGAAAGCAGATATCTTATTCCAAATGATGTTGGCTTCTCTTTCAAAGTGAAGTTATAGAAGAGAAGCAATTGTCAAAACGACAGTGTAGCATTCCGTATTTTTCCCCTCTGTGACTTCCTGTGCAAATTTGTTCCATTTATAAGTTACACAGTGATTTTTCTAAATGCCAGCACTGCAGACAGAAAATTTCACCAAGATTCCTTTCTTATTCTTGTACTACTATCAGGGAAGGTAGCATAATCACCATTTAACTGACAGGTTTGTTGATGAAAAAAACAGAGCAAGAATTTGCTCACTTCTCACAACAATAGTGGCTCAGATAGCTGAGCACAGTGGTGGTAGAGTTTTTTTGTTGTTGTTGGTTTGTTTGGTTTTGTTTTGGTTTTGGAGTTGTTTGTTTTTAGAGTTGTTGTTGGTTTGTTTGGTTTTGTTTTGGTTTTGGAGTTGTTTTTTTTAGTTTTGTTGGTTTGGTTTTGGTTTTGTGTGGAGGGAGTTGGTTTCTTTGCTCATCTCTGTGCCAGCAGCAGTGGAAGATAGGAGCGGTAGAAGGAAAATAATGCTTCTTCCACAATGAATAAAAAGCTGGGATGGCAGAGATATTTATTTGGCTCATTGCACAGTAAATAGATAAACTGGACAATAGTGCATGTTTGGAATTTAATGTAGAAGATGTCATCCCAAATATTCAGTAAGATATTTAAATATTAATAAATCTTAGAAAGTGTCTGTGTTGCTCACGTAGATTTGAGGAGATCCCAAACCAGTATATGTGTGTGTGTTTTTATATTTTTTCCTGTTTCTGGTAGATATCCCCTCTCAATCTTTCATGTCTTTCATTTAGAATAACAGATTTCAATTCAGGTTTCAATTCAATTCCTGTTTAGATTTGTTGCCATGCAAGCTATCATACCCAGAAGCACTTGTTGTGTCCCACTGGAAGGTGGGACTGCGAGGCCATGATATACCCAGCATGTGTTTTTTCCATTCACATCAAGTTGTGAGCTGTATGACGTTAAAACTGCATGCACACACACCCCACAGTTGTAGACACTCCAGCTAAACTAATATTTAGAGGGGTACAAAATGTATAAGCACTGACTTTCTATCACTTCCAGAACTGTGGGCATAACTAAATCAACTGGCTTCACTGGCATAAGAGATACAAAAAAATTGTAGCAATAAAGATTTTATTACTCTGAAGTACTTCTAGAATAACCTTTTCCCCTCTCTCTTAAAAGGGAAGTAAATGGAATACGTGATAGTCTGGCAAGAGTGTTTTATAGATATGCTTGAGTAAGGCAGCCATTTCAAAGTCATACCAATAAGAGACCAGCTCCTGCTGCCATTACTCATTTGTACAGTCCTAACGACTTCGATACAATGATATGCTTGAGCAACTTGAGCAGGATTTAGTACAAAATATTAATTCCAGAATGGTTTATTGGAAATTAGAAGGTTTTATCTGTGCTATAAATAATATTTTGGGCTATGAAAAATGAATTGACATTTTAACATCTAATTCACATTGCTAAAATAATGGCACCTTTCAGTCTACTTGTTTACTTTTTCTCTTCTGTCTGTTGGGTCTGAAAGCGTACCACTCTGCTTTACTTTGGATTTTCAATCAATATCACTTTCCTGTTCCAGTTCAATTATGAATGCTTGAAAGTCAGAGTAGTTACTTTTCATCAGCTTCTTCTCATGACTTTGTTTACTCTTCATCTTGATATTGAAATATTTTCCAATAAACACCAGCCATAGGACATCTTTTTTGAGCAAACCTTCCCTTTAGGGCCTTATCTGTCCTTTGTAAAATGCCTTTTGTTGGTCCCTGGTTCATCTTTCTGATGCCATCATCAGTGGTGCAAGTAATAGGGGACAGCATATTGTCCACCTGCAGCTCTGAGACTGCTGAAAGCTGATTTGATCTCCAAGGGACTAAACAGTCCCTGGGATCCCAGAAACACCAGCCCATGGCATGATCAAGCCACGTGTTCTCATCATCAGGCTGCCTTGGAGCTTTTCCTGCTTAGTGCCTAGTTGTGGACGCTCAAAGACCACAGAGCTGACATGGAGTTTTCCAAAGAACATCTCTGCTGTGCTCTTGGCTCCCTGAGAATAATGGCACAGCTGCAATACTATGGTAAAAAAGAGATTTCAGGCAGCTGAGAAAAAGGTCTCATTGAGCTGCTTCTCCATGCTTCATTCTCCCAGTGAGAAACAGATTTGTGACTAGGTCTCAGAACAGCTATGGTAATGAAAACACTGATAATAACAGTTGGCACTTAGCAATTCCTGTATCCAAGCACTTCCAACAAATCTAAGGCTGACATTCCTCAGTCAATATGCATAAATGTTTAGATGAAGAATGTCATAATTGGTTTTCTTGTCTCATCCTTCTTAACCCATCGAACTGCCATGCTACCGTTTCCTGTTATCAGACACTTGCCAGTCATAAGCAATCAGTCAGGTACTTCACAATTAGGAAGGAGAAAATATGCAATTTCTTTGTGTTAGTACCAGATGTTTAAAGCCAAGAACAGGATAAACCAGAAAAATGCTCCACCCTCAGACTGCTGCAAATCGGCCTCCTGTAGCATAGCTTGTCTCGGCTATGCCTTGCAGTTTTCTGTAATAACGCAAGAGTGAGAGTTAGATACTACTGTCTGTATTTGCATGGAAGTTGGATTATTCTGTGCATTCAGTTTGCTTACAAGGATTTGGTGCTGACATCCTTCAGAACAAGCTTGTTAGAAAAGCAAGAAAATAATGTCAGAGGGATTTTCTTTCACAAGGAAAAAATTCACCAGTGTAAGGAAGGAAACAGTTGGTCCCAGAAGCATCAGCATGGGCAATGAACCCTCTCCAAAGTAATTGTTGGACAGAGTATTTGTTGTACTTTATCAGGCTGGCACTGGGGGTTTCCTTTTGAGCAATTTTCCGTCTGCACAGGTGGGTAGCTGAGATTAGAGTAAGTGTCTGGTCTGTGTAATTGAATCTGTGCTGCTTATCAGCACTACTGAGAGCTCTCAATTGCAACTGGAGGTCTGTTACCTGTGCTCTGGTTCACATGCAGAGAGAGCCAGTGCTCCAGAGCTTTCAGTCTACTTACATAGTGAAATGAGGGATGGGAGGAGAGAGCATAGTCCAGAGCAGTGGTGAGCACAACAGGCAGATGAATAGCAAAGAAGAGAAGAGGCCCAGATCTCATGACAGTTGTGATGACCTCACATTAGAGCATGACACATTTTGTGGCTTGATGGTATCCATCACTGTGTCATATTTTCTGCAATGAAAACCATCAAGAACTTGGAAGTCTGTGTGAATGTACCCAGATAAGGTAGCTGGGAGAGCTTCTGTGAAGGAGCAGCATACTAATTTACCCTCTTTGGGCTTTCTAGGATAAAATACAGCCCATTTCCAGACAGCTGGAACTGCTACACCTTAAGTTAAAAAAACCCTGAAAGATTACTGAATCTTAATCAAATGCCATTCGTGCCTGTTTTGGATAATCTCCATAGTCCTAAAATTTACTAATTTTTAAAATTATGGGACTGTGGAAAGTGTGAATGAGTTTAAAATATTTGCAGTTTGTTGCAGAAACTACATACCAGATAGCTGTATTTAACATCTTGTGGTTTGTGAGGTCAACTAAAAATTTTCATTTTACTGTTTTTCTTGGGGTTGAGATGCATTATTTCTGTCCCTCCAGACACAAAACACTTTGCTGTGATATTTAACTTTTTTTATTTCCCCTGACTTATTTGGTGAACTTTATTTTTTAATAATCTAGCATACTTACAGAGACAAGAGAAGAAAACTTTCCATGTGGGTGTTGACAGGTTGCTTGTTGCTCATTTAAATAAATGCAAACAATAGTCCAAAAGTGTCTCTCAGAGCCTGGGTGAGGAATTATCACTGTCTGAGAGCAAACCTGAAGTGAAAGTAGTTCCCCTCCAAGGGAGTGTGTTCTGTAGTGTATCCCAAAGCATAAACCAAACACTAAACTTATTGAGAGATGCTACATTAATAACTATTAAATAAGGATGGAGAAAGACTTTGCGTTCTCTTGGCTTTGCACAATGTTGCAAAACTTTTAGCTTCTCCACATCCTGAACCCAGCTTTTAACAAAATTCCCTGGGAAGAACAATGACAGGGGTCACTGCTAAGTGGCCTGGGTGAGATGTTATTTAGTGTCCTCTGGAGCCAAAGCTGAACTTTAGAGGGGACCAGCAGGCTTCAGGGAATTCTTTGAGAAATTAATTTAATACATCAGCCATCTACTGAGGTGAGTGCACACTGTTACACAGCTACATGACACCAGTACTGAGGAAACAAATGGGCAGAGAACAGGTAGATGGGTCCTTTGCATCTCTATAGAATACAGAACTTAAAATCCATGCCCATGGATGCTTGAAAACAGAGAGATACTCTGATTACTTCTCTGAAACAGCCAGCCTCTAGCACGCTGCTGTACTGCACATCTGCTGGCAGCAAAGTGAAACAACGTGAGCCCCATTTGCTGAAGTACTCTCACAGGTACTACCAGCATAAAGATCCAAATCTGTTTGGATTAGTAGTCTGGGGAGTCAAGTCCCTTCATATCTGAAGCATGAGATAGGAGGAAGAGGTCAGAGGAAGGGGAAAACTGGGGAATATTAACAGCTTTAGAAAGGGCTCCCACCTGAAGTCTGTGGACTTCTTTCTGGAATGGGACCTTGCTAATCCAACTCATTAGAGCATAACATTATTCATACTACTAAAAAATCATTCTGCCAAGGACTATTGAGCATTTCTTCAGTAAGAATAGGCATTTTCACATAAGGCAATAAAACATAATTATTGTACTCAAAAATTATTACATTGACAATGAAGATGATGGTATTGAAATAGATGACTTCCAATTTTGCCTGTGTATAGTTTTGGTAAATGTGGCTGGTTTGGGGATTCAGCAAGAGACCTCTCTGTGTTTTGGAAAAGCATAGGTTTTCATGTTTTCTGAGAATAATATGCAGTAAACAAGATATAACACAATGGGAGACACTTGAGAGAAATTTTATGTATGACTGTCTTAAGCATTGTGAATAGCATTGCCAAGGGGATGGACTATGTGGACATCAGGTGTGAACCAGTGCAGCTGCTCTTATGTTCTTATTGGCCAAAGCAGGAAGAAGTAGCTTCTCCCTGCAGAGCACCTCTTAGTCATAACACTCAAATTAATTTTTAGCAACTCTGTTGCAAGCCAGAATTTATTGCTAGCATAGTCCAGGGTAAGGGAGCAAAAAGGGCTTTTTCATGATATCCACAGATGTTTTATTCAGCCACATGGTGAGATGTTCGGGTCCCAGCACCCACTCATAGAGGGTCTGAGTTTTGGTCTCCCAAGGGTGAACTTGGTCTCTGGGCAGTACAAAGATGAGGGCCAATCAGGGAATAGGGAGGAGTGGCTCAGGAGCATAGGAACAGGCATAGGAACAGGGGAAAGAGCCAATGGGGTCTAACAGCTTTTTGAGGGAAGCTTCTTGTGTCTCCCTAAACCAGGGAATGCCCCCGCAGGGTCTCCATACAACTCTTTGCTATTCATGCAAAAAGTGTTTATTACCTCCCTATTCTCAAACTTCTTCCATTGCCTCTGTACACTGCAGTGAGGTGTATCTGAATCTGGTGTGCCAGACTATGCTCTTGGGCATTTTGAAATCCCATGGAAATACTTTTCACCAGAGATGTTGAGTTTATTTTTAAAGAGCTTACCATGAAAATGCAATGTAAATGATTCATATAGTTGGTAGTAAATGCTGACAGGAAAACATTTGTTTGTATAAAGCCAAGAACTTTCCACTAAGGGAAAGCTTCTATGACTTCGACATTTTTCTTTCGTCTCCCTCGGCACACTAGCAGGGGTTGGCATTTTTCTTGACAGGTTTCAGTGCTTTTGGCAAACACCAATCAGCTAAAAATTATGTTGTCACTTAGAGGTTGGTACGACAGAAAATCATTGCTCTTTTATTTTTAGGGAAAACCAATGCAAGGGGAATTAAATTATTTCCCTAAGGTCAAGAGAAAAGGCAGGATTGAATGAAAGAATTCCAATTAGAAAATTTAATTCTGAAATGTGTCTTCTGAATATCTAAACCCAAATGGTACAGGAGGTCAGGAGGTCTGTAGAGTGGGATTTTCTTGCAGAAGGCCAGTCTGGGTTTTTCCTTTTCTTCCCTTATATGTGACTGGTGACTCTTGGAAAGTCAGAAATCTGACTGCCAATATTTTCTCAGTGTTTCCACCGGGGATTTCGGCTGTGATGAACTAGCTGAAGTGTTCTGTTGATGGGAAATTTTGTCAAAACACCTCCCAGAGGCTTTGGGCCAGTCTGTTTGCATCATGCTGTAGTCATATGAGGCTCAGACCCCACGCTTGAGTGAATGAGAAAGCTCTCTTGAAGAGTTTGAAAAAGCGTCCTCTCCACCTCCTATCAGAAACATGTTTACAGGGATTGACAATATCCATACAGATCAAATTCAAGGTCAGTAACTGCAAGTGGGTGGTTCCTGTGGGCTGTCTTGAAGAACAGTAAAGAAGCTTTTTCCCAGATGGCATGCTGAGCAAACTGCCTCTCAGAGCTGTAAGACTGGTGAGTTTGGAATTTTATGTTGCACTGAAGTTTATGGCTCTGGACAGGAAAGAGTATCATGAATGGGCAGGCAAGTGATGCTGGTGTGCCTTCAGGGAGGAGTAACAGTGTTGCAGGTCAGATTTTCAGCATTTATGGTATGACATTAAAGAAATATAATTGAGCTATAAAGCTAGAAATCATCAGCTTCTTGAAGAGAATTTTAGTGCTGCTGAAAGTAGCAGATTGGCAGTCCCTAAGTCTGGAATCAAAAGACAGGTACTTCATGAACAGCAGCAATATGTTCTTGCTCTCTCTGAAGACTTTTAGGGGAATGAGACTGCTTACTTACAGTCTTTTCCAGTTTCTTTGTTTGCTATCAAGGCTGCCCCCAGGGTAGTCCATTTTAGTGTTGATTTCCGTGTATGCATTGAGTACATTAGTTGAATCCAGACCTCTTCCAAAACCTACTGGTGTGGATGGACAACTTTTCACTGGTATAAAGGAGATTTGTCTGGAGGTCTATGAATGATGATGAGAATCCTTCGACTTGTAGCCTGTGAAAACATCCATGTGGGAGCACCGTCACCAGCCATGATTGCTGTCTCCTGGAGGACCAACAGCCCAAGCATCCCTCTGGCCTCCTATCAGGGCCACCAGAATGATTCCCACTTTCAATTGCAAATCATCGCATGCCTCCTAACCTCACTCAAATGATGCAACTCATAAGATGTATACACAACGCAATGAACAGACTGAAATCCAATAAAGCTAATTCCTGAAATTCTTGGCTTTTCTGGAAATGCCAGTAGATGGCAGATTCCAAGTGCCTTGAGCTTATTTTCTGCCCTTCCCTAGGTATATGTGGGATACACAGGGCAGAAATGTCATCTTTTCAAGACAAATAACAAATTAATAAAGGTGTAGGTATGTATGGCTTTACTAGACACTGATTTTCAAAATTTTGTAAGTATGAGTACAACAAATGTTTTTTGGAATCCCTTGTGTTCAAAATCTAATTCAGCAACTGGGCATTGCAGGTTTAAAAGTGTTTTACCAGTAAGTAATTTTCCTCACACTTTGCTGTATCAGGACCATTTCTGACTAGTCTGTGGAAACCTAATTTTCTTTTGTATGTATAACAGACATCTTTCCTTTTTCTGAGAATATTTCCAGAATTCATAATTTCATTTTAGAGTTTTCATGAAATTTCTTACTTATCTTATTCATTCCCCTTCTCTGTTGGACCTCTTATTGCAAGTTGACTTCCACTTACTCTTTAGGACCGTGTAGACTGCTGCCATATTCCTTTTACATTGATGGATTTACAACAGACATTGTCATTTTAAGGTTTTTGTTTTTCTTGGCAGTAATGACCACTTGTAAGGTGTTTATGGGATAACTCTAGGAAATAGAGGAAATTGGAACAGGTTTCCCAAGTTGGTGGTTGATGCCCCATCCCTCCAAATATTTAAGGTTTGAAAGGAGCTTTGAGCAATGTGGTCTGGTGGAAGATGTCCCTCTTTATCAAGGGGTCTAGGAATAGATGAAATTTTGGGTGCCATTCAGCCCAAACCATTCCGTGATTCTATAATTCTAAGTCTTTACTTGGTTTATAGACCATAAAGTTATATATGGATGTGTGCAGAGGGTAGCAGGACTTTACTTCCTAATAATTATAGCACATTTCCTCAGACTCAAAATTATATTACATTTTGATGCTGCACAAAAGAGAGTAGGTGGAGGGAACCCATCCCAAAGACAATGCACAGAGATCTGTTTAAATGCAGAGGCACCAAATACTGTAGGACACAGTGGGCTGCAGCTTTGTCTGGGGTGACAGGAGAGGAGGGTAAAAGAGAAGAACCAGCATACAGTACCAGCAGTGTTGCACATCATGTGTGGTGTGTTTTTAGCAATTCAGAGGGGATTTCAGTCTCCAGTTCTGCACCTTTCACCAGTGACATATTTGCTGAGACGACTGGCAAAAGCTGTAACAAAACAGGCTAGTTTTAACCGGATTTTTTTTATTGGTCGTTTTGGTTTTCTACCAGGCAACTGTCGCATCACACACCTATGCACCAAATTCATTGGGGATATTTTACCCTGCAAACATTGCAGCACTTGCTCTTTTCTTTTGCACTTAGAGAAAATGATTGCACTTTTCTTAGTTTCAGAGAGAAGTAACATATCAATTTCCACCTTGATGAATAGCCCTCTTTTTCAACCTGATTGCAGCTCCAATGGGATGGCAGGAAACAAAGAAGAAAAATGGAAAAGTGAACATATATTTTCCTCTTTTTTTTTCCCCTTAAGTACTTAAAAGCAAGATCTAATGCCAAGTTCTAAAATAAAGGTCTCGTAGAAAGAGCACTGGCTGTCAGCCACTCTGAAATAAATCCACCTGTTCAGTCATCACTTCAAGAAAGTGTTGACAGCGCTACAGTGAATTTAAATAGCAAATGATGATTGTGTTCACCTGACAAACCTAGTTTTTAGGACTGTCCCTAAGGAGCTCCTAGAGATCTTAAGCTTGCTGAGAAGAAACATATCAAGCTCTATCTAGGGACTGTTAATGCTCAAATTGAGGTCTGGGTGGCAATGCTCGTGCAGGAGACAATCTGTCGTTTGCTATCAGGCAGAGTGACAGATGTGAATGCAAAGCCAGAATAGGGAGATCTGGCTTTTGAGGGCTTTTCAGCTAACAGAAAGCACTGATTCTGGTTCCCTCAGAAATTCTGCTTGGGTCTTAAAAACTTTTGCTTAAGGTTATGGTGGAAATCAACATTGCACTTGTCATAATTTGAGTGTGCTGTATAAGGCTGTGTTTCAGCAATGCTGTTGGGAGGGGAACACAGTCTTCTTGTGAAATGTAGTGTCAGGAGGGAAAAAATTAAAATTAAATCTCTTTCACTCTTGCTTGAGTGTTGTCATTACAGCTTTCCTCGCCTATTTTGTCATGTGAGTAACTATTAATGAATATATTTAATCCTTTGTATCTAGATTTCAACCACAGAGGTCAGAGTATTTACTCTTGTATGTGCAACCTCAAACCTGTGCAGTGTGACTAAAAGTGAAAAATAACCCAAATGATCGCATAATGTATTTAGTCAAAAATTCACAGAGTTTTTAGGAAGTATTAGATTGTCAAGCTTTCACAGCAAAATGGTCACTACAGAAAACCTAAGGTGCTTCTTGCCAGTAATGTTCCTGCAACTAAATCCCTTCACAGACATATTACTTCCTGCAGATCAGTGGAATAGGTAATTTGAGACTTCCAGAGCTACTCGAATGAGTCTGGCTGAAAGATTAAAACCTTGCTACTGGAGCAAATTCTGTGCCTCATCCCATACTGACCTAAGCCATAATGTACTATTTTAATGAGTAAAGATTTTACTTCAGGGCATCTGGCTGACATTTACTCATCCTCTTGGGAAGAGTAGAGTCATTTAGGAAGGATTTGGCCTTTTTTCTACTTGTTTTATCTCCCAGTATGTGATAGAGGATTACTTAGCACCAGAAGTGGACAGTATTGTTGACTAACATTATAGAGAAGCCACAGTTCTTTTCCCAAGTAACTGAAGGAGGCTTAAATTTAAAGGTCAGAACTTACCTTTTATGTTGAATCACTTGCTTTTTAGTGGACTATTGAAGGATTCACTGTCCAGCCTATCTGTTAATACCTAAGTCAAACACACACACCTCCTGCTCCTTTCTCAAGGTCAGGCAGTTATACTCAGGGAGATACACAAGTTCTACAAAGCCCATTTTTATATTAAAAGATTGTCCTGCAGCTGCTCTCTCTGTTCACAAAGCTCCCTGAAGCAGAAAGCCACTTCTAGTAAAGCTGTGGAGAATAGTATAAACCCATCAAAATAAAATTTCACCTTACCATTTAAAACTGGCACATGGACATGCAACTTTTAATATGGAAGAAGAGGCAGTTAGAAGCCAAATATTAGTGTTGCTGCTGTAAGAATAAAATGAAAAATGGGCATTGGATAAATGCCTGTTTACCTTTACCTTTTTACTAGGATAAAACAGTCAGATCTGGATTCTTGTCTGGGAGCTGAAAGCATAGTAGTCACTTGAGCCTATGTCTGTTGTCATAGGATGGTGATGAATACCTTCAGATGATAATTCAGTTTTGAGGTATGGTGAAAAGTCCATCTCCTTCCACTGACCACCAAAAATGACCTTGGAGTTACTGTATCCTAAGCCTGACTTCCTAAGAGTAGCCCCAAGAGTCAGATGGAGTTGTACAAATTAAAGCCAACTGGCATTTCACCTAGTGATAAGATTAAAACAAATTGTTTTTTTCTAGAGGGACAATTTCTTTCAGTAAATGAGTGGGGGGGATTTAGTTCTGAAGAGGAATTCTGGTCTTCTGTCTGCATTGGAGATGCTCCCTGCTATCTGCACTTGAAAAATAGGATGGGTAGGAAATAAAATAGAAACTAAACATATAAACAGGAAGTTGATTTGGAATAAAATGTAATGAAAGACCACTGTGAACTTTCAAGGAACTTCTGAAAAATGTTAAAAAAATCATTATTTTTATTAAATGTGTCATGCTTTTTTCACCTCAGACAATTATTTGCTACTTAAAACTGCAGGAACAGGGCTGACCGATCTTTTAAAAAAGTAAGAAGTCATGAAATAAAGAATTAATAATAATACTAAAGGCCCGGTGTTCAATAATCTGAAACCAAACCACAAATATTAATTTTTGAGAAGTCACAATACATCAGCCAGTCAGAATAAACACTGGTGACATATAGAATTGTAGAATTGTTAATGTTGGAAAAGGTCTTTTAGACCATTAAGTCCAACTGTTAACCCAGCACTTCTGAGTCCAGCACTAAACCAGGTCCCTAAGTAGCATATGTACATGTCCTTTAAATACCTCCAGAGACGGTATCTTAACCATTCCCCTGGGCACCCCCTTCTAATACTTGAACAACTTTTCACTGAAGAAATTTCCCCTGGCATAGCTTGAGACCATTTCCTCTTATCCTGTCACTTGTTAGCTGGGAGAAGAGACCGACCCCCCCCGGCTAAAGCCTCCATCCAGGCAGGGGCAATAAGATTCCCCCTTCTGAGTCTCTTTTTCGCCAGGCTAAGCAACCCCAGCTCCCCCAGCTTCTCCTCATAGCACTGGTGCTCCAGACCCTTCACCAGCTCCGTTGCTCTTCTCTGGACATGCTCCAACCCCTCAGTGCTCTTCTTTTAGTGAAACATCCAAAACTGGCCACAGCACTTGAGGTGTGGCCTCACCAGTGCTGAGTGTAAGGGATGAACACTGCCATGGTCCTGCTGGCCACAGTGTTTCTGATATAGACTAGGATGTCATTGGCGTTTTTGGCCACACTGGCTCCTGTTCAGTTGCTCTTGAAAGTCCTTTTCTGCTGGCAGCTTCCCAGCCACTCTTTCTCAAGCAAGTGGCATTACAGTCAATTTCCCTCCCTTCTAGAGGGAGGATCCAGCACTTGGCCTTGTTGAACTTCATGCAGTTGGCCTTGGCCCATTGATCCAGCCTGCCTGCTTTCCTCTGCAAAACTTTCTGTCTTCCCTCAACAATGCCACCCAACCTGGTGTTGTCTGACTGACTGACTGACAGACTGACTGAGGGAGCACTTGATCCCCTCATGCAGATCATTGATAAAGATATTAAAAAGGACTGACGCAAATATTGAACCCAGGGGACAAAAAGAAACACAGTTGGAGGCCCATCACAGGAGGAAAGAAGAGATGGGAAGATGGGAAGCTGAGGAGATGATGTGTTTTAGACAGGTATCTTGTATGTTGGAGTTAAGAACTATGGAGAGGTGATAGATACAATGAGACCCTGCTGTGGGACTGGTATCTGCCCCTCTGTCAGACTCAGCAATATTGTAGAGCAATGCTGGTCCTGACATACTGATAAACACTGACAGCATCCACTTTGTCTGGGGTGAGGACAGTGAGTTCTTCTGTCTCCCGCCATTACTACTAGAAATGTGTCCCTGTCCATGTCAGAGGCAGCTGCCAGGACCTGAAATAATCCAGCAAAGTCTTGCAGTGACGGCAGGCTCAAGAGGACTCAGCTACATCTTATACCTCTGTATTTACCTTGTCCTCCTTTCTTTTAAAAGCTATAAAGCCATATCCGAGATTATGTGCTTTTATGCTTGGTGGCTTAGGGACATGGAAGCCCATATCAAATAGAATTGATCAAAGTAACTGTAGAAACCACACCTGGCAGCAGTTTGTCTCTTGGGTGCATTTTGTCATCAAGTGCTTACAGAGAGTTACAGACTTAGCTGGCCCCACCTAAGAGAGAGGCTTTGCAGGGTTTTCTGCTGTGCAGTGATAGAGACGGTGGTAAATAGCTTTAATTGTGAGTGACAGTCATGCCCTATTTTCTCCACATCACTCAGCTGTAAGTTGGCTGCCTTCATTAGGGGAAAGTTTCCTTGTACTTTGCATAAGGCTCAATTTCAGACTGAATTATGAGGTGGAGAGTCAGTAGGCAGGGATTTATACCTGTTGAGGGAAAGGACTGGTAAATTCAGGTTATGCACATACACAGAAAAGAACAGAAGAAATGGAATAAACCTCTGTGAAATCTGGCACAGACAGGATTCATAAAATTAGGCATAATCCATAGAACAACTGCAAGGGGAAGGGTATTGTTCAGCAAATAAGCTACTTCATTAAAAATGTAAATGCCACTAGAGCTATAGATGAGTGCCAATATTCCAGCTTAATCAGAAGATGACGGGAAGGAATGATTGACAATTTTTTTCTGCAGTTTAAATTCTACTATTTTTTTAGTATCCAAAACATAAAGCTATGGACTGTGTTTACTGAATATAAAAGTGAGCAAATTAAAAATATGCATAATCCATAGCAGAGTGTTAAATGAGGAACAATTGAATTAAAACAGTACCAGTGGTAGTGATATTATTTACAGAGTGTCTGAAAAAGGACATGCTTCTATGATCTTAAACCCACAGATTGTTATGATGGATGAATACTGGAAAAGACATAACATGACAGTGTAGGGAGTAGAACTGGCAGGATTAAATCAGTATTTGATTTTGGACCTATGAGATATACAAAAGAAAATTTATTAACTGATGAGATTCTTCTATGTGTATACATAACAGTGGGTGCAACTCCATGTGCAAATAGCTTACAAATTCTTTGAGATATTCTATGATTAGTGCCACTAAATAATGAGAGCTGGGATTGTTATTAATAATTATTTTATTACCATTGTAGTAAAGATCTAAAAAGAGACACATTACATGTAAATGAGCTCTGCTCTGTTGAATTTTAATATGGTCATGCTGATGTGTATCATTGAGGAATAGTTCAGTATTTGGACATGGGTACAAGGGCAGATTCCCATGCATAGAGAAAATGTGTTTGTCTTTTATCTGAGATAAATTAGTATGTCACCTTTTCACTCTCCAGTACAGTGAAACAGACACCTGTAAAATACCATGCATTAAGTTAATATAATTTCAAAACTTATCAAGAGATAAACATGAATTCAGAGTAATCCTGGTGGTTTATTAATAGATTTCATCATATCAAATTTTCCCATCTGATGAACTGGTGTTCTGCAAAGCTAAAATAATGGAAGCATGAGATTAGTTACAAGAAAAATGGAGTTTTGATTTTCCTTATGAGCTGTGTGGCTTGTGCTGTGGTTTTGAGACCATTGATCAGATCTAGTCAGAGGGTTGCTTCTCCTCATATGGAAAGCCTTGCAGGAAGAGGGATAGCACACCAGGAGTGCTGTCAGGATGGCAGCAGGAAACCACTGTGCATTCCTGGTTTTAACCAGAGCCTCCGAAAGGCTCCAGGGCACCTGCTGCAGCAGTGTCTGTTTCTTCAGTGAGCCCAAGACACCTTCTGCAAGGGTAGGTCCCACAGTGTCTATTTTCTAGCGAGTTCCAGCTCATCTGCTTGCTTTTTGCTCTACTGAGGCTCTCTGTAGAGTCTCCACAACACAGGGTGCCCCCACCTCCAAAGTATGGAGCACTGGGGGCTGGGTGTTGAGCCCCCATGGAGAGAGCCACATGTCAGCAAGGGGGCTCAAAATTATTATTCCTGCATACACAGTATCTGCACAGCCTGGGGATCCAGTTCTGGCTGAAAAGAGCTATAAATGTGAGGTATTATTAGCACATGGCTTTGTAGTAAGCCACCCTCAGGCCACATTAAGGTTTTTGATGTTTCTCGGTTGCACTCTAAAGGGATTTTAACATGATTTCAGAAAAGGAAAGAAGAAAAAGAACTTTCAACTGCTTTTTAAATTTTAAATAAAAAATGAAACCACTTGTATTTTGATTTTCATTTCTGTTTGGAGCTGAAGATTAGTTTAGATTCAGGCTGAGCATCCTGATTATTTTCTTTTAAAAGTGATGTTGATCTTTTAAAAATGTAAATAAAAAATAAAAGATCTGGTGACCTTTTTATTGAGGTCTTCAGAGAGCTTAGAGGAGCCTTCCCTGTCTTCCTGTGTTGCAGGAATATCTCCTACTAGGGAACACAATATCAGGCTGAGTTAAAAATGCCCCAAGGGCCATATTGATGAGAGGAAGCTCACTCTCCACGGCCTTTTTAACATTCAACCATGGCGTAACTTGTTTGTTTCCTCCGTGTTGGAAATGTCAACAAATGTCACCCAAGTTCTTTGCTTTCCTTTCTTATCTTTTGACATATTATTTGATATGTGTGTGAGAGTGTAGAGTATATTAAAAAGGAACTTTACTCTCCAGTGTATTAAAAGAGTGAGTGCAAGGCTGTGCTGAAGAAAGGTTTCTTCTATTAGTTTTGCCATTAGGAAAAAAATCATTCTCTTCAAAATACTAACTGAAGAGAGAGATCAAAAGAAGACCTGTTAGCTTAAAGAGGTCTATACTTCTTTTAGCATGGGGTCTGTATTCATTGCTCTAGGATTTTCTTTGAGACAAAGTTTGAGTGCTTTGTCCAGATAATTTAAATAATTTTTTTTAACAATGTGACTTCCATTGATTTCCTGGGAGACTTTTCACAGATAAGACTTCTGGGTTCAAAATTTCAGAAGTCCTTAACATTCTTTCATAACATTATAAAAACTTCAGAGATTATTTAGTTACTCAAAAGTAAGATTCCCAAAGGGCCTGATACCCAAAGCCTGTAGGTGCTATTTTTTTTTAAATATGTCTGCAGTTCCTAAACCACTAAGATTCTTTGAAATTGCAGCCTTTGCTTTTAATGAGACTGCTGATATTTGGGTTAAATTAGCCTTTGAAAACAGTAATTTATTATACATTATAGCACTAGGTACATAATATAATTAGACTAGGTAGAATATGACATTTAACATTTATAAGGCACTTTTTGTGCAAGTATAATTATTTAATTAGGGCAGTGCTGAGAGGCCCCCAAAGCAATTTGGTATATAATTTGCTTATATTATGTGAATGCATTGAAATAAACAATTTTGGCCCAAATTGCTTTCAAAGGTGTGGACAGGACAGAAAAACAATGAGGAGTGAAAGTCTTTGATTTCATTGTAAGGACAGAGAACTCACATGGAAAAATATTAAGAGAGTTTCCAAAGGACAAATACCAGTTTTCTGCGACAAAGCTGTGAATTTAATTGCCTGTGCATGACAAGATCATCTTTCCTTTTCATCTTCAGCTGTTTCATACACACTAAATTCTGATGATTTATATACTTCTGCAATGTGTTAAACAATTCTTTTTCATCTTTAACAGTCAGATGTTTCAACTATTTGTAGACAGTTAGTCATTGCTATATATATTTCATTTTGTTTTGTTTTGTTTTTTATTCCAATCTGTCCTCCTAAAAAAAAAGATTAAAAAAAGTCCTATTAAAGCTTCCATGGATCCATCTGTGAAATTAATACCCTGTAAAGCATTTAAGGACTATGTATCAATGATATGCTGCCTCCTTAGGAGAACGTGCACTGACTGCAGTTTTCAGCAGCCAGGGTGGAACAAGATGGCAAGCATGAAGCCCTGGGCATGAAGTCGTGCCACTGTCAGTAATCTCCAGTCTCCTGCCTTTCTTTCCATTTCCATCCATGGAAATTTCCATGGATTTTACATTTTGGAAATTTTTACATTTCCAAAATTTTACAAAAGAAAGGCTATGAAAGGCCAAATACATACCTCATCACTCCAGGATTCCTAATAAGGAATATCCTGAAATGGAATTCTTAAAGTTGTATAATCTTAAACAATTATTGTTATAAGAAGGTGAAAACCTTGCAGGAAAAATAACAATTCTTGTATCATTTTTCCATGCTTTATCAATTTGTGACCAATTTAACCAACCTATTCAAGTCCCATAGTTAAATTTTGCACTAAATTTCCTTTCGCACTACAGGAATGAAAAACTCTTTAAAATTATGTATGAATGGGATACTCAGATGGAGAAGCTGATTTTACCTTAATTCTGATGATCAAATTTTTCTAAACTGATGGAAGCAATTTTTTTTTTTTTTTGCTAGTTATTTTAAATGTGAAACGATAAACAAGAATTAAATGCTGAAGGCTTTAATTGACTCCAGCACATCTGCTGTTGAGGTATAACTAGGATCAAGTCCTCAGTCCTTGACATTTTTTTCTCCCATGTTTACTTCATCCAACCTCTTATTTAGATCATTTCTGTACAAAGAGGTTGGACAGCAGCCTGTAAAATCAGACCTGTCATTAAAGTGTCATTAAAGAATATTCTCCTCATGCCAGCAATTTCTCGCAGAAATTGTAATTTCTTACAAGGAACCAATTCAAGCATAGTGGTTTGGAAATGCTGGGAAATAGTGAATTAAGTGCCTGAAAAGATAAGGGACCTGTTGCATTTTTCCCCAGCTCTTTGTGCTTTGATTAATCATTTGCTTGCATTTTGATAAGCAGCTGCACTGTGTGAGTATATTCCAACCTTGAGATGTTCATATTATTTCAGGACATTGCATCATATGCAAAGCAGTTTCCCAGCTGCTTCCTGACTCATGCTGGTAAAGGAGTAACTCACACATTTACTGGATTTTGAGGGTGGTAAAATCCTAGAAACTGAAGGCTTCTCATCAATAGACACTTTATCAAGAGAAATTATATTTCTTTCATACTTCACCAATACAGCAGTGGTTGTCAGGTTATGAACAATTTGACAGAGGGATTATTTTGGCTCTATTTGACACAGAGATACAAACTTTCTGTATTTGAGATGAAACATGCTGCCAATATTTTGGGCTTGTATGTCACTGCAGCGATGATGTACCCAGTTCCACAGGTAGCAATAAAACTTGCTTTGTTATCAGGTCCTCATGTACTGGGGAGCAGTAAAGCAATTCACAGGTATTCCTACAAGCTCCATCACTGATTTAGGCTGTGCCTTTCTGTTTGCAGGTTTTCCCTGTGGCTGTACTCTATCATTTTCAAAGCAGGGTCTCACCATATTCCTCAGTGTGAGGTGTGGTCGAATGGAAGATACGATACTTGAGGGAAATATTTCCATATTATATGGTTCAAACTGTTTTCTGACCTTGTTTGTGTCAAGGAACACAATTTCTGTGTTCCAAGGCTCTTTGCTTGATGACAAACATGCATATAAACCTCTGAGGATGGAGGGGTTTTTTACAGGTTTGAATCCCTTAAATTGTATTCATAGACATATTATATGAAAACTTTTTTTTTTTTTTTGGAAAGACATTAAAATGCACAATTCCAGTTGATCTCTAGTCCTCACCTTTCACCAGAGAAAATTTGCATGTTCAGGTTCATTGCTGTAATGAACCACATGCACTGAACCATCAAGTCAGGAAACATGGAAAGGACAAGCAGAGAGATGGAACTGGGACCCTTCCTTTGTTTATATGCCATAACTAATCCTATTTTATCTGGGTTCTCAGTTTCTTCCCATAGAGTGATGAGCACAAATCTGCTTTCCTTCATGCACCTCATCCATCCCCTCTTTGCACCCCACTCCTCTGACAGTCATAGGAACAAGTGATGACTTCAGCTGCATCCACTATTTACCTAAAGTGGCTGAAAACAGAACCCAAAAGTTAAAAAACAGTTATTTCAGTTGATTTAAGTGGGCAATAATGAAAGGGGGAGTCTAAGACCTTTGCTTCCCTAAGCAAAATTCAGTTCCAATCATTCTCAGTCATTTTAACAAAGAATTGATTTCTGGCAATGAGTTTACCATAATTTATCAACCAGTGCAATCTGACCCTGTTTGTGTATGGAATATTGATCCATGAATGCTGGTGGTTCTCAGCAATGCCTGGTACCTGAGCCAGGACTACAAAGTGTGATGGATGAAGGAAATCATTAACTTGCGTTCTGGAGTGAGGTATTTGCCATAATAAGAGCTGGTTTGACAGAATCATCTTCAGTAGAAATTAGTTTCCTTATGAAGAGAGTCCATTATTGTAGAACTCACTGGTTACTTGTCTGTATTATGTTCAAAGTTGCAAGAGAGGTGATGTACAATACAAGGGCAGAAGCTGTTTTGCCTCTGCACTGAGATCAAGAGTGCCCTATAGATAAGTAACATAAAAATACACAGCCTATTTACACCACAGAATAGTTGAGTTTGAAAACACCTTGGGAGATCATTTAGTCCACCTGCCTGCTCAAAGCAAGGTCAGCTAGGACAGATTGGCCAGGACTGTGTTCAGGCAGGATTTGAACATAGGATGGGAACTCCTTGACATCTCTGGAAAACCCATTCTGGTATTTAACTGCCTTCATGGTAAAAAAAGAATTTTCTTGTGTTGAAATGGAATTGATTGCATTTCAATTTTGTCTATTTCCTCTTGTCCTGTCACTGAATGCAACCGAGAAGACTCTAGCTCCATCTTCTTTATTCTCCCTCATCAAGTATTTGTAGATACTGGTAAGATTCCCCCTGAGCCTTCTCAAGGTTGAGCAGTCCCAGCTGTCTCAGTCTTTCTTTGTGATAGAGTGGGTCCAGCCCTTTAACCACCTTTGTGGCACTTCTCTGAGCTCACTCCAGTATGGCCTTATGTCTTTTGCCCTGGGGAGGTCATGACTGGACCCACCAGTCCAGAATTCTCTCACCAGTGCTGAGTACAGGAGAAGGAACGCCTCCCTCAGCTGCTGGCAACACTTTGCCTGAAGGCTGTTGTTGTTCTTTGCCACAAAGGCACGTTTCAGATGTCATTTTCACAAAGCTGTTTTCCAGGTGGCTGGCCCTTCATCAGCCCCATCAGGAGCTGGGGTTTTCAGTTGTACCTGCAGAGTCCTGAGAAGATCCAGTTGTTTCTTACAGTTTCTGGAGCTGTGCAGTGTGCTGACTTTGTCACAGCCACATCACATGATGACACAGACACTTTGGCAGCCTGTGGGCAAAGCCCCAGTCACACCAAGAGGTCTCAAATATGCAAGGATGCATTCTCCCTCAGGAGGTTGGTCCGAAGGGAGGTCTTTGATGTACTGGGGATAGTTCCTCCAGGGTGTTCTGGAGACTGTTCCCTGCTATGTGTCAGCACCATTGGAGAGCCTCCAGGGAAGTCTCTGGTCTCACTCTGGGCACCAATTGCTGTGCCTGCTGCCTGCTGCTGCTCTGTGCTTGTGGTGCTCACCAGCACAAACGTGGCTTGCAGCTGAATCAACTACGTGGTTGCTGACAGGTATTTAGCACTTCCTATTGTGCTGTCTTTTTTCTAGGACCCAATGTGTTATTAAATCCTTAAATATAACATTATGTTTTGACTCTCGGTACTCTCTACTGGGCAACATAATTTGCCTCTTCAGTTACTGATGAAAATAAAGCATAGAGTGGGATAACATCTGAACAGAGATTACAGACTAAATTACCAGGAAAGGAAATCAAGCATCCTAACCCTTATCTCAGTGCCTGCATTACATTTTACTTTTATTTGCTGTGGATTGGTAACACTTTGCTATTACCAAGGAAATGAGAGACTCCTGGGCATCTGGCACACCCACAGTGCACTCTTACCATTGATGAATAGGAAAGGAAGCATGAGTATACTCCAGTGCATGTCAGAGATCCAAGAAAAAAACAAGCTATTGAAAAAAGATAAAGTAAACAAGATTATCTGAATGAAATCAAGAAATACTTTCAGAGGAGGTTAAACTGTTGTGTTTGTTTAGAGCTCTTCAGCAAAATCAAAGATTTTATGCTTTTTTGAGCAAAGAAGCATCAAACACTCTCTGCTATCCTGGAAATGACACCCTGCAGAGGACCTTCCACAGATGTTGTCTTCATCATTCTTATTTTTATTGTCAGGAGGTACCACTGAGTACCTCTGTATAAGAAGAACTGAGATGTCCTTGTAATACAGCTTCCAGTACATTGGAAAGGGGTATTTTGTCATTTTTTGGTGGCTTTTTCAAGGGGTTTATGACTCAGAGGTCCAAGTCTTGAAATCCTTACTCATATTTCACTTGGGCAAACCTCCCACAGGTTATAAAATGGAGACTTTAGAATCTAGTTCAGAAAAAGGAGAGATCAGTCTCCAGAATTCAGATATACAATATACCTTCCATAAGTCAGCAGGCATAAAGCAGCATAAGTGGGAAAATTCCGAGCAGAAAGTAATTCCTGCAGGATGGACACTTCCTTCCCATTCTGAGCAGTGTTACAAGGATGTGCATGTGTTTGCAGACCTTGCTGTGAGCAGACTCACAAGTGAGAAAATTAGTTGAGTGTGTGTTGGGCAGATAAATTTCATCCAGGAAATCAGATTGGTTATTATAAAATATTTCTGAGACTGAAAGGTGCTTCTCTGTGTGTTGCTTGGTTGAGGTAAGAGATGTGTTCCTTAGTCATTTAAACATATGCCGGAAGATCACTGTGGACTGTGATAATAAAAGATTTAATTTTTATTTCTTTCTGAATTATTATTATCTGATTATTTTAATCTCTTCTTTTATATGAACATCCATCTCCTGAGAAGAATTTCTGCGTTTTCTCATACCTCGTGATTATATGTATGCAAGTAACATAAGGGAGAAGATGGAGATTTTCTCCTATATTTAGACTGAAAAACTCATTTAAAAAAAAAAATTCATCTACACAAAAAGCAACATCTCATGACAATCATGGTGAGGAACAAGAGACTGTCAAGATCACTCTGAATTTCAGCATCTCTCACATTAAAGGCCAGTACCTCATCCAGGAGGCCAACACCACTTCTTTCACAATAGCAGATATGTCATCCCAGTCTGAGCTTCCTGCTTTGGGGAGGGAGCGCTGTGGGCCTGAAGCAGCTCTGGTTTTATCCGGAGGCTCAGATTCCCTGACACTTCTCAGTCAGATCGTGTAACCTTTGTGCTGATCTTATTCAGGCTGGTAGTTTTTGGCAGCAAGTGAGGGTAATGTGTTCATGCTGGTCTACTTAGATGTGACATCATCCTCGGGTACCACCGGCCAAAGTGGATTGAGGCATTTGTAGATCCTGTCAAGCACAGAGCTGTATTTAATTAGATCAGTCTAATGCAGAAAGACCTTTGCCACTCCTTGTTCCTGCTGGACATACAGCTCAGTGGCTCAGTGCCCTTACTGTGCTCTGCACCCTTCACTAGGGTCTCCTCTGACTGCAGACCCTGTGGAAGCAATGAACAGCAGCAATCATCACTTTTCCCCACTTCTCCTGGCTGAAACATTGCAGTTTTCCCTCCCTGGAAGGAAGTTGTATTTCAGTTTTCCATAACAATTTTTGCTACTGATAGGAAGATTTTACTGCACTGCTGAAGGAAGCAGATGCTTGTTTGCTAATATTGGGGAGATTTTCATGCATGTCAGACTGCTATTTTACAGACATAGTTAGCTTCCATACACTCTGGGTACCATCCAGACAGTGTATTTTGCTTTGTAATTGTTCTACAGGACTCTTATTCTTTCTGGAAAATATTGATTTGGCTTTCCACCTCAAAGCTTGAACCATCTTTCTGATTATTTCCTGAACAGTAGATGATAGGTGGAGAATTTAAGAAGGGAAACTCTAATAATTTTGGACATTGTTTCCATAATAGCCCAACAGAAAATAAATATGTAACCTTTGGGATGTGTTGCAATTTACTGACAAATGCAATCTATTCTTTGAGTATTCTTATAAACACTGAAGAAAGTGCATCGGCTGTAGTATGAGAATACATCTAATTATTTCTCCCTGATTTTGTGTTAATGCGTGTAGACCTAAGGGCAGGGAAGAGTATGTTGTATCTACTACAAATAAATCAGTGCAATTAACTGCTGATATATGCAAACTGACCTTAAGTGCTAATACACATCTGTTTCTAATATCAGGAATCTAGCTTAGAACAGGCAGTAAAGGGATCTGGCCTTGGATCAATGAAGGAAATTTCTTGAACAAATTGGGACCAGAGAGGTCAGTCTTCTGAAAAACATAATTAAATTGGGACTGAACTGGAAGCCTCACACATCAAAGAACTGCAGTGATCAAATGATTAGGGAATGAAGGAGGGGGGGGTGGGGTGGGATGCAGCAGAAAGCAAGAAAAAAACAGCAAAGAGTGTGTAAGACAGCAGCTTCAGTCATGGTATATGAGAAGCAGAAAGAGTTTAGAGGCACAAAAAAGGAAAACTAGTCAAAGACAGACTAAGTAAAAAAACCCAAAATGTGTGAAACAAATACCAGGATATGCTGGTACACACTAGAAAGTAAAGAGTACACAAGGAAATGAGAAATAAAGCATGCAGAAAGACAGTATTAGGAATGCAACAAGAAAATCCTTGGGTAATGGAGCCTGTTGTTGGCAATATAAATTTAAATGCAGCATATAGCAGCTGGCTGCTCTTATCTGATAAGACTCATTCTGAGCATAGTCGGTGAGCAGAAACTGCAAAGTGAAGCAGAATACATATTTGAAATATTGGAGTCTTATATATTTTATTTTATCACATGTTTTCCCTTCATTTTAATTTTAAGAGACTTGTTCTTTTTTTTTGCTGACTTAGTGCCAGTGAAAGGTGCTGCACAGAGAACCCTGGGGATTGAAGACTTTTGTTTCCTCATAAATAAACATAGCAAGTGTAGTAGAAAATCAGCTTTCTTCATCTTGCTTTCTACTCACCTTCCTCCAGACTAACCTGAAAGACTTTCCATCTTTCCTGGAACAAGGTCTCTGCAGACCAGATGGAGTTTGATGAGCAGCTCAACATGAGCTGGCACTGTGCAGTACAGAAAGCCAATCATATCCTGGGCTGCATCCAAAACAGCATGGTCAGCAAGGCCAGGAAAGTGGTTTTACCCCTTTACTCTGTTCCTGTGAGACAGCTCCTAGAGTACTGCATACAGTTCTGTGCTCCCAGCATAGGAAGGATGTAGAACTATTGGAGCAAGTGCAGAGGAGGGCCATGAAGTTGTTAAAAGCACTGGAGCACCTCCCTGATGAAGACAAAGAGTTGGGTCTGTTCCCTGGAGAGGAAAGGGTTGCACTGAAATCTCACAGTATCTGAAGGAGGCCTGTAGGGAAGCCAGAGAGGGACTCTTCCTCAGAAAGTGTAGTAACAGGACAAGGAGGAATGGCTTCAGGCTGAAAGATAGTAGATTTAGATTGGATATTAGGAAAAAGTTATCTCCTGGGAGGGTGGTGAGATACTGGAACAAGTTGTCCAGGGAAGTTGTAGATGCCCCATCCCAGGAGTTGTTCAACACCAGGTTTGTTGGTGGTTCAAGCAACCTGGTCTAGTGAAAGGTGTCCCTGAAGGGGGGACTAGAACCAGATGATGTTTAAGGTCCTTTCCAGTCCAAACCATTCTATGATTCAAACAGCACACTCATGAAATCATAAATTTTTTTGGATTTGAAAAGGGCTTTAAGATCACTGAGTCCAACCACTAAACCCTGTCTCTAAGGGACACATCTACATGTCTTTTAAGTACCTTCAGGGATGGTGCCTTAACCACTTCACCTGAGCAACAATTTCTAGTGCTTGATAAACCTTTTGGTGAAGAGATTTTTCTTATATTCAATCTAAACCTGTTCTAGTACAACTGGAGGAAATTTCATTGTTCTACTGCTTGATGCCTGAGAGATGAGATCATCTCCCACCTGCCTCCTTTTAGGTAGTTGTAGAGAACAATAAGGTCCCCCTGAGCCTCCTTTTTTTCCAGATGAAACAACCCCATTTCTCTCAGCCACTCCTCATAAGATTTGTGCTCCAGACCCTTCACCAGCTCTATTGCCTTTTGGAAAGGGAAAAAGCCTTCAATCTCATTAGCAAGACTGAAATACCATTATGTACTTGCACTGTTGTTATTTATAAAATAATAGATTAGGGATGCTTTTTATTTCTTTTCTGTTTTCTTTCCTGGTGCTGTTTCCCAATGTACTCATTTGTACTAGTCAAGATTTCTTCACAGTCAGGAAATTTTGAAACCTACTCCACTATATATGAGCTTCCTACTGGTGACAGGTGAGCCTCTGAGCTAGGGTTAAGCCATTGGAGAAGAAGAATGAGAGATATCAGGAAAGGAGGCAAAGTGTCTTTCAGGAGATTCTGTTCTGCAGGCACTCTGGGCAGCAAATGGGGCATGGGGACAAAGTCACTTCAGCCACACACAGACACACACTGCCACTGCCTCTGCTGACTGCCACTCTTGGCATGACAAAGAACCAATGGTTGAGCTAGAGAAAACACTGCACAAGATGCCTCTTATCCACAATCTCCCTTCCTGTGCCATGACAACAGACTGCTCCATAAACTGTTCTTACATGCACACACAGTTTCCAGATACTTCGCAAACAACTGATTAGCAGAAGTCAGTACTTCTAATTATCTTACAGAGGAGAAAGAGAGGTTAATTGAAACTCATCCAAGGTTACATACATAGCAAGACATGATGAAGTAATCCAGGAGTTAATGTTAAAGCCAGATTTCTTCTGCAGAGACAAAAGCACTGCATCTCTTCTTTTAATGTAATTAGGTAAACACTGTCCATGACACTTGATTTGTGTTAAAAAATTCTGCAGTGATATGCCTTAAATGTGGAAACATCATTGTGGAAAGAGAAGGTATGAGAGTTGGGTTTTCCATGAGGAACTTGGTAAATTATTTTGGGCAAGACATTTGAGGCAGATTGTGCTTCTTCTTACTCACCTTTTAAAACTAGGTAGAAGTTTTCTGTTTTTCAAAGTGCATTAAGATTCTGGTGTGAAAGTACTGGTATTGCTATAAAAAGTCTCCTTTCTTTCCCCCATCCATTTACAGTTCTTTGGAAATAGGTATCTGTGTAGCCAGGTGCAACAAAGTCTACAACTTTAAAAAGCTGCTCTTCTTATACTAGAGGTAATGGGAATGTGAAGTTCTCCAGAGAAACAGTAAGTTATTCTCCTGTATGTGAATCAAAAAGGGAGAAGTGCTAGAAGGAGAAATTTAATGGACAGATCTGGTCCCACCCAAAGTGAAAAGCAAGAAAGTACAGTAGAAAGTTTACCAGGCTGCTGAAAGAGCCCAGGGACTGTGGAGGCCATGTGTTCTGTCATGCAATGGCATAGCAGGATCCTTATGTTTCCTTCCCAGAACTCTGCTAATTTCTCACTGACCCATGAGCCAAACACAGAGACAAGGCACTGGGCTTGTATTCCCTGTAACAGGGGACCTCTGCCACCAAACGCCTATGCTAACACCCCCAGGATTCCTAGGGCATTCAGCAAAAGTGATTGTTTGTTATGGTTTGTTTTTGTTTTTTTTTTTTTTTTTAATGTGGACTTCAAACCTGCCTTGCTTATGTTTCAAAGGATTTCCAGATCTTTGTATAGCACTTTGTGCACCCAATTAAATTTATGAGAAATAAATCAGCAAAAGACCTTTAGTTTTGTAGGCCTTGGATTTCCTACCAGTGTCTCTCTGCATGTAGGTCATACATGAAAGAAAAACTGCAGTCTGCACTCCAAATAAAGAATACTTCCTACAGAATATTGGACAGACTTTGTCTCTTGGGCTGAATGAAGGGTCAATAAAAAAAAAAAGAAAAAAAAAAAAAAGAAAAAATAGAAAAAAGTAACAATCCCAGATAAAGAAGAATTCCAATTCTAATTATCCTCCTCTTCCTTTGATGTGGAAGGAAATAAGAATGCATAAAGACTTTTATAAGAATTAAAGTAAGCTTGAGATAAAGAGTTACCTGAGGATTTTCTGTTATGGCTCAGAGCCAAGGGGAATTTGGATTCAGACCATGAGAAGGGGCCTTCAGTTGTATTTGCCCAAAGCAGTAGGGTCTATTGATGGACATTTATGTTTCTTGCCGCAGGCAATATCTCTGAGAGAATTGCTCCTTAGCACCTTTTCATCTTCTGTGTGCTCAAAATGAGTAAGAAACAGAGTAACTGGTAACTTCTCTACTGTGCTGATAAAGCAAAATGTAGGATTGCTGTTAAGAACAAGATAAATAAATTAACTGAATGGCTAAAAATAGCAGAGGGGCCCAGCTTAGCTGACTCATGAGCTTGTAGATGAAATCTGATAGAGACTGGCACACAGCATTAAAATAGGATAAATGCTGACAGGCATTAAATGAACAATCAAAAATGAATGGACCTTCAAATGGCCTGTGGGAGAAAAAAAACAAATCAGCCCAAGCCATTTATAGTTAGTGCTCAAGCCATTTATAATTAGTGGTGTTGAAAATACTGCTCCTCATCTCCTGTGTATCTGTCATGGGAAACCACCATCCTGACAGATGTGCAGTGACTGCACTGGAAAGCTCTAGGAAATTGCCCAGATAGACCTGTTGCTGATGCAACACACCTAAGTGTGTATGTTTACACACTTAGGTGTGTTGGATTTTCTAAATGGCCTCTTTGTCTTCAGCTTGTTTTTGTATGCTTACAAGTAACTGCCTACACATTTAAATTTTGTGCATTACCAAAAATCATCCAGGTTGCTAAGCACTGTTTTGTGCCAACAAATCAGGCAGCTAAAGCCTCTGCTTTCCAATCAGTGAAGGTAGAATGGCAGAACTGTTTTCACAGGTAAAATCACACTAGTCAACAAAATCTGGCTATGATTATTAAGGTTATAATGTGCCATTCACAAGTTCTGGATTGAGCCGTATACTTTTTTTCTATTTTGGTCAGAGGTTTTACCCACTGGCAGGTATCAGGCCATGTGACAAAACTTGTTTATAAGATCGTTCAGGTTTCATGAGACCACTTTAAGAAAGGCATTAGATGAAGCATTCAAAATACTTGTTCCTAGTGTTTCTGAAATGTAATGTTTTAATTTGGAAACCATGTGTTTCATGTACATTTTTTTCTAAAGTAAAATATTTAATTAATGAGTAAATCAAGCATGCCTACTGGATTTATGTACAGGACTGAATTAATTTAGTTATTACAATCAGCACTCAGCAATTAAAAATTGAACAGTAAGCCTCAAGGCAGATACAAATGAGACTGACCTTGGCATTGCAGGTAGTCATCATTTTAGAGTAAAAATTGCCGTCTTCTGCAACACAAGTAATTTAGGCTAATTGCCAAGAGGACTTTTAGGCACACATTTCTTTTGTTCTGTTCTCTGTGTGTGCATGAAGGCTTTTTAGTGCTTCAAGTGGCATGATGCCAGATCAGACAAGGTCTAGAGATTAGTCATGAAGAAGTAGTGGCACCTGTACCCTTTGGATGGAAACTAGAGTTTCCAGGGATATCTGTCCAGTTTCCAAAGGATGTGTGTCCCTAATTGACCAAGTCCTGGAATCATAGCATGACTATGGAACAAGTTCACTTGTTAGACAATGGAGAACCTGCACAGCTCAGACCATCTTAACGGCAGAGTGGACTGTTGTCTAAAAAGGCCGAACTCGGGTTAAAGTTTTTTCAGCAGGCAAAATGTTAATAATGTTGATAATGTTGATAATGTATGTCTTCTGTGTGGATACTCTGATTCCAAACATGAGGTGGGCACAATGATGCATAATTTCCTTCACAGAAGTCTAACAAAGCTAACCAAGTGTCTCACCTCTGCTTTCATGAAACTTACTCTCTCTATTGAAAAGTGAGAGTAGTAAATAATTCTGAGGCTTCTGCACTTCAGATTTTATCTGAAGTGATGAAAATGTCCCAAATGTATTGTGGGGAACTGCCAGACAGGCAGGTGCTTGGAAGTACACAGAATGTGTTCACTAAGTTTTATTTTCTCACAAAATGAGTCTCAAAATCTTGACTAATTTTGTACATTTCTTAAAACCAAATGGCTTATAATGGTAACTTCATTTCAGTCAAGTGCTAGCAATAATGAAGAGTGCTCTAACAGACCTACATCTTGTTTCTTTACTTAAGAGCTCTAGCTACATTTCTTTGGAACTAGGATGTAAGTTCATTGTGGATCTAAGTGCTCTAGGGTCACTAAGGCTGCTAGACACACACACTGCCCAACCATCAGGGACATCTTTGTCAGAGAAGCTAAAAAACATAAAATATTTCTCCTGGATCAATACCACTGTGAAAAATTAAAATCCATATATACATGCACATTTCTCAGAATTTCTTCTGAGAAGAAAGTAACTCAATCCCAGCTGAAACCAGAACAGTGAGCACATACACATTAGTGCTCAAAATACCCTTTCCATACACACTGCAAGAAAGTGAATCTAGGAAGGAGCTTGTACCATGTTTTCCAAAAGGTCACCGAAGAAAAATTTGCTAGTAGGTTAATTATATCAAACAGAAACAAAATTTTTGACTGATTCTGAAATTTGTCTGATAAGATTTGGGGTTACTATTGTCTTTTAAGTGTTATATGTTAAAACTTCATAAAAGCATCCAAGGGGTTTTTTTTTGCCTAAGTAACCTGAAATGTGAAGAGGTTACTAATTGCAGAGATTAAGTGTGCTGGACCATTAGCGTATGGATTTGTTCTTTTAAAATGTATGGAAAGTATTGGTATTAATGAAAGACATTAGATACTTTAGTAAACTAGGAGAGATGAAAGCTCCATTGATAATCTGGGCTTTTGATAGATGCATTATTTCCATCTTGGTAGTGGTAAGAAATTGGGTAATATTAAAAAATTGGGTAATATTAAAAAAAAATAGCATGACTGGTGTCAGAAAAATATAATGAAAGCATTATGAAAAATGAAGAAAAGCTTTCCAAGAATGCACACATAGAGACACAGGTTTTGCCCATGAAAGACTGAATGAGAGCAGTATCTTCCTGCATGAGAAAGCCCTGTCTAAGAAAATATTTGATTATTTCCTTGGGATCAGTTGAATGGATTAAATCAGCCTTCAGAGAGTGAGCCCTTTTGGAAATCAGCTTTTATGCATTATCCTTACCTCTGTTCTGGATCCAGTTATAACCAGTTTTTTAAGCACTGCAACCTTAACAAAAAATATTCTTACATTTAGGACCATCCTGTGAGGCAATTCTGCTGGGACATATACACCCTTTTAGCCTAGCTCTTCCTAAATACTAGCAAGCTAAAACTGCTTCCATGCTAGGGAGCACAGAGCAGGAAGGAGGGACTTCCAGCTGATTGCAAATGTGAAAACAATAGAACAGCATTCAAATGAGTCAAATCACATAAATAAACCTCTCGTAGTAAGGGGGTGAAAAATATTTTTAGGGCCATCTTGCTATGGCTGCAATATTCAAGAAAAAAAAAGTTGTACAAAGGGCAAGAAAATTTTTACACTTTACTCAGAGTTCCCTCTTTTCTGTTACTGTGAAAAAAGTATCAGACACATTAGTATGGGTAGAGTTTAGTATAGACAACCACAAATACCTGGAGAAATGTGTTCTTGTAAATGTTCCCTCTTTATGTGTAAAACGTAAGGTGGCTGGACAAGCAGGAAGTTCATGTGCTAGAGCTATTAATTTTTTTCAATGGAACTAGCTCCTTAAAAGGCCTAGCCAAAATCTCCATTGCATTGTCTGTGTGCACCTGATGAAGATCAGGTGAATGAGCAAAGAATGCAGGAGCCTAGGCAAGCAAAAAATAAAAAAGCCCAACAAAAGCAGTGTTGGTTGTCCTGAATTTGAGCCTCTAAGCTGCTAGGCGCAAATGGACTTTAAACACCTAAAGAGTTCCACAGTTGCTCACAAAGCCAGCAGTGGCGTAACACCAAGCCTGTGTTTCCTTGGATGGGCTACTGAGGACACATCCAGATGCAGATATTTGCTTTCCTTATGACCATTGCAATTGCTTGGTGAGTGAAGCATAAACTGCTTGTATGGATCAGGGGAAACATAAAACCTACCTTTCCACACAGATTTTTGGTGATGCAAGGGAATAAGGAATAAGTTTTGTCCTGACCTAGTCCCATCCTCTTTTATGCCTTGTTGATTAAACTGCTTATGAAAATAGGTGTGAAACTTCACCCGTCACTGCAATCCTTCAAGCTCTGCATTGAGGGTAGGTTTCCTAGTCACATAAATTCACTTAAAACAGAGATAAGAGAAGATAAAGAACAAGGAAAAGGGCAGCTCTCAGGAAAGAAAACCCTGTTCCTCCACAGCACCTACCAAACGGAAAGGAGGTATCTTAGCTCACATATACAGTCCCTGGAGCCTGGGTTCCAAGGTGCTTGGAAACTGTAGAATCAGAGCCACTACCCATCCATCTCTCCTTTTTTTATTTTTTCTTTCTCTCCCTTTTCCCAGCCTTTATGCTGCATGTTGTTTGTCTGACAGTTACCTTGCGCTTGGCACTGTGGTAGGCAAAGGTTATTGGAATTTAAATGCAAAGTTCAATGAATATAGAATTAAAAAATGCCTTGGAGGCATTGCTGAAATGAGATGCCAAATCCCAGAATTTGTATCTTTATGAGGAAATTTGAATACAAAACACCAAGGTTTATGGCTCTTGCACATATTAATTCATACCAATCCATGTTCTAAGAGGACTAAAGGGGCTATTTTTCATCTTGGGCTGAGACAGGAACTCTTCCAGATTTACTGACTTGCTGTGAAAAATATGCTTTATCAGGCTGATAGATATCTTTAAAATGTAAATCAGAATGGTGAGTTTATCACAAGACTGCCATTAGCAGCTTGTAAAATTCTTGGTGTTGCAGATAACAAGAGACTTTGTGAACAAGGTGAGCATACTGGTCAGCAAAAACAGACCCTAAACTTGACACTTTATTTTCTGTCTTACAAGAAAATTACCAGAAGTAAAATCAAAACTATTTTTATTATACATCCATCTCCTTGGAAACTAGCAATTATCATAGCTTTGTGGGATGGTCTAGATTTTAAAGGATATTATTATAATTGTAGTGGCTCAGAATTGCAGTGTTACCTGGAATCATCCCTGGAAGTGCTCAAGTCCAGGCTGGATGGGGCTTTCAGCAGCCTGGCCTAGTGAAAGGTGTCCCTTGGCAGGTAGGTTGGAACTAGATGATCTTCAAGGTCCCTTCCAACCCAAACCATGCTATCATTCTATTAGTCTATGATTTCTTACCTCATCTTTGGCCCAAGTGCTTTGTCTGTCTGGAGAGAGAAAGGAAAATCGTTTGCCCAATGGAAGTCCCAGACTTTCTCCTTAAGGAGTCCTGTCCACTTCTCTCTCATTGTTGTCTCCAGTGCCCTATAGGAAGTCCTTTTGATTTACAGCCCCTTCACTGAATTGTGAACTGTTCACTTCAGGATTACATTGTAGAGAAACTCAGGGCTTGGAAAATTGAAATAACAATGCCAGTAAATGATAACAAAGGCCAGAAATTTCCTCTGTAAACAAACAATATTTACATTAGTACTTTCAAGTGCATGCAATAGCTGGAATGACAGTGACTGTTGCCAATTTGCCCTCTTGCTGGCAAAAGCACATGGACTCTCTGTGACTTTCATGCACACGTGCAAGCACACACAGGCAGATGATGTGCTTTCGAGCCATCCACAGATGGTTTCCCCATCAGGGTTTGCTTTGCCATTTAGGCCTCCTGCTTCACATCCTCCTCTTGGTGCTTCAATCCCTATTTTATGTAATTAACTTCTGTTCCTCCCCCCATTTTTACTTTTTTTCCTGTGAATGCTCTTTACTCTGATGCTTAGAGTCAACCATCTCCCCAAAGCACTGTGATATTTACCAGCATCCGGAAAAAATGTGGTTAGAGAATTGAGACACTTAAAGGAGACACGGCTGTCGTAAGTGTGCATTCACATTTTTGAATAGATATTCAGAGGGTGGGAATGTAGATGAGGGAGAAGCTATGAAAGGGCTTATTACTAATTAACTATATCTATTTCTCCCCCTTTTAAACTGCTTTTTGTTTATAATTTCAGCTGGTGGGGTAATACACTAAATTAAAGCTGCATAATACATTTATAATTAAGATTGAAAAAGCCAATTGCCTGTTACTAAACCACCAATTGATAATATTGTAAGAGATATTTATAGCTCTTTAGTATGTATGCCACAGATTTGCATCAATAACACACTTGCTTATCTCCAAACATTTTATTCAGTAGCCCTTTATTTACTATTGAAGGTAAGATTACTCTTCTCAAGCCATCCTTTCTAAAAGTGTCTCGCTTTCATCTTGTTTGTAAAGCTCAGCAAACACAGATGCTTCAGTCATTTCCTCTGCTATGAAATAGTAATAATAGTATATAATTACCACCATCACACCATGCAGAAAACCTTGCCATAAAGCACACACTCTACATAGCTCAGCATTCATAGCATCTTGCATTTCTACAGCTCCTTCTTTCTGACTCATCTTGCATATCCCAGCAAAGAGACACCAAGCCACCTTACCCAGGGCATGAATTGAGGAGTTTCGGGCAGAGCCCCAAACATAGGCCCTTAGAGACCTATGACCTATGCCATTCCTTTCACAAGAAGTTAGAGCAAGACCTGCTTAAAGAGTTCTTAAAAAATTGTTGAAGTGGTAGTTTTTGTTTTGTGTTTGGTGTGTCTTACTGGGGATTTAATAACTCAAAACACATGCCAAGAAACTGCTAAGAGTATGAGCACCTGCATGTTGAGAAGAGATATGGCACAGACCAAACAGTGCTGCAAGTTTATATGATTGAATGTTGAAGAGAGGCAAAATGAGAGGCTGAATTGTGCCTGTAGCTAGTGCCACAGGGGAGGGGCTTGGAGACTGGTGCACACCATGCTAGCAGAAAACACCTGGGAGAGCCCTTACAAAAATATAGCTTTTCGTCTACCTGCCCCTTTCCTCAGAAGGAGAATGAAGGCTAGAAATAAATGATCTACCCATTCTTCAGTCCTGTTGGATAGCACGGTCTGGGAAAGGGATAAACAGAAAGAAAGCAAATTTCCCTATATCCTGCTCATGTGGGAAGAATGTCAGCAAACCTGTGTAAGTAAATATTCCCAAACCTGAAGCAGGGTTTCAGCTTCTCCCAGCCACAATTGTCTCTCCAAGCCAGCCCAATCATGAGTTTTGTTTACCCTTCAAAGACACATTCTTGCAGTTCAAGCTGGAAAAGTGCATGAGAGATTGAAAAAAAAGGAGATAATGGTGCAAGGAAGAATTGACAGGGTGCAAGGGAGGGCCATGAAGACTGGCAACAACTTCACTGTCACTACAACAGTAGGGGTTGCAGTGTGAGGGCATGTAGTTGTCAGAAAGCTTTCCAGGAGCCTGAGGTAGCACTGTCTTCCCCTGGATCCCCTCTCCTTGGACCTAGATGCTATCACCCTTTCCACGGTTTGGCTGAGCACAGGGTGAAACCAGGTGGCAATTACACAAGTGATTTCTGCTTCTAATGCTGTCTGTCATTAATTTTGTTATGAGTGGGCAAGTGACTTGCCCCAGAACTGGCCAGATAATTACATGGTCATTATTAACCACATTACTGAAGGGTAAAAATGCAGTTATTTTTATCCATAAAGTCAGCTGCTTCAACTCTAAACTAATTGCACATTATTATGCAGCAGAAAGTAATTATTATAGATACTGATTCTAGCTTCTACTCCCAAAGAAGCAGACACTATTTCAAATGAAATCTTTCAGGATTTTTAATAAGCCTTGCAATCTATGGTAGAAGAAAGAAAGTGAGAAAGAGAGAGAGAGAGAGAGAAAGAAAAGAAAGAAAGAAAGAAAGAGATAGATGATGCCTTTAGATGTGACTAAACCTAAGGCAAAACACAAGAAAAGTATCATAATACTCATAATTAGTATATCATAATTGATGATGTCCCTTTTCACTCTTTTCCTTTCTTCCAGGTACTGTTGCGTGATTTACAATGGAAAAATTGCTCTGCGGCATCCTGGTGTTTGGAATGGCTGTCACAGTCAATGCTTGTCCCAAATATTGTGTCTGTCAGAACCTGTCTGAGTCACTAGGGACTTTGTGTCCCTCCAAGGGTCTCCTTTTTGTACCATTGGACATAGATCGAAGGACTGTTGAACTCCGTCTTGGGGGCAACTTCATAATCAATATCAGCCGACAAGATTTTGCCAATATGTCTGGACTTGTTGACCTTACTTTGTCCAGAAACACCATTAGTTACATACAGCCCTACTCTTTCACTGACTTGGAGAGTCTTCGGTCTTTACATCTGGACAGCAACAGGTTGCCTGAGATTGAGGAGGATACTTTAAGAGGTTTAATTAACCTTCAGCATTTGATTTTAAACAACAACCAGCTAAGCAGCATTTCTGATGAAGCCTTTGAGGATTTTTTACTGACATTGGAAGACTTGGACCTTTCTTACAACAACCTCCGAAGCATTCCCTGGGAATCTATAAGAAAGATGATAAACTTGCACCAGCTCAGTTTAGACCACAACCTAATAGATTATATAACAGAGGGGACATTTGCAGATCTTCAGAAATTGGCCAGATTGGATCTAACATCCAACAGACTTCAGAAGCTCCCCCCTGACCCTATATTTGCCAGATCACAAGTAATTCCTTTGGTTGTTACCCCATTTTCGCCACCTCTGTCCCTCAGCTTTGGGGGAAATCCACTGCATTGCAACTGTGAGCTACTGTGGCTAAGGCGGCTTGACAGAGACGACGATATGGAAACCTGTGCTTCTCCTCCAAGTCTAAAGGGAAGGTACTTCTGGTATGTACGGGAAGAGGAATTTGTCTGTGAGCCTCCTCTTATTACACAACATACTCACAAGCTGCTGGTCTTGGAAGGGCAAACTGCCACGCTGAAGTGCAAAGCCATTGGGGATCCCACTCCCATCATTCACTGGGTGGCCCCTGATGACCGTCTCATTGGAAACTCCTCGAGGACAGCTGTCTATGACAATGGCACCTTAGATATACACATCACCACCTCCAAGGACTACGGAACTTTCACATGCATAGCAGCCAATGCTGCAGGAGAGTCCACTGCAACAATTGAACTCTCAATTGTTCAACTCCCCCATCTCAGCAACGGCACAGGAAAAGCAGCTCCACCGAAATCCAGGCTCTCGGATATCACCAGCTCCACCAAGTCCAATCGCGGCGAAACAAAAGGTCCACCAGAAAGGGCTGTCCTGGTGTCAGATGTGACCACTACCTCAGCTTTGGTCAAGTGGACAGTCAGCAAGTCGGCCCCTCGGGTAAAAATGTATCAGCTGCAGTATAACTGCTCGGATGATGAAGTCCTGATCTACAGGTAAATGCATTTTTTTTTGGTCCTCTGATGATGGCAGGGGGTGGAAATCATCATAAGAAGTCTTTTGCTCTTTGGCTTTTTACCGATTTGACGTGGAACTGAGATGGCACTGTGACCAGTAGCATTAGTGGTATCTGATAAATTTGCATTCTCTCTGTCAGTTTGCCTGTTGGTCTGTTCATTGCTTTTCTGTTTAAGTCACACATTGCAAATCTCTGTAGTACTCATTTTCCAGCTGCTGTTTTCAGTAAAATTTTCAATTTGGGAAAAAACAGTACTGCAGTTTGTAGCCTCCTTAGTAGGTTTAACAAAGAAAGGAAAACTTGAAGATTAGAAGTCAGAAATTTCCCTTTTCACCTCCTGTAGGTGGGATTGAAACACACTACTTAGAGAGGAAGCAATGTGGGAGGAAGTTTGTGCTGTCTATCCATAACACAGGCTCTAATTATTCTGTGATTCAAGATTTGGAGTTGCTAACAAGACATTTTTCACCTATATGAAAAAGCTTGTTTCTTATTTCACTAACATCTGTTCTACATAACCATAATGGCTGAAAACTTTGAAGCACTTAGTTTTTCATACCATATTAAATGCAAGAAGAGGTAGATACAATTTCAAAAGCAAGCCCTGAATGTTCCTTATGATTGCCTAGCTCTACAACTCCTCTGACTTTCAATGATGTAAAGCAGGAATCTCTCTTGCAATGAAGCAGCAATAAATTTTTGAGACTAAAAATGTGTAGGAACAGTACAGGAAAACAGTACTACTGTCTTTTCCTTTTGTATTGGAAGAATGATTGACATATTCATGCTAGTAATGAATCCCTAGAAACCATCTTGTCCTTCCTTTTTATTGGAAAGTTTCATTGAACTGAACTGTAACTTTGGTTGAATATGATCTACCAGCAGAAGTCAGAATCTCATGGAAAAGTAGAACAAAACATGTCAACCCTTACAGCTTTATAAGCATCCTGAAGCAGTGGAGAAAAATTGGATCTGGTAGAGATATAATGAGATTTGGGGTTTGAATCTAATTTGAGAATAAACTGTGGCCAAGATATAGTCAAAGGCATTGATTTTCCTGGTAGGTTTGGTGTTATTGCCTGATGGCTATTCTGTTGTCCTGCTGCCTGCAGGTAGAGCCAAGGCACTCATCAAGTCATGGTACTTGGCCTCCAGATCCCACAACAAACCTTGTTATTTTCTTCTTTACCACAGGGTGGTTTTCTTTAGCATGAGGAAGGCAAAAGGAGAGGTAGTAAACATTCATGTGTCATTTTTCTGTCACCCTTCTCCTGCAATGAAATCTAATTTTAAAGCTTCTCCAAAACAAAACATTTAGGTGACATGGACAAAATTTTGTGTCAACAATACCTTTATCTGAGTCAGTTGTAGAACAGAAAGGATAAAGTGACAATTTAGCTACTCCAAATTCACTCACTCATTGCCAAAAGCAGAAATATTGACCAACAAGTCCAGAAAACATTTTTAAAGCATATTTCTTCAAATACTGAATTAATCTGAACAAATTCAGTTCTGTCCACCTCCATTCCTCAATTATAAAAATATCTTGAAATAAATCAATTAGAAAGCGAAAATTATTTCTTTTGCTCTGGCTAAAGTACAGTGGAACCAGTGTGTTAGATTTGGTAATTGCAACTATGTGGAATTAAGCAGAATGAAAGGATAAGATAAAGTTAAGTAATGATAAAGTATTAGGAATAGAATGGAAGAAAACGTGCTAGTGCAATTTTTTGTTCCCAAGGAAATGCTTTTGGCAAAAGCTCAGCAGTAATTAAGATCTTAAGCACAGTATAAGGCTGAAAAATACTCTGAAAGATGTGTAAGGCTGAAAAACACTCTGAAAGATATATAAGTCATATGTTTATTGTAAAATTAATTTGGCAAAGTGAACAGGAATATCCCTGCAACAGAAAGAAAAGTTTGCAGGGGTTGTCAGATGTTGGAAGTGGTTGGATGTGTTAATTTTCTAGGGAGGAGGATGGCCAGGGTGAAAAAAACAAACCATGCAAAAGCACTGATATGCAGCCTAAGAGCTGGATGGGTGGTGAGAATTGTGTGCCATGGGCAGAAATGAAGAAAGATGCCAGTTATCTTGCCAGCCTGATCTGGAAGAAAAAGTTGCTGTCAAGATTTTAGGCAATGCCAAAAGTTTTTATCATGTCCCCACTTCCATCTCTCAGTGAGGTTTTGGCCCTTTGCTGCTTTATTTGGTTGTGGCTCAGTTTTTCAGAAGCTCAGTGAGGACAGTGTTATTTGAAAAAAATCTCCCATCAGGTCTTTTTTGAGGATTCACTGATGATGCATAGCTCTTTTCATTCACAGCTCTCAAAAGCACTTCACCAAAGAAAACATTTTTTTTTTTTCTCTACATTTTGCACCAGGGAAAAATGAAGCCTAGAAAGATGAAGTGATTGTCCAGCATCCGAGAGTTAATCAATGGTACTCATAATATCAAAACCAGTTCTTACAACTTCCAGTCAGGGAACCACTCAGTCCCTTAGAGTTAATTAACTAAAGCTGTTTTGCTTTAATTGGTCAGATGCATATCACTGCAATGAGTGTGTGGAAAAACCTAAGGGAAAAGGATTTCTACAGTGCTCTGCTCCATAAAATGCTGCGTATGTGCTAAATGGGACGTGATACTGCTTAGCTGCTAAAATGATGGGCACTTAATATACGTTAAGACAGTCGGTATTCCAGGACTGAGACACATCAGCTGTGCTCAGCTTTTAGAAATCCTACTTCACTAGCAAGAAATGTGTGCAGAAAACACAGAAATCTGCTGCTCTCTCTGCTAAGAATTTTTCATGAACGTCATGCTCATTGTGAAAGAGTGAAAGCAGAAGTTCTCCCCTTGCCATTGACATCAACATCTCTCCTGATCATTACACAGGACACCAGTCCCATTTCCCCTTCCATGCCAGCTGTGATTTTCCACTGGCAGGATGGTGCCAAAGGGGACTACAATAGGGTGCAATGGCTCGATAAAAATTCAAGTTTTGGGACATTCTGGCAAATGTTGTCTGCTGGGCTCCTGTTTGCCCTGAGCTAAAATGGTACCAGAACGTGAAGTTTGGCTTTGGATATACCAGTGCCATTATAATGAAGATTAGCTGGAGGAGCACTGTGTGCTTTCCCATCTCACCTTCCCTTGTATTTGCTATCTCAGGGCCTTTGCTCAAGCTCATAGCAGGTTTTTATCTCTTTCAATGCACTCAGGGTGCGTGTTTCTGATTGTGATTTAATGAGTAGGTCCTGGATCTGCATTCTGCAGGTTTTAATGCAGCAATCTTTAAATTCTTTCATCTTCTCCATAATACCAACACCAGTGCTAGTAAATAATTTTTAGCCAAGACCAGAAGCTTGTTACAAATTGCAGGACTGAAAAACACTCCTTATTTGAAGGAAAAACATGCAGAAAGAGTAACCAATGTTCAATAAAGAAAGGGATGGAAGAAGACGAAGAAATGTCTGTCCTTGGACTCTCCTCTATCATAAAGATATAAGCTACTCCTCTCAGTCAGGACTCCAAAGTGTTTTAGATGTGTAAAAGCATCAGTCTCAAGATCAGTGTGACATATGCACTGGTAAGCTTAATTCATTTTGAATAAGGAATTGAAATGAAATGTAAATGTTTAGAAAATAATATCTTTGAGCCTCAGTTTCCCATCTGTAACCTGGGTGACAGCACCACCTTGCTTCATGGGTTTAAGAAAATTCATTAGAAAATATTATGGAACCAGGAGCCCACATAAATAAATAGGGAGACTTGCTTTGAAGTCATTGTGTGGTCTGCAGCAACAGGGATAGTCGTGAATGATTAAGATGGAGGATTACATAACTGCAGCACTTGAATTCAAGTAAAGCATCTGGGGAGAGATTGTGTTTTTTTCATGCATAGAGCACCCTACATGATGGGAGACCAAGTCTCAGTTTTGGCCAGCAGGCACTGGTGTAATATACACATTCACTACTTTTTCAAAAGCGAATAAATCTGCAAGTGTTTTGTAGAGCTTCCCAGGTCATACTGAGCCTTCTGGCTGTGTTTTGAATTAAAGCAAAGATGCAGCCATTTAAAAATGTGCATCTGAAGTGCGACACTGCCATTAGATTTATGAGACATTTAGGTCTGTTTTATTTTGTGGTATTTCATAGTAAAAGTGATGAAAACAGCTGTACAAATTAAGAATTACTGTAGCTCTATAGTCTCCCTAACTTATAAATTCAGCCCTGGGAATGAAAGTATTATATATGTTTCTGAAAGCTTATTTTTTAAATATATATTTTATGTAGCAGGCAGTCTAAACATTAAAATATGAATAAATGGCTCCACATCTCCAGTTTATTTAAACAATGGTGCCATGGATTTGATTACTTAAACAATATAACAATGATTTATATTTACACAGCTCCTTTTACTGCAAGTGCTTTACAGGGTGGCTGAACAGAGATCCCCACTATCCTGTCACCTCTCAGTTAAATATTGGCTGCAGTTTAGCAATCTGCAGGTGATTGTTCAGTTCCTTTTCATGAGCAAAAAATAGCTCATGGATACTTTAAAGTAGAGAGGAAGTAATTAACTGAGCTTGAATTTCCCACAGCATGGTGGTATAAATATACCCATGCACTCTTCTAGTCAAGTGCATGTCAATAAGAAAGTGCCTCGTGACTGAGGCGCTGCAAACTTCAGGAATATCTAATTCACATAAGGAGGCTCTCTCAAACAGCAGTGCCACACTGAGCATCAGACAGGAAGCCATTGTCTAATGCTTCTTGCAAGGAAAGCCTACTGTGTGGAGATCTTCCAGCTCAAGACTGAAAACAGAGGAAGCCCTCTCCTGCTGCTGATAGGGCCAATTGTCTCCACAGCCTGATGCTGCAGCAAAGTGTGTTTATGTCATTTTCTCTCTGAGAAAAGTTAGAAATGCAGAGTACTGGTTAGCTTTGGAAAAGACAGAGGATTCATTTATTCTGAAAGACCCGAACATCTGTCCTTACTTGTGATTTGGTCACTGGGTTCAGACAAATAAAGATTTGCAGATAAACGTCTGCCACATTCTACCCAATTTTCAGTTCCACCCATCTCCAACCTCGCTAGGCACTGACCTGCCTCCATGACTCACACCTGGAGCAAAATTCCCGACTTAACCTCGGCGTATGAGCTGAGCTATTCCAGTTATGTAGGATACAACCCTTGATTTAAACATTAAATAAAACAACAGCTAGGAGGGAGGACAGCACATGAAGATGTTAATCAGCATGTATTAATCTTTTATATTTGACAGGTAGAGAGCGCCAATTTATTAAAATAAAAAATATGAAGTCACAGTCCAAAGGGAAGCAAAATTTATATAATCAGTGCAGAGGGAAGTCTGGCATGGACATTTGCTACTTCAGATCATTTGAGAGTGGTTTGCAGCAGGAGCGTGTATTGGCTTCTGGAGTACCCTCAGCAAGTGCAAACTTGCTGCAAGGCATCAGTCATAATGAAGAACCTGCTTTACAGATGTCTGTATTCTTGAACTGTGAGGTTTTATTTGTGTCTGCTGAAAACATTTTCATCTAGTCTTGTTTTTTGTTTTATTTCTTTTGCTGGGGGAAGTACAGGGACTGTTGTTTTTTGGGGTTGTTTTTTGCTTGATTTTTTGTTTCTGCTTGTTTTTTTCCCCACCATCCCACCCTCCCTTGCAATATGAGAAATATTTAAAGAATAAAAAAGAAAATGTAGTGTAAATGAGAAAAAATTACATGTATTACCAGAAAATGAAGTGGAAAATAGAAACATAAAATATGAAATAAATATATTAAAAATAATATATGCAAGAAAAGTAGGTGTACAGGTCAGTAATGTCCCTAAAGTCATCCTAGATTGTTGTGACAAACAATCATCCACCTGGTGTTTGTAAGAATCACAGAAAATTATGAGGAATCCATTGGTCAGAGCAAGTCCAGTTCAGCATGAGCAGAGCCTGACCATGTGGATGCTGCCCACACCATTTTTTTGTTTGATTGCTGACACAGAAAGGCAAAATACGAAATGGCCCCTTATGCCTAGGGGAGATATGCCCCAGACATGAGCATGTGAGATGGATGTGAGGGATCATGAGAAAATACTTGCTCTGCTACTGGCCATTCTACAGTGCCCCAGCAGAGCCAAGCAGGGCAGGACAGCACATGCTGCCGGCTTGGAGGCATTCCTATTTCCTTCAAAGTTTAGCTCCTGCCAAATAATGTTTATTGAGGCTTGTGGAGAAGTTGTATGTGACAGCTCTACCCCCAAATTCAGCCTCAGGAGTTGAATATGAAGGCAAATTTACTGATTCTCATCTCACTCCACATCTAGGGGAGTTGCACAATGAGGAAAGGAAATTAGAATCACTTTAGACAATGCTCTCAGGCACATGATGTGATTCTTAAGGCAGTACTGTGCATGGCCAGGAGTTGTACTTTGACAATCCTTGTGGGTCCCTTTTAACTCCAAATATTCTGTAATTCTGTTGTTCAGTATAAGACAGCGGTAGCCTGTTTTATCTCTGTTACCAATTATTAATTCAGCTCAATAAGCCTGAGCATTTTCACTCGCGGGGAATTCAGGATGAGCTAGTTCTTGGCCACAACATCTCCTCTCTCAGATGCTCTGAACCTAAGTGTCAATATCTGCCCCCCACTGCCTTTCTTGCAATAAAAAGTTATACATCTGATGACAAATGAACTATTGAAATAAGATTTTTATTTAGCTTCCCGTGAGTCAACAATTTGATCTCTAAATGAAAATCTTTACCATGTCCATAATTTGTATATGTAATGCACATTTAACCACCCAAGAGACTTTACTTGATCTCTGCATTTTCACTGCAGTGCCTGTAGCAAGTTTCCAGTACTCCTTTTCTCTCTACTGCTCATCCATTGGATTCTCCTTGGTGTCAGAGATCCACTCTATCTTCCTTGCTTTGGGTTACATCTATTGATATCTGGGCCCTTTTGGGAGGAACCTCAGCAACCACAGAGTGTGACAACTACTCCTAGTCTTTCTAAATCTGTAGCCAAGAATGTTCTCCCTCCCCTCACTTCACTCTTCATCCCCTCACTTCACCCTTCATTTCAACTGGATCACCACCAATTCAGACTACTCAGAAATCTCCTCCAAGGGTGTTGAACTGATAGTAAAACTAATGGCTGAAAAATACCTGCGTGAAGGAGAGGATGGTTTATTTTTATCCACAGGTGTTTTGCAACAGAGTTACAAAAGAAAAAATGCTTAAAAGCATATTGTGCTCCAAAACACTATATTACTAAAATTTGTCATGCCAGTTTGAGATCATTCTGCTCAAGTGATCTCCCACTTGCTCACGTGCAGGTTCCAGGCTGTAGGCAGGTGAAAGAGGGTGCCTTGACAGCTCCTACCTCCCCAGCTTTCTGACACCCCACCCCATACAGCTCACATCTGAAGTCATTGGAAAGCCTTTTTACCCATTTCAAAACTGATGTGGTTTTAGATTCTTGGTAGGAGGCTCTTCGAAGGGACCTCTTGCACCTCCTGCAGTAGGCTCCTATTTCTCCTTGTCTTTCCAGTGCTGAACAGTTCAGCTCTGACTGTGACTATTGTTTTGAGGGTTGTGAAAGCAATTATATTCATTTGGTTATGTAGGACTATTTTATCTATCAAATACATGAAACAGGACAAAGAGGATGACAGGGAAAAAATACATCAAAATTACAAACACAGCCAGAACATAGTGCCTTATTTCACTGGCATATCTGCAGACTTGCCTACCTAATTGTTTGCTCTGAATTTCCTATTATACCCTTTCTCTTTCACAACAGGTTTTCTGCTTGTAGGCTCAGGCTATTTTCAGAAGAAAATCCACTTTTTTGTACAATGATGGAACTGATTAACCCTAACACATAATAGCAATGATACAGCTTGTTTTCCAAGAGAAATGACTTAAAAATATATAACTGGAAAAAGACACAGCACTGGAAAAATTAAATAAAATAAAGAGAATCATACACTGGACCAAATAAATTATATTATAAAGTCTTCATTAGCTTTAGCCCTTAAAAGACTGGTTATTTCTGGAGTTGCCTATAAAAGGCAGGTTTTCTGAGCAAAATATTTGCACTCAGAGTGAGAAAAAGTCACTTTCCAGATGATACAGTGCAAGCTGAATGCAACACTTGCTTCTCATTTAAACCTATTTTGGGGTTTCAGTTGGGATGTTGATGGTGAGTAGTCTTTGTGTTAATGCTTTGGTTAGGGAAAGATGAAAGAAGAGAATTCAGACAAGCTGAGGAACTTAAAATGTGAGGCAGAAATCAGGTTCATGCTCCGTGTAATTTTTTGAGTGCTGTAGTTGTAGGTTTTCAATGAAGGCTTGTACTACAAGGAAGTAATTTATCTTTTCTTTGTTCTTAAAAGGGCACAGGAGAAATATAGCTCAAATTTTGTCTAGTAAAGAAAGAAAATATGAGTTAATGGATATCTTTGAAAACAAGATATGGGTTATTTCATTGTCATGCCACCCTTTCCCCCAAATGTGTCTTGTTTTGCAGTCTAATATGAGGACAACACAGACATGTACCCGGTAATCCATAATAATCTGCAATAGGGCCTAGCAAAATGTAATCCAGTCCTACCGAGGATAGCAGGCTAGTACTTTCATCTAAAGAAACCTTGAAAATATAATGTCATTGAGAATTGCATATATTTAAAATTAAATGTTCTGATTTTCATAGCAGAGAAAAGCAGCCCAGCCAGCAGGCTGATCTGCCCTATTGTCACACCTCTCAGAGTCACAGCATGATCATGTTAGGTCTTAGGATATTTGTCAAGAGTCCAATGAAGTGACTCTGTCCAGAAAGGAAGCAGGCTTTGGCAGAGGGCACTGTAGAGTGGAAGCAAAATGGCCTGTGTGCCACAACAGAGATGGAGGCACATGTGCTGGGCAAGGAAGAGAGATGTTAGTCTGGCATCCTTGGATGGGAAAGAGTCCATCCACTACGTGGCTACAGCCATGCTTTAGGGTGGCCTAAAAATCCCTGAAGACAGCAAGGTAAGGCTATGCCCTAAGCCTCTTTTGTTCAGCTGTTCCCAGTTTACAGATTAGTTTATTTGCAGAGATGAACAGTTTGAGACAGCCAGCACTAGGTGTGAATTCATACTGTATTTGCCCATCTGTCGTCCCTCCCCTTCCTCTTCCATCACTTTGAATTTGCCTGTGTTGTAATATATTTATTGCCTCATAATTTACTTCATTTTGAATAGAAAACAAATAAAAGTGCTATTTGCTCAACCCAATTTTTATTTTTTAGATTATCTGTTTATTTAATCAGCTTAGTTTGTGGAACTAATTGACTCTTATGCAGATATCCCAAACCGTGCTCGGAATTTTTCTCAGAGTGGGGATTGCACAGGCAGTAGCTGCCCAATAGACATATGGGCAGCTGACAGCATCAAGACACCCCACCAGCAGCTCTGTCGTCTGGCAGATTGCCTCAGAGAGTCAGGCTTGATGAATCAGTCCTTCTGCTGGCACTGGGAGCGTGGGGGACGCCTCTGCTCCAGAAGGCTGGTTCAGAATGAGAAAGATGCACAGCCCCCATGCTCCTTGAACTACTGGCTTGGGACAGCTAGCAGTGTCCAAATGAACTTGAATCTGGCTCATTCGGGTGTGTGGAGGGAGAGTTTGAGCTTGGTTACTCTCAGGTGAAGATGTGTCACAAGCTTGATGCCTGCTCTTCTCTCTGCTGCAGTGTGGAGTTTCACAGCCTGGAAGTGCCATGGGGAGGAATTTAACAGTGCTGCCAAGGTTGGGCAGTGGGAGAGGGGAAGAAAAAAGAAGTTGGCTTGGAACTGTCCTATCTCTCTTTGCCTCTTCCCTTCTAGCCCTGAAAGGGAGCCCAATGTTCTTGTGAGCTGAGCAGGCAACAAAACCAGGAGTACCCCTGCTTCTGTTCTCAAACCCTGGGTGCTTGCAGCCTCCTCTGGCTGCTGTTTCAGTCAATGATGTAGCAGCCCCTGAGCAGGCAGAAGAAGGAATAGCCACCTGCAGTCACCTTCAAAGCCTGGGCCCTGCAGCCCAGGGACTCATAAAGCCCAGGCTGGCTGCTGTCACAGGTTGCTGGCTGAAGAGAGGGGCAGGGACAGCTCTGTCTTCTCTGAGTGGTGTCAGACAAACCTCCTGCACTCTCAGTGGCACTAGAAATGCTGCAATCTCTTTGCTAGAAAAAAAAAAAAGTGCAGAAATATGTCTGTCTCGTATGATTTGCCTGGGGTATGACCCCCACTGAGCACACAAGGGTATATGTATGGCTAGTAGTTTAAATTGTTTGTTGGTTTTTTTTTTTTCCTCTGGGGACACTAGCAATTTCTATGAGGTGAAGAACTCTTTGCAAGGGGAAAGATGAAATTAGCTTTGGGAGCAGGATTCCCACTTGTGAAGAGTATTAACAAAAGCCTGAGGGACTGCAGCAGTCCCATTTCAGGGCACAGTACTGCACCTTGGTACTATAGGTTGGCGTGGGGTGAAGGCCTTGTGCTATACAAACTGTGCTTATTGAAAGCATATGAGGTTTTAGCTGTTTGTTTTTTCAAGAGGTAAGTTTTTTTTCTCACTAAAATATAGTATAAGTTTTTGGTTCACCTTTCCTATTTTTTCCCTATTTGGGCTCTTCTACGGATATTTCCCTGTTTGGGCTCTTTCATAGGTAATTTTGTTGGCTGTGGGTTAATTAACCAATTATGCTGGAGTATTTTTCAGACTAAATCCTTTATTTCATTGCTCTTAAACAGCTTCCATTCTGATGCAGCTCCTGACAGTTGCTTCTCCGTGTACCTCCTCATTAAAGGGCTGGGTTAATGTGCTTGCTGAGATTCACGCCCATTAGTTAGTGAAACCATGTATGTCTGCACTAGGTTAAAACCTGTTTTCTACCCTCTTTATGTGACTCCAGTTCAGAAACTTTCTGTGGTTTTAAGGTAGAAAAGGGAGTCCAAGAGAAGCCATAGAAACCTACAGGAGTCCCTCCTACCTAAAGTCCCTGAAGACATGATCTGCGTTTTCCTGGCTCATGCCATTTTCGTCTCCTCTGCTTAACCCCAGTGAAGCTTGCTGAGGACAGGGAGGCATACACTCAAAAGTGCTGCAGGCTGTTTTTTAAATCAGGTCACATTTACTAGTTCCCAAACAAAAGATGTTATTGTGCAGAAATTTTGAAGCTAGTACCTCAGTTTAGCCAAAGCAAACCTTAATCTGGCATATAATAGGACAGAACCACAATGTAATTGACTGTTCTTGACATCGAACAAGGATCAGATTTAAAAACTGATTTAAAAACCCCAGATTTACGGTAATTGATCTTACAGTCATTGCAGCGATGTGCAACATCTGTCTAGCACACCCTCCAAACACCTGCTTCTGCAATGGCTATGAAGAAACAAACCATGCATCAACTCAGTTTTATTTTCTAGCCCTGTTTAAAATGGAACAAACAGTGGAATACCTCTCCCATGGGAAATTCCAATATTGCAACATCTGTTTCTGTAGACTGAAAATTCTCCATAATAGTTGTTTTTTTTTTGTTTATTGGAAAAAAAAAAAACCAAAAACCAAAAAAAAAAAAAAAAAACACCAACCAAAAAAAAAAAAAAAAAAACAAAAAACAAAACAAAAAACGAAAAAACCAAACCATTTCATATGGAAATGTGGAAGTGTTGCTATCAATCTCTTTGTGGATGTTACAACTTTTGGAATGACAGTGCCATTTCCACCATACATCATGCCCCTTGAGGAGTTACTCTCCTCCTGGATGTAAGGCTCTGTAAATTCATCACATTCACTTTGCTCTCTCCCCCTTCACTACAGAGCTCCTCCTCCCAGCCCATATTGTCCCTGCTGTCACCTCCTTCAGGGGCAAAGGAATGGCTGGAGTGTGCAGGGAGAGGAGGCAGCCACTCGTGGGTGAGTGGGAAAGGAGCAGAGGATATGGTGGAGGTGCAGAGCAAGGGCTGGGAGCAGAGCACCCCTCACAGGTGCCAGGGAGAGGAAGAACATTGTGGATCCCCACACCTGTAGCTTTCGTTTTAATTTTTCTTACAATAGGCAAGAAAAAATTGATCCAGCAGAACCTCTTATTTTAATACTAAATTTATGTTTAATTTGAGATATCCGATCAAGTTTACAGTCAAAGTGTACCATGGATTTACTAGCGTCCAATGTTACTGCATGTAGGAGCTTTGAACACATGATCCAGGAGACATCCAAGTAATGCAAAATACTTTACACAAGCTCCTTTGTGGGGGGATTGTTTGGCACAGGTAACGAGTCCATCTGCTAGACACAAACCAAACAGCTCTGCCTCACACAGTCACAGCTGCAGGAGCTAAAAACCTCCAGCTGAAGTTTCTGCCCTGGGAGTCATCACATTTGTCAGCTTTTCCCTGACAGTAGCAATAGATACCGCTTCCAATGTACCATCCCAACTGCACCCTCCCTGCTACAGGTGAAACTGAAAGGCCCTCTTATATATTCTGAGATGTTTTGCCCAATTTTGAGTGTGTGATGTTTTGCGTTTTTGCTGGCAGTGACAGCACTGCTCAGCAGGTGATGCACATTGCTGTTTAACTGCAGCACTGTCTCTTACTCCTTGTTTTAATGACAGTTCAAAAAGGCAAAGATCTTCACAACATTTAGCTAAAGGCAGAGGAATGAAGAATGGAAGATAAAATCTGAAAAGGGTGACATGAGCACATAGAAAGGTACATGAAGGCAAAGAGATCAATCTGGTGGGGGGGAGGTGGGGTGTGGAAATATTCTTTATCTTTATTCCCCCTTTCTGTTCTCTGTTCCCAATTTTGCTTCATGTAGTCCTTCTTTCCATTTTGTTCCCCTCTGGATTTTTCTACAAATCCAGAGCTTACTAGTGTTAAGTCACAACAGAACTCATGTCAGGACTGGATCCTCTTTACCCCTTGTGATTTCATTCATGGCCAGACTGAAATTTCTCTGCTTTCATTTTTAATTCAGAATTATCAAGCTTGCAGGTTGGTGAGACTTTTTGCTAACTAGTGAACTATGAGATTTATGACTGTTAACTTTTCTGTCATAGATTTTTTTCTTTAAAAATGTTAGATAAATGTTAGATAAATCATTTGAACCTGTGTTTTATGATTTGACTGCCTGTTTACCCTTCTGCTGTTTCTTCTCACCCCTCTATGTTTAGATACCTCTTTTCTTGACCAATATTTTACTGGGCACAGCTAGATGAATATATACATGGGACACAGTTTCATGAACCAATATAGGATGCTCCTTATACATGTGTCTATCACAAACTTGGTAACTACAGTTGAGATAATCACAAGTGGAACAACCTTCAGGGAGGACTCAGAGATTAGAGATTCAGAGCTGCTTCCAAGGATGGGTTAACATACACAGTTCCCTAAAAATCCACTATATTCTCTACTCCACCACAGAGGTAAAATGAGGTGCTTTCTTTTGCTGTAGAGCTGGCCAGGAATGGAAGCAGAACAGACTTTTCTGTGGGTTTCAGTCCTATTTTTCACTATGGAAACTATGGAAATTTAACTGCTTATCCAGATCAATCAGATCTGGATAAGCACCAAAACTTTGCAGAGACTGACTTCAATGAAATATTCAAGATTTTCTTAATAAGGCCGTTGTTAATTCTAAATGTCTATAGGTAGGACAACTCAGAAAATTGTAGATCTATTTCCCCAAAAATGAAAACTGAAATTATGGAAGGCATAACAAATATAGGAAATAATATTCTATTCCATTAATATTTTAAAGATTTTCACTGAAAAACAAGCTCCCTAAGTTCTGTTTTTGAAAATGGATATCTGAACAGGCTAACTTGTTTTCTTGAACCTATGAATACTCTTATTAAGAACAAAAGATGCAAACAAAACTACTTCATTTCAAATTTCTTTTCAATAAACTCCAGCTTCTGCGAGCTACAAATACTTTTCTGTTATGAATCCAGAAAAGCTCTGTTAAACTTCACAGCCAAAAATTACAGTGTGTAGCAGAGAGTTAGCATTTTGGCAATCTCATATGCCTTCTGTTTTGTTTACAAAAAGTTGATTGTAGTTGTCAGCCTACACAAACAGACTGCCTGGCTCCCCTGGAGAGGTTTCTGTATCCCCAAGTTCCAGTATTTAGTTCAGACAATGGCTGCAGAAGGCAGCTCAAGGAGGGTTGCCTTTCCTTCTCCTACCAGCTCCCATGCCGAGCTGGAGTGGGATGAGAGGCACTTTTTTTTTTTTTCTGACTTTTCTGGGGGTCACATCTCAGGTGGACCCAAGAGCTGGACTCACCAAGGCTGACCCCTCACCTTGCCAGGACAGGGGCAAGACTCTGTCTCTACACAGTGATTTGGAGCTCTAAGCAGCCAGGAAGGCTGAGCTTTTGTGGCTGAGCCATTTCTTGACAATCCGTTAGCCTAAACATAGTCCAGCTCTCTTTGATGCATGAATTTTTTTCTACAGAGCTACCAGAAATAAAAGCTTTTGGTGGCTAAAATCGGCAGCTATATCTCCAAGTGACTGGTACACTACTCCCACAGGCAGCCCTTTTGGAAGCTGGTTCGTGATGTTATTATACTGCTGTTTCTGGGGTAAGTTGTGTGCTTCAGAGTGCACCTCTCTGCACAACTGCAAATGAAATGCCAGCCACAGACACAGATGGAGTGGACAATAAATTATTGCCTTTCTGACATTTTCTTACTGCAAAGTGAACAACAACGAACAGCGTTTAGAAATTATGATAATCAGTCTTAAACTACTTCTCTAGTACCTCCTATCAGTGATCTGATTCCCCCACTCTTGTGATACATGCACATGTTAATCTGGAAATGATACTCTGACTTGTGAAGAACCTCCTAGAGAGCTGGTGGTTTTTGTTGGCTTGGAAGGATTCATGAGTTTATCTGTACCCAGGATGTTCCATCATTCTGAAATTCTCAGGTGTTGAGTAGCTATGACCTGAGGGGAGTGCAATGCAACTATTAATCACTGGGAACAATGGGATACTCTCCATGGGCATCATGTGCCATTGTCAGTAGATTAGAGAACTGCTGCTGGCCTTAAATGGAGAAAAGAAAAGGATAAAGGTCACCTTTGCTTCATCTACACAAAAGAAGTTTTGAAAATGGCTTGTCATGAAAGCGTTAAAGATCTGCTGCACAAAACCCTTGGGTTGAACGGTGCTGGCTTCCCCGACATGTGTGATAGTAGAACCACTTTAGAACTGAGTAGTACTGCAGAAACTAACATGCTCAGCTGAAAAGGTACTGGTTTTACATTCTTCTGTGTTCATGTGGTCCTGAGACCTTCTGAAAAAGCTGCTAAATCTTAGGGGACTTTTTCTATGTCACCTTTAATAATGATAATAACACACAGAAGTACCTCACAGTCACAGACATGTTTCAAGTGGAAGTGACTGGATACAAAAACACAACCTATCTTTGGACAATCTAGAACTGGCTTTAAATACCTTTTATGCATAAGATATCATGGTGTTCCTCTTTATATGTTGTCTTTGTATCCCCTTCAATTTCAACCAGTTATCCTTGGTATTTTCCCATAATTACACTCTTGATACTTGTCTTCATGTTTATCCTGGCCTTGGACAGATTGTCTGTGACCACCTGAGCTTTCTCAAGTCTGTCCTTCAGTCATTTTATAAAAATTATTTTATAAAAAACCATCAACTATTTAGCAAGTCATCTTGGCCAGTAGCAGACCATCCATCACCCATGAGATTATTTTTTATATTCCAAATCTCCACAACACCTTGCCTCCTCTCTGCAAGTATAGAAGTTCAAACCATCCTCTGATTCTTCCAAAAGTAAATTTCAGAACTTTAATAATTCTCAACAGATTTAAATAGACTATGTCTCCATCCTGCCTCAAAGTCTGTTCTTTGCTTGTTGCTTTTGCTTCTTATGCACATGTGTAAACCACTCTTTTATCTTTCTCAGGCTGGAGTGAGAACCTATACATTCAAAGTGGAAATGAGGTGTGACATTTTGATGTAGTATGAACAAGTAGACATAGAGTCAACAACTTTTCATCCCCTGAGAAATCCTTAAGTCCTTGTGTCCAGTAAACCACAGTGCTGTGGATCAGTGGAAGAATCCCTGGATAAAGTCCCCAGCCTGTGCTGAACTCTGCTGAACAGAAAGTCAGACTAGATGATCATGACTACCCATACTGCTATTAACATTTGTGAACCACCCCTTCCTACAAAGGCAAGAGCATAAAAGCAGTCAAACTGTCAGTCAAAGTCTTCTGGTGAAGTCAGCAGGTTCAATAAAACTGAACATCTCTGTATAAGCTAATGCTACAGTTGTATGCATTAAGGTTTCAATTGCCTTAACTTTTGTGAGTGAATACTCATTACTTTAACTGGCAGCCACATCACAGCAGTCATATGGATCTTTTTAGGCTGTATCAAAAAAAAGATGCTACATGGCCTTGTCTTCCTTGAGAGCTAAGCAGAGCCTTTATAGCTGACATGGCAGGGGCTGTCAAGCTTTCAGCCAGTACTTGTCTCCAAGTACCAGCCCTTCCTAAATGTTACTGAAAGTAAGGCTGGTGGAAACCACAGGTACTGACTGTTTCAGAGACTGCTGGTTGTCTGGAAGTCTGGTAGGACAAACCTTAAGCAGTGTCCACAGGTGCAGAAAGCATATGGCAGTATCAAAGTCTTTCTCTATCCTTGTTTATTCTCTGGGTAAACAATTAAGCTATGATCCACAAAGTGTCTCCTATCTTGTTCCACTGAAGTCTTGTGAATTGATTTTATCTCAGCAAGATACAGCTTGCAAAAAAGCACTTGTGCTTGACTAAACTAAGAGGATATTATGACACTTTACATTAGGCTGCATCTGAGATGGAAAAATATAAAAACGTGTACTTCTTTCTTGCTTCACTGTAGGGATGCTCTTCACTAGCCAGTCCCTTGGATTGTTGCATCCAAGGATATTTTGAGCACTGCCTCTGCCTTTCAGGCTGTCTTCTGTGCTGTGGTTCATTGAGGAAGAAGTTTGGTCTAGATGTGTCTTTTGGTGTATTGCTGTCTGGGATGCTCAGTGGTCCCTGCAGCCATTCATCAGTGTTGCCCTCGTGCTGGTTTTGATATGTCTGTGTGAAGGCCTCAAGTGTTGCAAAGCCTGCAAGGCTAGGGGTGAAAGATTGAAAGAGCAGATTTCTTTTAAGAAATAATTACAGGCTCAGTGCAGTGATACAGATTAGGCCAGGTTTAGTGAGCACAAACTCAGCCTTAAAACAATTGCTGGTCATCACTGAAGGATTTATTAAGACACAGTGTGCTTGTGACTGGGTGAGCAGTGTCAGTACCAGAGAGCTCACTAAGGCCCCTGTGCACATACCCATGACTCTACTCTGATTTAAAACAAGATGGAAATGCCAATGCCTTTGCATTTTTTCTGCATTTTCTCTTATGGTCATATTGACCCATATACTTAAACTTTTCTGTTGGCAAGTACAGCAGCCATTTCTCTACCAAGCTTTAAATCTATTTTGGCCAGAACCTTTGGAGGAGCCATCTCCACCTGTATAGGACTTTCTTATAGTAAAAAATGGAGCCAGTTGTTCCTTCAACTCATGGTAGCTGTCTCTTGAGTTATAGAAAACATTTCCATTATAGACTATTCTAGTTAAATACTTTTGAACACTAGTTAAAGCTTTCTGAAATCCTCAAAGTATTTTCCTGACACTAGTGAATGTTCACAGAAAAATGACCCTTTCCTGTCATCACATGGGTTGCTCTGAAGATGTCCACAGCTTCTTGAGGGAGACAGACTTTGTAATCTGAGAAGATTTCTTTGGGATAAAATATTATGCTAACACCTTCTTTCTCAAACTGAGAGCAGCATAGAAATTTGTAACTTCGAAAATCTGTCTCTTCATATGATTACAGGTTGTTCTCTTCAGAGACAAGAAAGTGTTCTATAATGTCACACAGAAATTATGAACACAAAAAGTGTTTGCTTTTGAACCTTATAAAACTTGTCCCTGAAAGTAGAGCAAATCCAAGCTTGCTGAGCAATATGTAAAAGGCCAGTTGTACTGGGAGTGGGCTTTCTTCTCTCGAGGAATCATGAGCGTGTTGGAAAGCAGTAGACAGAGAAATGCTGAACATGAGCAGTTTGAGAAAGAAAAAGAGAAGCTATCATCTCTTAAATTCTCCGTTGGGGACGGTGTGATAAGTGATGCATACAGATACACTCCTACAAGATAACCCTTTTTTTAGGCTCTACCATATGTTCAGGAGCAGCAGTCACATTTGTCTTCGTGCTGGAGGGAGGGTGGAGTGATTCATTCCATAGCAAGGTAAAAAAAAAAAATATCCACATAGCAGTGGAACCAGAAATATGACTATGAAAGTTCTGGGACACTTTAGAGAATAAAGAGGCCAGTATTTGCCAACAAACCCAGAGTGCACATGAGGAAAAAAGACCTGAGTGAAATCTGTGGCAGGTTACCATATATTTGCACTATGGAGCGAGAAAGTATGCAGGTGTTTATAGAAACTTTTCTGTTCATTCACCTTTTCTGTGGAACTGCAAAATGTTGCCAGCATGGTCATTAAATATCTGCTCATTTTCTGAAACGTGGTTATGAATTTTAGTCATGACAGAATAAATTCTTTTCTACTGCTGAAGTATTGAAGTCAGTTAAGCATTCTTCAATATTTCATTGAAATTTAATCACTGTGAGTCAGAGTTTTATCTTCATTAGGTGTATAGCCACATGAATTTAGGATCAGAGTCATTTTTGACTTGTAGCTTATAGTCAGGTTATTGTGCAAGAGAAAAACATGCACTGTGAGGAATCATTGACTCTGTCTGGAGTTTCTGTTATCTGAGGTAAGTTAAATTTAGTCTGTCTGTGAGGCATATTAGACAGTAAATTCTGAGAGTTTTGTAAAAGCCAATAGCTCATAGGAGTTTTCTGCAGTGCCACAGTTTCTGCAGTGCCACAGTTATCTCCACTACATCTGTGAATACAGCCCTTTCCAACAACAAAGTAATGATTTTTGGCATTGTCACAGTAGGGTAAATATCAATGGCATCAATATCAAATATCAATAAAAGATTCATGCTTGGACGTGGGGGAACGTGTGTACAAATACACACCTGCAAAGACAGAGAGAACATGGCAGGGAAAGGACTACACCCTAAGTGTTGGGTTTGAAAGCAATGAATGAAAAATGAATGAAAAGCCCTTGAGACACTTGGGCACAGGATTTTTTACATCTCTACTATCTCTGGAGAGAGGCACAAGGGATGAAACATGGGTGTGTTCTGCTTGAGATGGCTCCAGCCGCTGTGGAAACAAAGGCAGGTCCTAAGAAGATATTCAGGACCAAAGACAGCTCTTATTGGACCACTCCCACTTTGCTTCTTTTACTAGGTATATGAGGGAAACGGGGGGGGGGGGGGGGGGTTCCTTTGACAGACAGTTGGATACAGGCTACATCCTCCCATCCTGTACAGTCAGAGCTGCTGTTCAGCAGGTTTGCAGCTTCATTTCTTCTGTGGGTGACCGGCCTTCCGTCATTTTGATGTGAGAGAGAAATAAGGAAGGAAATTAAACTTCTTAAAAAAAAAATTTAAACATCTACAAAGTTGGCTGACTTCCCCAGCAAGAAAGTAAGAAAGGCTATCTCATCAGTCAAGATGCTCATCTGACCCTTATTCTCTCTTCATGTCAAAGACAGACACTGTGCCTTGCAGGAGTCCTGCCACAGACTGGTGGTTCTGCCTGTCCTAATTCCACATGTTACAGGATTGGCGCTGTCTGGGTGTGACCTAGGAAGAGGCCTGAAACAATATTTAGAGAGATGAACTCAGACCCAGCAGTTGTGTATCAAGTGGTACAGAAGCAAGTTTAGGACTCCCTCTAACCCAGCCCACTGCAGAAAAGCCAATATCAGCAGTTCTGCTAATGAAGCACAATTTTGCAGTACTTCATAAGGGAGTAAAATTTCCTTATTCTCATGTTCATACACTCTGAGCTGCACTCTGGTACTTCTAAGGTAACCAATTATTCACAAAAGAAGGGAAAATGCTTTCCCAAGAGCAGTATAATTTGTTCTTTAATCACTGAAGATCTAAGAAAATTCCCAGCCCATACAGTGGTTACAGAGGATCATGCTTAAGTTTCCTCTTTAGGTTTACATTGGATATTAAAACAGTTGAGTCAAATGCTGATTACTATACTGGTAATACTCAAAACAAATATATGTATGGGAAAATGGAGTCCTATAACTAATACACCGTACAATGCAGTGCTGGCTGTGCTCCCCAAAGAAGCCTGAAATCTTATATTTCTACGTAGTGATTTTTAAAAGTATTTACTGTGCTTCTTTTCAAGGAGTGAGTCTGACTTTTGACTTTTTAGTCGTTCTGAAGGGATCACGCTGAGGTTTTGATGCTGCTTGGTGTAATGAATCAATGTTCAGCTCAACCTTTTTCTTCCTAAATATCAACGAACATTTGGCAAATTTCTACTACTGCTCATTTTGACAGGATGAGGACAGCATTCCCTTGTCTGATAGCAGAGGTGACTAATGATTCTGTATTCTTCAAGCACACAGAAAATTGTGCATTTAGTACCTTTGTTCATTTGATTTGAATTTTATTCCACTCTCCTTTTTAGGGTAATTTTTGCATGTTCTACTTATTTAAGCGATCTGGAGTTACAGCAGGAAAGCTCAGAGAAGATTTTACAGAATGAAGAATTTGAGTTTTTCAGTCTTTACCCTTGAAGCTCTCCAAAGAAGAGCAATCTGTCTGTCTCTTCCTTCATTACTCTTTGAAAGTTTTTCAAGCAAAGATAAAGAAAAATCCATTCTTTCATTTCCCTTTCAACAGTACAGAGCACTCTTACACGTTATTCCACAGAATTTATAGTTTTTCAGTAAAATTATTCATAAGCTGCTTTTCATTGTCTGTAATGACCTCATATGGATGTCTATAATAAGTAAAAGCTTTTGTTCTCCTTGTAAACAATGAAATATCCATGCCTGCAGAAACCTCCAGGAATTATGACTAGCAATTAATCATGGTAAAGGAATAATAAACCTAGCAGATCTGGATGTGGCTGTATCAACAGACTTGATGGCGTACCTACCATTTATTGTATTTGGGGATTTTGTGCAAACAAATTAACTTCTTGATCACCTGCTCACTGTCTGAGTCTATTTGATCTTAAAACCATATTCAGACATTTAAGCCGTAAGTGGGTAAATCTCAGGAGCCAGGTAAAATTTTAATCAATTGGTGAAGTTGAAACATAAGAAGAAATTCTTCTCTCTTCTAAATGTTACACCATCAAACCTAAAGAGAACAATTGGGGTTCTCTTAAATAAAATGGAGATGCAAAATTTGAGTAGTCCTATATTTATGAACTCATTTAATATGCAACTTTGTTAAAGAGTAGGCTTTCTTTCCTTTTCTGGTACTTAAAAATATTTTGCATACTTTCTGCAAGTGAGAACTAATTTTAGGATGGCCAAATATATATTTGCAAAGTACATAGCTGATAGCTGGAAGAGAAGAAAATCTAAATAACACTGCTCAAGATTTCCTCTTTCCAGTGAGTTCACTAATGGGATGTACAGCCTGGATTCTGGACTGCTGATATTTACTAGGCTGCTGGAAGTCTGCTTTTAGACTCCTAATAGTGGAGAGTTGGTAAAATGTAAATAAATAGTAGACTACTTTTTGCTAAACTTTGTTCATGTACCAGAAATATGTGGCACTTATCTAAGATTCTTTATCAGAGAAATATATTGCTACATGACAAAACATGTTTCTAGACAATAAAATCATGTTACTATTTGAAGCTATAACTGACTTCTCATTTTATTTCTCCTGGGGTCATTATAAACTAAAACTTGTTTTCTTGCTGGATGGGTTTTACTTTCCTTTTCAGTAAGGATTTTGTCACTCTTCATGCAGTACACTTTCAGTCCAGGCTCAGCTTTCAAAGAAGCAGGGTGTCTCTGGCTGGTTTTGGTAGCACAAACTGAAAGGATGTAACTGTCTGCTATCCTTTAGTAGAGCATTCCAAAATTCAATATCTCCATGTCTTTCTAGGCTATGCAGTCCTTCTAGACTTCCTTTTCCTTTGCTTTATGTGCAATACCCAGAAAATGACAAAATGTAAGACCTCTGCTTTAAGAAATGCCTTCATTAAATATCTATGTTACTTTTTCCTTTTTTTTTTGTTTTCTGCTTTCTTTTTTTTGTTTTCTCACTTAGGAGACAATATTTTCTGACTATTATTGATTTTTGCACCCCTTGTTCTTATTCTGCATATGAAAAAAAAATTCCTGAATGTTACTGTAAAGGTCATCTTGGATCATTCTGCTTTTCTTTACCTTGTACATGCCTCATGCAAATTTTTGTTCCAAAATATTTTTTCTCTCTTCCAGCTCAGAATCTAGAAGCTTGATGATTACTTTGCTTATATATTTTTCAAAAGTTTCCTCAGTTTACAAGAAGCAAACAAGTCTTCTATATCCCTTTTACACAGTAAAAGATATTTCCAATGTTTGCTAATTGGGTAGAGGGTTTGCCAGAGAGGTTCTCTAAACATAGGTAAGCTATGTCTGTGTCTTTGGTGAGTTGGCAGATATTCCTTTAGTTCATTTTTCTAGAATTGGCAAATGCAGTTCTCCCTTTCTCTCCCCTGGGAATTAAACTATTTTTTCAACCTTCATGATAAGAGAGATAAGTGAGATTCTGGTAGATAACCATTCCTTATCTCTTGAGAATATCCACAATAAGTTCAATCACTGAGGCAGGGAAACACTTGAATGATATGTGTTTAAACTTTTTAAATAATGCGTAAATTATTTATGCATTAAACTAATGCTGACACTCTTTTGTACAAACTGATATATCAGTGTATACATATTACACAGTGCAATATATAATATGTATATGTATATGTATATGCACATACAGATTGATATCCATTTAATTTCATTTCATTTCGTTTCATTTCATTTCATTTCAAGATTCTTTATTTTGGTTGGAATAATTAGAATAGTCTTGTCAGCTGTTAGCTGACTCCACATTTCTATTACCAGTGCACAAAGATTTTTTTGACAGAAGAACTTGAAACAGCATGTTGAAGTTTGCTTTGGCCAGCCAATTACAAAATATGGGCAAACATAACTTCAGGCAGCGCCTGGAGCTTTTGTCATTCTGGCACGACCTTCTGGACATAAAATTATCCTGTGTGGTAGGACACCAAGTTTCTACAGCACATGAGAGTTTCAACATGGCATAAGTGCTCTGAGCTGTGAGCAGGGACAAAATTGCTACTAAGTCACCAAGAGTCCTGTTCATCTCAGTTCACATGAGCTCTCACAGAAAAAGGAGGTGGATGTCTGTTAACCACTATAGGATCCCTTCATTATAATTTACACAGATTTCACTGCCTCGAAATAAGTGGAAAACCCCGCTTGTAACCCTCAAGGACAGCATATGGCTGAATCTGACAGCTGTGTTCTGCCAGGAAAATAGCAGATTCCCTTTTCCAAATTAATTTCATTTGAGTTTCTAAATGTGCTCATTATTTCTAATGTTGCTCCCTTCTGGTAACCTCTGCTGGTTGGAGGCATGACCTTTTCTGATGTAACTGTCTAATACTGCAAAAAAGAATTCTGAATTACTTGAGTCAGAGAGAATAATCATGACACTTCAGCCAAGTGTATGAGCCATTTGTCTATAAAAACCTGGGAAAAGTGTGTCTCAGGATCCAAATTCTGCTTAATGACTTGAACATCCCTTTCATGGAAAACTTTTACCTTTCCCCATCTTTAGAAACAGGGTGGTTGTAATATGTTGCTTCCACTGTCAGTTGCTAGCTTTACATACTGTTGAGTAATCTGAAATATTCTGGCTGGCTCTTTGAAACATTGCAGTGAATGATGAGAGCTTTCTAACTCCACATTTACGTGTGGATACAGAGTGAATTCATTAGTGTGCCTCTGCATTGTTTCCATAAATACTTCAGCTTCACGTTTACTAACAGAAATATTGTGTGGGCTTTCAATTACCCCGCTAATGAGCTTAAATGTGTTTTAGTTGGATTTGAATTAGTGTGAGGAATTTTTTTTCTGAGGCAGTTAGTATAATGAGGTGAAAGGTGTTCTGTGTGCTGCTGAATAGCTTGGGTGTGACTGGATTAATCTTTAGTACTGACAAGGCTTTCCCTACAAAGATAAAATTGAAAACTCAGGGTACTAAATGTCTGCTTCTGTTGTGTCCACATGAAAGAAATTATAGCACAGATCGGGGAGCCTGAAAGTGTAATTTTGTGTTGTCATACCAACATGAACCAAAATGAGATTGTCCCAGAGCAGTAGCTTGCACCTAAACAGCTGAAGTGAGCACCTTCATTGATTCAAAGCATCAGAAGACATTTCTGGTGATCTTCATCCAAGTGCCTCACCCATTGAGCCTGACTGTGGTTTGCAAGAATTTTTTTGAGAATTATAAATGGAAGAGAGAAATGGCAATGGAGGGGACCATTGTACCCTGGAACCTTGAACCATGGTTCCTCTTTCTCAGCCTTGTGAAACAATGTTCCCTAGAGGCCTACACTTTCCTCTGTCACCTGATAAATTACTCCAAAGTACCCCCAGGGGATATTATTCAGCAGTCTATTAAAAAATTTTATATTCTCTGAGCCAATAGTTTAAAGTTTGGGTTTTTTTTTTTTTTTTGGTTTTTTTTTTTTTACTTTCCCTTATAGCACAAGGCATATATTTAATATCAGTATCTCTCTGGTTCATCATCTTCTGACAGGCGTATCAGTTGCTTTTGTCTCTACCTTCTCTTCCCCACCTCCAACCCCACTTTTCCAAAAGAGCAGGAAAGAACTTAAGCAAATTAGGAAATAATAATTAAATGATATGTGCTATGTGTTTTATTTGACAAGAGAGATTCTCTGAAGGGCAGCTAGATGAATGAGTGATGAGAAGATAAGTTTCAGAAAAGCAAGCAGGGATTTGTGTTTAATAATAAATGCTCCATTTGAAGGCAAAATTATGATTGCATATCATAAAACCCCCCAAAACTAATAAAATAAAAATGCAAGAAATTATTCATGCTGGGTTGATTTAGTGTTTACTGCAAAAGTCTGGTTACCTCCTGGTATTATCTGACATTTCCTTATGTAAGCATGACTGACAGAGGAATTATACCCTGTTGCTAATACTAACAAAAGATCTCTTTTCCCAGGACACCAGAAATAAAACTGATTTTTCCAAGATGCAGGTCAAAATAGGTCTCTGCCTTTCCCAGATTCTAAAGTAAAAAATCTTGGATCATGTGCCAAAAGAGAGATCTCACATAGAAATATACTTTCTACTTTTTTACCTGTTTTTTTGGTTTTTTTGTTTGTTTGTTTGTTTGTTCCTTTGGTTGGTTTTTTTTAATTCCTCAGGACTTACGATGATCTGAAGACACATATTCAAGGATTTCTTTTGAAATCTGAAGGGTCAGAAATTAATTTCCATTGTTAGCTTACTTAATTTTAAATAATGTTTTAGATTCTATTTTTATTCCACCACTACAGAAACTGGGGCTTTCTAGGATAAAAAACCAGAAAAAATTACACCAGAATATCCCATAAAACTTTCAAGCAAATCACAAAAGTTGGCAGCCAAGAAGAATGCTTAGTCTGCAGCCCAAATTTGTCAATTGCAAGCTCTTGCTCCCAGGCAATACATCAGGTGTGACATTTTCACTTCAATTTAGATCCTTCTAGTCTTCCTCTGATATTTTCTGCCTTTTTCTCCTGATTTCTTAATCTTTGTCCGCCATCTGAGGTCTTTTCACTTCCCTATCTTTACAATTGTCTTGGCTTTGCTGAAAGACCTTCAAATTTTTACATGATTTTTAGTCAATCTCTCACCAGTATGCCCTCGCTGATACTTTTCCTCTCCCCTTTCTCTACCAGCCTACTTCTATCCTACTGAGATTGAAGGTGGACACTACCTGAAATGTAGGACTCTCTCAGACCCTTCTACAACACTCAATGGCAAATTACCTGGACTATTTTCTTCTTTTTTTTTTCCTCTAGAAAAAAAAATATGAAACTGGACTGAAGGAAGAAAAAACAAACCAACAAATATCTTAAAATAGGGGACAAACTTATTAATGAAAAAAAAGGATACTGCTTGGCATTAAATTTTTCCTGAAAAATGAAAATTGTTCAGATTCCAGTGTTTAACTTTTCTGAACTGATTTCTAGTCCTGAGAGTAATATTTTGCACTAAAGTGAAAGTAACTTTATCTAAGAGGAAGTTTAGGTGTGCACAGTGAGACTGGTATTTTCACAGTAAGGCTTTACTATACAGAAAAATAGCGTGCTAACTAATATAATTTTACAAAACAATTGCTATTTCACCCTTGCACCCCTCTTTCTCTTTCTTTTTCCCTCCTCATGACAAATTATAGTGCATAATGACATGATCAATTAGCAATGGCTCCAGAATTAGTGTACAGTCTGCAACACCTACAAAATTCACACCCAAGGAACTGAGCTTTTTAAACTTTGTTTTCACCTTTTCCTGATACAGCATTTAATGAATTAGCATGACCCTATTTTGAAGTCCTAGCATTCATTTCAGAAGGAGAAATTGTATACAGGTAGTATATAGACCCAGACTGTAAAACAAAAACTGTGCAAAGGTAGAATATAGTCGAAAAGAAAAGAAAAGAGAAAAGAAAAGAAAAGAAAAGAAAAGAAAAGAAAAGAAAAGAAAAGAAAAGAAAAGAAAAGAAAAGAAAAGAAAAGAAAAGAAAAGAAAAGAAAAGAAAAAAGCAATGGTCTAGTTACTATAGAACTGAGTCTTGGAAGTTGCAAGTGCCTTCCCAAAGGAATTGTCTTGAAAGGTCCCTGCAAGTTCTGTGATTAAAGCAGTTTTAGACTGAAACTAGATAGTATCATATTCCTCCTTTGATGGCATAAAGGAAGATAATTGCCTAGCCAATTAACCTAATCTGGGTTTTGTCTAATTTGTCTGTTTTGCATAACCACACTGTTAACCAGCAGTTCAGTTCTGCTAATCCCCAGTGCTACATAGAAGAAAAGAACCATTTGTATATTACAGTGTAATCACAATATCTACTAATTTCCTCTGATACACTCAGAGGATACACAGGCCTCTTTTGAAAGGAGATTGCTGGCATTATCCCCATTTTATAAATGAGGAGCCTTACAGTACAGCAAAATGATTTCTCAGGAACTGAGAGTTACTGATAAAGTGGAGCCTGATATCAGTGAAGCTGATAAAGGAAGAATAAAACTCAGTTATCCTAAATTCTCAGCACAGTTCACTCTCTGCAAGCTTCAGTGTTCACTTGCAGTTGGGATTATTACAGAAGTCTGCAGCAAACCTTTTCCCCCTGCATTTCTAACTAATTTATTTTCTAATTTTCTTAAAATCACTACACATCAAAGGGAATAATTACAAATTTGCTTGCTTTCTCTATGTTGTGTCCACAAGGACATAACAAGGACAGTTTAGTGGTGATACAGAATAAGATTGACTTCAAATAAGAGTTCTAGCACTCTCCTTCCCTTTTTGTCCGAAGTGTCTCATGGACTCATTTTGGTACTTTCACAAAATGAGACACAAATCTCCATGGATTGAAGGGAATGCATTGTCTGAAAAAGTCCGGCAAACCTTCATGGCTTCATAGCTCTTCATCCCACGTTAACTCTCCAAGGAGAATCTGTCTACTGTTGTTCTATTTCAGAAAGTTACGCCATGCCCCAGTCCTGGCCAGAGGTCTCCTCCTCTTCCAGTAACTAAAGCTCTTGTACCGAAGAATGACAGAAGGGGGCTTTTCCCTGTAAATTAAGAAGGTCAGTTGTAAGACCCCTATCCTCATATCATTCCCTATAGAGGGAGGATTTTTGGAGAGGTCAGAACCTTGTTAATATATGAATAGTTTTCTTTGGGATATTTTGACCTTCAGATAGGATTCAGAAGCTAGATTAAAAATCAGATAACAAAATCCTGGCAGGAATATAGAGATTTGCCTGCTCCTCCTACTCCAAAGAGGGTAAACCAAATGAGAAAGGCAGAAATTACTGTGCTTTATATGTCTGGACAGTGAGATTTCCATAAGATTTTCAAATTGTGTCTTGACCTAGCCAGAACTAAATTTACACTTTCCCTTTGACATATTTGTGTGTTTGTTTGTTTTCCCAGTCCTCACTGCTCCAGGACTCCTTAAACTGGATAGATTAAAACCTTTCATAACCTATAATCTATAAGCAAGTCTTTCGTTAGTTGATCTCCTCCTGCACTTAGTCAACTGTCACTTGTTTGGTTTTTTCCTGAAGAAAAGCTAATATCAAATTTAGATCTTTATTCCTCTTTTGTGTTAAGAAGCATCTCTGCAAGGTCACCCTGCCCTGAAGAGCAGGTGGACATTATCAAGCTTGTTGCTTCAAGATACCACAGCTGTTAAGTATGTTTGCTATCAGAGGGCTGGCAGGTGAACACCAGGATCTTCTGAGTTCCAGAAGCTAACAACTTTAAAAAGCTATTTTTGATCTCTAATGCATCAGATCCTTGTGATCTGAAACCAACTTTCTGTGTTTAGGTGATGAGTGGACTGAACTGGTTCTAGGCAAGATCTCTGCCTAGACACAGTTTTGCTGGCCCCTCTTAGGTTTACAGCAGCTCTGTGCTCTTGAGTCCCAGAGTTAATGGCACGGTGGCGCATGATTATTGGCAGTGCACACATGGAGCAGCCATGAAGAGACACCCCCTCTTAGGCAGCAAAGCAAAGACTGAAGTGGCATCTTGCAGCTACCTGTGCTGGGGACAATCAAAGAAAGAGTCATCAATATCCCAGAATGAAAATGTGTATGCATTGATTTTAGATGTGGGGAGCATTAAGAGATGTCATCCATCATATCTGACTGGCAGTATGTTTGGGGAGGATAGACCGAAGCATGGAGCCATGCCGAAATGCTCTTAAAATTTGGCAAGTTTAAGAGAATAAGATTGCTTTCACTGTAACATAGAAAACTAAGTCTGAAATTAATTACTTAACTCCTAGTACTCCTGAAATTGTTGCTTATTCCTATGCTTAGCTGTGCCTTAGCAGAATAATTTGAATATTTTACAAGAGCATTTAAAGTTTATTTGCAGAAACAACCAAAATTCTCTATTTTAGATGTATATGGAGACTTGATTGCTTTTTCCTTAATTGGGACTACAACTGTAATCTTTTAAAAACACATTATTAGTCCCAATATTATTACAGATGTGGCTTCCAGGATTCATTGAATTTAGAAATTACTCTCTTTCTTTTTAAGGCTAAGATGAGGTTTTTATTATAGCACATTTCAACACAGTTAACCTGTCCAAGCCTTAGGACTACTTATGGCCTCACTTCTGTACATTCAAAAATGGATTGGCTATACACTTCTTGCTGCTATTCACCACCTGCCAGTCCTTGAAATATTCTAGGCAGTTACATTTCCTTGGAAGCTTGTGTGTTTGAAGAAAGCAAGCTGTAAATGATTTGGGCTATCAGTGTTCACTGAAATTGGGCATAAGTGTTTGAGGCTGAACAACTGTATTTCTATTTTTGTATGTTTGTTTGCTTTTTAAAAAGAGCCACATCCTTACCTGAGGTCAGACTGAAGGGTTGTGTAAGTGGTGAGAAAGCCTACACGCAAAGATCACCAGACACGTGCAAAGCTGTAAAGTGTGTAAACCCAGGTGTTTGCTGCTTGCTCAGAGAGAGTGGTCTCTCTTATCTCTGTGTTTCACCAGTGCAAAGCCAAAGGAACCACTCTAACAGGTGGTGTTACAGTCCTGTTTTTCCAAGGGTTATGACCCAAGTCCAAGACCCTGTTTGTGGGGTTCACTACTCTTTCTCATAACAGTGCAACTTGTTTGTAATGAGGTTTTACAGTGAAATGACTTCGAAATGACTTAACAGCTGCAGACTTTTTTTAAGTTTTGGTCTGGGAGTGGGGGTGAAAAGTGGAGTATAGCGCTACAGAAGGAGATAGGAAGCAATTGGTGAAACTATTCAAGAGTTTAAAATCAAGTGTTTAATGATCAATAGCATTCTGTTATTCCATATATCTTCTTTGGTGTGTGCATATATGTCCCTGAACAATTCAACAAAGTGAAGTCTGCTGTGAGCAGAGGTGCTCTATTCACAGAGCCACAGGGAGAGCCGGACAATTAGAAATAGCTTGATACCAAACATTTCAAGTTTTGGAACCATTTTAGCAACAGTATCTGGAGTCTTTCATGAGGGCTGTTTTATGACCTCTCAGCTCATTCTGAATAGCTCATCTATATCTGTGTCAAACAGCTACATTAGGATGACAAGTGTGCCTAGAATTTCAAATACAACATTGAGTAAACCTGCCAGATGATGTTTATATTCCAAGTGTCTCTCACCGATATTTCTTTTCCTTACAGATTTTTTTTTCTGTGTTTGTTTGCTTTTTAAAGAGGAGCCACATCCTCGCCTGTGGCCAGACTGAAGGGTTGAGTAAGTGGCGTGAATGCATAAATGCAAAGATGATCAGAAAATCATCTTTGCAGTGCCTTGACGTTGCTCCTTCTCTGTGCAGGTCTGTTCCCTCCCACTGCACAGAAGGTGCTCTGCAGAGCAGCAGTTTGTGCTGGCTGGGGCAATGATGTGAGGCTAAGGAAGCCTGGCGCTCCTACAAGGAGTCTGCCTCGTTCCTGTGCCCAGGCCTTACCATCCGAAATAGTCACACCAGCTCACTGTGTGCTCTTAGTGTCTGCAGGACTCCCTTATGCAAAAGACCTGCAGGTCTAAGTCATAATGGGCTGTTTTAATTTCAGCTTTTTTTTCTCTTGACCAAGCCTGTAATGTGGCAGTAATGAGAAACATGCATGGGGTATCTCTCTGGTGTTATTCTTGGCTACCCACCAGGCACCAAATCTGGGATTCTCCACTCTGTTTCACTAATGTGCTGCAATTTTCACCGGTTTGAAATGGGGGTAGACCATGTTCATTCCCATCTGCTAATTTTGAATGCTAGCGATGCTCTAATATTGCATGAGTTCAAATGACTGCTTAAGTGTTGTGGCAGCATAAATGTCCCAACTTGGAGCACAGCTTCAGTCCAGCTATTTGGTTTTTGGAAATGGATTTATACATGAGTAGAATTTTTTATTTTAAAGAAACCTTCTTATCTCCATCCCTATATCTTCCTACCTCTCCTCACACTTCCACAGCCCATACTGCCACTGCCAGTATTTCTTTTTCACTCACACGAGGGAAGGTGGTTGCAGTGATAAATTTTTGGCAAAGATGATGATGGTAGCTGCATTTTTAGGAGATATTTCCCACAGTGTGGAGTAGGAGGATGAGGAAAGTAAGTGGGAGAGTGTAGAAAAAGAGAGAAATGATTGCCTGCCTTTTATTCTCAGTCAGTGAGAAAACAGAGTGTAGACCCTTGCCTTCACAAGGTAAGTAACCTGCTGATGTTAGACAGTAAATGTTCAGGCACCTGTGAAGTGATGTGACAACTGCCATGTTGAGACTCAGCAAGCACAAGGGTCATTTGCATACTCAGAAAGAACTGCTCTTTGTATGCTTTTATTCTGAGTTACTTGTTCAAGTTTGAATATATTTCAGATGCAAGTGAGGAGAAAAAGAATCCTCAGTTTAGTTTGGTCTGCTTTTTCTTATTCCCTTTATTGCACAGTTGAGAGCTGGCCCTCAAAACTTGCGTCGTGTTACTGAATGCTGAGATGTTGAATCCTCAGGAGCTGGGAAGCTGGAATGATTGAATTTTATGGCTCTGAATTTTATGGCTCCCCTCTGTCACTACTCGGAACAGTTAATATCATGTTGTTCTAATCTCTGTTCTTTCTTTTACATTTGTGTCAAGAATAACCAATTCTTTTTTCTTTTTCTTTTCCTTTTTTTTTTTTTTTTTTTTTTTTTTTTTTTTTTTTTTTTTTTTATTTCAAGGATGATACCAGCTACAAACAAGGCCTTTGTTGTAACCAACCTTGTTTCTGGAACAGGCTATGACCTCTGCGTCCTGGCAATGTGGGATGACACGGCCACAACCCTTACTGCCACCAATATTGTGGGATGCGCCCAGTTCTTCACCAAAGAAGACTACCCTCAGTGCCAGTCGATGCACAGTCAGTTCCTGGGTGGGACCATGATTCTGATCATTGGAGGCATCATTGTGGCGACCCTCTTGGTATTCATTGTAATCCTTATGGTCCGCTATAAGGTCTGCAACAATTCCCAGGGCAAGATGTCAAATGTCAGCAATGTCTACTCACAGACAAATGGAGCACAACCAGTTCAGAATGGAGTCTTGCCCCAAGTCAATCCCAAAGTGGTGGTGAGAAATGAACTTATGGAGTTTAACTGTCAGTCTGCTCGGAGCAGCATCTCCTCTTCCTCCAGCTCCGCAAATAGCCGTGACTGTGACAACTACAGCCTCCAAAGTGAACAGGGCACATTGTCCAGTAAATGGAGGCCTCCTTCCCGGTCAAAACACAATATTGACCGGCTAATGGGAGCTTTTGCCTCCCTGGAACTGAAATGTCAGAAAAAGGAGGAAATGACAGACTCCAGAACTTCCACGGTGGCCCGCCACTCGGACAAAGAGCCACTGCTGGGCCAGACAGAGTCCAAACTCCGCAGCTTCCTCATGTTGCCTCTGGAGGGCAAAACTAAACGTAGCCATTCTTTTGACATGGGGGACTTTGCCACATCTCAGTGTTGCACCTACCCAAAAAAGATAACAAACATTTGGACAAAGAGGAGCCTCTCAGTCAACGGCATGCTTTTGCAGTATGATGACAATGACCTAACAGGGGCCAAAGGGACTTTCGGGAGCTCAGAGTGGGTAATGGAAAGCACGGTGTAAATATCAGTGTCTCCCCCTTTCTCTTCTCCCCTCATGTGTTATAAAGTGTGGTTTGCTTCAGGGCCGTGCAATTGGAAGGAGAGGGGAGGAAACATTTTCTGTTGTACTGGCCAAAAAGATAGGCAAGCAAGCTACAGGAATATTAAAAGAGAAAGAGGGTCATGAAATGTGAATAGGCACATATGGTACCATTCCTGTCTGGCCCCAGCTAAACCATGCGTGAATGTTTCAAGGAATTTGCTAGTTGCATTTAGCATTGCTTTCCAAAAGTTACTCAGACTCCTGGTGAACCTTCACACAAGATTAAACAAGGAGGATAAAAAAGATTTTAACAGCAGAAATTTAATTTTACAAGGTTTCTTTTTACTTTCTTTCTTTCTTTCTTTTTGTTTTTATTTTTTTTTTCTAATGGCACCTCTTTTTTTTCTTTTCTTTTCTTTTTTTTTTTTTAATTTTTTTTTTTTAACCACAGAAATACACTTCTGTGGATATGACTGGTGCTAGGATATATCTGGTTGTCATTCCAAGGAGTCTTCTCAAAAGTGCAGGCAGGGCACCCACAGAGGCAGATCAGAGTACATTGTTTAGCATAATCTCATGGTCTTAACTGTGACATCTGGGAAAACAATATTTGTTGTTCAATGGACTTTTGGTTGGTATTTAATTATTTCTCTTCTGTTTTGATTTTTTACTGCTTTTGAGTTGCTTTTTTTCCCACAACACAAGGTATGTTTCCATGCATATTTTGGTTTTGTTTTCAGCCTCATCGAATTCCCCAGATGGAAAGGAGGATATGTACAAAGCTCAAATATCTGATGTACTGTATAACCTGCTTCTAATACCATCCCTTTTTGTCCTAGGAAAAATTAAATCTAGGGACAAATTAAAAAAAAAATCATCATCCTCTTTCTTCCATCTCCTTCATAACCTCTTCTTGTCAATGCTCAAGGCAGATTGCAGCAGATATTGATATCTGTAGGGATGTCGCTGTCAAAGATGGGGAAAATAGTTATCAGTATACCCTAGTAAAGGATAAAAAAAGGGGAAACAAAAGTAGCTCCTGAGAGCTCTCCACATTATGGATAGTAGTGGCTTCTGGTAGGAGTCATGCTCTTACTCCACTAAAATTACAGACTTGCACCCTACTGTGACTAAAGCTCCTTGTCAGTACAGCCACCATTACGTGTCTTGACTGTATCAGTATCATCAGAAAAAATAAGTTTTTGTGTATTTCAGGGGATTGGTTATGTTCCAAATTAGCCACAGAAGCTGAGTAAAATTTGGGTATCACAGAGGAGGGGGTGTCCCATGTATCCCCTGCATTACATAAAGCCCTTCCCCAGTCTGGTGCACTCCTACTCCCCTGTCTCTCATCCTCAGGAAGATACTTATAACAGGAGCTCTTCAGGGTTTGCCAACGGATTCTCAAATTTGTTTTTGGTGAGCATTGCTGTGGTTGTAGAAAATACACATGGTCTATCCAGCAAAATTTATTTTCCTTACCAATTTTACTGTAATTTCTAGCATTCTGCTGGCTACTGTAACTGTCCTGTCATTTGTCCATTTATTTGTTTGATCAGCTGTTGAGAACCATTCTGAAATTGCACATTGTTACTATGATTTTGTAAAAGAGGTGGAGAAAGTATGCAAGGCACGGAGAAAATAACACATGAAAAAACTCTATGTATATTTTTTTTAAAAGGTTCAGAGATATATTGTGACATGGCTGTGTACTTGATCTTGTATTCGTCATGTTTCCTACTTGGAGTTTTAGATAATGACATCCCTGTGATCAGAATATTTTTTCCTTTATTTTCTTTCTCTTTTTTTTTTCTTTTGCTACAAAATGTACAGTAAAAACATCCTTGCGAAAAAAAAGCCCCTGCTTTTCATTTATTTGTTATTCTTTGGTCTGCTTTGAAACCTAAGAAGTAATTATTTTTTTAATTATCTTTAAAATTTAGATGTTTGCTTTTTCTTTCCCATAAACTGTCTTTGACTTCAGGATTTTAGGTATAAAGCAGGAATCAAGAAATACATACCTTTTTGGAATGCATGAAAAAAAGATCTTGTAAAAAGCATTTCACCTCTTTTTCCGTTGTTTCATTTATACAGGTCTATATTACTAGAGTACTTTAAACCCTGACCTAAAATACCCAGACAGAAGAGATAGCATTTTTAGACTTAGGACCTGACTTTCTGTAGGTTTTTGCTCAGATACTTGCTCACCAACAGCATTAATAGATTCAAGAGACATCCAGTCAAACTTTGTTTGGAACATTTTTCAAACTCTCTGCTTTTCTCACACTTTCTGAGACGAATGACACCTCCAGTGCCAGAATCTACATAATCCAACTGTCCAGATGGCAGTTGATATTAACCATTAATTACATGTACACTTATGTTACACTGAAAACTCTTAAAGAATTTCTTGTAGTGAGTTAGTTATTTTCTTTTCCTTGCTCCACTGTGGTGCAGTTGGATATTTTTATGTGCTACTTTGCTCTGAACATGACATCTGGGTTGTTTTTAATTTAGACATTGAGTTCAACTTAAATATTAGTAACATATGCAGCCATGAATTTTCAAAATATATCACTTAAAGATGAATACTCTTTTCACATTCTCATATAAAATTAAAAGAAGTAAGCCAACAGATGCAGTTTTAAAATAATGGATAGTTGCCAAAGAACCAAGGTAATAAATTCCACACTCTAGCAGCTGCATTTATTATGGTTAATCATAATATTAATTCATTTAGCTTTAATGAATGAGGCTCAATCCACACCAGCTGATTTGCAAATACTGAGCAAAATTAAACAGGTTCAGGGCATCTATCTTTTGTGCTGACAGTACTTGGGAGGAAAAGGATTGAGGGACTCAGAGGTGAGGCAGAGAGCCTTACATTGAGTCAGCAAGTGGCCAGCCACCAGAAAGGGTTGGAGTTACTTATGGGTTGTGATCATCCTTCAGGTGCCACCAGTCACTGCCCTACTTCCACTATCAACAGAGCAGGCCTTTGGAATTATCCTGTGGTTTCCTCTGTATCCCTCTGAGAGCTGCTGAAGGCAGCTCTGCAGTTTGGATTACAGCCTGAATCCACGCCCCAGTTGCTAAGGTGCAACCAAGACCCCAGGGTATTCCACACACAGTCTGACCAATCTCTACCTTGCCTCTGTTTTCCTTGTGTATCTCACTCAGCACCTCTGGGTTTGATTATTCTTCTGTAGAGCTGCCATAGCACCATAGTAGGGATTCTTTTTTGCCTCACTTCTGAGCACAACTGCACATCAGTGCTTCCCGAAATGATACATAGATGCCCCCTTACTTGGTGCAATAAATATTTTCACTCATCACTGAGGAGCTGAGATAGTTTCAGCGGCCGAGCCCTCTCAACTCAGAAGAGAGAAGAAGAGAGAACTTCTACACTGAGAAGTCTATATGGTGTCTCTCAAGTTTATATGGGGTAGTCTGATGTGCAGCTGCACCAACACTGTTTTAGGGGCAAAGGTCAGGTAATGCAGATAGTAAGGAGAAAAACAGAGATCAACAGGAGCCTTCAGAAAAAAGAAGTCCAAAAAATTAGGGGGGGGCTAGAGAATTTAATGTGAAGTCTATAGGAATAATTGAAGACATCTGCATATGTAACTCCTGTAAGTTAATTTTTTGAGGTGTTTTATAATAGCTTTTTTCCTAAAAGTGTATGTCATTGGCTTGAAAGAAGATATGATTCTACTGTTAAATTACACAGTTAGGCCTGCTAAAAATCCAACCCAAATCCCCAAAATATCATCCTATCATACTGGAGAATATTAAGTAAGATAACAAAATGAAAATTTCTGAAAGTAGTGATTATGTGGATTTCATTTGATGTCTGCTAAGAACCAAATAGTTGTATGAAATGAAAATAAAATTGTGTGTGTGCCTGTGTATGTACATATGCATAGCAAAGCAGACCTTACCTAAATGTATTTCCTTACATTTATATCTTTACAGATTACATGAATTGGAATATATTTCTGGTTTCAAATGTTCTTTCTGAGTTTACCAGCTCTAGAGAACAGCAAACTTTCCCACTTTCCTTAGAGGAAGATAACTCATTTGATATGTCTCCAAACTACACACAGTACTTGCTTATGATTGGGATTAATTCATTTGTAAAGCAATGCATAACAAAGAAATGAGAGGTGTCTCTGCCCAACATGACGCGAGATTGAAAAGGTGGCAGATTTTCCTTTTCTAAACTTCTTTATATTTCAAATCATGGGACTGATCTGTCCTGGCAAGAGAAGAAAATTATATTCTGCTTGTTTCATTTCCAACTCTTCATCCAGCAAAGGGTTGCAAAGACAGATAAAAAAAGACAGCCCTTGGAGGTTTCTGAATGAGTGCAATAAATGCAGCAACTTTAATACAACAAATTTAAGCACATTCTAACCTGGAGGGCAATGAATAATTGCACCTGATAGTTAAGAAAACATTTTAGTCTTTGAACAGCCTGAATGTCACATCTGCTCGCAATGTTTTGCACCCATTAGCCCGTGGGTAACCCACAGTACACCATATGGTGCTCCCTTCTACCCCTTGCAGCCTGTTTCTCTGGAACCTTTTCTCAGTGACTCTCTGTGTTCAGTGTTTGTAATTGGGCAATTCTGGATGTGGAATTATCAAGAAACTTTATTAATATCTTGCATATTTCACCTTTAAATTCCCCTAAACATGATGATCAAATCCCTCTGTAAACATTAAATTAGGGCTGGTTTTAGGCTGTGGGTCTGATGAAAACCAAATCAGAGTGCCTTGAAACTCTTGCTTTCAGTATAGGAATTTTATGTTCTGTAGTATGTTTTCCTTGTCCTAATTAACCACTCCTTAATCCCCAAAGGTACAGCACTCCTTAGCATCAGCTGTCAGAAGGCCCTACTACACGAAACAGTGCCAGATGCTTATTCCCGGTATTACACTTCCAACAGATGGCAAATGTCAGAGATATAAATACACATCCAGATACAGATATATCAGCAAGTGCAGGCATTTGTATTCATGCATATACGTCCCCATGCACATGTGTACATGTTGCACTCTTTATCTGTATGGTTTATGATGTACAGGTTTCCTAGATTGGTAATAAAGGAACATTTCCATTTTTCATTAAATACTAGTGAAAGAAAGGGAGAGAGACAGAGCAGAAACCTCTTCTTTATAAGAAACAAATTAGTTGATAATCTGCACTTCATCCCAGCTGGGAGACATCAGTGCTTCAAATAAAGTTAATTGGTGGTGAATGGGTTCCCTCATTTCCTACTGCCACAGCGAAGGCTCAACTCCTCTGTTAGCTCATTTATTCAGCTGATGCTCCCACCACATGATGCAGATAAGTCTCCTGTCAATGAGGACTTGTGTTCTGCAGGGAGGCAAGCGGCCACAGGGAGTTACTGTTCTGCATTCACTGTCCCTGTTTGGGCTCTTAAATGTGCTCTGACCATGTTGTGCATTAGTTAGTTACCTTGTTTCTTGGGAGAAGGCAGGATCACTTGTTATACTCAGTCACATGAGGTGCCCAGGTGCAAGGCTAGAGAAACTGGTGGGAAAAAGAAACACTGAAAATCAATGGCCTGTACAAGAAGAAAATAAAAACTTTAAATCCACAAATCTTAGTTACCTGTGCAGTTACAGAGGTGGGCATCAACTTATGGCAAAAGTTTACCCATAATATTTTTTTCATGCAATGAGAAATTGAATGGGTATCTTAGATGACACTTTTCAAGTTCCTTCTGGAGGACTAGCAATTTTAAAAGTATTAATACTCCTCTTCAATGAATAATGCAGACTAGTTTAATGCTGGGCTGTTAAACACCACCTATACCATTTATGTGTCAAATCACAAGATAGGTGTATGAACAGGAAAAAAAGGCTGTTGTTTCAGGGAAGCCATTCCTCTTTGACAATGTTGTTGGTTTACAGGCATGAAATGCATGCTCTGAGAAGGCAAAGGCATGACAAAATGCTATCTTTATACCCTGAGTCTTGATGAGACTTAAAGTAAAATCCAAAGAGTGGATGTGTTAATCTTCCTTCCTTTGAACATGAGTCAGAGAAGGGAAACTTCAAATAATTAGGCTCATAAATGTGATGTGCCATGGACAGAAAAATGGTGCTCCTCAGACTCCAAGTGCTGCAGCAGGGAGTTGGATGCTATCACTAGTAGAACAGTCACACACAAAGGCTGCTGAAGCAGGATCCAAAGAGGTCACAGATGAGACAGGAGGCATGTAGATGGAGATGTAGGAACATGTTAGATCCAGCTATTCCATGTCTAATAAATCGTTCTATCCTGGTATCCTGTGATACAACACTAGTTATTTCAGAGAAAGTACCTTTAAGTACCTTTAGGAAAACTTCAGAGAACTCTGTGATGGCTGCACATCCTTTTCCCCCTCTCCATAAAGAAGCAAAGAATTCCTTCCAAAATTCACACACTGAAAAATAAAGCACAGCAGAATTAAAATTAGGGAAAAAAAAAAAAAAGCTCTGAGTGTTTCCTCTTCTTTTAAAGTTCCTGCCTTTGAGTCTCTCACGCCTGACTTTGAAACAAGATAGTTCTTGTCATCTGTGACTGGGTCACCTGAGGGACTTGGAAATGGACAGGCGAGTATTTATTTGCAGAGATTATGAGAATATTACTCATTTGCAAGAAGGATACAGTGCACCTTCTGTGTGCTTCGCTGTCACTAAATGCAGACCAAAGTGCAAACCAAAGGTAACAGAAGCAGAAACAACATTAAAACACATAGCAACTTTACAAAATATGAAACTTTGGGCCATAATGCAAAAAACCCGAAAAAACAAACAAAAACTCCATCACCTCAAACAGTGACTTCCTTACCTAGTTTTGAGAAAAAAATACCAGCTACTCATTCTTTTTTTTCAAATACACCTCTGGATATATATATAATAAATAACCTCTGTAGAAAAAAAAGATCCATCTTCTAAGAGATCATTGCATGCTACCAGGTTGTTTAATAACATTTGGAGATCACAGAAGAAACACTCAATATAGCACCAATTTGATATAAGAAACTGGTGTTCTTTTTTTTTTTTTTCTTCTTGTTTAAGAAGACCATAAATGACGGCTTTCTACTGAAGAAACCCCATTGGGATTGTGGACCTTTAAAATCAAGTTGTGAGGCCAATTCCAAGCTCAGCAGGTGCATGAAAATGCAAACAGGCCTGAGGCCATTAGTACAAATGCTTTTAACAGCTGCCAGAGAGCCTCAGCTTGCTGTATGGTTGGGCTGCTACACAAACACATCCAAAATGACTGCACAGACCCAAATGATTGAAATGTAGCTGCATGTGATATGCTGAGTGTTGACTAATGGGCAGCACTGGTTAGAAGTCATGAATGCAGATGAGAGCAATGCAGTTTTAGCTGCAACTTCTGGGCTACAGTTTTCTGTACCCACTGGGTGCCCAAAACAGAGCATTACTGCTGGTCTGGGCCACCAGAATCTGAGAGTGAAGCCACCTGGGTTGTATTTCCCTTACAAAGACCACAGGGCACAATCTGAATAAGGTTCAGGAGCATTTCCCTCCTTGGGGAATTTAGGTTACAGAATCCTGCAGAAAGTCAGTCTGGAAGGAGAACCCCACTTCTGCCATTTAGATCAGCCTGTAAGAACTTGAGTTTATTTGAAATAGAGCGAACTTACATCTCTAGCCTAGCCTTCCAGGACTCATCACCTTCCTCATCACTCTACTTCTCTCCTACCCCTCCAGCCCCCTTTCCCATCCCCTTATGAGATTTTATTCCTTCTCTGTTTCCTTTCTTTACTGATTTATCATTCTATTTTGGGCAAGAGGCTATTTTCCATCTGCTGTACACACCAGCCCAGGCAGTGCCATGAAGTAGCTGCACATGATAGGAGAATGAACATGGCTGATGTGATTTCTGGCCATGCTCCATTCTCAGTTACTCCACTGCAACTTTGCTGCTGACTGCGCTGACTTACAATTACAACTGTAATTGCAACTGATGATTACAATTACAGTTGTTTGAATTCTTCAGTGTTAACAAGACAACCAAATGAACTGAGATCCTTCATCACTCACAAACTGAGGACCCAAATTTCTGCAGATGTATCTGTTATCATCCTTTAGTGTTCTCTCAATGGGTGTATGAACTCAGTTCAATACTGGGGACATTGCTATATTTTCACTCCTAATTAATAATTTGGGGCTGGCCATTTCAGTGTGATTTTTCCAGAACAATCACTGAGTAAACAATTGACCATAAATACAGGCTAAAAAGAGTCCCATCCTGCTTCCAGCAGGATACAAAGCATAGACATTAAGAATATCAAACTGGTGAGCCAGTTTTTAAAGAGCTAAAACGTATTACCATGTCAGATATGTTAGATTTGCTATTAATGTCACCATGTTTAAATTGCATCTGGCATTAATATGGATGATACCAGGTGAGGAGCTTCAGAATTAATCTCCAGGACAGGTGACCTGGATTTTAGTGAAGAGAGGATCTCCCACCCTTCAGGTATCTTATAGTTTCCTGAATATTTTTGAGTATCTGCTCTATATGTTTAGTAAGATAATTACTGTAAATATTTGTTTTATGTAGTTATATAACTTCATTCCCATAAATATAGAATGCTGTGTGGCATGTTCCCATTATCCATACTATTTGTGGTATATATAGATGGGCCACACTGTTGTTCAGAATGAAATCCCATACAGATGCCATATATTTTTCAAAATTCACAAAAAAAAATATCCAGTCTTTCAGGAATTTATACCCTTAGTAGAAACCAGAGTGGGAAAATAAGAGCTAAATATGAAATAACTATTGACATTATGACACATATTGACATATGACTATCCACATATGCTTTCTGCCCAAAACTTTAACTTCAAATATTCTGAACAGAGCTAGATCTGAATTCATCTGATCTTAAACTCCCTCACAGCCCCCAGTATAACCTTTCCAGTGCTAGAAACCTGTATAAGTTACAGCAGTTCTACAGGTCTAAATTCTTGTCTTCTTTTCTGTCATCTCCATCTCTTAAAGCAGGATTTATTTAGCAGTCTTTCCCAAAAGAGTGGGGGGATATTTTCCCAATGATAATAATTTCCCTTGGATGTTTTGTCCCCTGTTATTTTTTCTCTGATACTAAGCAGCTGATGAAGGAATGACGCTCTCTTTACTACCTCTGTTGATGACAATCCAGACAGACTCAGAATGTGTGTGGTATTGGGGTGGTTTTCTCACTCCATGTTGTCTTCAACTCTTAAATATCTTTGTCAGTTACTTTTTATGCATATGACTGCATGAGGAATGGTCTTTCTACCACTGCCTGTATTAGGGGACAGTACTCCCACATGAGTACAAGTATTTTCCACTCGATATTTGCTGTTTGTCATGTCCTCTTCATCACTTGGCCATAGACAAAATTATTCTGGTACAGTAAGGGACTAGAAGTGATAACATTAGTTTTACCACAAATAGCTGTATAGGGAGTGTAACAGCTGAAATTAGCAATATAATCACAAATCCTAGAATAAAACCTCCTTCTGCAAAAATATCTGCAAGTGAGTCTAAGACTTGCTAACATTAAGGTAGATCAGAAGTAATTCACAAATGGAAACACAACAGAAGCAAAACAAAATTCATTACATGATTTATCTGGAAAATGTAACTCTAAGAGCTTTAATGGTGAGTTAAAATGGAAATTATAATGTTTCCTGAACTGTGCTGCATCTACACTCAGAGCAAGAAAATGAGCTGAGAAGCTGATGTGAGGTTATAGCATGTAGTTTGCAACCCAAGACTGTACAATTTTTAAAACGGTTGTGAAATTCCTGAAGGAGAAATGCAATTACCAGAAGTGGGATTAACTAATATTAGTTAATCGAATTTGAAAGGCATTTCCTTAATGTCCTTTATGGAAGGGAAAAGGAAGGTAATGTATTCAAATGAGTTTTGAAATAAATAAATTATTTTTTAAAAGGTTGAGAGTGGATTTGCGATCCAGACCTAATACTCAGTTTGCTCCTAGTATCCAGATTATAGGAGATTATCACAGATCAAACCCCTTTAACAGAAAAGAGCCTTTTAAACCACCTCAGCATTGCCCTTATTAGGAATGTAGGAGAGAGGCTCCTTCCACCTGGGAGGAAAGAAGCCCTTAATTCATGCCTTGTCAGAAGAAAGGCGCTTGCTTCAGCACTGAACCAGGTTAGTTATGGCCCTAATTTACACAGCAGCGTGTCTTCCTGGAGGAAAGGATGACACCTTTAAGTAATAATGAACAAGTGTGCATTGACAGAATAATAATCACAGATTGAAAAGGTTACAGCAGAGAAGGTGGTAAAGCTAAGTGCCTGCTTTAATTCCACTGGGTGCCATAACATCAGGACTTGGGAGCTGCACTTACAATATAAAATAACATTAGCGTGGCAATTAGGACTTAATGGTTTGTGAAGAGAAGTCTGCAAGACTTTATAAAAACATCTAAATTAGTCTGTATTCAAGTTTTACGTCACTCACTTTTTTTTCTGGCTGTATCGCCCTCTCCCTCAAAGGCAGAGTTCTTATAAAACATTGAGAAGAAACGTTAGAGGAACTGGGGACACTTCTCAGTTTGTATATATGGGAATAATCTGAATTTCAATTATTCAAATTGAATAATTCTTTCAATTTATTCAAATTAAAGAATCTGGCCTAGGGTGCCTAAATAAAATTGCTGACCTAGAGCAAACATTCATTTGCTCCAGTAAACAAACAAAAAACCAAATCACTAGATGTATTGACCTGGTCTCCTATTCAATAAATTTTCACCTATTTTAAGGTGCAGACATCCTACAGCACTTAGAGAAATACTACTCCAGTGATACCTTTTTGAGTGAATTCATGCTCCACACATTTTGTTAGGACTTTCTGCTTGTCTCAGAAGGAAGAAGTCACTCAGATTTGCAGGAGATAATCTACAATTTTTAAAATTCTGCTGAATTCTGTCATAATAGCAGGGTGCCAATGACCTGGCAGTGCTGGTCTTGCAGAAAACCTTGGAGAGCATGTGGAAATTTCTCCATGTATGGGGGATAAGAAGAAGGCAAAAAACAAGACTCAGTTTTTTTAGTCCATTACATGGCGCAAGATTTTTGACTTCTATGAAAATATATTTCTTCAATAGTTTTCATATATGACTTCCATGCAGCGCGTCAGTCAATGGCTGACAGACTGTACAAATCTCAGGCACTGAAAGTACACAGCACCATTGTTTCCATTCCTGTCTGACCTTTACACAATTCTGAGGCTGCCTGAAAACTGAATTTACACATAGTTCTCTGATCACGGGTGGCAACAGCTGATTTCCTCAAATTTACAGTAAGAACTGACAGAAATGAAGCATGTCCTTGCCTCTTCATTGATCTCTCTTCCCCTTTCTTTCACACACATACAAATTTTCTGTTTCAATTTGTTGTGCATCTTATCTGTGGTATATGTTTACATGACTATATATTCTCTCTTTGAAACTGAAAGCTCAGACAGCACATTGGTCTGCATTGATCCAGGTACTGACAGTGCAACTATTCTATTACTTCCAGGGGAGATTTCAAACAAGTGCTTTCCTTTTAGGATATGCTTTTTGTAGGTTTGTTGTGAAAGAAAAATGTACATGCAGGGTTTTGATTCCTGTCTTTCAATAAGCCTGTGAAAATATACAGGCAATTTGGAAATGTCTGGGAAAAAAAAAACAAAAAAAAAAAACCAAAACAAAACAAAAAAAAAAACAAAAAAAAAAAAAAAAACAGTCCTGAAAAATTCTTTACTGTGAAGTAAAGACACAGAAACAGGTTGTCCAGAGAAGCTTGTACATATATACATCCATGCACACATCTATATAATAATTCTGGCAGAATTCACTGACAGACATGGAATTTTCATTTTTCGCACAAAAAAAAAAAAAAAAAAAAAAAAAACAAGTAAAGTGGCTAAGCTTACAGAAAGAGAGAGTGTCCAAGCAGAGAGGCTGGATGCAAAAACCCTGTACAAGCAGCTCTCTGTCTCTAGTGCTGATTATGCTATTAATTCCTTACTGAAAATCAGGGACTCTATACACTACGCTTCATTTCCCCCTGATGAATAGCTTTTTTCAAAGGAGAAGAATTTCAGACCCTGCCCCTTTAGGTATGGTTTCCTTTTTTCTGTAATGACTGGACACATAAAAAGCATCAGGGATTAGGATTAGAATTTTGCTGCAAGACTTGTGTGAATCAGGGAAATGAGAATACAGCAAGACGGGGCAGGGTAAGCAAACTTATAAACTTACGGGTGCAGGATTGATTTATGTGATCTTCCCATGATTTTCTTCCCTTCCACACTGTGGAGCAGAAGAGTAAATTTAACTCAGTAGCAATAAATGTATTACTTTGGTGCTGGGTTTCTAAGCTTATCCCCACCTGGTGCATTGGAATTTGAATATTTAATTACTGAGTTTATCCTTTTGTCAAATACACCTTTTAATGTGATATTCTGCTCTTCTTTCTGCCTGCTATGTGGGGAATGTGTATATACTCCTGCCTGTATACTGCCCATGTGTTCTTTTAAGTGGATAGAAGCAGGAAGGATTTATGTATTAAATACCAATCATTTTTTTGGAATAGCTGACCTTACACTGATTAATGACCAAAACCACAAATTACCCTGATTTCAACTTCAAATCTTATCTCTTTTTAACATGATCACCCCATAAACTTGTAGTACTAACAGATCACATGCAAAATCAAGTGCAGAATCACATTAAACAAAAAAAAAAAAAAAAAAAAAAAAAAAAACTTTTTCAAAAAATACTTCTTCATAGAAAAGAGAGTCTACTCTCTCAAACAGACAGTGACCTTGAAATTTTTAGTATATTTTAATTTTATGAGCCATTCAGATACTGGATTGATGGGGACGGAATAAGTATCCAGTCTGCATCCACTAATTAGGCTGATTTCTAGCTGAAAATATTTTGGTAAAAGAGTTATATGTTTCATTTAGGTAAATAATGATGGGATCTGCAACTGCTCTTGCTGGGATGAAAATTCTGAGGTCTGTCACTCTGTGTGCTTCAAGGCAAAGAATGGATCCAAAGTCAGTGATTTTTATCATGACACTGCTATATTTGGTATCTTTCATAAAGGTCATATACTTAAATTATTTTGACAGATTGTCAGCTTCCATTAAAAGAAAAAAAGTTTTTAGCCCTCCAGACTATGGCAAAAAACCTCTTGACTAAATTTGAAGATCAGAATGTAATTCAGATGCCAAATTTTTTTGTTTTAACACCATAATATCTTGCGATTGGGTTGCGGTGAGCCTTGGTCACAAGTTTTGAAAACTTAAGACCTTCCATCCTGTTTGTCAGACTGGCTCAGAAGGAAACCACATCCTTTTTCCCTTCAAAATAAAGCTTGTTGACTTTTTCTTTTACAACACCTGGCAGAGTTGACAGCCTGCTGCAGGACATTTAAACTGGAGATTCCATGAGACCCACTAGAGAAGGCAGCCCTTCTCAGGCCCTACTAGGGAAACACTTTGTCAGCTATTCCAAGGGTGTGCTTAACCCAGCTGTTCAAGGGGAAAATAGCAACTTCTCACTGCCAATTCGATGTGTCTCAGCTGAGCATCACACACTGCACCTGCAGCTCCCTGCGTCCCTGGGGGCTCCAGCCCCTGCGCGCTAAGCCGCTAACGGGATAGCAGCCCTCCTCCACACCCTCCAGGTCACCGGATTTTAAGGGACAGAATGAGGTTTAAGGTTAACTACCTTCTTCCAGAAGATTATAAATAATTAAGTGAGGCAGACATGTGAAAAGATTCTGTGGACTCCTGCAGGGGCACGCAGCATGGGAGCCTCCTGCCCCTCGGGTTGCATGGGTGGGTGGGGATTGCCAGGCTGATGGGAGCAAACGCTGGCATGAGGACAGTCGGGCTGGTAGTGCAGGTGGCCACATGCACAGCTCCCTGAGCCATCTGCTCTGAATTAGACTGGATTAGAGACACAGCATAGACAAATCCCTTCCTTCTGCTTGTGTGAGATAGATTTGTCCCATGTGAAATACAGCTCAGAGGAAGGGGCTGCCTCTCTCACTTGCTAGGGAAAGGCAGGGAACAAGGAGAGAGTCTACAGCCAGATAAAATAAACAGCACCCCTAAATGAGAGGTGACATTTTGGCAGGCAGTCTTTTTTTTTTGATAGCCCCAGCACAAAGTAAAAAAAAAAAAAAAAAAAAATGAGGACAGGTACCAAAAACTGCATGCAGGATTCTCTGAAGGCAAGAAAAGACACAGGTAGGCAAAGAAGTCAGTACGAATAGAACTGGATTCATAATAGTTTTACAGAGACGAAGAGTACCTAAGAGGAATGGACAAATCTGAGGCAAAATGTCCTTAAGCGCCACTTATATCACAGCTCCAAAGACAAAATCCATTTCATTCTTGACTTTCCTATGTGGTTGTCTTGCCATGGAAGCAACAAAACAAACAAAAAAGAGCTGCAGAGCAAGCCTGTTGTTAGTATTTCAGGAGCCTGTACCTTTTTATCCAGTTCATCATTATTTTGCTTTCTTTCTGCATACATATGGCTCCCTGAGAGGCAGTCCTGAGCCCAGTGGTCATGACCCACCATGGCTGTGTAGCCCTCGGGTTTGTGAGGCACTAATTGTGCTTACTTATGCTTTTTCCACCTATATAATGGCCCTTTGGCAGAGCTAATATTTTCTTCTTTCTTTTCTAAAAAGCTGCTGGTTCTGCCTTAAAAATGCCCACTTTTCCTTGTGAATGAAGCACACTGGAAAACATAAGGGAACAATAGAACAAAGATGCTGGTCTCTAGTTTCGAGAAACTAAAAAAGAAACAGTTCCAAATGAAGTCAAGCCCTTTACCTGCCTCCCTAAGCCAAATACAGAGTAGGGTGCATTTTTCCATGTTACTTGCACCCACAGTTCAACTCTTTTAAAATGAAAGCTCTCCTTGCCTTTATAATGTTTGGGAGCAAAGTAGGGGGAACAGTGAACCCAGTGCCATGCAAGAGACTGAAGCAAGGTTGGAATAAAAGCAAATAAAAAGGGAGAAGAGAAACACTATAGTAAAGGCAGAGACTACTGGTTCTGAATATGTCATAAGAAGAAGGAAAAATGCCTTCTCTTTCCAGATCCTGTGCAAAAATAGACCTTCATCAGAGAGTTTATCACTGTTATATAAGAAAACTGGAAGGATTTACACAGTTTCAAGCAAATTTTGAGACATGATACCAAACTCTTTCACAATAGTAAAAATTAGAATCAATTAAAACCAATGGAATTATCCCAGACCTGTATGTGTTATATTGTCTAGGACTGAAAGAGGGAATTTTTTTTAATTTCTAGTCAGAAATTACTGATTAATAAAATAAAAATTATTTATGTGAGTAGGCCATTCCTCATGAGGCATATTTTTTTGCACAATATTTCAGGAAAATACAGCAGAACTGTCATGAAAGGACATTTTAGCTCCTTTTTCACAAATAAAAGGCATCATTTTCTATAAAGAGAGGTTTTTTTCTTTCATTATGAAATGAAAAAATACAACTGGACAATGCAAAATAAATTAAAGAATGGTTTTCTTTTGTATTTCTGTTGGAAATGAATGCTTTTTTCAGTATTAAATTTTCATAGAACAAGAAATCTATTTCTTATGAAGTACTAATAAAGACATCCATATGACTAATCAATATTATTTGTTTCAATGCCATAATATTTGACATAAATAAATACTGTACTTCCAAAAGTTCTAATTTTTTATGTTACTTAAGTCTATATCAGCCACATGACAGTTTTGGCAGTGTGCTGTGCAGTTTGATTATGCTGCAAAACTTAACAGAAATTTCACATTTAGCATATGCTTTGGTTGGTCCACACATTGATTGAACAATTCTGTATATAATATAATTAAACTAGTTACAAGTTGTGCAGGCAACTTCCTTAAGTATCATATTCAGATTTTATGGTCCTTTTGATAGGCATAAACTTCTGTCTTACTTCTGAATGGGATCCAGTAGTGGTACAACACAGGCTTCCCAGCACATAACTGCAACACAACTTAGTTGACTGTATTACTTGATGAAGTTTGGAGAAAATGCTGTTGTCAAATTCTAGACAAATTCTTAGAATAATCCTGAAAAGATGGTCAAAATATTCCTGGATTCTGTTCACACTTGACCACTTTACTTCTAAACCAAACTACAAAAATTTTCAGAAAATTTCCCATATTTAAGGGAAGAAGTGAACAATTTGCCTGCTATGATCCTTTCATTTCGAAATAACACCAAGATCATATGTTAAGTGGTACAAGTAAGGTCAAATGAGATTGCTTACAGAATACAGGAGACAGCACACTGGATTAGAGAAATGTCAGCCTAGCTTCTGTATCATCTCCGACAATTTTAGCAGCAGGTTCACAGGTGCTCTGTGATTGTAAGCTAAATATAACCCCCTTCTCTGGTTTGACTATAAATTCTATCCAACAGGATTTACAAGCCTGGCTGAAGTCTCCATGCACTGGGTTCTTGTGACAAGGTTTTGTCACAGGGGACTTCATGGGCAGCTTCTGTGAGAAGCTCCCAGAAGATTCTCCAATCTCTGACAGAGCCAAGCCAGCCAGCTCCAAGATGGAATCACCACTGGCTAAGGTCAAGCCCATCAGCATCAGTAGTAGCACCTCTGGAATACCAGATTTAAGAGTGATGGAGGGATTGGGAGGGATGGGTGGAAATTGGGCAGTCAGACCCTGTGGGAAGCCCACAGTGGAGCAGGTTCCTGGCAGGACCCATGGAAGAGGAGCCCTCACTGGAGCAGGTTTGCTGACAGAACCTGTGACCCAGTGAAGAACCCACACTCGAGAAGCTTGTTCCCAAAGACTGAACCATGGGGAAGGGACCCACTCTGGGGCAGCTCATGAAGCACTGCAGCCTGTGGGAAGGACTGAGGTTTTGGATAAGTTTGTGGAGCACTGTGTCCAATGGGTGGAATCACATGCTGGGATAGGGGAAAAGTGTGAGGAGTCCTCTCCCTGAGGAGGAAGGATCATCAGAGAAAATGTGTGATGAACTGACTGCAGCCCCCATTCCCTGTTCCCCCAGGAAGCTGCAGGGGGAGAAGGCAGAGAAAATTGTGAGTAAAATTAAGACCTGGAAGAAAAGAGGAGTGGGAGGAAGGTGTTTTAAGATTCAGTTTTATTTTTCATCACCCTTCTCTGATTTGGTTGGCAATGAATTTTCCTCCACTCATGTCTCTTTTGCCTGTGACAGCAATTGCTTAGTGGTCTCTCTCCTGGCCCTTCTTTCAACTCACAAGCATAAAATTTGTATTTTCTCTCCTCTGTCCAGCTGAGGAGGGAGTGATAGAGCAGCTTTAGTGGGCATGTAGCATCTAGCCAGGGTGACACCTTCACACACCAGTGAACAGCTCACTGAAGTTTATTTACAACATTAAAAAAGAAGTCCACACATGCAGGTCTTTTGGGTAGATATACAGAAGAAAATTAAATGGAAGATCAGTCTCTTCCATTTAGCTCTGTTTACCACCAGTATTGGAAGTTTCTGCGGTAACTGGCACTTCATAATTACATGCTCAGACATCTGTTATTTAAGATAGGTGATTGTCCTCAACAGCTCTTAATAAAATTAAGACACACCCTTCTGGAGGCCTTTACTTATTGAGTAATCTCATGACATCTCTGTAATCTTTTTGATTCACTTCTCCTGTGTGTCCCTCTGATCCGACTGTTCCTGCCAAAGCTGACTGCCATGTGGCAAAACGGTACCGTTGTCACTTCCAATTACGCTGGCAGGAGCTGAGCCAAAGGCTGTGGACCTAATGAGGTGTACCCAACCAGGAGCAAAATGCAGCTCCACTTTTATTCCCTGGGTGACAACTATTTTGTAAGAGCGATCCACAGCTCGTTACCTTAGGAAGTGGAAATAAACATGTGTGCATAATTACAGTGTGATCTCCTGCACAGCCAGGGTGGGGAGAGAATTGGGGAGCCACGAGAAGCATGGGAAGATCCACAGGCCGAGTCATTGAACACGTTCTGCTGCTGTGATAGCAGCATCTGTTTTTGCTAGTTAATACTCTCATTTGTAGCAAACAAGAAGGGGCATTAAGCTTGTTTCTGCAGGTGTGAAAAGCAATCAAAACCTCCCACTGACTTCGGGGAGAGCACAAGCAGGCACTTTGCAAGGACACAGTGCTGCTGTGTGCTCTTTAGATAAGGCTAGAGCAAGAGCACTGTTAGAAAAACAGACAATAAAGAGAAGCAGAACACTTAGGCTGGGATTAATTTTACCTAATTTTAGCCATCTAAAACTTTAGTACCTAATATAGATTAGTCATTTAAGCTCCCTCTGCAGAGGGAGGGATGCACTTCAAGAGGCTGATTAATTCTTTCTGCTCCACCAGCAGCATATAGGGGTGTCTTTTACAAAATTAGGATGATGTAGTCTCCCATAAACAGGCCACATAAACTCTCTGGATAGCCACCAGCAACAAAGATAGTTAAATCCTTTGGAGAAGACTGAAATCTGACTCTAGTTAACAAGCACAACATTTTGCTTTCCGTTGTCTTTAACTGGATATATATTAGTCCACTGTAGCCAAGGAATAAATTCATAATCTCAGAGAACCTGGTAGGACTATTTTATGCAAAAAAAAAAAAAAAAAGTTTAAATCTAAGGTACTGTGGAAATGTATGGGGGCAAGCGAGCAACAATGAGAGTAAGAAATATCTTGCTGTTTTGGCTCTGCGTTTCAGGTTTGATCTTTGCTGTCAATCTACCTATTGGCACTTGATGCTGTGACAGTACAGGTTTGCCAATCCTTCTCTCAAGCTAAAATTCTCTCTTTGTAGGGAGAAAACAACAGGAATGAATGACACAGAATCTACATAAGACAAAGAGAAAATTTTGAGTGCCTATTATATCTTGTGAGATGAAAACTCTAATCAAGCCTTGAAGAATTTGACAAGGATATGTTTGACATGTTCCAAGTAAGCCAGCCTTGCAATAAATCACATTTACCATGCTAACCTTTACTAAGTAGCACTGAATTTGAATAAGTGTTGCATGAAGGGTATTGAGACAGGCTTAATGCACAAAGTTTTATTAGTGGGGTCTGGAGGTGAAGATATATATACCAACTTCCAAGTTACTAAAGGTATTAAAAACAACGGGAATAGAAAGACACAAGCAGGGGGAAAAGCCAAAGGAAAGCTTCTCCCTGTGAGCATCTGGGAGCCATTGCCAGGGAAGCATTCATCCCCCAGTCTCCCTTATAACAGCAGATTATAGCAGAGATAGAAGCCATTCCCATCCCCATCCCCCAGCACTTCATACCTACATCACAGCCTCTGCCAGGTCTTATGGGCTGTTCCCATTCGTGATGCTCTTCATGCTGACTCTGGCACACTTAGCTGGACACAGACATTGCACACAGATTGGCACAAAGCTTTGGTGCAGGTATTTCACTGGGTAATCCTGATCAGGCATGTAGGTGACCACAGCCTGCTTTGCTATGCTCTAAGCTTTGTGTTTCTGTCATGAAAACTAAAAGTAGTAAGATGAGTTGTAGCAAAGGGATAGGAAGGACAATTCTTCATGCCAATGGCAACTGCACCTGTAAGAACTGTCTACATGATCAGTATATGGGCTTGAAGGTATAAGAACATGAGGCCAACTCTATGTGTCCAACAGAATAAAACAAGTGAAAATACTGCTCTCAGAGCTCAAAGCCCTGCCACAGGAACCCTGGTGAACACTTACAGTGAGCTTTGAGCAAAGGCAGCAAATAGACAGTGTTCAGCTTCACAGTGATTGCAGCACCTAAGGCACTGTGCAAGAGGAGAATGTCTTTTAGCTGTAGATTTCTTTATTTCAGAATTACTTTTCCTTAAAGCAAAATACCCCATCCCACTGTACCAAAGACACTGTGTTGCACAATTCTGAAAAATGCTGTAATGCGGCTTACAAAGTTTTCAAACAAATGTTTATATTTTATATTAAATTGGCAAAAGTGTCATATTTTCTTTCCCTTAATATAAAATTTTAAGTCTATTTTTGCAACATTTCTGATTTGTTGAAAATAAAATTAGACCTGGAAAAATATTTGCCACTTTCACTTCAGCACTTAAAAATCAAATCATTGACCTGGAATCAGCTTTAATGAAATAACTTTTTTTCTTTTATAAGGTGAAAATATTAAAGTATCTCTTTGAACTATATTCTACACAGCCTTTTGTCTTTCCCACTTGTATGTTTTTCACTTCATGCTTCTCTTTAACCGCCTGCATTAAACTTGCACCTTCACATGTAGACATCCTGGATTTTATTATGATATTATTTTTCTTCTGATTTTTCTTCTTCCTTTTTCTTTCATTCCCTACCTTCTTGTCAAGTTCTCTTTTCCTTCTTTGTTGCGGTCTCACTCTCTTCTCTTTTGTAACTTGTCCAAAGGAAAACCTGGAATAAAAATTTCAAAACAGGCTGTCTACATGTGTCATGGATATAGGGATATTTCAAAACATTTTAATTTCCATGAGAAATCTGAGCAGGTTGTACACTCCCTTTGAGGACTATGCTCCCCAGTGTAATCCTTTGGCCCACAAGAATAAAGTTCTTCCTTCTCAGTCAGTAGAGAGCCAAGGTCACCAGATCCATTGTCTTCCTTTAGAAAATAAGTGGCAAAGGTATGCTTCTCTTCCCATAAACATTTCAGATTTTCTCCCTAGAATGTCCTAGATAGAGGAGAGAGGTAGCCATTGGTTAGTAGATAAGAAAATAATGACTGAATCAAATTATTCTGACCTTGAATTGATAATTAAGTTCTTGGAGACTTCACAGAATGAGAAATTCCACTTTGTCCAGTGAGGGAGCCTAAAGTCAATGGCACGGGTTAGTCCCCTGATGTTTGCACAGATTTATGCTTTGTCAGTCAAATCCTGTTCACTGAGAGTCAAAATCTGACCCCTGCCTCAGACCCAAGGTGACACATTTCTGGAACATCCTTCCTTACATCCACGTTTCTTCACAAATATTCTGGCCTTTCAACCATGTATTTCTAATTCCTTATGCTGAGCCCTGAGTATGAGGAGAAGACCTTTACTGTGTTTCTACTCCTACAAAAAACACTCAGTCATCATCAGTGAGCTTAACTGGCCATTATCCACTGCGAAGACACAATGCAAATAGAACCTGCCTCTGCTTTTTTACAAGAAAGAATGCTTCCTTCCAGTCATATGTTAAAAAAAAAAAAAAAAAAAAAAAAAAAAAAGAGAGAGACATGGCAATTTCCAATTAACCGCCTCTGTATTCTTCTGCACTCAGTGTTTAAAAGTTGATTGAGATTGTAGACTGTGCACACAGCGATATTGCCAATGCTGACTTTGCAAAGTACAACTGTGTCCTTTATGAATCAGTCATCCTTGCCTGGAGGAAGAGGCAAAGCAAAACTATGGAGAAACCATCAAGAATCAAGAGAGCAGGAGAGTGACAAGTGCCTACAAGTACCAAACTAAGCAGAATTTATCTCTTCACCCACAGTATGGCAACAGAGAAGCCCTAGTCATCTGTGTGTGAGGTTACTGTTTTAAGGTGTATTGCATCCCAGCAGGTGCAGGATGAAACGGTGCCTCTTAGTGGGTGCTTGGCATGCTGCAGGGTCTGTATCATGATTTGAGTCATGGCCATGCTGAGGGCTCAGTATCAGTTTCTGCGATGAGTCTCTGCCCCACGGCAGCAGCTTGCTCAGTCTTTCTCCTCACTCACAGGTGTTGTAGGTGAACAGACTTCATCCCAGGGATCATCACCAGCTATGCTGGCTCACCATGAAGATCAGCAAAGGCCAGCCACAGAAACAGTCACTGACTAGAAGAGGTTAGACATTAGCACCCGGAAACTCATGTGACAGCTGCAAGAGACGATGGGGAGAAGGAGAGGTGCTAATATGCAGAAAGGATGTCTCCAGGTGATCTGGTCCAGCCAAAAGGGCAGATGTGTTCTTGCCTTTAAGTTCACCCCTGAGCAGCCAAAGGATCCCATGAGCCTTTTGCTCAGCCACTGTCGCTGTGCTGCATATGCACATAATCCTTCTGCTGGAGATGCCAGCATTTCAAATGTATCATTCCAATGTATCATTCCAAATGGCTAGTGCAGGAAATATTTCTGCCTGTTTATGCTTGCAAATTTCCCTGCTCTACTGGGTGTTCAGACAGGCTCACAAAAGCAGCTGTAAATGAATTAGCAGGCAAATTGCTCTACACACTGGAAGATCAGAAAGAAATGCAAAGAAAACAATGCACATTAATGCTGTATAAGCTGTAAACAAAGAATTGTGTTTTTCTTTTCATATCCTGAATGACTCTAATAGGGCAAGGCAAAAAAAAAAAAAAAAAAAGAGACAAGGAAACAAGGATCTCCTCTGCATCATCCTACATCTCAAAATCAACATAAAATGTCACCTCTTCTAATTGATAGAAAGCTCCTTGAAATGCAAAAGTGCAGACTACAGAAAAGTGGTCACATGGATGACATTCCAATAACATGAGATTTATATGAGATTTATTTGCATCAAAACAATTGAGGAAATATTGATATTCATAAAACATTCACATACCAGACCCTTTATGTTCAGGAAATTTAAAGAAAACTAGAAAAGACTCACAGGAACGAGAACATCCAAAAACTGAAGGATTCCTTCACTATAAATAATGATTATGATAGTATAAAACTTTTCAATTTTAAGTATTCTAATTGAGAAATTTCATAAAACTTTTGAAATATTAATAAATTTTCCAATTTAATTTTCCAACATATGTGTGAAATAGTTAAATACTGGTTACCTTTCAGGTAGAGGAAACAGGTGTAATTGTTTCACTGAGTCCTGCTAAGATTGAAAGTTTCTCAGACCATAATTTATTTACAAAGTAGCCCTTTGGTTCTTTCCTTTCATCAGCCCCCTTAAACTGTGAAGATAAGACGAAATAGTAGAAAGCAGGAGAACACATGCTTATTCCTTTATTCTTTCAAAAAAGAAAACCAAAACAAAACAGCATAAATTCCATCAGATTTCATTAAAAATCAATTTTTTAATGGTCCAGTGTTCATTTCTGCAGAAGAGTGATAAACAAAATGTCCTTGTTGTCTGCCCAAAGGGAATATTTAGATTATCTAAGCTGTTACATTAGCAAGGGTTCTATCAGGCAGCCAAACAAGTGGTTTATATTCATGGTGCTCCATACGTACTATCTTGCAGGGTGGTGGGTAAGGCTCTAAACTTTAATGTAACAGTCATTCCACAAGCATAAATGCTGCTGTACAGTCACAACGTTTCACAGCACTGCATTTTACACCTGCAGAGCAACAAATGCATCAGAAGCTGTGCAAGTACTACTTTCATTTCAGAGATGGGAAAACAGAGCAGCCAGAGAGACACAGCAGCTGAGAAGAGAACACAGCCCTGACAACTTCCCATGATGACACAAGTCCCGACTTGCAGCATTTAATTTTCAAATTTAACTAAGAAAGCTAAGTGAAAACTGTCCGTGAGGGAAGGGGGAGGAGATGGGGGAAGAAAGATACATCCAGCACACTACTGAGGCTGGCTCCTCTAAGATCAGCTTTATCTCACCCATGGTATGTGTAAAATGGGATGTGTTGAATGCCAGCTGGTTTCTTGCTTTGGACCATATTGTGGCATAGAAGAGTGATTCATATTTTCAGCACACTGAGAAAATATGTGGTCACATCAGTGTATTTTAATCTAGCAACACTGGACAGCTTTCCCCCAGACAACTAAAGTCTGCCTCCTTCATTTTAACTAATCTTCATCACAGGTCCTGGGCTAAGGAGGCAGTCTTTCCCTAAGTAGTCCTCTCAGCACACACCTCCATAACTCTTTAAGCCAGGCCAGGGTCTGTTGTGGACAATGAACCATATTGAGTGCATTGATAGCAGTTCTGTGAGATTTGCAAGCCACACAAGTCTTCAATTTGTTTAATTCAAATATTAAACCATGTTAACATGGTTAATGTTAACATCCATTTACTGAGTTTCACATCCTTAGAAAGCACTGACATTTCAACCACATGTCCTCACAAAATGTGGAGTAATGACATTCAACGTCCAAGAGATATCTGCAAATTGAAGCATCCAATCACATACCCTTGCCACTCTGACAGGAATTCTTCTCATTTGTTTATTACTAATGAACATCATTAGAGTGCTGAAGGAGCTAGCAGTGCAAGGTCACCTTCACCATCTTTAAAGAATTGTGGCAGTTGAGGGAAATGTCTACTTACTGGAAAAAAGGCATATATTGCAAATTTCTTCCAAAAAGACAGGAAAGAAGATGTTTTTAAGGACAAAAAGAAGCATCAGGGTTTATCAACTCGTATTTGCTAAAAAACCTCACAACCCCACAAAACAAAACAAAGCCAAAAACCCCAAAAGACATACAAACTTATGTACACAAACACCCAAACCTGTCACAGGTTTCAGTTTCATGGATGCCACATCCAATCTTTCTGTTAGAGAAACCAGTCTAGTTAACCCTATGGAATCCCAGCATCACCACCTGAGTTAGCACACTAATGCCTTTTGGACTAAGCTGGTGGAATTGTTGTATTCCATGCACTGAAAAGCCATGACAGAAATATTTCCTTCAAACAAGTTTGATAGAAGCTCTGTAGACTTCTTTGCACATGTCTCAGTCCACATCACAGGCCCCTTACTCACAACTAGAGGTTACTGTCCACAGATATTTCCAAAAAAATGAAACCAGTGATTGTTGTCCATGATTGTGTCACTGTAGATTTCAAATGTATTGATACTTTTAAGGCTGTTGCAAAGTAAATATCCAAAGGACTAAAAATAAGAGGTCTTTGTATATCCAAATGCATCTCTGTTTTTAAACACAAGACTATGCCTTTTAAAGTTATGCAAGCAAAATCAGATTTTGCTACAGACATTAATAATAATTATTATACATTTTACTAACACAAATCTCCTGTTGGACATTTTCTTGTTTGTCCTCTTACCACTTTCAGTTCAAGGATAATCCTACAGGCTGAGCACTGCAATAAGATGCTGATTAATGTTTTACATGCAGGAAGAGAATAACTATAGTCCTGTGTGGGCCAGTATTTTCTGGTTTACATAGTCAATATCAGATGTTCTCATTAAAAGCAATACTGAAGTCATACAATTTATTGCCCCAGCCATTAGCTATTGGCACCTAAAACCTCAAATATTGCAGTAATAACTGCAATATAATTTCACAGACAGACAAAAATATATGAATCAATTGGGAAAGCAATCCAACTACCTCAGAGAGCCTAATATGAAGCTTTGAGGTCAGATGAGGACCCAGAAGGTCATCTAAGGAGAGCCTGTATAGTAAAAGTTCTTGAACTTTTGACATCGTTCCCATTCAGGACTGTCTAGAAATGTGATGTGAAGAGAACAATTGTGATCCTGTGGAATTCATAAAGAAATGATGACCAATATGCTAAAAATAAGTCCTTTTCTCAGGATAGGTACATTGCAGGATACAGAAATCTGGTCTGAGCTTTAGAGCCAGCTGCACTTAAGATTATGTTTTGACTTTCAAATCTTTGCTCTGTCACTTGTGGATATTACTTGTGGAGTCTAAGGAAGCTAAAGTGGATTTGTAAGAAATATGTCAGTAAATACAAAATAAAGTGAGCAATGACCCAATCAAGAGTATATATGCAAAGAATGTTAAATAGATTTCTCTCTTTTCTCCTTATACACACAGTCTGCATGCAATTTATTTATAGATACATACTGATAGCTATATAAAATCACTAAATATACACTATAATTAAATATAACATACATGTATATTCACTACATAGCCCAATAATATTTCAACAAACATGAAACTGGGACTCAAATAATTAAAAACTTTGAAGTCAAATATTATAGAGCTCATGTTGAAGTAAATGTCTTACTTTCCTCCACATATGGCAATGATGCTGTCTGTTGGGTAGATGGAGAACATCAGGTGTCTCAGGGATTAAGAATCTCTCTGTAGCTAACAACTCAGAAGCTCTGAGGAAAGATTTACTTTCCAGTCTTCCCCTGACCTTCAGCATCTGACACAAAGTTTTTGGAAAGTAATGCTCCATTTTTAGCCAATAAATTATTTTGAAATTCTGAAATGGCACATATCATTTGCATCACCTCTTTTTCCCTTCTCTTCCCCCATTAAAGAGGGTGTCTAATTCTGTTCTGAATGCCCATATTAAGTTTTGAATGGGGCTGGCACAATGAGACCTGTGGGGTGATGTGGCTTCATGAACTGGCAACTGGCAGGCAAAGTAAGCCTATTTTACCTCCCATGCCCTTCAGCTGTGCAATTAATTTGAATACAGATGGGTATTTAAACAATAATAGACATTCCTTTTTAGGGAGCGAAATCCCACTGGTGGTGGTGGGAACTAGATATCGGTCTTTAATGTTCCTCTCAGCTGACAGAGCATTGAATGAGCCCATTTGGCTTTGTGATAAGTCTTAGCATCCACAGATTTGATGGGTCAGTTTACTTGAATGTTCTTCGTTTTAAAGGTACTTTTTATTTTCATGTTCGTCAGTGGATTTGCTGTATCAAACAAGGCTCATGCATTTACTAGCTTATGGCTCAGTACAAATGGAAAAGTAAGGGATAATTATAAGAGAGAGTGGCTTAACAGGAGACATCTCTGAACCTAGGATGGAGTTATGCTCAGAAGCCTGCACATTCCTCATTTGCCACTAGGTGGAAACAATCTCAGGAATGCATCTCCATGACATTGCTGCAACAGTTCAAATGCAGTAGTTAGGTGCCATATGCTGTATAAGGACGCAGATGCAGCTGATAGCGTCAAACAGCTCTGAACTGAGCACATGATAGGGCTTTAAGTAGCTGCCTGAATGCTTCTTTACACCCAAGAAAACAGCATGGCTCCTCAGGTGCTTTTCTAATCTAATATTTAAATAGCACACTAATTTTATAAAATTCCATGTAAAACATGTTGTTTCATAACAAACTAGATAACTGTAAAGAGTTAGTGTACTAATAAGAGGATCTGCTCAGATCTGCAAAGGCATTTAAGTACTTAATGCCCCCAGGCATTTGTCTCCCATTAGATTTTGAATGGACAAATTAGGACATAAACTGCTCTTCTGAGCTCAGGCCAGGGGATTTCTCTCCTACATCACTAATTTGGGAAGATTTTCTAATGATCAAAGATATATCTCTAAAAAGAGACTTTTGATGGTAGGGAGAGGGGAGATAGCATAAGACACATCCCTTTTTTTCCTCTACTGACTTGAATAACTGATTTGAAGGCATGCACAGAATGTTCCTGTTCCTCCCAAATATGGGACTAGTTAAACTCATTTGACTTAAGTCAGTTAAGTGTCTTGCAGTGCAGCAGCCTACTCCTGGTGAGCCAAGCAAGCCATCTCTGCATTCTCCATTCTCCCCACTTGCTAAAAAAAAAATAAGATTTCTGTCTCCTTGAGATTCCAATCCAGCAATCTTGAAATCTCTTAATATCCATGTTAGTCTAAGAGAATATTCAGATTTTTCTGTCACACCTGGTGCTTTCCTACTCCAGCTCAGTCTTTTTATCCACTGCTGTCTGTGGGTTACTCCTGCTTTTCCTTTTACATGACATAGGTGTAAAGCACTTTTATTTTGAGAATTATGTTCAGTTTGTATTTTGTAGCAGATGGCATTTCCAGTGCAACACAACATCAGGGGGCTTAGTATAGTCAGGAGCTTTCTCTGGGAAAGCAGCAGCTTAGTACCAAATGAGCCGATCGGAAATCTGTATGAAAAAACCTGTGGTTCCAGAGCTCCCCCGTTTTTGGGGTTGTCTGCTTCAGGGGCACTTTGAAGCATTTTCCCCCAGGGCTAACATCAATCCAATCCTTGCAGCAGCTCAAAGGGAGCCCTTTGAGCCAGTGTGCTGCCACTGGCATTTTGAGGGCTGCACATAACTGGCAGGAGAAACGTTTGCTGGCAAACCTTCTGCCACTTTGCCATTCCCCTCCAGATGTGTCACAGCTCTTACTCAGTAGATCTCCACGTGCCCCCGCAGTGCAAGCGCGCTCTGTGCAGTTTCAGTTCTGGGCACTGTGGTTAATCACTGTCATTTCAGCATCTGCAGGCTGGGAAAGACTGCCGGGCCCTTCTGCACAGACCCGTGAAGCTGTTTGCTTTCCTCTGACCCATAAAGCAAAGAAGAAAAATGGTGACAAGTCATTAACAAGATATTCTGTGTTTCATTTTATGAGTGCCAGCTGTTCCCCAGCAATCACTCATATAAAACCAGCACTAAAACCTGACTGCTGTGGGATGCGAGTGCAGACCACATGAGCACTGAGCAGCTTTGCAGTGAGGGATGGAGTGGATGGTGCCACGGCACCGTGTGGGCCAGCAGCTTCCCAGGACCAGGAGTGCTGGGAACTGCAGGAGACCCCTAGGCTGGCAGGGAGGGAGTGTGACAGCCTGTGGGGCACTGGGGCAGCCCCAGCCTGGGACACTTTGGCCATGTCCCCCGAGGATGGGGAGGCCAGAGCAAGGCTGGGACAAGGGCTGGTGGGGCTGGGCAGAGCCCCTGTGGGGTGTTGCTGGGCAGGGACTGGTCGCTGTGGGAGACTGCCATGGGGTCCCAGGCCATGGACAGGGTGGGAGCAGCCCTGGAGTCCTGGGAAAGGGCAGGTAGGGCTGGTGGTGCCCCCTCAGGCTTGGCAGGTAGACAGAAACTGTGTGGAATACTTATAACATGGAAGACCCTGAATTTAAGAAACTCAGGTGAATATCTTAGTACTGCCACAAAATTGTGACAAGTCCATGTCATCTGGTAAAGGCTTGGCCAAAGTCTGTGTTTCCTTCATAATGAAAATTTAGGAAGGCATCCTGAGTTCAGCCAAGAGACACCAACAAAACAACAGCTACAATGACAGTCATCATGGAGTCAAATCTGGCTCCATTCATTTGGCTGGGGACTCCTCCTTGCAATCCAATGCTATTACCAAACTAAACCCCTACAAACCCTTTCTGCTAATGCTTGGGAAATACCTGAGCTGGAAGATTATCAGACAAGCAATACTCAATGCTCAATGTGTTGCTTGAAGAGATTCCTAAAATAACTGGTAAGACATACAAAGGGCCAGGAAACAATTTAGATCAGAATTTTCTAAGTTTGTACCTCCAAATTGAGAAAAGAACTTTAGTTTTTTCTACTGATTCTTATGAATCTAGCTTGTTTCAAGCCAGAAACACAGCTTCGGAGTCTCCATAGACATTCTCATTACATGCCCAAAGATCTTCCTGCTTCATTCCATCAAAAATTTAATTGTATGAAGGAAAAGCCAAACAAAAAGGAAGAAATAAAGTCCCTATGGTGGAGAGCAGAGGACCTTCTGCAACATATGCTATCTGAGATGAACACAAAATGGCAGCAGCCTCCAGCAAACACTTAGAAATTTAAAGATGCAACACACAAAATTAAGCCATAATTGCTTCCAACAGTAGCAGCATAAGCCGTAGCTAGTTATCACCTGAACCATCTGCTCCCCCAAGCAGCAGCTCTTAACACAGGCACAAGATTGAAAGATCCTCTCACTTCAGGCACACACACAGTTCACGTCAGAAAAATGGCAACAAAAATCAAGTGTTTTCCTCTGCACTTTAACATACAGGAGATGCAACAGCAGGATTAGCCACAGAAAATACAAAGATAGAAATTGTATCAGGCATGAATGTCTCTGCAGAACAAGCCCAGTCCTGTTTCACACAAATGCTGACAAAACTGATAAGCACATTTTCTCCTTACAGTCAGAATTTATAACCTGAAGTGGCTGTTATAATGGAAAAGTAAATGATCCCCTGATACTCAAATCAATCTTGTGAGAAATAACCTGAATAATGAGTTACAATTGCAAGAGATGAAATTAAGACAAGAACAGTTAAATAAGGATCTAAAGGAACGGATAACATTTAGTATGGTATTGGAAACCTAAATTAGACTTTAAAATGTATGCAGAGACAGAGGAAGAAGGGGGGAAAATAAGGAACTGGAGCAGAGGCCTCAGATAAAGATGAGCCTTTGATGAGAAGTAATCAGAAGCAATGTCAGATTCGCATTATTTCAGGAAAAATCCCCACTTCAAATAGAATTTTTTATGCAACTAGGTTTTAGAGCTTGGCACTATAGGAGGTTTTCCATTCACAGCATGAAATACTCCAAAATGCTTACACCTCAAATCAATTTGTTGCAGATGTGATTAGAACTTGTCTCTAAGACCATGCTGCAGCACAAGATGTGGAACCAAGCTAATAACATCTATCTCACAGTTTGGTGCCTCACACTGATGGATGGTCTTCACCCAACAACAATACAACAAAAGGAAATTATTATCCCTATTTTAAAGGAAGAGACTGGAAGAGATGACCCTTCAAAATCACCTAGAACACTAATGACTAACTGAAGGCTTTTATTGTAGAGGGGATATCGGAACCTGCCATAGGTTCTTGACTACAAAATCAGATTTGAAAAACAAAGAACCATGAATAAGACATCTTAGTATTTATCAGTATTGGATTAGGTACTGTGACCCTTATTTTCCATCTGGGCTTGGTAAAACTGACTCTTCCTCAGAGTCCTACCTAAAGCTGGAACATGTGAGGATGGAACTTACCTTGTCTGAAGGCATATGTCTACAGTGCGACCATTTCACTGAGTGCTCTTGTACTCCAGATTTATAACAAATGGGGGAAAATAGTCACTCATAGAATGTGATTCAAATTGTGCTAGAGCAAATCTTTAACTCAGGTGAGAAAACTGATGTTCTCTCATTGCCCACAAAATTAGCCTGGTAGGATTAGTTTAGATGTTAGCTCAGACATTTATTCTGCAGATGTTCATGAGATGAGTGCCTCAGGCACTGGAAAATTATAATTAAACTCTAAACAAAATACTCTGCTCTATGTAGGTATTATGATAACATCATCCTATCCCCTTCCCAAGTTCTCCACATGTCTGTTCAGGCCATTTTTATTGCATCTAATAAAAATACAACTAAGTGCTGGGGAAATACAGCAGGGAAAAAAAACCCATGATCATTCCGACTTTGGAGGATAAGGAGGAAATGAGGAGAATTTTTGTAACCATCGATGGTAATACATAGTGCTTGATGAACTATTGTCATCCAAATTCTTCTGCAGGGCACTTTAAAGCAATAACAGCAGAAACACTAGCAAGAATCTTAAATAAAAGCTGTTTTGCATTGCCAGGGAATTAAGGATGGAATAATAGATCTGTCCTACTGTTTGCCTGTTTATGTATTCATCCATGATCTAGTTATTTATCTATTTCTCTAGAATGGCTGGATGATGTATTTCCCTATGAAGAGAATTTTTAAGGAATGTCTCAGGTTATGAGTCACCTTGAGTCTGAGTACCTGTGTTAACTCCTGTGATTCTGTTCTGCAGACCACACGATATGTGAACCACAAGGAGACAAGGTCATTATTGAAACATTAAACAATGGAAATGAGCTAAGGGGAAGTTTCAACACATGGTTTCTGCCATGAGACCAGTTAAAGCTAAATTTTACAAATAGATCATTGCAATGAAAAAAAAAAAAAAAAAAAGGTGAGGAAATTCTTCTTTGCAACATAATGGAAAACATCAGAGGAAAACCATGACAGAGGCCACTACTGTCCAGTTTGGAGCTGCACAGTTCCCCTTCAGGAAACACTGACTTAGAAGACCTACAATATTTCCTGCAGTATTTAGTTCTGGGTTTGGCTTTGACATCAGCTGGGATTAGATCAGCTCCTTCTATCACAGCCTTGATTATCATGCAGAACCTGAAAGATGTTGGAATAATCAAGCTTTCGTATAATCAAGGGCATATTAAAAGTCTTAAATGCATACCTAGAGACACAACTGTGTAACAGGTAACAGGCAGTTACAGATCACTGGCTTTTGAAAATCACAAAGAGAAACAAATCTTTTATTTCATATTGTTATTATTTCAGTGACATTCTGTAATCCAACCAAAGCCCTGTTAAAAATAATTAAAGTAGTTTTTATCTTTATTGTATTGTGCTATTTAATTATGGTCATGGCACCTGGAAAGACTCTCCTAGCTGAGGATGATTATTAAAAATAAAATACATTGTAATTAATAATCCTTAACAACCATGTTTTCAGAAATGTTGAGTCTCTAAGTACACTTGGAGGAAAACCTGGTGTATTGCAAAAAGAAAACTGAAGCTTGAGAAATTTTTGTGACCCCTCCCCAACAAGTTGGTGCTAGTAGCATCACTGTAACCTAGACCATCTGCTTCATAGTCTAATTTTTCTCTCATTAGGATACAGTCCTAAAGTGATTCCTGAAGTCAGTCTATTCCCATTATCAATTACAGTGTTAATTCACTTCAGCCTGAAGATTTAATACACTATCTAAATATAAAGAAGCAATCTAATTGCTGCTTGCTTTTAAATGAGTAGCCTAGAGTTTTTGTAGCACTGGATGAAAAGACATGCGTCATTGGACACCACTGAGATTCAAAACATGGCTTAGATTTCACATTAAAAAATAAGCCTTGTTAGATACCATATGCTTATAGCCAAAATCATATCAAAGTTGACTAACAATCAGTATCTGATGACTGTGGTGCTTGACTCAGAAATGCATCACCAGATGAAAGCATCTCTTTGCTGTGGAGGCTAAATAGCATTTCATGACAGGTGAAAGATATTGGGAAGGAAAAAAAAAATCTCTGTAATGTAAACAGCATTATACAAACAGTTTGTAAACATGAAAGGAAGGAAACGTACCTGTTCTGCAAATAAATTCTCTGCATCAGAAGAAATAAATCAATGCATATGAATCAAGGCCAATTTGTACTAATTGGGCATACTGGCATTAAGTTTCTGGATTTTTTTTCAAAAACCGCATTTAAAATAATTTTTTACTTTTCCTACTATTTTTAGCAGTGGGGTGCATAGCAGGAAATAGTGTTACACTTGCAGGACAGGATTGAGTTCCATGGGTTCAGACCCTTGTCCCTGATGTCACTAAATATTTTTTTCTGTGACCATGTGTATTTTTCAATCTCTTCCTTTCTTTAATTCCTAACTAGACATCCTGGTAATAGCTAAGAATTACATATTGGGAAAACATCCAGTCTTTTCTCTGAAGGTCTGATATTTCAGTAAAACAGTGTGGACAAAGGAAACACATGTGAAGGAGATAGACTGAAGTCACCATGGAGGTAGAAGTGGGGAGATTTTGAATCACAGAGCAGAGTTTTTCCTAAACACAACCATGTCTAAGTGCAATGATAACTTGAATTTGTTTTTTGGGGTTTTTTTGTATGCATTATATTTACCATTGATTCTCCTTTTTTTCCCCCCCTTTCTCTCTCTTTTTGTTTTACTTCTCAATAATCCCTCCTCCAAACTTCAGTTCCAATGACAGAAATTCATAAAACCATTTGGGACACATGAGCTGTGAAAGGTTTTAATCAAGTGATGAATGCAATTTTCGTTTCACTCCAGTCTCGTTTATTTCATGCAAGAAAAGGTTAGGAGCAATTTTGGAGGACATTGAATCATAAATCCTAATTTGTGTATTTTATTTCTATTGCAAACCTATGGACTGTAGTGAACTTGACAGAATTCATTAGGGGTTTTTTCCGAGAAAGTCCCAATACAAGTCTCGATTGAGACAGCTCTTGCTCAGTGTACACTTGACTAAAACAATATGTAAAGCTTGAGTTATAAAACACCCTTAAATAATCTGAAAAGGACAAAAAATGCCATGAAAATCAGATTCAAGTTTGTGAAAGGAAAAACTAAGCAAAAAACAGAAAAAGCAATTCTAGATAAACCTTTAGCAGAAGGTAGGATGGATACTTTCCTTTCATTCCTTCCCACAGAGGGAGGAAGACCAAGAAGCATATCTGGACAGTACATAACATTTCAGAAATGACTGAATTTAGCAATAGGTAAAATGATTCCTTGGTTGTGTGGGGTTTTCAGAGTGAAAGATATCTCTTAGACTTTACTCCTACATATAACTAAGACCTAGCAAAATAATTAAAATTCCTGTTGGAACAAAAGGAAAAAAAAAAAAAGAACAATAAAAAATTTTTGAGGATTCACAAGGGGAAAAAACAAGTGACCTGTATAAGATAATTATAATTGGCTACCATGACTGAAGAATAAACCAGAGGGGAGAAAGAAAAAGCCACAGGAAAAGGTCAACCAGAGAAAGAAATATGCCCAAAGTTTGGTCGCAATGAACTATATGTCCCCATACAGCAATTAGAGCAATGGTTTCTGTTCAGTTTATTCACTCTGTTGTATCACTCAAGAAAAGAGAAATAAATCAGGCTGGTGCCTGACCTTTAAAAAACAGTGGATCCCAGTGAATCATCCTGTCATTGACACAATAATTTGATTTCTTTTTAAGACTCTTTCTACACATTCAGCAGCTGGCAAAAATAGAGTTATGGCCTGTGTTTTCATGAGGAGGCCTTTTTCCCTTGCTTCTTAAGGTAAATAAAGAATAGCAGTTGGAAGCAACTGAAAGATAAATTTATCATCATGTCCACTGTGGCTATAGAGAGAAAATCAGTACCAGGAATGAGATCTGCATGAAACTATATCTGAAAACCCAATATGGCATCAAAACATTTCATTTTAAAGTATTGAAAACTTTTGTTTCTTTCTCTTCACAATTATTTTTAATGTGTTTTTCTGGGTTCCTCAAAGACAAAGTACTCAAACACCAGAAGAAAAATTTCTATTTATACTTTGAGCTTACTCACAAGGGCCTGGAACTCTCAGAAAAAGACAATGTAAGGAATATTTCCAGACAGATCCAATAAATTAATGGAAACACTCTGCTTTTGTATATTTATCCAATCTCAACATTAAACTCTGCTGGATTAGAATTGAAATCAATAGTTCCTGCCATGAAAATATGACAACAGTGTAAAAGAGAGACTCATAGTTCTTTGTGAACTTTTAAAAGTTCACAGCTAGACTGAGGATATTATGCCAGCATCAAAAACTACGAATCTGCTAATTTCATTGAGTCATTTTGTGTCATAAACCATTGGAAGAACGGAAAGTTGCAAAACATAAGCTGTTTTTTCCACTTATCCTCCTTTCTCCCCCTGTTCTAACCATTTTTATATCCAAAGTAAATGATACAGAGAAAGCACTAGAAGTGACCTATTTTTATTGTTGCCTCTGAATTTAGAAAAGTAAGGAAAGAAATTTGTTTTGGACCTTCAGTGTAGTTTCTAATAGATATAATGGGGCTGTGAAGTTTGTGTAGGACCTACATACCTGTCCTGGGCACAAAACCATTATTTGTTCTACAGCTGAGCCGGGACACTCCTGATTCTTTACTGACTGCATAAGGAATAAAATTTAAATAGGAACTTAGGGCAAGTGAAGATCAAGGAAATGCAATGTACAAAAAAAAATATCAAATGGATGCCACTTTCATCTCCTTGACCTTTGTGTCTGAATCTATTGAAAATTTATTGATCTAAGTTGTCCATTTAGATCACCTAAGTCATTGACTTCATGCTATTAGAAACCGCAATCTCCTGTAACTACCAAGCAGCACGAATTTTTGCGTCTCAGTAATCTCACTATAGTTCACTAATAAATTCACTCATTTTGCTTTCTTATCACTGCTACTCCAATTTTTAGGAACCCTTTCTCATTTCAAGATTAAAGTTATTCATAGACAGTTCATATCTATTTATTTTCATACCATTTTTCTTTTAGCTTAAAATGATTATTCTTCTTCCTCGATCTTTTTTCCCTTAGCACATTTCAGCAATATTCCCTCCCCATCTTTATTTTGCTGGGCTAGGCAAGGCAAGTTTTCTTCTAGTGTCTCTTGAGCAATAAATTAATCATTCCACTATTCATCTAGTAATTCTTCCCTGCACCTACTTCAGGTTGATTAAATCTTTCTTGACTATAGCTTTACAGAATTTTCAGTGTTGTGAAATATTTTTACTGGCATAATATGAAAGTTTCCCACATATGGCATATATTTAGTTGTGGGAAATTAATATCCATTTTATCCTTTTGTCAACGATGTCCTATAGTTTAAACAGCTCTCTTCCTTCTGTGGTGCTTATCCTTCTATTTTATTCCTAGGTATCATTCATCTGACTCCTCAGCTTGTATTTTGCTAGGCTAGGCATCCTAGACTCTCTTCTTTCACAAGTAGATATCCACTTTCTTGATCATTTTAGCAATCTTCCTTTTCTCTCATCTGAATTTGTCTTTCTTGCAGGTGGTGAGACTCACAGTATTCCAAACAACACCTCCCCATGACTATGCTATTAACACTCCCATATGTCTCCTGATATATCCAAAAAGAACATTTGACTCTTTGGTGATGGCATCATATCAGTGGCTCCCAGTCATGTGGGGACTGACAGATATATTCAAATAGTTTGTCTTATCTTTCTGCTCTGGACAGTAAGATGCCAGGACACTGCAAAAATTATTGCAGTTATTGGTGCAAGATGTTATGTACTACCTCATTTTGCCATTTTTCTGTTACCTTGACTCTTCTGATATTTTGTTCTTCATGTATAATATTCCTAAGCTGATTTCTATAACTGCCATCTCTTGTGTTTGTGTCATCAGCTCCTCTTTCTCTGTTGCAGGATCAGCATCATTCACAATAACAACATACAATTTTGGTACCAACTTAAGTTTTTCAGAAAATCCACCACTAATTATTTTAAAGCCCAAAAGTTCTTGTTCTGACATTTCCTTTTTTTTTTCTTCTTTTTTTTGGTCTGATTTTAACCTCCTTCTCAACTATGTCATGCTTTTTGCTAATCTGCATCTTCCTACACAGAGCTAGTAATTTCTCAATTCTTCACCCAGTTTCATAACTGAAATAACATAATTCTGGCTAGATAAGATCAGATGCACTTCCTTTGTACAGGAAAAAAAAATCAAACAAAAACCAGCCAAACAAAAACACAGAAAAAAATCAGGTTATCCTGACAACACCTACATTCAATAAACCCCTACAATATCCTGTTTCTCAGTCTCTCCAATTCCTACTTTCTTATTAATTCTTAACATATTTCAAACCTTAACAAGGTTTGATCCATGGATTTCTTATTTTCTGTTACACTTTCTGTTACACTACATAAGGGCATTGCATTTTCCTCTTTCCAGTTTCATGCCATTGCACACTTCAAGCACCAACTTTAAACCTTTTCTTTCTGAATGAAGATTTCATTTGCCAGTTCTTTCAGGGTTCTGGGCTGGATATATGATCTACTCACTTTTACTCAAGACCTTTCAATATTTTGATTTCAATTTCTCATTCCAATTCACTATCTTCTCTTTGTCTTCATATATATCATGAGACATATTTCAAATTTTTTTGTCCAATATCACTCTGCCATTTCATACACAAATTAGGAGAGTCCTGAAGTTTCAGCCATTCTTTTTTTCTATGTGACCAATTTTCTCTATTTACACCTTGATAGCAACGTTTAGAATTTTTTTTTAGAGTGTACAGAATACTGAACAATACTTTAAAATATGCATCAAATCCTACATAAAATATTTTGAGGGAAGGTTGCCTTTTGCAATTTATCTTTCTGTCTGGATTTCCCTGGATTCTATCTTTACAAGAATAGAACATGTCTCTTGTCACTCAAACTCAGTCCTGGAAGTAGTAATTCAAAAGGTTTATGCTTTAGGAAAAAATAATGCCAGGAAATCAATGTTAATGCCAGTTTTTCCAGCTTCAGAAAAAGACTTCTTATGATATGCACATAATGGAAGTCTTGATTCACTGCCATGGTAAGAAAATAAATTAATAAAAGTAACTGACTCTAGTTTATTAAAATATTTCATTGTTGTGTTTTTCTCATTTACTGCAGTAATGCTTAAATGGCATCTGAGAAGTGGGTCATTTTGTGTTGCAGTCTGTAAAGCATTCAAGGAATGACAATGTCTGTCCTCAGAGGGCTAATCCTGTGCTATGGTAGGATACATTCAGTGGCTTCAGCAGGACATGGAAATCCCTCCATGCTTTCTGTGATCCAAAAGACAAACATAGCCAAGGACCCATGGGGCTGTCAAGCATTTTTGCATACACGGAATTTTTGGAGGAGGAAGTCTGTTGAAGAGAGGCAAATCAAGTATGTGCTTGTGTGTGAGAGAAAAAAGATGAACTATCTGTAGCTATATTGCAATATTCTAGTGAAATTTGACTTCTCTACAGGCTTTTTTAACTCTAATTTTAGTTTCCTGTCTCTACTCATGGGTAACCTGATTAAACCAGTGGTAGGTCTGCAGAGTTCTGATCTCCACATGAGGCACAAAAGTCTCTGGTTTCATCAACACATCCTTTTCCACTGACAGCATGGGAATGGTTTAGGAAATAGCTTTAGTTTTCGAGAATTAAAACATTGTCTTATAAAACCCTTTATTTCCTTGAGTCTCTGAGTCGGCTGGATATTTATTTACAAAGAAGAAAATAATCACAATGACCTATCAGCCTCTGCAATCTCCTTATTTTTGTTGATGACTTCCAGGGAAAGGAATAATTTATAATGTTCTTGGCTGCATATTATTCCATTTTCATCAGTGTTGCACATATAAAAATAGTTATTTGAGAATTATTTCTGGAGATAGGGATAAAAAAAAATTACTTTTGCAGTGGCCACTGAACACATGTAAATGAAACTAATTATGAAGTGCATTGCTCCTCATGGACCGAATAACATCCTGTGTGGCTCTGCTGGCCCTCTATGTTCATTTGTTGAAAATCTATTAATAAGAGCATATTTTAACTTGTAAATCATTATCTCCACAGCTCATCTAGCACAAAGAGAAGGGAGATAGCCAGAACAATTCTATGCAATCTAAGATATTGCAGCTCTGAGTAAAACTTCTCACTGGCTTCAGCCTTATTTTAGAAGAGGGAAATGTATCCCCAAGGCATTCTGACACACCAGTGTTCATTTCTCTTTTGCTACAAATGGCAAGCAGAGACTCCTATCATGTCACAGCACAATACCTAGATGCCAATGTTCCACAATTACTTCCTTACACAAGCAATTCTTTACTGTTTTGTTCTCCTTGTCTTTACAAAATCCTCAATTTATAGCTTATGAAGTCAACTTTACCTGCTAATCACAGATGCAACAGGGAGCGGGATGAAACCTGGTACAAGGTAGCAGCTGAAAGGTTTGTCAGCGGGTGGATGTTTTAAGCCACTGGCCACTGTTAAGCAGCACTGCCATTTCTGCCACTAACACAGTATATCTGTCTGACACATTAAACCAAGGAACAAAAGACAGGTTGCAAACAGGCTTGCAAACATATTTGTGTAAGTCTAGCTGTGGCAGTCATCAGTAAAGAGGATGTGATGTGGATCCCAGTGTCTACATCTATGGTATCTGTCACCAGCTTTCATTTTCATTTGGAGCTCTGATGGTTGCCCAAGACAGCCTATTGTTTCTCTAAATGATAGACTTGGAGTAACAGGTAGTTATAAAAATATCTGGGCACTTGTGTTTGTTTGCTGTAAAAGAGCCAGGTGAGGCACTTTCAAAAGGCTCATTTGAAAAGGCAAGCTCAGATCCTTTGAGATGCAGTATGGCCATGTGCTGGGTCTGGCACTTTGGTCACAACAATCCCAGACAATGCTACAATTTGGGGGCAGAGTGGCTGGAAAGCTGCCCAGCACAAAACGACGTGGGAGTGCTGGGCAACAGCAACTGGGCATGAGCCAGTGTGTCCAGGTGGCCAAAATGGCCAATGGAATTCTGGCTTGTATCAACAACAGCATTGCCAGCAGGACCAGGGCAGTTATTGTCCCCCTGTACTCAGCACTGGTGAGGCCACACCTGGAGTGCTGTAGCCAGTTCTGACCCTTCACTACAAGAAAGACATTGAGGGGCTGGAGCGTGTCCAGAGAAGGGCCATGGAGATGACAGAAAACCAAGAGAGTAGGTCAGACAAAGAACAGCTGAGGGAGCTGGGGATGTTTAGCCTGGAGAAAAGGAGGCTCAGGGGAGACCTTATCAGTCTCTACAACTCTCTGAAAGGCAGGTGTAGCCATGTGGGGATTGGCCTCTTCTCCCAGGCAACCAGCAACAGGACAAGAGAACATACCCTCAAGCTGCATCAGAGGATGTTCAGGTTAGAGATCAGGAAGAATTTCTTAACTGAAAGGGTTGTCAGGCATTGAAATATGCTTGAAGTTGAACCCCAGAGACGTTGTGGGGTCACCATCTCTGGAGATGTTCAAGAAATGACTGGCCATGGGACTCAGTGCTATTTTCAGTGAAATGTTGGACTCTACAATGTTGGAGGTTTTTTCCAAACTTAATGAATCTATGAATCTTATGCAAAATTGGTTCCCTTTATTGCTTTTCAAGCTGGACATTGAAACTTTAGACATCCAAAACTTAATGTCCCTTAAAAAATATTCAGACATGTAGCTGATGTTTATCTCAAATGAACATCCCTCTTGTTTGCTTTTTGAAAGAGCATCCGTGCTCAGCCGTGACAAAAAGTGTGAGAGATTTTTCCTTGTAATGAGCCACTACAACAGGATTTGAGTTTGGATGAGGACCATGAAAGCAACTTAAATTAATATGGTCAGAAGCACAGGATAGTACTGTCAGTAATTTTTACAGGCCTCCCCAACTTCTTCAAGCATTAGGGTACCCATTTGGCATTAATTAAGCATCTTTAATTATGCATCTCTTTATTTTGGCATGCTTACAAAGAACCTCCCAGAAGCACCATAGCCAGACTTTGTCTACCAACAACTGGTAAATTATTACAGTCCTCACAATGTGTGGATTGAGATATTTTATCAATCTCTTGGAAAGAAATGTGCATGGTATATCTATACATAATTGTGTTTGGCTGTGTAGGTACACTTCCCCCTGTCTAAAATTACCGTGGAAGAAGCAGCACAAGGATGGGCATTTGATGCTGTCCAGGCGAGGAGCAGCATATGTACCTACCACACAGGAGTTATTATCAGCCAAGATTTCCTTTGTTAGCTAGTGAATGGTACCGCCTTTCAGGAGCTAACGTCTGCTTTGGGTCCACGGAACAAATTAACTTCTCCTCCTCCAAGCTAACTTGCTCTTTCTCTTTCTCTCTCTCTCTCCGTCTCTGTTCTCTCTCTTTGCCCACCTATAAGTTTTAAATGTCATTAACATGATCCTTCATGCTTTCTTCCTTAATCACTACCTTGTCCAAGCTCCTTATTTTTCCAAGGTCTAAAGGAAAGGTGTCATTTGGCCAAATCTACTGAATATGCTCCTGCATGACATGACAATTTATAACAATTAATTAAATGTTAGGATTAGTCTCCCTGTCAGATGATGCCACTGGCTAATAATACACCCCTATGTCAGTGACAAATGATGAGATGTCAGCAATAAAGCTGCTTGGAGTGAAGAACTTACCTGTCAGCCATTTATTCGTCCACACTTATCCCAAATCACTGAACTTCTTGAAAATACCCACTGAGTAGCTGATATGGTTCAAACTGATATGACTGACATTATAAGTTATTCAGCATAAAGGGAACAGAAGAATATTCAAGATTTTATCTTACTCTGTATAGGGCTCCACCACTCCCTAATCCTACAATAAGGACTCCAAGATCATCTGGTAGTTTGGGATCAGCTCTCCTGATCCTAACTTGGGCTATGGATGGTCTGCTATGATTCTCCTCAAGAATGACAAGGTGTTGATGAAATTATTTATAAATCTCCCCCAGCTTTATGAAGGGAATACTTCTCATTGCATGGGCTGCAATTAAGTGAACAGCTTTTGTGAAGGGCGAGGGCAAACAAAAGGAACAGATAAAATATTTGGTAATGAAAAGAACCCAGTGGTACAATACAGAAAAGGGAAGTATTGAATGAAGTGTTCCTGCCACCCACATGCCAGTCGAGGAGTAGCACCATGAAAAGAAAAAAAAAAAAAAAAAAAAAAAAAGAAAATGTATCTGTAACAAATTACTCTGACACCTGGGCTGAAATCCAAGAAAAACTTTCAGGCAATAAATAAGATGTCTAAGAAACTGAATTTCTTACACTTGTGGTAGATATGTGCTGGATGCCACCATGGTAAAGCATGGTTTAAATACAGAATTCGACATTTTTAGTATGTTTGCAGCTCCTCACTAATCATAAATACTGCCTTTTAGCTCAGCTTCTGAACATTTCCTTTTCATTGTGATTACTGGTGTGGTGCATATGCAAGTGCTAGCTGTGAAAAGGGCAATGGAAGGTGCAAGAGTGGTCCAAAGGAGTCAGGGATGCTCTGAACACTGATATGTTGATGGGTAGGATTTCATGACTCTCTTTCTCAAAGCTACATTCTGTAGCGCTCACCTGGAATGTACATAGAATGCTAAATTAGTGACAAATCAGGGAAATTATGGTTGTTGTTTTCAGTCCTATCAAAGGTCCACTTTATTTTGTCCAACACGTTGTTTCAGAGATGATGGCCCTGTCCTTCACATGGCTGTTGCCTGCAGCCGGGACCATTTAGATCTAACAAAGATCCTATTTAATGCAAGAAACACCTAAAGCTTATTACCAGTCACTGGCTGCATAAAATTACAGGCTGTCAGTATGTGTTAGATGAATCCATCTGGAGAAGATAAAAGAACCGTGAATGAAACTGGTTTCAACATGCCAGATAAACTGTCTTTTAGCATTAAAAAAAAAAAAAAAAAAAAAAAAGCTGAAAAAGAAGGAAAAAGAAAAAAGACCAAAGACTGGTTATTCTCTTTCTCTTCATGTAAACTAGGGAAGAGGGCACAGAGCTATTAGATAATGCAGTCAGCTACCTAACTGTTTCAAAATTATATTTTTAAGGTTTTTTTCTTTTGAGGTAGGTCTTTCTTGCTCAAAGGGTGGTCTGTCTCCTATTATTGACTGCAGTATTCTGAGCCTTGTCTTTTAGGAGGAAAAAAGAGATGGATAAACTGAAAAATAACAACAGACTTGGTCTGCCTGAAAGCAAACTCTGAATGCTCTTGAAGGGGTGGGGGGTGTGCAGTGTTAAATCTTTTTTACATACTTTACAGAACAGGAAAACCACATTTTCATTAAAAGGATCCTCAGATTTTCTCTTATTCATGTCAGTAGGTTTGAATGCAATGAGTAAGAAATATTAATACCCCTAAGTAAATCTTTGGGAGCATATAGAGACAATGAAATTGTCTTAAGTCATGTTCAGGCTTGTATCAAGAGCCTTTCACTAGGGAAAAAAAATGTAAAGATGCTGCACAGTGATTAACAGTCCAGCTCTGTAAGTATTTTCCTATTTACTTCTGGGAAGAAGGGGACACTTGGATTAGGACTTTAGGGAAATTGAGTCAAGCTATCAGCTGCATGATGTTCACTCTAGAGTTCATCATACACACAAAACAATCTTGGTGCCAATGTATTAGCCAAGCATTCAGCTTTGTTTCTTGTAGATGTGAAACTATGCTCCTTGTTTTTCTACTTTCTCCAAATGAAGTGGGAGTAAACACTTTTTGACTCACAGTCTTAGTGAGAGAGCGACTCCAAGATGCAAATTTGAAGCTCTAATTCTTGGAAGTAGATATAATTTTTCATCCTGTAATCCTTTTTTTCCCACCTACTCACTCATGCCTTGCCTGCCTCCTCCCTTTTCTACTCCAATTCCTCCCTTTCATATGCCACAGGTAAGGATACAACGCTATAATAGCATTCTAGAAAATCATATCCATAAGACCTGTGCAAAATAGAGGTGGAAAAAAGGAATAAAAAATAAAGGCACACATCCAATGACATGCCAAGCTGATATACATGTAAGTTTTGTGGAAGTAATTTTAATACAGGAGCCTTGGGTCAGCTCTAATGTGAGTAAAAAACAGCAGCAGATTAAGCACAAGCCTAAGCAGAGAAAAGCTCTTGCAGTCCTTCTGGCAGGAGATTAAAATAATTGCTAATGGGAAGGCTTTTCAAAAATATGAAAGTTTTAACTCCACTACATATAATAAAGGAGCCATGGAGAGCTGAGAAGACCTCCTTTCTAAAGAAATGCTGTAGAACAAGTTTTTCTTACAATTTTTACAATTAAGCAATATTGTCTCTAACTCAGAGGTTATGTGGGGTGACAGGAAGGGGCTTATGCACTATCCCAACAAAAGTGTGCAAACAGAAGGACGAGTGTGTGGGTGTCAGTGTGAGAGATGGTGCACACAGCTTTTTATAGATCTGAGACACAACCAATGCAGAGAATATCACCTAGACAAGAAGTAAAGGTGTTTAAAGTGAACTCATGGCTCTGATTTGATTTCCAGTGTGCTCCAGGGTTCCATATAAAGGTAGCAACTCTACCCAGTGCAGTGTTGGCATTCATATGGTAAAATCTATTAAATAAGAACATTCAAAATTACTTTTTTTTTTTTTTATCTGGTGTGCCCTCAGAAAATTTGTGAATCAGAAAAGAGAGCTGCATTTTTTAAGTACCCACTGTTGTAGCGGCTTGTGACTCCACCACTCGGATCATTGGATCTCCACTTACGCCACAGCTGGTAAGGAGTGAATTACCCTCATGGGGGGCCACACAGCAGTTCTTATTTCCTGCAGCAATGCATTAAATTTCATGTTAGAATTTGTTATAATTCTGTGGAATTGAAGCCATAATTCTTTGCCATACTACTCCATACTGCCAGAAGCAAAGAAAAGACACAGATGGCAGGCCTGGCTCAATATCTTATTGACACATCAGCTAGTCCAGGATAAAACACCTAGATGCAAGCAACCTGCCCACAAAAGCAGTCATAGAGTGCAGAAATACCTCTTGTGCATCTCTAATGAGCTTATGATGCCTAATCTGACAAGGTCACGACAAAGCATGACTTGATTTTTTTACCTCACCATTGTGCTTTAGGAACCAGTACATTTTAGCTACCTGAATATGAACAGAATGGATTCTATCAAAACTATTCATTTTTATTTACAGGAGGAAAATTTGGATGAGAGCAGGCTGTGTGAAAAGCACAGAAGTACAGAAAAAGCAGAGCTGGCAAAGAGAGTCTGCTCCTGGGAAGAAGGACACAACAGGGCATGCCGCCTGAACTGTGTTCAGTTGATGACACACTAGCTCTGCACACATCCCATTAGCAATGCTCCCAGGAAGTCCCACCTTCCTCAGCTGCAGGAGGAACAGGCAATGAACTTCATATTGTAACCTAGGCAAGTGGGTCATACGTGAAGTAAGATGGTGCACTCCAAAAATTCTGCTCTGCTGAATACAATACAAATACTGTTTGACTAAAGCACTAAATATTTAACTGGCTGACTTTCATGATCCCTTCTTGCTTTTAGCAGCTAGAAAAGGCCCATAAATACTGGGGAAGGGGAGCAGAATTGCCAACAAACTGAAATTCACTGTCACATGAAAAAAGAGGTCAAAGGACAGCAGCCTTCCATTACAATCACAGGTACTGTGTATGCCTCATTAAAAGAACTGTATACAGATTATAATGACAAGAAGCCTAAAACACCTTTGTCATTATAATCTGTATATTCAGTTCCTGGCTATGACCGTGGACTGGTTAAAAGCCACTGTCAAGGTGACAAAAAGGAAAAAAAAAAACCACAAATACAGCAGCAGAGAACTAAACATGAAGATCTCAAATGAAGAAGAGGATGGAAAGAACTTTTATGATTTCCAGCATAAATATGTTTTTTAATTTCTTTTTCTTTTGTAAAAAGAACAAATTTCTACTGCTAACCCAGCACCAGAAAAGACATTTAGAAAATGTCTAAAATATACGTAAGTTCTTCTGGTTATTTAGACTGACACAAGCATCTTTTACTGTTGGATTCTGTGAGACAGCAGGTGAAATGTTCCTAAAATTAACAGAGGTTCTGGTTCTTTTCAAACCACTGAAAAACTGTCATGACATTACTAGTGTCATGCAACTCTAAGTCTTACATAGATTATATAATAATCAAAGTCCTGTGGATTAACTCAATGAAAAAAAAAATCTCATCTGGTTATTTGGATTTTGTTTCAGCAATAAATGTATAATCCAGGAAACTCTTTGAAGACCCATGAATTCAATAGTGCCACAAATATAGGCATTATTTATTTATTACTACAGAAGTCTGAAAAATTTTGATCTTTGATATATTATTAGTAGCAGCTGCCTTATGCTGCAGTCATTAAGAAACACACACATTTATGAATTTTAAAATTGACATTAAAGAAGTTCTCGGGACAAAAATGCTTATAGCATGCCCCTTAAGAGCTTTTTAGCCATATTGGAGAGGCAGAGAAAGCAACAGAAATTGTCAGAGGTCTAGAAATAATAATATACAAGGAAAGATTGAGCAGAAAGATTGTCTAGGTAAGGGAATAATGAGAGGAAATTTGGAAACAGCCTGTAAATATTCAAAAGGATGCTCTAAATACCGAGGGTATCCTCTCTCTTCCTCATTCATGCGAGTAAGACAGCAAGCAAAGGGATTTAAAATGCAATAAGCAGGATACAGGTAAGGAATTAAAATACCCTTCTAGTGGTAGAGCTCATGAATCACCAAAGTGGGTATGGAATACCCATCATGAGATACTGCTAAGAAGAAAAAGGACAAACTTGCCTCAGGTAATTACTGCTGACATCACCAAAGCAAGAGCATGGGTGATACATACTCTCAAGGGTCCTTCTAACTCTTTCTCCTGTGATTTGAAATTTCACCATTTCTGTTTTAACAATAGCATCTGGTTCATTTATTTTGTTTTGTTTGTCAAATGAGAAAATTTAAAAAAAAAACCAAAAATGCAGTTTGCCTGTTGAAAGGCGGATTATTTGTATAATAATTAAGCTGCAATTATTTTGGGTCAAATTTAGAAACAAAATGCTGGCTTGGAAAAATTACTGAGAGTTATCTCAGTATTCCAACTCAGTTTTATTATGGGAGTCAATCTTTTTAAAGATACAATTAAAAACAGCCATATAGTGGACAGAGCAATAAGCTAGAATAATTGTTCAAACAAGATGCCTTACCCAAAACACAATGCTAGAAATCCTCAAGATAGGATTTACCATGCTGAAAGGATTTCTTTTCAAGTGAAGTTTTGCATCGATGCCTCTTTTTATGGATGAAATTGATATTCATTTGTAAGCTGTATGTACACACTTTTCCATCACTTAAAGTTCAGTGCATGAGAAACACCTCTGGGCTTATCTTCTGAGGGAATTTCACCAGACACACACAGACAAAAGGGTCTTTATGTCTCCACTTCCAATAAGGCATTCCTCCCATACCGTAAGCAACTATCTGCTCCATGGAAAATCTTGGATGTGGAAAGTGTTTTTAAAACATTCCCATAGACTGCTGCCTAAGGGTTGTTCAGGGTTGTTTTGTTTCTTTTTTCCCATTATAACACATCTGCTTGCATTGGTTGTGACCATACAAAGTAGCAGTATTTTAATCCCACATGCTCCTTACATTCTTGTAATGAACACATGAAACAAAATGAAAAAGACTTGAGTTAGTGTTTCGTATTGGGAGACTAATCAGCTTGGAGCTGGCAATTTTTATTTAAATCCAAAGAAACAACCAATAATGAAGTATAAACTTCATTATAAATACTACAGCAATATGTTATATAATCAATCATGTAATATGCGATTCAAAAAATCTTTATAAGAAATGCACCACCAATCTATGTATAGGCTACAAATTCACATTAAATAATGAAAAACTGCAAATTACAGACATAATAGAAGCAAGTGTACATAAGTTCATGAATGATGTATTAACCCAGACATTGGCAAAAGTCATAAAACATGGTTGGGCAAGTATAAATCTTCATTTTCACAGATTGTATGGTGTTAAACAGACTGTGAACCTTGGCTGAAAATTCACCTACAGAGCATTGTCAGGATCAAATGGCATTATTATGTTCCCACAAATGTAGGAGAAAAGGGAGGGGAAAGAACATGGAAAAATTCTAGAAAAACAACTGCAAATAACAGGATGCCTTAACTGCAATACAATAAAAGTAATTTTACAGCTAAGACAAAGTAATGACCACATTTCTGAGATTTGTGATACAGAGCAGGAGCTGGGCCAGAGAATGGTACATACTTATACTGGCAGTGTGTGTGCCCTTTCAGCACATATAAAATATTATAAAGCTTGATCTGACACAGTCAGCAAACAGTACACATTATGTTGTTGCAATGAATCTAATTTCAATAACAGCTCAGGGCCAGAAGTAAATAAATAAACTAAGGAAATAAATACAAGGAGGAACTATGTAGAACAACTAACCTTCATAGGGGAAAAAAAAAAAAGGAAAAATCCAATGTGACTGTGAGCAAGATCAGTGGAATTTCTGCAATATTATCTATTATCTTCATCTCTGAAGATCAACTCACCTAGTAGAGCTCAAGGGTTGAAATACTTTGACAACAGGAAATGAGCAAGGGAGGGAGCTTTTAAAATGTCTATGACCTTCAGCGCCTGTGGAAAGAGGAACTGAAATGTGATGTTTTCATGTAAAGCCATATTTGCTAGAAACTCCTGCTACTTTTGGAGGGTGGGTTTCTGAGATTTTTGTGTATGGTGGATGAGGTGCTGTTGAAAATACTGATATTGTGCAGAGTTTCCTGAAAATCAGTTCCTAGAGCCATCCCCAGTCACTTAGTACCTACGAACAAGCTATTTCTCATAGAGATTAAGAGATAGCTGCTCTGATCAGGATACTGTGCTTCTGTGAGATGGACTCAAAATACATTTTAATGCTTTGTGAGCCCTCTTGCAGCTAAGAGAAAATGGCATGGGCTAGTGAACCTGTTTTTCAAAGGGTCTAAAAGCTGTTCATACTTCTATACATTGTTAAGTACATTGCTTATCTTCTGAGTGTCAGTAGACACTCTACTCATTTCTGAGTAGATTAATGAGCTGCCTCCTCACAGAAAAATTCTGGTCATTGGGTCTGAGGCCTTTCACGCTGTACAAGTCTGGCCATCTTAAGCTGCATCTCAAATGTCCAAAAGAAGAAAACATGAATACAAGATTTGACTCCTTAAGTATGTGGTTTCAGTTTAGGAAACATTTCTGAACTTAGGGCATTGAAAAACCTGACTGAGTCAACTGCAATAGGGCATCCAAAAGGCATGAAGAAATATACAGATTTTCTCTTAACTATGCAGACAAAATAATAACCATCAAAGAAAATCCTGATTTGTTGATGTTAGCTTTTCTGAAGGAACAGAAATGAATAGAAAGTATGAAGTAATACAGAAGTCTCTGAAATTAAAATACAGTTGTCAGACCTTGCACCTTGTACAGAACGTACCATTGAATGGTCTTCCCCAGGACTAACAGCCTGGTGATTGTGTTGCACTTTTTGCCATGTTTCATACGTATAGGTGTTCCACAGGAGCTGAATGCATTTTTGTTGTCTCTGGGCAGGAAGAGAGTTTAAGATGTTTATTTCAGTTGCTCACTGGAGAGATTCTAACAAAACAGAATTTACTAGAACAACACAGGGTTTGGAATTACCATTTGCTCATAAAGGACTGCACGCCAAAATTTTGTCAGAGACAAATGGTTGAGAAAAATCATATGAAAGAGATGAATGAAAAACCACCTAGGCTGGTACTATGTGAAGTGACAGAAAGTGAATGACTGATGCAATGGAGAATTTGTTATTGACCTTAGTAGCAACAAATCTCAACTTCCCTGTTGTTCAACACAACTACTTTTTAGAGAAGTACTTTACTAAAAGGGGAGAAAATATTCAGCACTTACAAAGAGACATTGATTTCTTTCAGCTCATTCGGTCTGACATGGGAAAGACAAATGGTGAAGGTGTTAATGGACAAATGTAAAAGGAGCACATAGGCCAGTGAATAGTTACAGTTGCTCCTCACACCAGAATACAGTTTTCAGGTTTACTACAGGCCAAGATGAAGGATGTAGGTTGAAATTCAGAAATTACCCTTCTATCAGTCATGCAATGTTATGACATGGAAAAAAAAGTCACAGCAGGCAGAAGAAAATTACCTTAGCCCTTTTCAAAGTCTAAGACAGTTTTAATGCAGGTTTCAAAGTGCCCTGAAAATCCCCCTTGAGCCAGCAAACATGAACAGGTAGGATGTTCACAGACAGTGATTGCTGGCTGAGGATAACACAGAAATGTTCCTGACTTTATATCTTACCTTCCAAAACCTGCTATCTCCCAGTATTGGAAGGCTCTAAGCTCCATTATGCTTAAATTGCTCCATATTACTACATCCTGCTGCTCTTGAAGGTGGTTTGTTATAATTACCCTCCTGCCAGGTAGGTATAAGGAAATAAATGATATATTTTGATACAAGGCTATTTTGCTGAACTGAATGGATTAAAGAACTGATAATAAATTTTATTTTGTCTTCTAGGCCACTGGTGCAAACTAAGTCCAGTTCAATAGTGACCAGAAGTTATTGCCACCTGAAAACAGAACCAAATACGTGTGAAATTGGTTGGCAGTTCTAAGCCCAGGTCCTTGTGACTTAATCATGAAATTGCCCCTTCTGACACAAATTGGACCCAATGAAGCTGTGTTAATGCAAATGCCTAGGAACACGTAGGGTGGAACACCCTACTTTGTGACTGGGAGAATCAGGTGACATTCTTCATTTAAAAAGCTTCATAAAATGTACTTTTGTCAAGACTGAACTTTATAAAATTCAACACGAACATTTGAGACAATTATAAAATTTCAACACAATCTTTTTGTTGGAAGTTTCAAGCTGAAATATTTTTTCATTTTACCTGAAAAAGCTGTTCTGCTTTGGAATTTTATTTTTTAAAAAAGGAAAATAAATTACATGTTATGATGAGTGTTTCAGATGACAGTTAGAGTGGGATTCACTTTGCTAAGTTTAGACATCTACACTGTAGGCGTCAACCTCAGAGCTAGTCACTACAGGTTTCCTTTATAGTTAATGGAAAGAAACAGGTACATTTAAGGTGTGACTCCTCTGACCTATTTTAAATATCTCCTTTAAGATCAATAATGATCTTAAAATTACTGTCTCTCCCCACTGCCTATGGTATGAGAGATCTCAAATGGAGATCTACCAGAGACACCTTCTACTGCTCAGATGAGTCCTCTCCCAGTACCTCTCCAACTCCCCATTACATACACTTATTTTTTAGCTTTTTAACAGTGAAAACCATAACTAATACTATATTTTCACTTGAAATAAAAGGCTGCATGTTGCTTCAGAATTTTCATTTAATGAATAAACTTCTTTTCCAAGTGAATTCAAAATTTAAAGTGGAAAACCCTATTAGCTATGTGTGAAGATGAAGTTATATAAGGGACATTTTAGTAGGCAAGAAGGATGAAAAACCACAGGTTCTCTCATCCTGTGTCTCACATCTCATCAAATTATTTCCACTCACAAATACCAAAGTCAACAGAAAAGCTACAAGGAGGTTCTGTGGGATGGAGGATTCAATGATTTTTCTCTCCAATCTCAGCTGCTGTGAAGGAAAGGGACAGGAACGAGACAGCTAGGAAAGCAGAGAGAAGAGATGGGGACAGGTGGGACTGACTGCCCATGGGAAGCATGCAGTGGGTGGAAAGAGCATGAAGAAATAGATGTATTAAAGAGTGGCTGAAAACAGGAAGGGGCAATAGAGTCTGAAGGGAAGGCAAATGTAAGAAAGGACAGAACGGGTAGCTGAAGAAAAGCAGCTCTAAAGACATTAACATTTTGCTTTAAATTAAAAACAAGGATTGTTTTCTCACAGGTCTGATCATAATTTCCTAGGTTGCCAGGCACACATCAGACACAGTAAAGAAGCACAAGTGGATCCTGCTTTTCCCTCTATATTTAGTGTATCCTAATTCAGCTCCAGAACTGTTTGCAGCCCTCTTTACTCTTTCTCATCTTTTACTTCCACAGATCCAAACCATTTTGTTGCAGACCTTTGGCTGCACTGGACTCAGATTCACAGCTGGGAATATAGCTAATTTCGCTCAGCAGAACCAGCTTTGTTGGTAAAAACAAATTTACATTGATTACCTCTGAGCCTAACACACACACTTTCTCCAGCCCTCTGCCTAACAAAACTGTGAAGGAGATTTTTGGCTTGCCAATAACCTCACAAACAAATTAGCTTGATTTTAACTCCATTACTCTGGCTAATCTCTCTTGGATTTCCTAGCATTTACACAGGAAATGGTTCATTCATAATAGATGGTGTGTACATTTAGCTTTTGTAATTCAAGGAATGTGTTAGGTGGTTTGTGGTGACATTTTTCTTAATAATGTGGGCAGCACTGGAATGTCTTTCTTCAACTACTGGTCTCTTGGTGGATGCACACGTTATTTAGATTGAGAGCAAGAAACACTCTTGGGTGGTTTTCAGGTAAAGCAGAAAGTATCTGCAGGGAAGGTTAGAAATAAAATTGAGATGTGCCTCTGCCTAGAACAGAATCCCAGACTGACAACGGGGCTTCATGCAATTACCTTTTAGCAATCTTCAGCTGCCTTCCTCCCCTCGCCACTTTATTTAAGGTAGGAGGAAAAATGAAAATATAGCAAAATGAAAATATGGGAAGCCAGATCAGGAACAGGCAGGAGTTTTAGGCATGTCTCTAACACTGATTCACCCTACAGCATCATGCTAGTGCATATCCTCTCTGCTGCAGGGGGACGGGTCTCCTAGGCAATGTCAAGTTAGCCACACTTCTGATCCTGCACTCAAAACCAGACACTGATGCCATCACATTATTGCTATACAAATCTAATGTAATAGGCAGCTTCAGCCCAGAGTCTTAACATCCAATTGCTTTAGAAACAGGCTAAACTTCACTTTCTTACACAGTCACATGATTCAGTGAGTGGCAAAACAAGTGGGCTTTAGACATCCTAGATAGCCTCCTTCCTCTGTGTTTTTCTCACAGATCTCCAAAGAAACTATGTGGATATGTAATATTTTGGCCATTGTGTAATTTTGAGTTCTTTCATGCCTTCACTTTGCCTGCAAATGCACTTGTCTCCCAAATTCACAGGAGAGATAAGAAGTACAACAGCCAGCAGTTTTGATGTAGTAATTCTTGGCAAAAAAGACATGACTTGGCAAAGCCTCTCCTGAAACTGGAGGATACCAACAAGATCTATGACACTGCCTGCCCTCTGTCATTCCCACACCACAGTTTTTCAGCTCTTCATTGCCCATTGATGAACTGATCTTCACACTGCACAGGAGGAATAATGGACATGTGAAAGTTCAGCTGGGAAAGATGCATGCTTTACTCTAGCAATGAAATAAAAGCAGATCAGAGCCTTGAACTTAAAGTTGTGATAGGTAATGTGACAACAGGTAAGCCCTAGAACACAAATTACTTTTCCTATTTATCTATCAATTATTTTTGTACAAATTTTTTGCGATTTTTTTCCTTTTTATCTGGAGAAAATGTTTGAAAACTAGGTGAAGAAAAATGCGAGTAGCACAGAAGACTAAGCAAAGATAGCATCATTAAAATATAAAATTCTGTTGATAATTCCCTTCTGGTCTTAGGTGCCAAGAGACAGTACTTCCCAAGTATATGTGTTTCCCCAAATATACCATTAATAAGGTTTTCTAATTCCACTACAGAATCCTATAACTTATAAAACCACTTAGATGTTTGTTACATACTTACATGCTTTGCCACACATATATGTTGAGCAGGAAACAAATATATCACAAAGGCTTTTTGCTAAATTTGAAAGCCAAAAGTTGAAGAATTTGGGAGCAACAAGAAATCAGTGATCAGGGTAGCTTACACACAAGCAATTTTACTCTTTTGGTATCTCAGAAGGCATGATATTCTGTGCACCCACATTCTTGGGCTGCACCATCACAACTGCAAACCTACTGAATTGCACATTGTGCTTAATTCACTTGCAGGTGGTGTCCTACTACCCCCATGGGACCTGGGGTTCATTTGAACACCCTGCCCACCTTATCCATTTTCATTTTGGGAGACAAAGTTTTTCTCATGAAGAGCCCTGCAGAGCTCAAGCATTCTCCCCTTGTTTGTGAAATATGGGTCACTCATGTCTGGTCTTTAATTGCAAGTGTCTGCAGAGAACCCCAGTAAGCTACAAGTACAGATCCACAGCAGTGAAATGCATTTGGAATGTGCTTTCCACAAGCCTAGGAACACCAGTAAAGGTTTTCATTTTAGCATGTAGCACAGACACACTAAAATGAAACACTCGGCTCTAGGAAAAACAACTTAGGTTTTGTGTGTATTTGCAGAAGAAAAGAGGCAGAAGAGAAGGAAAAGCTTGTAGATACTGCAGGAACAGACAAAAGGAAAATTCCTTTTCAAATTTTCATGACATCCTTTTGTCAAAGACTCAGCAGACAATATGGAGATTTAACATAGATTAGGCTTTACATTTAAGGGGTGACAGAACTATTGTCAATTAATCCTACAGAAGATAAGCTCTGAGAGCACTGCTTCTGGCCTGAGTTTCTCCTGGTACCTTTGTCTGTCTGTGTTGAGAATTCAGATAAAGTTAGAAATCAAGATTACAAAGTATGTTTATATAAAAAGTATGTTCATTGTTATAAAAAGCAGCATTTTTAAAGAAAGAGCTCAGGTGAGAATCATCTGAGTAAATGCAGATGTTGTCCACACAGATGTTTATGCATGAGCTAGCTGGGTACAATCTTCTTGCAAGAAGAAACCTGGTACCCTTTTCATTAATTCCCTCCTGAACTCTTTGGCTAAAATGGGTCAGACTAAGGACATACTCAGTTCACAAGTGAACATCTGTCTATTGATGTCTACGTATAGAGAAACCCAAACACACTTGAGTGTGTTTGCTCAAGAGTCCTCTGAGGGTAGATTTACAATAGCACACAATAACATACTTGTATAAAAGCATTTACCATCCTACAGTCACAAATATAAGTCAGCCCAAGGTGTTACACAGCCTTTACCTCCCCAGCACTCTTATGCTCTGTTGACACACCTTGGTGCCCACACTGCTGTAACTTTGCAGATATAATTACCCATATTTGCTAGACCACAACAGTGCAGTATGATAGCAAGTTTATCCTACCATGTTTTCATTGGTCTCATACATCCCCCAGGCTGTTTGCAAGGGAAAACAAGTGTCTTTTTCTTCAGCAAGTTCAGAGGCATCTTGCACTCTGGTTCAGCTGGTAGAGCTGGCAGTGACTCATGTTGCATAAAAATACAAAAAGTGAAAAAACCAGGAAGTCTTGTGATTCCTGTCTCTAAAATAAGGCTTTAAAAGCCATTAGAATGATCCTGTGTCTCTGTTAGCCACCACGGATCCTGGCCAGTTTCCAAAACAATGAGCATCACCCTCATCTCTGGAAAGCTATCCTGATTCTCAACGTGCAGTGTCAGCTGGCAGGAGGGGGTGTGAAAAAGAAAACAAACCAAAAACATCCTACAGAATTAATTAGGAGTTTGGAACACAATTTGCACCTAAGAAGCAAATGAAGAGTATGCTCACACATCGTTGAGGAAAAAACATTGATCCCTGAACAGAAATCATATCCCTCTCCTGAAATCAGTACTTTCTAAATGTATGTAGGTTGCCTATAGTTAGTATCAATCACTTCTGTTCTAGCCAGGGTCATATGAGTGTAGGATACTAAATGGCCCTGAGGTATCTGATGTATCCAAAAAATCTTATGTATGTTGCTCTTTTGTAGCTGAATATGTTTCATTCCTTTGAACCCTTTCCTTTCTTTCACTCATTTTCTGCACACTTTTTTTGTTTGAAGAAATGCAGATTTTCTTGAATGCAGGTTTTCTCTGCAAAACATTCCATCATGAGAAATATTTTGAAATAAAGGAAAATGGAAGCATTCATTTTATGTGCATGGCAGTTTTGGTTCCAAAGGTTATTAATTCATTTACAAATCCATTCTACCTGTCCAGCTAATTTCACTTTCTTTCCCAGTTATACTAAATCAAATTATTACCCAGAGTTAAATAAAATTACTTCATTTTGATTCTTTTTTTTTTTTTTTACCCTAAGGAAAAAAAGCAAACCACTTTCATCAGGAGCTGAGTGCTTTCCAAGCTAACACATGAGTTACCTTTTCTTTGGATGCATCCCCCCATTTGTTTATACCACCTTTGGATGCTCACTGCCACACAGTGATCAGAGGCATTCACGAGAAATTACACCTCACAGCAGCCAAGGTTCTGTGAGTGGGAGTGCAGTGATGTGCCAGCACGAGAGGCAGGACACCTCAGTGGAGACACAACGAGAATTTGGAAGGCTTGAGCTCTACAACTAACTCTGCAGTTTTAGGTACAGCACGTAGCAGTTTCCACATCAGTGAACTGGAATGGTTTTTATTTTATTTCCTTCCTAAAATTCTTATTGATCTTACAATTCAAATTGCTAAGAAATAAGAAAAAAAAATAGGTAATCCTGCTAAATAAAGCAGGATTATACTGTCTAATAAAGACAGTATTTTGTCCTATACCATGCATTTTACTGGCTTTTTTTCTTTAACTAGGTAAAAACTACATAAAAATAGCACTGGCCGAGGACTTTTCAGACAATTAGAATGAATATTCCTAAAAGAAATAATGATGTAGATTTAAAATAAAAATACCATTAGTATCAGAAGGCTATGCAATATTGGAAATCTGGTGGTATGCTAAAGTTTAAGAACCTACTAAGCTAATATTTCTGAGCTGGCAAAATGATCAATACCCAAGTGTCCGGAGGTCAATATTGATGCCAAAGTTTTTTAACGTGTAACTAAGCCCATAAAAGAAGTAAACAGCAAGTTATTGAGAACTGATAAAGGTGACATTATTTCAGCTAATAACAGTCTGCAGAGGATCGTGAAATTCCCCAGATGTACTTAAAGTCATTGGAGCTTTAGGCAGCATGGTGGCAGATTAAATTCATCTTGGATAAGCAGGAAATAGTGTACACTGGCACAATAAAAAAATCTAAGTCACTGACAGTCTCTAAGCCCAGCTGCTGCTCCAGTGGAGAAAGAAATGGAGGAGCCAGCACAAGCAGATCAGAAAGAGATGATGAGTACAGTTAAAATTACATGGGTTAGACATACCATGAGAAATGATACTCAAAGTAAAGGGGAGGAGGGGAGGGGCAGAATTAAGGCTCTGGGATTCATGGATAATGATGATTATTGATGCTGGAAGGGAACTTCTTGAAATATTTGTAGAAAAATTTATGGGAAATATTTTAAAATGTGAAAGATTCAAATAAAAATGTTTTCTTCTTAATATGAACAACTGAAAGGCAAAAAAAAAAAAAAAAGGAGAAATTCAGAAAAATATAAACATAAGCAAACCCATGAGGAAGTTATTGACTGCAATGAGGTCTTCCCTCAGTCTCCCTTTGTCCAGAGTGAACAGCCCAAGTGACCTCAGCAGCAACTCATATCCTCAAGAGACCCTTCAACATCTTTGTGGCCCTTGTTTGGATGCTTTCTAAAAGCTTTCTTATATTGTCATGCCCAAAACTTCTCACAGTACTAGAGGTGAGAGTACACCTAACAGAGAAACTGTAAACATAGCAGAGTTTAAGCTTCAGTATTTTTTCTGAATGGAGGTTGCTTGCTGAATCACAGACTTATGTTAAGCATTCAACCTACTGGCTGCTACTCTCTGTTATAAAGCAAATGCAGATGCATGCTGGTAGAAAAAGCGCCTTGAATCATCTCAGGAAAAGCTGCAATGACATTCCCTATTATGCTTCACAATAGGAGTTTCTCTTGACTATCTTTGCTTTATTCCTCAAATCAGAAAGAGAAAGAAAATACTTTTCCTCTTCCTCTGGTTGACGGAGTTTCTCTTTGCTTTATTCCTCAAATCAGAAATAGAAAGAGAAAGAAAATACTTTTCCTCTGGTTGACGGAGTTTCAGAGAATGTCAGGTCTGATCTCTCTTGCTTTCCTTAGGATTGCCCAGATGGCTCCTTTGAAATGGATGTGTCTAATTTTAGAGCAAGAAAGGGGAAAAGAAAGCTAGAGAGGCTAAAGCAAGGTGATTTTTCCCTGCATATGTTAGTGTGTTAAGATTCTGTGGCAACATTTTTCTCTTTTCCTGTGCTTGACTCTTTCTCTAGTCTCTCTCTATTTTTTTCCCCACAGAGAAGCACATTTGTTAACTTTAATGAAGTACAGAGAATGAAGTACAGAGACTGCTCTTTGTTTTATTCATCTGGAATTCTCTTAAGCATGTAAAGGACTCATTTGCTTTATTGGTTTTCTGTGTCCATTCTGAGAAAAAAGATGCATCAAAACCACCATACTATCTTACTAAATGGGAGTAATGGGGCATGAATTTCAGGTTACTGAGGCGGCTGCCCATGGAAGTGAACAATAAAATAATACATGCTGTGATTACAGCTGTGTGCACTTTGTTTTTGAACATGTGTCTCATGTTCAGAACTAATCACTGTAGATTTTCTGTGTAACTTGGCTTTCTTCTCTTTAATACAGCACAAAACAGCACTAAAACAATGAAGTATCTTTAAAATAAAAAGCTGTATAATTAGAGCCAAAGAGCTGAATCTACTGCAGACAAAGGATACAGATTTCAAGTGATCTTGAATTTAAGATCTTTGGCATTCTCATCTTACAACTAGAGTACATGGCAGAGGTTTTTTACAGTTACTTGGGAAATGTTTTAGATAATTTATTGTTCAGTTTGCACAGTAATAGAGTATTGTTCCGTTTGTACTTGGTAATAAAAAAATCAGCCTTTAAAAGAAGGTTCTATTGTGTAGGATAGGTAAAAGAAAAAATGGGAGATTACACACTACAAGCAAGTAAAGGAGTTTTGTTTTTGTCTGTCATGATTTTTATCCGAAAAATAAGATCTTCACAACAAAATCTCCCAAGGTCTTCTTAACATCTAGTTCCAACCACCCTGCCATGGGCAGGAACACCTTCCACTAGCCCAGGTTGCTCAAAGCCCCATCCAACATGGCCTTGAGTTATGAAAAATATAAATAAGACAGGGGCTTTCTATCAAAAAATATGTCTATTCCCCTCATTTGGGAATTTGGTGAAGATCAACAGGCAAAGAAATGAGCTCAGAAAGTGTTTCATGTTACTGAGATGAGTTTGTGCTATTAATTAAAATAAAAGTTTTTGCTACCTAAAGTTTCTCTGTTCTATCTACAGTACTTTAAAAAATTAATTTTCTGAAGTCTTCTCCATTCAAACTAAGGTACATTATGATAGATGATCATATTTCTCTATGCTAGTTTGAAAGGTAATTTACAAGAGGTCTGGTGGAGGCTAACACTGGAACTGATTGACTCTTATTGGCTCTGGCCTTACCAAGGTAAGGGGGCAGCTGAAGCCTTGGCTTAAGGACAAATTGACAGCCACTGTGTCATCTCTTTCATGAACATCATTACCCTGCATTCCCAGGGCGATGAGTGCAAGGGTCCATGTTTTTCTCTAAGTACTGTAGGATTATTCAGTGAAGTGGGTCTTTGAAACCCTGATGATTCATATTTAATATAGTTTTTGGCAAAGGTATACCTCAGCACCACTGAACTGCAGGATATTTTCTGTATGTTGTGTTGAATGAGTGGGGTTTTTTGAGTAAGAACAGGATGATATCAATGCACACTTTGCTGTTAACATTAACACTGGACATTGGACATGTATACTGAGTAAAGGTCCTGCTCTCAGGACTCTGATTTCACTGGAAAAGACAAACCCTTTGCTTCTGCTGGTTTTGTTATTAGCGAATTCACTAAATGCTGTCTTTTTCTGATTGTTTCTACATAAAGGATATACATCTTGGAATAAATATTTACATAGAAATATAATCTAGTTTTTCTTCTAGAGAACTAACCATTTTCAATAAACTGGAGCTGTGATGAGATTTGTGAATATTAATATGCAAATATTACAGTGAGTCCCATTTACAAGAATGGGCCTGAATTATACATTTGTAATTCAATGTCCCAAGATTTCTAATGTACTCTTGAGGATAATTGCAGCTGCAGTACAACTGATGCTAAATACAGTAAGTTTAGAATTTTTCTTTTCCATTTTTTGCCTGGTTTTCTCCTTCAGATTCTTTTTATTTCAGATGCTGGCTATGATTGTCTTAGAGCTCCCCAGCACACACCTATTGCAAACTGAATTTCCACATCCCAGCTTTTATATTTAAAAGGCACAGAAAATAACATGAAGAAAGCTTCCTATTAGGGAATGTTGTGGGAAAATGCCAGCAGATAGTGATTCTCATAGCAGGAGATACTGAAGACAAAAGCTAGCACAAAAGAGACCAAAAGTTGAGTTGAGATCCAATAGTGTTGTGAAGAATGGAGCCAGATCCCTATCTATATCTATATCCATATCCATCACATATCCAGAGAAACAAAAGCCCTGGATTCCACTAGCACCCTAGTAAGTACTAAACTAAAGCAAAAGATTCCCAGGCTTCTCAGAAATCCTCAGTTCCTATTTTCCTGTTTAGGGACCAATTTTCCAAGGAGCAGGGTAGTAGATTTAGAGTAGTCTTTAGTACCTGGATTGAAACGCACCCAGGCAGAAAACTCTTCTAACTTCTGCTTCATTCCACCTTCACAGCCTACAGCCCTGAATTACTCCACCTGCACATTTCTCAAAAGCATCTAGAAGTCTGCAGACTCAAGAGGTTCTCAAACCTTGTGACAATCCAGTTGCCAAAGAAATATTTTTAGAAGTCCTGTCCTGTTATTCTTAGCAATATGCTATGACCATGCTTCAAGAAGATATTCCTTTGTCAAAGTATTTTCTTCTTATGACAACTGTTATTTTTGCATCATTTTTCAGCTGATACCATATGTGTTTGAACATGGGAAACAATCAAGGAAACAGCTTTGAAAGAACAAATTTTATTGCCACAGCTCAGACTTTTGACAACACACATTATTTGATAGCAGCTTTTCATCTACTTGCCTTTCTGTGAGAATAAGTAGACTTACATATCTCTTTTAATTAGGGACAGCATTCCACTGCCACTTGTGCCAGTAAAATCCTCCAAAACACAGTGGAGCAGCACTGGCAAAACACCTCGAACTTAGGTGCTTTACTGTTATGAAGAAAAACCTGATGAAGGAGAGAATACAGAAAATAAATTCCACAGGGAATAAGAATAATAGCATTGCAGCATTTCACAACAGTGACTTTTGTCTTGTAGATTATGGACTAGTGGCAGTCTGCAAGACATTGACATTGGAAAGTGGTCCATGAGATTATCATAGAGAAAAAATTAACAAACAAAGGCAGTCCCACCCACAGTCACTCAAGTGAACAACCAAAATGGGAAGAAGTGAAAGGAATAAAAGAGAAATCCTAAATTTAATTTGTACTTATTTGTAAATGAAAAGCATTGTGGCAACACTGCAAAAGGTGGTGCAGGGATCTTCCTCAGACAGTGTAAGTGCCCATGGATATTTTTTTTTCAAAAGCTAAATGTTGTTTTGATTAAAGAAAGTGGTAACATTGTACAAGATATTGAGAAGAATCAGCAGCAATGTTGTGATGAAGTACATGATTATTACAGTTCAAGACAACAGTTTCTAATAATGGCTGGTGCAGAAAACGTGTAAGGAGACATGAATGATATATTAACAGAGCCAGGCTTTAGCCTGTTTGTGAAAGGAAATTCTGCTTTAGACAAAAGGGACAAAATTTGCTGCCAGCATTATTCACACTGCTTCATTGAAATACATGGAATTACACTGATTTAGCTGTAGATGTCTTGCTTCTTTCTCTGGAAGACACTAGTGTGCTTTGGTTTGCAAAAAATACAAAATGTTTCCATTAAAAAAATCTACTTAGTCAGTTTTAGCCTCCTCTCCATTGTAACATTGTATCAGTGAGTTTTCAATGAAACATTTTTTTATAAGGAAATACTAGCTCTTGTTTGCCAGAAAAGGCCCATTCTGTAAAATTTAAAATTTCAAAAGATCTTTGATCTTCAAAAAAGATCAACATTTCACTGAATTCATTGTGACAAAGAGGGGGAACAACCAAGAGTCAGGCCTGATTTTTATTTCGCAGACTTATTTTGGGTTTATCGTCATTTGGAACAGCAAAAAAAATGTAAAACAACTTGAAAGTTACCTTGACATGGAGAAAATAGTTATAATCCGATGCCTCTGAGTCCAAAATCTAATCTATCCACTGCCTCCCACATGGCAAGCATGGTATCTCCCACTCTTACATTGTCACATGAGGTTATTACCCCTACTGGTAACCATTGTATTAGGTCCTACCTTTTCTATTACTCCATTAAGTCAGCACCTTAAGCTTTAAGGAAGAAACTTTGTCACGGGCTTTGTCAGAGGAGTTTTCTGAGAACTGTTAATTTGCAGCATGCTATTTAAAGAAAACGTCTGCTCATCAGAGGATAATCTCAGAAATCTGTGGGTTTGCAAAGTGGCAGGTACCCAGCTCTCCCTTGGCTGAAAACAGCAGAGATTTACTTTCATATCTACCTCCCACATACAGGAGCTTTTGCCTTGGTTTTTCTGCTCAGCTCCTCATGACAAGGCATTTCAGGCTGTGCATCTGAACATTGTTGGAAGTTTCTTTATACATTCAAAATGAAGGGTGCTGAGCCTCAGGCTTTCTATAGAATTTAGACATGGGTACATATAAGGTGAGGGGTTGCACTGGAGGTTTGTGTTCACTATTTTCAGGTTCAGTTGTTAGGCACTAATGCAGCCATGCCATCTCCTCACTCATTCCTGCTGTCCTTCTTTGAACATATCCTGGCTTTGCTAATTATCATTTCCAGCTAAAAGTTCCAGAAATGAACAGTTTGTCAAAATGTGGAAATAATAAGGACTTAAGTTTCTAAGTTATGGTCCAATAAATAGTAAGATAGATTAATTGTGATTTGTGAGCCAACACAGATAAACATGGCTGTGATCACTGGTCTGTGTCTGACACACCAAAATTTATCAATGTCCTCAAATAGATGTCGTTGTCAGGTTTGGGCAGCTCTTGGTGAGTAAAAAAAAAAAAAAAAAAGCAAAAATACACAATTACTATGTCCATTACTTGCTCAGAATTAATTTTTACTGAATCCCAGAATGGGTCAGGTTGGAAGGGACCATGGTGAGTCACCTGGCCCAACCTCCCTGCTCAGGCAGGGTCATCCTAGAGCGCATGGCACAGGATTGTGTCCAGACAGTACTTCAGTATCTCCAGTGAGGGAACTCCACCGCCTCTGCAGACAACCTGTGCCAGTGTGTGGTCACCCATGCAGTAAACAAGTTTTTGCTCATGTTCAGAGGGAACTTTTTGTGCATCAGTTTCTTCCTATTGCCTCCTGTCCTATTGCTCAGATGGAGCAGAGCCTGGCTCCATACTCTTGACACCTCCCCTTCAGATACTGATAGACATTGATGAAGTTCCCTCTCATCTGTGTCTTCTCAAGGCTGACCAGCTCCCTCAGCCTTTCCTGGGAAGAGAGATGTTCCAGTCCCTTAATCATCTTTGTTACCCTCTGCTAGACTGGCTCCAGAAGCTCCACGTCTCTCTTGTCCTCAGGAGGACAGAACTGGACACAGCACTCCAGGTGTGGCCTCACCAGGGCTGAGTAGAGGGGCAGGATCACCTCCTCGACCTGCTGGCAGGGCTCTTCCTAATGCACCCCAGGACAGCACTGCCCTCCTTGGCCGCAGGACACGCTGCTGGCTCATGGATGGCTTGTTGTCCAACAGGTGAGTAATGAAGACTCCATCCCAGGAACACTTGTGCTGGCCCTGTCCTCCCAGATTCCAGAATGCCTTCTCTTTGGCTAGCCCAGGCCAATCTCTGGGAAGCTGCCCTGGATGAGCTCAGGCCTCCCTGAGCCTGGAATGGAACATGAAATGTAATATTGCCTTGCATTGCATATATTATATTTAATGAATCTAATAATCTGGTTACATGAGAATACTTTTACTCATCTCTCTCTCTCTCTCTTTTTTAGCCAGGCATAAATTGAAACTCATATTCTACTGTTATTAATGCCAGATCTCTGCACTTCTGGGCCACAAAGCATACAGATAGACATAGCTCATGCAAGGCACATTTCCACTTTGCATAGGCACTGCCAGATCAGCCATACTATCAAGAAGACCTTATCACCTGCAGAGGGCTCCTATTTTAAATTGTCCCCCAGTGTTCCAGCTGTCTATTTTGGAAGCCATGTTGTTTTACATGGCATGTTTTACACAGCTGGCCAGGGAAAGACAAAGGGGCACAGAGACAGCCCTCTCTCAAGGCCAGACAGAACTCTTGGAATCATCCTCCCAAAGGTGGCTGTATGTCACAACTCTGTCACCATTTGCACCTCAATCTTGGTCTTTTGATTTCTACAAAAGGTAATCCTTATAGCAGAAGCAACAGACATGGAGACTCAGGCTTGTTCAAGCCTTACAAATCTGCATAGAAATTACCTACATGAGGAATGAGCTTTCCTATTCACTGTGAACCACACTCAGCTGGAAGTAGTACATATATAGATGCATGGCTGACCCATGCCTGTTTTTTCCTTCTTTCTCAGTGTAATCAGCAGCCACTAGCTTTTCCACACTAGGAAGCAGCAGTTGTTGGGACAGTTCCCCTCTGGAACTGTCCCTCAACAAGAGAGCTTAATATTCCTATTTGCACCTTAGTTGCTCACTCTCCGTGAGGAAAAGAATGAAGGATGTTAGTAGGAATTCTGATGAGATGGTACTTTGCAGTCACCCGTATCTCTGAGAAGTGTTCAGGATCAGCTCTGCTGAAGAGAGAACAGCATGACTTTTTGTTCTGTTTGTTTCAGGCTTCATCTGCAGTGACACTGTCTTTGTTGATTAAAAATTATTTCTTATCTACACGATGTCAGGGTGAGATTGGCAGCCCACAGGAGAAACACTTCATGCAACGGTTATGTTTTCCTGCTTTATATTTTTCTCTCAGTAAGTTTGGCTAGATTCTCTGACTTCTAAAGCAGCAGCAGACATATCTGATCACTGAACTGAGGACAGATGAATAATAACTGATAACGAGCTCTGCAACACAGCAAGGGGCCTGAAAGCGGAAACCTCTGCATCAGTGGAGCTGGAATGGAAAATTTTCTTAATGAAAAATTGGTTTAGAGTTTATGCATGACTCTACAAGCAGCTGTGCTTGCTGAAAGCATAGGGAGTGCAGCTACTCTGCTAGTTAGACCTTTTCCTCTCTGCCCTCGTTTTAATTAACTGGAGACATTTGATATGAAAACCTTTTACCGTCTCTCCAGATCACTCATAGGTACGAGCAGGAAGCCCATCCTGTGCTTTTTCTGGCTGGCAGTCATGGAAGAGCTGCTTTTTGCTGCAGTCAGTCATGAATTCAGGCAGACTTTTTTTTCTGATGACTGTATTCACAAGCAAAAGAAACTGCACAGAAATCAGAGGGCATTGAAATAAATCTTCTTCTTCCTGGCCTGCTTCGCCTTTCATAGTTTGTGAACTCATTGGAGTAAGTCAGAAGGGTGTAAAATCTTTGAAGACAAAGAACACAAAATATACACCTATAAATATTTGCATGTTTATATATAGGTAATTATATATGCCTAAATTGTAAACAAACACATGCATAATATACAAAAATGTATGTGTACAAAGGCAATTTCTGCTGGCATCTACCCTTAAAAATCATTCAACACACATAGAATCATCAAGGTTGCCAAAGACCTCTAAGATCTCTGAGTCAAAACATTAACCCAGCACTGCTCTGTTCACCACTAAACAATATCACCTAGTGCCACATCCACGTCTTTTGAACACTTCCAAGGACAGTGATTCCACCACTTCCCTATGCAGCCTTTTCCAAAGCCTGATCACCCTTACAGAGAAAAAAATATTTTCTAACGTCCATCTGAACCTCCCCCTGTGCAACTTGAGACCGTTTTTTCTCATCTTTCCACTTTTACCTGGGAGAAGAGACCATGTGTCCTCTACAAGTCCTGCACTATCGGTTTGGTCCACCACAGTGGACCCACATTTTGGGTTTGTAGTAAATCTGATGGCTGCTTTTTGCCTCTACAAAGTAAACAAACTGCTAGGTCTTCAATGTAGTTTTTTTGCTTTTACTGTGCTTAGTTGCAAACTCAGATCAGAGTAATTGACCCAACAGTTTCTAGAACACAAAAGTGGCATGTGGTAATTGTCTTCTTTTCGATTTTTAAGCATTTGTATGAAATCCTAGATTTACATCAAAACTTAATAGAAAATAATAGTCCCAAATGAGATCTGTGCAGCTCCACTGAATTCTAATGGAGCTAGCTTAAGAAAAAACTAGATTTTTATTATGATTATTACTCTGTCTTATCATTTTCTCTCAATAATATCATGGTGATTTTAAAACATATTCAATACACCCTTATCTGGAATCCTACTGAGTACAACAAAAGCACAAGGGGGATAGGGACTCCATTTTACAGCAAAATTAAGCTCAGCAGAGCACATAAATCCACACAAAACTGCAGGCATACATTTATATTGTGCTGCCTTCCTTGGGACTTAAAGGGTACATCTGGATCCTTTGCCTACTCAGGTCCAGATAGACTAAGGTAGCACTGTCAGCAAGGACAATGACAATGAGCTATGGAAATGTCCTATTCCCCACGAGCAGCTGGGAGAGCTTCTGGTTGCTATTGCAAGCCAGAAAAAGCACCACTGCTATAAGATGGATTCTGCCATGGTATTTGATTGACTTAGAAACTACACAGGAAAAATATGGTCAGGTTGAACACTTAAGTTGTTTAGTTTGATTTTTTTCTTTTGAAATGTGACATTGCCAGAAGAAGCATTATCTACCTGGTACTCGTCCAATACACAGCAAAGAGCCTTAAGAGAAAAGTGAAACAGTAACATGACAGTCATATTCCAGGAAAGTATTTGGGAACTCCATGTAAAAATTTCAAAAAGCCTTATTTTATGCTATGTTTATGAAAGTGTGGAGTCAGACCTCACAAATGTGGGATGTGATAATTCTATTCTGATCTGTGTGCCTATTCATGTGATACTGGCATTAAACGATTCTAAGTTACAAAGCTCCATCCATTCACGTTCTGAATTTGTCCAGCCCCATCTGTGTCACTGGCATGATTCATTACGTCTTCTGGACCAGACTTGGTAGAGGGACATACCCAGATTTCATGCAACAAATTCCATTTTCAAACTATGGGGAACAGTTTTGTAATGGCTGGGAGTATTGTTCTGTTGTCACAATTTTATATAGGTAATGAAACTGTAGGGGAAATAGGCCACAGAAAATCAGGTAGTTGTCTGGCACAGTTCATAGGCAGTCTGACAAAACCACGGACAGGTGTTTTATGTGAAAGCTCTTTCTCAGTCACGTTCCACAGGACAGTGGTTGCATGTGAGATAAACCTTAGTAAATGCAGTCACTTGGATGTTTGGCACAATAAGAAAAGATCCTCTTTTTCATTCTGGATGTGTATGCTGGTAGTGGAGTTACTAGGAGTGAAAACATCCAGAAGTTTAGGAACTTGTAGCACAACTTTCATACTGTGTTTTTAGGTAATCGATGAATAATGTTAAATCTAAGACTATTTTGCAGCTGATTCACAAATTAAAGATGGGAGTGTGGTTGAAATACATCCGAAGAAGTATTCATAATGCATAATTCAAGTATTGGATATACAATATTCCTGTCAGTTTCAGAAGACTGGCCTTCATCTATTTTTCTGTCCGATTTGCCTTTTCTTTTACATCACCTTGCTCTCATCACTAGCTGTATAACAGCTTTGAGCTCTGAACAAATAATAGTAACGCCCACACTACAAATCAACTACCTTTGGTCAAGAGATTGATTTAACATTTCATGGTATCCATACTCTTAATTTATGATTGCAAAGAAAATGCGACAGGATACCTTGAAAAACCTCTAATGCAGTTTCTACATTAAAATTTATTTTTTTTTTTACTGAAAATTATTCAGTGGGAAAAAATCATCATATTTTATGGGCACTGCTACATACAATCTCCATATTCTTGGTGGAGCATTTTATATTCTATCTCATAGCATTAAAAGAAATTACTGCAAAAATCCACTTGACAGCTCCTTTGTGTTTAGATCACTATGAACCAGAGCCTCTCAATTTTCAAACATGCCAGAAACAAACATTAATATCTTGTTGCTATTATTATGCATTAGGAAAGCAGTGAAAAGATGGAAATCTGGGTCAGCAAGGATTGTGAACATAAAAAACCAGTCCCTTGGGCTTCAAATGTAAGCATGTGTGTCACTCTTAATATCTTAAAGTGATTTTTCCAATCATTGTCTTAATTACGAAGTGGAGAAGAACTAAATCTGACCCAAATCTTCCTCCTAACAGAGAAGTCTGTGAAAACTGTAGAAGCAGTTCACTGCAAACAGATGTGGAAACAGTCTTCTGTTATGTTTCAGCTTGCTCTCTAATGGTAACAAATAGACTTGAAGTTTAATGTCATTTTCAAAATATGCTGGTGTGCACTTTTACAGCTGTGGTATTATTCAAGGTATTATTTGAAAACCTGTATTGTAGACACGCTTCACCATATCCTGATGCAATATGAAATTTATCTGGAAAATGTTTCTGAGGTTAAAAGATCATTTTCCTAAAATCAACCACTTTCAAATTTGCCTTCTAATTTTCAAGGACTTTTTTCCACAGTTAAATAGATATTTTTCAGTGCATCATTTACTTTGCCCTTCTCTCCACTCTCCACCCTCTCTCAGCACTCAAAAGAAGAAAAAAAAAAGAACAAAAGAATAGATGTTTGATTTAAAAAATGTCCATCTGCAGCCAACAGAAAGAAAACTACTTTGATTTTTTGTGCAAACTTATGACTCATGATCCTCAGCAAGAGGGAAAACTTTGTTCACAGCCTCTCACTATTTTTTCTACCACTCTTTATGCACTTGTGAGATTCTTTCCAGGCAACCAACCTGTATGCTTCCTGTCCATGTATTTTTTTGGTTGGGGACAGCTATCCAAACTGCCTTTTTTTTTTTTTTCTTTTACCTGCAGTGAATCTAGTAAACATTCTTTCAGATTTTCCATATTATAGTATTTTAGCACCTTGCACAGATAGGTAGAATTTGAATCAGAAATACACAGATTACAGCAATTATTATAATTGCTCTTTCTTTACTGTCAGTCTGCTTTACCACTGACATAGGAGGTGTGGTGTGGATAATCATCATGTTCAACCTGGGGGTCAGACCACCAAGTGTTTGGAGAGCTTTAGAGCACCAGCCTTCAAGATCCCAAAGTCAGGTGCAGAGACTGATCATCCAGGACCCCAGCAATGCCCAGGATTTTGGTTTCTGGATTCTCCCAGTTAGCAGAGTTCACATGCACATCTCTTGACCCACAATGAGGTCAATTCACAAAGCCTGGTGAAATACAAGCTGACCTCACCACATCTGATCTGTGGTTCACTCAAATGGGCTGCCTGAGCAGAGTCACCAAACGTGAGCCTCAGCAACCAGAAATCCCCATGAGAACAGAACAGCTAGTTCTCTGAGATCCTGGAATCCACATCTTTGGAAAAGCCAGGAGCCCTCATCTGAAACATGGACTCTCATTACAGCAGGGCCCTGCCATGTGTGTTCCTGGCTGGGCTCCGTAGCAGCTCTGCAATGGCAGCAGACAGCTGGGCAGTATAATTTGCCCCAGGAGGAGGTTAATCCTCTCTGTTCAAGCAGCTGGATGCATGATACCAATGCCATATTTTGAATAAAGAGGAAAAAGAGAAAAGGATTTTATCTGTTCTGACACAGCAGAATGCTTTTATGCTCAGAAGGCAACTTGTTGATGAAGAGATACTACCGAGTGACAACTTCCCCCTTGATTTTACCCATAATTTATGAAGAATGTGTAATTTTATGACATTAAAGATCAGTATTCTAATCCAAGGAAGGCACATTTTTCCACAGAGTGCTGTCTGACCTGTGCTATATATTAGTAACTGAAGACACATCCAATACACCATACGTGATTTTGGAGGTTTAATACTTTTCCCATGTATAATGCATATCAAATAATACCTGCATATACAAAGGGAATACAAATTCTCCCTCCAGGATAAATACTATTGACTAAAGAAGACCACTTCTATCTCATTTCCTCCAGTACATGGTTGGAAACTATACCAGTTCATCACAGACAGAAGAGTCGCTTCTGAAGCATCACAGATGTGCAGCAGAGAGAAAGTACTGATCATGACAGGTCCCTGGTGCCTAATGTGGAGCAAAACAAAAGATGGGTTTAATTGTAAAAGCTTAGGAGCCAACAGATTTGGCATTTCTGTTGAGATGTATCAATTCTCACCCAACCTTTCATTTTCTGTGACTGTAAAAGCTATCAACTTCCATAGCAACAGAACCAGGCTGCTGATGTCTTTTGACTTAGTTTCCCAGTCAATAAAATGCAAAGGCCTGTACCTCTTTCATGGGCATACAAACACACTAATGCTAGCCCTGCATGCTGAGATACATGCATCTGATTCCAGAGTGTTATTGAAACTGATTGATGCAGCTCATTACTGGGCTGTAGGCCAGAGCAGCTTTTAAGTCCCTTCCAGTGCAGCAAATTTTGGCTGTATAATAAACACAGTCATGCCTCTATGCAGGTCCATCATAAATACAAGACATCTGTGATCACAAAAGAGTAAGTTCATGGACTGAAGCAGAAGGAGAGGTGAGGTGGAGAGACTGGACCCTTGTTGGTGGAGATAAGCCCTGTCAGTAGCAGTGCACATGTCTTGTTCCATGTGAGAGCACCTCTCTGCATTTCTTTCCTTGCTATCTGATTGCTGCTGCAATCTGTCCCTGAAACATCTAAGTAGAAAGATGCCTGTATAACTGTTCATGGAGGTGCACACTCTTCCACGGGCTGGTTGCTAAAGGACTTGTGGAGAGCACAAACACTCAGATCACATTGTAGTACAAATTCTCCATCTGTGTTTCAGCTAATGATAATTTCTTCTTTGTTGGGGTTATTTACATATTCAACTCAGTTGAAAGAAAAAAAATAAACCACAAATCCTTTCAAAATTTAAATTATCTTGAATTTAAGAAACAAGGACAAGATAAAACTCATATTCAGATATTTGGGCAGGAAATTCATATGGGGTTAAAAAGTGTGTTAGTTCACCCTGTCTCGTTTTCCAAAACATTTTTATTACTGCATTACTTTTCCCAATTTATATATCTTCACTCTTGCATAATGTAGTTTAAAGAGTGAATCTAGTTTATTTCAGCCCTAGGGCCCCACCCTGCCATGTTGCATTACATCAGGTTTTATAATCATCATATATTTATATTTCTCACCCTAATCTTACACAAACTGCTCTCTCTTCCTATTTACATTTTAATATACACTTTGACTTCTGCAAGTCTATTTCAGCTTGGCTTATGAAGGATTTCCAGATATTGCTGCTGTGCCACAGAAAATTCAGAGACACAGGTATGTAACTGTGGTAACTGTGACCTTGTTCTGGAGCTGACAGAATATGGAAATCTGACCTTCATGTATGCTGCCATGGAGGAGCTCTCTGATATTGGAGCTTCAGCAGTTCTCAGCACAAGGAACAATTGAGTTTTCCTACCCCTTTAAGACCCAGAGCTCAGCTATTAAAAATGTGCCATCTGCTGAAAGGTTGTGCTCTGATTTAACATCCCTGAGGATTGTTTTTTCCATTCAGGCTATTCCTTCATCTGCCTCAGGGAACTATCTTGATCAGCCAGGCATGGTACCATGGGGTGGCTTGTATCCACACTGCCCGCTTCTGGAGAAACTTAGGCTTGCTTTTACCACCCATATATTCACAGGTACTGTGCAGGTACCCTTGGGATAATCACATGTGTGATTTATCAATCCAAGGTGCCTGAAACACCATAGCACACCAAATGTTTGGGGGTTTTATGCCATGATGTCAAGCATGTTTGGGATGTATCATGGGATGAGAGCAGCATGGGAACTAGGGGATATGAGTCCTAAAGAGGTAATGCTGAAAGACTTGGCGGTAGAAAGACCCAAGTCTGGCATGGAGGGGCCCAAACTATTGTCCAGCAAAGGATCACAAAGGTGATTAAGGGACTGGAGCACCTCTCCTGTGAGGAGAGGCTGAGAGAGAAGGCACTGCTCTGCATGGAGAACAGAAGGATTGTGGGGCAATGGGCACAAATGGAAACTCAGGAGGCCCCTTCTGAGCATGAGGAAACACACTCTCAAGGTGAGGGTGATAAAGCACTGGTACAAGCTGCCCATGGAGATGGTGGAATTGCACTCCTCAGAGATGCTCAAAAGCCATCTGGACACACTGCAGGGCAACCTGCATGAGGTGGCTCTGCTTGAGCAGGGATATTGTACAAGATGACCTCCAGAGGTCCTTTTCTTAACCACTCTGTGATTCTATGAAACCTTTACCTGATTGAATTACCTGAAAACAAAAGAAATTGCATTCTTACATGCAAAATAAATTAGGATTCTGGATATTGTGGTAGAAATAATGACATTTATCAAAGACAAACCAATTTAAAAGTTTTCAAGTATAAAACTCAGGACAGAAGGCAGATATTTTATGCTAAATATTGAATGTGATAGAGAATATACAAGTTAGCAAGTTTTCAGTGGAATTCACAAGTCTGGCCAAAGCTCCTATTTTTCAGCTGTGGGCCCAGCATGACTGGCTAAAATTAGGACTGATTTTTCTTCACCTCTGAAATAACGTGGCATATGTCATTAAAGTAAAAATTGAAAGTCTTATTAAAGAAGAGTGATGACTACACACTTGCAGCAAAAATTTGTTTAAAATCATGGCATGAGCTACTACTTTGGTTTTGTAATGAAAATTGAAACTCACTGATACAATGTTCGTAATCAATTTAGTCTTTTGAAAGGGAAAGAAAAGGACAGAATGAAGGAAATGTAAATGATAAAGCACAACCATTAGCCCTGATTGTGCTGGTAAGACTTTTCTCTGTGATGCTCCATACTTATCAGCACTCTCTTTAAGCATCAAACATAAGAAGTACAAAACATTTTTTAAATAATTAAAGTACACTTTTTTTTTTCTATTTTTTTAGGCAGATGCAAAGTTTGCTGGCAATTGATATCTACAGCTTGAAGGAGTCATGTCAAAACCCTCCTACACATTTGGAGATATTTCAGATGCTTCTACTGAAACCAGCATATTTCCTTTAAAGATGCTGTGGCCTTTAATTGAGATATCTCCTTATGTATTGCAGGGTTTTTTAAGATGACACTAAGGCCAGAACCTCAGATCACTGCATGAGAAGCTTCCCAGTTTTTCCTGACATAGTTTTGTAGCCATCACTTTCTCTCAGTATGTGCAGCAGTATATATCCATCTATCCATTCATTGATTCATATCATTCTTTTAACTATCCATCCATTCATCCATTCATATACACGCCTAGTATGTTCTTCCATTTATTCATGTAAGGAGGCATTTATCATAAGAATCCAAAGTGCATTCCCATGCTAAAAGTTCTGACAGTATTTAATCTCTTATATTCACTGCCATAGAAAGCTTGATTAGCAGGTGGGTTTGACTGAGCTCTAAGGGTTAAAATTTCATGCATTAGATAATACCAGCCCCAATATTGCACAGTGTGAGAATCAGCTTCAGGCTGATTTCTCCTCTCTATTTTCACTGGGAAACCCCAGTGATGTTAGAAACTTTCCTACAGTAAAAGCAGGGCAACCCCGACAAAGGGAGGAATGATGCATCTGACGCCATTGATATCAGAAGGCTAATTAATTACTTTATTATACTATATTATTCTATCCTATATTACACTACATCTAAACTGAGTCTGCACAAGCACTCAACTGAACAAAATCTCGTGTCTGTCTCCTGACCGACAGTCTGGACATGTGCTTGGCCCTGATAGGCCAAGGAAACAAAACACCATCACTTTGGGTAAAAAATCTCCATATTGCATTCTACTTTGGCACAAAACAGGAGCAGCAAATGAGATAGGAATTTTTTCTTCTTTCTCTGATGTTCCTTACTGCAATTCCCAGAAAGCTGTGGGAAGCTGTGCCTTGCTTTTCTCTGTGAAGAGAAATGCAGCCACACTTTCCTAATATTGATTTGCTAAGTGAGGTGCCATAGGGCTAGTAGAGAGCTGTTGGTGGCAAAAAAAGGATGGATGGTAAGACTTAGGACACAGAGCCAAGCAGCATGCAGATCTCTGCTTGAGGACAGCTAGTTAGGATTCAAGGGCAATCACTGTTGGAAAGAGTGGTACTGGTGATGGGAAGCTGGCTAACATCAATCACAAAAATGTTGTGGAAAAGAAGCCTCTTTTGGTGAAGCCCTCTTTTAGAGCATGAGGATCATCAGTACAAAGCTAACAAATCCTGACAAAGGACCTAAAGCAGTGCAGTGAACACTCATGGATGTAGTATTTAAACCTAAAAGCAGCTAAAATATTGATGCTGCTCCAGAAACACACTTATGTGAAGGTAATGAAGAATCATTTCCTGTAAATTGAATCAATCTGTTCTTAGATCAAATCCAAACAATATAATTCCCACAACTACACTTAATCAATCTCTGTTGTACTGTCCATTGTCCACTAGCAGATTTTCCAACCTTTGCTATGAATTTTTCTCAACACATTTAAAGCTGTATACATATATTCATAAACCCCTGTTTTCAGTCAAATACATGTGGTGAGAGTGAGGGTATTTAAAAGGCAAAATCAAATGTGCTTCCTATTTCCTGCAGAAGTTACATGAAACCCATATTTAAATCAAAATTTCAGTCATAAGTCACCCCTGTGATACAACACAGTAAACTGTACCATCACAGCTGAATGCCCATATGTCCGGAAAGAATTTAGAATACAAATCCTAATCTGAAATCCAAATCTAGATGCAGTTGTGTAACTTGCACCTCTCATTTTATTACTGCTCAAGGAGCAAGAATGAGTCCACTGATAATAAGCTAAACAAGGATTGTGGTCCAACAAAAAAATTCTTTTTCTCTATCTTTATGTATTTAGTATGCCCATCATTATGTTCTACTACACTTTTCATAGCTCCTCTGCTTATTCTCATGGACATCAATCCATGGGGGACTCCTCTTAAGTTCCCTTCATTACAACTGCCTCTCCCTCAGACCCATCCCCTTGCACAGACAGTCTTTACATCAGTGTGATTGCAGGGTGAAACACATTCCCCCTGACAACTGTTCAAGAATGAAGGGTCACCAAAGTATTTGGCTAAATTTTTATATTTCTTGAAAAAGCAGGAAAGCCTGGGAGTGAAGATTATTGTCCAAGAGGGAAAAAGCATTTTCTGGACAGCAATGTTTACAATGATAAAAATGTACAAGGAAAGAAATCACTAGTCAGTAAGTGTGCAGTAGAATACAGGCACAGATGGTGCTTACTCTATTGCCCGAGATGGTTCCTCAAATGTCCTTATCTGTAATTCTCCCCAAGTTTATGCTTATCAAAGGAGGAGCAGTATGCCAAGCTGACACCTACTGAGGCAGTTTCAAAAAACGTCTGCTGAGAAAATAGTCACACATTCTTCCATGGAAGGATTTTTTGGTAGCAGTTCCAATATTTCTCATTTCTCAGATGGGACAAATTTTTCAGTAGCATAGCCTCTTTTGGAAGATTTGGGCTCATTTCCTCATGTTTATAAACTTGTGTGTTCTGTAGTCAGAAAGGACCATTGTGATCATCTAGTTTGAAAATTTCCACACAGAGTCCATGGTATTTTTGTTCCTAGAAACAGGACAAAAGGTGTTCAGAATGAAAGTTTTCCCTGAAAGACTCCTGGCAATGGCAAATCTATCACCTCCTCCATGGAAATTCTTCCGATGTTTAATTAACTTCAGTGTTCAAAAATGTGTTTTATTTCAAGCTTGAATTTGTCTGACTTCCAACAAATTGGATTTCATTATATCTCTGTCTGCAAGACTGCAAATCTTCTCATTATCATAGCTTTCCATGTCTAAGGACTTCAGTAAAATAATAAGGTAATCCTTCAATCTTCTCTTTGATAAACTGAATAGATAAATTCTTAGTGTTCATATGAGAAGAGTTTTCCCAGTTCTGCTTTTTTTTTTTTAAGCTGCTCTTTAAATATAAATTGTATAGCCAAAAGCGATTTTAAAGGGGCTGGCAAACACTTGGTAATCTCTTCCTAACAAGTAGTAAATTTAACACAGGACATTTCTTGAAATGGAAAATTTCAAGAGTCCTGCTCAGTCATTCCTGGATGCTGGTGACCTCCTCCTCTTAGGTTGCAAGTGCCGTATTAGAAGCTGTAGGCAGAAGCCATGGTTGAGGAGAGAAATCTCCAGCTGACAGATGTTAGTTGTGGTAGGATTTGCTTGCCTAAACATGGGGTGCAGTCCTGTTCAGATTGTGAGGCAATATCCCACATGGCCCCAGCTGCTCTTCTGAAAGGTTTGGGTTTCCCTTATGTCCTGTGTCACATCCACCAGGAAGAAGAATTAAGGTCCTTAGGACACTTAAGATAGTACATTTATTTTTTTAATAATTGAATTTCACCCTCTGTGTCATTCAGGAGAGTTATGGAATTTAAGAGCATCCTCAGAATGTTGCCATTATGCAGGTCCTATATTAGTGGTGAATTTTACCAGGAAGATATCCCAGAATAACCAACCAGAAGGAGGGGAGTCATGCCTGTGAGTTTTCTTACTAGTAAAGATGTAGCTTGATGATAATCTGTATAATCTATTGCATTTTCATGTCTGCTGTTGAAAGAGTTTTAATCCCCCTAAAGTGTGCCCTGTCTATTCCATAAATTTTATTTTGGTTTTTTTTCTAGGTGCCATATTGTACTAAATCAAATTCCCAGGAGAAATCCAGCAAATTCTTTTCATCAGCGAAGTTGTTGTAATTAACCAGACTTGTAATCTTGCCAAAAAAGATTAAAGGTTTATTTGACAAGGTCTACTTTCCACAAAACTTAGTTGCCTGATATTATTTACATTTTTACTTTCTAATGTTTGATTAATGAAGTCCCAGATTAATTGTTCCATCAAAGAATTAGCCTAAATGGCCTGCTGTTTACTGGTCTATTTCATTTTTCTCTTTTAACATATATAAATTGGCAACCCTGAAGCAATACAGATTGTAATTTAGATTTTTTCTTTTTTTCAACAGATATTAGATATTAACATAAGCCATTTACAAAAATCCATAGCTTATTTACTGCTCTTGCAGAAATTAGTCTCTTGGCTTTAAAAGGTTTATTTTCAACACATACTCTTTAATACTGCCCTTTCCTGTGGAGTATGAGCCTTCTTGCCTATCTCCACTATTGCATAAGCCACATAAATTTCTCTGCCTCTGTCTAAATCTTTCTAGGCAAGAGCAAAAATCAGAACTAAGAAAAACAGATTATGCATGTAAATGAATGTAATGGATGGATGTAATTCTGAAGCTTCCCAGTGGCAGCCATGAAGAACATTTAGGGTTTTCTCTATTGTCTTTTAAGTCATCACTGCTTGTAAAAACACTTTCACAAAAGTAACAGTATCATGAGCATACACTACAGGCCAACATGATGTGTTCTCTTATGCCTAAGGCATAGAACTAGGAATTGAAACTTTTGGATTCCATTCTTATCTCTCTGACTGGCATGAAAAATTATCATTGCCTCAGATAATTGAAACTCTTTGTGCTCATTTTTTCTCTCATCTTTTTTTTCTTTTTTTCCTGATTGTGCATTCACACTATAAGCTCTCTGGGGCAAAGGTTGTGCTGGGTAGTCAGCAATACCTACTGGGCTCCTATTAAAATTATGGGTTTAATGTGTTACCTCCACACAAATAACTGATAATACCAGTGACTGATAGGACAGCCTGCTGATGGTATCACTCAGATGACCTCCCTTACATCCTTACAGCTTTCATCTCATCAGAAAGCTCTCAAAACACCACAGCCAGTTTGTTACAGAAAACATGCATCTCAGCTGCTTATTTGAAATTTTAATTAGAATGCAAAACAGATGTGATCCTGGCTACCTGCTATTTATTGGCTCTGGGCAATGATTTCTGTCCTCCAACAGCAACCTAAATACAAACTGTTTCATAAAGCCCAACCATGTCTGTAATTTATCCTTGGGTTTTTTTCTTCCTCTCTTGTGCCATTTTATGTATAGTTTTCTTTTCTTTCCTTTTTTTTTTTTTCCTGTTTAAGTGTACTTGTGTATAAAATATAGATATAATAAATAAAAACAGTGCATACACATTTACAGTTAACAACTCAAACTTCCACAAATCCATCTTCCCCAACATCCCAACTACACTATCCCCTCATCTCCATCCTGCCACTAGGTGCTGGAACCTGCACTTCTTCACCCAGGATATTTTCAAGGAGCCTGTACCCAAACACATGGCTCAGCAATGTCTTTATTTATAAAGGTATGTGTAGGTAACAAAACTGTTGCATATATGAATATGTGTGTGAGATGAGTATGAAGACCCAGTTTGGAGATGACAGGAGAGACACCGTACAGCCACAGACTGATTCCTCAGAACTTGCTCCATGGGCTGCAAATGGAACTTTAGGTCTCATGGAACTGTAGACTATACCCTTTGATAGAAGTTGGAGTCATTAAGTTAGGATGAACTCTTCAGGAGGTAGGACTAACCTCCTTCCTTGTCTTCAAATGCTTTTCTTCTCAGTCTTCTCTTTTGGCTGCAGCAGTATTTGCTTCAACTCACTACTTTGAAGGACCCAGCAGGCCACAGGCAAAGGTGATGTTTAAAGTGTAGAGGATGTGAGAAGAACACTAGGAGGTGTTATGAGTCTAAGAACTGATCTGTACAACCTCATTCATTTTCAAGGGCTATTGGCGTCAGTGAGATCACTGATCCAAATATGGTCCAAATATTCACCCATGTTAGGGCTGCACATGCAAGGCAGAAGAGAGACATCATCTGCCCTCTTATCTGTTGCTAAAATTTCTAAAATTTCTGTGATCTATACCAGGCCCACTATGTAATGATATTTGTCCCGATAAATAAAACTGTCAGGTTTTATATTCCTATAGAATCAAACTGGCCCAGTCACTTCTGTGGGTTGACCCAGTTATTGATTTTTGAGGCCATCGATTACCGGGCCCAGTTGTGTTTAATATCTTTATTGATGACCTAGAGGAGGAGACCAAATGTTCACTCAATAAATTTGTGGCTGACATCAAACTGGGTGGGAGTGTGGTTCTGCTGGGATACAGGAGAGCTCTGTGGAGGGATCTGGATATGTAGGCTGAGACCAATGGTATAAAGTTCAGCAAGGCTGAGTGCTGGCTCCTGCACGTGAACCACATCACCCCATGCTTCAGTCTGGTGGAAGAGTGGCTGGAAAACTGTCCTGCTAGAAAGGACCTCGGGGTACTGGCCAGCAGTGGAACAGTGGCTGAACATGAGCCAGCATGTGCTCAGGTAGCCAAGAAAGCCATTGACATCCTGGTTTTATATAAAAAATAGTGTGGCCAGTAGGACCAGGACAGTGATTTACTGTGCCCTTTACTTGGCACTGGTGAGGCCACACCTTGAGTGCTGTGTTCAATTCTCGGCCCTTTACTACAAGAAAGACTTTGAGGTGCTGGAATGTGTCCAGAGAAGAGCAATGGGGATGGTGAAGGGTCTGGAGCACAAACCCTATGAGGAGCACCTGAGGGAGTTGGGAGTGTTTAGCTTGGAAAAAAAGAGGTGTATCACTCTCTACAGCTCCCTGAAAGGAGGCTGTAGCCAAGTGGGGATTGGCCTCTTCTCCCAGGCAACCAGCAACAGGATGTGAGGACACAGCTTCAAGTTGCACCAGGGGAGGTTCAGATTAGACATCAGGAGGAATTTCTTCACTGAAATAGTTGTCAGTCATTGGGACTGACTTCCTTGTGAGGTAGTGGAGTCATCATCCTCGGAGATGCTCAAGAAACAGCTGGTCATGGCAGCTAGTGCTACAGTCTAGTTGACAAGGTGATGATCAGTAAAAGATTAGACTCAATCTCAGAGGCCTTTTACAACTTAAATGGTTCTGTGGCATCAACCTTATTCTTGTAACTTGCTCATGTGCCTCACTCTTAACATGTGACCTATGTAATCGTACCCTCAGTACAAAGTCTAAAATATTAATTTCTATACATTTCAGCTCTAGCTGTGTGCATGCAATGTGAATGCAGATCAGTGATTTACAAGTGCCCAAACTCATTAAATGTATTTTTGATGATAGAGTAATTTACCATCTTTTTTTTTTTTCTCAAAATAATTTAAAAAATATATGAGTTACCAGCAGATTCAAGGCAAAATCCAGAAATTATAACTATGGGAAAGAAAATAATTTTTGGTGCTCAACAAGGAAGTTCTTAGGGAATTCCAAAAATAAAGGGCAAAAATTGACTAAAGATTAGACATTACATGGATGAATAAAGCATAAAATAGTGGCATGTTGATAAGAATGGTTGAAATAGTAGTAAAAAGTAAAAGACAGTTCCCACCATTAAAAAAAGTGCAAGATAATTTTGATATGGAGAGCCCCAACTGACAATCAAGTTACAAGAAGAGCTTAATAAAATTTCTGTTCTGGAAAAACTGAAGAATTCTGAAATGTAGGCTGGACTCAGCAAGATTGGGTGTGTATTGAACAGGACAGGACAGGGAAGGCTGGAGCTAGAAGGACCATGAGACTGTACCTTGGGTTCAGAGCACACTTAGCCCAGACTTCTGTCTTCAACCGTGGTCACTAGTGGAAACCTAGGAAAAGCCAGAACAGGATAATCAAGTATGGTACTTTCTACTCTAATACTTGTCCATGGCATTTTGCGTTTTGTTTATGTAGCAACACCAGTGAATATCTCCACCAAGCTCTTCTCCCATCTCTCATTGAGCCCATCTAAACTCCTTGTACCTGCAACATCCATTGGTAAGGAGTCCCATGGATCTGTTATGTCACATGGAGAAGCACTTACTCTTGGCATTGCATCAGCAGTATCCCCTGGCCCATCTTCAGAGTACATTTATCAAGAAGGAGATGACTTAATCTTCCACAGAAGTGTTACAGAAATTCCTGAGTGAATGCTGTAAGAGATACAGATTGTGATGAGAGTACATAGCATAAGTCACAAATGTGCACCTTCATCTAAGTAAGTAACAGCACACAGCAGTAGCAACACTAACAGTCCCAATAACAAAGCTTTTATGACTAAAACACCTTTTTTTTCTCACTTTTCTTTGACATTTGAAAAACTCAGCAAGCATAAGACCTGAAGCAAGTTACCTTGTAATTGCACTAGGGCATCTCTGTTTGGTCTGTGGTTATCACAACAAAAACTGACTGTCAACTCAATTTCCCCTGCTCAATGCACTGCTCCATTTCGGAGGGCAGTGATCTCAGCCAAGGGAAAGCTAATTGCTACTAGCTGCCACCTGAGATAAGACACTTCTACAAGTAACCCAGTAGGTATCAAAATGGGCAAAGAAAGAGAAACAGCACAGTAAACATAAAGTCATCAAATCTTATGAATCTTCTGTATCAACAAAATACACAATTGATTCAGTACCCTACCTTAGGCAACAGAGCCTTAGACAAGTCAAACTGACTGTGTGGCCATAACACAGCAAAAATGACTGCTTGTCTTTTTACCCAAACTTCATAAATTTAGTTAGATGGTGAGCAAATGCAAACAGTTCTAGTAGAACCAGTACAGTCTGAAGAACAAGACATTTCTAGTAATCTACTTACAATGACAGCTGTTGGGCACTGCAACCATATGAAGGAGCCAATTTTCCCAGCTATGACAAAATTGCCTAAAGAAGTACCATTTTGCAGCCATTAGTCTGAATTCCAGTAAACTTCTTCCTAATACCGGGGGTTTGGCACCATTTATTGAAAGTAAAACCACTTAGAGTAATTGCATTTCTCCAATCAATAAATTCAGGAGATACTGCTGGTGCAATTACGTACAGTAATTGTGTTTCTCCCCTCAATAAAGTCAAATGTATTTTCACATTTTATATTAACCAGTAATACCAGAATATGATGACCATTTATAGATGAGCCAACAAAGCAGATAAATAAATAAATAAATAAATAATTAAGAAACCCAGCCAAACTAAGTCTAGACTGATATGAAACCATGTCTCAACAGTGACTTGGGTACATGTAGTCAGAGTCTGCTACTCAGCAGGATCTGTGAGTATCAGAGCACTTGATATCCACGGGCACAATCAGATTCAGATATCAGCAAAGCATGAGCTGCAAACGGCAATTTCTCACTGACATCTTAAACGAAGTGTAATTCTTATCTCAGTCTGTTTAAATTAGTCTTGCAATGAGAACATGTCCTTGAATAAAACAGACCAAGGGATTTTTTTAATTATTAATTTTTTTAAGTCTGGTATTGCACCTAGGACCATAAAATGATTATTATACCGCCCAAAGGTGGCAGATCAATGAAAACTGCCAGTATATGGGTGAGAGAGGATAATGCTAATTACCCATAAACGAGATTCAAAAGTCAGTCATGGCGGTATGAAAATGAAATTGCATCACTAAAAGAAATTGTTATTCACAAGAGTAGCTGGCCAATAAATAATTTTTCAGCTGGGGATTAGGAATGGGGAGGCAGAGCAGGAGAAAAGTAGACTGGAGGATTGAATAGCTCTGCTGAACCCAGCACAGATATTGCTGCAGTCCTCTAAACTTTGCCCATTTAAGAGAGCATCATAGTGACCCATACCAAACTGTTCCCAGAAGTCCCCATGCCACGGGCCTCAGATCAGCTTGTATCTCATGGTTGATATTCCAGCAATTTGATTAGAACAAATCTTTCATGGCTCAGTATCAATTCATGTGTTACCATCAGGGTAATACTATGTGTTTCCAGCTTGCTCTGTTATCTTAATACACTCTCAACCTTTTTCTTCAAAGAATCTTGACCACAAATGCGAGAATTCCAGAGTACCACCTTGAAGTGGTTACAAACTACTTGTTCATCTGTTTGTGTAGCAGCCTGAGCTGCTCTTAAATCCCATTGAGATGATTAAGCGCTCAGCATGTCAGGTCAGCCAGTCTATGTGCAGCACAGGCTGTGCACACAGGACTGGAGCATGAGGAATTTGGTACATGCCGAGGCCCCCTGCTGATCCTGCAGCACAGAAGAGTAACCAACTTCAGCTCTGTTTGGTATACAAAAAAACATCCTTAACAAACAAACAAAAAAACCCCTCCAAAACCCCTAAAATACTGCAATCAAAACTACTAGATACCTCTGAGTATGTTGGTTTTCATTTTTTCCTCACAGCTTTTGCAGCCATTAAGAAAGATTGTGAAACTTCCTAAGCTTTGCAAAGCCATTTGAAAACCTCAAATGAAATGTACTATACTAGCAGAGAGGACAATTTATGCTTTTTAACCTGTACTACTGGAGCAAGCTGGAATAAGGCTGCTCCCAAGCATGAAGCTGTTCAGACATTAATACAGGACATGTATTCCAAAAGTGTCTCTCACAGACTCTGAGTCCCATTCCCCTCATATCACTGCCAGTGCAGAATAATGCAGATGACCTGACAAGAAAGGAAGTGTAAGTCAAGAAAAATTTTCTCCTTGAAGAAGTCAAAGCACTAACTGTGTCTTCAAACATCCATAACCCTGATGATTTTACTGACTATAATTGGATGAAAAGAAAGCAATATTGACTTTGTGTTCACTAATAGAATCACTGCTCTTGACAAGTTGCAGATCCACCAGGAGCTGTACAGGAGACATCATCTGCAGCAGCTTGGGGTTTGGTGGTTTGCTGTTCTTGTCTTTATTTACCCAGTGCCACTCATTAAAACTAAGATGCAAACAAATAAATTATTCCTATCACACCAATTATACACTCCATAATGAAGCCAGAGAGCTCAAAGCTGTCAGAAAGCCCTTTCTTTCTAAAGATTCTGCAGCAGTTTTATTTTAGAGTTTCTTTCTCTTAGATATAATTTCTTTATGGGAGTTCTCCATTCTGTGTTAGTAGTGACACATGGCTAGCTGCTTGCTGAGGCAGAAGTTATTTTAAGTTATATCGCTCCAGAGTTTCTAGCCCCTTCCTGTTGACAATATCTGTATCTATCCATATTTTTGCTTTTTTGGACCTAGTCTTACAAAACTGATACATCTGAACAAACCTGTTTTCTGTGATGGCTTCACTGACTTCTGTACTTTAACACAAGGAATGCAATCTTACCATCTAATCTTACTCATATGCTCAAGGTTTATAAAAAAAATTACCTGAGTTCCTGGTGCCACAGTGTGTTGTATTCCTACCTTGTTGCTCATAAAATAAGTAGGGATGAGGAGGGCATCCAGACATCGATGTTAAACACTTTTGTACTTTGGGGTTTTTTTGTCTTTAGCACACCATGGATACATAAAGGTGATCGGATTTGCTGCCTGGTATTTGGGAAAGCTGTAGGATGGTGTGACTAACACCATGTCACAAGCCAGGTAACTGGGGGAGTGATAAGGAGATTTTGGTTTACTCCACACAGGGCATCTGCCTATATGAAGAGAGAGAAGAAAATATTTTGCATCCTCCAAATGATACTGAACACTGCCTGTTTCACCCCAGTGCAAGCAGGAATACCAATAAAAACTATTTTCTGTACAAGACATAATCACATCTCTAAGAGTCAGTGCCTTCCAGCATCTCTTTGGGAAGTGCTTCTTTGTATAACCCCTTACTGTGGAGGACAGACCACATCTAAAGAGCACCTCATAGCTAAGGTGCTATGACACCTTAAATTAAAGACACCTGATTTGTGCTTTCTTCAAAATGCTGTTCTCCTACTCAAGGGGGTATGAACTGAAGGCTTACTTAAGCTTGAGGTCCTTTCAAAATCTAGTTTTAAAGTACAAATATTTATAATTCAGTTTCCACAGCTCCAACTTGATTTTCATAACACACTTATTCTTACTTGTTGGCCTCTAAATTGATTAAAGGAGTGTTTGGTGCTCTCAATATTTGGAACCCAATTTCACTTCTTCAGAAAAGTGTTTTACTTTACTAAGAGATTCTTTGATTATCTAGCTAATTATTCTAATTTTCTCCATATTTTCTATCTTTCCTGACATGTTCATTAAATTTTATGGAATCATTCACTTAATGACATATTGCTTCCATTTTGTCTTTCCACTTTCTACATTTGCTTCTCACTTCAGGACAAACTGTGCCACACAGCAGAATCAAAAGACCTGGAGCTAGCAAAACAAAAAAAAACAGAGTCTGAACCTCAGCGATTCAATAAGCTTTACAAGGCTCAAGATAAAGGACATAGAATTTAAATCTCTATTTTCAAGCAAAGCATTCAATCACTTTGTTCCTTTGCTTTGCTACTGATCCTAAATAACACTAAATCCTCACAGTTACATTTTCTAAAAAGCAAGGTGGAGGTTTTATTATTTCCTCCAGAAACAATGTGACTCTGCAAGATTATGAGAAGACTGCTGGTCTACCTTGGGCTTAGCATAACTTTGGGTAAAAAAAACTTGAATGATTGCTTAAAATCTTATCATTTGGCTTGTTTTCCTCAACATCATATTCTTTGGCAATGGAGCCTGACATAGCATTACTTATTTCTGAAATATTTAATTTTGGTTTAAAACAGAGGGCTAAAATGTACCATTTTAGATTCTCCATCCCACCTAAAAATAGAATCACAGAATCATAAAATAGTTAGGTTTGGAAGGGACCTTAGAGGTCATTTTGTTCTAAATACCCTGCCATGGATTTATTCAGATCCCCGTGGTCACTCAGATCCCCATCCAACTTGGCCTTGAACACTTTAAGGAATGAGAATTCCACAAAAAATAAATAAAATCTATTTGTTTATTTATTTATTTATAAAATAAAATTAACTGTTGAAATTACTAATATTTTAAAGCTATTATATATGCATAAATCTATAAAATTTTAATGATCTTATTTGTAATGTACATTTTTTACATTTGTTGATCTTCAGCATCCATGTCCTTTTTCCACTATTCTCACAGGATCATTGAATTGTTTGTGTTGGAAGGGGACCAAAGATCATCTAGTCCCAACCCCCTGCCATGGGCAGGGACACCTTCCACTATCCCGGCTTAGTCAGAGCCCTATCCAGCCTGGCCTTGGACACTTCCAGGGATGGAGTATCCACAGCCCCTCTGAGCAGCCTGTTCAAGTGCTCCACCGCCCCCTGAGTGAAGAATTTATTCCTAACACCTTTTCTAAACCCACCCTCTTTCAGTTTAAAATCACTGCCCCTTATCCTGTCACTATCTGTCCACAAAAAAAATCCCTCTCCCTCCCCTTTATAAGACCCCTTTAGGTACTGGAAGGACAAGGTAATCCTGGCCTTTTCCAGGCTGAACAACCCCAGCTCTTTCCATCCTTCTGATCATCTTTGTGGCCCTCCTTTGGGCTCACTCCAGAGTTATATGCCACAGCCAATGCTAAGCATTAGGGAAGAGTGTCTTCGATGCAGAAACCCATATTACCAGTCCTGAATTAACTTGCAGAGCTTGCAGGGGATGGCATATTATTTATGAATTACCACACCCAAAATATATTGCAAACCTACTGTGGGCTTCCAAGTCACATGGAGGTCCATTCTTTGTTCCTGAACGTCTTTGTTGTTATACTTAGTTTGGAAGTATTGTACATGATAGTTATACTGACCTTTTGGGCCATCACTGGTTTGGGCATTTGCTGAAAAGAACATGACTGTTGCCAGACAGATCCAACCTCCTCCCTTCATCCAGACAGAAAATCACACAAAGCAGTTGATTTGAGTGAAATCCAGGCCTGCAAATGAAAAATGGAGGTCAGTGGAACTCTTCTCCACTCTGACCACCACAAGGTGGAACATTGCTAACTGAGATACAAAAGAAAAGGTGACAATGACAGTCAGCACTAGCAGTGGGGTGGGGATGAAGCTGAGTCTGCTGGTTTTGGAACACCTGAAGATTAACACTGTCACTTAACCACTGCTCTAGCTTTCCTCAACTGGCTTATCTCAAGTTCATCTAGGGTACCAAAACAACCCCTTGTGAGCTTAGTTTTATTTCCATCTTCTAGGAAGGATGTACAGATCATGGAGTGAAGCCTCTCTCATGTTCTGAGTTCACAAGGATATGATATTCATTTACAGTCCTTCCAGACATACAGCTGATAGTTTTGACTTATGTTTGTGGCATAAAATATTAATGTTAAAATGAAAAATGTTAGTTCAAATTGAAAAGTGAAAGCATGCTTTTTAGTTTGTAGAAACAAAATAATTACGAATTAAAATAGTTCAGTTCTGGAAAGGGCAAAGGGAAATGCTCTTCTTAGTTTTTGAATGACTCTTTAATTATTTTTTTAATGAAGCTTGGATCTTCCAGTTATAGCCAAATGCATGCATAATTTCAACCTCAACAAATCAATTTTGTCAAGTTCCTATTTATAAAAAAAAGTCTGAAAATATCTGATTTGTCTAGTTTTTCTAGCTACCTTTTAATCTACCAAGATAATATCTCATCCCTTTGTCTGACACAGCAGCAGGTAAGAGCTGGGATATGAAATGCCCCATGCTGCTCAACACTGCTTGGTCCCAGAAAATTGCTGTTACCTCGACAGCAGCTTTTGTCCAGCCCTCTCCAAGCTGATCAGGGGAAGCTTAATTAAGGTTTACAGTAACTCTGTAAGGGAATGCAGAAATCCTTTTCTAACAGCTTCTTTCTCTGACTACTCTAGTTTTCTCTTTGCCTGGCACATTGTGTAAGAGGCCTCTGGCCATAATGGGCAGTCTGAGCTACCACTCAAAAATTTGAGAGTATTTTTTGCTAATTACAAACATTACCAACTTCACATGCTCATTCAGGTGATAAAAGCACTTGATTTCTATTTACCAGAAAGCTGATAAGCAGACAGCCAAACGATGTTATTTCCACACTGAAGGGTATGCTGCTCTCTGCATCTGTCCATTGTAGCACCGAAGTCGTTCTGCCTCTTGAACACTCAGGGATATTGTCAGGCACCAGGCTCTATTTATTGACAATTTCATCCTTTATCCTGAATGTTCTTTAGGGGAACATCCTTCATATTTGAAAAATGTCTAAGAGGTAGTGGAATCTATGGCAAATACAAAAGAAATATTCCTCAAAAAAAAAGTAGAGTCAATATACAGATAGCATTTAGTGGGATGCAATGAAATTGTTCAAACCAACAATTAAGCTGACAAGAGTTGTGTGCTTGGCTGTCTGGAATATCATGTTCTTAAGACAGTATGTTGTTGCTCTCTATGACTATGTACAAAATATACAAACACACAAAAGCACTGTCTAAGGGTTCATTAGTGTTTCGATTAGCTAACTTTTCCACAGCCAGCAAAGTCTGAAGGAACTGTGGGTTTGCAGGAGGAACAAGGCCCACGCATAGTAGATGACATTTCCCTAGTATTCTCTTGATGAGAAAGACAGCTCTGAATCTATGACTGACAATGAAAATCCTCAACTTTATTGGAGTTAGCTGGGCTCAGAATCCAGGTTCAATATCATGTTACTAAGGCACAAAATGTTTTATATCTGCCTTCAGATATCATATCTGTCACTCATTGCACAGGATTCTTGGAGGGTTTTATTGACATTAGCAAACAAAACCTACACAATCTAAGTGTGGTGTCATCACTGGCACTTCAAGGGAGCTGTGAGAAAACAGTCATGGGCTTTGGCTGGCTGTGAATATCATTAATTGGTTCTTTAGTTGCTTTATTCTCTTAACAAGAGACAGAAGTGGGAAGTTCAGAGAACTGAAAATTAACAGTGATGGATCTAAGAGCCAATAGAAGAATTCATTTTATATACCCATTAGGAAAGCAAGCTGTGAAACCAGCTTTTCAAGATAGGAATCAAAAAATGTGTTTCTCTTAAATTTTGGCAGATCATTGATAGTGAGAGAAAGTAGGCTTACAATAAAACTCAAGGCATCCTCCAGTCCAATCTCTTGATGTGATGCAGGAGCAAGAATTACAGCACCAGATCTAAAAGAGATATCCTCATACAGATGTTCCCCTGGGCTTACCACTCTTTCAGGTATATTTTGCTCACTGGCATCATTCAAATGCCACTCACATGCCACCAGTATGTTTACGTTTTCATTCCTCTCAGGAAGGTCTCCTGTAATTACCAAGGAACAAACTAAATATACACAGCTGAGGAGATTCACTTAGGAGACCAACCCAGGATATAAAAACACATAAAGAATAAACTACCCCAGTGCAAATGAATGTCAAAACCCTAAAAAGAGTTTTTGCAAAAGTAATTAAGTGAAACAAACAAGGCTCAAAAGAAAACAGTCCTAAATGAGCTGTAGCTGGAATTGCTGAAACGTGCCAAGACTTGTGTGAATAAAGATCACAATAATAGGACAAAGCCTTTGTGCTTAGCTAATAAATCAAAGGGAAACACAATTCCCAGACACATGCATTAACCACTGTATCTGGGGAAGAAATAATGCCATATATGAAATGTGCCACTGAATACATTAAGTAGTAGAAAGACAATTCTGTAGACAAAGGGATGTCAGATATCTAGTCGTCTCCTGATCACAGATATTGACTTTGGCTAAGCACACATCACAAAATGGAAAGGAGTAAATAAAACAAGACATCTCTTGGAAACCAAAATTATTGCATTATCATACAGAGATTATCCAGGAATGGGACAGGTTGAGTTATTGTGTTGGGTTGCAATGTCAGTATTTGATCTATAGTCATAGACAGCTGAGTAATGATCATGTCTCACATAAAGGTGAGAGAGGTGATCGAGGGTGGTGAGACACTGGAATAGATTGCCCAGGAGTTTGTGGAATGCCCCACACTGGCACCATAGAATCATCAAGGTTAAAAGAGATCTTTAAGATCATCCTGTCCAACCATGAACCCATGGTAGGACACTCACTAAAAACACATCATCCAGTGCCAGATCCAGGGGCCTCTTAAGCACCTCTAGGGCTGGTGACACCGCCACCACCTTCCCGGACAGTTTTCCCAGTGCCTGACCATTCTAATAGTGAAAAAGATTTTTCCTAATATCTGTTCTGAATCACCCCTGTCTCAGCTTGAGACCATTTCTTCTGGTCTTCTCACTGCAGGCATAATATAAGAGACTGGATCCCACCTCACTACACCTCCTTTTCAGGGAGTTGTAGAGAGCAATGAGGTTGCCCTGAGCCTCCCCTTCTCATGACTAAACAAACCCAGCTCCCTCAGCTCTTCCTCATAACATAAGACGTGTTTTAGAGACACTTCACAAGCGTTGTTGTCCTTCACTGGATATGCTCCAGTATCTCCCACATCCTTTCTAAAGTGACGGACCCAGAACTGGACACAGCACTTTAGGTGTGGCCTCACCAATACTGAGTACGGGGGAACAATCACTGCCCTGATCCTGGCCATGCTATTCTTGATGAAGACCAGGATGCCATCGGCCTTCTTGGCCACCTGGGCCCACTGCAGAGTCATGCTCAGTCACTGTCAACCAGCATCCCCAGGTCCTTTCTGCTGGACAGTTTTCCAGCCACTCTGCCCCAAGCCTGTATGGCTACATGGAGTTATTGTAGCCAAAGTACAGGACCTGAGATCTCCACAGGCATTAACATTGCTGGTTAAGACTGTTATGTGCCATAGAACTAATAATTCATCCCAGCTGGTGACCTGGTGAAGTAACAGTAAGTCACTGTTTCCGCTGGGTGTCTAATAAAAACACTTCAGATTATTTCACTACTGAGCACTATGTCCCTTCTGAGTCTGAGATCTCACACAATTTTTCAAGAAGGAATAAAACCCCATGACAGAAGCGTTTTTATAAACACTTCCAAGTTGTATTTATCATGTTAAATATGCTAATTAAAAAAAAAAAAAAGTGGGGACACAACAATGTAACAAAAACAGTAATAAAATAAATGCCCAAATATATATTTTTAAATGTCTCTAGAATTATTGACTCTGCTCTTCTTCAAAGCTTAACCTCATGATAAGTCTTTATCTCTGTTTCCTTTCTTTCTGTCCTCATTTTTGACATACTTTTTCTATTCCGAATCTTCAGCATGAGAACCAGAAATGTGATTATCACTTCATTAGTCTACAGGGGCAAAAAAAGCAAAATAACAGCAGCTTTCCTTTTTCTAAGAAAATAAATATCCCACTGATAAAATACTCCAATTAATTTGCTCAGCTACCTTCAACCACCCCAATACAGAGGTCTAGTAGTATTTCCATTCTCTTTCTTGCCTGGCCCCATGCCTGTCTCTTTTTTACATTTCCACACATACATTGCAGCCTGACTTTTTGTTTGACTTCTGCAGGAGTTTCCACATCAAGCATGATCTCTCTGCCAGTGACAAGTGGCACCGGAAAAGATGGCAGCCATAATGATAAAAGATTTTTAGTACAAAACCCTTCTGAACCTTGTTTCCCAGGTTTCCAAGTTTGGCAATGTTGGAAAAAAAATAATTGGCTCAGATGCTTGTTACAGAATCCTCTAACTTGACAGTTGCTTTGGAATTCCATCCAAATCCATTCAAATTCCATCCATATGAAATTGGATTCTAGTCCATCTAAAGCCAAATAAATATATTTATGTAAAGAAAAATATGTAGCTAACAGATACAGGCAATACAATTTAACTGAAATTTTTATAAGGTGAAAAGTGTTCCTAGATAAATAGAAATATTTCTCAATCCATATTTGATGGAAACTACTGGGTCGTTTCAACCATACAATCTAACACCTGCAATTTTACCTTGCCAAATTTATCTTTGTAATTATAAAGATATGCAAAACCAAAATATATCCCCAATATAATTGACAAATCAACATTTTTTGAGTACAAAAATGTATTTTTGATTGACTATAATAAAATACATTACAGACAAGATTTTACATTTTAAAACAGTGTTAATAGCAAAAATCTAATTCTGTGCTGGTTCTCTCAGGAGAGCAGACCTTGGCCTATTCAGGGTTCTTCTGGGAGGAATATCATGGAGACTGTCCTAGAGGGAAGAGAGGTCCAAGAGAGCTCCATGGTCTTCAAGGATCAGCTCCTCCAAGCTCAAGAATGGTCCATCCTGATGAGCAGCAAATGGAGCAGAGGTGGTTGGAAACCTCCACAGATGAGCAAGCAGCTCCTGAGTAAATTGGAACATAAAAGGGAAAGGTACAGAAGGTGGAAGCTGAGTCAGATGCCCTGACAGGAATGTCAAGGCTCTGCCAGTGCATGCTGGGATGGATGAGATCAGGAAAGCCAAAGCACATCTAGAATTTAATCTGATTAAGGACATGGAGGACAAAAATAAGAGCTTCCAAAGGGATATCAGCTATGTCTGTGAGAATGGGAAAGCTAACATATCTTCCCTTTGAGGGGATAGATTAGTGTCAAGAGAAATAGAAACAGACAATGTTGTCAATGGTAAAATGGAAAGGGACAACTTGAATGTTATCAAAATTAAGGCTTCAGTGACATCTTCCAAATATTTTGAAAAAAAATATTTATCATATGCTTTTAATCTGAACTTTAGAGTAGAAATATTTAATACCTGAGAGAGAAGACAGAATTTCAAAATGTAATAATTCCCAAGAAAAAAATTTCCAGGGTTTGAACTCTAATTTTTTACTTTGACTAAAGTCTGAACTTTCTATGTGGATCACAGTCAAATCCACAGTTTTGTGGATTACAGTTTAATTCTTTCAGCCAAGAATTATTCTAAAATACAGATTAAAATATGTTGGTAATTTCTCATAATCATTCAGAAAAAGTTCCGTCCCTACCCCTTGATTTAGAATAAAACTTTAAAATTCCCAGTCTTTAATTACTACAGAATGGGCTTTTTTTCACCCCCAAGAAAATTCATCTGGCCCTGGGTAAGTAATACCACTTTGAAAATGTTAAATTTTATCATTTTCTAATTGTTGAAATGACTGATTTAGCAGTCTGTCATTTTGGAAAGTCTTTGTCTTTTTTTTTTCCTCTGCAATTTGGTCATTGTAAAAACTGTATAAATGCAACATTTTAGAAAAATATTCTCAATTACCATAAAATTAAGGTCTCAGTAGTGATACTGACTCAAAAAATACAAGGAATTAAAGTTCAGGTGTTGATCTTCCCGGCTATAACGTAAATAAAACTTGCACAGTTACAGAAGTGGCTTCTGAGCAGTTCCATGTGCAGATGTGTTTACAGGTGCACACATAAAGAATGTCACCTTACAATAAGGTATCACCCTTCCTCCCTCTCTTCCTTGAAGTTGGTTTCATTTGTGGAAGAGGTTTAAAGCTTATTTCTTCAAGTCTGGTGCAGTAAGTACTCACAGCCCTTTTTCAGATGCATACACTGCCAAATGTGCATTTAGTCTCAGGCGTATTAACACCCTCATCATTCCCATCTCTTGAAGAGTAGGAAATTATTTACGGAGTGAAAGAGGTTCTCCACAATCAAAAGGAAGATACAAAGACAAAATCAGAAATCATGTTCACCTATTAGAGACCAAAATAGGAAACAAAAAGCAACCAATTGAAAAATAACCACTTAGAAAGCAACAAAATACTTTTCATCTGTAGCACTGAATATGTTTTACAAGCAAAGCCAGTACCTTTATGCCCACTAAAAAAAATAAAAAAAGAAAGGCATGCAGAGATAAAAGATGTGGAGAAGGCCACAGCTGACATGGCAAACAGGAAAGAAAACTCAGATCCAATCACTGGATAATGCTGTCTTTTTAAAGAGGAAATTTAAATGTGTCAGCTGGGCATCCCCACCATGAACAGCAGACAGATCCCAGACACAATGTGATGTAAGGGACAGACCTTGGAAAGACCAGCTTCTCATCTGGGGTTAAACAGGGATTAGAAAACATAGACCACATAAATCACAATATTTTCCAGGAGCATCTTTTTTGTATTTTTCAGAAACTCAGTAACAGCTGTCAGTTTGACAGTGCTTTGAGGGTGCAATGGAGCAGGTCAGGTTGATGTCTACTGAGGGTACAACTGGCCTCCAGAATTTCAGCATAAAACCAGTGAACCTGTTTGAGTAAACAGCTTCTCTCAGTCAAGGGTGAGATAAGAACTTTCTTATCTCTGTGAAGAAAGTTTAGTAAATATAAATTACATTTTTGTGTTAGCTTTTTCCATGCACTAAACTGCAAATCAGCCCAAGAATGATAATATTGATATGCTTATATACCGTCACAGTAACATCTGCACACAATTTTTTAATAGGACACTAAGATTTGTCACTTTATCTTGGTTCTTAATAGATCTTTATAGAATTAATCACAGAGTAGTAGTGTTTCATTTCTGTTGACAATGTGCTTTAAACTGTGTAAGAAACCATCCCTATCTTAAAAGGACAGAAACCCAAGACATATTAGAAGTTCCCTACTGGAAGGGATTTTTGTCCTTTTTTTGCCCCTCATCTTGCTCCACTACTCTTAGATGCTCCTGTCCTAGTCCTCATCAAAAGAACAGAACTGTTTTCATAGGCAAAACCTGAAGTTCTAGCTTCTAACCAGAACTAGAGTTATTTCACTTAAAATTGTACTGGCTTTACTCATCAAGGGCTTGCTTTCTCAGTCAGCTTTTGGACAAGCATCTCAACCATACATTCACTTCAAAAATCTCCAGTGCTGCAGCTTGGCAGTTTGATAAGCCCCCAATCTATTACTTCAGGTATCTATCTCTGAGAGCCATTTTGCTCCTAAGTATGACCTCATCTTCCACTGCATAAAAGCAAAACAAACCCTTTGTAATTTGTCCTTTGTTCCCTAAGAGTGTGGATTTCTTTCATTATAGTTTCTGTGTCCCACCTGCAATTAAATCATCTTGATTTTCAAAGCCACATACCAGGGATGAAATTTCTAACAGCCTTTATAAACTGAAACCAGTCGGTGATTAGCATACCTTTATCTGACCAACCACCATGCAAGTCAATTTTTCTTTTAAATCAAGCAGTGATGAGGAGGATGACTCTTAGAAATAAGCAGGATGAAGAAGCACAGGCACTCCATGACTCACTGTCGGAGTTTAATCTTTTTTATGAGCTATGTTAGATTACAGGCACTGAGATTTTTAGAAGTATCAGTATGACATTGCTTTTTTCTACAAATTATTATTAATTTCACGTAGCTGCTGAATTAGATAGTCACTGCTCACAGAAATATCTCAAAGCTCCATTTTCAGGGGTGCTTTTTTCTTACAATGCCCTGGGAAGGTAGCAAACCTTTGGCAACATAACAGTCTCTTGCCGAGGGGTAGAAGTTGACAGACTAAGGGAGTCATCCAAGGCCATATAATGAAATCTCTTCCCAAGCCAGAGGTGAATGACCTGGATATTATTAAAGTCTTCTGTAGATTGATCAAGTAATTGATGTTTTCCATTTAACCTGGTTACCCATACAGCACAGTACACTAAGTACTTGAGTTTTCAGTGGAACAACATGTTTTCTATGTATGTGAGTTAGGTGGGGTTTAAGACTAGAAAACAGCTCCAAGATAATGATTTAAAATGAAACAAACAAAAACTGTAATATATTCCACATTTTCATTTTGCAGATTTGAAAGCAAATTTGAGCAGTTCTGATGATGACCACATAGAAGACAGTTTGGGATGCTAAATGAATTTTGACAGAGTTGCATTTGTGAGGCAGCCAACAGAGAGAAGGTGAATTCTGATTTAATTTGCATTTAAATAAATACCTAGTGACCAGAGGTAAAAAAAGAAAACTAGAAAAAAAAGTGGTTTATAATATAAGGTATTAGAGAAAGCCATGGCCCTCCCAAAACCTGCAAATGCAATATCACAGGATAAGTTCCTTTCCAGGAAACCATTGTTCATTTGACAGAGCACCAATACCCAGCTTTAATAGATTTAATTTACAGTCTGGCCTCATGAATGAGGGTCCAGAAAGTCCAAGAACATATTACGAGTAAAAACATCAATGCATGCCCAAAAAGGATCTGGGACTGAGGCACTATGAGATCAGAATAATCCCAAATGGAGGAGTTACCAAAAAGAGGGAGAAAAAAATACCTAGAGGAATGTCAAAAGAAAAAAAAAATATGAGAGAATTCAGCAGACATGATTGGAGATTAGGAAGACTAAATGAAGACTGACACACTTCTATGAAACACTCAGAATTCACAGTGAAAGCAACATCATATAAATAAAGACAGCTTTTTGAAGAAGCAACAAATTGTGGAAACAGAGATGGAATAAATATACTAAACCTGTAAGTTAGGCCCCATCGTGAATCAGTAACCTTGTTAAATTCTTGATTCTGTTAAGAAGAACTTGCACCTTGACTATTTCCCAAACTGGATATGCAGCCATTTACTTCTCATGACGATAACAGTGCTGACATTCTTGCCACCTTAAATAATTTGTTGTTCACCTTGTTAAAAATCTGCATTGATCTCTTCAGAAAAAGAGCATAAGAAAACAAGCATACATAGAACAGAAAAGTCAATAAAAATCACTCCTCAGTTCTGTTTGGAGACATGAAAACTGTTTTTCACATACTTGTGAGAACATTTAACTTCTTGTTCTTTCAGACATTGTCATCATAGCAAAACATTTTTGGCTTTCATAAAATTCCCAGGGTCTCATCTCTCAGGTGAGTGAAACACAGCCACATCCTGCAGCAAGGATAACAGTACCATTTCTCTCCTACAGCTCCAGAACAGTTAACTATCACCACTAGTTGCATTCCAGAGCTGATGAATGCAGTTTTGATTGGGTCTGTCTCTTCTGGGTTGGGACAGGAGGATGGAGAAGGAAACTCCATTAAATGCTCCTTCCTAAGAATTTCTGTTTGCCTGAAAACACTTGGATCCCCACTGATTGAAACTTTTGCACAGATTTTCAAAGCCTGGAGGAGAAAAAAAGAATAAAAGGCCTTAATTACGAGCTTTGCAAAACGACAGGGGTCTTTAATTTTAATTGATTTGCATAATTTAGGTTTAATTTTGGATTTCAAAATGCTTTCCAGAATTATATGTTATACATTTAAGTAGGAATTGTGAGGAAGGTTAAGAATAAGAGAGGTTTAAAGCTGTGAAGCTGGTGAGGGAGAAGCCTGACTACTGTGCAAACACTGGCCAGCAGCATGAGTTAATGTACACAGTGATCCTGATAACATAGCAATAATTTTCATATCAAGATGTAATCTGAAATTTTATCTTTTACTGAAGGCAGTTTGTTCTACTTAACTAACAGAGGCTCAGAGCTGAGGTAAAGTTATCCATAGTGATTTAAATGGGAAGTTCTCTCCCTGTAGCAAACAGCTATTCGAGTTTGGGTTTTGGTTTACATTAGCTGTACTTCCCTCATCTTTCTCCAGCTTCGGCATTTTGTTATAAAGTGCCATCTTCCTCTCCTGGACATTTGATTTTAGTAAGGACTGGGATGTTTGTGTGTTTCTTCAAGCAAGATCCCAGTGCTCAGAGTATGGGATACTGCATGTGCAAAGTTTATATCAGCTCCCCACTGGTCACCCCACAGTTCAGCTGGGAGATCCAGAGAGATTTTCCAACCACTGTCACAGACATGCAACTAACAGCACCTTTCTTATTGTTCTTTCGTTTTTTACTTTCTTCTCCCAGAAGTAAAATGTACCCCTAGCACATGTGGATTACTAACTCTCCAATCTCCAATGAAGTTTTTTAACAGGGGGCTTTAACATTAACTATAGAAGCTATTACATATTGACTTCAGTCAAGTGGCAGTGATTTTAATTAACCTTCATCCCATGTTAAACTGTGTTAGGAGGTCAGAGAGAGGAAATTCAGCTCATTCTCACCTTGTTCTTGTGTCACACATTTATGGCAGTAACAAACAGGGTGTGTGGTGAAGAGCAAGTCCTCCGAGTCCTCTGATGAGCAGATAACGTTCCCTGCTCAAGACAAAGTGAACTGGATCTTTTTGAAAAACACTATCAGTGGATGTAATTGTAGTAATACATGTTTATTCCACTTCCTAGAGCTTGTAATGTCTGGGATTAAAAAAAGCAGGTGCAGCTCTTCTCCTGTAATTAACCTGTTTAAACTGACATCTTTGTGGCTGCTAAACAGAACTCTGACTCTTAATCAATTGACAAAGAAAGAATTGTTTACAGGTAAACAGAATAGTCTGGGATATTGATGCTGGGTTTAACTGTTCACTTTATCACAAATTTCCTTATGCATCACTGATTAAATCACTGAGACTGTGTGTCTTAGGTCAGTGGCACAAGGATAAATGAGTTCTTTTTTTCTGGGATGGGTAGTGACAAAACAATCTGAGGTTTCTTCAGGTGCACAGGCATACCTAGTGTACATTTCTCTCAAAGAAGTTAAATCAGGGGTTTTTAAAATAAATTTTAAAAAATCACTTATGAGTATTTCCAGCTTTTCCTCTTCTGCTGACAGCAATAGCAAAGATACAAGTGACTAAATGCACTAGCACCCTCCCCTTCATCCTTTGGGCTCTTTCCTGTCAGTTCATGACTGAGGTGTGTATGAAGACTCAGAGTCTTTTAAGCATGGCAGGAGGAATCATTGCTTCAGTTTCTTGTGCAACCCGGAAAACTTTAATGGAAAAAAGAATTAATTGAGCCATTTACTCAGCTTCTCACTAGATCTCCCACCTCTGCAGGAGCAGCAGAGTCTCTAAGACAAAACAGTTCGAGAATACTTAAGGGCCACCTGTGTAACCTTTCACTATTGCAGAAATCCAGGTCTCTGTCGGAGTTGCTACGACTTTTTGACATCAAATTTCCCAAAATCCCAAATAGTCAAAATTCTTATGTTTTCCAAAGCAAAGGAAGAGGATTTGGCTGGGAGCATTCCGCTACAGAGCTGTCACATAGCAAGCTCACACATAATTGGCTCTGTTGTTCCTCTTTAGTTAATATTTTATTTCACAGGTTAAGGACCAATGATGTCCTTTTCAAAAACACAAATATTTCTTGAGTTTTTTCTATGTCCAGAGGTCAAAAATTATCTGCTAAATTCAATTTCATTGACTTTTTTGATTTACTTTCAGGAAAGAATATTATGTGGAATTCCCCAATCAGCTACCCACATCTCCAGGAAAATTCAATTATGTATCATACTTCATATCTATGTTTTTATTTTGTCCTTGGAAATCAGTTAATCTTGCTTTCTCTAGATGTTTCCCAAAGACAAATATTCAGCTGATAAACCATAAATGTAATGATGAGTAGTTAGCATTCCTTTTCCTCAACAAACAAAACAAAACAGAACAGAAGAAAATACGTGTCCCATGGTGGACAGATAATAAATTATAGTTTTCATTTTTAAATTGAAATTCCTCTTCTGTGATTGAAATATTACCCAAAGTAAAACCTCATTTCATTTTCACTACCACCTGCTATCTCCCCACCATAAACAAATAGTTTCATATTAAAAATTCTGACTGTGTCTAGAGAAGACAAATGTCAGCAGATTATAAGACCTGGGGGCCTGATTTGAAAATGAGCTTTCCCCATTCCATATTAAAATACTAAATAAGTAAAAATATTTTGGAAGTTGTTTCTACTCTAAAAAACAAACAAAAAAAGGCATTAATTTTCTCTGTGCTAGACCAACTGCCAAAACTAAAATAAAACATACATTTCCATTGAGCTATAAGAAGTGATGAGTTGACCTCCTTCCTGTCCCTATTAGAAGTCTTCAGCTGTTGTTGAATCAGTAAAATTGCAGTAGGCCAACCCAGATCTATGTGTTTACAGCAATTTTGAGTATTTCTGGGATACTGCAATTCCCAAAGTTCTCCCAACTGGAAGAGCAGCTTAAAACTTAGAGAGAGAGGACACACTTGATTTAGCAATATATTTAGTCCTGTATATCTCCCTTTTAGGCATATGAATAATCAAAATGAATTAGTGTGATTATGACTATATTTAAAGTTCAATATGTATTTAACTGAATGAGTTAACTACTGACACAATCAACACAATCAGGACGTGGAAAAAGGAATCTGGATTGATTTTTTTTTTTTTTTTTTTTTTAATGGATGAATCCGCATGAAAGAGCTGGCTGGCTTAGTTCTTGAAACCTTCAAGGAGAGCTCACTCTGGAATACAACAGATTTCATACATGAAATGTCTGGGAAAGACAAGAAACAGTAATTCAAGAAAAGAATCCACAAAATATATTTCTGAAGTGCTGTGTTTTCTTTCTCACACTGTTATTTTTTAGCATTTTTAAAATTCATTTATTTAATTAAAGAAACAGTCTTCCTTATCTATGATTTTATCTTCATAAAAAAGGGATTTCTGGAGCTGGATTGCTGCTGCTATTTGATATTTCAAATCATAGTGTAAATCCACTTATGACATATTTGTTGATTACCTCATCAAAAAGTAACTGAAAAGAAAAGCAATAAACAGCTCTCTGAATGCAAGAAATGTAACAACCCAACAGGAATATCATATATTTCAGGAATAAAATCAACAAATTGTTTTTAACTCACTTTTGTCCTAATAACCGATTCTTCTAAATAACAAAGTCCTTATTTGTCCCTAAATTCATAATATTTCTCTGACATAGTAGACAGAAAGCAAAGAACAAATGTTAGTGACCACTTGTGAGAAAGACAACATGTCACATTTAATACTTTATGTGTATTTCATGCACATTTCCACATGCATTTTTAAAACATATCTCATCAACTGCCTTGTAGAATGCCTCTTAGTCTACGTATGTCGTTTGGCTATCAGGATGCTATGGAGCAGTGAGTAGAAAGCTGTGCTAAATGACACCTTCTGCAAACAACAAACTCCTCTCCCTGCATCCACAACATCAGTCATTCCTCCCTAGAAGGCACAAATTTGAGCTGGGTAAGTCCATGCTGGCTTCTTCAAATTACCTTCTGGTACTTTATGTGCCCAGAAAGAGCTTTCACCAAGTTATGGTCAACAGCTTTCTGGAGGCTGAAGGCCAGCTGATTAGCCTATAATCCAGAATGTACTTGTTGCCTTTCTTAAAAAATGGGCAGGATCTCAGCAACACACTATAAAATCACCAAACTCACACTCTGCATTACAAAGTTACCTGTGTTTTTCTCTCACTAAAACAAAATATTTTCTGGTTTTACACTGAAATTAGCCTTTACAAGACCTACTTCCTTGTATCATTAGTCCTCTTATAGAAACAACCATAACTCAGCTAGATCTCTCAAGAAACAAGAGCAGTTTCTTGCATATGCTTGTCATTGTTAAGAGATAAGTATAAACAAGAAGCATTTGACTATGGGCCAGTATTGTGCAGAAAGCCTGATACTTCTCTGAAACGCTGGACTTTGTGGTTTGGGAAGCAGTACAGCTCACATGCTTTATGGAGAGGACATTCTATCGGTGTGACATACATTGGCGTGTGCCCCACAGTTCATACACATCACAGATATGAAATCACAGAAGGAAACACGATAGGAAAATGTGGTTTGGACATCTAAAATATTGTGATCCAGGACGTGGAATCTCTATTATCTATGGGATTTTAATACAAAATTGTCAGTCAAATGCCTCTTGGGAATGGCGAGTACATTCAGATGTGATTCATAAGGTGCAATAGATAGTGAATGACAGTCAATATTTAAAAGACCTATTGAGTTCTGTTCCAGTGAAATCTTTCTTATCATCAGAACTCAGTCATGAGACTCAGCAGAAAAGGAAATTAAATTAAAATCATGACATCAGATTTCCAAGAAATTACCCACTTCCAGTTCAGTTAGCTCAGCAATCTCCTAAATTAGAGTTGATAAAGGATGTGTTTCAGGTAAGTTGTAAAACCTTGACCTTCAACTCATGAAGTTAGCAGTTTCCACAAAGAAGTGTTTTTATTTTCCAAAAGCTTGAATCAACTACTTCCCATACTGAGTCTCAGTTTCTGTCACTCACAGTTTACTTATCATATGCAGCTACAGCTGGAAACTCAGTTCTCCCTCCTTTTCAGGCACTAACACTTGGCTCTCTTAAACAGCTCCTGCTTTTCTAAGAATCACAAAGTAATTGCTCCGTTCACTTGATTTAGAGGGGATGAAGAGATTCTTGTGTACTTCTGGAAGAGGTCTTTGTGTTGAAAGGAGCTTTGAGAAGACAAGGTGGTGTTATTCTACAAGCCGAGGCGACAAAGGATGACAGTGTTAGCAGACAAAGGAGTAAGTGGCTCCAACATCTGTTATACTTTATGTTCATCCTGTCCCAAGACTGTACTCAAGGCATACATCCGGGCATACCAGCATTACAGCAAAAGGTGTTAACTTAGAGTTTTCTGGATGTTACAAAACTTCAGTCAGGTCTCAGAAAAAGCTGTTTTATTTATATACTGAACTTCAGCATAGACCAGTCATTGTGCATCAGTGGTATCAGAGGTGAGGTTTTGCAACAGTGAAGTGCATTTCTGAGTCTCTTTGGGTTTTAATGCTCATTGACTTGGACAGATAATCAATTGCTGCATCTCCAAAGACCCATAGATATTGACTTCAGTCTCCAAAAGACTTTACAAAGAGTCATTTGGGGGGGATACTTTCACTTCAAATTGAATTGTGGACTATTCAATTTCTCTAGTAAAATGCTGGAACAAACACTAGATGTCAATGCTCTCTCTGCATTTTTAAATAGAACACAAATGCTTCTGGCCGAATATGAGGTTCCTAGAAGGATCCCAGCTTGTTCTTTTTCTCTGGCAGATTCTTTAAATCATTATGGATTTTATTTCCTTTACAGACAAAATGCATTACTTCCACAGTTCTCACTCTGCTTCTCCCATAAGACAATAACAATACCTCCTTAGCATTAGGCATGAATCAGCTGTGCAAAGTCTGGAAGAAGGGAAAAGAAAAATGATACAGCTATACATTAGCTTGATGCTTATCTCCTGGTTTCTTGCCTACACATCTGATAAAAGACCAAGGGATGAAAAAGATGGGAAAGATTTATTTTAAACAGTGTATTTTTTGTTACATATTACCTTCTTTGTACAGCAGATTAGATTATAATTTTTTCATACTCTGCTGAAAAATGAGTGATAATAACAGAATCAGCAGAATTAATAAACATGAATGACTCAGCGTGCGTGGCAGTAACTGATACATTGGAATTCCTACCCTTTACACAGTCACAATCAAAGAATCCATTAGTTTGGAAAAGACCCTTGAGATCGAGTCCAATTTTTGACTGATCACCACCGTGTCAACTAGAACAGGGCACTACGTGCTGCATCCAGTTTTTTCTTAAACACCTGGAGGGGCAGTGACTCCACCTCCTCCCTGGGAAGCCAGTTTCAATGTTTAGCTATCATTTCTGTGAAGAAAATCCTCCTGATTGTCAGAACCCAGGACATCCCTCTGGATGCCCCGGATGGCTCAAAATCCTGGTAGAGGCTCGGAGACAAAGACACTTGGGAATTTGATCTTAACCCATGGAGCAAATTACCAATTTAACACACCTCGGGATCATCTCAAGCAAAGGAAATCCCAAGACTGATGTCCAACCTGAAACTCTCCTGGCACAGCCTGAGGCGGTGTCCTCTTGTCCTATCTACTGGTTGTCTGGGTGAAGAGGCTAATACCCACCTGACTCCAGCCTCCTTATCTACAGGTAGTTGTAGATAATGAAGAGACTCCTCTTCTCCTCTTTCTTCTGCAAGCTAAACAACCCCAAGCTCCTCACCTGCTCCTCAAAGGACTTGCTTTTGCCAGATCATTTCTATGAACTGCCAGTCTTCAATATGTCTAACAAACCAACAAAAAGGATACCAAGTTGCAGGCATAAATAGAATTTTATTTAAAAAAAAAAAAAGTAGTGTTTACAAAGAAAAATATAGTAATTCAGAAATGTAGGCTCTATTAAACTTTTTTGACTTGTTAATAGTTCTTAGGAGGTTAGGTATGAAAAGGTTAGGTATGAAAACATAAACAACATGAACACTATGTAAATATTTTAGCTAAGCACATCAGTAATGCTCCTCTTGCATGCAATCTATTTACTGTGACATATTTGTCAGGTCCAAGACTGATGCACCTGGTATACCAACCAAACCTGATATTTTTATTTCAGTAAAACACTAATGTGCCTCAAAATCCTGTGTAGTTCCAGTTTAGGCCTGCAACCAGCAAATCCCATGTGTCCTCAGCCTTCCACCACCTGACAGTGCCCTTCAGCTTCCAGGCTGAGCCAGCCCTGCAGTAGGCCAGTATTTGTGAGAGGTAGGATATGAGCATCTGCAGCATGGGCAGACAGGGCTGAGGAAGATAGGTCTGTGCATACCAGGTATAAATTTTTTTCACTTGATGCAGGATCTTATCTGCCCCATGAAAGCTTTAAAATTAGCCTCAGACTATGCAGATATACTCCCTGCTCCAAAATTAGCAAGGAATTACTAGTATCCTAGGCAGGTGCTAATGCAATTGAAGGGTCAACGAAAGGTGCAATGGAGATAATGAGTTTCAAAAAGGGTGCTGAGACATTCAAGCACTGTAAAATACAAAAAAAAAAAAAAAAAAAAAAAAGTTATCTGGAATAAAACTACTTTGTCATACTGAAGTTATCATGGTTTCAAACAGAGGTGCTGTTAAGAAGGGTAGTGCCACTTTAGTAGACAGACTAAAAAAAACTGTAGATAGATCAAAAGGCAGATAGAAAGGCAGGCAGGCACACAGAAAGATAGTCAGACCATTAGTCCAAATACTTAGAACTCAAACAGATTATGTTTCCAAAGAAATCAATGTACAAAGAATATTCTTACATGATCAGCATGCATCCCTAGAAGTACAGGATGAGGAGCCATCTCTGCCTGCAATACCCATCTGAGACTGAATTTCGGGCTCTGGATCCCTCATCTTCAGAAAGGTCCATGGCTACAGGCTGTGACGGGTGCACACAATGCCTCCTTTTACCCTTCTGAGAAGAGGGAACACACCCTCCCAACACTGAGGGTCAATTCTTTATGAAGAAAGGCTTTTTGTGCTCACCCCATCTTCTCTACTCGGCTAACCTCTCCTCTGGGACTGCTCTCACTACCTTGGTTTGGGAGGTTACATGGTTTCTGCAAGGGACTGGGGATATACCATCCATCAGACCTTCATCAGCTACATGAACTCCAGGAAGGAAAAGACCTTTAGCTGGGAATGCTGCAGAGCCTGTAGCTCCTTTTAATCTAGAAATAAGTAATGCTGCATTGAGAATGTAATGCTGCATTGAGAAGAAACAATGAAAATGCCCTCAGTTAAACTACTCTCAAAAAAACACATCCAAGGAGATTTAATGCACTGAATAATACAAGAATTCCTCTCAACAAGCAGCATAGCAAGTGTTTAAACCTACCAGCCCTTTTATGACCATGTTATTTGTTTCTTTGCTGTTTTTTACTGATAGTATTTTGTTTTCTTTTGTACACACTTCCCTAACCCTATTTCACTGGTGGATTTGTCTTGTGTATTTACAGTGGTTTTGACTAGCCCCTCTGTAAACTAATTTATCTGTGTGGTCAAAGGGGATTTGTGATCTCACTACCTGAAATAATTTCCTGTTCCTGTCTCTGCATCTTGTTTAGTACCCTGCTTATTTCTGCTTGTACTTTTCACCTCTTCCTTCCAAGTCCTTCTGATTTTTCCAGCTAGACCCTTAAATTTCTTCACAATTCTGACACAAAGATTTGCCAAAAATTTTCCCACACAGATCTCTGCTACTTCAGGTTTGCAAACTCTGCCCAGGAGTGGGAGAACTGAAACAATCCAAAGCAGGGCTGTAGGAAGGAAAGCTCATGTTTCAGTTTCCTTCACTGTACCAGCAAGAAGCAAAATGATTTGCTGCCACACAGTGATAGGAAAATCCAGTCTGGATAGAAGAAACAGCAGCAAGCAGAGTAATTTTGAAATGTACCTTTACCCAGGCAACATCAAAGTGTTTACTGCCCCATATTTCTGCTTCCTTCCACACTCTCAGAGCTGCTCACTTATACACATCTGTCTATTCATTAACATCTAATTAAGCTGTACATCTGCTGCAGCTTTACATCAGCATTGCATTCCCCCACATTTAAACTGCCTGAAGATTTCTTTTTTTTTTTTTCTTTTTTTTTTTTTTTTTTCATATTTGTTTCCGGTGCAGTAAGAGCTAAAAGATCTTTTTCATGCTGATTGACAAACAGAAAGAAGATAAATTCTGGGTTTTGAAAAGGATGAAAGACCAAAGCATGCTTCTCATCCTAAACCAATCTCTCCTCGGGGATGTGCCACAGAGAGGCAGGCAGGTTTCTTTTAATTAAAGGAACAATAAAAAAAGAAGAGTATGATAGCTGTAGACTCCGCAGTCAAGGCAGAAATTGGTTAAAATTAGTTCTTGCTTTTTCTGCTGTAAGAAGTAGTTGCACATTATCACTTTACCTCATTTATTCTCCTGTTTGTTTCCAGCCCATTTCTACATTCACAAAAGCTTAGGCAATGCCAGAGATTAATGGCCAAACCCAAGGTGATTTCCTGCCCAGATTTCACACTGTCCCTCAGCGTGCATTACTTAGATAGCTCATATACAGTGATACTCCAGAAAGCCACGCTAGCTGGTAACACCCTTTGCCTCCTTTTTTTTTTGCTGTTTCTGACAGTTCTGAGAAATGGAGATGAAACAAGCAGTTCCAATGCCTGCTGGCACAGATAGGCTTGCCCATTCTCTTTTTTCTGAATAGGGACAGATTTCTACTCTGAATTACAAAAGAGAGATCTCAGGGAATGTTCCTGGGTATTTTCCAGTTACCCCTAAATACACTGATGCTTGGATGCTGGACTTCTTGCTTTCTACCAACATTTTCAATGCACACAATTTCAGAAATATGTTCAGATGCTGAACCCCAGACCAAGAGAAAAACACATTAGCTAAAGAGGTTTATGACAAAGCAGCATGCAGCATTGAGCCATTACTGTTATCAGAAGTAACATCCATAGAAACAATGTCCCACTGTGGCATTTCAGCACAGAAATATCTACCATAAAGACAGAATTCCTTCAGAAAGGCAAGGCTGCCTGCCTCATTGCTGACAAGAAAAGACTTCCATGAGGTCCACAGTTCTCAGAAAATATTGCATATACTGATAAAACTGTTTAGATTGTGGCTGTCATCACTCAGGTTCTTCGACTTGTTGATGCTCCAGAAAGACTTGATGTGTAAGTGCTTTGCCAACAGATCTCCACATTAAGCATTTAGGGACATGATCACATCTATAATTTTCTGAGATTCTATTCAAATTACCGGCAGTAACACAGGCAGTAGTGCATTTTGTACACATATGTCAAAATTATTTGAAGACTTCAATACCAATAGCACATGTATCATACTACATGTGCTATTGGTATTGTATATAACTACAATTGAAAGTCCCATGAACATATTTTAAGGATGGAGGTCTTTTTTCCTCTCCTTCTTTACCCAGCAGGCAAAAAATCTGATGCAAATGACTTCTTGGGAGTTTTATCTTATTTTGAGCATTTAGATATCTTTTATACAGACGTTGAGACTTGATTTAGAAGCTGACAGTGAGATAACCCATCATAACTGGAAGAAAGTTGTTCCACTGATTAATTGCTCTCTTTTAATTTAACTAAGTCTAGCTTCCAGATCCTGAATATCATGCATTCATCTTTCTGACAGAAATACCACCTACAGTAAGCCATCTCTTCCCACAATCACCTCTTAATTTTCTCTTTGATGCACTAAACAGATAAAATTTTCTTGCTTTTTACCCTAGAATAATGTATTTTTCTATTATTCTTTTCTCAATCCTTTTCAATCTTTCATAATTTCTTTTAAAGGATGACTATTAGAACTCAAAACAAGAGCGTATCATTAGTGCCAGGGGTTCATGACTCATATAACTCACTGAACTCTTACTGAAGCAATTGAAACAGCTAGAAACATTCTAGTCCTTCATGCCATGACAACTGAAAAAGTAGTACTTCCTTGTTCATATATGATACTTCTCAATCTGTTCTTCAGAAGCTGTATTGAGCCTTAGCTGCACCAGACTGCCCACTCATGTTCACTGCTCTGGGGTTGTTTTGCTGCTCTAGTGCTCTTCAGTTATTAATTTGGAGGATGAAGCTCCAGTTTCCTAAGACTGACACACTTTGTGCATACCTGGCAATACAGCTGTGTGGGATAAGGACACAGACACATTTGTGCTGACGTATGTGTTTGTTTACTTCTGCAAACGATCCAGAGCAACCTCTATTTCCCATATGTAATTTATCATTGTTATTCATTTAGTAATTCTGTGTTATCAGAAATACAAATGTGGTATTTACAAGTGCAGTCCTTCTAGATTAGACCTAGTCAAGAATAAACAATGGCAGCACCTGCCCAGAAACAAATTTTTAGCGCCATGGCTCAAATTTACTCTCACTTAGTCCCTACCCTGCTTCTGTGGGCTCACTTCATTTTGTTTAGCAGCAATTTTCACACGGAACGCTGTGTCAGTATATTACCAATCTCAAAAATGCCTTGGGAATATTATATCACAGAGAAACATTCACTGAACACATCCAAGACCTCAAAAACTGCACTCTCTGCTTGACAGAATCTATCTTCTATAAAAGCATGCTGATGGCATGAATTATACTGAAATTTCCTTCTGCCCTCCCATTTGTGCCTTTCCTTGATTTTGCCACGAGTACACACTTCATGGGTTTTTTGGCAAATTTGCTGAACTGTTTAAGTGATTAGAATTAGAATATATGTAATTATATACTGGAATATTCCCATTTTTTCCAAGATTTATTTTAAAAAATAATCCATGTCTAAGGGAGATATTTTACTTTTTTTTTTTTTTTCAAAGAAAAGTACTCAATTTCTGGTTTTTTAACACTCTTTATGAATAACATTAAAATGTGGGGGATTTCATTATTACTCTAATCTCCAATATATTATTACAGCATTCTGTTTCTTTTGGAGTAGTACATATTTGTGTGTATAGATGAACACCATCTGTACCATTCTGTACCTCCTGAGATGATGCTTTTTCAGAGATATAATATCTATTTTAGCAGGAACAAGGTGAATCTACTCCAAAGTTTACTTGAAGTTTGGATCAAGAGTCTGTAACTCCCAACAGAGAAGAAAGCAAGAATCCATGGTAGTTCTTGGAGATGCCAAAACTTTATTTTACTTTCTTGTGCACATATTTCCAGTTTTCCCAATGGTATTTTTTTTCTCAGACAAAAGAGAAAGTGGAAGAACATTTGAATACCATTAGAATTTTACTTAATATGGAAAAGTATGTTTTTTAATTGGTGAATAATACCTCACAGCAAAGCAGAAGCTGTTTAGAAAATCTATAACTTGGACTAGTCAAAAATATTTTTATTGAAAAGATCATGTTTTTAGGAAAAATTGTCTTTAACTGAAAAAATGTTTTATTATTGAAGAAAATAACCCCTCAATTTATTTTACTCAATCTCCTTGAACATGGAATTAAAAAAAAAAAAGAAAGAAAAAGAGAGTTTAGGAATTTAAATCTCTTTTCTTCAGTTTTGAAACTAGGAAAAAAAGAAAAATACAAGAATAAAAATGTAGAGGGTTTACTCAGAAATAGCAATTACTGTGGGAAATAATAAGAGAATAAAACTAAACTTATCTTTGAAAACTTTTCATGGACTATATTTCTGGTTTTGATTGACTCCAGTTGTGTCATCCAGAGCAGGATCAGGAACAATCACCATATGATATAATAGGACACAGTTTGAATGGTAAATCACTGGGATGAAACACTCAAATTAATATTAGCTACATGAGTGAAATGGGTTGAAACAAACTATTCATCAAACAATTTCAAATAATAAACTAATTAATGCAAATTGTGATGTGTTCATGGAGAAATAACAAATGCAAAAAGGGCAAATTTCACTGTCAAATGAATTGTTCTCAGGGAATAATTCATCTAGCTGCAGAAGACAGAAAAGGCTTGAATGCTAATAGGTAGGAGCAGGGAGAGCACAGCATAGAAATGGAACTAATTCATACACAGCAGTAAGTCTACAGATTGCTTGGGAAAAATGGAGCTAGGTACTGCTGAGTCTCTTGAAAAATGTGATGTATCCCAGGTTTAAACCCATGTGTTCAATTCCACAAGATTAATATTTCCGACTGCAGGCTCTCCAATAAAGTGTCTTAAAATGAATCTGCAACACGTAATAAAATAGCTGTGCTCTCAACTTTAAAGAAAATGAGTTATTAATAATACATGGTTATGGAACTATTTGTTTCTTTCAGTGAAATTTTGTAGAACCTCAATAAAATAAAATGTTTTATTAGAATAATTGCATAAAACAAATCCTGCAGAGTCATGATACATTCATTTCAAATACAATCTGCTCTTCAGACTTATTTATTTGACAGTGTTGTCACACCTACTTGTTGGGCACTACAGCCCCAAAGAGCCAGCTACTCTTTCAATAATGCAGAGCTGTCAGGATCATTTTGAGTAAATTGGGCATTAAGCATCTCCTGGTTTCCCCGTTTCATTCTGGCAGAGCAGTAATACAAGCCCAAATGAATGCACAGCTCATTTCTTTCTAGATCATATTGATTAATTTTGCAGAGGGGTTAGAGAGAGGGACCTGTGATGTCGGTTGTCATTGATTTCCAAGATAAATGTAGAACTGAACAGCAACATCCTTCTCAGCCAAAAGATAACACTTAAATACAGTGCAAGCAGTAAGCAAATAATTAGCTTTTCTGAAGTATCAGAACTGCTTTTAGATAACATTAATTTCAAGCAGATGAATGTAGATACTTTTTCCTTTCAATGCAATTCTTTTTCTTTCAGCTTCAAGTCTTTGCTCATTATAGCCCCAAAGGACATCATAGGATGCTTCACTGTTTACTACAAGCTTAAGTTGCTAAAATATCTGATTTTGTTCTGCACTCTTGATCAAATCTATTCTAACAAGGTAATAGTTATGCGCACATTCTTCAGCTGTCAAATGTATGTTAAATGGTGAAACATTTATTAAATGTGAGTGCTAATGCCAGGAGAACCAGTTACTGCTACATTTCTAAAAAAAATAACAGAAAAAAGCTGTTCAACACCTGCATACACTGTTTTGTACCAAACTGTTCTAATTAGCACATTTTGAGATATGATTAGAGCACTAGAGGAAGCTTTCCAAATGCCATTAATTATGGATGTGATCTTAAATTATTCACTTTGAATATTTTTTTCTTGCTATGCCCTTTTATCTTCCACTAACTTTTTGTTGCATGCTAGAATAGTCCCAATTAAACCTCAAATGGAAGTCTGTTACATTAAAGAAAAGGTAAACTGAAAATCAACCAACTTTTTTTTTTCTAAGGTGTTTCTAAACAGGGAGGATGTGGGTAACAGTCAATTTTTTTCCTATTAAATGTTCATCATTCTCTATCTCAGCCTCTACCAATATTGGAAAAGTGATACTTATACATCATTAAGCATGAATATTTCCATCTTACACTAAAGTAACATTATAGAATGCAACAAAATATTTGTGCAATCATTCATCTTTACTCTTTTTAAAGATTACTGTAAGAAGTGAGTCATCTCTGGTATATCACATGCAGAGTCTAATAGCTGGTGACCAAATGCTCTATGTGATTTTGCTTCCAATAAATGGTGCCAAACCACCTACATTAGGAAGAGTTGGAAGAACCTTTTCCAGGCTCATATGCAACCAGACCTGTCAGAAACATATCTTTGCAAAGAAAGAAGAATAGAATTAGGAAGGAGAGAAAGAGAGGCAGGAAAGGATGGAGTCATAACATAAGAAAAACAGTGAGCAAAGCCGGGCAGAATATAGCATTTTTGTAGTGATAAAGAAAGATAATTCATATATATCTGTTTAAAAATAAAGCTCAACTTTACATATAATACATAGAGACATAGTAAAAGGCTCCCACGTACGTCCTCTTGACTAGGCAGAACAGTCAAACAATCCTAATGCATGTAATGACTAAACATTGCCCTGGATTTTACCTTCTTTTTTCTAGGTTAAAGTTCCTCCTATAAAGCTTCCTCTGGGACCCATTAGAAGCTACTAGCACATACTTGTTTTGTTAAAGATGCTGATAAAATCCAGTGAAAAGGAATGACAGTTCTCTTAAAAGCCATTTAATACATGTGGCCATGAAAAAGAGAGAAGATGTATTCCAAACTGGAGTGCTATCACTTCTCACAATAGCCACATCCTTCTTATAGTTTAACAGATCTGAAGTCAGTTTCTGGATAGCAAACCCCAAAGGAAAACACATTTAGGAGCAATCATTCAGAAGTCTCTTCTCCTACTGATCCAGTGATGTTTGGCTGGTGTCATGTGCAAGCTGTCAATCTCAAGGATAAGAGGGAATTACCCTTGCATTGGCATCATTAAAGCTCTTCAGAGAGGCTGTTTCTGACATCCTTAATCAATACCTCATGTGGCTACAGCAGTGGCTCTGTGCAGCAAGCAAGATGCTTTCTGCCACCTGGAACCTGCTCAAAGTCACCATTAAACTGGCAAATATCTATGAAAAATATAACATTTCCAATCAGTCTATAAGCAAAAGGAAAATCTCATGGAAAGAAAGCAGGTGCTAAATGAATGCTGCCCATATCACATAGATACTTCTCTCTAGCTGCCCCAGAATGAAACATGAGCAGATGGAGCGAGGTGCCAACAGACGAGAGAGACTGAACACCCTCATATTTGCTCCTGAGGGTCTAGAGTGGGCCTTCTCAGAAAACAATCATTGATGTCCATTTCATTCCATATGGAGGGAAGATTTTTTTTCAATTAATCACCAGAGAGATTTGCTGTAACCATAAGTCCTGTGGGGTCCAGGGGTACTAGCAGTCATGTAAGGGTTGCCTGACTAACTTAGGACACCTTATCTGTCCCATGCCCATCTTGCTCTTTCCCTCCCTCTGAACTTCCAGGAAAAGTCAGTGTGTCCAAAATGAAAGATAAATAATGAAGAGCTGGGGCAAAAAGACTGAGGAGAGAAAGTACAATAAAACACCTATCCTTTCATTACTGGCCAGAGAAATCCTAGGAATCCATCATAAACAGAATAAACACCAAAGAAAGTAAAAATAGATGGCTTAGGAAACCTTCAGCCAGATGTCTCACATATTCAGGCCAGACTACTGGTGATCAAAGGCAACAGTATTTTGAATTGGTCTAGAAATCAGATTTATAAAGCCTGGTATGGCTTCAGATTGTTTTCCCAGCAGAATATTTCCTGGTCCCTTCTTCAGGTACAGTTCTTGGGGCCACCAGAGAGGTTACAGGAATGTCATTTGTTTCACTGGTGCAAGGTCAACAAAAGCAAAGAAGAAACATACATACCAGCAGCAATATAGTTTTCCTCCCCATTACCCATTTTTCGTCTTTTAATGTCCTCTATACATTTCCAAGACACAATCACTGCCATGCAAGAACTCCTAGCTCATCATCAGACCGTTGCTAATTAGTGATAACTAAAGAGCATATCATAACAGATGCAGGCATTCATAGCCAGTTTCTGCTGAAAAACCAGACTTGCAAGCCCTAGGCTGAAGAATAAAAACTTGTAAATTCGAGAGGACAATTTGTTGTTTTCACAGCCCTTCCCCACCCAGCCAGCCTTGAAGTTATCATCTCCAATACACCAAATTGCTGTTGCAGATCCAGAAAAAGGAGAAACTGCTTTTTATCTTAATTTGACTTATTGTGTCTCACTAAAATTTACTTTCTAAAAGACTTTTAAGGCAAGAAAAAAATTCCTTAGGGAAATGCCATCATCACCATTGTTTCCCAACTGTTTTTCTAATTATATAATAGGTGACATTTTCTTCCTCCCCCTTCCACGTGGAAGCACCTCTCAGGCACAGCAGACAGGGTTGCTATTTTGCCAGAAACATTTTTTCACAAGCTTACTTTCATCTCAATAAAAATTACCCTTCATATTTTCTACAAACATTAAAGAACTCCTGGTGAGTTTTTGTCTACTCAGATTTATTCTTGTCTGTGTACTTCAGAACATGTTACAGTCACCATTTGCTACTACTTGCAATTACAGGAAAGAAAATTGTGCACCTGATGTGGAATAAATCTACAGCAGCTATAAAATACATTGGCCTTTCTGCCCCTTATTTTAAGGAAAAAGGAGTTTTCAACCTTTTATAAGAATGCTTTGCTAGCCACACTAATTGCCAGTAAATAAATTGAGCCTTATCTTGTCAATTATAAATGTGGCGATTATCTCTACATTTTCTACTATAGCATTCCATATGCTACATACTGTACTGAAGAATTTATTCCCCTCCCAGCTGCCAGGCACACACAGAAGATTCTTGGTAGACCAAGTATAATGGTCTGAATTTAAACAGGACTAAGATAGCTAGGTTAACTACTCTTGCAGGAAAAATCAAATTGTGATTTGCCAGCCATCAAAACTGTGAAGTTTGAGTTTATATCTCATCTTTGACTGACCCAACCTTCAAAATGATCCCTTGATCCAGCTTGCATAGTAGAATTGGTGTTGGCTACCAAGAGTAGGAAGTTAAAAAAAGTTAAGGCATACTGATGACATAAAAATGGTGATAATTTTAAAATTGCAAAATCCAACCTTTACTCCAAAGGAAGCCAGATCTCGGTATAAAACCTCTAACATGCTTGTACCTCAAAAAAGCTAAAAATGCGTTTTTATTTCCCCTTTTATGCTGAATGGACACAAAGGCACTGATATAGCTACTGCTGACGATGATAGTTGGATTTCTAATGCAGGTAAAAGTTTAAAAGTTGTGTCTAGTTATGCTAGGACTCATTCAGTCCTGAGCACATAAAGAGACATTAAAAGGTTCAGCTGCAATTCTTTCTTAATTTTAGCTCCCTCCACACCAACCAGAATGGTGAAAAGGCATTTATGTAGAGGCATGAATCAGTTCTAACATCTGCAGAGATTGGTGATTCATTTAATGGCTGACCAGGATTACAAAAGCCTAGATATTTTAAGAAGGAAAAAAAAATTGTTTCTCATGTGTTTTTGATGGCAGTGGTAAGTCTGCAGCTTTAATGAGAGGTGACAAAAGCCATCAGTCTTGTTTCAGTATTGACTGAGACATGGATTCCTGCCAGTATTCCCAGAGGATTCAGAAGGATGGGGATGTGTGCAATTAAAGCTAGCTACATCATGAAGTGCAGGCAGTGAAAAATCAGGACCTTGATGTTGAGTTCCTTTCCAGCTTTCCCCTGTAAATTTATTTTTTGGCAGCATAGTTTACATTGTCTTATAGACACCATGTTGCTCAAATTCAGTGACAATTCTAATTACATTTCACTGGAATGTAAAATTTGAGGCATGTTATGAAAACTCAGATAATATCACAGTTCATATTAGCAGAGCTGCTGAATTTGTAATTCAACAGAACCTCTGAAATATGCTTTGTTCTGTGTGCAATATTCTATTTCACTGATGAGAAATTGAAGAAAAGGATGAAATACATGGCTTTAGAAAATTTCTAGCATATTTTCTTGGCTATGTCTGGGTCATATAACAGAGTTAAGAGTGGCGAAGTTACTTTTACCATGATACAAAATATCAGTGACAGAGCTAGAAGCTAGAGCTCCACATTCCTACTGTCTTTACTCTACCTACCTGTAGATCTCATTGTTCAGAAGACAAGACTTTTCTGTTGTTTTTATTATTATTATTATTATTATTCTTTTTAGTTCAGTTTGCGCGCAAAGAAAATGCCCATGGCAACAATGTGATAACAACTCCATTTTCACTTCTTATGCTTTCTAGGCAATACAAAACATGCTGGAGTTTTTTAAATACACAAATTAGATTTGGTAATAGGGAGTTAGGAACAACCTTATTTTTTCTGTCCTGCTTTAGACAATCTATAGGTATCAGAATTTTACAACATGCACAGGATATTAACTCAGCATGCTCTTCCAAAGAATCTCATTAAGTATTTGCGTGCAATCTTCAGCAGAAAAATTCTCTTTTCATTTTAAGTTTTTGGTATCCAGCAGTGATAGCAAATTTGATACATTGCAAAGCCACCTTGAGTGACAGGATTCCACAACAGCCTCTTGAGAGGCAAGTGGTTTGGAGGTTAAGCATGTCATTCAAAGAAATCTTTATCAGTGAGAGTGTCATGAACACCCTTACTGTCATTTATTTTCAATTTCACTTCAATTTCCTCATGACATCAGCTGAAAAGACTAGGAATTGTTTCTTTCTGAACAATCAGAATCAGGAAAGTACCTATATTCTGGTGACAGCCTTCTCCTGTAAAACTCTACATTGTCTACATTTCTTTAAAAATAGTAAACTATCTCCTTACATGACACATTCCTTTATTTGCTCATATATTCACAAGTGAGCTGTACTAAACATGTCTGTCTTAAGTTCTTCACACCTTTGAAAATGCATCTGTTAAAATAAGCAGTCTTCAAAAATTGCTGGCAGATATCAGAAGAGATGGATAGCCCCACACTAGTTTAGATCTGGATAAGTACCTTGATTTCAAGAAAGTATGTTCATACACACCTGCAAAAGTTCCAACTAGTAGAAAACATTCAATCTGTGCATCACAGATAAATCTTCATTAACATTAGAACTAAATGCTTACTTCATTTAAAAACTGCTTTCTTAAATTCATGTCGAATGAAATAGATACATGTAGGGATTTTTACAGGTCTGGTACTTGAGGTATGGCATGTTGTAAAAATAATACCAGGAAAAAAGGATCAGCTAACCAGTGCAAGATTTTGCAACAAGTCTAAAGGCATTAGCACTCCCCTATATCTCAAAGGTAAAAGTAAAGCATTGAAATATCTATGTAGACAATCCAAAACCTGGTCCAGACTCCTCTCTAACCTTCTCTAGTTACCTCATATGCCCTAGGGGCTGCATTTTACAAACAGGGAAAACAACTCCCATAAAAATAAAACATTAAAAATAATATTTCTTTTTTTGTCCTACCCAAGGGTGTTTTAGATAGTTATTATACCAGTGTTAAACTGAAATTTCCTATTTAAAAGGAAGTATCCAGCTTCCTGTATTCCTAATCAGGGACCTGTCTTCATTTCAAGAAAAAAATCATTTGCAATCATTGCCTGCTAATAAGTATATGAACCTGCATGTCTGTTTGCATTATGATTTCTTTCAACATTTCAGCCCAGTCAGCTACTTATTACTAAGAAGGATCATTACTGATACAATACAATTTATGAATTCAGAGTTATTGCACAGATACAAGCAAGAATATATGTTTATTTTAATTAGTTTGTAATCAGATGAAGGAATCAAAATGTGATGAATCAAAGGAAAAGCCATCACAAAATGATTCAGTGAATCATCTATGATGACAGGCAGTGGTAATAAAGGAATACATTACTTGTTCAAACAAGAGTATCACCATTAACCAGTCAAGAAACATGAAAAATGCAAACCAGAAGGCAGCCAAGTGTCCTGCTTAACAGCTGCCAGAAAATCTACAGCTGGAATAAGATACATATTTCTGGTATCCAGCACCCTGTTCCATACTCCCTGCCTGAGCAGCCAGCCCTACACATTTAGCCATTGACATCAGCTATGGGCATATTTCAGGCAGTCTGTCTGTGGTGACACTAATTCACCTTCTAAGGCTTGGGGTTTTTTTTCCAGCTTTTCAGCAGTGAAAGATCTGCTTTTCAAAACTAACTCCCAGGCAAGAAGCTAACAGGAAGAGGTGATTTCACCTCTAGGACCAAAAAGAGCCTTTTTTGCAGTAACTGACTTCAATGCTGAAGATGCACTACTTTGTCATGCAAGCTGACCTGAAAGTCAGAGGCTCACCACGACAGCACAGAGAGCCACAAGCATTTTCTAAATTTGTTCTCTTCGTACTAATAGTAGGATAAAATGTTTGGTCATCCTCCCCACCTATTTTGCCTTAAGATCCTCTCCTTAGGCTTCATGTTAATTTATCCTTTTTTTTAGCTTGTTTTACAGGTTGTTGATCTGTCTCTTCTACAAAGCCATAGTAAAATTTAAAAAAATAAATAACCTATTTCCTGGAATAGGCCACCTAAATTGTTTCACATAAATAGGGAATGTATCCCAGCAGTAAAGAATCTGGTCAACAGCCAGCTGAACATGAGCCATCCCTATGTCCAGGTGGCCAAGAAGGCCAGTGGCAACCTGGTTTATATCCAAAATAGTGTGGCCAGCAGGACGAGGGAAATGATTGTTCCCCTGTACTCACAAGTTAGCATCTTGAGTGCTGTGTCCAGTTCTGGGCCCCTCACTGGAAAAAAGACCTTGAGGTGCTGGAGAGAGTCCAGAGAAGGACAATGGAGCTGGTGCAGAGTCTGGAGCACAAGTGCTATGAGGAGTAGCTGAGGGAGTAGGGGTGTTTAGTCTGGAGAAATGGAGTCTCAGGAGTGACCTTTTTGCTCTCTATAATTGCCTGGAAGGGGGGTGGGTGTAGCCAGGTGCATCTCAGCCTCTTGCAGTCCCAGCCCAGCCTCAGCCTTGTGTCCTTGATGTGGGGGCTGGGGCTGCCCCCAGCCTGGGGTGGTGAGATATCCTGGCTCCCAGTTCCAGGAAGCAGCACTCTCACCTCTGACACATGATCCAAACTGAGTTTCTTTCAGTGAATCCAATCTTTCCCACCTCCACATGAGCATAGTCTATGCACACATATGTTCCTGTGCAATGCTCTGCTATTTTTTTCTCTCATCTGTATAATGCACTGAATAATAAGTTTTGGGAAGTGCTAAGAACTTTTCTTTGTACAATTATTCAGCTATTTTCCCCACAACATTTTTAGTATGTGTGCTGTTTTCTTCCTCCAAGCTAAAAAAGAAACAGTTTTAAAGCATGTGTCTGATGTGAAAGGATGTGGTTGGGAAGAGAAGTTTATTACAAAGACTTTTGTGTTCAGATAGCCTAACAGGAACTCAGTATATTGCCATTGATTTTCAAGTGGTATAAACATGGTCTGCCCTCAGACTCTGCATCTTGAGGAATAATTGTTTACTAGTTAGCCATAATGTAAAAGAAGTTTAAACGGTCACATTTTAGTGGCAGCTGTAAGATTACAATTGACTTTTAGTATTTTTTTAAAACCTCTTTCAAAGTGCACCATTAGAAATCTTTTGACTCTTTGAAAATTAATATCAAGCTTGCTGCTTAAATTCACTGTATTCCAAGCCAAAAAAAATTGTTCACAGCTGCATTTGCCTGGAGCAGAATACTGAGTAGGTTATGAAGTCCATCTAATAGCACTACCAAAGAAAGACAAGAAAAAAGGAATTTCCTTGATTTGCCCACAGCAAAACTATTAACAGATGACAGTGAAGTACTTAAAGTTTTTTTAAGTTCACACAATACACCTATTTGAGGTCTAATAATTAATTATTTATTGCAAAATCTTACATTATAAGCCTACTGGCTCAGTGGACTCCTAGGCTTGATCCAAGGTCCTTTAAAACACTACATTTTTTTCTTTTGAAGTAACTGTGTCATTTGACACAACTGTGTTTTGTGTCCAGCCCCAGCCTGCATCATTCCTGACACCTACTCTCAAAAACTAAATCAATGTTCTTTATACAAGCCAAACATCTTATTTTCACCATGGGGAAAATAAGTGGTTGCCTTCAGCTCTTACATATCCTTGTGCTTCCAAGTACTATTGACCAGTGCTAAAGCTTTCTTGTCTTCTTTAATGCCCTTTGCTACAGGTCCAGACTCTTTTGTAGAATAACCCTTCAACCCCATCTGGATGTCTGCATTAAAGCTTTCCACATGTTCAGGCAGGAGACAACTCCATGCTGCTTGTTTAACAGAAGAAACCAGCACTGAAGATGCTGAACCTAATTTATGTATTGCTAAAAACCTTCCTTTTATACTTTCAGTCAAGAATATTTATGTTTTGTCCGGGGTAACAAATATGAGCAGGTATTTTTGAATCACCATTAAATTTAGAAACACCTATCCTCCCTCTTCCTAGTATCTTAATCTAAACACTGCTCATCATTATCTATTTTTGAACTACCTATCCAGGTCCTCTTCCCATAAAACTTGTGTGAAAGTTTGGAAGGCCTGAGTTTGCAAAGATGCCAATATATTTTGTCATTCAAAATTCCAGTAGGAAGCTTCAGAGCACAATCAAGACACAAGAGCTAGGTGAGCTGCAAGCAATCTTTTTCTGTCCTTTTCCTATCTATAATAAAATCATATTCCACTGGAAACAGAGTTGGCTTTGCAGGCATATGTCAGGCTCAAGGGAAGCAATTAGATGTAAAGCAGGCCACCTGGTATGACAGTAATTAGACTCTAGATCTGTTGTTATTAGGACCCAAAGTCACACTGTGAAATTAGCTCAGAACTTTAATTAAACTTGTAGTAACAACTAACTTTTATTTCCTAATTTTTTTTTATTTTTTTTTTTCTGGGAACCCAGCTGAACAGAGGGCTGAATGGCACACTGAACTAGTTAAAAGTAATGTAGTTATTTCCATCTGTATTAGCAGTAGAGATCAGAATCACCTTAGCTGTTATGAGTGGTTATTAGCACAAGTATCTCTCTGGCTTTTTGGCATCTACAGACAATTAATTAAAAGGCTCAAGCTGGTGTGAAGTTACCATTTCCTCCTGTCAGTTTAGACCCCATATAGGCAAGAAAAGGAATCATAAGCTGTACCTACATTACTATTCACCGTTGGGTTTACGGCATTTGGTGACTCTTCTCAGTGCACCCATTCACCATGCACAGATCACATTGACAGAGATTATTTGGCGCAGACAAGTGAGATTCCTCCAGAAGAAATTGAACCAGAAGTTCAGATACTCACCTATATCAGGTGCACTCCACACCTGATATGGACATAAACAGTGAATCAAAACATCTCCAAAGCCTTGGCACGGCAAGGATATACAAAGCCATTGTTAGTTGGACCTACACACCCTAAACGTCACATTATATAAATGTCAGATCTTCAGCAGCAGATCTTTCAATCCACTAAACTGGCCCTGTTGCATCAAATTTCTCAACATAGTAATGAGAGGAAATGGATCACTGGGATTTTATAGCACATGAAGTACAGGGAGGGAATGTTAACAAGATATCTTCATTTTCATCTATCTTTGCATGGCACTTTGAAGAGAATTAAATAAACAACTACCTAAACAAAGTCTCAATACACATACTCCTTTGTAATGAAAAGTTAGAACAAACACATAATATACAAAGTTTGGGGACATGAGGGATATTACTATTTTAATAGCATTTGTTGTGCCTAGGTGCTGGATTCAGAGCTCTGAGCTTGAATCCCACCTATCAGGAGTCTCCTGTATGATCTAAAGAGTCTTTGTACACACTTGCCAGTAGTATTACTACTGACATTAAGTGTTAATGTTCTTATGTAGCATAAAGTGTTAATGGGTTTTATCCCACAGCATCAAAATAAGACAAGAGAAACAGGATCCAGTGATCCCTACGGATGGATGAATGCCACCGAAGCCAAAAGTAGCTCTGTCAATGTATTAACTGGGATATTTCCCTCATCATACCCAATAGCATCGGGCATAACATCCCAAGAAAGATAGATATTCTTGCAGAATATGCTGCCATTATATTAATCTACAGAGCTGCATGAGAAAATGCAGGGGAATGGGCACTTGTAGAGGCAGAAGTTTGTTCTGTATTTGCAGGCAGCCTCAGCTACTACACAACGTAATTCCAGATTTTCTGTGCATTAAAGGAAAAATTTTACTATTTATTAGTTGCAGTAGTTAACTTGTGCTTTATATCAAAGACTATAATTCAGTAGTTATGAGCTTGGAACCAAAAGATAAAAAAACAAAGTAAAACTTCTGGGTTGGGCAAGTGGATTTTTTTTATTTTTACTCCATACAGGAGACATTAATTGGGATGCTCTGTATTTTAATCATTACTGTATAAAACCTATCAATAAAACTCATCTGTTCCATTCCTGTTCCCAAAGCACAACTGTTTCCTGAACTACATAACCACATACTCTACTTCAGCATCGTAGGATTTTATCCCTACAATACTTCTATTTAAAATAGTGATAGCATCCTTAGTTCAGGCTTATAAGTGTTAATTAATCTAATTTTTGCTTTTCATCATTTATGCTCTTAATTACTCCTAATTTGTCTCCCTTTGGATAAGAGAAGTTGCATTATCTGATTCTCAACAAATAGGATGACAATACAGGTGTGTGCCTTTTATCTTTAGACTTGAGATCTGTACAATATTACTACAATAACGCCTAAAAGTTTTGTTGCATTTCAAAGAGCACAAATAAATTTTTAGTACATACAATCCCTCTATTTACAAGAAAATATTAAATACACTGATGTCAACAGAGGATTCTGTAAAATCTACAGCAAAACAAAATTCCTTTTAATCCCACAGGTGAAGATCCTCATTAAGTTTTTAATGACCATTGCCATTTTATTAGAATCATATATTTACAAGCAGTTACTAAAAATATCAAAAACACATTGGCAGCTTCTGTGAAATTCAAGAAACATGAAATGCACTCAAGCTTCCCTGATAAACTTGTTCATACATACCTTTTACCGAGCTGCACCTTCATTTGCCTACTTGCTCATATATTTTGATGCATTCTTCCAGATAACTAGAATCTGCCTTTTACACTTACACTTCAAAAGACAAAAATAGTATTTTCTGACCTTGTCATCAATCTCAACAAAATCCTTGCAAGTTTTGCAAGATGCCTGGACAAACACAACTGTTCCTGAGAGACCAGTCCTGAAGACAAGAGAGAAGATTCTGCTCAAGTGAAAATCTGAAGCAGCATGGTGCATTGACAAAAAAAATTGTTCCAAGGTACTTCAAATTTCAGCTCCTGAACAAGCCAAAAAGAACATCCTGCATGACTATCCTGATGGAGATGGGGATAAAAAAAGCCACTTCCAAGGCAGCCAGGTCTCAGCTTCTCACAGATACTACTCAGGTCCCAGAAGCACATTCAGAAATTGGTTGGCAGGTAATGCAGTGCACAGAGAATTGACTTATAGTATGTTCCCCACGGGACATGAAACTGAGCAGAAGGTTACAGCTATTCCCTGCACCAGCTAATATTTTTGCATGGTAGCTTTGTGAGCATCCTGCAACATGGGTGCTACGGAATAGCAGTATATTATTAAAGCAAAAATCCCTAATTGAATAATTAAAGCACCTCACGCATCTTGCCAAAACGTCCATTATCAGAGTCCACCTACACTGTTCTGTACCCCCCACAGAACAGCTCACAGCTACACAAGGCCTGTGAAACAGTGGCTTCTAGCCAGCTTCTTTCTGCAAAAGAAATGCTGTGAGAAGCACAGTCCTCCACGACAGAAACATTATCACTTTAAGAGTTTGACAGTCTTATTTGAAGTACTATTAACAAAATAAATGAAGAGGTGAAAAGAGTCAGACTTTCAAAGCAGAAGGTTTCATATTCGTATATGTATTTGCGCATCCCCCAGCATCAGCTTAGTGTGAGGAAGGAACAAGACACTGAGGGACTGATATTAGCCAACTACATCTCTTTGTTCCTGGGCTGTCTAGCCCAAGTGGAAATTAGAGTAGCTGAGGTTATAAAATTCCTACAGTAGATCGGAAATAATTGGTTTTTTTTGCCAAAGAGGGCTAAAAAGAGAGGAAAACAATGCCTAAATACCAAATAGTTCATCAATTGACTAGTTCATAAATGTATGCTATTTTTTCTTGTTGTAGCAACTTGAGAATAACTAGAACCAAAATTGTAAAAAAAAATCTGATTTTTAATATTTCTTTTTCTATTGCATTTTTAACTTCAGTGTAATATTGTATCTACAATTTTGACTGCACTTTAGAATTACAAAAAGTTAAAAGTAGTGAAGGTGAAATGACTTTTTAAACTCAGTCTCAAACAACTATGTGCAATCTTCAAATTGTTAGCTAAACTTCAGATAATTAAAGTAGAACTTCAGTTTTTTTTATTTCTTTGATGGGAACTAAATGCAAATTTTGAAATTAAACAGCATCACGACTACAGGGACTGTGGAATTTTGAGGCTGCTAAGCAATGGCATAGCTCTTCCTTGGTAACAGCAAAGTCAGTCATCTGGTTCTCTGTTTAGAAGCCATGAATTTTCACCTTTCTGCCATTCTCCCTGTCATGACAAGGCAATTCCTCACTAGCCATGGAAGTGGACAGTTAAATTATTATTGAATCTCTGCAAAGCTTATTTATGAATCTGGCTCATATCTCAGTCACACTGATGCAAAGCACACTATCTTTCTTCATTTTCATAATGCTACTAGATGTACAGAGAGAGAAGAAAGAGCTGGATTAGGCTGAGCATTTTCTGCAGAGGAATACCTGCGGGGTCTCAGCACTGCCTTTACTGTGCATAGCAACAGTGCCCAGCACTGATACAGCAGGGAGGCCAATATCTCAGCTCTTCACCAGTGCATTCCAGCTGAAAGTCCAGGCCAATGAATGATGCTTTAGACATATAAAATGGATCTCAGTGTATCACAAAGAGGAGAGGGGCTTTTGATGGAGTTTTTTGTTAAATTCTATTATTTAGATATTTTATATGGGATTGCTTGCTATAAGGCTTAATACAGCTGCTCTGCTACTGTCTGAAAATGTGTAAAGCTGTCAGGAAGGCAGCTTCCTAATAGCCCTTAGAGCATCAATTTCAGAGCATATTATAAACACTACTAATCCCTTCAAAATCCCTCTAAGGTACACAAGTCAATATCATTATTATTATTATTATTATTATTATTATTATTGTTATCACTTTTTCATTTTTACAGTTGTTGAAATTGCAATAGAGAAATATGATCAGACTTCATCAGCACTACAATGAGGAGGGCAGGTCCTCATGTGGCATAAAACTTGTTAATGCTGCTGAAATCAAAACAGGAATAAAACTATTATATTTTGTAAGAGCCTACGCTTACAGAACAAGAGCTCCTTAATTGTTATAGTGGGTAATTTTATAAGGAGATGGGGAGATTACAGAGAGTAAATGAATTGCAAAGACTTTAAGATCTTAGCTACCTAACAGCCATTAAATAACATTTCAAAATAAATAGCATTTAAATACTTTTCGAAAGAGATTGCTGTGATTGCCCCAGAGATGTTACACAGAGCTGGCTGCAGCTGTGACATGCTGGGGACCTATGCTGTGCTGTACACTTTTCCTTACAATGGAAAGGTGCATGAATGAGGTTCTAAACACAACAAACGGTTTCAGGAAAACAGCCTCGTGACTGTGAATATAAAGGAAATTAATTATTAAGGAAAATAATGGAAATCGCCTATTGGGTCCTATTTTCTAGTCACTGGCAAGCTACATACAAATTTTATTTATCTCCCCCACCCCCAGATATTTGTTCTTACCCAGCAGAGAAAAGTGGGTACTGGTTCTCTCCTTGCAGTAAGAAGAAGCACTGCAAGGGCCGGGGCAGAACCAGGTCTGTCAGGTTTGTATTTTCCTTCCCTTGCTACAAAGAACAATGTGGGTGAAGTAGAAGAATCAATGATGGGTGAAAATCAACAAGCATGGAGCAGGAAAACTGTGGTGGCCAGAGTGGGTTGATTGCTCCATTTTTCTAGGTTTCTACAACGGAATACAAGGGTAGTGAATTGGGAGCCATTCCTGTCTCTAAAAGTATATGAACAGTGGAACTTGACTTTTTTTCTTCCTATATATCCACATAACAGGAATTCACATTTTTCCCAAAATCCAAGCCACAGTTTGGGAGCATCAGTTCATTTCGGGAAGATGTTCAGTCTTTGTGAATGCTCACAATAATCCTGCTTGAATACGTAGCAATATTATAATGTATTAACATCTGTAAATAACAAGTGACATAAGAGTGACCCTACATAAATAAATTTCTAAGCCTGTCACTGTATATAACTCAGCTGCTTTACCTTATGCAACACTAAGTGGCAGAGTTTTAAAGCCATCAGAGTGAGTTAGTGGTGATGATAATAAGGATGTATAAGGAGAGAAATTACTCCCTGCTCTTTGCTGGCCTGCTGCACTAACTGGCCACTTTCGGATGAGAAGCGAAGAAAAAATCTTGTAGCCAGAAAAGTCTTGTAGCCCTTGCAGGTCTGCAAAGGCAGCCCATGGAATCTGGGTGCACAAATGTCCCAGCACTGAAGCCACGCCACACTGATGAAGCCACTGTCAGTCCTTCCATAAGAATAATTTTTTGAATGCTAGTCTCCAATGCAAGTTTTAAAATAATTTGATCTAAAAGCCAGTGCCTCTCTAACCCAACATGCTTCTCTAACCCAACACTGACTCTTTGTTCTGTCTGGTGTCTTGTCTGAGAATTTTCAAAAAAAAAAAAAAAATTAAAGGAAAGCTTTATTTATTCAAGTATTGCTTTCAAAACAAGAAGAGCTCAACTGTCTTGGAAAAGACTTCATTAGTGAATTGGCAGAGGCAGCACAACCATGGGAATAAATTTATAGGTAGGATGAAGCTGTCTCTTTGAATCATAAATTGACTGCAAACAGAAAATCACACACTACATTGTCCAATGATTCTCTAAAGAACACCCATCTCCAAACATAACTTGCCAAGTGTCAAATACATTATTAACGAGAAGTAAAAACTAAAATAATTCCTCCCTACATTCTCCTTGGGGAAGTGGAATTTTATACTGTCCTTAATACAAAGTGCTTTACAGGCACAGTGCAATCCTGTACTATCAGAACTGATATTTAAACACGTTTCCTACTGTAGAATTTTGAATCAATAACAACACTTTTAACTTCTATGGCAACTTTATCCAAGGTTCCCTGAGTCATTTAGAAGCAATAATTAATTAAAGTCCCGTGAGTTAAAGACATATTGACAGCAATTTCCACGAGGTAAATCAAGACAGACTCAAGGTGTCATACAGGGTTGTGCGCAGGGCAACAGACCTGGAGACTGGATCCCCAGGGCACTCCTGTGTCAGTGCCCTGCATTAAGCATCAGGTACTTCACTCCCCCACCCTACATATACTCTTAATGCTCAGCAAATTCTCATTACAACAAAGACACAGTGAAGTGGTTTTAGTGCTTATTGACAATAAATGAACACTATTGTCTACAGGTGTTTTTGCTTTGTTTTAATATGCTGGAGGGTTTTGCATTTTGCTGAGATGATCTCCCTTATTACTAAACAACCAAAGAAGTAGAGAGTTACCAAGGGTTGCCTACATTAGTCTCAAATGTCTTTTCAGCGTATTAAAGTGTTTTCAATTACCTCCTAATATACCTCCAGGGAGCCTAGAAGAATGAAAGGATTAGTAGAGTAATGAGTTTAAATTATGGAAGGGTTTGGGCTTCCCCCCCCACCCCTCATTCTTATGTGACTTTGTTGGATTTAATCCTAGACCAGAGATATTTGACAGTACAAGCCAGGTTATAGCTAATGACTAATCTTGATTCCAAACCAAGGGGTTGCGAGAAAAGAATATAAAAAAAGCAAACTTCCATCTCCAAGATGATACAGTAAAAATATATGGAGGTCTGCTTTATTTTGCAGTGATTGAACCAATATTTCTGTTTTAGAAGGGTCTAAAACTGATAAGACTCATGAATGGTAGACGAATTTATTAGGCAAGAATATCCATGAGGAAAACAGGGCAAGTGATCCATTTTTGCTTTATTGCACCGTGACATAAAAAAAATCCAAAACCAGCTGAATCAAATATCAGAGGCCAGTGAACTGAGGTAGCTGATATTTATAGCCACTGTTATGGGTGTTACCACCCAAATATTTGAGGATCCCAAAGCTATTAGATGTATTTTAGCCTCAATGTCATGATGAAGTAGAGAAATTTAATTTTTATTGCATTTAGGAATTGGAGATACAAAAATCACATTCTAAAGTTCACACTGAAAGCTCTAGAAGACCAGGAATTCAATCGATATCTCCTGAGCTGTACTTATATCCCTGGTGGGCCAACAATCCACAAAGCAGTAATGCAAAATTAAAAGCCAAAAATGAAAGCACCAAAATGAAAACCATATCATGGTTCTAGAGGGAAGAAGACACATGCTTTACAGAAGATATTTATCATGGCAGAGCCTTCCAGTTTCAGTCTTAGCCTTTTCTTATCTGGTATGTTAGACTTGTGGTCTTGCCTGTGCTGTAGGCTGCTTTCAAGTCTTTCCTTCTTCCTGCAGTTTTTTGTTCCTCCTGGCTATTGTTGAAGGCAAATCTAATTTAGCTTCCAAGTTAATTTTTCTGAACCTGAAAAATTAGACTACATAACTGTTCCATCATGGTGACTTTTCATTATCTTCACCATAACTAATGCAATTTCCTTCACACTGGAGCTGGAACTGGCTTCTATCCTATATGGTCCTGTGAATTAAACAGGGGTTTGTTGACAACAGTCCTAATACCACAACTTCAGTTGCTGATTTAGAATGAGGATCTAGACACTTTTCTTAGCTGCTACATTTTGGAATGGTTACCTGATTAATGTGGATTATAAAGTGTAGCATATTCTCAACAGCAGAAAATATGAACAGACCTCACTGTTCATCCACTCTATGTATTGCCAGCATCACAGCTGTATCGGAATTTACAGACGTCCTCAATTCTAATGTGTCACCTCTGAAAAACACTGGGGATCATGAGAAATCATTGAAAAACAAAAATGTATGTGAAAGATATTGCAAATAAGAATCTCAATTGCCTTGTAGTGTGAAAGAATATCAAACATAATAAATAGAGCTATTGGAACTACACTAAGTTTGAATATTTTTTCCAGTAGTATTTGTTCCTCGCAGTAGTTAGTCAAAATGCAAATCTTTAGGAAAAAAAGGTCTGGTTCTGTTTTCTCCTCCTTATACCTCCAGATCAATACTGAATTTCTGGAAATGTCATAAATGTCAGCTTCTTGAAGAGACCCATGGACTAGCATCAAGCAGAGAAACAATCCTGGGTTTGGAATTCCTTATGCTCAGGGAAACCCTTAATCACAAAGGAGTCTCTATTGACTACATATGGATGTTTGTGTCTGTATACACACACACACACACACATATATATTTATATATATATGCATATGCCCACACATATCTATGTTTATTTCCATGTTTATTTCCCTGACATTTTAATTTTTTTTTCCATTTTTCTTTCTCCCTCTTTCAAAAAACTCTACTGGAAATGTCTTGGTTTATTCGTGCTAAAAGAGGGGAAGAAATTCTGTGGATAAGCAAACACCTTTTTTTACCTCTTCTCTTGTGAACTCCTGACTGATTTTTGGTCTTCTTCATCCACTACATTATCTGTCTTTGCTAACAGATAAAATTACTGCTGTTAATCGAGAAACAGCATTTTTTTCTCAAACATACTTTTGTAAGAGTAAGTATACATACATGAGTATGCGTAGAGATTCAATTTGAAACTAAAATATAAAATATGTCAGATACATGAGATTATTAGAACAGGATACACAAAATTATCACCAAAATGAAAACAGCAAAAATGCATTCAAGCCACAGCTTCCATAAGAGTGATCCAAACATGAATAATCTTAAAATGGAGACATTTCCCAGTACTTTACCACTAGAATCAGTTCAGAAATCAGAGCTATACAAGAGCTATTAGTCTCATACTGTACCCAGAAAATATACTTTTCATTGCTTGCACTGCTGCAGCGAGCTCTCATGACAAACTCAACGTAGAGAAGGTAGCTATACCTTATGATGAATGCTATGAAGAGTGACCAGTGTGTTGTCAAGGAGACTTCTTCCATATTCATACTCCTCTTCATCCTCCTCTCCCATACAATTAGTTAGCACACACAGGGTAGTCTCTACGTGTTGCCCAGCCTGGGCAGGACTGTAGATGGATACATCCTAGCTCTGCTAATTCTTGTGCTAAAATCCTGTCTGCATTCATACACAATAAAGAAGTTAAAACATTGCCTGCCATAGCAGGATTCTACCTGCAAACTCCAAAGCAGCCACAGCAGATGGTTTGGCTGGGTGTTAAATACTTCCCCACACCCCCAGGACATTCTGCCTGCTAAGAGTTGCTACCCAGATGCACAGGAACACAGAGGTGTGGAAGAGATTTGCACATATAGCCCACGTGCCCTCCTTCTGCTTTTTGTAAAATGTGTTAATGTGAATAGATTGAAAGTTTTAGCCTGAAGTAAATTAAATACATTATGCATAATGGCAAATTATGCAGATTTATACCTGATAATCAGTTGGTGTGCTTTCCACTAAAGACAGCTAATGTCCAAATAGGGTAGTTTGAACTTGAACAATCAAGTTCAGATTGTTCCCACTGGGCATATCACATTAGACTCCTCTAACACTACCTTGTGATTGCCTCCAAAAGTACTGTTTCCTATTGTGTTCATATTTCAACCCATTCTTTTTTGCACTTTCAGGGACCCACCCACCTCCACCCTTCAACTCATATATTTTGGAAAGAAATACTAAAAATGGGTTCTAAACTGTGCTGTAGCAAGCAAAATACGGTACAGAGCTTGGGGCCCATTTCTGAGGGGAGGAATTCTCTGAGCATTACCACTTGGATAAATTAAGGTATTAATGACAGTTTTTGGCAATGAGGAGAAGAAAGAAGAAAGTAGAAGGATGATGCTACCCTGTGTGATGAGACGAAAAGAAAGGGAAAAGACAACCATGGGCCCAAACAGGGCCTTCCCCAAAAAACAACTGAAATTTGAGCTCAGGTTGCTATACTGTTCCAACACACCAAAGGGAGCAGTGGCTCTCTAAACAATGATGCACACATTCAGTGGGAACAACTGGTTTATTCAGCTTGGAGGAGATGGAGAAGAGACCTCTTTGGGGTCTTTAACATCATCATGAGTGGAAACAGAGGGGCAGGTACTGACCTCTTCACTCTCATGACCAGAGATAGGACTCAAACCTGAGTGAAGGTAGCTTTAAGTGGGATATCAGGAAAATCTCTTTTTCACACACAGGGTGGCTGGGCACTGAAACAGGCTCCCCGGGGAATGGTCACAGCACTACCCTGACAGAACTCCAGAAGCATTGGGACAATGCTCTCAGGCACATGCTGTGACTCTTGGGTCTGTCCTGTGCAGGGCCAGGAGTTGGACTCGATGAGCCTAATGGGTCCCTTCCAGCTCAGTATATTCTATGATTCTATAAATTGCACTCTCAAAACTAACCCACTGGGTTCTGACCTTGAAAATTTCTGCCAGAGAGAACTTCTGAAATAATTTTCAGTACCTGTCCCTCCTTTTCCATCATTTGCTGTCATTCTATGCAGGCTGTAACCACTGCAGGAACATGTTTCTTACCATATTTACACTACACACAGTACTGCAGAGACCTTGTTTAGGTTGGTGCTTTGTGTTGGTGTAATCCTGTTTCCAGAGTTACAACACATGACTGCTCACATCATTCCCCAGGAAGAGCAGAGCCAAATGGCCACCATTAAAAACAACTGATGACTCTGTGAGCTTGCAAAAGGCAGATCCCTTGGATTATATGGTACTGCTTTCCCAAGACCTAACAGAATCAAACTTGCAGACTTGTGAGAAATCTGGGCTCAACCTGGGTGATCCAGGCCTCAGGTCTGGGAGAAACCCATAATCTGAAGGGTCCCAAGAGCAAGGACCTGGCCCTGGAAGAAAGCCCTAGCTTGATTCCTGAGAAGGAATTTAAACCCCTTAATGGCAGCAATCTCTTGACACTCTGGCCTCTAAATCCAGAAGAAGGAGCTTGGCAGAAACACCCAAGCTGGGCCCCTAGTGGCAGTCCCATCAGCTGAGTCCAAAGGAGAAATTATTGTGGACACAGCAGCTGATCTAAGACTGTGAGATCTAACAACTTTATTGCCCTAAATTATCAGACACAGCTGAGCAGCAAACATGGCACAGACTGAAATGACACTACAGCCTTCCTGCTTGTGGAAACAGTTTCCTGATGAAGTGTCTTACTCAGTAATTGCAAAATATAAGAAATTGGGAACTCTTTTTCCTACTTCCTTTAATAGTACCACTAGGCTTGTGCCTGTTTAAAGGGCATATTGATTTTTGTTCATGCAGGGAAACTGTAGCTTGTTAGGAATAGTAGTTTATTATTGTTTGGTTTGAGGGGTATTTTTTTTTTGTTTGTTTGGAATTGAGGGGGTTTTCTGTATTTAATTTTTTTTTTAATTCATCCTAGTGCTGCTATTGCCAGTACCAGTGCAGTATCTGCTCTTCCCTTGACTTTGATGCTTACACAGGGAGCCCATATAAAAAGATCCAGACTTATCAGGCAGGATTTCTGGCACACATACTGTGTAGTGGTCTGTGAGTTGTACCCTGCCATTTCAGAGAGAGTTTCTAGATTGCTCAGATGAACAGTCTGACCACATTTATCTTCAGGAAATAAACATCAGGTTAACAACTCCCACCAAACCTTCTTTCACACAGGCCCAAATTGCTTGTGGGCCCCTCACTACGGAGATGAATCTTTGTCTGATCTTACAATTTACAATAAAGAGAAGAATTGCATTTATGAACAATCAGCCACCATATTGTTCATAAATTTGTTATTTAAGGGTCTACATTTGATCCTTGGTTATGAGAGATAACCTCTGTAAGACTAGCAGTGCTAACTAACATCCTCTGCTGTGCACAGTGAGCTCTGCAGAGCACTTACAGCAGGGCTCACCATAGCAGCTGCCAAACAGCTGCTTTTTGATCTGGTATCTCAGTAAGGCACCTTTCTTGCCGCTCATCTGTCCCACCCAGATCAGGGTGGGATGAAAGGCCTTCAAGTGCTCAGATAGGCTACTGCTTCTCCAGACAGACCTTTGGGATCTGGTGAAGATGCAGTATGGGTGAGCAGGGTCATTGAAAAGACAAGTATGGATAGCAAGGTAGTGGTTTTAGGGGTTATTATTTTTCTTTGTGAAGATCGGGGAACAAGAGTACATGCATGGGTGCATTTGGCTGTAGAGCCCTGCAGAGCCAAAAAAGCCTGCACGACTCACCATCAGAAAAGTTTGCTTAAAGCAGACACTTCTAGTGATGGGCAAAAAAGTCTTTAAAGGTTACTTGCCTAACTCCTCAGTTTTTAAAATTTAGAATGATTTTTGAATTCCATCAGATTTTTTTCTGTGTGACAAAAAATTAAAATAAAAAGTTTGATTAAAATACAGAGCAAATGGAACTCTTCAGAAGAAAACATTTTTCTCTCTACAGTTTCCTAGGTTTCTTTCTGAAATTAAATGTTATAATAATACTGGGTAAATATAAAGATTAAAAATTTGAAGTTTTTTGAAACTTCATTTGAAACTTCAAATGAAAAGTGGGCATTTTTTACCTATTCTGTTCGTGTTGTTTACCTACATTGCCTCTGCTACATGTCCTAGTGTTACCAATGCAGATAGAAAGCACCATATGACAAGTAGATTTCATTACTTACAGATTTTTCACGTGGTACTTCATTCCCAAGAGATTTATTTTGCTATTTTATCTCACTTTTACATGTTAAATCAATACCTGTATTGGCATATAACAGGGACACACAGTACCAATTACTGGCAAATTAGATCCTGACACAAAGCATTGGTTTCTAATAAAGGTGTTGCCCATGGCTCTATGTACTCCACCATATAATTAATAATTGTGTGTTCTGGCAGATCCTGGCAGTTTTGACCTGAGCTTTTCATCAGTTTTTATAATAGCACAGGAATATTCTATGGGCTGTATTATTTCACATGATTCCTATGTGAAGAGCTGCTCAATAGTGCAGTAGCCTTTCTTTGCCTGAGTAACAATGGCAGTACTGATTACCCTTAATAACATTATTATGCTGTGTGCACAAATCAAGCACGAAGAGCAGTCAGGTGGAGAATTAGATTGTTTTAAAAAAACTGATCTTTATTCTTGCTACATGTCTGCTGAACCTTGAAAACAGTAATGAGATGGCCTTTAAATTGCTACTGCTTTGATAAGAGATGAGAGGTGCAGCCAAATAATATTTCTTCCAGTTCGGTAGCTATAGCTTGCAGGCACTGCTCTGCCTAGAGGTTACTTACAGTGGAACTTATGAAAAAAGTATTTGAACTGCATATGTAGTCAGTATATATGTAAATATATAAATATTTTTATGGCACATTTTATGTAGAAATATGGAGATAGTAAACATCAATCAGTCATAAAATCTCTAAAAGGAAATGAAAAGAAAAATATCCATTAGTGGCTGAACTGGTTCTGGAGAGTCAAGATAACACTAGATAAAAATATTACAAAACAAAAGGTGAATTTGATTTTGTTTGTATGCAGTCCTCTCCCAATATAATCAGTTGCTTGCAAAGTAGTTTTTCATACAGCCATGCAGAATGGCTGTCAAGGCTTTTCTGGTTCTTCTTGCACACCAAAATTTCCAGATAATGCCACTGAAATTCAAATTGTGGCCTATGAGCAGATTCTCCTCTTTCCAAGGGATAAATACTTTATTGGAAGATATCTCAAACATTCAAACACAGACACATCTCAAAAACCTGAAGCCTTCAATATACATGGTTTACAGCAGACACTTTTTTTTTTTTTAATTTTGTGCTGTACTGCCAAAGGACTGAATGGACACAGACTGAAAGCAAATTTAAAGACTCAGAGCAAGGAGGGCCCTTGAGAAGATTCTAAGTGACTGCTTCAGTTTTTCAAGGGAGATTCGGTAGACATGGGAATCTGAAACATTTAATCCAATTTGAGTAAGGAAACCATTTGGCAGCTCCCTGCAAATAACTCATCCTTGTAAAAACTGTTCCTTATTGGTTTGGACAGTATTGTCTTCTGATCCATTCCTTGTTTGGTGCTATTTGTGAAGGGCCTGGTTAATGGCACTGCCAAATATATCCTTGTGTGTCTTTGAAATGCCCTTTCATTTTACTCCCCCTGCCTTATTCAACGCTTCTAAGGTGGTTTTTTTGCATTATTTCTTACTTATGTCCCATCTCTTACAAATCCTTTCCAGGCAAGGTAACTTAGCCTTAGGCAACACACTTGAGCAAGTGACACAAAAAACATAAGTATTTGGTGTAGGAAGCTAATTAAAGAAAACTTTTGATGACTGCTGTTGGATCCAAAAAAGGCATAACCTAGTGCAAATTACAGGAAAATTCTGTATTCTAATGGGGAAACTGGGTGAAAATTAACCAGAATTTTCCACAACAGTATCTTTAGGAAGTTATTTTATTTTCTAGTCTATTAATGTGCTACAATTGTCATGCCTAGAAAATACAAATCCACCGTCATCAATGTATCATGCATGGCTGAGGGATGGAGTTTCTCTGCTGTGGGCATTTTCTAGTGTTTCAAGTGTCCAAGGATTTCCCAGTTCAGTTGCTGCAACAAGGCTTGTATCTGCCAAGATTTTGTATGCACAGTGTACCCCACCTCTCTTTGCAATCACAAAGATTGGGTGCACAGGTAGAGATGGGAAGAATGCCTAAATTCTTACTGGCTTCAAAGTTTGCCTCCTCCTTAGCCTGTCCAGTTCAGCAAATGATCCCAAATGTCCTTGTGGCTGCAGTAACTTGCAAAACAGAGACACCAGGTGCTGGGTATGTGAGAGCAGAGGAGATGACTCAGAAGAAACTTCACTAATTGCATAAGTCTTCTGGGTCTGCTGCCAGTTGGCAGAGCATAGCAGCTTCACTAAGTTTCACTCACCGTGCTGCTCACTTCTAGATTGGGAAGAGGGGATTGGGGGCAGCATCTTTCTCCACTCGACTGGAATTATAAAAAAAAAATAGAGGTGCTTCCACCCACCTCACTGCTGATGCCTGTCAAGAAGCAGACATTCCTCTGTAGACTAATGCTGTTTAAAGAGTTTTTAAGTTTTTCACTTCAGCCTTACATCTAAGGATCTGGGGAGGAGATCACCTTTTCTGGCTAGAAAAGCACTAGACTGCAGCATAGGAGATCCTCTCAAGTGGTTGAGAGACAAAAAAACATAAGGTGAAGCATTATTACGAATTCAAACAGTAATGCTCTTTCTTACTTGAGCAAGCACAGATTTGCCATTTCATAGTTAGACTAAAGGGCTGACTATTTTGCCACAACTCTTTAAAGAAACACTGAAAGCTAAGCAGCACCTGAATTTTCCCCGACAAAAAACAGCAGAGAATTTTTGTTGTTGTTGTTGGGGTTTTTTTTGTTGTTGTTGTTTTTTTGTTTTGGTTTGGTTTGTTTGCTTGTTTTTTGTTTTTTACCAGATCATCCTCCTGCAATAACAACAAGGACAGGATGCCTTCAGGTATGATGTTTTTAGACTGGTGGGCTATAGATCCCCTGAAGACCTTCTGTTATCAGTGTGAATGAGGACAGAAATGGGACATGACAGACTTTCCCACATTCTGGGCAACTTTCCATTCTTAAAGCCTAATACTGGCTACTTTCCAAACCAACAGTTTCCCTGAAGCATCTCTGAAGCATCTCTGTAACAGTTTTGTTCAGAAAGTCAGCCTTCAAAATATCAGTTCAAAAAAGGTTGCACATGTTTTGCATGAGGAGACTGATTGCTGTTATTAATTTTTTGCTTTGATTGAACATAGCTCTGACAAGTCTCAGTTCCCTCTTTCCTTCTCCTAAAATGTAAATTCACAAACTATCAGGATACAAACTATGCTGAATTGAACCACCTTTATCTTTCTGCCTCTTAACATAACCCCTGAAGTCCTGATGACTGAGGATGGTATAACAAGCAATTTTAATTCCTTTGAAATAAAGGACAGTTTTTCTAGTTCCTGACATGATATAGTCTTTCTTTCCATTAAAGACAAAATATACCCTATATAGCAGCTATGAAATACCAAGGACAGGACACTGCACATGTAGGTGCTCTGCACCTAACTATGAAATTTTCTCCTTTTTCTTAGTAACCTAGTATGTGTGGTTTCTGCTTGCCTATCACTGGACTGCTGTGAAGCTCTGTTTGTAAATATGCATCAACTAGCCTCAGAAAATAAGGCACAGAGAGAAGGGATCTGTCCCAAGTTACTCATGTCGATGGCAAAAGGTCACAGAAGAAATTAAGAACCTTGACTCCCATTCTCCTGCTTTTCTTCATCATTCAGGAAAAACAACAAGCTGTTCCTGTCTGCAAAGCTCCTACTAAAGAGATGGATTTATCTGGGCCATTTCATACCACAGTAGGCAGAAGCCTTGACTGCCTCAGTGCCTCCAAACCTTTGACACTCTTCTCACTGCTTCCCCCAGTGCCAAGCCACAAAAACCTGCTCATGACTGAAAGCTCAGGAATCTCAGTGTCAGCTCACTTCTACTTAGCTTAGCAGTCACATCAGGATCTGAAGACTCTGCCTTCCAAATCAGTGCCTGCATCTATTTGATTATGGAAATGCATGCAGAGGTCCAGCTAGAAAAAAAATCCTAGCCTGCTTAAAATACTAATGAAATAACCCAGTTACCAGGGTAGAAAAGCCTCCAAGTATAGAGTGCTTAGTAGATATTCAATAGTTTTAACCCTCAGTAGTGAAGCAAAAGTCAAAGCTTCATATTTGGTGTGTGTGTGCTTTGAACCCTCTCACCTCAGCTCACAGGATGCAGTTGCAGAGAGGCAGAGGAGCACAGAGGTCATGCAGCAAAGAGAAAAGAGAGAACATGAGAGAAACTAAATGGGATCTGAAATCTGCTTACATGTGTCAAAACCTCTCTTTAAAGGACTGTCAAACAGGGATCCTAGGAGCCATTTCCAAAGCAAAGGAAGATATGGTTTACTACAGGGAGCAGATCTGGGAAACTTCTGGACAAAAGAAGCCAAACTGGATGCTAGACATTTATGTGTGCCAAATAGAGAACCGTTTAAAAAATCCCAAAACATTAGGGATTGGGAAATGCACTGAAAAATAAGGAGTCATGTTCTAAAAGAAGCCAGAGGTCTGGAAAGTAACAGGAATAAAAAGTACTAAATGTTCACTCTGTTCTTGCTCATTTGTAACCATCTTGTACTTCTACAGCTAAAAACAGAGTATTGAGTAGATGACCCTTTTGTTTGACTAGTATGGCACTATTCTGTTCCATTCTTACACCATTTTTTTTCCTACTCAGGCCTGCCACAAGCTGCTCACAAATATTTAGTTTTGCTGTAATAGGATGAACCTTGCTGGTCTGGTCTGAAACCAGAGTAATTAGGAAAGAATTTCTTCTGTCGCAGGGCAGAACACTGAAACCTCACACCATTAACCTGAATATTTGCCTCTGAGTGGTTTCCTCACCCACACTGACCACAAGACTCCAGAACCTGCACCACTTCTCAGTCATGTGGACAAACACATCATTTATGCTTGATCTCAATGCACCACCATTCAGTTATTCCCATTAACTAGTTCTCTTCCATAGGAAAAGAAATATATTTATATTTATTTAGCATAGTACACCTACAGGGAAACTAGTCTAACAAGTCAAGTGACCAATATTGACTGTTGATGTAAAAGCAATAATGGTGAAGGATTTCACTCCCCTATATACACCTAATTCCTGGCTAACATGCTTTATGAGATTGTTACAAGCAGGGGAGTGTAATTCATTTTTCACAGTCTCCCTCACCTCTCAGCCTCTCTACTCAGTTTGACAACCAGCAGGGAGACAATTAGCAGCTATGGTGAGGTGAATGCATATTTTATGAGTTAGCTGGCAGAGCAGAGACACTCCTTTTTCTTTAATGTGTTTAGACAATGAGCTGTGGTGAACTTGAACTGCTGACCCTGTGCAATAAACCAGCATGTGGTATTACCATCCTCTTGAGCCCTACTGCCTCAGAAGACTAATTTTTAAAATTTGACTTAAAGCAGTTCTTTAAGGGGGGAAAAAATATAACAATCATAACACTTATAGAGAGAAACCACACATCCAAGGTCTTTGCTTGTTTTTTCCTTGAAGATAACTACCATGGTACCATTAAACTACCAGGAACAAATCTGAACAATGAGGCACGTTACATAGTTTTAACAGCACATGAACATCAGTAGTTCAAATATCAGCCTGTGTTTCAGCGTTATAACGCACACAATAGATACACATTTAGCAGTAGCATGATGGATGCCCTCCTTACAGAACTGTGGTGGTGACACCAACTGGTGACAAGACAGTTGCACTTCTAGTTTGACCTGGATGAAGGGATGCAAAATGCAGCTGAAAGAGTTTATAAACACAAGCCCTTGTACACTGAGGTGACAGAGTATGAAACCTTGAAGCAATAGACTATTTTCTTTCACTAATAGTTATGCATATAAACTAATAGTTCTATGTTGTGTTGCCCATTTCATCTTTCAATCCAAAGAAATAATTTTATCCCATTGGAGCAAGAGTATGTGCTATAGACTGTACTTAAACTGTACTAAATCTAAGTTCAAGTGCATATTAATGAGATAATAAAAGTTACTGGTCAAAGTTACTGGTTTGATCTGTTAGAATAGAATATATTCTAACAGTACAATACAAGGCACTACTAGCATTTTGAAAACTACTCTCTTGGCTAGGTCAAGTGAGGAAGTCTAGATCCTTGGCCCACATGTATTTGCCTGTGTCTACAAATACCTCCTCAACAAACCCTAGGAGGTAAAATTAGAAGTGTTGTGTCAATATTTGAAGTCACTTCAACTAACTAGAATCTTCAGATTTCTTTGAAAACAGCTTCAAAAATAAATTTATATATGGGACTAAATCCAACTGACAGGCGCAAATAGGTCTAATCTTTGAGAAAGTACAGAATTTGAAAGAAGTTCTTCTTTTCTTTCCACTGCTTCAACATACCCAGTTCACTTTGATTTTTTCATCTTTCATGTCTCCCTAGTGACAGTTCCAGTAAAGCATTCATTTGTTCAGGAAACTTTGCTGAAATGAATCCATTAATATCAGGACAGTTTCAGGCAGCAGACAACCTTTCTCAGAAAAGTGTTAAATTGGTCGTCAGCTGACTCATGCATTCCTGCTCAGCAGGGAAGCTCATATCACAAACAGGACAGCTTTATTTATTTTAAAACATGGCAAGCTCTCTGTCCAAAGGCACCAGCAATGTAAGCAGATAAACATGTGAGTGAAACTGTGTATATCAATTCCTAAAATTATTATTGAAGTATTTGGTTATGCTTCAGTTCCTTTTGGGAGCCTGGATCTCTCCAAAAATAATGGATGGAATTTAAGAATTTTACAGGAATAACCTTAAACTCCCCCCTAGGGATAACCTCAGTAACTTAAAGTAAATTCAATCTCTAAAATCTGGTAGAGGTCAAAAACGTAGAGTTCAGCAGAAAAATGTGCAAAAACTGCCTGGGGGTCAGAACAGCTGACCTAAAATATTCATCTTTCATGCTGTTTTATTTACAACAGGTACTGTTTTCCCCTTCATGTAGCAACACCTGAGTAATGTTGCATCCTTGCAATGGCAGCAGCTATTTCTGGCTAGTGAGCCTGTTCCAAGTGGGCATGAAAAAGCTCTGAATGGCAGGTAAATTACTTGCCTGAATGTTTGTAATTAGCCCTGGCAGCCTGTTCCAATGCCTAAGCACTAAACAAAACAAAACAAAAAAAAAAAAAAAAAAAAAAAAAAAGGAAAAGTAAAGATGGGTAAGGAAGGGCGAGAAAAGAGGATGCTAATGATAAATAACCTGTTTTAAAAGCAATTCAAATTGGCCAAAAGCCTGAGAACAAATGTCCCAAGAGGTCCTGCTTCAATCATTTCCACTGTGATGTGCATACGCTGTAGAGAGAATATTTACAAACTCAACTTTGTGTTACAGTCATGGAATTTTAAGCAACTAAATCCCATCCAAAGTTCATTAATTTAGTGGGAGTTTAACATGTGAACGTGGGTAAACATTTGTATAAAAGCCATAATAAATAAAATTTCTTACATTAATGATAGCCTCAGTTTTACAGTATGTAAGTGATATATCTATAGCAAAAAAACTCTCTACAATCCAGCTGACCTTTCCAAGCCAAATACAGCTATACAATTCATTATTCATCAGGGGGAACAGTCCCTTCCACACTGCTGCCCCATGCTAATTAGCTCTTTCAGATACAGGGCTAAAGTTTTGATCAGCCCCTTCAGCATCTGAGGGATCACTCCCCACATACACTCCTGCACAGGCAGCGTGCAGAGGCTGCAAGAGCACACAAAAGTGTGGCTAAAAGTCATCCTCTGACAGAGGAACTCCTTGCCTACAAACCTGCCCAAGCACATTGAATTTATTACTGTGCACACAGCTAGACAGGGTTTGCTCCTGAGGAGCAAATGAGGAGTAACTTAACCTGCCTGACCTTGCATGGGAGAAGTTGGGGAGAGCTCCCATTAACTGAACTAGGGAAGCAGTAACAGAAAGCCTGGGAGATTCGGGAAAGAATGGTCTTCTAAACTGATGTATCTGTTGAAATTACCTGCCTGCTTAAAAGCAGATGGGTCAGCATACTGAAGCTGACTGTGTGCAAGACCTCTGCTCCTCCAACATGAAAATTCCAACTAATGCCAGCAAACCATTATTATCCCTACCCAGTACTCTGCTTAAGATCCTACAGGCTACTTGCATATCAGTTTTTTGCTATGAAACAGAATTAAATGCTAACAAAAATACAGAGCTTTGATGTCAAAGAACCTATGTTTCCCTCTCACTGGTGTGTAGTCCCCAAAGAAATGACTTCTTGTCCTGCTCTTGTCCAATTAAATCCATGAAAACTACCTTTAATTTCACTTCTGACTGGACAGTTTTCAGGAATGAAAATGGGCTCACATCTACTGACCTAAAAAGTTACAGACACTTCCAATTCCGCCCTCCTTAGTAAGAGGATATTTTTGACCATTCAGACCCAGACCCACTGTCAAAAATTAAACTGCAATCAAATTATTTAAACAGACACATTACACAGGAATTGCATTCTAATCTTCAGTGGTTTTATTGCTCACAGAGGTAGAAGTAGATTTGACTAATTTTGGGCTACTTTAACTTCCTCTGAAGGACTAAACATATTAGATACAATTCCCTTAAGTATTTCAGAAATATTATGAATGAAACAGATCAATCTATCCATGCTTTAGTCAAATCTGACTATCATCCAGCTGAGTTTCTCCAAGAAAAACACCAGCCACTGCTAAGACCTTGAGCAGAACACCACATCACTAAGCCTGTATTTTCTTCTTTGATTTAAAACTGCCTTTCTGATCTCACCTTGAAATCTCTGCTTTATTTCTTAAAATCTTTGGAATAAAAGTAAAGGCTACCCCAGAGGCTTCAAGGGTTTTATTTTTCCTTCACTCCTCATCTTTGTTTTTCTGACACAGCTGACAGCAGATTTGGGCTATCAGCTGTATACTTCTGGATTATTCTCAAATGCACAAAAAAAAAAAAAAAAAAAAAAAAAACACCCAGCAAAGGAGGGAGGTAAAAATGCCAATCTATTCAGTCGTAATGCAACTGAGGCTTCAGAACTGAATATTTCTATATTTCCTTCCAAATTTAGAAGAATGTGAAGAATGGAAAGATATAAAGACCAAAGGCAACCAAAAAATTATATAAGAATCAGAGCACAAGCCACAAGTCAAGAGTTAAAAATAAGACAATGAGGAATAAGACTAGAGCCCAATACCATAAAAAGTATAATAGATTAAGGATGGTGGTTTAGTGCACCAGCTTCCATTTTAATTTGGAACTGAAAAGGCCAGAGTAAGAGTATCCAGCATCCAAAAAATACACAGAGACTCCTCCTAGCTGAAAGGCAATGAAAAATAAATTTCAGTTTTATTCAGCTCCTGTCCTTAAACACTACCAGTTACCAGGAAAGAGGGATTACCATGACAGCCAGTAGCTCTACAGGCTAGTGGCATTTGAGGTAAGATGAGCTTTTTTATTTATTTTGGGTGGTTTGTTTTTCCTTGTTTACCAGGTGGGACAAAATGTACTTGCTTTGGAAAAATAGTTTAGCCATTGGGTCTTGCATTTACAAGGATACTTCACCTCTGCCTCCCGAAGCACTACTATGATGACCTGTCTTGTCTATCTGATTGACATAATGGTGTCAGCTTAGACTGTGGATACTGAGCCCTGCTGTCAGCACTAGCTGAAAAGTTTAATGAGAGGGGAAAAAAAACCAGCATAATCCAGCTTCTATCAAAAAAGCAAAACTTTAACATTTTTAAACTTTCAATTTGCATATTTAACTTTGTGAGTCTTAAACTTGGTTTCATTTTGTGTTTATTATAATCAGTCCCCTAGACACAAGACATATATCTGTTCCTTACCTGTTTTGAAATCACTTCAAATTTTTTTCTCCTATAGCTTGTACAGCAACTACATTTCATTTATTTATTTGTTTCTGTTAGGTGGGAAATCACATTTAATCACATGCCTCCAGATGTCAGATCTTTAGGAAAACAGAGGACATGTGGCAGCATGGTGTCCTTTTGATGCCCAGTCTTGGCTGTTGCTGGGAACAAGCTGTGCAGGTGAAAAGTTGACAAGAGAAAAGGCAGTAGCAGAGTTTCTAGAGTACTTCCCAACACATTCATTACCTTTGTTGAGTATAAACAAAAAATAAAGATTTATTTCCTGATCTCTTTCATTTAGCTTAAAAAGAGTAACAAAATATTTAATATGACAGCAATGTCTGGCTAAAATAAACACCACCACATTTCATCTCATATTTGGACAGCTTTGCCTCTCCCAGATTCTATGTGGAATACTCTATTTTCTTTGCTGTAAGATTATTACTTTTTTTTTTGAGCACTGATAAACTGCCCATGAACTGCATAGCTGCAAGGTCATGGCCCACAAATTAAGATGCACTTCTTCCCTCTGAAACAGTGAAAGGTTCTTTTTCCCTTCCTTCATCAGTTAAGTGCTGGCTGGACAGAGTCCTTAAAGGTGAGAAAATCAGGGCTAACCAGGAGGATGGGACAAGATCACTTCATGGGTGTTCACCATCTGTGTTCCTGACAGCTGACCCAGCAGATGAAATCCGTGGCACTGCATATACACCTCGGTGGTTGGATGCTAATGCTTCATGGCAGACACTGTCTCCACTTAATTAGAATACAGGCTAATGTGAGCTAGGAAACCACCAGTAAACTAATTAATTGTGGCAGTTAGCACATGCTTCTCCATTTTCTGGTAATTACCTGGCAGTGAATTTTTTTTTTTTTAACAACTCACTTTTTAATTAAAAAAATGAGTTTGTAGAAATTCCACAATCCATACCAGCTAACACAAGAAATCCTGCAGAAGCAGAGGATGCTTTCATGTATTCTGGTAAGTTTGCTTATGTTACATTCAGACCCAGGAAAATTGCTGCTAGTTCCCTTGCAGATATAACAAAGAATTTACAGCTATTTTGTGGATCTCAGGACAGAGGAAAATGGCAGAAAGTTTGAATTTGAAAAAATTTGTGACTTAAGGTATTTTAGATTGTTAGAATTTCCTTAGAGGAGGAACAGTCATCATACTGATGACTGATATTTATCATACTGAACATTTCCCATGCATTGATTGCAATGTAGATACACGGTGATCTACATTTTAAAAGGCCACTCAACTCAGAAATTCAGCATGAAGAAACTTGCAAATAAATATATTGCGATAATGGAAACAATCATATGATGGATGATTGGAAACTGTTAGAGCTGGCCACCAGGAAATCACCTTCCAAACCACTTTGCCTCTCAAATGTTTTCTCTCTCACACAACAAAACACTCTTCAGGTAGGAGGAAATAAGCTGATGACAATAAGTCTGCTCCTGTGTGAATAATGGTGAGATTTTTTCACACTGCTGAAATCCACCCCTGTTCACTTGCTGCCTTTTTAAAAATGACAAATCGTACTCCTGCTTGCCAACATCTGACATAACAAAACAGCTTCCTGGTTTCTGTGGGTACTTGGACACTAGAAAGGTATCTAGAAGTTACTTTTCCCCCTTCTACAATTGTCCAGAACACAGATATCAGAGGGACTCTCTGATCTGAGAGATTTGCATGCTCTTCTACTGCAGCTGTTGTGAAAAAGTTCCCAGAGGGTTTAACTGAGGACTTTGAAAGCTTTAGATTTGTTTTCAAGATACAGTAACAAAAGACCACAGCTGAATTTTAAATGGGTTCTCTTGTGTGTTTATTGTGGCATATTAACCAAACCTCCCAGAAGAAGGCTGGCTGCTGACCTTGGCTTTAAGGTGCATCCACAAAGACATGTTCAATGCACAGGAAGAGTGGATACCCACAGGCATGGCTGTAAAATCCTCCATCACCAGGGTTCCCTTACACTGTGGGGAACTACGGTGGACGTTGATTTTGCTTATTACTGTGTAGGCTATTTTGAGCACTGGCTTCAGAGTAACAGTAAAGGCAGCCTTCTTCTCTGTGCCTTCCTTAACTTTAAGGTTTACTATGGGCAAGAGGTTACCCCAAATAAGCAAAGATCTTTGAAAGACACAATAAAATCCCTCCAAGAGCATTAAGGACTGTCTGCCTCATGACTTGCACGGCAACACTGGACTTTGTAATTCCCAGAAGTTCTTTTTTCTCTATCCTCTATTCCAGTTCTTTCCTGAGCAGCTCATTGCAGAGGATTGGATGGGCACAGCCCTGCTAATCACTAACACAGACATGCTGAGCACTGCCCCTTCCTGCTCCCTTGGCCCAAGAGATGCTAGACCTAGAAACACTTCCATGCTACTAGTCATGAGTGTCTAGCTTGGTTGCCACATTCTGACTACCAGTCTGCTTACAGAGTTGAGAAAGACTTTGTGCTGTGATGAGCTCTCACTGCATCACAGAAAATTGTCATTTCACCTCCACTTGCCTCAGGGAGTCAAACGGAATGGTCTAAAACAGGAACTTTTGTTTCCTACTTTATATTTGCAAGCGCATTAAAGAGCAAAATATTTTTCTGGAAAGAATTCAAAGATTTTATTGTCATAGTCTGTGAAAAGCATTGTCTCCATTTCTATATATGTGCGTGTGGAGAAAGGATTGCATTTAGTTTGTAAATAACCTCTAAAAGTAAAGCATTCAGTTCTGGAGCTTGCCTGTCTTCTTGAAATGTATCTCCCTATGGCTTAGGGACACAAGGAAGCCATGGAGATAAATGCCTGTCCCTGCCCTCCATCTCTCTTTGCTCCAGAGACACCACTGAGTGAGAAGGTTAAAGTATTTTCTTAGGCCGTGGGAAAAACATCCTCAACTCTGCCAGGTTGATGTAATATGGTCAGATAGAACTGTCCAGGTGAGCCTGTCAGTGATTTTGCTATGAAGAAAGGTTTAAGAAAGATGAGAAGAGGCATCAAGAAGATGAGGAAGGCAAGTCCTGTGGTTGAGACTTGAATGGCCTTTGATTAGACTTCCTTCCCTGAATTTGAGAAGCTGAGTGGTTTTGGAACAATGTAACTGTCAGACTTGCAGTGGCTTCCTTTTCAGCCCTCAGTGGTTCGCTATTGTGGAAATAAATTGACATATTTGCATGTGAAAGCTCTCTATTATCATCTCCGAGCTCAGGTTGGATTGAGAACTAGCAGGGCTGGAAGGAAAAGAAGAATAGATTGGCCTTCAACACAGGAAAAAAAACCCCAAAACCCAACTCCCACCCCAAAAAAAATGAAGAAAAACCTTCTTGTCCTCTTTCCTCTCTCTCATAGACATCTTTAAAAAAAAAAAAAAAAAGAAACCTGCCCCTTTCTTCCCACTCCACAGGACACCTCAGCTCTATGTCAGACACAATTTGCACAAAGACAGTAGGAAAAATGAGGCCCTTATTGAGCACATACATCATCTTATCTCCATGAAAGCTATCAAGACCTGTTCCAAGAGCCTGGACAACAGATTGCACCCTTATCTCTTCACTTGCCCCTCCCCAAACTGGGAATTCCTGCATTCAGGAAGGTGAAAACTTTCATCTTCCTGAGCCAACGGTAAGAATTTCTGGCCAAAGTTTTGAAAAGGCAGCACATGCATGCTGGACAACATGTGTGAAACTTAATAGTGACAAAGAACTGGGAAACCCTGTCAGGAAGGCAATCAGATTTTCTAATCCAACTGGACAAAACAGCTAATCTTTCAGTAACAAACAAAGATCACAAATTAAATCCCACCAAGACAACATCAAATTTAAAAATCTGGAAATCTCTAAACTAGGTCAAAGAAAAAGTGAGAACTACTCACCATATTACAATGAACTTCCACTGATTTTTTTAAAATTCTTAAACTCAGAAGGAGCTTCAGACTATGGACAGATTACTGGAGCTCCTGAAAACCCCCCTCACATCAAACACTCATGGAGGACTAAAAGAAATGAATTCTGACTGCCTGCTTCCTATATTACCTTCCTAATTACTCATTTACGCCTTTCAGATGCAAAGGTGATAGCAGTCATCCACTTTCCAAGTGTATTGCAATCATGTCCCATAGCAACCTCTCTAAAAGCTCTTGGCATAAAGATAATATGGACAAATACAGGCCAAGGTTACTGTCACAAGCACAACAGATTGCTGATGGAAACAGATAACCCTTATAATGACTTTCTGTTCTGTAATTTCAAAAAATTATTCATTACAATATGGTGTTTATTCCTCCAGATCATGTACCATCATCCTTTATTTTCTAAGTCAAACTGTGTATCCTCAGTTAAGAGTACTGTCTTCCACATGTTTTATTCCTTCTGGTAGTTAGCCATGGTGAGCTATATATGCAAACAATATTTATTGGGGGCTTGGGGATTTATTTTACTTTTGCCAGGATCGCTGTGCTTTGCACAACATGATTCTGCCTCAAGTGCTCAGCACCTGCTCAGTTGCAGCCAGAGAGCAGCTCAGGCCATCCATTCTAATGGGTTGTGACTAATGCTGCTCATCTGGGATGCTTGAACCAAAAACTAGAAAGACAGCATGCTATTTCTTCCTTTTACTGGTAAGACTTTTTTCCTATCCTGGCAGAATATACTTGGAATATGCAGGTGAAAAATGTTAAAACAAAGTGAGAAAAGAAATAAGAAAGGGGTTGGAATTTTCTTTCATGAGAGGTCATTCAGAATCTTGTTTGAAGTAGCTTTTCTTTCTCCCTGTCATCAATAATACATAAGGCTTTGCTAATGCTTTTTAGTAAATAAGACTGGTCCAAATTATCAATTTTTTCCTTATATGAAAGTAAAGTCCTCAAGAAAGACATGATCACTGCTTTTCCTCTCAAATTATTACGGTTTTCAATGTGAGAACCTGGCCTAACCATTTATACAGCACCTATTTTTCAAGGTATTCAAGCACCAGAAACAATCTTTACTCTATCCAACTTTAAAACCAAACTAAACAAAACACATTCGCAGTTTGGAGCATCTTTCATGACGAGGAGAAAGACCTGTCTCTGAAAGTAAACAAAACCCACTTTACATCCAAGTTCTGTGCACATCCATCATGACACTGAAACAAACCCTGGGCAACTTCAGCTCTACTGACCACACTGACCATATTTGCTTTCAGTTCCCAGATAAATGATATTGGATAAAGCAGGATTTATAATATATAAAGCAGTCTGCCCAGAAAAATAACACCTCCAAATGCATCAATTAACAAAAAAGTTTAACAGGCTGTCTGAATTTTCTTCACAACACAAAATTAAACTTTGAATACATTTGAGGCTCACTTTTTGTTCCAAAATGAAGAAGTTTGCAGCCACCTTGCAGAGGGACTTAACTTCAGGCTGTATAGCAGCTGCCTGAAGACACTGGCCCTCTAGTAGAGGGCCAATTTTTTTCTTCACTGAGATAAGGAGCTTCAGTGTATCAAAACACAGGTATTTATGTTAAATGCACCCTCTCTGGTGGTTGTCACAAATATTAGTCCCATTCAAATACCTAGACATCTAGCTAGCTAAAATGAAGACTAATTTGTATTAAACATACCAGAGACATCTTGAAGTTATCTTAATGAAATATTTGGAACTGACCAAAGGTTTTCAAATCTGACCTTAAGCTGAGCCGTCATACCAGCCTGAACCCAAGCCTTTTAGAAATACTTGGAATAAACATAATTTCAGGTAAAACTTCAGCTTTTCATGTTTCTTTTTCTTTCAATTAGACTAAAATCGGAGTCTTTCACATAGTATCGGTGCCTTTCATAGAAGGAATTGTATAAACCTGTGCTAAGGGGACTTACAAAAATCTGGTGGCATACACTTTGGCCAACACCTCTAAGACACTGGAGACAGCTCTGAAGGTTTAGGTTCATCTTCTAATAAGTACAATTTTTTAAAAACCCATACAAAACAAAACCCATAAAAAACCCCAAAACTGCCAACTGAATCTAGCCCACAGAGATGGGAAATAATGGTAGGTGATATTGATCCTATACTAGGACAGCAGCAAGATGCTAATTGTCAAACACCTGTAGGGTCAGACCTACCAAAAAGGTGACACAGCCAGTAAAAGTTTTCACCATTTTTAATTCTTCAGTAATAAGTAACTGTCCCCAGATGCATAGAACAGATTAAAAACCAACACTAAATAAATTGGTAGACATGTCTATTCTTATACAGCTAGGCAAAGCCAGGTCAAAGAACAGCATACACTGTTATGTGCAGCAAAGATGTTATTGATTAACTCTCAAATGAGAGTGAAACAGAGCCCCAGAGACTGAACTCAGTGAGAAGAACCAGCTTGTGAGGAGCTGTGATGTTCAGCTGCTCCCCACCCTGATCCCTCTCTGCAGCACAGCAGTCTGACTGATCAACTCCAACTCTAGCCGAGCTGGAGAGAGAATCCAGAATTACACACAGGGTAAATGTGTGTGTGTAACCAAACTTCCAAAACAGAAAACAGTTCATTTCTACAGCAACATAATAGAGACAACATGCTTGATGCAATAGCACTTGCACAGGACAGGAAAGGAGGCAAGAAGTATGTCTGCTCTGGGGAATGAGTTTATAGGCTGAATGGCTCTGCAGGCCTTTGCTGTGTTGGTATTGTTAACTGTTTGTTTTATCTCAGGTTTTAGAGTGTCACTGTGAAATACCAGCAAAGTAAGTGAAGTACAAACTTAGCACAGAACCTTCGATCAACGAGTCTAATTCTTCCTCTTGGAAAGAGCGCTCTCAGGGTTAAGAGGTTACTTTAGTCTCTCCTTATATATTAATTTGCTTCTCTGATTAAATTGTCTGTAGCAAATCAGAGTAAATGTCAACATGGTGTTCTCTTTTAGTCACTGTGCCGCTAGAAACTTCGTACTCTACAGCTGACAAAAAGAAAGGAAATTGTGCTAACACAATGTTTGGCAGTAGCGACTTACAGTGCATGTCTAGGGCTCAAATCCTGACATATGGTAAGTTTGTTATAGATTACACCTTCTAGACACTGTAGCTTCAATTCACTCCACCAAAAAAGCCCTCAGATGGCGATGATGATGCTTCCTGCAAACATTGTCTAGATCGGAAACTCTGCTCCCAAGAAACACTCAGCACCATATGCTGAGTTCGGTTTTTCCTCTTGCTTATGCGTGCGCTCAATGTTCATTTTTAGGAGCCAGCAGATATCAAGCACTGAGAACCTAAACAGAAACAGGTTCAAGGCAGATCACACATACCACATTTTACCCACACATCCTATTCTCTTGGGAAGTTTAAGAATGAAAGTTTATAGATCCAGAAAGATAGAAAGTATTTTGCTAATACACACAGTATTCACTATATAAAATATTAGGAGGAAATAAGGTTTAACACAGCTGGGAAAAGGACCCGATGAGTGATGGACTGTGAACTGCTGTAAGAAGCAAAGAGAGAAGTGAGAATGGAGCCTAAGAAAGCTGGTAAGGACCTAGGGAGGTTTTACTACCTGAATATAAAATGGCAGATTGCCTTGGCAGATTTAGAAAAACTTTCCCTTTATAGTGGCATTTAAATAGCACACTGGGAGAAGAGAAGGCCCTCATTCTCTCTAAAACTAAACCAAGTGATATTTGCACCTTGGTCACAGAGGCAGATAGCTTGAACCTCAGCATGTGCCAGAACAGTAAAGCAGGAAGAAAAGAGGGACAGTGAGTGGTGAAAGGCCTTTTTTCAGGGTGCACGACCCATCAGTAGCACAGAAAGTAATCAGGCTCCCTGGTGTCCTCATCACTAAGTGGTGGTGCTGCTTTGTCATTTGGGATCACCTTTAGTTTAATGTTTAGGTGTTTGAAATGCCTCAAGTGTCCTAATGTTTGAAGTAATCCTGAGGTAGTCAGATCACTTTATCAATTCTGAGTATATTCTTACTTCCTCCCCAGGAGCTCTCTTATCATTGTGCTCCAAAGCCACCCTTTGAGGAGTCTCCAGAGCCATGTGGTTAGGCATGGGCCAGGACAGGGTTAATCCTTTATTCTCAGCAAGCATGTAGTTTAGTAATGGAATATGTAAAGATAAAAGCAGCTGCCATCAGCACGTTTTCTTCCAAATCAGCACTTTGATGTTGAATTCATTGTGGTTCAGAGAGAGCTGGGCCTGGTTGCTTTTCAAGGATGTAATGAGCAGTGTCTAATGTGCTCATTATGCTAACTGTTATCAGACATATTTCTGCATCTGAGCATATCATGACACAGCAGCCGGTTTTACGTCTGTGTGCACATGAGGCAGACAGCTGTCAAGCAAACATCCTTAATGTGTATGCATCTTTCCAGTGAGTAAAATGGACACACACTGATCCCTTCTCCACTCCAACAACTTCTACAGTCTCAGAAGTCTGTTGCTCAATGCCTTCCTCTCCCCACAAGACCTTCATTAAGGTGTACACGTGCAGTGGCTTCAGGCCAGCCTTCTGCTCTGCACTCATTAGCTCATTCCAGCGTACTGTGATTGCAGAGGTACACAGCAGATGCCATTATTTGAGCTGGTATTTACCAGCAATTAAAACACAATAACTACAGAGCTTGTCAAGACATTTTCTCTTTGTGGGATGGCTTGGTTTGCTTCCATGTTATAAGTGAAAATAGCTGCAATTCCTGGTGACAAACAATGACACCTCACCTGACTCACCAGTTTCTTTACATCTTGAGGGTTTTTGAACTTCCCAATCTCTGTCCATTTACAATATGTTTCACGGTATTTTGGAAATGTTTTTTCTTGTCAGAAATGAGTCATTTGCCACTTATCTGCCCCACACTGATCCTAAATAGTACAAGTACAAAGTAATGCTGTTGTAAATCCAGCCTTCTAGGGTTTCTTTTTCTGGCAGTGAAGGGTATATGCCTGGGTTGGCTTGTCTTTTTGACATCCCATCACAGATGTTGTGTAATATCGCGTGTATCTTACCCCCCCCACTGAACAATCAGCAGAGGTGAGAGAGGGTTTTTTTTTTTTATTATTATTCTTAATCAGAACATAATTTGAGGCTGATATTTTTGTTTTCCATAGTCTTAAGTAATTTCCCACTGTCTTAGTCCTCAGTAACAAATCTTGTCTTTGGGAGAAGTCAGAAATTTTGTACTGCTAGGTACAGACAACGCACTTAGTGCTCCTCCAGGAAAGCTGTAGCACCTGAAACTCACCACTAGAATTCAGACTGCCTTGAATTCACCCAAGTCTCATCACACAAGGACCAGACTTATGCAATGCATTTTGTTTTTCTTTATCTGTTTCAGCCAATAAGAGAGTTGAATGAGAATTGCTTAATTGCTGTGTTTGTCATGACAATCAAGTCAGACTTTAGAACAGAGTCTCATTCAGCAGTTCTGAGATAACTGGAAATGAAAGCAAGAACCTTCTTCAGCTCCATTGGACTCTCTGGCTGGGCCAGGAACAGAAAAGAAAGATAAAGAAAAATAAGTTTTAAAAAATATGGAAAAAACCAAGAGGATTCCTCATTTATTTTTATTAAAGCACTAAAGAGGCCCCTAGGTCCAGCTGGATCCACTGAATTGTCATCTTCAGTTTCTCAGCATAACATCAGTGCTGCATCATTTATGGAGGTGTATTTGCTTAAGAGTAGTCCTCGTTAAAATTCAATTACATTGAAACTATATAATCCCTCATTGTAATAACCTGATAAAAAGCCCCTAACTGCCACACCACGTGCCCATTTAGCAAGAAAATTAGCTCAGCAAAGCACAATGTCTTAATTTGGCAATTAGGGTGCAGTTTGTATCAGGCTATTTCAATAAGATTGGGAAGCAATTTACAAGGTAATTTTGCTCATTGCCAACTATTAAAGGCATGTCAATAGTGAACAGAATCCCCAGTGCAGATCTGCATAGAAAATGATGTATTTGTGCATTTCTAAGAGTGAAAAAACTATAATGGACAGGATCTTCTGTTTGTAGCATATTTGCCTAATCAGCGTATTATATTTTTTTTTCTGTGTTAAAAGGTGAAGTGGACATATGTTACAAGAATGTATTACAAGATGAACCATGTTCCTACAGCACCAGGGAATTGTCCTTGATTTTTGAACTACTTGATTCTTTGAAAGCTTAGTTGTGATTTTTAGGGTCAAATTCCCCTGAGTGTACCTTAGAAACATTGAGTGGAATTTAAGCTTATTGACTGTTTGCTGATGAGCAAGCAGTGGATTAAATGGGGTTCCATTAGGATCTGCTTGTGGGTGTGGATGACTTTGACAGATTCATTAATCATGAGGAGATCATAGCCTGCAGAGCTTTCCACACCTTGACTTCATGGGGGGGACTAACTTTTGTCTGTGCAATGAGAATATTTGTTGAGGGGTGATACCAGTGCCATGAACTGTATTTCTATGAGGTCCAAGAGAGTCAACGTGATATTGTTGACCTCTCTGCAGCTTTTATTGCAGACCAGATAACCGAAAAGCACATCTATGCAGCTTGCTCTCGGTATCCAAAACTATCAGCAGCAGTAGCTTTTAATTACTATGGTATATATGAAGCAATTGACCATTGATAATCCAAGCTAAAAGGTCTCCTAGAAACAAGTTAGTGACGAGCTCCCAAGGTTTTCAACACACAGAAGCCTACTAGTGCCCTTTGTGAGTGTAGTGGAGTAAGTTTCAAAGACCATAAGTTCAAGATACCTCCAGGACTCCAAATGCAAATTGGGGAATTTTCAACTCAAGATTGATGGGGAAAGGTACAAGGGGAAGCAATGATACCCTGGTATTTAGGCTCTGGATCCCAGAGCAGTCAACATCCACTTTGACTGAGATCTTTTGTGATCCAGACTGTCTTATTATACAGTGTCTTTTCACTTTGTACTTTATTAGGCTGCCCAGTAGATGGCTTTTTCCCTTGGTTTTTTGGTGTTTTTTTTTTTAAACTGATTTTTTAAACAATGTTTCATGACAAATTTCAGAAGCCCTTTCATGGAAGCCAATCAACAGAAGACAGTTCTTTCTCACTGGAGCTGTTTCTTCCCATTGCAAGGAAGGTGGCATGAAAGTGCTTCAGGAATGAGGATACATTTCTGAGGTTATTCAGAACATTTTTAATTCATATTCCTTCTAGCTATCTTTCAGTTTATATTTAAAACTTCACTGTGGTCCCTTGCTGTTCATTTTGTTATGAAGTGTTAATGGTTCTGTATGAGTATACATCTTCTATTTGTATGAGTGATTTTTATCTCTTACTAAGTCTCTTTGCCATGCTAATGAAGTGAATTATTAGCTTTAATTAATATAATTACTAGCTTATTTTCCTTGGCGTTTTTTAATAGCAGAATTGAAATTCTATTTGTTATTTATAAGTTTATGTAGAAACATAGATAGACTAATAGTTGTTCTGTTCTCATGTGCAATATCAGAATAACATAAATGGTTACCAGTAATAAACTAATGCTGAACTACCCAAAGTAAATAGCTAATTAAATGAAACTTTTGTGCATATTTAGCTACATATTTCTTTTTATGCGCAAAAGTATTATTACATCCACAAGTACCCTTTTTTCACAGACAAGATTTTACATAATGTAATTTCTGTTGTGAGGCAATGCTAGTATTTTTCCCTTGGAAAAGTTGAGTTGCTTGGCAGACATGAATTTGACTGAGCAGGGACTTGGTAGTAGACCACACAGCTGTTGACTTTGGGGATCCTGTATTATTCACAGAATTTAGGCTTTCATTTTAAAACAGCTAGAAAACAAAACAAAATTTTCATCAGCCCTTGTAATTTTAGAAATATTTGTGTGGGACTCTCACTGAGATTTTGCTCATTTTCGCATCTGAAGCAGTCACAAATAGGAAAATGGAAGCTGCATCTGCATGATTACCCGAGTTTTGCCAGTTTTCAATCAGGCCATTGTGGTTACACTATGAACCACCCAAAAAAACCCCACCACAGAAAATCAGGTGTCCTCAGGCAGACAGACTTGTTTTGACACAGAAGAAATTGTTTATCAATGGCTCAGTGAATTCCTGTACCCACAGCTCTAGGGGTCACAGCTGCTTAGAATCTCTGCTGAGCTCTTGTGATAATGATGAGCCTTTGCTCAGAATATTGCCAGGTTTAAGAGATGTTCTGTAAAGTTTGCAAGTGAAGACTGGAAAGATATAAAGCCATCTGGAAATAGCTTGTCAGAAGACATATAACCCACAACTTGTCTTGACTCCACAGGCTCTTTACATGTTAGAAATTCTCTATTCTTTTGTCTTTGTTGCTCTAAAGGAGGTTGCTCCTGTTGTGTCCATTCCATGACAGGTTGGAACTGACTGATAACCTGAGGTCCCAAGGAGCAGCAAGAGCAGGTTTCTTTTGAGGGTGACAGCAGAGCTAGCAAGGCGGTGCCTTCACTGGCAAGGACATGGCCCCATAGTATCTGAAGAAGAACAGAGCAGATCTGGTCATGGTGGCCTCACATAGGCAACCGGACCCTTAGGGCAGTCAGAGAAGAAGTTGTGATGCCTGTGGGTACACTCAGGCTCTGCTTCCAGCCTGTATAAAGAGCCCAGGAAGAGCACCGCCAGCTCAGAGGAGGCTCTCAAACCATATCAAATGAATTGTATTTGCCTTTACGTGCTACTGTCCTCTCCAGCCTCCAGGAACTACATAAACAAATAGAACGAGCAGGCAAATAACTACAGGTTGGCTTATTAAGAACCTCAAGATTTACTCTCCTACAGACATAATCAGTATCCCAACCATCTGTAGAGTGTAGTCCAGTCTGCACAAATTACTAGCACATTGTTACTATATATATATAAATATATATATATATATTTATACTGTATAAATACTGCCAGTGTCTGAGCTTGGGCAAAGTGTTTCATTAGTCACATATATCATACCTTCACCACCTTCAAAATGAGGCAGGCAGAAGAGTTTAGAACCTGAACTCCTGTGTATTTGTAAATGGCTTTGGAACCATGGTGAAAGACAAACTGAAGGGAGCACTCACTGGAAGCTAGCACTTGAGAAGATGTGAAGTAGAAAGTTCTGAAACCTGGGCAAGTGACAAGAAGGAGCAAGGAATGAGAGAAGACCTACAGCTGTGCTTATTCCCTCTGGTGATGTGCATCTAAAAAGGGGACAGAAAAATCCCGAGAAGTGCTAGGCTGCCAAAATGTGCAGGCCTAACTGATTACATCAAACAAATTACCTCCCCACAGTGATTTATGGGCTAATCTCTCACCAAAGGTGCAATTTATCAGTGAGTAGCCAGTACAATTAGTGCTGGCTCCATGTATCATTTGGGGTGCTGGCTCCTCAGCAGGACTTTCTCACACAGTTTGTTATTACAACCAATGAAAGTTTGCCTGGCCCTCCTTTCACCTGGCACAGGAATTGTCACTCAGGGCTGAAGACCACAGGAGGTTTCTGCAACCTAAGCAGGGATCTGCTTAATTGATAGATTTAAGCCAAAGAGGCTGTATAGAGAGACATAAGCTGAGAACAGAACTCACAACTCTATGAGCAGGACAAGTGATACATCCAAAAAAGGAAAACTAGCATTTGCTAAGAAGCAGTCATACTAAGAAGGAACGTGATCTACTGAAAACTAACCCAAGCTCACTTTTTGTGTTGTCCTCTCTTAACAAAATAGGGCTTGAAAAATGGGCAGTTTAATGTTTTTGAACTGGAAGAAATGGGTATGTGTATTTATGGTTTAACAAATTAATCAAGAATTAATCCTCTATGATGCATAAATAGTGAGTCTTAAAGTGCTTAAAATACTATAAATAAGTAGCACGAGTAGCAAGGGATATATATAGAATTCAGTCTGATGTTTTAAAGCATAAGGGAACCACTGCAGCAGCATTGAAACAGTTAGCTCTCCTCTATTCTTGTTATTATATATGCCCAAAGAATTGGCTGTAATTTAAAAGACCATAACACCTGGTTTACATTCCCTGAGTTAGAGAGATGAGCTGCTTTTACCGTTTACAGGCTAGTGGTTACAAATTTACCATCCATTATGGTTCCTGAAGAGATATTCTCAATCACATGCCTTTTGTGGAAGAGGTTTGTTGTCTTTCTAGGATGCTCTGAGACCAAAATAATGCCATTAGAAAATAAAGACCTAAATCTGTATACAGGGAGGGTTTGGATGATGGTTTTACTTTACAGAGATAAACACCAGCCTTAACAAAGAGCAGAGCTCCTTCTTTACCCTTTCTTTCAGTTTTCATTAGTGTCTAAATCTGCCAGTCTGGAACAGGTTCCTTTGTCAGAGAAATATAGCCAAAGAGATGATTCAGCTTCGTGCTGCATGTGAAGTAGCTCAGAGCTGCAGTACTGATGAAGGAATCAATACGAGGGCATGGATAACCGGATGAGTGGGAAGTCTTTCACACTTTGCAGGTTTCCCCTGAGAAGTATGCTGCTGCTGCTGAGGAAATTATTGTTCTTAAGAACAATGGTGTTCGCTGCAAGCATAAAAAATGATGCAGAATTTATCCTGCTTATTCTTACACTTCCATATAGCTTCATGGCTCCATATGACCCGTAGAGCAGATCAAAAGGCCACCAAGTGCACAATGGACTGTCAGCAAAATCGCGGGCTTGAGAGCAGTTCTCATTGCTCACGAGGGGAAGGAGCAATTTTGAAGTCAGCAGGATGAGGGTTTTGTCTTCCATGGAAACTAGCAGGTAACACACACCGTACCTAGAAATAAGAGCACTGGCAGGATAGAGAGACAGTGCTTTTCTGAATGCCTATCCTGCCAGACTTGTTGTGGATATCTTTTCTGCCTAGTAAGGGAGGGGGAAAATGTCCATTTTTATTGCAAATGCCTCCCAGTCACTGATTTTTCCTGGATCAAAGGAGTGAGATCCTCCTTTGGAGGTATGGAAGTAACATTTTTCCTGTTAATTTTTGTAAAGCAAAATGGAGAACTCCAGGTTCCTTTTTTAGCCTGTATATTTCCAGGTTTGAAAAGATTTCAAGGAGTGTCTTGTGGCTTTAAACCAGGAGTTGAAGAAAATGGGAGCAAATCTGGTCTGAGGCTATAATGGTAAGAAAAGAAGGGAAGGTGGCAGGAAAGGAATATAGACATAACTGCCTGTATAACTTTTGAGTGTTAAAGCATTGTTTGTGTTTGATTTCCGTTTCCATGCATGTCAGTTCACATCTGTGTCCCAGTTCTATTTCTGTCCCTGGGACAATGGGACATCGCCAGCATTTCAACCCTTCTGTAAGGTGATTTTCAATGACTGCCTCAGCAACTGCTCCCTCCAGCTCAGAACAACTTTAGGGAAGCAGAAAGATTTGGCATTTGAAAGTAAGGCTATGCTGTTTGCTCCTGAGGATGTGAGTCGTGCTAATATCTGAATGCCTAATGTAAGGTTCTTCCAAGCCTTAGTGCACTCTCTGTGCTTGTGCAACATTCACTGTTGTCGAGTTGATGCACAGAAGCCACCTCGGGCATAATTTAACCTTGTCATGTCTGAGACCTACAAGTGCAGATATCTGCAAATATCTTCACGAGTAAGTCCATAACAATAAAATGATTAATTATAAAGTGATGAATTAAGGAATAATTCAATATTTTTTGTAGCAAAAGAAGTAGGTTTACCCAATAAAATACCCAAACATAAGTTTTACTACAAACAAAAGAATGAACTGACCACATATGTCAAAATAAATTTGCAGAACATTTTGTTGTAAGATGTTGTAGGGATCAAAGAAAGGTTCATTCAAAAGCAGTGAAACACTAGATCATTAGTCTAGATCATTCAGGGTCTATTAACCCTCATGGTCTAGATACAGCCTCCAACTCAGCAAGACTTAAAGTTTATTGGCACCCAGGTGGGTCTTTTCTGGGATACCATACCAACATTATTCTGATCTGCATCAGCTGCTAGAGATGGGATAGGGAGTTAAAAAAGGTGACCATCTGACCCAGCACAGTTGTGCCTGCACGCAGTAGTTCTTAGATTCAGTACTAAATATAATTACCCTCACTAGCTCTGAAAATGCCAAATATAATATTCCAGTTTCCTCTTTCTACTGCTAGACAGCTGCTGCTTTCTTTCTCCATAAAGAGTTTTAGTGTGGTTTGGCCATATTTTGAGCTGGTGTAAGGGCTTCTGGTCCTAAGAGTAACAGGAATTATTCACTGTTTGCTCCAAAGCATTTGCAAGCTGCGTTGTGTTGTTTATCCTCCAGTCTATTAGGAAAATATATATTTTGACTGTTGGCATTTCAAATACAAATCACTGAAAAGAATCCATGTCCTCAAGGAAAAAAACCAAACAATTAAACATGTGGGCCTATAATCTTCAGTAGAGGATGGCCTTTCCATTCCACTAAAGAGCAAGGGAAAAGCCATCATTTATACTGAGAAGAATGGAGTGCTGTGGTGGACAACAGTACACCAAGAGTAAAATAATTCTTTCTTATTATTTAGATAATACTGATTTCTAGGTTACAGATCTACTTTGTGGGCACGGCACGTTTGCACTACTTTCAGCTCATATCAACACACTGTTGATCTCTGGACTGTCACCTCCACACACTTGGAAGATCACAGTGCATAGAGGTGACAAATAGTCCCATCTCAGGGAAAGTTAAAAAGTGCCTTTTTCTTGTTTGATTACTTCTTTCTTGCACAGAGACATGCTGTGGCTCAGAACTAAATGAGCATTAAAGTGTGAAATTAATTTCTGATTTTCAAACAAAGGGGAAGATGGGACCATGTAAAAAAAAGGTATACTCACAGTTAAGAAGACATTTCAGAATACCCCATATTGTCCTACTCTGTCAGTGCCATTGCACCTACAGGACCACCAGCTTCTCCCACTAAACAGCTCAGACTACATGATCCGACTGTGGTCACAGTAAGATCTTATTCCAGCTCCAACTTCAAAACCCTTACCTGGAGATGAGTGTATTCTACCACTGACTGTAACAACAATGAAATGTAGATGTGGTCTAGATCAAACCATCCTCAGATGTGTGTAGCAGGAAAGATCTCAGCAGTGCTGCACATCTGATTTTGAAAAGGAATAAGATCTGGACCATTTGGGGCAGAGGAGAGTGCAGTACACAATCATTATTTGGGCAGTTTCTATAACACTTTCCACCCTATTTCTTTGTCAAAGAGGTTGAGCACTCTTTGTTTCAGACAATAAACCCATCCTCGCTTATAACTGAGAGGCCAGCTTTGGTGTGCTGGGAATCTTTTATGTGACTCAGGCTGTTAGGCATGATTCCAACACTCCCAATTTGTGTTCCATTTGTCTTACGCAAATGTTTCTATTTAAAAGTAAAGAAATTAGGTCAGAAGCCCGTAATGACCATCCCTGGATTTTTGTAGTTTCTCTGTGAAAATGCTGTGAGCTTGACCTTCCAAAGCAACAATACTTTTTAAACGGACCAGTTGTAGCCCATTTCCATCTGGATCCATATGAAGTGGAAAGAGAGACAGAAAATAAGCTCACTGCAGCTGTGTTGACTCAAATTGCTTGGCCTCCAGGAAATCGACTACACAGAAAATGTTTTTTGACAGCTTCCTGATCATCCCCATCCACTGAGGAATTATGCACCAGAGCAGAAACTCCCACATTTCATTGGTCAGGTCATTGATACAGCTTCTGCTGCTGATTTGATATTGTCCAGATTTTACTTTTCCCTTTCTTGTGAAGCTGGTGCATCAGGGCACACACACTGGGATCCTGTAAGACTAGGGAACCTTTAATTTTGTAGACCATTTCCACACTGTCTGCATTGTCTATATCAGGAAAAACAGTAGTCTCCCACACTGGTCTCACTCAAAAGCATCAGCACGTCTGCCCAATGTCTGCACACGCTGTACTTTTCTCTCTGAAATTCCTGAAATTCTGGGCTCAGAGGTGCCTGCATAGATGCCTGGTGACTGCACAGCAGCAACAAAGAATTCAGGCTGACTTCTTAGTAGCAAAATATGAACCTTTAGAAAAAAAAAGAAAATGGATAGAGCATCACAACATACTTTCCCTGTGACAGAATATTATTCATCTTGTCTTTACACTGGAAACTGAAAAATTCATTCATGCTTATTTATGTATGGAAGTAATGGAAGAGTTAAGCAGAGAAGACTGGTTTTCTAATTCTGGCTTTTGCATCTGCCATCCTTTCCCTCCGTTTCTTGTTCTAGTCAGAATTTTTCTTCCCTACTGTCTGTGATAGGTCCCAAAGAATTCTGGACACCAAGAAGTGAATCTGCCAATTCACAGTGTGCCTAGGCTCATGCCAAGCACTTTGCCAGAAGGCAGAAGAAAAAAGCCTGTACAGTTTTTTCTTATACAACAAGCCCAAGAAAAGCCATACTATTAGAACACCAAATCCTTCTTTCCTGGCATAGCAAACACACTTCCCATGAGGAGAACCTCACACAAATTTTAAAATCCAGCCAGAAAATTTTCTACGTGATCAGAGACAGGTGGACACCTCACATGCAGAGTATGCAATGAACATATTTAATCTTTCCTTTTTTGAGCAAGTAAAAATCTATTAAGAAACACAGCACGAGTTTTCTGTCTGAAAAGCTATTTCTTGCATGCATAAAACAGAACAACTCCATCTCCCTTCAGGGTTTTACTGGAAAAGGGCCAGTGATATCTCATAATTAAATACAATTGCCTCAGTTGTATGGACACAATCAATAAAGAGCCATGCTCCTCCTGCAAAACTCATCAATATTTAAAATGCAACAAACACACTGCTTTTTAAAAAACATGTGACATTATTATCACTGTTATTGGGGAACTTCCTTCCTTTATTTTGAAAATATAAAAATGAATTTTTGTAGGTTTCTTCTGAGATCTCCTTCTTATGAAGTGCTTTTTGAAAAATGGCCATGATAGTAAGAATTTTCTTTGAAAATATTGTCACCAAGGTTTTAAAAGGTTTAAAAACTTGTCATTTGCTTTTATTAATTCAGTTTCATCACTAAACCAGTGTCTCTCACTGTTTATACTGTACCGATGCAGTATGCCACACAGACCAGGCTTTGTTTTAATGCCATGTAATGCAAATTTCCTCTGAAGCGATTTCATAGTGAAAGTTATCTCATATAAATACAACATTAGCTAGCCATATACATTTCTAATATCAGTAGAATCTTTTTGTTTGACAATTGATCAGACTTACCCTTCTACAGCTAAATTTATTCATGGTTGCTATGCCAGTCCTATCCCTACCTCTGAAGAATTTCTTCACTCTTTTTTATTTTTCTTAATCAGGGACTTTGCTGATTCCATCAATCTCTATAATCAGATGAGTTAAGTTTTAGCTACACCACATATCTGAATATGTGGATTTCTAGCACTGTAGAGGTTTCCACATGCTCTGAATCTTGTATTAAAAAAGTCCACATAGTTACAAGCTTTTGTTCAGAAAGCAAGAGATAATTGGGATTTGTCATGTTGATGTGGAGAAGTCTATAAAGAATATCAGGAATAGTCAGTGATTCTCTTCAATTTATGAAAAACATCCTTTCAAAGTCTCTTTTCCTTTTGTGTTACTCATGTTGCCCTTCTACTTAACTGTAATTTTCAGTCCTACGTGTTTGCAGTTTGTACATGCTGAATGATACAGAACTGAATTGAACGCCAAACAATTTCAAGTCCACATAGCTACAAAAACTGCATAACCCAAGAGGCCATTGCATTTACCAAAAGGGTGTATTTCATAAGAATAAGGAAGTTCGACTGCAGAAATGTTCTCCCTCATGTTTTAGCTTCAGCTGCTTGCAATATGATGGAAAGCAGATGTCTTGCTATCAAGAAAACATTTCCTTCTCAAAGTAAGTGGTAAAATATTTGGAGTGCACTTCAAAGGACTTGAGGTAAAGATTTTAAAAGAGCTATGTGTAGAAAGAAGAAAATATCTTGTGAATTTTTGAGATGGGAAAAGATAAAAGCCCAGAACACTGCTTTACAATTATTTTTTTAAGATTATGACGTTTCATTTGCCACATTTTATTTTCAAAATGCATCATTAATTCAAGCAGCTGAAATTGTTTTATTTAGAATCCTTTTTAGTGCAGACACCTCATCTTCTTCTTCTCCTTCCAAAATAGACACAGAACAAAACAACTCAGAAAGCCAGTTTATTGATTATACTGATTGTATCTTAGAACTGATAGAAAGTCCATAATATTTTCAGGTTTTTATGGCTTTTGATTTTTAGTTCTGGCTCTCTGTCACCTTCCAGACTGAGAAGAACTTTACTGTCAGCAGAGTACAGGAGTGTAAGATTTTTTTCCAAATTAGCTGAATCTAGATTGAAATTACTTCTGGGCTCTGTTTAGTCAGTTTGCGTGCCTGGCTGTCAGGAAGCTCAATAAAGCTCTGCAACTGAAGAGCAAGAGAAGCAAAAGTGAACACAATTCAGCAAAGTCCTGAAGCCAAACAAAGAACACAAGCAGGTCTCCTTTCTGTTCATTAAAAAACTTATCTTTAATCAACCTCAGTCTACCGCCCTCTTACATCTCTCTAGATGACTCCACTTACTTCTGTGCACTTTATTTTGTGCTTTGTTATTTTGAGATTCTGTGTGCCATATCTCTGCTCTGACACCAGCATGTGAGTTTTGTGAAAAGAGAATTAAATTACAGCAGTATTCAACTCATGCAGTGTTCAAAATCTGCAATACAGATGGCTGCACTGAAGACAGTTTCCCTCCAGTCTCAGTCACTGGACACAAGTGACAGTGAAGATTAATTACAACATCCAGCTCAGCTATAGATGTGTATGTTGCAAATGTTAGCATTAGTCCAGATTAATCCTATCCCCAGTGTCTGACTGAAAAATCTGTCTTTGATTCTGTTCTTGTTAAACATCATTTCCATGTCTGTTTCTTTCCCCCTTGCTGTCAATGCAAGCAACTTTCTTCTCCCACTCTCTTTTCCCTACTCCCACCTTTTGTGGACACACATAGCCATCATACTATGTGGGGCCTGGGCACGTCCTGGAACAGAGGTCAATGACACATATTCATGAGCAGCCTTTTTACAGACAAAAGAACCTCACATCTTCCTGGCAGGACACTAAAATACAAAGCCACTGAAGGTTTTGCCACTTACTCCATATGTGAGCTCTGTCCCGAGCTGAAGTTAAAACCAAACAACTTTTCCTTTTTTGAATGCATCATATTCAGAAGCTGAGTTGCAAAAGCCCAGTTGAAATATTTCATTGAAATTTGATTTAATGCTTTACTTTCTCAAATGTAATTGTTTTGCAAAATAGCTAATATGATAGGAAAAATCCCACTATTTACTTTTTACCAGATACAAGTCTCCTATTGTCCCAGAAAAGCATATGTGGTACAAGGACTGTTGTCTGTCCAACACTAGAGACAATGGGATGGAGATTTTCAAAGCTAGGTGGCACTTAGACCTTCAAAAACTCCATTTAAATTATTTCCATAGGGCATTTTTTTTCATGGCAGGATTAATTCTTTTGTATAATATTAAGTCCCCTCCAAGGCCTACACTGAGCTTCTTCAGGATGGGTGGAATATGAAAATTACAGGGCCAACCTATATAGTTATTGCTCCAAGGATAAATGGGCAAAACTTAGGTCTGCTTAGGAATAAATGTATTAACAATGAGAAACACTGTCTCAGAGGAAAAGAATTATTTTAGTTTCCAAGATCATACACCACCTGTTTAAATTCCCCTGATGGGATGAGCATAATCCCAAAGTCTGATGCTTCTACTGCCCTTTCTCCGTTTCTGATTTGCTTTGCCATATGCAAACACTTCCTCCCACATGAAAAGAAGATTTTTTTTTTCCTCATTTCGCTTTAATTTATTCCTTTTTTTTTTTTTTTTTTTTTTTTGCCAAAGTCATAGTTACAGATCAAAGATATGCTCTTGCTTTTGGAAAAAATAAAAAACATTCATTCGTCTTTGTTTATCCATATATGGATATATATGTAAGCATATATACAAATATATGAACAAAAGTGTTAGTCAATTTTTCTGAGAATTACTTTTACAGTAGTACTGAAAGAGGAAAAAATCTATTAGGAGAAAAATATAAAAATTTTGTTTTCACTGTATAAAATTGTTACATACTACTATTATCCAAGACTGCTATTCATGTTTGTGCAGTGGGTCCCATTACATGTTGTGCGTGCCTCATTCCTAAAGGCCAACCTGAAAGAAGCTCAAGTTTTGGTCTTCTCCTGAAGGACATTTCTGTAACTGAGTTTTTTATTATGTATGACAACTGAGTGACCAAGAGGTGGATGTGTTCAAGTAAGGACTGCTTCCACTTCTCAATCTTATCTCTCAGGTTACAAATTTTACAGCAGGTTTGGGCAGTAAATGAACTGAGACTTCAACAACTGAGCTGAAGCATAAGGATGTGATAGATATGTCTGAGAAATCCAAACAATCTGCTGACCTTGGAATTGAAAAAGTTTTGTAACCCAAGTGCCTAGTTTGAATTCTTTATGCATTAACACTGATACATAAAAAAACATGAAAGAAAAATCTCTTGGATGTAGAATGCCCAGCTGAGTTCAGGCACATTGCATATAGATTAATAATTTGGGTGTCCTTCAGAAAGTTCATCTGAAGACTTCACAAACCCCTGAGTTAAAAACATTCTCCACTCATAACAAAAAACGCTTTTTTATAAATCACAAGAATTGTGTTATTTGCAGGCTTGTCTAGGGTGCCCAGATTAAACATTCAGAGGGAAAGGCACTTGTCAGGATGGCCCCAGATGCTGCTCTGCTCTGTGACACCCAGCTGGATGAGTCAATGGGTGCCCTCCCATCTCTCTGGATCATCCTTCAGATTGAAGGGATCACTGCTCAGAAGTATGGGACACATTATGGGATGCAGGCAAAAAGTGTTTCAGGACTCCACAAGATGCATTATGGCATGCTTAGGTGAAGAACCAAAGGTGAGGAAAGGGATGGATCTAGGTGACTTGGGGACGCACATGGGAAAACAGAAGAAAAAGTGAATAAAAGGCACTGATTGCTGATATACAGATTGCTGTTCAGTGCACTTCATGGTGCTCAGCAGAGTCTGATTTATGTTACTGAATTCCCTTTCTAAGGATTTTTCTATTATATGTGTATATGTGGGGGTCTAAGTGCCAACAGCTGGAGTGGAATCCAGGCTCAGAGGCCCACATGTCGGTGGTGCAAGCAACTGGAGGAAGTACAAGCGTGTAAGAAAGTAAAAATGCATGAGTGAGTATGTGAGCTTTAGTAAATATTGATCCAGGCTTGGTGGTGAAATGGGGTGAAATGCTTGTGCTCCTGAGGGGGAAGCCATGCAAGGAGCTGTGTACCAGCGGGGCCAGGGGAGTCCCAGTCAGCCATTGGTGACCTCTCTGTATGTACCCATGGATTTGTGTATGTGTGTTTCTGTGAGCAATGGGGCTTTGCCAACGGCTGCAGAGGGGCTCCGGAGCTCTGGGCTTCCTATCTCCAGGTGCTGGGACCCAGGGGGCAGGTACTGCATAAGGCCAGCTGCTGGACCGGCAAACACGGTACAAATATTCACATGTATACACACATACATCTCCTGCTCATGGACCTTCCTCCTGATCAGCCAGGCAGGAGAAAAGATGAGGCTGCTGGGTCTGTTCATGCTTGTGCCAGTGCTGATTAGCCTGTCTGTGCTGATCTGTGTGTCCAGTTGTCTATACGTGCATTCTATATGTGCGTTTCTGTGTGGGTGTCTACTGGGAATCCACTCAGAGCTGGGGAGTGTGGTTGTGACAGCCTCACCTTTATCAGGTCACTGGATTTCACCTGTGAAAACACAGAGATAATAATTTACATTTGTTTTACTTTAGAAATGGGACTTGTAGTAAGAAACTTACATTTCTCTCTGAGTTTCTCTTGAATCATTACCACTCCTGCTGAAGGTTTTGCCAGCCCAGCTTCTGGAGTGAAAAGTCTGCCACACTCAGTAATAATAATATCAACATAGTGCTTACATTGCAATCTTTGTCTGAAAAGCTCTGTGAAAACATCTGCTAATTAATTCAATTAATTAATACAATTAGTCTGTAAAAACACTACACACTCCTCAAGTCATCCACTTGTAAAGCATTTCCCTTCTAACTTTTATGAACTAAAAATATAACTGCATTCAATTCCCTTAATACCTGTCATTCTTACTCTGTGCCAATTAAGAGCTGACATATTCCTGCCTAACAACTAGAAATAGAGAGACAGTGTGAGAGGAGGGAAGATTGTTTTAAGATATTAAAAGAAATGTAATTAAATATTTGTTCAGGAGTAATTGTGCATAAATTGCATGATAATTAAGTTTCATATTATTAGTACATCTTAATTAGTGTCTTTTCACGATCATTGTTTAACTCACAATTATTTTGCTTTATTTTAAATTAAGTACTTCTTTGTAAACCTTTTACTTAAATCCCTTGCCCATAACTTTTTCTCTTGGTACTAGAACTGATGTTTTTGATGTTATTAAATGTCTGCAGGTGCCCACTACAATTTCCCAGTCATAACATCTCAACTCATTCCTCATAATAAGTGAAGTTAATTTTAGTAATTTTAGCCTTATTTTAGACTATTTTTATATAGCTATATTAAAAAATACATGGGTGAAGTAGACTTGTGCACCTAGCTGGAAGCAGCAGTCTTCTCTAACTTTTGGAGATGAAAGGTTAATTACATCAGGGGAAAGGCAATACAGTATTAAATAATAGAACAGGAAGATGTGAATTAAGCCACAGCATCTTTTGGTCTGTATGATGGAGCACAGTTATAACAGCTGCATCAGAGCTACCTTGGCTGTTGGAGGTCATCTGGTCAAGCATTGCTGAATCATGCAGAAACAGGCCATTTTATGGATAATAAAAACACTAATAGAGTTTTGCATAAGCATATTGCTTCCAAGGAGGATGACTGACTCACTATCTTCAGAAATTTAAAGTTTTTGGTAGCTCCTAAAAACCAGATTTCCATCTGTAACTAAAGTCGCAATTCAGGATACCAACGTCTTGGTCACAGAGATGGTAATAAATTGCCACTGAAAAACCTGTAGGAGGAAAAGTAATTAAAAAAAAAAAAAAAAAAATCCCAAACAACAAACCAAACCAAAAGCCAAAAAAACCCCGTAGGTCAGTGTACTCAACACGAGATTTCACACATTTCTCTTTCCACATTCAACTTTCCATATGTTAGCCATACATATCCATGTCCCTACATTCAACATGTCATATCTCCATTTCTATTTGTCATTGGTTTAGTACGGAAAATTTTTAATCTTGTAATCTTGGTTCTTTACTATAAAAATGAGATGGCAGACAACTGTTAAAAATTATCTAATAACTGTATTCACAGGTCTTATTAATGTGTAGTTTTGCAAGTCATTCTGAGAGTATAAGAATAGCTCTTCTGGATCAGACCACCAGTGCATCTAGCTAAATACTCTCTAAGAGAGCAAGGGACCCTGAGCTTTTCATTTAATCAATTCTCTATGTATTTCCCAGTATCCACACTTGTTTTACTAAGAATAATAGAAATCACAGCCCTGTTAATCCTCTCTAGTATCTTGTTTATGAATATGTGGTCCATGAATCTGTCTAGTTTCTTATTCAGCATTTTGATGCTATCTGCCTCCTGAGCTTCCTGCGCCAAAACTGTTGCAGTAATTTCAGTTATCATTACATCTAGTAGAAGAAAGTAACACCACCATGATCCAGTTGATGTTTCTTCATCAACACTTCATATTTAAGAAGTTCATGTCAGTTGTCAGAAGCACTTTAAGAAAGAGTAGCTGATGAATATGACTTACAGTAAGCCAGCCCCCTTTTGCCTGCAAACATTCATTGAAATAATAGCAAAGCTGAACCCAGGTCTTGGAAGTCTTTGTCCCTAGCCACTGTGTTGAGCCACTCTTACTGGGCTGTATCTGAAAGGCACTGCAATCACAGAGGAGGTGGGAAATAGGAGGAGTTGGGTAAGCTGGTGGTTTCAGGTTGAAGACGAAACAGCCCTCCCGGCATGCCATATCCTCAGAGTAACAGAGCTTCTGCTGGAGAGAAGGTGTCAGTGAGCATAAAGGAAAAGACTGCGAAGTGGATGTGGTAGTTATAATGGGACTGCAAGATGTCATCCCAGTGTGGACATGGGAGACATAGACACAGTCTTTGGAGTATATCCAAGAAAGCAGAAATTAAAGGCCAGTCTGAAAAGACCTACTAGGACAAATTGAGACTGACAAGATGAGCTTAGCTCCTTTAGCTTCACTAAACATGAGGGTGAATTGAATGACCTGCCATAGCATCTTCTAGCCTCGGTTTCCTCTGTTTGAGAGTCTGAGAAATGCTGAAAATACACAAAGTAAATATTCATGAAGGAGAGAAGCTATTTCTGTTAAAGCAACAAGTTAACTTTTTTAAGTTAAAGCACAAAAAAATTGATGTAAATTGGCTAAGCCAAAAATTAGGTTTCCAGCAAAATTCTGAAACAGACTTTCCATAGCAAGAATAGGGACAAAATGAATAATTTTAAGAAGCAGTTAAATCATGTTATTGAAAGGGTAGGTAATGAAGTTACCAATAACCATTGAAGGCCAGATTTGGTGATCTGGGAATTTTTCTCTTCTGAGGACTTTCTGACTGTTGATTATCAGATGCTTATCTTCAAGGGATAACATCCAAGGTTACTCACACCTGGAATGAAAACCAATACTTCTTAGTAAGACAGCATGAGCCTTCTGTGCAATGCTCATCAAGACACAGATGCGGAGGCAAGAGCAGTGATAATCTCATCCCATTCTCCCTCTGGGTTCATTGCCCTGTTGCACTCTGCTTTGACTGCTTCACTGCTAAATCTGATACCTGTGGACATTCATTCTAAAACTATTGTGACAGGTGCCTGCTTCTGTACAAACCTCTTTGAGAAATACTCAAGAGGCTAATAGAAACCTTTTCCTTCAGGAACTGCAAGGACTTTAAAAGCTACCCATTTTATAAGACCTCTTATTTCAGTGAAAACTAAAGAAAAAATTGAACATAAAAAACCCATATATTTCTTTGGCCATTTTCTTTTTATTTACTTCAGACTTGAAAACATGGAGATGTGACAGAGCAAGAAAAATCAAGTTAGGAAGATACTCAGAAATTAAATTATCTACCTTGATCTTAACTAAGATATCAAAGAAGTTCTGGTAATCTACATAATGTGTTATATGCTGTCAGTAGTGTAAATACGTGAGTATTTTCACACTGACAATATCCTCATGCTGACATGTTAATATTTCAATAGTTTCCTAAAAATTTTCTCTCAGCCACATTTTCATTTCACCAAGAACAAAAGGCAAGTTTACATATCTATGTGGTCAGCAGCCAGACTTTTCAGATATTCTATTGAAATAAGTCAGATACTATTAATGTGGTTCAGGAATGGTCATATCCTACAAAATGCACAAGGTCCAGTAATTTGTAATGTGAGACCCAATATTAAAATCTCAGAAAAGTACAGCACTGTGCTGTACTGTGCTTTCACTTCAAGAAAATATGGTTCAGCTAGGGACCTTAGACTGCTGAAAATTGGTCTTTAAATCAATCTGATTATAAGTCATTTACAAGGCTCAGTTCCACTTTCAGAGTCAGCTGAAACCTTAGTACTGACTACAGCGAGACTACAATCTATCAGTAAGTCAATATTAAAAAGCAAGTAACCCAAACACTGTTTTTTACTTGTAATACCTGATTTAAAGAACGGAGAACAGGATGTGAAAGAAGCGAGAGCAAGATGTGTGCAAAAGTGTAAAAGAGATAGAGATATAATTACTGATAGGAAAAAGCTGTAGGATTCTGAAGGGGATATTAATGAGAGAAATGCAAAGAGAATCTTCATATTTTGCCAGTGGAAAAATACAGTGATTTTGTAATGGTGGATGTTGAAACCCCATCATCACCAAGTGGATTTGAGATAAAACACCTCCACAAAGAGGATAATCTCACAGTTGTGTCAGACTGGGGGATGGTATAGATTCTCTATTCAATACTTCAGCTCCGCATTCTGCCATTCTGTCTATCAGATGTGTTCACTTTCCTCTTTTGTGAGACATAAAATCATTCCATTGTACTGCGCACTGCTAATCTCTTGCTGCAATTTCTGAAATCTGTGAAATCACTTTTTATGCAGTTTATATTTCAAATCTCTTCAAGGTATATTTGTGGCTCTGTATAAGTCTTTTTGCCTTGTATGAAATGTATCAAAAAACAAGATGCAGTCACAAAGTGTTCCCTTTACTGGATGACTGTACATGTTCATTTGATTTTTATCTTTCTGAAGACAAACGTGTCATTCTCCAGGAACTTGTAGTGAAAAACTTGAAATACTTTCTTTGCATTTTTATGAAAGTTATGATAACATTCCTATGACTGAAGCACGGCTCTGCCTTATAAAATAGATGAAATACAATGTTCCTCATGCTTAGCAAGATGTATTAGTAAGCATGAATAAATGATCTCAACAGCTTGCACAACAGGTGTCATGCAGCACCTTGTCCCATTCTCGTATCCATACTCCAAGTTGCAGCCTAAAAAAGGGAGGATTTTACATAAGCCTATTACTTCTGAAGTTTGTTGATTTTACACAAAAGCCCTCCTCCAAACAAACAAAAAAAGCCCCAGCACTATTACACTATTTTCACTTCCTGTTAGACACACACTCAGAGCAAAACAGACAAAACACCTTTTGGATGTGAATTGTTAACTTTTGTGAAGATGCCCATGGGTGATGGCATCAGCTTTGAATTTTTGTGTGCACATTTCTCAAATACCTTAGAGTCTTCCCCAAAATGCCTTGAAGAAAAGCCAGTCCTACTGAGAGAGGCTAAGACCCTTTTGCATTGTGTTCTCACTGATTCTCCCGAGAAGCAACTGAGTTTTGAGTGTTTGGACTTGCACAATTGTGATTTCTGTAGACTTAAAGGAATGGATGATGAGGATAAGGCCAATGTGGAACTTGAAGAGTTTTATCTTTCCAACAGCATGCTTATCATGCATTACATGATGTGGTATTTTAGGGGGTTTCTATTACATATCAGTTTCTAAATGTCTCATTCTAGGTTGTTATTTCCTTGATGATTTCTGTATGACGATCTTCCCCTTTTGGGGGATCCAGACCCTAGCAGTATATACAATTACTTAATGTTTGTCTCAGATGCTTAGGTTACAGCATACAAAGAATAAACTACCAGTACAACAAGAGCCATCACTGTTTTGTTTTTTCTGTTTCTGGATCTCAACTGAATAAAAAGCCTAATGTACTATGTCTACATAGTGGACACCTACTAGATGTGTATAAGGTGCAAAATCTTACAAATCACCTGGTATATTGAATTGTCTGCAATGCTCTACTTTCAAATTTAACCAGTCCTGAGTATTTGCTCCAAGTGGAAAATGCACTTACTTATCCCAGTCACTACGAAGGAAATTGTGAGCCTTTAATGGCACCTGTGCTATTCAGACATATAATTTTGCCATTACAAATTTTTATTTCAAAACTTTAAACAAAGCAACATAGGAAAGTTTCAAAATAGTAATTTCAAACAAAGCTTCTATAACTAGTACGAGAAATTGCAGAAAATTATAGCCATATTTTAAATCCCTCAACAATTTTTCACAGGAAACGCAGAAGATCAGCTTTAATTTAGCTGACATATTTGATATGCTAGCAATGAATTTTTGCAAAGGTACTAACTGATTTATGGTTTTAATCTGTGTACAGTGAGTGCTTTATGGAAATCGTACAAATTGTGGGCTACTCCTTAATGCATCTCTAACAATGATAAATTAAAAAAGAAAAATCAAACACATAAAACCCTACTCTGTTTCATCTTTTTGAATGAAAATTAGCGTGAGAATGAAAACAAAAATATTGAATGTTGGTGGTATGATGAAAAGCAATCTTAAATCATATAAAGTTGCATTAACAGGCAGAAGCTATTTGTTTTTTGTTGTTTTTTTCTTGCTTTCCTATTATTCTTAGTATTCTTTTCCAGAAAGTTCAAGGTGTCCTGTCAGTGTGACAAGTGCAAAACAGTTGACTAATCCAGAAATACCTTAATGAATCAAAACGAAAGGATTGTATTACCTACAAGTAGAAGAAAAAGTGTTTCCTATTGTGAAGAAGTTCAAGATTTGCTAAAGGAATATTCTGGAGAGGCACAGATATCCTGGTCACAAATCGCAAGATTTGTGACCAGAAAGCAATATTTTTCAGCAGGTTTTAGTGGTTGTTTCAATGTTTTGTTAATGGTTATTCTACAGGCAAAAATATTTTTGTGCAACTTTTCAGTGCATTTTGGGATTATCATGAATCAACAATAACAATCATGCACTGAAGTTCCCAGAGCAAGTAGCTGCTACCAGGACCAGTAAGTACAAAGTCACCGAAATGCATCCTAAATCCACAAATATAGAAAGTTTCATCTCAGGAAAGTTACAATTGCTTTAAATACAGGAAAGAAACTGGTGTGTCCTTCTTCCCACCTCTCCTTCAGATCTATCACAGAATCATACAATAGCCAAGGGATATTCCATACCATAGAATGCCGTGCCCAGTAACTGGGGCAATTACTAAGAAGGGAGCTGGTGGTGGTTTGGGTATCGGCTGGGTGTTGGTCACTGTGTGGTGAGCAATTGCTGTCCATCTGTCCATCACTTGGTTCTCTTGGGTTTTGTTATTCTCTCTCTCATTATTGTTATTGTTTTGTTATTGTTTTGTTATTGTTATTAACACTATTATTATTATTAGGTTCAGTTATTAACTCATTCTCATCTCAGCCCATGAGGTCTATCTTTTCTTTCTGATTCTCCTTCCCAGTATGGGGGTAAGGGGAGTGAGTGAGTGATTGCCTGGCACTCAGTTGATAGCTGGGGTTCAACTGTGACAAGCAGTAAAAACCCCAGGCACAAACCAAGCCTAAAGGTTTTCAGTCCCCGTACACATGAAGAGGAGCATAAGACACCTAAGTAGCCACAATAATGTTAAATTGAAGTGAAATTAGATTTAAATATTCCAGATTGTCCTTCTACATAACGGAATTATTTTCACCGTATTTACATTCATCAGTGTCTAAATGAGGCACAGGAAAGAAAAAAGCCCTGTAGGATATAAGTAATGGAAAATAAAAGTGGAGTATCTTATACAAGGTTTCATGATCAGCAGTGTGGACTTCTTTTGCAATTGTTTGTGATATACATGACTATGACAGAAAGGGTATCAGGGACAGCCAAAGGTGATATAGACTCCATCATCAGAAGGCATGAAAATACACTTTATTATTAGAAATCTATAGTTCTTATAGAAACAATGGTGGATCTAAGACCTGATTGGCCTTTAGGAATCTTCTCTCACACTATTGGTGAACTATGAATAGCACACTCTGGAGAACCATATCTATAAACAATGGTTACAGAAAGAGAGATAATATTTGTTTGAATTCTTTCTTCTAAGTTTCCCACAGCTTCCCAGGATTTTCCTGGGAGAACCATGTCTCTCTCGGTTCAGAGGATATGTAATTACTACACAAGACCAATCACTTCTTTGATGGTTGTAGATGGGCAGTGCAGCTGATTTCAGAGTACATCATCTTTGACAGCCCCTGTCACTGGATTGTGCTCTGCTTTCTTCTATCCTGGTGTCTGAGACCAAGGAGTCCACAAATCAGGGTTAGCTCACTGTGGCCGTGAGCAAGAACTGTTAACTGTATGATGCCCTCACTACTCCTCATTCTTGAATGAAAAAGAATTACAGGGATTCAGAGGCAGAAAATAGTTAAAGTAAAATGCCTGATGGCTTTATCCTACACCACAACATCTGCATTTTCTCTTCCCTTGAAATGCCTGCTGCAGGCAAAGCAGCACAGGTTGGGTTTAATTGCTCCTGCTGTCTGCCATAAAATACATCATGCCATTTCTCCAACTGAATAATGGAAGCAGAAGCATGATTGATAAAGAGATAAGCCAGGTTAATTGGCTTTGTTTCAACAAACATCAATTAATTAAATTAAACACCAGAGGGAGGGCATCTGCTCAGTCTAGTTCAGCCTGGAGATCTTCCTCCCCTCTCCCTGCTGATCATGAAAAGCCACAGGGCTCCCTGGAATAACTCCAGGAAGGCCAACTTCATAAAGAAATTATTTCAAAATTGTCACATGTATTCTTAACCTTTTTGCAACTCAGTCAGCTAAAAGAAGAATTCAACACAGCTAGCCCTTCATGATTCCCTAACTCTCTCAGCAGGAATCAAAAAATTAAAATCTCCTGGAAAGGAAACGGCAACCAATCTGTCTCTTGTAATTTGGCTTGAAGGGTTTTTGTTAATTTTCTTTTTAATTATGGTCTACAGTCATGGAACATATTTATTGTTAAGGTTCATTCCATCCTCTACCTGCCAACGCAAAAGATGATTGGTCATTTTTGATGAAAGGTTATTTTTCATCATAATACTTCAGTCAAAATGAAACTTTCCTGATTTTTGTTGCATGAACTTAAGCTTTCTCAGAAGAAAAGGAAGAGATTTCTTATCTTACTTCTCTTATCTTCTTTTTGTTTATTATTTGTTTCTATAGGTGTTTGTGCTGCTGTAAGAAATGTTAAAGAAATGAGACAGTAAAATGGATGGAAGCGTCACTAACAAATTTTTTGTAGTAGTATGAAGATTCTCCCATGTCACAAAAGACACACAGACACACATATATGGTCATATCCAACTCTGTGAATCCTACATAAAACCAAGCTGTCACAGATTTAAGATCATACAAAATACAGAAGCCAGTCAAGAAGTCTTCTACTTCCCCAAATTAGGATTAAAATACACATACAAACCCAGACAGAGGCTGACCTATTCTGTTCCTTATTCAATGTTTACAACCTCTCCTCCAAATCCTGACTCTCAGTTGACTCTTATTCCCTTCTAGATCTTCTTCAGGCAGTCCACATCTCCCCTAAAACATTATGGACAAAAGTGATCACAGTGTAGTCCAGACTAGAATTGAGGACATTGGGAGAATTACTTTGAACATTTTGTGCATGGCATTTATGATTATACATCCTTTTATTGAATATGCTACTTTCACCTCAGCAAACTATGCCAGATTACTTTCAGTTTGCCTTTCCCCTTTCCTCAACACCAGTTATTCCTCAGTTCACTTCTTTGTAGCTGGGATTTCTTACTGAAGAATAATACCTCTTTCTTGTCCTTATCAAGGAGTACCCTATTTATTTTGACTCATTAATGCAAATTACCACAATTTTTTCTTACTTTTAAATCCATCTTTCAGTGTGCTTCCAACATGTCTCTTGTCTAGACAGAAGTTAAATACAAATGATGTAACATGGTTGTCTTTTTCATTGTCCCATCAGTTGATGAAAACACTGGATGGTACCCTACATTAAAAACACAGGAGATACCACTTGATAGCATCTTTTAATTTTACTTGTGACCCATTAATTATTACTCCCACTTGTGCAGCTGTTTTGCCTAACCTTGTTTATGTGACCATTGTCGAAGACAGTGTCAATAACCTGCAGATATACAGTATCTACTTTTCTGCAAAAGCCCTGTTATCTGTCACACAAGGTAGTTTTATATGACTTCCTCATGACAAAGACTTGCTGGATATCCCTCAACCCTCAAAGTTTTGCAATAAATTGATGTTTCAGTATTTCTCCAGGCATTAAAACTTAAACATCCCAGTCACTCTTTCCCAACTTTTTTAAAGAAGGATCTATCTTTGCCCATTTCCAGCCTTCTGGAACTTCAGTCACTCTCCACAAACTTTCCCGAGGGCTTGCTTGGAGACTGCTATATGTACAATTCCACTGTATGTAAACAGCTCTTACTCTCTAAAATTTTCAGGTTTTTGTCTTAAGAGGAGCTTCTTACATGGAAAGTGGCTTCATGCAATACAATTGATTCACATTTCTGTGTAAATCATTAAAGTATTTCCATCAGTTTCTATGACTTCTGCTCAGGTCTTATATGTGTCTCAATTCTTTACTCCACATACTATACAGAATACTTATGTTTTAACACACAAAACCAGAGAAAATCACAACCTGTGATCTCTACTCATATGCATTCACTCTTCTAGGTACAAATTATTAGCATAAATATTCAATCAAATTCTTGTTAACTGTTCTTTGGCCAGCTGTGGTGTAATGTTTGCTATTATGTGTCCAAAACCATTTTCTAGTCATTTAACCCCCAACACTGCTCACAGTTGTAGTGATATGAGATCTCTGGGACCCTCCTGTGTAGTTCTGACTCCACACTCAAAAAAATACGTCTTGAGCATGCACACACACACCAGCATGGCTTCTTGTATGTTGCCCAGCTCAAATTTTAGTATGCTTTTAGTGTCTGCACTGTAGAGTACCTATGTCTAGATGTGAAATTTTGGGTTGTGTAGGTTAGAGCCTGCCAATCTTTCCACATATATTTAGTTGATATTATGAGGTCTGTGTTTCAAAATTCTCTGCAAAATTCTCAAAATACCTCCAGGTGAGGTATCAGAGTTACATATAGCATATCTTCTCTCTTGTCAGCAGACCGAAGCTGGCTTGTTTTTACAGCACAGATCCCATGACGTTGCTTTAGGCCTTAGGAGCAAGGTGGTGCTGAAAACAGTTTTTTATGTCTGCCATCTGTGACCTGGCTGCATTACAAGTAGGAATACTTGAATCTCGGGTAATGACAAACACAAATTCCATCTTTAAGCTAGACCTTAGCTATGCCTAAGAGTGACCAGCTGCCAATCAACTAGGGTTTTTGGTTCAGGCCTCACCAAGCACAGAGTGCAGTCCACAGCCAGAGAGAGCAGAGAACAAAAAGTGTGTTTACTGGTGACATTTTACTTTGTGTCAGTTCAGTAACAGTTAATCTTGTCAAGGAAGAAAAAGTACAACAGCCACTTGGCTTATCATTGATTCCCTAAGTTTTCATAAGATTCAAATGTTTTGAAACCCTGACTGAAATTCACTCTGTAGTTCATATAGTTGGAGGAAATACATGAAAGAAAATTTCCCAATCCCTAAGAAAGGCTGTCATGACACCTAAATGATATTTTTGACCCACAAATATATCACGGGCTTTTCATCATGTCAGTGTGTCCTTGGAGATTCACCTGTAGGCTGACCCAGCATGAGAGAAGCAGAAAGCAGATGAGCACACAAAACAGAAAAACCACTGTAGATTTAATTTATCTCTCTCTCTCTCTCTCTCATTGCTGCAGACAGTCGCTGGTCTCACAGAGGGACAAATAAGCACAGTTGCACATACGTTATTAAATGTAATTGTATTGTTACTTATCAGTATAATTAAATACCCAGGAAAAAACTGTAACAATTCAAGGCACGGTATAAGCAGCAATGACATTAACCTTTAATAATCATCTTTTCCCTTCACACTGTAGTAATGACCATTTTAATTAGTAATGAAATGATTAAATATGAAAAGCATGAGCTATGCCATGATACTACACATGGGCACCTTTCAATGACTAGCTGGCTGCACACCTTGAATGATGCATTCAGGGAGCTTTTTTACTACTGCTGGTTGCAGCCTCTGGGCACTGCAGGGTTTTCTGCAGCCAGGAGGACTAAATTAAGTGACTGCTGTTTTGGTAAATTGAATGATCTAAAACAAACACAGTTGGATTGTGCTGCAGTCTTGGGAAATGCTATGACCTTGACAGCCCTTCTGTCAGCTAAGCTGTGTTCCTCTGTTGTGTGGAGATCAAAATCTCTCTTAATCCTGAAAATCACATATCTCAAAGAACAGCTGATCCTCTTGGCAGTCCCTTTAAAAGTACAAGCAGATGAGGGCAGCTTCAGTGTTCCAAGGGCTATCTCCAATTTAAGATACGCAGGTGGATGCTCTTCATGTACACCAGAGTGTATATTATGCTGTACTGGACAGGTAAGCTCTAGGATGCTTTTTGCACCTCTCCCACCCAAATTTACAGTCTTCTCATCTGTCCCTATCCAAAGGCTGCAAGTCAAGATCCTTTTCATCATAATAGCTCTTTTCTGAAGGAGTAAAGTCACCTTGCAAGTTTTTACTATTCCCAAGGCTATAGACACCATCCTATAACAGAAGTTGTTCTCAGAGGTTTTGGTACAAGACCGCTGTCTGATTTCCTGATATTTATGAGGTATTACAGTCCAATTTTAGACTATAAAGTTAGCACATTTGTTGGCACAACAGAAAGATTTGACCCAGGATCAAAGGAAAAGCTTCTGCTTTTAAGAAATGGACAGCTGGATCCCAGACTTGTTAACACATAGAGTTTGAAATGTCACTAAATGCCTGCTGTCAGGAACATGAATTGTTCCAGACGACTCTGATATGTTTCACAAAACACCTGAGGTTGGAAGGGATTTCTGGAGTTTATCTTGTCTGGTCCCCCTGCTCAAGCAGGATCGCCTACCTTAGGCTGCCCAGCATCACACCCAGGTAGGTGACCAGTTACCCCTGGGTGACCCGAAGTCACTCCCCGGTCATAAGGAGGACAATCCCAATTTTCTACTAACATGATTGGAAAAAAACTTTGGCATTAGAAGCAGGTTATGCAAAATCGACCCCCCATCATCCCTGCTTTCTGAGACATGTTTTCCCCCTCATGGGAATTCTGAGCTGTTCATTGTCACCCACTGGAACAGAAATTCTCTGTGCACAGAACACAGAGAACGTAGAGGTCCTGGTAGTGTTTCTGTGTATTGCACTATCTCATAGATTTGCAATAAATACCATTGCCTAATGCCCAGTGAAAATCAACACTAAAAACTCTTTCCCCTCATTTGAGACACGAATGACAGGCTTTCAGAATGATTAGCTGGAAATGGCCTTTTCCATCTGATACAAGCCCAGAGGAAGGAGTGTGCCAGGAAAAGAAGATGCTTATATGGGCTTTTTTGTAATGCAAATGTAGGAACATGCTTTTTATCTTCAGACAAGTGCTAGTGCTTCACAAAGATTTTATTTAAAGCTTGTGTTCTCATGCATTACAAAAGTGAAGCAAAGAGACATGCCAGCATTAATGAACTTCTAGGGGCTGTATTATTAGTTCCAAAGAACAAAGAGAGAAAGAAAGAAAGAGCATACAATTTAATGTCAGACTTATTAACAAAGAGACAAATGTTATTCATGCAAGGAATATGGTAGAATTGAGTAACATCTCTATTTACTCTGGGGACTACATATAAACACAAAACCAGTTCTGTCTCTATCAACATTTAAATCACTCTAGTGAGTCCCAAAGATCCTCTTTTTTTGGCTGTTTTCCTCACATTTCCATATCACAAAGCTTTGATAGCTGTGGTGACAGGAAGATGCAGTTCAATTGAATGCATCTGCTACAAGCACTCGCTCTGTTGTGTGCTTGCCTGGCATTTACAACACAGTGATGTTGTAAATACATAATGTCATGACTTCCTTTCATTCACTTTCATTTCTACTCAGAAACACATGCAGAGTGGGCTCTGCAGAATGGGCAAGCCAGGAAAGATGAAAAGAAGCAAAAACACAAAACAAAACAAAACAAAACAAAACAAAACAACCCCTGGGATGCCCTCAGAGAATTCCATTAATATAATCTCTATTCCCTTACACTATCAGCTACATCTCCAGGAAGACAACCAATGCCACATCCCAATATTGGCTGTTTTCTGCACTTCTCCACTTCTGTTGTCACAGGCACCCTATTTCCTTCTAGACAGTAGTTTCCAAATAGGTGAGAAAGAGGAGGGATGACACACATCTAAGGGTATCCAGAGGAGGAGGTGGGGTAACACCATTTCCTAACTAATCTTTGAAGCCCAGGCTAGCCAAGTTACTGATACAAATGGCCTTGGCAAATACAGAGTTTCTAGCAGTTTAGCTGGTCCAGCACTGGACTCAGAGGAAGGATCAATTAACTTCCCTTTTCCATCTTATTTTCTACAGGCAGAAACTGCCTGAAATTCAAGCTGGAATTGATTGACTACTGAGGGAGAGAGTAGGAAAACTTACAATCCTATATCTACATATTTTGAAGATCATGCAATCCACAGCACCTTGGTAATTAGCTGGTTTACACATTATTCCAGGTCTCACTTTCCGAAAGCACCCAGCAAGGTAGAAGATTTTTCTCCAATGCCCAGCATCAAAGGTTGTGGCACAGCAGAAAACCCACTTGACCTCATGGATATTTGGCCATCCTTGGGAAGAAAGGGATAGGAGCAGCTCATTTAAGATGTTGACATGGGAACCTACACTAGTATATAAAATTGGTTTTCAAATAATGGTACATCTGGTTGAGGGAACCACTTTAGCCTAAATTAAAGCACTGCTTTGAAAAATTTTGGTTCATACCTACTACTATTAAGTAATGTTAAAAAAAATAAAACAGGGAAAGAGAGAGAAAGGCCACTTTATTGTAGGAAGAACTGTTGAAAAGATTTCTACAGCCAGAGAACATATTGATTAGAGGGTTTCAAGGGTACTCATAATGCTGTGTACTTCTTAGGCAAAAAAAAAATAAAAAATCCCATTTTACTTAAAGAAGGGATGAACGCCTAGAAACTAAGAATTCAAGAGTTTTCTTGAGAAAGCTGTTCCCTTAACAAGGCTTATACTCATATTTAGATCCACCCTCCCAAACATAGGAAAAAGTTGAGAAAAATTTTCCAGTTAAGCTAACCGATAGACATGTTCGCCTTCAACATCTCCACTTGTATGCTCAAAACCAGAGCATAACTCTGGTTATGATACTGTGACTGATCATAACTCTAGATATTTCTCTCAGATGAGGAGAAAGAGACAATGGCATTTCCCTTCCACCGTGGACACTGCACATGAAACTCTGCTTCTCTCTGACAGCCCATGAGTCACACAGCTCTTACGATGTGTGTCCTCGTTCCACCCAGGACAGAGGCAATTTTTTGCAGTGAACCATGCCAAGGCAGATCCTGCAGTTGTGTGAGCATGGCTAGGAAGTTATTCTAGACCATGGACATCATTGTCAGGACTGAGTAAGGGACTCTCTGGCTTCCAATAAAAAGGGTGCAGCTTACAGTCCAAAAAAGCATTGTTGGAGGATGAAAACCATCTGGTTTCTTCATTGCCATCCAGTGTCTGTAGTGAGTATTTTTACATGTGAGTCATCCCCTCTTTTGTGTACTTTTGCCATTTATATTGTTGCTGCTACTGCTGGTTTTGTTATCTCATTGCTGTCTCCAGTAAATTGTTCTTATCTCTAACCTGTAATCTCTGTCTTTTGTGCCTTGCATCAGTGGCCTTTTAATGGGCCTACTAAATTGGGGAATACCATTCCTAAACCATCCAAATGTATAATTCACAACATATGGAACACTCAGACAGTCCTGCACTAGGTCTTCAGCAGCTGAGAAAGTTCACATAGAGATGGGGTTTTCAGTGCCTGTGCTCCTGACTCCTTTGATACCAAGTCTGCCTATCCTTTACACTTGTCCTGAGTTTTCAGCACTGGTAGGGCAGAGAACCTTCTGTGCCTGGTTGTGCCTGCACATTTCACAACTTGTTAATGGTGGTATTTCATCTTGTTTTCAGAATTTGCTGACTCCTGGCTGTGCTAAGTGAAATAACTTCTCCCTTGCCAGTCTACTCCATATAGAAAACGTTTGTTTTTTTCTTCAACCTGTTGTCCTGCCTTTGAATCTGACTGTGTTTTAGAAGCAGGGGTAAGCATATTGCACCTATTGAATGGCTCTGAAGTGACAGATAAGAGGTAGAAATAAAAAGCAGAGATTGCATAGTAAAGAAGAAAACAGTTTCTTAAAAGGCCGGGGAATGCAAAGGAAGCATTCTTCACCTTCCAACCTGTAAAAAGACACTAACTACAAATGAAAAAAGCAAGATTTAGAACTCTTCCTGAACTTACCTGCTGAATAATTCATGAATGCCAGAGTTGGGTCTGTTTGAACATCTCTACTAATCACCAAGGATTATTTAGTTATTACTCATTGGAACACAAGTAAAAACAATCCATCCAAACTTAAAAATGTAAAGATCTCCAGAAGAAATAAAGTATCTGCAGGCAATGCATGGCTTCCGAGTAATTGGAGTAACCTTTGCCCTCCCTCAGACTCCATCCAACGGTGAGAAAAATCCCACCTGTCTTGCTACAAACAAGGGTATTAACTATCCAGGGCCATTGCAGTTCACTGGAACTACTTCCCACAGCAAGAAGTGCTCTCCAGGTGAGTGGAGTTAAATGGCCCTGGAGCAACAGAGTGAACAGAAATAAAGAACTTACTGGGACATCTGGCTGGAAGTGAAGCCTGTTCTGTCCTATCCATTCATCAATTTGGACAATTCATCCTATCCATTCACCAATTCCTGCTTATCTCAACACACTCTTTTCAGCAACACAAGACAAAAGATTTTTCCATAAATAGAAATATTATTTATTTTTAGCTTTCTCTAATGTTTATGAATGTTTATTTTCAACTTGCCTAACACCCATGGCTCTTTCCTGACTCCTGTAAAGCCATGCCCGTGGCATTTCAGGTCATTAGTACATCCAGGGTTTGGTACAAGGGCTTCTTCTACCAAGGCTGCATGGCAAAGTGCCAAGATATCAGAAACAACCTCTTGATATGAGAATCCCTGCCACTCCTTTATGGGGTGGTTGAGAGGCAGAAGCCTGGAGATCAGATCCAAGCAACTGCTGTCCCAAATTCCCCATCATGGGAGATGCTGGCATCACTGTCACAACAGAAGATTGTTCTGAGCCCATCCTTCCTTGTCTCTTCTCCTTCTGTTCTGCATTCTGACTTCCATATATTATATGTGGGCAGTCAGTATATAGAAGTGGGGAGCCTTCGCAGTGAGCTCTGCTGTCCCATGTTCTCAGGTGATTGACCCCTGGTGACACAGTGAAGTTAGAAGTGTTCAAATGGCTGCACTGGCGTTTGGGGAATGGATACTGTAGTTCATGCCTAGATCTCAAATGACCAGCTGTGACAATGCATGGAATATGAAGACAATCAGCTCAAATCTCCTGGCAAATCTTTTGCAAGTTTATAGAAACAGAGAAAAAAAATGTTGAGAAATGACTGTGTAGAAGTACATGTGGGATTTAAGGCAAGAATATACATTGGATGATGGCATGCTGGCTAAGTACTCAGAGCAGGAGTTCAGAACCCAGCAGTGAGCTGGAGCCCTGGAGCTCTTCCAGTCATGTCCTTTCCAAGATAATAGACTTCAAGGATAGCACCTCAGTGCAGTGTGCACCTTCTGCCCCACAGATGCAAAGAACTATCTGTAAAACTTTAATATCATGTTTGAGTTCACTTAGGCGTCAAAGTATCCTTAAAAATCTCTGATTTATACCAGGGGCCTAACTATCATTTTTAAATCCCACTTCTGAAATTCCTACTATGTTATCATGGAGGAGAACACTGTTAATGTTGCAAACTAAAACTCTTGAGGAAAAAATGCAAATTTTATGTATATATTTATTGCCTAAATCAAGTCCCTGATCAGGATGGGGTGGGAGGAAGAAAGAGATAGGTGGAAAAGAAATCTGTGAGCGATACTCACTTGTTCATCATTTGCTCAGGGGGGCAGTACATTTCCTTCTCTTTAACCATACACTTCTGCATGCCTTAAAACCTCCCTGAAGAGATTCAGATTTTCTTGTCTATGAAGATGTAATGTGCAATTAAGCAAGCAGTGAGAGTTTTAGTTTTATTCTGGTATTTCTTTATCATTAAAACTGTGAACAATAATTAAATCAGTTAAGTTGAGAGGCAAATAGCAAGATGCAATCTGTGGAATTGAATCTCAGGTATTTGTCCAGAGGACTGGGAATTGCTTTATTGTCTCTGTCAAAAACAATTCCTCAACTACGTATCTCTCCAAAAGGCATACAACTGAGAATCAAATATATTCTCCAAAGAGCATTTGCTCTTATGGTACTCTTCCCTCCTCTGTTTTTGTACAAACTCAACACTAAAAACTTGGATTTCATAGCTGAAATCCTCTGAAATGTTGTCATGCCTAAGTATCACCTCCTGACAATTCCCTCCTGAAGGGGGTTCATTATTTGTTGGGCTTCAACTGAACAACGTAGCCAAAACAGCTGGAACCACAGCATGCAAACCTAAAGCTTGTATTATCTGTATCTATGTCAAGATAAATAGATAGATAGATAGATAGATAGATAGATAGATAGATAGATAGATCTGAAGTATGGCATTGGGGTGTTTTTAGGAATGTGCCAAGATGATAATGTATAGCAGCCTGGATAGTGAAGTGAGCACACTCACATATCTTTATCTGCCCTTGCTAGAGCCAGAAACCAATACTTTCTCCCTATCAAAAGCACAGTTCCTTTCCATTCCTGTCTCCATTGGCACACCTCACCTAGCACAAAGGAGAAAGAATGCCACAATATAGTCTATGTGCAGGTCTACAGGAGCAGGGACACTAGTACTGCTCCCATCCTCTACCTTCAGTGAGCTTCATTTCCGGTGATGAAAGAACAATCTTTTGATTGCCCTCAGTGGGAATAATGAGGGGGGGAAAAAGGTTCAGCAAGCTTTTGGCCATCTATCTCAGCCAGGACTGTCCATTAAAGTGCCACAAAGGCACCAAAGGCACCAACAGAAACACACACACACAACAGATCAAACTGAGATAATTTCAATACTTTTTTGACCTCAAATGGGTTTAAAACTTGACCTGGAGACAAAACCCACACATATTCAGTTCTGAAGAGCTACAGTGTTTCTGAAAGCCCCCAGCTACACAGCTCTGACCTCTTGTTTTCTGAGCTTCTTTGTGTACCACTGTAACAATACATGTAGGTTTATGTAGGAACACAAAAACTTCCAGTCCAGAACTAAATTGGCCCCTTCCACCTGACCTCCTCTTCCAGCAGGTGCTTCACAGAAATAGCAGAGGCTCTGCAGTGTGTCTATAGTAGAACTAATGTTGACTGGTCAAATAAAATTAATATCTTTACCTCTTCTATTGCATTCAGAAGTAGTCAAACTCATTTTGTTGACAAAATAGCCAGCAGACAAAAGAAAAAGAGATCTCAAGTGTCATCGATGCCAAGCTCGTAATGTTATTAGAACTCAGACTTATTAAAAGTTTCAGACCCCATAAAACTGCAGAAAGCTGTTGCTCATAGGGAGCAGTGCAGGCCCTTGAGGTCTGCTTTATTAAGACAGCAAATTGGTCTTGGAGATCGGTATAATGCCATTGTGACAATGAAGAGTAGGATCCCATCAGCTGATTGCAGTTTTCTAGCCCATTATTTATTTACACAGATAATTAATTCCTCTGAAGTGCAAACATTTATCAACAATTCCATTACCTAACTTTTCCTTCTAAGTTCTTTGTAGGACTAGGCACACTGACAGCTTCAGTAACTACCATCTAATTAAAGTAATTGTTGGACTGCATTTCTTATTCTGTTTCATGTATAATTATACTCCATGGGAAATCTTGTGGGATTTGAAACAGACTTTTAATCTATTCCACATGAATCTAAAACAACTCCCAAGAAAATAATTTAATAGTCATGTTTAACAGTGTGCCACTTCATTTGCACCAGAGATTTCACAGTCTCAGTGCTACTCCTAGACCTTTTCAGTCACACAGGGACAACAAAAAGGCTCTTTCAATAGGGAAAAGTTTCCTAAAATTGTTGTACATTAATTAAGTTGGTTTTAAAGGCAAATCTTTGCCGATTTGTTTGGACAAACTCTCCTAAAGAGACTGACAGCTACTTATCCTGAAGTTTTATGGACAGTTGCACTTTTTTTAAACTTTGTTCCTTAAATTTACCATGACCTATTCATACTCTCATGAATTCCCCTTCTTTACTACCTGGCATGAAGGTAATACCAATTTTGGTTCATTGATAGCATGTACTTTCACCACTACTCTGTTTATAACATCAGTTATGTTCCAAATATCTTATTCTGGCACCAATATTGCTACTTTTTTACTGTAAATGGTTCTATTAAGGAGGATACAGGGAAAAAGAAAACACCTTGCCGCTTCTGTGATACTTTCATGCTCAGAATGATGTAACTAGGGTCCAGATAGGACAGGTGAATTGGAAATAGACATTTATGAGGTAACCTGTGGCTACATTTAAATTCAGCAGCTGGTGTGTATCCTATCAGTACACTTGAACATCAGCCAGTGGTCTACTTGAGCACAACACTGCCCTTAAAACACGTTAACAATTTTTTTTTTGTGGAAGAGAGCACATGAAAAGTAAATGATGAGAACTTATCTCAAGCATGGAGCCAGGTGTTTCAAGGACCAGCAGCTTAGAATGGGAAAGCAATCCTGTACCCCTTAACTTAAACGTGTCACACAGGGAGCATACAACTTCATACTAACCATTGTGAAACATGAACTCTTCTTTCACCATTTGAACAGAAAATTGCTCAAGTTGTCAAGCTCCTAACTCCAGAACATTTAAAGAAGAAAACTCAAATTCATTTTTCTTTTGGTATTTTCTAAAATCTAGTTATAGGTGTCCAGCTTTGCTTTATAGATGCAAGCAAGCAGAAACTGTCTAATCCTACAGGTGTTTCATATACTATACACAAATACTTCAGAGTAGGAAGTATTCAGGGATTTTTGTTTCGTCTCCCAAGGAACAGAAGCAGTGCCCATAGTTATGCTTCTGAATAACAAGCCTCAGAAAAGCCATCTAGATTGAAACACTGTAGCTTGATTACTTGCACATTTTCATATTGGCTAAAATTACCAGATAAGTGGATCTACAATGTTCTCCTTTCATGCTTTATCACACTGTCCCTCAGTGATTACAGTTTATTAAATTAGGAGTGGTCATTAGAAATAGAGGTTGCCAAGCTATTTATCAGGTTAATTAACTCAGCGTTTTCCTGCTGCCTTATTGATTTGGCAGTCTGAAGGCATTGGACAAACAATTTTATGGAGGTGTTTATTGCAGTTATAGGATATAATATAGGTATTGAAGTTTACTGTCATGCCAACTAGCCCAGCCAGTACTTATATAAACTGCAATTATCTTATGCCGGTAGATCTTGACCTGCACTCAGACTTCACCCTGACTCATTACACAGGGAGGAATTTCACCCACCAAAAACACTCAGTGGTGTGTGAGATATTAGCTGATAGGCCTTGCAGCTGGCCAAGGAATTATTTCTTATCTCTGAACAGACAGTCTGAGCAGGGCCATATAACATGGAGATGGATTTGGGACACTGCAGTCAGAGCACACAGCAGACAGATCCATCCTACAGTCCTGGATTACCTTTTGGCATTTCCTACTACCTCACCAGAAGAAGCATCTAACAAAATTAAATTGTGCAACATAGGTTGAATACAGGTTTTGTGAATATCTCCTTATGTACTCACTGTAAAGTCATTCATGATCACTTTGTGAGGCTTTTATAACCTTTTGTAAATGAAGAGACACTTTTTCAATACTGCTGGGTAAAAAAAATCACATTTTATCAGCATGATTACAGTGGCTTGACAAAGAACTAAATGCATTTTTCACTAATATTCATGTGTTGCATACAAATATTTGCCGATGATTCCCCTCCATTTTTCTAAAAAATTAATACACAGTCCAAGTGGTAAGCTAGTGAAATGTCAGTGAATGAGCTCTTGTTCTAATTGACTACTTGCAATTATATTACTTGTTAAAAGAACAGACATTTTGTAAGAAAAGTAATGCTATACAGGGAACAAACCATTCCAAAATTACAGCAAAACAAAGGCATTATTTTGTGAATTTTTTGAAAGGGTCAGGTGTAAAAAAACCTTTTAAAAACATTTTCCTTTGGAAACACTCTTCATAGAGCAGTACATTTCTATGGGGTTATCTTACCTTTCATAGGTTTGGTTTTTTTTGTTGTTGTTGTTGGTTTTTTTTTTTTTTTTTTGTTTTTTTTTTTTTTTTTGGGGGTTTGTTTTTTTTTTTTTTGGTCACCACAGGGCATAACTTCTTTACTTTAGATGGGTAAGAGCACCGTCTGGGCCCGTGGCATCCTGGAGCTGGGGGAGTTGTGGGGGATCCCCAGGATGACAAGGAGGGAGCAGAGCAGCTTGGGGGCAGCCATGGGGCAGCCCCAGGAGCAGGGACTGGGCACTCCTGTGACAGCGCTCCAAGGCCTTGGCAGTTTTATCTCATTAACTTCCAGCTAGAGGTGATAACTCTGGTTGTCTCTCACTGATGAAACCAATAGGATTCTTTACACTGATTACAAAAGCAGCCAAATCAAGACTGTATCCACCATTGTAGGCAAGTTAGTGCTAAACTAAACACCTAAGTAGAATTACTATGATGTGATATAATGAATATTCTCTTATTATACCTGTTTAATTTTGAACAAATTGACTACTGAAATAGCAGGCTTTCATCAGAGTGAATTTGATATTACTGTCTTTTGATCATCATCTATAGCAAAGATACATTGATCTCCATATACTTCCTGTTTAAAGAGAAATCCAAGAAAATCCCTAATCTCCTCCATGCTTGACTCCCTACATGTGTCTTTGTTAAATATATATCTGTATCCTAATTTGACAGAAAAGTCAAGGTTCATATAGCTAGTCAGTGGAAAACTAACAAGGCCAAATCAGAATAAATAAATAAATATGAAAAATACAAACAGCGGCGTTGAGAGTCTTGCAGTAGAAGTGGTGGCTGATAGGTCCTTCTTGTACTGCACAATCTGATATTTTTGTCTTTCAAGTAAGCTTGTCTCCTTTCTAGTGCTTAATTTCTTCATTTCCCATCATGCTTTTAGACTTGTTACAGATGTTAATATCAACCTTAGAACCTCTTCCAATATAAAAATCAGAAGGGAATGAGGTTTTACCATAAAGACGATCACTTAAAGTATTTTTTTCATTGTGGAATAGACCAGAAGAAAATCATAAAACCAGGAAAACACCATTCTGTTGAAAAACGTGTGAACATTTAGTCCATTAAATGCCTGAAGGGTGTTATTTACTTTACCAAATTTGCAGTCAAATACTATATTGAAAATTGAAATGGCAAGATGTTATTTTTTGCTGGTGGCAAATTCTAGTCCTTAGGGGTTATTATGTTGCATTTCAGAAAGCTGCTGTTAGATGACAAAAAGGAGCTGGTAATATGGGATTTCTGAAGGATCTTTAGAGCTAACCCTGTTGAACAGCCCTTTGCTGATAAGTGTGTTGTAAACAGAGAAGAAAAGCATTTGGGGGGATGAAAATTGTTTTCAGAATATCATTTTCCTTGCTAAAAATGTTTATTTCCTTCAACAAACTGCAGTTGCACTTAAGAAAACTTTAGTGCTATTGAAATAAATGTCAAGCTCTCCAGTGAAAAAACAGACTGGAAGGAGGATGTATATGAAATAACACATGGGCTGCCTTGTTGACCTTCTATGCTCCTGGTGGAACTCCTATTGGATAGCTGTCCTAATAAAAACACAGCAGAGGAAGGGGTGGTCTATGCCACTTACCTGGAAACTGATATGACACAAATTCATACGATCTGTGGCATTAGTTGACTCTCACTGATCCAGAAATTGTGTCAGTCTTCATCAGACACTATCACAAAATGCCACAGAAAAGAGGGAAAGGTCCCCAAAAGGCAGAAGAGGCCAATGTTAGTCAAGGGAAAACGGAACCTTAAAACAATGCAGGTTTTTTTCTTCTATGTCTAGACTGATAAAAACAATTTGTGATGCATTCAACTCCAGACAGAAGAATTAATCACACCCAACTGTCACAACTCATAAGTATTGTCAAATATCGTCAAGCCCATGAAATAATTTAAATAAATTTAAGTAAGGCAGATATGTAAGTACAGGTGCATATATAGAATACACAGAATTTTAAGATAATTTCAGTCTAAGGAAACAAAAGTATTTAAAGTATAGGTTAAAAAATGAGAATGGAGTCCCTAGGAGGCTCCATACCACAAAAGGGCTGCAGTACAAAAAAAATCACAAGTTCATGAACATATAATTCTGTGCTCTCTTTCTGACTTGGCAGTGTAGTCAAATAACTTTAATGCAATGGTGCCAAGTGCCTAAAAGCTGAAAAGGCAATTACAACACCTAACATCAATGGAAAAGCTACCAGGAAATGTGTTGCAAAATTTCTGTGGAAGTGATTTAATTTTTAAAGACTGACATTTGTCTTGTCCAGAAAATAACATTGCTGCATGTAGCCATGATATTATGAAAAATCCTTTGCTGGGATTTTTCCTCTCCTGAGAAGCTGAGGAGCCTCAGGAGAGAAATGTAAACAATTACTATCTGCTGCTGTGGAATGCAACAGGTGCCTCTGTGATTGGTCCATGTGGATTGTTTTCCACTGATGACCAATCACAGCCACCTGTGCCAAGGCTGTGAGCAGTCACAGGATTTTGTTATTCTATTCTGTTCTGTTCTTGTTGTAGCCTTCTGATCTCTCTGTTCTTTTAGTATAGTCTTAAGGTAGTATTTTAATATAATATTTAACATAATAAATCAGCCTTCTGAAATGGAGTCAAGCCTCGTGTCTCCACACACAGAGAGTCATCAACAGCTGCATTTGGAGAATTTATAACAACCAAGAAAGAAAATTTACTATAAACAAAACTGAAAGCAATATTTCATTCTTCATACTAAATGGAATGAAAAAAAAATAATAAATAAATATAATAATCAGGCTTTCTGACATCATTTCAGTATGAATCCAGCACACTTGTTCATTGCGCAGACAAAATAGTGTTTAAAAATTACATTGGGTAACTACATTGTGCAAGGATTTAATTCCACTTTTTAATGGTAAAGCCTATGGTTCAATTGTCCAAGATGTTTAAAAATTATTACTGCTTGGATTCTTAAACTTTGCTTATACAGATGTGTTATAATCAGAAGCGCAGCCAGTACTGCTGGTTCTGGGATTATTCAGCACTTCACAGTGATGTATGAAAGAGTAACTCACAAGCCCTCAGAACATGACAATAAGAAATGTCCAAACTGAAAGAGGGTAGGTTACATTAGGTATTAGGGAGAAATTCTTTTCTGTGACAATGGTGAAACACTGAGACAGGTTGCCCGGACAAGTTGTGGATGTCCCATCAGTGTTCAAGGGGAGGTTGGATGGGGCTCTCAGCAACCTGGTCTAGTGGAAGGTCCCTACCTATGGCAGGGGCGCTGGAAATGGATGATATTTAAGGTCCCTTCCTACCCAGGCTGTTCTATGATTCTATCAATATCTGGATGTTACAGGGAAAGGAGGAAAACTGGTGCTTAAACATGCAGATATACTGCCCACAAGTCTTCTCAATGACATGCCACCATCCACTTCTCTGCAGAGACACCAGACGGGCTCACATTAAAAAAGCCTAAGTTTCTTTCATGGGAAGCAGGACCACCACGTTTGAGAGGCAAACAATCAAACAGTGATTTCAGAAGAACCTTCCTGAAATCAAGCCAGAGGGAATAAAGGAAGTTTCTGCCAAGATAAAACAAAAGATCTAGTGTTAGTAACTACTAAATAGAAACCAAATAAATGTAATAAGTCCTGCTAAGTCATGAAGCCTGAATGCTCCTTTAACCATGTTGCTTTTAAGTTTATTTTGCATAGTAAATATATTTAATTTGAATACTCATGTAGTGGTGTTTGGATTTGTGGTTTTGCTTTAAAATTATCTTAATTATGACATTTCTAGTCTGCCTTTATACCTTTTTTTTTTTCCCCATGGAATGTGGAATCTTAAAGAGCTGCTGGCCATTTCCATGCTAGTTCTGTTATTCACATCTTTTATCTTGCAGATTTATTGCAACTCCAAACATGACTGAGACTTACAGCTATTCCTAAGGAGGGATGAAGACCCTGCCCCCTACTTTGTCAAGGTCCGTATAGACACCTCAGGGAAAAGAGATATGTGTTCCTTTGCCTCCCCATCCTGGGAAGACTGTCTGCTTTGCTTGGCAAGAGTGCATCCCCTTTAATCATGTTTCCTAAACCATCCCCTAGGCCCTAGACTCAAACTTTCCTTCTTAGGCTAGGCAGTGATGAACTACCTGAAATTGTTTTTAACAGCACTTTCATCTGCAGCTACGATTCTTCATGAGAAATGTGGACTATCAAAAACATGATGTTTCAAAAAAAAAAAAAAAAAAAAAAAAAAAAAGCCTGTATCTCACACTGTGGGGGTAAGATATATTTTTGAGGTCCTTTGACCTCAGGAAATTTTGGTCAGACTCCCTGTTCTGCCCTGAGGAGCAGAAAGGCAATGATTATACAGTGACTACTGTACTGTATTAGTGGAAGGTACTGATATAATGTAGCACCCATTAAGAATACCTTCAAAGCTGTCCAGAAGAAACACAGGGTAACCAAGTTAATATTTGTAGGATTTAAAAGGGAGTGTGCAGGTATCTGAGGCAGTATCAACAAAGTAAGCATTACCTATGAAACTCCATGGAGTGAACCTTGATGATGTTCCCTGAGCTCTTCCCTTTAATTTTTCTTTTGTTTCTAAATTCTGTGGCTCTAGCTGTAAAATTCCTGCAAAAAAAGAGGGTCTTAAAATACTTCCAGCTGTGCTAACACCTGAAAAAAAAAAAAAAAAAGATATCTCAGGAGATAACTGCAACTGAATATCTACATCAAAGGAATTTGAGAAATTTCTGAACTTTAGTTGCTTATTCACATCATATCCTGGACCTTTCACAAGCTATAACTGTGAAATGGAAAGGAGACCAAAAGGAAACATTACTTTTCTATTATTTTTGCAGTGCCTTTAAGCAGGGAGACAAATGGCAGTTCCCACTGTTGGGTGGGAGCTGCCATTTTGAGTCAGCTGAGACAGTCTTTCAAAGTTAATCACTGTGCTCATACTGTCACCCAGAAAGTCTCTAGTGTTTTTTTTACTACCCATTGAATAAAATTTAATCAGTACAAGACACATAACACAATAGACAACAGACTTTTAATTCCCAGATTTTTAATTTGTCCTTGAGCATTTAGAAGATTGTAAAATCTTTGCAATTGGACTTTCCTAGTTTCTCTGTTTTCCACAGTATGGAGCACTCCACCAGAATCAATCTGTACAACATTTAGCAATACCTACCAAAAATATGGTTGTGATAATCACTTATAAATAAGGTTTTTTTGCTTTTGAGTTCTAATCCTTCCTGACACTCCTGGGATATAGTCAATTTCCGTAACAGCTAGGAGTTCTTCTCCTACCTCCATTTTAACAGGTATTTTTGTCTAATTTTTTATGCCTGTAATTTTAAGGTATACTCCAAATATTAGAACAGTCATCATAAAATTTCAGGAACTGGCAGCACTGTGGTGTTGAACACATAATAAACAATTATACTGCAGATTAGTTAGTTGCAGAGCTATAATCAGCAGTCTCCAAGTGAGCATTAGCAGCTGCAAACCTATATCTAAGCACATCTTTTACTCAGCAGCCAAGGTCATGTTTTTGGAGCCGTGATGGATGGCTTAGCTGTGCCTCTGCCAGCATTTCTTTCAGTGAGTCATAGGGGATGGCTGGAGAAGGCATCACTCACACTGTCAGCGGGCACCAGGCGCTCCAGAAGAGAGGTCGCTCTGCCGCCCTGCCGCTGCCCGCTGGCTCCATCCCAGGAAGTGCTCCCCGAGGGTGCATCACCCGCTCCCCACTCAAGCTCTTTGTAAATCAGATGTTGTTTGCTGCAAAGTACACACAGCGTATCAATGCCAGAGAAACACCAAAAGTTCTCCAGGTACAAATATTTACTGGCTGTGGGAATGATTTCCTGGATGGATATCAAGAATTTGCTAATTTGCAAAGATCTCATTTTGAAGGGTTAGAAGACCAGGAAGGTGCTGTAAGAAATGGGGAAGAGTAGTCTGAATTAACAGTTTGCCATGAGAACTGATGCTAAATTAAAACTGCAGCATGAGGACACAAAGCTGTTTGCATGACATTTTGGAGTGAGATTTACAAGAAAGTGAGTACTGTTGTTGAATTTCAATCATGTCTTGTCTCTCGTTAGAAAAGGACTCTGAGTTGATTTTTACAGGAATCTGAAGTTTAAGGTCTTTACCCCCATGAGTTGTTGTACACAATAACATTTGGATCCAGATGGAAGAGTCATTCCTTGATAATTCCTATGCCATTTGCTTCTGAAAAATTCTGTTCAGCACCATCCCACTGTGAATAAGCTACACATACCCCAAACAAGCACTGATGATGCTTACTAAACACTACCAAAACTCAGTGTATGGAAGAGTGGAGTAGGACAAGGATTCTCAACAGAAGAAAAAATTACTATGAGTGCATATCAGATCTTAAGAGTCAAATTCTCTGGACAAGGCAATATATCTTCACTGGCAACCACAAAGCTATATAATGTAATTCTGTCTAAAACCAGTGCAAGGAAACAAACAACAACAACAAAAAAAATTCACTCCCAAACAGTATCAGGAAACTGTTCATCTTTCTGACAGAATGTTGTAGCATTCCCTCCTGTGTCTGGTCTCTCTCAGACCAGACTTAATGGTCTGACACAACTTCCTCTGAGTTAGTGTTAGTTAGCCTAAAGGTTTCCAGAGAGTATATCTTCTGATCACAGACACTAGTAATTTCATATACATCTTTGATTTGCTTCTACTTTATAAGATAGATCTGCTGTCAGGTCAAAGTCCTTTCAGTGCACAGCTCAAAGAATGTCATACTACAAAAATGAAAAAAAAAAAAAGGTATTTTCACAGGACACATAATTATTAATTTTAGAGTAGGTTATAAAAACCAGACTATAAGATAATTCATTCTTCTAATGAAGAATATGGAAACAAGAAAATAAAGAGAAAACAGGAAAATTGCTAATTTAGCACCTTTAATTTTCAAAAGAACGTTTTGTCATGCAGAAAAAAAACATTTAATAAAAGTCACTCATCTCTCTCTCTCTCTCTCACCCGTTAAGTACATGTCGAGAAGCTTAATGCCAGCTGTAACTGAATGTGATTAATTTAATCTTTTTATGTTAGCAAGAAAAGGGAAGGGATAATTAGTTTACTATCCTCAGATACTCTGAATGACTCTAGTTTGTGATAAAAATGTCAGAATGCATCAGAAACATAATTTTTAAAGCAGTATGTTTCAAAATTTTCAGACCCACTAGAGGTTACTAGAATGGCCATTTTCTGAGAAAAAAAAACAGTGCAAGAATTAATTTCAGCATAAAACTGGATTTTTCTAGCACAGAAATAAGTTTAAGACAGAGGTGAAAATAAACATACACGTAACATGGTGAGTGGGACACAGAGATGCAATATGCATTCACTCCTTTAGAAGCGTACAGTAGATATGTTATGAACATGAAGACAGACAAACAACAAGCACAAGAGAGGCTATCCTGGGCCTACCCTGTCCCCTCTGAGAAGACCTGGAATTAAAAAGATGTTAATTTAGTGCTATCATGCTCTTGTTCATGGAAAGAAATTGGAATATTTCAAGGAAAAGCAACAAGATCACAGGTGGCTTAGAAATAAAAAGTATGCCATGTAAAAACCATTTGACAAAATGCTTTGCCTTTTTACTACTCTTAGTTGAAGTACACATATACATATACCCAGAAAAATGATTCATGTCCATTATATAGGCATATAGGGAAGAAATTAACCATTTCCATAATTTAAAATAATTTATGTGTAAAATTGGCCCATGAAGATCTTCTGTGCTAGCCATTTGTGTTAAACTAATGGCAAAGAAGATATAATAGACAGGGAACCAACAGAATCTGTAAAGAATGGAGTGTCCTCTATCATTATGATACTTCTAAGCTTAGAAAAGCACAGGACCAGATCAATAGGCCTATTTCCCAAGCCAGTTCGGAAATAAAGAATGAGATTTCTTAGAGACTGATTTTTATCTTCTAATTCTCCCTCATTTACACAAATCCACACTGCAGGCATGGGGGCTGTCAGGGAATACCTGCTCCCCATCATGGGATGTACCAGGAAATGAACCAAATGCACAAGGCAAGGCATCTGTTCTCTGGTGCAGGCTGGGCACCCCAACAAAATACATCACTCTGATGCTCCGTTCTGGCAACCAGTTGCAGAGTCTCATAGTTTTTCTTTACTTGGCCACCAGAAACAGAGGCCAGAGATCAAGAGCTTCTGCAGTCTAAGTAGAAAAGCCACAAAACGTGCAGGAAAAAGTAAATATTTTCAGTCATTGGTGGGTAATGATAAATGTTGAAAACAGTATTTTCAAAGGATGGGAAAATTAGAGCTGAAATGGAAAAAAGTAATGTTTTTTTTTTCTTTTCAGGCTCAATGCTCTTTTATATGTCAGACTCCACACCCGTGAAACACATCCAGTGAGTTCTACATCCAAAGATCTCTATCTCATTAAGACAGAAAATTGCAGCACCATGACATCTGCATTTCAAACACTAGATTACTTCAAAAATAATGGAAAATGTACAGTGTTTGATAAATATTGTGGATATAAACAGTCTTTCAATTTTAATCCCAAAGTTCATAATTAAAAATTGCAGGGTTTAGTCAAATGCCTTTGGGTTTTTTTCCCTGAAATTGATATTTCTGACTGTATACCAAAGGGTCAAGATTTTCAACAGAAAAAAAATTGATTAAACTTTTTTCCTCTTACTCTTATTGCTTTTTCCCCTGAGGAAAAAGTGGAAAAGCAAGCACACATGAAAATGTTTGCTCAGCTTCACTCTCATCAAAGAAATTAAAGCCAAGAGATTTTACAAAATTGCCTAAGTTCTCACTAGACATTTAGATTAAACCACAAGCCTAAATTCAAAGGGCAGAACACAGAATGAAAGACATAATTTTAACTAGCAGCTGTCAATCCAAGGAAAGGCACAACAAGCAGAGCAGAGAATGCATTGTCTGTTTAAGCTTTTAAGACACTTGGGATTTTAGACAGACAAGCCTTAGTTGTATAATATGTTCGAAATATACAATTCCTGGGTTTCAGCAATAGTACCTACAAGATTGATTGCCCTTCTCAATTACCAGAAAGAGCAAAGGCCCAGAGAGGAAATGTTTTGTTAGACTGGATAATCTATCTGCAAAGAAATCTGCATGATTGTTTTGTCTTCTGCATTAGAAACAGGGGCACTGCTGACTTACTCATTACTTCATTGATACAATCTCCCTGCACTGATGGGTATTTAAGAGATCTCTTGGGTCAGCAGGAACCCCCAGGTACTTTATAAGGAAGAGGGATCATGAAAACCTTGGCCTAGTTGACCTGTCACCAATAAACTAGTAAATAATTATATTCTAAAACAAGCTTTCAGTTCCTTCTCGGCAATTGTTAATCTCAATAGTGGAATCTAGGGAGAATTCATAAGAATTTACTGTGACTAATGCTCAGCACTTTTTCTTAATGCTTAATAGTCCTTCTATCTGTTCCTTGGCTAAATCTGATTATCAGTGCAAAAAGATTTCCAGTTCCAGCTCTCTGCTTTAATTCCAATTATCATATCTTTATATCATAAAGTGAGACTCCCATTTGTGGCATTGATATTCTTTATAAAAAGCAATTTCCTAAGACTCTCAGCACCTCTCTAAAGTCTTATTCTGACATTAGTACCAGGGGAAATTATTTGCTTATACTTAAATTGCATATATTTTACTAGCATATAAAAAGAAACCAAATCTCCTGAATATTAATTGTACAATACAACCACAGGTTATTCCTTTTACTTTATTTTTCTCCTCACCACCAATGCAAATTTGGAACTTGCTTTGAAGAATTTACAGAGACCCAAGGCATCAAGTCTGGCTCAAATATTCCTCTTACCCACAATTTCTCTTTTCTCCTGGCCAGGTAAGTTTTGCATTTGTATAATTTGCCTTCATAATTATTTTACAGAAAGCCAATGTAACAACTTTAAAAGCATTTTTTCTAAGGGGAAAACTCACCATTCAGAAGGCATTACAATTTATACATAATGATTATCAATCCTAAACTGAATATGCAGCCTCTGACTTTGTTGGTTTTCCAGTGTCAAGTTTGAGGACTACTAGATATAGGAATTACAATTAATGTCATAGCAATAAAAGCCATCAAAGGAAGTGTTCAGGATCAAGTTGAATGAGTTCTTGAGCAACGTGGTCTAAAGAAAAATGTACCTGCACATGACAAAGAGGGTTGGACTAGATCTGTAAAGGTCCCTTCCAACACAAACACTGTGATGGTCACAGCATTTCAAAGCCTATTCCCCTTGGATCCTCAAAACCTCAGCTCTCTTAAACATAAGAACTATTTATCCTCAGAAAAACTTACAAGGGAAAACTCCCATTTCTATTCAACTTAGCCTGTATTATGCTGGCATACGACAAACTGTCAGTGGAATCAATCCTGAGCATGAGAAGGATCCACATCCACAGGTCTCTTAATATTTTCTGCTATGAGCAAGTTTGGCACATTGTCTTAGAACTCCCAGTTTCCTCATCTGTCATCCCCATTAGAGCTCCCAGTTTCCTCATTAGAGCTCCCACTTTCCTCATCCCCTCATCTCTCTTCTGGTGGCATTGTGGAACAGTGTGGAAAATGGGTCTATATTTTCCCCAGGTTTTAAAACTTTTTTAATAAAAACAAATTAAATAACTTTTTTTAGCCTTCCTTATCAATTATAAATTCTAGTGTTCTTATTCAGGCTTTCTCAAACCCCAGTCTGATACAAAGAGCACCTACAGAAAGCTTTGAACACTGCTGTCACATTATTTAGACATTTAATGGCATCAGACTTCTTAAAACAGAAACCATCCAAAGCAACAGCATTCACCTCCCTCACATCCCATCACTATCAATCATTAGACCAAGGTAATCTCATTATCAATCATTAGACCTAGGTAATCTATAATTCAAGGTGAAGCCTCAGGAATTGGAATAGAAAGCAAAGAAAAAGAAAAAAAAAATCACAAAACAAACAAAAAATCACCCACCAAACAAAAACAACCAAAAAAGCCAACCAACTAAAAAAAACACCAAAAAACCCAAAACAAACAAATATTCATTTTTCACAGACTGACAAACAAATATTCATTTTTCACAGACTGACAAACAAATATTCATTTTTCACAGACTGATATTTCACAAAATAAGACAGAAAACATAGGGGTTTTTTTTCCCCTGTGCCTTAATTTTTTTCCAGTGCCTTAATTTCCCCTTTCTTTCACTCTCCAGTTGTTTTTGTGTCTGTATCTTTCCTCACAGCCCACTTGTAGGACATCTACCTAATCCTAAAAAATTAAGGAAAGCCAAGAAACTTCAGTCCTGGCAGACAAGCAGGCAGGGAGCTGTTTCACTGCTTTCCCTTTCAAGAAAAAAGTCTTGTGAACAAACTGAAGCTCTCCTGTGGAGTTTTGAACAACATTGTGAACAATTCTCATCCAACATTTATGGCAGCAAACTGGAAGTTTCACAAGTAAAACTCTTGCATTACTGCTCTATGTTGAATTGTTCTTACCTTCATAATAAAACTAGCACCACAGACTACTTGAAAACTAGTTAATTTTTGCTTTTTATTTAAAAAAAAAGGACCCCCAGGACACTTACAGACAAAAGTAAGAATTCAGTTTGGAATGCTCTGCTAATCTCAGTTGTTGCTAATTTTGACTAATTTTAATTCAGTTTATTCTTTTAAAAAATAAAAAACAACTGATGATACTTACATACCACATGCTCATAGCTGGTAAATGCAGCAGAGAGTTCAAAAGTGAAGAAAAATGAACTTCTATGTGGCTAATGTAGTTTGCTAAAAAAAGACGTCTCAATAATTTTATCTAAATCCCACACAGAACTTTATGCAAATTTCAAGTAAAAAGGCAAGGAAGAATAAAACTGCTATATATGCAGACATACAAAAAACATTCTGTCAGTCTTCCTCTCAGTGAAACTTGTGCATTACTAAATTCCTTAATAAAATGTCACATTTTTTCAAAAAATCAGTCATTTTAAATTTTCATCCTATCTCTTAGCCCTATATCTTCTTCCAATCCCTTTATTAGTAGTTGAAGGGAGAAAACCATCAGAGACTTTTCACAGCTACTGATTTACAGTAAAATTTGCAGTAAAAATGTGCAGTTCTTTGCAACATAAATCAGGTATTTACTTGTTACAATTATGTCTCTACTCTTTGTGTATCTGGAATCAGTGCAGGTGAATGATCTCAATGATCTGCTACCCAAGGGAAAAAGCAGAAGCAGAATGACCTTTATCTCCTTTCTTTCAAACTCCTGTGAACCTTGGGCCGAAATCCATCTGGGAAAAGCACTTGCTTAGAGCAGTCAACATGGAATCCCAATATTATTCTAAAAAAAGGGGTCAGGTAGTGAGGTGGTGAGGTGTATCTCCCCAGTGCCTAAAACTCTGCACCATATGTCCTTCTAGCATCCTTTAGGGGTTTAGAGCTGCTGGAGACACGTAAGTGCAATGTTGGCAGGATCAGCCGACACAGGTAATCACTGGGAAAAATCTTGTGCACAGTAATGCAATAGTCCTTCTGCTCATTTTAGTGACCAAACAAGCTCCAGGATCTCTATATATTCTTCCTAAGTTCTTCCTATACACATCAAAAAAGCTTTGAAAGCCTGGCTCTCCAGGATAGAAATTCTTCATTATTTTTCCATCACAATAATTTTTCTTCTCTGTTTTAAATATTTCTCAGCATAACCATTTCTCCCTTAAATTCTGACAGCTGTAGGACTACATCTCTTTTTTTCTCCACAGTGTTTTTCTTCAGCTGTTCATAGACCATCCTCCTGCCCTTTAGCTCTTATCAGCAATGGATATCTATTCAATATCCAAACTTTGTCTTCTTCCCCAGTAAGTTTCTCCAGACCAAAAAAATTCACTACAGTTTCTTTTGGAAATCAGCATTTTCCTTAACACACTAAAAATTCATACTGTTCCCCACAGACCAGAATCAGAAATTTTCTGATAATAACAACATTTAAGCATGTAGGAAAAAAAAAATCTAGTCATCACTGTTGACTACCATTGTTGTGTCCATCCTTCCCCAAACCATGAGAAGTGTAAGATTAAAAATATAGACAAAATAACTAAAACTAACCACATTGCTCCACTATAACAAAATGTTATTGCTTTGATACAAACCCCAAATTTTAATTTATTTTTTTTTTAGATTTCTGGTGTCAACTTTTAAAAACACTCAGGGCAGCAACCATGTTTTCCATTCGCTGAAGATATCCTATCAATCCCACTTCACTTTCAGCTTAGAGGGCCTCCTCTTTAGTGCTCCAGCTGCTTCTGGTAGCAGCACTGGAACAGGCTCACTTGTGGCACCTCTGGTTTATTGTTTATATGATCCCACAGTGATCCCATGGCAGCTGGAGCCCAGCTGAACATCTACAAGTGTGTTCTTTGCCACTGAGGGAGGCTAAACCTTTTTCCAGTCTCTAGGTCCAGTCTGGACTGGGAGAGAGCCAGACTGGCTAACAGCTCTTCTGGCTGCAGCTGCTGGCTGTGCCTGCCTCAACAAATCCCAGTGCTGGAGGAGACACTGTCAGGGTGTGCTTTGGAGCCAGTAGTGGTGTAATCATGACTCCTCTCAAGACCAAACCATTGCCTAAGCACTCGCAATTTTTCTAACTTTTCTCTGATTTTTCATGCGTCAAGTGCTTGTCTTGTACAAGAATCACATGGCAAATTTCATTAGCAGCTCTAGGTTTCTAAGGGAAGTTTCTGCTCCTTCAATCTTCAACCCCAGGCTGACTTGGTGACAAGAAGTAATGAGGTGGCATGAAAGTTTTTGTCCCTTTCAGCTACAATAAATCCTCAGTAATTCTGATTTCTAGGCACAGCACACAGTGGCATGACAACTTCCCTTCACAAAGGCATGTCTTCTCAGGCAGGAAGCTGTGTCCTTAATAAGACACGTTGAGGTGGATGTCATTTCTGTCATAGGGTGAAAAGATTCTTTGTCCAGATAAAGACAACTGCATCATCTTTGAGGAAGGCTGTGTCTGGGAATCAGAGTCAAACTGAAATCTAGTGCTCTTAAAGACATCTGGGAGTTCCTGGTTTCTGCACCAGCATGGCTGTCATCATTATCTTCAGCTTTTTAAGCCCTTGAGTCCATGTGCTAAGCCCCTTTCTCTGTGTCCAGGGCTGGAAGGCAATTAGATCAGTAGTCAGTGGTAAATGAAGCCCAAAGCTCTCTGCTGAAAGATTCAGTCACTTGAGATCCTTGACACAAGCTGACAGTGGAAAAACTAACAAGCAGAAAAGCAGAGCTCACTGATGCTTTTTCCCTATACCACTAACATGTAGTAAATAATATGTAGAGATATCAGGCTGGGGTTTTTTTCAGCTTCACAAATTTTTGCAGGCTAGAGCAGATTTATAAAGCAAGGGTTAGAGCCTAAGCCAGCAGAGACACACCAGGCTCAGCTGCAATGTGAGAAGGTCAGCAAGGTGCTTCTCCCAAGTGTATGTTCAGACTGACCAGAATCCCAAACTCTTGTCTCTGCTCAGCCATGTAAACTGTGACACAAGAGACAGAGGATGAGTGGGGGCAGTTGATATTGATCACAGAGGTCCCTTGCTTTCTCCCGCTTACATGCACCTTATACTAAGCCCTGAAAGTGCTTAATTGCAGAATCTAGTTATGTGTGAAACCACATTGATTTTACCTCAAAAATGCAGTCAGTTTTGGAACACTACATGCCAATTTAAGGTAAATACAAACATGGACTTCAAACTGAAACTGCTGGTCAAAATTAGGTGGGTGTGGATATGCTGTGCCAAATCAATGATTTTGCCAGGATACCAGAATTAATCCTCAGCCATGTGTCTTTTTAGATACATAATGGTAAGGAACGCATCTTTTCTGAAAGAAAATCCTAAAATCCAGTGTGAATAAAAGTTTTTTTATCTTGAATTATTTGGTGGTTGGTTTATACTGTGTCAAGATTCCTTCAAAGGTAAGGTGTCATTTTTCTTTCCCACTCTCCTTGCTGATTGCAGAGATTATTAGGCTTTGTTTAGGGAGAGCAGCTTACTTTGAGGCACTTTCCAATTTCATCATTGAGGTAAGTCTTGTCCACTCTAAAGAAAATTTCTGTAATGATTTCAATGCACCAGATAGGGAATTGGAGCTAGTGTCACAAGGAGGGAGAATTAGGGATGTTAATATTCAGCACGATATCATAAAATCACAGAATTAGGGTTGGAAGGGATTGGGTTGGATGGGACTTGAGATATCATCTAGTTCCAAGCATTATGCCATGGGCTTGGATGCCACCCACTAGATCAAATTGCTCAGGGCCCCATCCAACCTGGCCTTGAACTCTTCCAGAGATGGGGCATCCACAATTTCTCTGGCCAACCTGTTCCAGTGTCTTACCACACTCACAGGAAAGAATTTCTTACTGACACCTAATCTAAATAGCTCCTTTTTTGGTTTAAAGCAGTTCCTTCTTGTCCTATTATTATCTGCCCTTGTAAAAACTCCCTGTCTCTCTTTGTGAGTTCCCTTTAGGGCCTGGAAGGCTTCAATGGGATGTCCCTGAAGCCTTCTCTTCTCCAGGCTGACCAACACCAATTCAGTTTGTCCTCATAGGAGAGGTGCTCCAGTCCTCTTCTTATCTTCATGGCACTCCTCTGGATTCACTCCAACAGGCTCAGTCTTTCTTGCACTGAGGACCCCAGACCTGGAGGCAACACTGCATCTGAGGTCTTGCGTGAGGACTGAGTAGAGGAGGCAAATCACCTCTTTCCACTTGCTGGCTACTCCTCTTTGAATGTAGTCCAGGATACGGTTGGTCTTTTGGGCTCCAAGTGCCTACTGCTGGCTCAGTTCCAGCTTTTTGTCCACCAGAACCCCCAAACCCTTCTCCACAGAGCTGCTTCCAATGAGTTCTTCTCCCAGCCTGAACTCACATCAGGGATTGCCCCAATCCAGACGCAGCACCTTTCACTTGGGCTTGAAGCTCGTGAGGTTCTCATGGGCCCAATTCTCAAGTTTGTAAATGGTACTACATGGGGTTCCATCTCAAAAAAAATTCCCAAACCCAGACCCTGCTTTACGCAAAGAGGAAGAGTTGTGTGGAAGAATCGACTCAGGATACACCCCACACAACACAGGACATCTAAAACACCCCTGGAGGCTATGCTTTAAAATCCTTATCACAAAATAGACTGAAGGGCGTTATGAACCCATATCTCACAAATTGCCAGTAAGTGCCACAACACCTGGACTCCTATGTAAGAGATAGGAAGACATTTCTTCCTGCTGATACTTCCTTCAGCATGCTGAAAGAACATCCACAAAGTCAGTCCCAGAAGATAAGGTAGTCAAGTGAATATGTAAGTACTTATTGAAATCATAAATGTTAAGAGTAAGGGTATGAATAGCTGCATGCATGGAGGAAACTGCAGAAATGTGGGCATCTGGAGACCATAGGGTTACAGCTATCTGCCAAAAGTGGTTAAATTTTAGCATGTGGTTCAATTAGGAACTTTCCCCATCCTCTTTCTTCTTCTCAGGTGAGGAAAGGGTTTTAATACTTTGCCAGCTGCAGAGGGTTTAGGATAATATTATAACTAGAATGTCTACTGCTGTGAGATCATTACAAAATCATGATACATAGCTAGTAAAGCTACTAGCTGTGAGATATGCATATGTGATCTATTGCTGTTTTATTTCTTGGTTTTGCATAACACAGGGATTATTTTGGTTTTTTGCACTCAAAAAGCAATATAAGAATATGGTAGAATCAGAGATCCATCATACGAATTTACCTGCAGGCTTATGAGATGGCTATAACAGGAGGAAAAATAAATTTCAGCTAATAGTAAGATAAGTTTATACGCCAACAAAACCATTGTGCAACAGTGGATATTGTTCTGCTTTGTTAAAAATTCCCTCACCAGTTTCTTTGCTTTTTCTTTTCTTTCTCACAGTAGAAACATAAAAACTTTTCAGAACATGAAATACAGAGAGTTGGTGTTTTGGTATTTTTTTCATCCTCACTTTCAAAAAGCATGGCAGTTGATCTTCCACTTACATAAGTCAGAACTGGATGATCTTGTTTGATCTCCTTCAGAGATCAATGGCCTCTCAACAAATGGCCAGATGAGAAGAGTAAATGTGCCTGAAAACATCAATATAAGCCCTGATTCTAAGTAACCACAATTCACCTGAACGGTGTTTGACTGCCAGTTCCTGGGTCATTTTAACCTTGTATGCTTTCAAAGTATTTTTTTAATAGCTGCCCAGCTCAGTTTGTTCCATTCTACTTCCATTTCAGATTCTATTCCAAATGAGCCATAAGACTTTCACAGAAGCTCAACAGCTGAAGTCCAGAATTCACTCCAACCTGTTGTTTGTGTGTCAGTACAGTTCCCAGTTCTTTAATTTCTTGTCTGTAATCTCACAGTTGACAGTTCCCCATTTCTTAACAAGCACAGCTTCTATCTTACATTGGTGAGTTTTACCAGGATATCATTTAAGAGAAAAATTTCACTTTAGAGGAACAAGTTAAAGTCAATCCTAGTGTAGTCCTCAGCAAGTTTGGAAATGTAGAACACATGGTCTAAACACACAGGCTCCAAGGTCCCCATGAGCTAGTTCCATATTACTTACTTGGTAGCTGGTCATGCTGAGCTGAGATGAAGTGGTGTTCATGAGAAAAAAAGGGAAGGTTTACCTGTAGAATGTTTTTTTAGATAGTAACCTCTATTCCTCATGATTTTCTTAAGGAAAATTAATAGTGATTAGATGCAACATGGATAGAATTCAAAATAAGGAAACTCAGAAAAGTGTCCCTTGATTTTCCTGATTTGAATGCACAACATTCACCCATACTGTGCAAACTGACAACAAAGTCCATTAGCATTACTATATGATCCCTTCAAAGAACCTGTGTGTTAACCATATGGCAAAGAACACAAATTACTATTCTGCTTTGGATCCCTCTTGCTCCCAAAAGATGTTTGAGGGAATGACATTCATAGTATCATTTCATTATACATGATAATAATAAGTGCATATTGTCTTTATTATTCAAACCCAAAGAAAAAGAAACAAACAAAAGACATACAGAAAAACCTGATTCTTATTTCTCATACCAGAGATAATCAGGATTTGCTCTTCTGAGGATAGGAAGGTTGAAACAGTATAAATCAATGAAATAAGTACAGATATCTTTCAGTGCATCTGAGAGGAAATGACTTTAAAGCTATGCATATATTTTGAGAAGAGAATTTGCTGAAAGTGCTTTCACCTTCTCATGACTTTCCTCCACTGCATTCTCTGTATTTCCCTTTATACAAAGATTGATATTAGATCAGTGGATTCAGAGGATGAGCATTAGAAACCCAAGAACTGAGTAGGTGTTTTCCCCTGGAGTTGCTCTGCTATATACAAGAGTTCAGCAACGCTGTTTACAGAATGTCTGTACACAGCCAGTAGCAGATACAATCTAGCTGTATAACTAAGTATTCAGGAGCCTGTTTAAGGCTTTTGCATTTAGATAGACCTTGCTCATATGGGTGCTGTTCTATAACACAGAATTATGCAGAGATATATCCTCACATGGTAAAAATAAGATTAGCTTTGACAGGTCTTACGAGACTATAACCCAGGTCAAAGTGCATTATATAATCTATGCAGTGAACATCCAAAGCTCTGCAGATTTTGCTTTTTACAGGAACTCAGCAGGAGCCAGTGGAAATAACCCAGCACAGTAGAAAATATGCTAGTTACAACTTTTTTTGACCTTGGTAAAGCAGACATGATTCATGCCACACTTTCTTAGTAATTAATCCACATAGTATGCGTGTTCTCCCACAGTGACTGCCTGGATCCATCCATTCTGCAGCTGTATTCTGTCTGATTGGGATTGCTTCACACCCCAGTAAAGCAGGTGTCTCATGAGTAGCTGTACCTGGTCCATCTGGCAGTAATTTAACAATGATGCTTTTATTATTAGCGCTCTATAATCAGTTCCTTGTGTGATTGCCAGTCTGTCCCCCTGCCATTTTCTTGTGTGGTTTTTTGAATGTTTTCATAATTTCAATATGAAACCAGTTTTGTGGGCCTGATGCCTCGCATGTGCAACCAAGACTAAGCAAATAGAGGCTTACACAATGGGCCAAACAGCTGGCTTTGTGTTGCCTCAGTAGAAAATGTCTAATTACAGCAGAGTACACACACCACCATTGATGGCAACACATTTGTATTAAAGTGCCTTTGTTCTGGGGAGATTCCTATCATTTATCTAAATTACCATTATTTTCCCTTTCTCCTCAGAGCTTTTACTGAGTCTCTGAGCAATTTCAAGCCATTAGCCTACAGATATAGGCTTTATTTAATAGGACTGCATTACTAGAGAATGGCTGTCTGCCTAGCTGTGTCTGGCAGCAGTCAGTCATGTCAGGAATCCTAGATCCAATGGGCATGGCTCATCTCGTTTTGATTGATGCTCCACTCCCCTCGTGCTGCTACCAAGAGAGGTTGTAATTCATGCCCGGATGGTTCTGCTGTTCCTTATTTCTGCACAGAATGTGTGTCTTTTCCTGGGTGCATTTTAATTTCTGGGGTTTATTTCCATTACTGCCAAAATCTGCTTAATGCTGGAGAGACTGATTCCCAATACAAACATACAATTGGGAGAAATGTCTCTGTGGAGAAGGATGAGTGTGAGAAAGGAATGGGTACAGCTGGCCCTTATACATGCCTTTGCTCTTCAGCCTCTGATAGGTGGTGAACAGGGGACATCTGCAGCCATTTCTTCCCCAGCCTGTTCTCTTGTCAGAATGTTGACAGATAAGATCAATCACATCATCTGTGCTCTTTTCGTCTACTTAAATTAAGCTATTTGGGCTAGAGATTTCTTTCACCTGCAGATGATACTGTACTAGAGGTAGCGGGGCAAGCATTTTGATACTGTTAAAATGCAAATATTCCCTAATATTAACTCATTAAATATCTGCCACAGTATTTTGAAAGCTATTGTAGGTGCTGAATTTCTACCTTGCAGGTTCAAATATTTCTACCTCCAAGGGAGGTTAAAATTAAGAGCATTGAGAAAGCTGGGAAAAGCTTTCATGCTGTGAACAAAATCTCTTCTAGAATAAACTGGAGAATGCAGCTAGAATTCCCATTCCAAAAATGCAGAGTATGGATATACAGGCAAAACCTAGGGTTAGAGTTTGTTTCAGGGGAAGGGCTTAGTTGAAGGCAAGACAAGACAGAGGAACAGAGGGCTCAAAAGGTTTTTCAAAGATAAATGTGGGCAGGTCACTAGAATTATCTCACTAGCAGTAATCTGGGAATGCAGATAGGCTCAGCAGCAGCTGGGCATTATGTCTCCAACAAGGGTTGAATTTGGAGAATGAGAAAGCCAGCAAAAGAGTTTGATAATCAAAAAGGATAAGACTTAAGCAAGAACCTTTAGAAGCCTCTGAGTTACTTTTTTTTTATCCTGATTAAATAAGCTAGCAGTAGCCTTAGCCTGCTGTGACAGATTGGACTCTCACTATAGCTCCAGGCTTTTTCCCTGTCACACCCTCTAATGTTACTTTAAATCTTCCTGTGAACTGAGACATAGCTCAGGACTCCTGCAAACACCTCCACCATTTTATGGTTTCCCAGCTGTAAGGTGAGGTCTAGACTAGGGTTAACATTCAGCAGAAGTGAAAGCCAGAGGAGACAGCTTCTCCATTAGCAGAGTTAGGATGCCACAATTCTCTGCAGAACAATAGTTTGAAGGATTTAGGGGAGATTGTCCTTTCTTAAATAGTAGTTTAGTTTAGGATTATGCTTCTGAGAAGACAAGCAGGACCTGTAGTAATAGAAAACTTGACTGTGGTTTTCAGTTCTCCTCCTAGCATCATTATCTTGAGGTAATGTATCGAACATTTGTGCACCTCACTCTCACGCAAGGAATTGTGGTGCTGAGAAACACCTAAAGAGACAAGGTAGAGTTCAAGAGGCCCATGAAGGTGATATTTGGCTCCTGGACTCAGACATTTCTCCCAACTATACATTGTCCAGGCACTTGAAGACAGTCAGACCTAAATCCCTAATTCTATTCCAAGTTCAGGTAAAAATGAGGGGCTTAAGAAAAGTGAAACCCTGGGCAACACTAAGAACATGGTTGAAAAGACTGGCAAAACCTAGAGGAATTCCCAGTCCTGTTTCATCTGAGAGCTAAGATTCACATTCCCTCAAGTCCACCTTCCCAGACTGCAGTTACAAATTACATTTTATTTTAACTACTGCAACTGGCACGCTATCCTGTTTTTCAATGGTCTTCACGTCTTTCCTCCTGTTTATTTAATTACTATACTTACTCTCAGGCTTTGCAGAGCTCTCTCACACATCTGCTACTTTTCTTACACATCCAAATTTTCTGCTCTTTCCTCAGCTTATTTTCCTGGTATGTGGACACTCTCATCATGCAATCTCTGCTCACTTTCATTCACAACCTTTTAGTCCAGAAGACAGGAAACTGCTGGCATCATTTTTCTTGTCCTAAAAATGATTTTATGCTGTGTCAGAACTCTGATTCAAAGCACCATGTTTGCTTACCATTGCTATTAAGAACAACATGCACCAGAAGAGGATTTACTATTGAAAAATTACATTAATTTTCATTAGTCATATATATTCATCTCTGCAAACACAATCAATAACTTAATTAGGTATGTTATGTTTATTTCCCTGCACCCCAATGTGATTATGTAATAAAGTCATGAATAGAAACACAATGAAAAATGCTTGTACTTAGTTTTCAGCAGGAGACTTGTAATTATAAACAAAGTAGATTTCCTTCCTTAGACCAGCATTTGCGTGCAGTTCTTTCTGGACCTGCAAATAGTATGATGGTCAAGTGGTCAAGGAGCTTAAAAGTCCAAGACTGAGACTTGTGCAGTGTCATAAAATCCTGTGTGATCTTTCATCCTCACAGATGAAATTAAAAGAAGAATATTCTGGTCTCACAGAGATGATGTGGAATACTCAAGTACAGTTGCAACAAGGGCCACAAAAGCATCAAATAGATTGGTAAATTACAGGCAAACATACTCACTCACCCATCATTTCATTTGATCTATTTTACAAGATCCAAGCAGAGAGCTTTCACAGCTCTAAAGGGAAGATTAGGCAGGCATAAGAATAAGTTTTGCATCTGCAGTGGCGCTAGCTAGAATGAGATTTTAATGAGAAAATCATAGATACTTCAAAATTAGAGATACAGAAGACTATTTAGGTCATCCAGTCCATCCAATGAAGGATTTCCCATTAAATCTATTCTCCAGCAACTTTATCCAGCCTGTTTCTGGGGTCTTCCTGGCTTGAGGTAGAAGGTGATCTCCAGATGAGATTATAAATATTTTTTTTCCCTGTAGCAAAATAAACTTTCCTGAGCATGTCTCAATCAATTTATTAATTTCCAGCAAGAGACTCTGCCCTTTTTTTCCCAACAATTTGAAGCAGATGGCCTCATCTGAAAGCTAGTGACCTGAAGATACGCATTTTTTTCCACTTACAGGTCAACCACTCACCAGTGACCTTTAAAAGAAAAAAATCTAAATGCTGACAAATTTTGCCTTGCTAAAGGAAAAGTGAAAATATTATTCAAGTGACTGGTTCAAACTATCATTCTAAAATTACCCTGCAAATCAATTAAGCACTTAACAATGAAACAGTGCTCTGTGTTTCAGCCCACAAGCCATCTGTAGCCTTATGTGACAGTTAATTCAGGCTGCAGCCAGCTCCTGGATTCCCTTTCAGAGGTCTGTCTGAGCCAACAGCAGTTTGCAAAGGAGAGTGAATTTTTCCAAAGTCAACAGGCCAGCTATCTTTTCTGCAGCACATTAATGTCTGCATGGCCATAAAATGCAAGAAGGACTGAGTGGACTAAGAGATGGAAGACCTCCCAGAAATAGATTGTTCTTGCATTTCATTCCCTATCGTCGTCCCAAGAACATTCAAGAAAAGTTGCAGTTGTGAATGGGTTGTATTAATCACTTTACTGACGGCATCTAACACATCCAAACCATCTTGTCAAGTCCATTTTCAAGTCCTGCTAACTGTAGACAGGTCACAATACAGAAATTACTTTCTCTAAAATGCAAGGAAAGTATTATAAAAAAATCAAGTGCATTTTTCCTCATTTTATTAATGCTGACAATATTTTTTTCCATGAAATCCCTGCCTGAAACTCCTTCGTGTTGTTTTACCATCTCATGCTGAATCCCTCTTTAGTGTTACTGGACTTTCACATCTCTATTTTCCTTCTGCTGTGTGTGATGTTATTGCTGAAGCACTGGGGTTTTTTTGCTTCTGATTTTCTATAGGTTACTGATGCAGATTTCTCAGCTTTCTGAAAAACCCAAAAGCATGTGGCAGTCTCTCACTGCACCATTGAGTTCCAGCTGGTCTGCTTTCCAGAACAGTTTATCCAACTGTTTGTTGGCAGATACATTACCACGGGGCATAAGAAAAGTCCTTCTCAGGAGAATGAATGAAAGATGGGTAAGAAGAAGTAGCTATAAATGGTTAATTTTCACAATGGAAAGATATCAAAAGTGGTCTTAGTGCTTTTCAAGGTATTTATGTAGCACAAAATGCCATTGTAAGGTCTAAACACCTTAAATCTCATCCAGTCCATTATGATTTTATGCTTAGCAGAGGGGATTTATCAGGCAAGAGCTCTCACCCTAAGGCAGAATGCCTTTTCGTGGCCCTTCATGCAGAGTGGGCCTGGAGCTCAGCCTACAGGAGAGCACAGGTGGGACTTCATGTACTGTGCTCTTGATTTAAGGTTTGTGACAGATTACATGGCCTCTCCCCATAGCAAACAACTTGTTTTGGAATAGATCTTCGATCAACTCTGATATTTTGGGGGTTCTCATTCAACCAACCAGTTTTGTTTAGCAGTTGCATAAATTGAAGTACTTGGTTTCTATGGTAACATACAATGCTATTCTGAAATCTGTTACATACTCTGGAAAGAACATAGTTTTCTCCCAGTTTTTATATGCAACTTCACATAAAGTAATATTGTTTAATCATGAAGAATATGTCTTGCATGCTTTTGTTAAATTGCAAGTATTCTTCATAATCTATCAATACATCTTATTCTCACTAAATGAGGTTTTCCATATGAGTATTATTATTGTGTGTTCCAATAAGGAAGTGCTACCATCAGCAAAACCAGCAAAAACTGAATTAGAGTAAATATTAATGGCAATTTACAACGTCATAGAAAGTAAGAATGCAGATCACTTTGGTCAAATCCAGGGCAGTGTTTCAATCTGAAGGTAAATACAAACTGTTTTGCAACTCTAAGCATGGTAAAGATTTTTCCAACTCTTAAAGTATTTAGTTCATCATATCTGTTGATTTCAATATGTGTTTTTGATAGATTAAAGCTTTAGGTAAGACTTGCAGAATGTTTTCAGCAGGCTGTGTTGAATATCATTGAGAGAGAAAAATCTACAGTTGTCGGCCTATGGAAAGTTGTATCATTACATATTCTTCTAAGATTTAAAAGTACCAAAATTTCTATAGATGCAATTCATTCACTTCTAAAATATGTATAAATAATATGCAACAGAAAGAGAATGTCTATCTGAAATAAAGTACTAATTCCAGATACTCTTCTCACAGGGCATAAATCCATACCAGAGTCAGTACCGCAGAGCAGAACTCCAACATAAGTCACATTTCCACTGACATCAGTAGGCTAAATTTTCAGCTGATGTAACACAAAGTACCTCCAAAAGGAAGAATGTATTTGCCAGGCTTTTCTCCACCTATGGCCCACATAAGTGAAAAATAAAAGTTACAAAAAAACCCCAAAAACACATGCAAAAATAAATATTTCATTTTTAATTTATGCCAGTCAGAGAACTTCCCAGAAACACTTTCTCTGTTTGCTATTATTGAACACTGGGGAGAGAAAGCTGCTGCTGTTGACCTTAGAGTCTCCAATTTACCCACTCACTTTTGTTGCAGCTTTCCCCATTACACGGGGGTCACTGATTTACTAACACAGTGGTTCCTCTCTCACTAGCTGGCACTTACTTCAAACATGTTGGTTATTCATGAGTGCAGTATGCCCCTCCGTGCTAGGACTTGACCTCTTGTTTGTTCTTTTTGTCCTATGTTTGGACCAATTTATGATCACAAAATTGCTTTGGGCCTTTTCAATCCTCCAGGCTTGTACATTTCCATCGCATGATTGCTTCCTTACATAATGGGATAGCAATCAGTAATTGATGAGTTAATATTTCCCTTTCCTAGCTAATTAGCTTCCTGATCACAGTGCAGCCATCAGGAATGTTCAGGTGCCATGGATTATTATACCAGTCAGGGCTCTAAGCCAGGAAATATACAGACCTTTTAGTGCTGGTAGGTGTCACATTTGTTGGAGGTTTTCTTTTCCAGACATGATAGGAAGCCAAGGTTTGTGCTACAGTGAGTTGCTAGAACATCATGGTCTCTCCATACATTTTATCTTCTAACTCACTCACAAAATATCCTTTGCAGGTTTGGTCTAATAGACTTGACATCTGAATTGAATACATTATATTCTCCTTTATCTCAGCTAGTATGAAGAATTAGTATGTGATACAAATTTATATTCTGTTTTATAGAAGGGATTAAATGGAAGCTAAAGGGATTTTGCAATCTACATCAAATGTTCTGTGATCTTCAGCTGACAAGTATTCAGTTTTAGGCACTGTTAGTACATTACAAAATTTAGACAATAAGTGAAATAAGAAGGAATTTAGAAAAAGTCCTTGTCGGTGTCTCTTATAGAAGCTGTTGTAGAGAGAAGACCCGGTAATGTTATTGATACAAACTTTATAATTTCATCTACCGTCTCTAAACTCTGTGTTCATGAGCCTGCTCCAGCCTTCATACCTATTTATGTCCATATATGCACATTTAGATTAAGTACAAGAAAGAAAAAGGCAAAAAAGTGACATATTCCAGGGGTGGACTACTCAGCGTGGATTTCTCTGAGACAAGAATAAGTTTCTTTGATTAATGTTTATGTGCAGGTTTTATACATCACAAACTTATGTTCTAATGCATCCACTTGAAAATTTGTCAAGAGTACAACAGGTAAGAACTTTATTGACTGCTAATGTGCTCCTACAGGACTGGCATAGACCATATTTTCCAACTAAATCTATTTATCTCCAAGAATTTTTCATTTTCCCAGTCTATGAAGCACATTTCCCTTAATGGACCACTGACAGTAGAAGAGGTGTGTTTAAGATTCAGGATAGAAACTGATCTTTGTAAAACAGTCCCTGTTGGAACAGGGTTTGTGTCAGACTGCTGATTAATATTAGGGAAAATTAATTACCTTGGTTATTGCTGCATCTATTTATGTATTTGTGGGCATTCATTTACAAAGGGAACCTGTCGTTAATAAAATTTACGCAATCAAAACCAATATAATTATTCTGGTTTTGATCAATGGTCCTTTTTTTTTTCTCTAAATGTAAAGATCCTACTTCTAAAACAATTCTCATGACAGCTTTAATAAAACTAACATTGATGGATTATCCTGAAAATCACAATCTTTTACCTCCAAAAGACACTGATACAAACTATGATGGCATTAGAAGTTTTTTTCTCATGAGAGCTGGTCAATATCCTCAATAAGTTTCTTTGTAGTTGTTCAAAAAACTTGAAGTACAATAGTTTGAAAAAGTAGAAGACTGCACAAAAGAGGCAATGCTCTTTCTTTTACTTGGACAAATAAAATAGACATGGTAAGCAACAATGTGTATTTTAGTGGTAGCATTTCCTATAATAAATGGTCAATTATTTAATTGATTATAAAGGATTTTATTACATACTCAGGGAAAAAAAAAAAAAAAAGAAAAAAACAATAAACAAAAAAAAAAAAAAAAAAAAAAAAAAAAACAACTGCAAAACCCAGCAAATAATCAATCCTGGCTTGCAAATACCATTCATCTGCACTTCCTAATATCATGTGTTTGCAATTCCTGATGGCATAGGTTTTGTCTCTCTTTCTCTTTCATTCTTAAACAAGCTACAAGATACAAAAGGAGGCCAGGAAAAGGGCAACAAAGATTACCTTTATTTAGGAAGGTGTTGCATTTTATTCATTACATGCACACAGAATTAAATACCAGACAGGAATGCATTGACTTTTTGAAGGTTTTGTTTCATAGAGTGAAAACCTGTAACTCAACAATCTAAATCTAAAGAAAGAAAGAAATTAAATAGAGAATGACAGCTGGGAACTGTTTCACATCCTGGAAGATCCCAAAGGCACAATCAGGCAAGACAGAACAAAATCAGTAAATAGAAAAAAAAATGCTGGTGTTAGATAGACAGTTCCAAATAAAATATTGATGGTTTTGTAAATTAATGGATGAGATTGTAATAACAGAAGAAAAATTATAGCTAGAAATTTAAAAGTATGGATTTGAAGATGTAATTTGCATAATTAAGCATATATTAAAGTCTATGAATTGTATGAAATATCCAAAATTTGATTACAAGGTGAACTTAATAGCAAGCAGAAATTGAAGTGCTTCTTGCCAAATGACAGAAGTTTTTTCTGAAAACAGAGTTCCAAAGTTTCAGAAACTCAGAACCAAGCTTTTCTAGCAGGCAAGTGACGACAGACAAAGGGAAACTTCACTTTCACTTAACAACTGCTAAGTGCTCTTTTGTATTCATCCTTCCATTCAATTTCAGCCCAAGGTAATGCTTTAAAACAAGCTCATTTATAATGTCGTCATTACTTTCTAATGTAAACCTACAATGTATAATATGTTTCAGCTGAAAAAAAATTGTATCCTGATTTTATATATAGCATTCACTCTTCGCTGTAGAACTGAAAACTTGAAACCTCACACAAAATAACAACTCCTGTTACTATCTATTCCTCTCAGATCTGTAGAGAATACTCTCTTCAAATCCAGCTCTTGGCACCTGTCACAGCTACCAGAGCAAGTGCCAGTGGTTGCCATTCTCCCACTTCAACAGCTCTGTGAAATGAAGCAGGGACAGAGTCCAAGGCAATCCCAGTTAGATTCACTATCTACCACAGTTGTACCTATAAGGTCTCACTTCACACTTTATATTTTTACAGCACAAAGCTGTGATCTCTTTCTCACTTTGGGATCACACACAATAAAGTTTTAAGCTATAGGCTGAGGGAGCCTGTCCTTCCTCTGTCCTTCTGGCTGCATAGCCAGAGTAGAGATTGCAATGGGATCAAGCTACAGGCATGGACTTTTTGTGCAGAACCTCATGATTTTTCAGGACATGCATGAAATCTAAAGGTGAAAACTTCAGCTCTTGGAGCAGCTATCTGTTGTCCAGCTGCATGCCACATATGGAATGCTGAAGCAAAGCAGCATGTATAAAATCTGTAAAACATGCACAGCAATTGAGGTTAGGTTACTTCTGTTTCTCAGGGTTGGTCTTTCACTCAAAAGAGCACCAATATAAAGCCTCCAAAACTGAGAGATGTCATACAGCTGGTCTGTCACTGGAGGCAGTTGCAAGTAGAGCTCACACATCTGTAGCCTAAAAGTGCACATTTAGAAATTTTTTTGCACATTTTAGCATATTAACTCAATACATAGAGTTCATATTTTTTTCTGATGTGAATTTCAAATCTTACTTTATCTCTCTTACTTTAAAAGGAAGGTGTTCATAGCACCTGAACATCTTAATTTTCTGTTGAAAGTATATTTTATTAATAGAAAATAATGGGAATTATATATTCCTAGAAACAATATTCCAGTGAATGAATATAACTTGTGCTAATAGTGTATGAATTTGTTTAATAAAAGTCTCTTCATCAGTAACTACTGACCTGAATCTGGATTCAATTGATTAACTTGCAGTATTCCTATTCCTTCTGTCCTACTGGAAAGGCCTCAGTCATAGCAGAGTTAATTTGGGAGATCCAAAGCAGCACAATTAAAAGAGAGGACCTGGCACAACAAATATTCAACACACAGGCAGAGAATTGGAATGTTCCTAGCTGAAACTGGTAGTGCCTTTTTACCTTCATTCTGAAGTAGATCAAACACAGAAAAGGGGATGTCAGCAGATTTTGTGAATGGAATGATACTTTTCCGACTTTGGAGCTTTAATGATTTGGGGCAGAAAACTGTGAGCCTTGCTGACCACTCCCTGGCTCTTCAGCTGCACAATCACCTCGTGGATGGGAGTCCCAGAGTCCCAGATTCCCTGCTGGTGCAATATTGTCAACAGTGCACTGTTGTGGTGGTGATTGGTCCCTGCTGTTCTTCACCCCTCAGCAGGCCCACAGCAGAAGGGCTCAGTCTGTTTTGTGACAGAGGCTGACTGGAAACAGAAGTTCTTCAGAATTCTTTATTCTTGGGGAAGAGCAAAAATCCCACTGTAAAAATTTCTACCCCACTTCCATCTTATTTGTGAAGAATAAGGGATAAAACCCTTTCTCACCTCCCACTGCAAACTCAAGACAGCAGGATCAGCCTCTTTCAAGTGGCTAAGCCTTGTCATGCTACACATTTCTTTGTACACGTCTGAGTTTCCTTTTGTGCAGGTGCCTGAGCAAAACCTTACACATGAAAATGTTTATGGAAAAGAAAACAGAAAAAAAAAATAAATTGTTCCCAGCCAAGTGAAAGTTGGTTTACTCTCTAATGAACTATTTGCAGACAATTTTTCTATCTTGCTCTGAGCTCCAATTCTTAGGCAAAGCAGTGTGCAAAGCACTTTAAATTGTATCTATCTATCCATCCAAACATTTCTAGTGATACAAGCACTGAAGGCCATCCATGAATCAGGATGGACAAGAGGAATGAATTAATCACATCTCCATCATTAATTGCAGTGATTTCAGTACAGCCAGATGGCTGCTTGCTGGTGGTGACAGCATCTCTGTGAAGTGTTAGTTTCTCTGACTTAATATTTTTCTAAATAGAAATTTCAGAGAAAACTGAGTAGATATATGGAGTTTCAAAAATAGAATGAAGTTATGTGTTGAGAAAAATTGCATCAAAATTCCCTCTGTTTGCCCACTAAGATTTAAGAGAACTCTTGTTGTATTCAACTGAGGATCAGAACAATTAATTCCTTAAATAAATACATAAATAAATAAATAAAAACTAGAACTAAGGGAGAGATACACAGCTTCAATTCTCTACTTCTATTCTCCTATAGAGTTTAATTGTTACACCCTTATTCAGACAAGTCACAGAAAACTGAAACTACAGCATTTTTCTGAGACATACCTGTGGATATATTTAGTTAATGTAGTTACTGGCTTTCTAATCAACCCTTTGAGACTCCCATGGATTCCTACCCATGGGTAACTGGGAGGAAATAAATTTAACATCTGCATAAGCGCTTAAATATAACTAATTTGATATGTCATAGAGAAAATTTCTACTCTCACTCCAGGTCCACAGACTGACTCCAGCAATACTGACACAGATATTACTGATTTGCACTCATAGAAGCCATAAAGCAGACACCAGTGAATTTATGTATTTCTCTCTGGAGCTTCAGTGTCCTCTTTTTCATTTTAATGTCAGTACTATTGTTTGGGATTTTCCCCCCATGTTTGTCTTTATTGAATTACTGCATAATTTATTCTTGGGAAAGCAGCCTCATCATTTAAAAGCTGTCTCCAGATTTCATTTACATTTTTACTCCTTTGTTTCTGAATAAAATTTCATTCTTGAAGGTGAGCTGGAAAGACAGTGACTACCATAGTCCTGAGAACACAGCAAAGCCTCACAGCAGTTCAGCTAGAGAAAATACTTCATCATGGGATCTGGAGCCTTGTCAGCAGTAAATAGCAGCATGAGATATCAACATGGGCCGTTTCAGTGCTTCAGAAAAATGTGGACTGCTAATGAATGCACCCAGAAAGTAAATGCTTCATGATTTTGTATGACAGAAAGGAACTGATAAAAAGTTCTAATGCACCTATTAGCCTGCTAGTACATGAGAGGAAGTTCCTGAGAAAGAAAGGGATACCTCAGCATAGAAGCATATGAAAATCTTTTAGTGGAAATAGTATTAGCATTGGGTACCATCTTAAAATGTGGGAAAACATCTTCACTGAGCCCACACCATGCAGGCAGATTAAAAAACCCTGACACTACATTCATGTTCTTGCTGGTGAAGCACAGTGTGTTGGTGAAAGAATGGCCTAACATGGACCTTCCCAACACCAAACCAAGGCCCACAGTGGTGGATAAATGGATGCAATCCTGGATGTACTATGAATCGCTCAAAGTTGTTGCTCTCCCAGTCTACAAGTGCAACACTCATTCACATTATGTTCATTTGCAAGATGGAAAATTTGAGGCATTTCCTTTCAATTTTAACTTTTTTTTCACTGTAAGCAAAAAAAGACATAATGCAGCCGCGTGTGTCCCTCTTCAGGGCGGCCCAGCCGAGCCCGATGGCACCTGGGCTGCAGTGCTGAAAGCGCACACTCTCTGATCTGCTGTGACAGAGATGGTGTGCCTTAGAAGGCCTTGGCTAGCTCTGGCAGAAGAGATAAAAGGCAGACTCTGACTCCTGGAGGAACTGGGTTTATTGAGGGATAGGGAATTGGAGGACCAAGGACGACCAGAAGGCAGACACAAAATTCACAAGGCTGCAGTCACCTTTTAAAGAGAGGTGGGTACAAAGGAGGGGCCTGGCCTCCAACCAATAGAGGACCAGGGCGTAATGGGCAAGGGGGAATTGACAGCTTGGTTTAACCAACCTGGGGTATCCTGGGGAGGAGCCCTGGCCCCTGAACCAATCACTCGACCCTCTGGAGAGAAAGTTCTCGAGGAAAGGCAACGAGTGACAGGCAGGGCGCCAGGGAGGGACAGTACAAGGGATACATTCGTTGCTGGGACAACAGGGGAGGTGATAAGCATACAGACAGGAGTTCAGGGGAGGAGACAAACCGGGCAGAACCATAGACAGGGGTTCAGGGAAGGAGGCAACCTGGGCAGAACCACTTTTAACATAAAGGGGAGGAGGGGAACATACATAACTTAAATCTATTTCACTATAACTGATTAAGAACGCACCCCAACAACATAAATGCAGAAGAAAACCAATTAGACAAATATTATTGTGAGCTGAAAAATCTTTGAATCAAAATTTCATGATCATTATTTCTTGACCTAGCAGTGACATGCATGTTTTAAATAGTTGTACTGGATTTTTACTATGCATCTTTCAGTAGTACTTGTGGAAGGCTGATTAAGTGTTCCCTTGAGATTCAGAGAGAATTCAATGTGTTATTTTGTTTTGGCACCAAAATCTTTCATGAGCATTGGGGTATTAGTTGTTCTCTTATGAAAAATTTTATCTGCTTTCTTTGACTTTCATTGAAGTTGTCACCAACTTGAAAAATTGTCATCACTTCAGAGAAATTCTATCATTCCTGAAAAGTGAAGGATATTAAACTGCCTCTCCTCAAAGTTAAAATGAGATTCTTGACTTTGTCTTTTGCAAGTTCATTAAAGTACTCTGTAGCTCTAAGCAGGAGTGTTTTTTCGGTTCTGAATGCTGACATAGAAAACTGAAATAATGGTCATTATTTCGACCACTTAATGCTGAACTATGCCTTGAGGATGTTTTATACAGTATATGCAACTGCCCCTTGCAGAACATTTAAGCCTGTACTGAATTCTAATCAGGGTTTCTAATATATTTTTCTATATTTTTTTCTCTTTATTTGCTGCATATTCATTTCTCCTACTTCTCCATCTTTACATCTACTTTTCCTCTTCATTAACTCTTTCAACTTCTCACAATTCTTTATAAAACACATCCACTGTTTCTTAGAGGGTTTTACATTTGCATCTTTCTCTTATATGGACTATACTCTGTTCCTTGCATGTGTCTTTTCTTTTCTTTGTAATCACAGAAATAGAAGGGAAGCCCACTGACTGAACAGCTCCACTGCCCGAGGCTGAGGCTGGGACTGAACTTTATGACACACTTCCAAGACTGGTTTCTGGAGGCATCAGAGGTAGATGTTGCACAGAGGGAGTGCTGCATCTGACATGCTGGAGCTGTACATAGAGCAGGCTTGGCCTCAGTGCACACAGACTGCTCTGTCTCTGGAACTTCCTCATCATCACAAACCAAAGGTTTGGCCCACATGCTCCACTGTCCCAGCTCCTCACCCTGACTGCCTGCATGCTTCAACCACACCTTAGATACTGCATTCTCAATCTTCCACTCACCAGGCTATGGATAAGGATATGCTTATGCATCTCCTACTAGTAAAAAGGCCCCACTTAGTTTGATATTTTCTTCAAAACACACATCTCCCAAAACCAGAGGAATAAATCACACTTGTATCTTGATAATGTAAGGTTTGCTTTTTTTAATGGGAGAATAACATTGGACTCTCATCCACTCTAATTAAATAAAAAAAAAAAAAAGGATCCCTGAGGCATGTTACTATTACGGTTTTTAAATTCATTATTTTTAAGACTATCTTATGATTTCCAAGGGCATAACTCATCATTCTAGGATGCCTGGAATTAACAATACAAGTGACAGTAAAAACAAGGCTCCATCATAGCATAAGCCCTTAGGCAACACTGTAGCAATAAAACAAACACTATCTTACTGCTAAGAAGCTATTTCTAGGTCCCTCTGGGTGTCAGCAGGACTTAAGCAGAGCATAAAAAGAAGCGAATTTCACAATGCATCTAAGTGTTTGTGATAAAATAGCACAGCTTCTAAGGAATTAATTCCACTCACAGGGAGAAGCTTCCACATCTACTGTACAGCAGAATTATCTAATGAACAGATTTACAGGGCAAGTTTCTATGCAGTGTCTACACCTTTCCTGTCACTACTAACTTCAAGATATTCTCTCCCCCAAAAAATACAGTAGTGTTTTGTGTAACATTATGGAAGGTGAATTGTAATAGGAAACAATTTTGTTGCTTGATAAAGTAAATATAATTTTGAGCTCTTACAGTTTTAGTTAAAAACTCATAAACACATGTTTGTTTTGCTAGGACAATGAAATGTAATTTTGCTACTGAAGTGCCAATTAACTAAAATTCTGTGCTGGTGCTACTGATGTAAATCAAGCTATTAGTTAGGCAGTGCAAATGAAGATGCAGAATTGGTTGCAGCCATTAAGCTGTTGATAATTGAGATGGAATGGAAGGCAACACATCGAATTTAACACTGTCTGTAGAGAGAGTTCAGTAGTCTTTTTTCATTGCAAGAATTTATGGACCGTGCAGTGATAGCACCAGTGAAAACATGACAATGTAATAGCACAACGCACTGTAATGCTTTATCCTTTACTGTAAAACAATTGGGAAATATGGAGGTGATGGAACATTACCTCCCAGATTTTCCAATGAACCTTTCCATTCTGCTGTTTCTCTTGGGACTGCAGAATCTGACAACACTGGAAGACTTCCCATAGAAATCTGATCACAGGGAAGGGATCATAACAAAAGCACCTTGAGGGTCCAGATTTCCACAGGGGACTCTCCATGAGGCACTATTTACCCCATACATTTGTAGATGGCTTGCCTTTCAGGACCATATCAGAGCAAAAATGCCTAAATAACACATAGAGAAATGAAGATGCTTGAAATTTAATTCAAGGAAGTTGATAAGTCAGATGAAGAAAGGCAGAACTCAGCTGAGAAAAACTATTAGGGAAGAAGTCATTTAAGTTGCATCCCAGAGAGATTTTAACACCTGAAACCTTTAACAGCTGAAAGGCAATGCTTCCCCTGACTTGTGTTTGAGAGCTGTGAACATTCTTGTAGACCCAAGGCCTAAACACACCCAGTATTTAATTTTAAACTAGAAATCAAAAACATTCACCATACAGGGAAGTCGCCTGTATGCCATCCTGAGAGTTTGAAGTAAGCTTTCTCCTTCCCCCACTGAAGCCTTCTCATCTCATATCAACAATATTAAGGTTTGCATTAATGGTAGCATGAAAATGAATGAGCAGACCAGCAACCTTGGTTGCTATGTTAGGTGTTCCTGGATGCCTAAACATAGCTGCTCCCTAGCTAATATTTATGAAGTTAGGTCCTTCTTAATCATTCATTTCTGAAGTTAGGTGGGTGAGGATGAGAAAAGGAGGTAAGGAAAGCCATGACCTCTCAGTATCTCTAGCTGAAGCTATGCCATTCTGCATAAAACTGTTGGGTCAGACAGAGAAAGATAATATAACTTATGAAGCTTAGGAGACTAGTCAGGAACTAAAGATAAGAATAGAAAACCTAAATCTATTATCTGTTCTAATAAAGAAAGCCTTTTGCTAGAAAATCATTCTCACAAAAGCTGAGGTTCTTAAGGATTTTAGGCTGTAAATGAGAAGGTTTTTAGCAATCCATAATCTTCAAGGCAGTGCCTGTATGTTCATATCTATGCACTTCTGTGATAATTTCCCATAAGCTCTTCTATGATTGAATTTCTCTGAAATTAATATTAATGCAAAATATACATATTAGCCTGCATATCTGAAGGCTTGTAAAAAAAACAATATTACAATTCACTTTCTGCAAGCATTTATATCTGAAATAAATTACAGTCTGCCAATCATAAAATGAGATCCCTGTAACATGACTCTAATGATCAGACACATGAAAGTGATACATATCCTCCTGAACTGCAAACTGGCATAAGTCAAATGGTTGAACTGCAAAGAGATATAGGATGGTCAATAGTGTTCTCCAAACAGGATTTTTAATGTACTTTTATTCATATTAATTTGTTATATATTATGAAGTTCATCTTTCAACAAGAATTTTTAAAGAATGAAATTATATTTGTGACAAAATGAATTGGAGTTTGCCAGGAGCCTGCCCCACCACTTATTCTGTGTTCCTCCTGGGTAGTACAAGAACTGAACATGCTGAAGTGCTCATTCAGCAGGGTAATGAGACTTTTTTATGAAAAGGGATGCTTTCTTCTCTGTTAGGTGTGTTGCCAAGGAGAGATGTAAGCAGATGCCTCAAGGTTCACGAGATGTCTGTAGTTTAAGAATAAGGACCTAGGGTAGTAGATGGCTGAGTCTGAATGAAATAGTACTCAGAAAACTGAGGATCATGTACCTTTGAGATGCCTGATTTTTCCATTTCCTCTCAAGATTCAATCTTGAGGTAGGAGTAAATAAATTTTTGTATAACCTTTCCTATAGCTTACTGTTAAACATCAAATACTCAGCATTAGGAACCAGAATCCAGGATAATTTCCAAGAAAAAGGCTTCAAAATCATGAAGTTTGTTTGCATTTTAAATTCATGAGCTCCCAGTCTGAGTCCTCACAGGCAAATCTTCAGTTTTTCTAAATGACAAAATTCCTCTACACCAGAATCTTGAGGGAAAGATCGATTTTTCAGTTGTTTGCTTAGATTGCTTGTTTCCGCAAGGAGGCGGCAGTCTTAAGAAGAAAAGTTAAATGTCAGTGACTCATAGCTGGTCATATGTTGTTCACATAAACTAGGACTAGGGATAGACGAAATAGAGGAAAAGGTTTACAGTAAAACCTTGTAGTAAACAAGACTGAACTGAAAGATCTCTAAAGTATAAAAATGTATTATGAGCATCACTGATATTTGGTGGCAAGAGAGAATTTAATATCAGGGAACCAAATATCAATTCTTTCCTATAAAGAAAGTGTGGTTAGGAGGGACACAGATATCACCCACAGCTGTGCTTGAATTTTGTTTCTTCCTCTGCTTACCTCTGAAATCAATAATGCCTGCTCTGTGTGGGCAAGAACTTTCAGGTACCAAACTCATCCACAGCAGCAGAGGTGGCAGTGCTGGAAGAAAATAGTGATGAAATAGAAAGAGCTGACACCTGGGCACCAGAACAGATACTGTGATTTCTCTTAATGTCTTTTTGTAGAGACACCTGAAATAAGATTTAATAAACATGCCTGTGGGATTTTTCATTTTGCTGGGGTGTGAGTGTTGTGTCTAAGGAAAGTACACAAACAGGCAGTAATGCACTTGTAGCTCAGACCTTTTGAAATCAAAATTTGAATGGGTATTCCCCATGGACTGCAGCCTGACCTGAGCCTGATCCTCTGAGGGTGGCTGATCTTCTTCTGTACTTGGATCAAACTACACAGCACAGCACTGGGTGACCCTTCAGAGCAACAGTGGCAGGACCTCAGGAGGAGAATACATTTGTTCTTAAAAAGCTTGTAGGCTACTTTTGAAGTTAGGAAGAAGGAAGAAAAAGCTTTAATGACTCAAAAACCTGTGCACAAAAGACTTGAGAAGAAAATATGGCTGACATAATTTCTGAAACTTGCAGAAAATCTCTTTGAAAATTCAAATACTTCTTTATACCTCAAGTTCTTTTGTCTTGAATGAAGAAGGTACATATGCTGAAAGCAGAGGGATAAACTTTAAGATCCCAAAAGAACAATACCAGAGAATCTGAATATATTTGAAGCTTTCCTTAAAAGGTAACCTGGAATATGAGATAGCATCTCAATGATCCAACAGTGAAAGCCCCTTTTATACTTTTCTCCTTCCCTTCTCTTGAATCATGTCCCTGATGCCTCAAATCAGTTACTCTTGCTTTCACAGAAAAATTCACATTTAAGTATACTTGGAGTTCTGTATGGGCCTGGATTTTATAAAACAGATGCTCTAAATTTTTACATATATTCAGCTAACCTTTGTTAGCTGAAAATGCTCAGAATATTAACAGACAGGAATTGATAGAAGGAAAAAAATGGGCTATAGTCACTTCTGAACTTATTACCTCCATCTAGAACAGCGAGGTAAGAGAATTTTCATCTTCTGTGTTTAAAAATACAGAATCTGATGGTAAAAATTCACTTTCATTCTATGTTCTTATCAAGCAGATACAGAAATTATGATGAACTAGTTGCAATATATCCTTGCATACTTCTGCTCAGCAATAGGATCAAGCTGGGGAAAGGAAGAGGAAGGAGGACAAGACAAAGCCTGCAACCATTTATGCAAATCAGGTGCGGTCTTTCAAAGCAAGGACTCAAGCAGTGACAAATGGTGAATACAAACTGAATGAACTGAACCCTAAACAAATAAAATAAATGAAATCCAGACAATAAATTACAAAGAAATAGATTTAAGTAGAGGGGACATGGACAAATACACTGAATAAACCATGTAAAAACAAAGGGCACATAAAGAAAGTGATATTAAAGAGAAAGAGAAGCAGACTGTTTTAAAATTGATAGGTATGTATAACAAACCTCATTAAGATTTTATGGAGCTTCACAAGAGAGCCCAGTTCTTGAACTGTGATGCTCATCTTCCCTGCAATCTGCAGGAGCAGCTATTCTGACCAAGTAAGTTTGATATAGTATTGGCCATTTCGATAAGGCTGCTTGAATTTGTGTTTAAAACATCCTCATTAATTGTCATATGACAGTAGTGATCTCAGCAAAAGAGCTGGACAAGCAGGAGAAATAGATCAGAGTGCTGTACTGAAAATACATGCCGTTGCAGCACCCACTAAGAAATGGTGTTGTATGTAACAAACAGAAATGTCATTTTAATCACTTGGGAAATGAATACAGTTAGTGAACTTAGGACTCCTTTCGATGATAACATCCCGTTTACTGATAAAGATGTTTAAGAAGATGCCTTCTTAGGAATTGTTTAATGCTTAAGTTGAAAAAACACAAGATAAAAATGTTCTGGGTGTAGAAAGAAAAAATTAGATTCAAGAGTAGAAAATACACACAAAAAGAGAGACAGATTCCATTTTAACACTCAAGAAAATCCAATATTTTAACTTTAAAACGCAGCAAGTCAGAGAGTCCTCACCTTTTTGTGGTATGCTTCCTCTCCCCTCTACAATGGGTGCTTAAATATTGCAGTGTTCAATAAAAAATTCAGATGTCTTGGGATCTCAGATTTAATCTTTCTAAAATGAAAATTTTGTGATGTCTTCAGATGATTTTCTAAGCCTCTATGCATGTTTTGGAAGAAAAGTTTGGAAAAGAATAATTTATTTTCAGTTGTTTTAATTCTTGCCTAATAGACTAGTTAATCTATTTTCCTAACACAAAAGGTTTTCCATTTCAGAGAAGTTCCTTGCCTTTTATTTCACAAGGCTGCATGACCAAGAGCTATCATGCCAGCAGATGTAGTTCATTGTGAGCACGAAGAGATCTCTTTGGGTTCACTTGGCTGCAGAACAGCCTCTGAAGGTGAAGTTAAAATGTTAAAAAGAAGTTACTTTGGAACCATTCTTTACTTTGGACCAAATATTTCAAGATAATATTTTTTCCCATTTTTTCCTAACAATATATTTCTAAAGATGTAGATAAGTTAAAAGAAAGGAGTCAATGCACTGGATACTAACATACAACATATTAATGTATTGTCTTGGGCTATATTTATTTGGAAGGTCAATTCATTAGTAGCTGAAATGTTAATATATAAATATTAAGCAAGAGGCTTCAAGGGTAATACTATAATTTTTTATTAATAACAGTGTTACAAATGTGCTTAATTAACTACAATGTGTTCTTCCTATAGCTTGAAGGTCTGACTCTTCTAAGAAAATTATCATCAGTAAAGTCCAAGGCAGTGCTGGATATAAATTTAATTAATTAAAATGCTACCCTTAATGAGAAAAATGTTATTCTACAGAATTCAAACTGAGTGCACATATTAGCTTAAGCAACTGACAAACCTCTTCTAATCTTAAAATAATTTTTTTAAATTCTTGGCAAAACATTCCTCCTCACTGTTATTTCAATGAAATGAAAATGCAGAGGTGAACCAGAAGTAAATCAGAAATACAAGTGTGGTTCTCTCTCTTCTTCTAGAGGGCCTCCAAAAACCCTTCTTGAAAGTAGTAATACATGTAGTGAGCAGGAGGAGATAAAACTACTCCCGTTGTTTATGAGATGACCTAGGGACTCTCTAACAGAGACAGGATTTGCAGGACAGAAGAATGTTAAGGGAAAACACAGAGCTGCCTAATTTTTACCAGCCTGATTATAGGTTTCATAGAAAGCTTGACATGTAGAAGAGCCTGGCCCTGCAGTCCCTGACACCACCATAGTTCTATAGTGCCATGATGAAGATTAATGTCTTTAAATTAACTTGTGTGTTTAGACAATGCTGTGCATGGAGTGCTCAGCAGATACAACTGCACCCAGTGATATAGCTGCAGGAGACACCTAGTTTTTTCCAGCCCACTTGGATTTTTATGATTCATGTATGCTTTCTAATACAGGATAAGGTAATTGGATCAGGAAAATAAGCCAGAGAAAGAGGTACATAGTCCTTTTCCAGCCACAGATGGAAAAATCCCTTTCTGGCGTTGGAATAAATTTGTATATCAAAAAGCAAAGGAGCCCAGAAATTTGCTCAGGCTATGAACCAATTTGACTTTTGGGAGCAGAGACCCTCAAGACACACAAATGAGACAACACCATCAAAACACTGACAACCTTCCCATCTCTAGAGCCCCTGTATACAGATATAGGCTTAACCAGTTGCTTCAAAGCCTCTTGCTGATTTTAGCCCAACAGTAAGACAACTCAATAACAGATATCTGGGATCTGCCATAATGGATATTCAGCCAGATGGCAAACAGAACCAGGTGGTCAGACCTTGAACTGGGCAGCAGAAACATGTCTTTAGTTCCTCAAGCTTGTTGGATCCTGTCCACAATCACATATGACTGAGATTGCCATCCAAATGGCTTCCTCATAGTAGCACTATACGTGCATTTTGAAGGAGACAAGGAGAAATTATAATCCCTATGTGGCTAGATAAATGTACAAGTTTATGTAACTTGTAAACATATGGCATCTGTTTGATCTTCATGCACAACTCAGTCCTGGCATCCATGAGACTTGCTCTGAGGCACAGGAAACGAAACAGCAGTAAAAGATAGACAGAGAAATTCTCTACGCTGCCTCACTGCCCAAGAGATTGCAAAATTCGAGCTTATTCTTCTATTTCCCTTGAGACCCTTGCTGGTGCCCCTCTATTTGCTGCCTATCAATACTTAAAGGGGTCTTCTAGGAAAGATGGGAACAGACTTTCCAGTAGAGGCTGTTGTGATAGGACGAGATATAATGGTCTAAAACTAAAAGAGGGTAGATTCAGACTAAATGTAAGGAAGACATTTTCTATGATGAAGGTGAAAACACTGAACAGGTTGTCCTGTGAGACGTGGTAGATACCTCATCCCTGGAAATATTCAAGGCCAGGCAGTACAGGTGTCTGAGCAGCCTGATCTAGTTGAAGATGTCCCTGCTCATTGCAGAGACTTTGGACTATATGACTTCTAAAGGCGCCTTCCAACCCAACCATTCTATGATTCTGTGATTCTATTTGTCAGATGTCCTTAGGTCTCGGTAGTGCATGGAAAATAGATGAACTTTCATATTATTGCCGTTACATGAAATATTGATCCACTTGATGATGCATTTCATATTGGAAAACAGTTTACTAACTTTCCAACAGAACAAATGGTCATATTTTGAAACTATATTTTGGTATCTACAGCTGCAATATTTATACCTCTATGCATAATTTCTAGTTCCAGTGGAAAATATATATTTCTGAAAATCTTACTGATACTGAAGTAGCTTGAGAAACTTGGTTTTTCTGGGACAACAAACATTATCCCTCTTTCCTCCACTACACAATTAGCAACCTTTAATGCCAGTAGTTGACAAGGAACACAACCTTGGAAACAGATGGCCTGTTTATTGTGCTGTTGTTTTCCTCCTAGTCAGGTTAATTTGGCCCAGATATCTTTTTAAGAGCTCCTTTGAGAGGTGCCTGCTCTTGTGTTCAAGCTGCAAGAGTTTTTTTAAGAAAGAGTAAAGGCTGGAATAAGCTGTGCATAGGAAGAGATATAAGAAAAAAAAAAGGATATTTAAAAAAAATATTTTAACATTCCTATGTTTTCTATAGCACTATGCAGGCTTAAGAGGAGGGCCAAAATTCATTCATTGTCCCTCAGTCATGTGCTCTTTCCTGTGGTCACTTCCCCTTGCTATCTCAGAGTTCCCCAAAGAAAAAGAAAACACACCCTCATATAGTGGACAGCTGGGTGGAAGCCAATTGTTTTTGTGGGTATAAATTCAGTTATTGAGGAACAGCAAGATATGTGGCAATTAAGCATGTATACAAGAGAGGATCTTTATAGAGGCAGTGTGCTCAGATTACTTAACCTTGTAAGACAAAATTCAGATTGAAAAAAGGTGGTAGGCAGGGGAAAATGTGTCCATGTATTACAGCATTCTCTCAATCCAACCTGAGAAAAGCAATAAGTTAAGAACAAACCTTCCAAAAACCTTCATCAGACCCTGAGCTGCATTTTTAAAGTGATTGATAAACAATTACAAAGCTGTTGTCACACCTCTGGCATCATAATTCAATAATGTGTGCCTAGAGTACAGTTTAAATCACTGATTCATGTCAGGAAAAATAAATGTCTCGATTTTTATATGGCACTGAGTTTCCCTCCTCTGTTTCATTTCTACCTAGAGTATTCTCCTTCAGCTGTTTGAACACTGGCTAACAAACCAATGAACTTTCTCACAAGCTAGAAAGGAATGGCTGGAAATCTCTGGGCATGTGTTCTGGGGGGGTGCAACTTAATTGCTAATCCACAGTTGCCAAGTGCCCCAAGGAAACCCTGGCCACTGAAGTGAACCTAGAACCAGCCTCCTGTTGAAAATATTGACAGCTTCTTTCAGAGAAGCATGCAAAGAAACATGACATTTTGGTACTAATATTTAATGCTCAACAGCAGCTGGCAAATTGCTCTCATCTGATTTGGCTGGCTGCTTCGTTTTGGAAATCAATAGCAAATTTGAGATATTGCACTCAGTTTATTAGGTGCAATGTAAAAAAAAGAAGCAACACCATCCTTGAGGTCAGAGATTGCATAAAACTCTCATTTGAATGTAGGTGCTGTCTCAAAAGTCAAGTTACAGCCCAAATACTACATGTCTGTAATTCACATCTAGCTGTTACAAGAGGTGAAGTATATTTAGTCATCCAGAGTGCAGCTGCTGCTTTAATTCTGGAAACTACTGAGGAGTTAATGGCATTAGTTTGTTAACATGTTGTCAGATTAAAGCACATCATAGCATGGTTAGCACACAAATGATGCATCAAATTGGTGCCGTTGATGCAGCACCAACAAAAAGACCACGCCAAAAACATGCGAAGCCTGAGCTGCCAAAAGTTCTAGGGAAATGCATTATGGAAAAGAGCATATGGGACCCTAATACTTTTGGAACTAATTTACTCTGAGTTCAGAAAAGCTTGTGCTTGAATCTAGTAAAAAGAGAGTGTTTGAGGCTGAGTGATGGAGGTTCTTCTCTCTAGTTAGAAAAAACCCTAAACCTAGTACAGCTGTTTGATAGAAGAAAATTGATCTTATCAAAGCCCTATGAACTATCTTCCCAAAGTTCAGAAGATCACTATTTTGATGGTGGCCTTACCACAGAATTTTTGCATACACAGTACTCCAGAATATTGTGAATGGAAAAGAATAGGTTTCACAACCAAATTCTGCTCAAATAGCCAAAGAAAGTTTCTCTTCCACTCAGAAAGAAGAAAATTGTAGCAGGAAATTAAATCATCCAAAGTTGATGTATCGAATACTTCATTAAGTTAAATCTTACTCTAAACAGAAAGTTTGGAGTCATGGCTGAAGTACTTCTCAATCTCCAGCTACTTTGTTATTTGATTGATTCCTAGATATTTTGTGCCAAAATAGTCAGGATTTAAGATTTGTGCTTACCCTTAATGCCACAATTGTCTTAGTTATCAGATGGGGAGGGCTAAGTTTCATTTATCTTGATCTTAATGCACTCACTATGAATTCAGTCAATGAGACTAAAGCCCACCCTGCTTTGCCTTTATACCTCTCCTTCGTTTCTTTACAGAACTATTTTCCTGCAGAAATATCAAACTTATAAAGGTCTGAAACTTAGATAAAAGCAACTCATCCAAGTTATTAGGGACATCAGACTCATCTATTTCAGTGAGCTCTGAGAAGTAGTTCCTCAGATGTTAGGAAAGTGAAAATGGTGAAAGGCTACTGCAGTGGCCAAAGATCAGGATGGACAGCAAGAAAATGAGCTGGCGGACTGAAAACTGTCAGTTAACTCAAGATTCAAACTGCACTCTTGTGGTGCAAAGATTTTATCAGTTGGAATAGCCTTATCTTGAATTCTGTTTGCATTTCAATATGAAGTAGATGCAGACTGAGTGTTTTTCAGTGAGTTTGTATAATAGGTCATTTGTCTGTTTCCTTCCTCTTGGAATCTCATCTTTTTTTCAAAGATAAGTGTTTTAAAACTTTCCTGAAACAAGCAAAAGAGATAAAAAAAGCAGAAGAGATTCCTGAAAAGAAGCAAAGGGAATAGATTAAAGGCTTGAATCAAGCAGGCTGTCATTTTTCTTCATGTTCAATTGCCATAAAATATACTGGATGTTAGGTTGTCAATTTTATTTATGTCCTGACCTATTATTAAAAATATACTATTAACACCAGCACTGGGTAAAGTAATATGTGGGTAAGTATAACTAACCAAACAAAAATGGCTACACAAGCCATATGCTGCAGTAAAGAAGACACCATAGTTCAGAGAAGTCACTGATGCATGCCATCAGTTGTTCATTCTGTTTTCTGCCAGTCTAGCTTAAAATCAATAAAAAAGTAGCTTCAAAGGAACCCTTATCCTTTCACATGTTTTGATCATTATTGGTGTTCTGAGTCTTAGCTCTGTTGTCAAAACTCATGGATTGTACAGTCCTTCAGCTAACAAATAAGGCAACCTCCGAGACACTGGATCTGTTTTATTAGGGCATTTAGCTAATATTTTTACCTGCACATTTGCATTTTTCACAGTGCTGCTTTTTAGAGCTCACTTCTGAGCCTGAGCATATCTTCAGAGTGCAGCTTGTACGCCTGAGCACAGCCTTTGTGCACTTTGTGCATATTTTGGTAAACAAAATTAGAATGGATTTTCAAAGCTAGTTTGAAATTGTTTGTTTTCAGCATAAGAAACCATAAAATGGTCCTGTTCTGTTGGCTGAAAGGAGACAAAACCAAAGAATGACTGGGATTTAAACTGGAAAACACACAGACTTCCAAGTACTTTCTATTTTTTAAGGGCAAGGAAAGGAAACACAACTAGAAAGGTTGAAACCGATGAGAAAGGATGTCATCAAACTCAGTGAAGAGTCTCTAGATTCATTATCTTTTTACCATTTGTGTGTCACTAATGCGTGTAGAATGGTACTATAAGTGTCTGTATTTTTATCAGACAATCTAATAAACTATTCAGAGGTGAGATGAATCCAGAGAAGACTGCCTTCAAAAAATATCGATATCTTCATGGTGCTTTGGATTAAAAAAAAAAAAATTTTAAAAAAAAAAGTAGAGAAGGTGTAAAGGAAGTGAAGAGGGAGCAGATGGGGTTGGACTTAATGGAACAACTCATCAACTTCCAAAAGACCCAGTTACAGAGGTTCTGAAACTTTGGCATGAGATGTATTCATTTGCAGTTCGTGTTGGTGAACCTTGGCTGTGCATTTGAGAACTTGATGGGTTTGCAAGGAAAGTTGTGAAGCCTTCACTGTCCCAATACATCAAATACTAGTGACAAAATTTTGTTTGTGTTCTGGAGTAGCAGCAGGGGAAATCTTGACTCCAGCTTCAAAGCCTCTGGAAAACTGTTGATTTTGCTTTAGTCTTAATCTTCCTACTGTTATTGTGATAATAAATTAAGTAGCCCAGGCAGAAATCAGCAGCACACCAAATAAAAGGGATATTCCCTTTCTAAAAAGACAGTGGCTTATTATTGAGATTGTTCAAAACAGCATGTTCACACTTAGGTTATAAGCATTCTGAGATGCACACCAGCTGTTCCTGCATGCCTTGTCCACACTTAAGAATCTACCGTCATAATAGTGGTTTTAAGAATAATGGATGATTAAATGGGTTAAGGTAAACCTTTCAACAGTGTCAGTCAAAGCCATAAAGCCCCCCCAGAAAAGTAGCTTTCATGCCTCTTCATGCCTCAAAGATTGCAGGTTGGTGCTCACAGCAGTTCACAGAATAATAATCCCACCTGTAAACATGTTTGCTTCACTTGTTTTAGATCTCTGACAAGGCATCTTGTCTCAAACACCACTCTAAGAATGTTCTAAAAATTCATCCAAGAGAGTAATTTTCATTTTTTGAGCCCCTTTGTCCCTTTTATGATTTCAGATCCTGAGGCTTTAGAGATGCTAAAAAACTGCAGGATTCAGTTGGGCAAGGAAAAAGCACCATAGTAACCACCAGAGTGCAGCATCACTGAGTCTCACAATGTGGAGCAAGAATCACTATTGGTTGTGTGTGGATCTTCTAGAAACATCTCCAATAATCTTGATATTTTTAGAATTATAACTTAAATTCAACTGGCATTTCCTAGGCAACTGTACTTTGGCAGTTCTGGAACACAAACAAAAAACCCAAAGCCACAAACAAACAAGCAAACATAAAACCAAACCAAGCCAAACAACAACAAAAAAAAAATTGCATTGAGGTAATGAAATTAATTTTTCTGTTTTCTTTTTTGTTGGAATTTTGATGCTTGGAGTTATGCCAGCCCTGATCAAATGGTCTGCCTCTTATTTAAATACATTCTCCTATCTCAGGAACAATATGTTCCTTTTCTTTTTTTAATTTTATTCTTTGCCTTTAGTATGCGGCTGTAAAAACAAATCAAATCAGCTTGCTTTATGTCAAGTCTAAAGAATTAATTGCTTTCAGTAAAACACTTATTTAAAAAAAAATCACTGTTCCTATGACTTTTAAAGCTCTAGAGCATTTATTTTGTTCATTAAGAAAGAGTCAGACCTATAAAGGTACTCAAAATACATTGTTAAAGAAATAAAAAACAAGCTGTTGCTAAATTATGAATTTGTAAATGAAATTATTAAATAGACTGGTGGTTAAATGACGTATAGATATTGAAAGTCAGGGTAAAATTAACTGGAAACTCCTACCCAGTCCTTGCTGTCCCTTGCAGTATAGACACAGAGTTTCATATCCACACCTGTCAATATTCCAAAGTCTACAATTCAAACACTACACAAAGGCATTAGGTGCAACAGAAAAGAGCTGATGGAAGATTCTCAATATTGGCAATTTCTGCTTTAAAACATGAGTAGCCAGCTGAGTAGAGGCAATTAACAAAATTGGGAAGGGGTCAGAAATGCAGGTTTTGTGATCCTTCATGTACAGACTGCTCCAGCTGATGCTGAAATCAGAACTCAGAAATCAGTTTCTTTGAATGTAAATTTCCCCTTTCAGATTAGCTCAGGAGTAGGGGAATTGTGAAATGCAACAAAATCAGCATAATCTGCCTCCAACCAGCTGTGCCAACATGCAAGCCAGGATCAGCCTAGCTCAGGCTGTATTCAGACTGAGTATGGTAATTTTCAGCATTCAGTTCGTGTGGCACTGATACTTGGATATCAGGGAGCAATGTGCCAAAGGACAGCCTCTGGATAAATCTCCAACCACTGTCAATCATGGCTGTATCCAGAACAACTTTCTCAGTTTTATTGGGTGCTTCTGCACAAGTTTCCAGCCTGTGATCTGCTTTGTTTTTGCCAAATAGCTGGTTTGGAAGGTAAAGGATTATTACAGTAAATGGTTAAAAAGCATTGTAATTTTTTAAACTGTAGTAAAATGAGATCAAAAGTCTTCATAGCACAAAGATAATTTCTTTAGCAACTACTTAATCCTGCAGTTTATTTCAATTTTCTCCACTTACTTATCCTAAAAATAAACCCTGCATTTTCTCAGAAAATTTTATTCTTGGTATTTCTTATTCACTCTCCACTTGATCTAACCTCAGCTCTTACTTTGACTCAGGTCAAATATAATACTTAGTGCTTAGAAAGTGATTTTGGTTTGGAGTCTCAATCTGCTTTGCAAACATCAACAAATTCAGTCAATTCTATTTCCAAAAGTCAAGTATTATTTGAGGACATAAGAAAGTTACTGACAGAGCCTGAAAAGGAAAACTGATGAAATCATTTCCATGACAATCTATCTCTTAAACAAAAGAAAACCTAGCTTTGAGGGAATTTTTTGGTTGGGTTGTTGGTTGGGTGTTTTATGGGTATCAGACACGTGCTATGCAGGAACAAAGCTGGACTAAATCACTTCTTGTGCTGTTCTTGTAAGTGAGACTGCATACAGGTGCTAATCAGAAACCGTTCAATAGCTTTTCACTGGTAAAATGCTGTCTTGTCTGTTCTACAATGTTTTGATTTTGACTTAATTCTTCCTATAAAAAGAATTTTGTAGTGATTTGATGAAAAAATTAGGTATTTCATATTGATTTTCTCATTTGTTTCTCTGCCGTTTCTTTTTATTTTTAGAGAAAAATGAACATATTTAGAACAGATGTTACCTCAAAAATCTGAATTATTAAGATTTGATAGTCAAATGACCTTCTGATATTTCAGTGTTAATTTGCTTGGGAATTTTTTCTTCACTTCAAAATTCATAATTTATGCAAAGCAGGAAAATATCATGGCAGAATTGGGATGTCCTTTAAAATGCAAATTCTTGTTTAGTGAAGGCCATGTACTCATTTGATTTTAAGAGTCTTGTAGTCAGGTCCTATAACAAGTTTCTATGTGCTTTGTCTGTTTGGATTCTAAACACTTTTACATGCTGTCTCCATTTCCAAACAGAGTCTGAGTAGCTTTGATGGCATCCCTAACACAAAAGGAATACAGACAGGATGGCAAATGGTGGACAACAGAAATGAAAGTGTACATATTTTATATTCCAAGTTAATGAAATAGTGACTTGTCTGCTCCGGGCCAAGTAAGGATTTCCCAATGGCATGTACAGGATGGTATGTGGTCCTATATGGAGAAATACTAGACAATATTGTTCATCTACAACAATGATGTTTCCCTTGGCATCTATTAAAACTCTCTTAGCTGCTATAAAGAAAAGGTTTCTTTCTATGTATTTTTAAACTTTCACTTGAGTTGCTTTCAAAATGTGGGCATAAACTTCTATTAATATTGGTTTTACTATAGAAATATTTCTATAGTTTTTGGATGACAGTGTTTGGTTCTATAGAGATTTGTCAAATGCACATGATTTTAGTAAAGTTAAAGTATATGCAATGAACCGAACTAGTACAGGTCTAACCCTCGTTTAAAGGTACCAAAAATATTGAAATGGGGTCCCATCTGGCAAAAGGATTGTCTCCAAAATTTTTCCTATCTTAACTGGGTATCATGTTGGTACATTCTCTTATAATTCCTACAAAACTGAAGTCTTGATAGCTGTGTCAAAGACTGTGCCAAAATACCAATTGTTAAAAAGGAGGGAGTTTACTTCAACATTGAAATATAATGGGTTGGTTGATACAGAAACAGCATAGCACGTTTGCTCAGTCAAAAATAAGTGAAGGAACATCAGGGCACACTTACTTAAAAAAGAAAATAGCTTGAGAATGTGACTAGAAAATATGAAAATAAACAGGCATGTCTCAGCCAGTTGAGACATTTCTGGAAGCAAGTGGGTCAGACATCAGCAAAACATATGGGATCAGTCTTAAGTGTGAGGTATTTATAATCAAGAGATGAGCTTCACAGTACCTCCCATGTTCACCAGGGATCACAGTGTGACTGGAACTGACACACTGAATTTCAACAGTTGCATGATGCAGAGTGCATCAAAATACAGCAGGTACAGATATGTGTGGGAAGACTGAATGCAAACCTAAATGGTGTGATTTTTTTTTTACAAAGTGCTAAACACTCATAAATGTCCTGAGACTTGATGATGTTTAAAAACTTGGATCTGATAATGAAGGCACCTGATTTTACAGGCATAGGAATGGATGCCAGTTCTTTAAAAATATCTCTAATAGTTCTGCTGCTGACATATTTGGAATAGAAAAAATGCTCATGGGGTACTCCCCTTGAATGTACTTAAAAGGATTTTCACATAAGACTATGTCATAGATTTTCTGCCCAACTCCACATTTTCTACAGTCATCCTTCCCAGGGTTAATTTCCTTTTACATCCATGGCTTTAAAGTCAGAATAACCTTTTCTCACTTAAATTTTTATCCAGTTTGAAATCATTGAAAAGCTAATTTTTAAAGGTCATGGTTAATCAGATTAGCATCATGTCCACACAGTCAAACATGAGGTATCCATAGAGGTATCAATGCTTAGGAAAGGTGAAGGTTTCTATTTTAATCATGACCCTGACATGTCATTAATCCCAGCTAGAGACCAACTAATGCTCAGGTAGGGAGGAGCAGAAGCCACAAAGTACACAGTCTTGACAGAATGTATAGCCCAATGCAAGACTCATTTTAGTGCTGAAACACTTTCTGAAAAAAAAACAGTAAGGAGGCATGCAAGGAGCATAAACAATGTTCATTTGCAGGTAGAAGACCACAAATGGAAGATTTGTATTCAGAAAGTAAAAAGGAATAGAAGAATTTCTAAACAATAAATAAGAAAACAAGTGAGACTATTTCCTTTTTGTGTTATCCTGTGACACAGAAGTAGATGTATCCTCTGAGCTCATCACTCTACAGGATGACTGGTAGCTTATATGCCAATTTAGATTTTATGCTGTCTGTACAATTCCCTGTGCAAATGTTCAATGCTGCTCATAATGCCCTTTGATATTTTGCAGGTTTTGTTCATATATTGGGGCAGCCACATGAGGGCCTCTTCTGGGTGACCTCCTTTTGAGAGTATTAAAGCATGGAATGACGCCACACATTCCCATCAGGTATGACCAAGGTCTTTGGGAGCAATCACTGACAGGCTGCAAGGAGAGGTGCTCCCCCTCAAAGAGTAGAATGCTTTGGATGGTGGAGATAAATGGCTGGTTTCTTCTGGTCTTCAGATCTCTTGTGTGCTCCCAAAACTCTATTTCTTGGCCTGTTGGCACTGCTAATAGAATTTCCATATAATTAACCGAGGAAGATTATCTAAAGGTGAAAAATAGCTTTTCCATTCAAGACAATTTTTAAGACTTTGCTTCTTTCTCTATTGGATTTTAATATTATCTTTCTCAAAAGCAATCTTAAACTGGGTGCTTTGAGAGATATCCAGATAACTTCAGCCTCCAAAAGAAAAATTCCTTGATATCAACACAGCACAAATAAAAAGCCTGGGGAAGAGGAGAAACCCCATTAGAGGAGTTTGATTTTAATAAGAGGATGATGAAGTTAATTAAAACTCAGTGTCCATGAGAAAAAAAGACGAAGAAAGAGCTTTGGGGTTTTTCCTTTAGCTTTGCTCCAGCTGTTCCTATCTCCAAGCCAAATAAATGAGCCAAAATGATACAAGTTGGCAGCTTTTTTATAGCAAGGGGATCATCTGTTAAATGGTTAGGTTGGTTTTGTTTTGCCATAATAAGATGGGAAGTATAGTTTCTAAGTTTTCAGCAGGAACTGAGCCAAAAGTTCTCACTGCTTTTTTAGCCTCTCTTCATTTCGCTGCCCATAAATTATACAATGAAATCCCTCTCCCTCAGAGCTACTCTCATGTCTGGACTTAGTCATCAGTTTCTTCTTTGCCTGTACAAACTTTAACCTTTCTGTGCACCTTGTGAGTTCTGTGCTTTCATTAATAAGATGATTATGGTTAAAAATATCCACCTGTTAGTGTCCAAGAAAATAGGCATTTGTGCATGCAAATTAGATAATAATTGGCCAGGTTTTAAATAGATGCTCGGACCCAAACTTTAATGGGAACATAATAAATCTTTTACTATTTCATCTATTATTAAGTCTTTCCAGACCACCCACTTTTCAAAGGTTCAGACCAGGTGCCTCAAAACACAGGTATCATCTGTATTCTAGACTAATCAGACTAGTGATCTTGTGCTTAGGCCCAAACTCTCCCAGGCACCCTCAGTGACTGTCTGTTGTGATTGTCACAAACTTGGCTTGTTTCTGAAACAAGTCTTTTGGAAAATCTCACACTTAGTATCATTCCTGTGGGTAGTGTTGCTGTTCTCAAGAATTGGATTTGTTACCCAGGGTGCAACAAGCCAATAACTACACACTCAAGAGTGACACTGACTATTTCTTTCAGGGTTGTGCAAGCCTGCACAACCAGGTCAGTGGTATTCCAAAAATCAGGCACACCAACTCTCAAAATTTTTACTATTTAGACATTGTAGTGTTCATTGGGGAGACGTTATGTAGATAGTTCTCTTATTAATTAGTATTCTATCTTCTATTAGTTAATGACTCTCTCATCATCATGACTCTCTAACGTCCATGTGCTCAGTCTTTCTCTTCTTTTAGGTCAGTGGGTTTCACGGGTCAGTTGTCTGTGAGTCAATGGTCACAATCAGCCCCTGCTGGAATTACCTTTTACCCTGATGGACATAATGTTACACAATTCCTGAATTGGCTTTATTAGATTCTTTCTTATTGTGTGAAAGACAGGTGTCCTTGCAGCATGAAATTCCACATTTTTTGTGTCCACAGTCAGTGGGCATCCTTCTTCCCAAGCTCTGTTAACCTCTCCCTAGGTCCCAGATCACTGAATCATGTCCAGGCCTAAACCTTAACAAGGCAATACTACCAATAAGAAATTTGCTTTACTAACACATGCACATCACTTATAGCTTATTAGCTGCTACCTGTTTCACATATTAAATCTCTGCTCTTGTTGAATAGGCTTGAAAATATACAAAGAACATCCTTTCTTAAGAAAATTTTACATGTTCCACTTTTTGCAACACAGCATAAGTGCATAGCTGACAGGTCAGGTAGTCATACATAATCCCTTTAACTAAATCATGACACAAACTGATTGGCATTGTTTGGAAGTTTTAAATCACTCTATATTTAACATCTGGTTCTCCAAAGATTTGAGAAATCTTTTAAAAAACTGAATGTGCTAAAATTTCCTCAACAGAAAGAATTAATGTATTTACTTTCGTCCTGCGTGCTCTTGGCCCCATAAAAGGATTTGATGCTAAAATAAATTCTTTACATCAGTGGATTTCCTGCTGTTTCCCTTCAAAATGCATAAGGTCAAAATAAATCAGGTCTGTTGTCTGCCTGCTGTCTCTTTCTCTTAGTGAATATTCCTCTCCATCTATGCTTTCTTTGACCAAGACAGTTTCATCTCAAGTTGAAATTAACAATCAACACCTCATTTTCCCACATTTGCCTTTCCTGCTGATTCACCTCATTCTGACACACTGAAATCTGAGGAGCTTCATGTGCTAAAACACTAAGTGGTAGCCTCCAACAACTTCTGGGAGAAATGCTGCAGCTGGGCTCTGCTTACAAATACCAACCACTCAACCAGCAGCTGTACAACAAAAAAATTAATTAATCAGGATCTCTAAGGTTTGCACAGCAAGGGACCTAATTCAGTGGTAACTAGGATTATTCCCTAGGTTAGTAATCGGCAAGAAGAAAATCAGGAATTCCACTAAATTATCCTTCTGTCTGGAGCTCTAAGCTCCAAGAGAAGTTAACAAAATTGAAAATAAATCTCAGACTAAGAAGCTGGTTGGAGGAATCTAGAGGAATAAGGTGATTCTAAAAGGATGGCAAAAAAGAAAGGTAACTTTTTGTACCTTTGTACCTTTTTGTACCTAGCTGTAAATAGCCTAGATATTGCAGTCTGACACAGGAGATCAAGCCTGAAAAATCAGAGCTGCTTACAGTTGAAAGAAATGAATGATGATATTGTGTAGGAAACAGAGAGATAACTTTAACTCCTATAAGCTACGCCAGTACTCATTAGGGCTCTGGGAGAGGAGAGACTAGCCATTGTGATGAAATAGCAAACTGTCTGTGCACTAAGTTCCTCCAACATCTGGAGTTCTAAAACTCACTGAAAACAGGAAAAGTACTTCACAGTGCTGAAACTATGAAAATAAATAAATCAATAAAACAAACGACAAGTTTTGACAAAGTTGAAGTGCTGGAAGACAAGGGTATAAATAAGGAAAGAGGTGTTCTTTCCACAGTCTTTGCTTGGAGATTCTCCACAAACCTCCTAGTTACCCTGTGGTTTTGCTTCCACTTCTGTAAGATTTAGAGATCAATGAGACATGAATTCTGGAAGGCTCCATCTCTGAGAGTCAATGAGGAGAGCCTAAATAATAATACCTAATATCGGTAAAAGTGCAGCATTTTATCAAAAGCAAACTCAACTTTCAGCCAAACCTTTATTTCACCTCACAAACTACATAAACAAACATAAACAACATAAATAAACATAAATATCATAATTAAAATCTGAGTCAGTTTTCTCTCATTCAAGACACTGCTGAAAACATGACCCATTCTGGAAAAGGAAAGCAAAGAGGTAAGAGGCTCTGGGTGCTCCTTAGAATTTTTTTTTTTTTTTTTTTGAAGGTGAGTGCAAGTTTTAGGCTGTCAGCATAATGTGATAAAGAATCCCATTGTCAGGAACTCATTGGCTTCCACATCAATATTTATAATATATTACTAAGCCTATACCCTTGCTGATTTCACATCAAGGCTCAACCTTTTCAATGATAAATTAACCACCCAGCTTGAAGTACTGCAAAGTATTCTAGGCAGTTTATAAATAACTCCTTCCATCAGATTCTTAGACCATACAATATCAACAGAACCAGCAGAGTCATGCCAACATTGGATTTGGCTTGTAACCCCTGCCTCAAGGAACAGAGTCAATTCCATGAAACTGCAAAAGGCTGATCAAAGAGATCAGGACAGAGGAAGTTATAAACAACTAGATTACAAATAAGTGGATTAGTTGTTTTGATTTTTCTGTCACAATTATTATTAATGATTCCTCAATCCTAACACTATGACAATGGAGAGAATGTCATTCCATATCAATCTGATATGCTATACAGCTAATACTATTTGAGAACTTATCCAAAAGCAGAGAGGCAACCCCTCATGGCATACCTTACCATTCTATGTTCTTATTTTGTCACCTGTATTAGAGAAATTGCAACCCTCCTTTTCCCTACATCCCCAGATTTGTATAACTTTCTACTATAGTTTCAAATGCTCAGGGATGCAAGATCGAATCATGATGCAAATCAACAACCACACTCATTTTTTGCAATGTCAACATTGATCTATATCATACAAGGTATATTCAGTTCACTGGAAAGAAGGACAGTTTGTTGTTATATATTGTATTTACAATGAGAGAACAGGTACAGCTCTACTTTTTTCCATGGACTTCTTACCTACAGTCAGCTGATGCGGCTGATGATAGTCACTGCACACAGATGGCATCACCAGCATTTTTGAATATGTCCAAATAAACAGACTCAATACTAAAATAAAAGTAATAAATAAGAGGTAATAAAAGAGGCAGTTGATTTGTGTGATGAGGGAGCAATGCTATCAGCCTGAAAGCATTCAAGTTCCAGAGATGGAGTGGTATACATGGAGTGGTTAAAACACTGAGCCAGGAACCAGAGTAGGGCACTAGAACACAGAGTAGGTTATGAGAATTCAATATAAGGTGTTCTTCCCATCTGTTACTCGTCATTATTTGTTTTAGGATTGTCTTTCATTATCTATTCACATCAGAGAGTCCCAAGCACAACGGTGTTCCACTTGTAGCCTCTTAACACCTATATAAAAAGTAAGAGACTTCAAGTGTTCTTGGAGACACAAATCACAAATATACCAGCAAAAGTTATAAGAAAAATTTGTCCTGACATGAATGTTTTCTGGAGAAAGAAATTAAGATGTCACTTCAGTATCTTTCATCAATGCCAAATTCCCTTGCACTAAATTCATAACTTACAATATGTTGTTTCAAGACAGTGTGAATAATGAGATGAAGATTTTAGATATAAATTGATGCCTAGTATTTATTTTTATCCTCAAAAAAAGTAATAATCATCTCTTTCAAAGATAAATTGGAATGACTGACCATCCATTGAGAACACTGTAATTGATTCATGTAGTGAAAGATGTAGTGTAGTGAGGGGAAGAATTCAACAGTGATGAAAGGAGATAGAGTCTATCCTGCAAACATGGAACACAGGGTCAGAATAGTATTCAGATTACTCTGATGAGGCTTGTAACTTGAACTGTAAATTTAAAAGATGTTATGCACTAATTATTTTGATTTTATTAAGAAATTTGATTTTAGGAAGAAATTTTTTACTGAGAATATGGTGAGACACTGGAACAGGTTGTCCAGAGAATTTGTAGATGCTCCATCTCTGGAATTGTTCAAGGCTGAGTTGGATGGGTCTTTGAACAACCCTAGTCAAAGATGTCCCTGTCCATGGCAGGGAGTTTGGAACTACATGATTTTTAAGTCCCTTCCAACCCAAACCATTCTACGATCTTATACTGCTTTTGAAATGAAACATCTGAATTACAAAGATGTAAACTCCATGGATTGCTGGTTGCTGAAGGATTTAATCCATGTTTTAGTAATACCCACACCCTCTCTCCCTTAACTGAGCTTTTCATTGTAAAATCAGTGGACATTTCTATCCTCTAATGCTGACTCTCTACCTGGAGTGAAGTATTTGGAGATATTCCTATGGCTTGCATTTTACCTTACATATCTTTTTTTTTCTTCTTTAAGAACAAGAGTGCTTAAGTCTGTACTACTGGCCAAAGAAAAGGGCACAGCAAAAACACAGAATACTTTATTTGGTCTGTCTATGATTGTTGTCTCATAACCTTGATTTATAAAATCCACCAAACTCTTTGGAGTTCAATTAGACTCACTTCTGCCATATGTGCAGAGTCCTTCTGGTTAATACTGTCCAATGGAAGAGATACTCCTTCTTATCACTTCTCCGCATTGAGAGGAATGTTCTTTAGTTTGGGGATTTTTTTAATACTTTGACTAAATGTTTTGGAGCTTTGTACCAGTGATCTCAAACCCCAGACTTAAAAAGCTCCAGAGCCAGCAGTATAAAACGCACTGATTCAAGGCAGTTTCTTTTCAAATAATTATTAACTCTGAGCAAATGTTAATAAAAGGAATTGAAAGCTCTTTTTCATCTTCCCACCTCCCTATCTCTCATGATAATAACTGGCTGCATCACTTTCCAAGTACCATCTCTTGTACTTAACTAAACTATTATAAGAACTTTTAATCTTTTGGCTGTTTAAGCTTCCTCCCAAAGTTTTTACAACATGCAAATACCAGATTGATTTTCCTGTTACACCATAACTTCCATTTCAGATCCACTGTCACCTGATCTCATGAGTTAATTAAAGAGTGTGAAGTGAACAGATTATTTTAATTTATTATTAATTCTTATTTAACAATTCCTGACTGAGCTTGAGGTGAGTGAAACCTGCTACAACTTTGAATTACCATGCTGTGTGCCATTTGAAGGTAAGGCCTCCAAGATCCTTCCTTTATAGCATTGAGCTGGTAATATTTCATTTTAAAAATTGTTCATCCAGAATGTCCTCTGAAAAGACAGACAGGGAAACTTGCAGGAACATCCTTGCTGTCTTCCTGACCACACAAAGTATTATTTTTCCAAAATAAAGGTGTGAAAAGAGAGGTCCTGAACCTAGGATCTGGGAAGTATTCCTGCATCCCATAGTTTAAATGTAAGCTGTCCAACCCAGTTTGATATGCAATAGCAAACCCAGCAGTGAATTATCAGCTAGTTTTAACCAAAAGCTTTAACCTGAATTGTATGATTTGGAGTAAGAAATAAAAGTCACTTTTACTCCTGTTAATCATATTTATATTAGAGTGTATGTGATACCTATACAGGGACAGCAAGGTCATTGATGAGATTCAAAATCTGACATGAAAGGCAAAAAATCCTCACCACTTGACCTGAAAGAGCAAATCTACTAGATGCACTAATAGCAGGCATTTGTAATTCACTAGGGCAGCCTCTGGAAGCAAACAAAATCACATGCACTGACCCAAGAAGAAAACCAAGCATGTTCTGCTGAGGCATTCACACTGGGCTCTGAAGACTAACAGGTTTTGTTCTGAAGATTCAGATTTATTGTAGAATTAACTGTTCCTGCTCTGAGGAACAAAATTTGGATATTCATGGTTCCTTCAGTGTTTAGAAGCTTTAGGTAATATTTCCTCTTCCTGGTCAGAAAAATGTCCCACAGGAACTGTGCATTCTGCCTTTTACAAAGTGGAATAGATGAGATTTTCAGAACTTATATGAAGTACAAGAGCAGGTGCTTTGCTCATATGTGATCCCTCAACATTTTTCTCATCCTAGGACTGAATCTATTCTAAATCACAGATCACCATTTTGGCAGAAGTAATGGATTGTGCCCACTATGCCAGAGTGCAGATTTCCACAGAACCTGCAGAGTCCATTTGCAGAAATGCAGACACAGAAATAGGTAATTCTTGATCAACACAGGGGAGCATCTGGAGATTTCTCTCCACAAAACTCCCATGTTGACCACTTCCTCAATTAACCAGAAAGAGCTAACATGATGTCTTCTCTGAAGAAGTGAGGGAATGCAAAACAGCTGTTACCTTCTTTCTCAAGTTGCACATCTGCTCAACTAAATATGCTTGGAGGAACACACTTTATTATCTCAGAAGGTCTTATGGTCTTATTACACACTGAGCTGTAACACCCTGGGCTATAACTTCCAAGTATTCCACAGGCAGGAATCTCTGCTTCAGCAATCAAACCCTTGTTTTTATCCCCATGGCTCATATTTTTTGTCTGTAAAGTGAACACAAGGTAAGATCATTCATTAATCCTTCAAGTTAAGATGTGAATTCCATGCTACACTTTGCCATGAGTTTATCTCATGAAATTTGTGCTTGTTCCTTAGCCACTCATGTCACCACTCCTAAGTCAGCTTCTGTATCACAAAGATGACAGCAAGCCTGTCCAGCACTCAAAGCCCACGCAGACAGACTATGAATAACTAGGAAAATGACACTTTGAGTTCATTATATGTTGGTGAAAGCTATCCAGCTCCCACCATCTGTGTCTATGTCCAGGGACATATTTAAGCTGACACAAGCTGTTCTATTTTCCTAGTGCCGTTTAACTTATGACACATTAATATGTGCTTTACATGTGTGTGTCCCTTCCTTGGCATGAATAATTCCACCAGTTTAATGACACAGAGAAGGGGAAGATGTCCACATGCAACCAACCACTTCCTATATAAGTCACACATGCCTGATATTTTAGGAAGCCAATGGATTTTGCATCCTTATTCTGCAAAAGATGTTTCTGTGTTTATTTATCACTGCCATAAGTAATGTGTTGCTTTTTAGTCTGAATCATATTTATGCAAGCATGGAAACAGAGACACACATAAAGGAAGATTAGAAGGTGACATTTTGAGTTATCTGAAGGTCTTATTAGAACCAACAGAAAAACAGTAAACTGATAACTAAGAGCTGACATTCCATGTGTCATGTTCTGTCAGTTTTTATTTTGTGTGTGTGTGTCTGTGTGCATGTTTATGGGAGTGTCACTTTTCCTTTCTGGGTTTCTTTAATGTTCATTTTAAGATGGGACTCATATGCTGGAACAAAACTGAGAGACAAGAACATGAAACAAACTGACAATGTCCTTAAAGGCAATAAAGGTAACACCAGCAGGCACCATTGGCTGTAATTATCTTGACATGGTGCTGTGCCTCTGTCTCCTGGGGTTACTTACATGACCTTTTCAACCACAGTGCCAAAGGCTTTCCCTTGCACTTTCCTGCTCTATTGGTACAACGCCGTTGTGTCTCCATCTTACCCCACTTTGGGTAACGTGGCTATCTCAAAATCTGTGTTGCAGACCACAGGAAACCACAGAGGATTATTTGGCACATTGTGAGATAGAGACAGCACAAAACAATATTATTTACAGAAAAATTCTCAACCCAAAGGCCTCAGGATGCTTCACAAATACTCAAATATACAAAAAATTAATCATCATAGGACCCTCTAAAAATAAAGGGATTTTTTGGTAAAGATCTACAGAGCTTCCATATTGATATAATTCCTGCCCCAAAAGAAGGCATAGGAAGATGGAGATCCTATCAGGCATGAAGGAGTTGTGAGAGCAGGGATAACCCCCTGCATTGCCTCCTCTGACTGCAGGTCTCTCTTTCTAAGCAGTGTGAATGAGGGCTTACAAAAACCATCAAGGGTCAATCAGACAGAGAACAATGAATAAATTATTGCATAAGAATACCTTCAGTACCAAGGGTGATACAGCCTCCTTGCACTGACCCTCTCTTTTGTGTCTTGTTAAGCACTTAAAACCAGGGTGCCTGGATATCTGTGGATAGGAAGAACTTAACTAAAGCACAGATTTCAGAGTGAATAAAGAAGAAGAGGATTGACAGACATGAAGTGATTAAATGTCTCTGCTTATTCTTTCTTATTTTTTCCTCAGTCTGCTGATCTTTTTTTTATATTCTCAGATTTAGAGTTGAAAACAAGGTGGGACTTAATTCTTTCACAGATGCTGTGCAGCAAAGAGCAGGCAAGGATTGATCTGTGAATTTAGCTTCTATTTTCCTTCTTTCTTTTCCTCCAAACACATTGACTCTAAATGCCATTGTGTTTCATTACAAAGTAATTTAATTTATTCTCTGTGGCCACCTCTAGGATCCTTTCATTCTTGCTTCTTTTTCACTTATCTGTCTCCGCTTGAATGATGTGGATTTGAAATGTTATTCTCCAGATAATTTCGTTTGCATGCTATTTTCTGCCCATGTTTTAACCTGTAGATCCCTTTTGATTATAAAGGAATCCTGACTGGCATTTGTAATATTTTCCAATGCATTTTCGTGTATTAATTAAGATGTGAGGGATTTCTTTTCACTTTTTTTAAGCAGCACAGAAGTGGCCTTGGAATTAGATCTGATGAATGACACACAGGAGTATGACTTCAGGAAGCTAAAGGTGCTGGTAACAAAGATACTGTTTTCAGATAATACTCCTCCCATGTCTGTAAATATCACTCTTCTTTCATTTTTCCACAATCAGCATGCACTTTAAAAAAGGGCCCTGTGATTCTTTAAATGTGGTTATGTTCATTTCTGTCAGCATTCTCCACAGAGTGTTTAAAATCTTTTCATCCTTCTCATAGCTTTCCAGAAGTCTGCCCCAGAATACCAGGAGATGATCAGTACTTTTTGGATCCTGAATTCCAGACACTGCTTAAAGCCATGGCAATTGTCTTGCAGTCCATCTGATAGGCTTATTTATCCACTGTGCTATGGGAGGCAAGAAAAATAACTGCTTAAAGTCCTTCCAGTGGACCTCATAAATCTAGCTCTGACCCTTTTGAGGTATAGTGTGTGAGCAACATCCAGAGAAAGATATGCCGGGAGTTTAGTCAGTTTAGCAGCTACTTGATAAATATGGAGTTTGGGTATAAAGGATGCATAAATGACTAATAGATATAAACATCTTCAACAATGCAAAACTAGCCCTTCAACATTGGTTTCCACTGTTACTATAGGCAAATAACCAGCCAACCACATAAATAAATAAAAGCAATACAAAGGAGACTTGCAGAATAAAATCCACTCTTGACTAAGAAGAAAGGGATAAAAATACCTTTACGTGTACTTTTCAGGATTGCAAAAGGTAATTGAAAAACAAATCCATAGAACTTTTTAATAATTCAAAGAGTGAAGTAGCTGAGTGATTTCAGTAATATATTTTCAATTTCCCTTTCTCTGTATGGCTATTATCCTTGAGGAAATCACTATTTTCTTGAGTATATTGTTAATTTAAAATTACTGCTCCATTATGTTCCTTGTATGTATCCCAAATCATGTATTTGTTCTTGCACAGAATGAATACTAGTGTTGGAATCAACATTTGTCTCATTAATGTTTATTTAATTAATGCTTTCTTCAGAAATATTCAGTCTTCTCAGCTACATATTTTTAAGAGGAAAGCAATCCCAAATGGACTAGCTGATAAAACTCACTTGAAATATTACTTTATTTTACTAGAATTCACTTTTTTCAGACTTTTCAAAAGTATTTTATTGCACTGAAAAAATAAGAAATGCAACTTTTATTATTTCACGGGTGAAACATTGATGTTAAGTTATGACAGTGAAATTGGCATTATTCATTGATATTGAATGCTTGCTAGTCTAGCATATACTCTATGCTGTAGTGTACCCTATGAAGTATGAAGCAACCTTGAAGATGATTACAAGTGATGCCTATACAATTTTGTGAAGATCCCTGAAGTCATCTCAGGTAGGTTACACAACTGGTCAGGGTGAATTATTGTTACCTTACCTCATATCTGTAATCCAGGAACAGAAATGTGATTGTAACAGGGTGGCTTATTTATTTCAGTTCAACCCTTTCAGCATCTTCCTTGCTATGTCTTTTATTTCATTGTCAGTGTTATTTTTTTAATGCATAAAGCTGGTCTGAGTGGTACTTTAGATCAAGTGGCCTCTCTATGCTGTGACAGAGCTGTGGCTGAGAATTCTCCTTTGTGAAAATCTTTCAGTGTGTCCTTGTTCATGCCTGAAACAAGAATGAACCCTTTCATAAATCAGTGGTTATTGCTAGCCTTTTAAAAACAGGGCAGTTCTAGCTCCAAACAGCAAACTTCAGGTCTGATGTAAGAAGAGTGGCCAAAAGGTCCAGAGATGTGTCACTTAGTAGTTAACACACCCTGGCGAGGATGTGAGACCAGTTCCAGATCAACACTGAATCTAGCTAATATTTGAAACTGAGTCCCTAGTACCTTATATTTTTAGCTGCCAGATGCAGAGCAGGAAATTCAGCTTTTAATTAGAATTCTTTGATTGAATCTTGAAAATTCAAGATTGAATCTTGAAAATTTATTCAAGAGAAAGCAGAATATGAGGCTAACCAGACCCTCTACTCAAGAGAGTAGCCAGAAGCATGGTATTGTAGTTTCCATTCCCGAACTAAAGAATGTAGAACACGATGTTTTCTGCAAGATTCTGGAGGAGTCACATTTTTGGAAGCTCTGTAAAACACAGACAAAATCTACTTGTTGTTTTCAGCTTGATGGATCTGGATCAAACAGGATGAAAATTCATTATTTTCAGAGGTCTTGTGTGAAGACTTGAACAACTCTCTTTTTCTTGCTCACTCTTTTTATCTCCTAAAACAGGGCAAAAGATCTTGTTATTTGGATTCACAATGGAAATGAAACTTCAGAAATAGCTGAGAAAGGGAAGAGAACTTATACTGTAGGTCACTCTATGGGTCTTCTTTTATTGAAAACAAAAGCAGAAAGCTCAAAAGGAGCATGTTTACCCATTTGGCACTAGCATAACGTGTGCTTTGGGGCTAGCAAAGAACACTGCCTTCTTTCAGAGATCAGTTTTGTGTTCTGTCCAGTCTAAATCCTCCAAATTACCTAAGGATGAGTTAATGATTGGGGTTTGTTTATTTTGTTTTCTTTTGCTTTGTTTTATCTTTTAAGTGAATAGTAATGTGGATGTGTTGAAAGCAGAATTCTACTTGCTCCTTATTGCTTTAATACTTTTCCCTCTGCCGGTTCTCTCTCGGTTTTCTTCTCTTTTATTCTGTGAGCACCAGCCATTGGAAGAGCTGCTTTCTGTCTGGGGAGAACTGTTCAAAGCATCAACTTCTCTGTACAGCTGTGTGGTCAGAACTGCAAGATGGATCATAAATCCCCAAAGCAGATACATGCAGGCTATTTCTTCAGTACAAACTCCTGTGAAAAATAGCACGTGGCAGAGCAGTCACAGGAAGAAACAAATGACACCTGAAGATCTGCAGCATAACAAGTTCAAGTAAAAAAGGGTCATTCTGATGCAAGCAAGATGTATAAACCTCTCTTACAAAGCAACAAGCTGCACTTTAGAGTCTCCTGGGGTTTCATGATGGTTTGACTGGTAATGGTCAGAAAAGCTTCCAAAAAATCAGCTTCAGTCAGAAAAATGACAGTCCATTGAAAGTGAAGTGTCTTGCAGAAATATGCCAATTTGAACAAGTCTGCCAGCAAAACTCACCAGTTCTCTGCATCTTCTCTTCTTCACTCATTCACCCAGATGCTGAGATGCTCCTTGAAGGACTCATCACAGCTCAGATCTCCAGGGCTTTTAAACTTCGGGGATATCTGCCTCCCAGAATTGCTGCACACCTTTTATGCTCAGGAAATTTGTTTTCATCAGCAGTGAGAAGAGTTTATTGGACAGGGTTACTAGTCTTGCTGCCACAGTGTTCAGAGCCCTGGGGAAGGGCTCCTGCTCACCCTGCAAGCCAGCATCCAGAATGAAGTACAAGGAACTCTGTGTTTCCATTCTTTGCCCTGGCTAGTGGCCAGGCATTTGTTTCCTCATGTGGCCCTGGATATGTGACCACTGAAGCTTGGGGAACCAATTACTCTGAAGGTACAGCAGTCATCTACCCCTGTAAATTTATGGCTGAGCACATGAAATTGGTCAGAAATAGCCTCACTTTGAGTCAGCAGGTTTCAAGAATTTGGAGAAGCAGATTTTATTTTAGAAATAACAATTCAGAGCATTTGTGAAATTATATACTCTGGAATCTGATTTTAACAAACACCTTAAAATTTTGGTCTTTCTTTCTGAAGACCAAAATATTTTAGATGATGAAAAATTTGTGAAGAACAGGAATATAGTTTGCTGACCTACTGTAATTTTTTCTGAAGGGATAGCTTCATAAGTTGTAGAAATAATGAGTTACTTTAATGCCTTACTGCAACATCCCAGCCCAGTGCCAGTTGTTAAGAGAGTAAAAGCTCATATCAGCACTAAAGGGAATGAATGAATGCAAACAAATACTTTTTCTACACACAGAAGACCTTGTTCTTTTCCCATTACATCAGTGGGATTGTCCTCAGCCATTGACTACAAAGGATGAAGATATCACTTGCATCTATATCCAGAGAAATACAGTGGTGATAACAAACAGGAACTTCAAGAATGAAAAAGTGGTAGCTTTTACTCATAAAATCTGTTATCAGCTTGAACAAGCCTCATGCAGTAAATGTTAAAAATGGACAGAAACCATGATCTGCAACCCTGACATAGATCACTTACCCTCCTTAAAACTGCATGCTTCACAGTAGCCTCTGCATCATGCATCATTCAAAGTGTGTGTTTCAAATGGGATAGCAAGACAAAGAGCAGTCCAGTATTCCCAGAAAGTATTTTATAATTATTTGGAAAGCATCTGATCTAGACCAAGCACCTGGAGAGATTCTGGTTCCATTTCTGGCTATACTGCATTATTTTACTTTTCTAAGTACTAATCCTGGAAGGAAAGGCATACTGATTCTACAACAATGTCCTTCTATGCTCACTGAACCCCCTTTCTTCCCCCACAAATAGCCAGTCCCCAAAGCCTCAGTCATTCACTATGTCTGAATTTCAGATTTAGCTTTCAGGACATGGAATAGTGTGTGAGCCATTTACAAGCACTGAGGGAACACTGAGGGAACACTGAGGTATTGATTATCTATTATGCTTCTCTAACATTATGCTAGATTTAAATCATGCACAGAGAAATGAACTTGGCTGAAATAAGATTTCTTGCTTTTTCCTTTTATCTTTTTCCTAGCTAGCAAAGCTTTGCTCCCCAAATTACTTTGCACTAAATTACTTTGCATTAGCTGTTTTCCCCACAGTTTTTCATTGCACTCAACTTTAGCACAGTTTCAATATTTTCTGGTATAATTTGCAAATATATAGAGAGAAACTCTGCCAGGAAGAACTGCATTAGGCTAAAGATGCATAAAAACCCAGATGAAAATAATCTGTCAAAAAATGCTTAAAACATCAATGACACTTTTGTCAACATTTTGAATTACTGTCTCCAGGAAGGATGACATCTTTCCAGAAGATATGATTATTTTTTACCAGATAAACATCTGAAATTTGGAGTAGCTAAATTTAAGCACACCATCCACACAGTATTTGTAGAGAGGTTCTTTCTACCCCTGGAATTTCTTCAGACCTAGAATGTGGTTCTGAATGCCACAGCCTGGACTTCCACTCACCTGAAAACTCACTGTCATTATTCACTATTTTATAGGCAACATCTCTGTTTATTTAATTTCTAAGCACATTATTATTATTATGGTTGTTGTTGTTGTTGTTGTTGTTGTTGTTACTAACTTGGAACCTTCCCAATTTTGTCACTTGTGAGAGATGTCAGAGAATATTGCAACAGTTATTCATTGATAACCACCATTCAAATGTTCAAGAGCAGCAAAGCCCATTATGGCAATGCGTAGGAAACACAGCCCCTGCCTATGAGCACTCTTGAAGAGAGTAAAAAACTGAATCAGAAACTTCAGTTGTGAATTCCATACATAGACATCTGTAAAATAAAGCAAGCATCTCCTTCTAACAAACACAATACAAATATTTCATCAGCAATTCAGAGGGACATTTAAATAAATTTTACATTGCTACAGAGCAGTAAACATGACCATGAGATATATATTAAATGCGTGGTCTTAATGCCAGCATAATGTTTATTACTTTCTCATGCATTCATAAGGTCAAATACTATATAATTTCTTCTTCTACCTTGTCACTAAAAGTGAAGGTGTCCTAATGGAATTGACCTGTTCGGTCAGGTGGCAAAGTGTTAATTAGTTTTCAGAAAATATTAATCCATTGAATTATATAAAAGTTCATATTATATATGAACTTTTTCCAGGGAACTGGAAAAGCTCACTATGATATGCTTTGAATTAGCAAGCCATGTCTTTGGAAAACACCACAAAATAATGATTTCTTGGGTGCACTGCTGCATAGGTGCCCTGGTAGTTAAAAGCTTAAAATACAAGAAAGAATCACTGGGAAAAAAGAATGGAATTCTGTTTTGTTGCAATTTGAGCAGAATCCACATTTGTAGAGCTAATTCTAACCAAAATATAATCCAACAGTATTCCTGAGCTACTAGTCTCTGTCACAGTGGTGTTTCTGTTCACCACAGCTTAAAAGAAATTAACCAACCAATTAACACCAATCTGACTTAAAGAAAGGAGCTACAAAGATGAAATGAATACAGAAAGAAAAAAGTTAATAGCAATGAATATAACAGACAGATATTAACAATTACAGAAAAGTGATAGGGGGAGGAAAAGGATATCAAGGGAATCATTTCTAGATGGAGAAATTTAGAAGATCAGAAAGAGCTTTTAACAACAAAAAAGAACATGAATGTAGCCCTGGCTTATTCCTACCCAATAAAAGTAAGACCAATGATAAAAACATGAAAGGGACACATACATTCAATAGACATTTCTGTTCTCTCCTTGGAAAAAACAGGTAATATATTCTGTTCTCAGCACCTGGTGGTCTTTCAGTGTCTTCCTTTCTGCCAGCACTGCAGGACTATATAGAGAGCTGCTACAACTAAATATATTTAAATCAGCACACCTATGTATTTGTTATGCACAGGCTTTGAAAACTAAAAAGTTCTCTCTTTGTTGATTTTTAACGAATCTTGGAAAACTGGAAGATTTAAAGTGGATACTTAATCAAAATGACACATTGTGTTCATCAGGACTTAAAAAAATTAAAAACCCATAAGCACAGTAGATAAGATGTATTTCAATTTGATTTCAGAAGGCATGATATGACATGGAACTTTTGAAATCAGATTACTGCTATAAAAAATCAAGAAGGCATATGCTATGGTAATTAAGAAATAGCTAGCTTTCGTGTAGAAAACTGAGAGCAACATTAAAGAAATAAATGGTGGAAAATTCTTATGAATTATTTAAGGTTAAGAAATTACCATAAGGTTTTGTATTAAAACAGATGATAAAATAGGGTGTTAAACTTTCAAAACATCTGGGAAATAAACAATTAACTCCAGAAATCCACAAGGTCTCTTACAGGCAGAAGATCAGGTGAAATAATCATAATATCCTTTTAGTCCTTGGAATTTATTTATCTATTAATTAGGCCTATGTAAGTGGGATTTGATTGCTCCAAGGCACTGAGCTGAAAGCTTAATTTACCTGGTCTGCATGGACTTATTTTACAAGATGTACATGAAATTGCACTTTCAGTTTTAAATATATGTTAGTGACATAGCCGTCAGGTCAGCAAAAGGCAGGGAACTAATACAACAACCACGACACAGACACTTTTGCAGGTATGAATTAGAATTTATGACAAATGAGCATCTGCCACTCAGTTCAAGCCTGTATTGGCCAATACCTTCTGCTATCATAAATGTGATAGAGGTTGTAACATAACTAAGAACAGCTTCTGCAAGTCTGAAGTGCTCTCTAACATTTATCTAAGTCTTTTGGACACATTGTAGTCCCAGTGTGGCTGCAGAAAGCAGTGATGTTCTTTGAAATGGTTATGTTCATTAAAACATCATCAGAGGAGCAACAATGGCTCAAATATGTATGATGGCACTGGGAATACATATTTAATCTGACCCTTCAGTAAGAAGGAAAGAAACAGTGGATAAGGTTTTTCTTCTGGAGGGTTAAAAACATAGAGAGTAATTCAGTATTTGTTTTACTACTTCTTAAATAACTAGCTAGCATTTATATTATCATTTATGACCATCTAATCTGCAAAGGCTACTTAGTCCTCTTTTTTCATGCCACATTAAGAAATAGTTCCCATCGCTCCTCTAAACTAAAATTATTTTTAGTAAAAAAACAAGTGATAGAAAATGCTCAGTCTCCTATAGTCTTAGCCATTTGTGTTTTCCTCATGGCATTTCTACAAATGCTTTACAAAAATGCCAAGTAAACTGTTAGTAACTAATGAAAATACACAATAGATTTTGCTCTTCTATACTTTCTCTTCTCCTTGACATTTCTTTTTTTCTGTCCCCAAAAAATGAAATACAGACTAATTTATCTGATGAAATGCCATGTGACCATTCACACTGCTAAATCTGCTCAAGGCTGAAAGCAACAAAAAAAAAAATGTCCTAAAGACTGCTTTTTCTACCAAAAACCTGGTTGTCTTGCTTTCAGATTGACAGAGCTACAGGTAATGCTTGCCTGTCCATGGTGGTGACGTTAGCAAGGATGACCAGGTGAGGAATGCCTGGGTGGCAGGAACCTGGCTGTGCTTGTAAGGTTTCTTGCATTAGAGGAGGAATCAAGACAGCTTTCAGTAGTACCTTTTTTGGGACAAGAGGAGTAAAGTAGACTCAAGACTTGCCCCTCTTCAGCTTTTCCCATTTGACCTCACCTCTGACCTGGGTTCTTTCTGGAAGAAAAGAATAAGCCCCAACTTCTCTCCATGAGATTACTAAGACTTCAGTTTGTCCTTAGAGTGGAGAGGAAAGCTGCTAGTCACTTTCTTTCCCTCTTGAACAAAGCAACTGGTTGTAGAATTCCTGGATTGGATCCATGTGTTTACTAGTAAAGTAAGGCAGTATCTCCTCCAGATGTAGCACACTGAGCACAGACCTCCCATCAAACATTCACTTGTGCATACTGCAGCTATTACTTCTCCCTCAGCTCATTTTATCTGAGAGGGGTTTGCTCCACCACTGCCCCTTGCGCAAAGATGAATTAGCTCGTGCGCTCTGTTAAAATCATGACTAGTTTTTATGTGGTCCTTCTGCAAGGATTTATTGTCCTATAGTTAACCCTTGTCCTGCAGCCACCATAAAAAATGAAAACAAAAAAGGAAAATTTTCCTATCGTATAGAAGAGATCAAGAAGGATTTAACTACAATCAGTTCATTGAAACTAAACAGCATGCTAGAATGTGTAGAATTTAGTCCACTTCTCATTTTTAGTTTCTCAGTCCTAGTTTCTATGCTTTGAATTCATGGACATATCTTAATTTGGTATTACAATCTACTTGGAGAATATGAACACAAAATTTTGTTTTGAGGTTAATATTACTCTATTAAAAAAGTTCCTGACCAAATTTAATTTTTTCAAGTTTTCCAAGCTGAAATACATAAGCACATATTCTAGATTCTCCTTGGATAATCATATGACTTTTCTTCCCTCTTGCATCAGGATTTATTATCTTGTGGCAGTGACTTTTATAGGATAGTAGTGTTATTGCTTTGATTTAGATTCTTTGCAAATACCACAGTCTATTAAAAGCATCAGTTCATCAAAGTCCACAGTATTAATTTACCAGGAATATCCCCACAGGATTTTAAAAATAATTTTGTATTATGAAATCATGCTTCAAACTGAACTAACAGAAATCTAATTATAAATGGGAGCATAGAGCTAATTAAACCACCCACTCCAGCATTAAGGCCCACTTGGGGGTATTCACATTGGTAAATTGCCAATTTAAGCTAAATTGCAGGATATAATATCCAAGTACTTGCAAGCCCTACCTTTCTGCTACTTTCTCTCCTTTGGTCTGCTCCAAAGGAGCATTTAATAATAAAGTGCATAAGACAAGAAATCCGAGTACTTTTCAATTATTGAAATATTTTTTCTGCGAATAACCATAGCTACTGGTGTACCAAGGGTCAATCTAAAATATGAAAGTTCCCAAGCTTGACTCTTCATACAGTTAAATGCAACTTGGAGCGTTCTCTAACACACCTGGCCTGTCCCAGATCATCTTGTCTGCCCAAGACATACCATAGAACTAAGGAAGCAGTTGTGTTCTAATCCATGCTCAGAGCTTTGTCATTTTCCAGGACAGGGTCCCATTTCAAGAGAAAGGGGTCCTCATATCTCAGTAGTCCAAACCACAGTGGATATGGCTTATGTAGCTTCTCAGCCTTGAGTCTTCAAGATAGATGGTAAGTTCTGCAGCAGAACAGGTATAAAAAACCTCTGATCAGTCCTGTTGGATCTGCAGTCTCTAGTCGTACACAAGCCAAGTGTCACCTGAGCCAGGCAGCCCTGATCTTGTTTCAGTCATTCAGACTGAAAGTCTCTTACCAAACAAGTAACTTGTGTATGATAAAATCACCTGCTCTGCTCTGATGTTTTGTTCAGAGAGAAGGAGATAAAAATGAATTCTCAGAGCATTCATTTTAATGAGAAGAGAGAAGATTTGATTCCCAGTAAGCCAGTATTCTACTGAGAGATACCAAGACAGCGACATGATGTACTCAAGGACTTGATTTCAGAGCAAGGATAGTGGTGCAAATCTTCTGCTCTGAGAAAGTTAATTAGGTCACAGATGCCTTGCCTCTTTGACTAGATAGAGAGACGGATGGATAGAGAAGAGTCATAGCAATCAGTCCTTTGTTAGTAGTGACAGCCTGAGGTCTAGGAGAAAGTAAGAATAGGAGAAATCTTAAAAGATTTTGTCTAGGACTGTATATGCATTATATCTCTTATCTTTCCAATATCTATTTATTACACCAAATTTGGCTTTTTGGAAACTCCTTGGTGTTACTACCAAACACTAAGAGGGGTTTCATCTCTTTAGTGGACACATCTGTAGCCTGGGACATTTTCAACCTGCTCACTATGTTTCCTTCCAGTAATGTATGCCTGGAGAGATCCCATGGGTAACTTTTAAAGGTTTGTTAGTGATGTATCACAACACAGCACTGTGATTCCATACAACAACTTGCCAAATAAATGGTGTCAAGTTTGTTCACAGTTTGGCTGGCAAATCCCTGAACACAGCCTAGGGAAGGAATTAGCAGTAGCACTTTGCAGGTAGAAATGTCCAACACACAGAGAGCAGTGGAACACTGCCTAATGCACCAGGGCTCCAAGCCAGCAAGGGGAGGGCTGTGACAGATTACTTGTCATTAAAACACCAAAGTATTGACCAAAGCAAACATAGTTCCTCAACAGGAAAAATAATCCTGTATAAGAAGAAGGAATTTCTTCTATATATAATATTATTCTTTTATTTTCTATTAGGTGTGGTAGCCATCATTTTTTCCTATGTATTTGTGTCCCCTTTGTATCTCCTATACCATGTTATTAACTGCCATAATTCATACTAGATGTTTGTCTTCCAGAGAAAAAAATCCAATTTCTTCTTTGGGAAGTTTCATGGTTTTGAAAGATGATACGCTTTCACATGCCTGCAATGAAAATCCCGGGTGAAAACATGAAGTAAAAATAGGCATTAAGCAAAAATATGCATGTCTGGACATACCTTACAAGATTAGATTTGCTTGATACTGAGATGCAGTTCTCAGTCTCTTACAATTTTTGTGAACTTTGACAGTCATGGATGAACTTTATTATCCCGAACATTTGCCCTAAGCTTTGTCAGTGTCCTGAAGGAAGTGAGGACGACAACAGTCATGAGGTTTTTAAATTACATGAGGTTGGTGGGAACAGTTTAAATGAATGAGGGCAGGACTTCCATTCTGAGGGACATAGAGAGTCTGGAGGAATGGCCACACAGGAAACACAATAAGGACAAATGCAAGGTTTTGCTACAGGAAAGGAGAGACACCTGTAGTGGTACAGGCTGGGGACTGATGGGCTGGCAATCAGCTCTGCAGAAAACAATCTGACTTTTCAGGCAGAGAATGAGCTGGGTATGAGCTTGCAGTGTGCCTTGGCAAGCAAAGAAGGCCAACAGGACTCTGAGCTGTATTAACAGCACAGCCAGGAGGTTGAGGATGTGATTTTTTTCCCTTACTCATCAACCACTATATTGTATCTAAGCTACTGCATCCAACTTTGGGCCCCCAATACAGGAGCAATACCAAGAAACCGAAGGAAGTTCACTGGGACCACCAAGATGCTCAGGAGCAGGAGCGCTTGTCCTGTACGGAGAGACTGAAGTGAGAGGGCTTGTTCATTTTGGAGAAGAAAGACTTTGTGGGCAGGTGGCAGCAGCCTCCCATGACCTATGAGGATAGTTGACTTTCCTTCGAGCAGGACTTTAGACTAGAGATCTCCTGAAGTTCCTTCTAACTTGAAGTCCATGATAAACCCATTTTTTAAAGTTTCAGTCAGGAGACTTTGTTCATTCTCAAGAAAACTTTAGTTCTGTAGGGTCTATAAAGGTGACTTTTTCAAATTTTCGTTTGAAATTACCTCTGTGTTGGGGATGTTCCTTTTGCTGTTCCATTAAAACACATTAAAGACAGAAAACCTCTTCTCATTAAGAACATGTTGCATATAGGTTAAGCCTTATAAACATGTTACATATAGGTTAAGTCTTATAAAATAAAGGCCTTGTTACCCTTGTAAAATCATGTCTCAGGCCTACTATTTAGGCAAAGTAGAAGGGAACTGTGGGAGAGTGACTCAGCTGGAATAGGGGCAGGGTGACATGAGAGATGTGACAGCAGCATGTCACATCGCGGTGTATGGTGGTTGGTTGACCTGGGCTTGTTGTGCCTTAAAAGTATGTAAACTGATAACCAGCTAATTGCTTAAAAAGGCCTGGTTTTGGCAATGAAGGGGCTCTCCTTTGCACCTGCCCAGAGAATCTGAGTTGTTTTGCTTCGTACAGGAACAAGTTAGAAGTTACCCAGAAAGCTACCTGAAAATGTCCTTCTCTTTTTCCACTGATTGCATAAAAAGACTAGCTTTGAGATTTACCTTGCCTACCTTTGGAAGTTTGCAGTGTAGGTGTTCATTTCTGAGCGAGTCAGCCCATGTTCCCTTTATAGCAGAGTGTAGGAGTTAACAGCTGGTTAGTTGAGTCCTGCCTTGGATGACTAGCCTAGACACAGAACTTTTAGGAGATTTAAATTAAATTAGATGACTCTCATGACTAACAACATCTATCTAGACTGTGTTTGTTTTTCTACACATCCCCTTCCCCCCAAAATGTGACCTGAGAGCAGTTTTATGTTATCATATGGCTTTCTATAAAATGCAAATATATTGAACACAGTGAATATTTTAATCTTGATTTGAGTCTAATATTCCTATTTTACAGGTGGAGGAGTGTACCACCTGCACTAAGAAATACCTATAGGCATATTTGTCTAAGGTCACTTCATCTCCAAATACCTGTCCTTATCCTTGTTGGTTTGAGTCAGTTTGATGTGACCTTACAGGAGCCCTTTACATGGCCTGAAATATGGTTTCAACAACTTTTTACTAAAACTGGGCTTGACACATAATCCATTCTCACACACTGGTCACAAAACACTCCACAAATGAATGCCAGCAGGAAAACTCTATTTATCTCCATTTAACAACAGAAAAAGTTATGCAGTAGTTTTGATTGTGTCTTGAAGGAGTCAAATTGTCATGTTAATTCTCTTAAGTGAATTGACCTCACAAGCTTTTTCTCTGCTGAGAGAAAATGTGCCTGGAATGCTGGACAGTGATCCTGGGGACTAATAAATTTCCTAGTAAAATGCTAAAAAAAAAACTCTAGGGGGAGAATGGAATAATTATAAAATATCTTTTTTTCTTCCAGGAAAAGAATTATTCTTGAGAATGTTTCAGAGAGAAACCAATGGGAAGTGAATGGCACGACTGATCCTACAGTGCATGCAGTGCAAGTGAAATGGTCACAACCCACTGCATCTGGCATTTTCTCTCAGATCTTTGAGCTGGTTTCTTCTCTGTCATACATCTGCATGAACAGCATGAGTCAGATCTTTACCTTGATGCTTTTGGAACAAATGAGTCTCTGACCACATTCCTGTGAAAAGATAAATTCTTACAAAAAGGTAAAACATAGATCTGACTCATTAAATTACAGCCTGCTGAAGTTGTCCACCAAAGCTTGCTCAGAAAATGCTCAGACCATTCTTGTGACCCCCCTCTGGACTCTCTCCAATAGATCCAGGTCTTTCCTGGGCTGCAACAAAATTGTTGCAACAATTTTAAATTACAAAAAGGGGAACAATTTCATTTTTTTTTTAGTTTCATACAAGGAATAAATTTTGTCTTGTGAAATATTCCACTTATTGGTCCACATAACTACACAAGAAAAGCATCCTTTTACAGCTTAGGTTCAAAGAACTATAAAGAGTCCTTGTGCAAAACACATACACCACAAAAGCATTTAAACTAAAAGACTAAGAGAAGATCTTGCAAGAAGACAATATGAACCTAAGAGATTCTTGTAAGAAATTATCTAATCATATGCTTTGAAAAGCAAAACTGCTTAGATTTGGAAGTTTATATGCTGAAACAAACACTCAGCTTCCCATTGTATCATTATTTTTTAATAGACTAAAAATCCTGATTAAAAATAAAATCATATGTGCTGGGGAAAGCTGCAAGAGATTATGTGAAGCAAAGGTAGATTTGCATTTAATAAGTATTCCTACAGAAAATAAATCCCCAGGATGACAGCCATGATACCAGCATCTCTGTACATACAGTGACTACTGCATGAGCAGGAAATATTCCTGTGCAATGACCTGGGAACTCAGTGAAGTCTGCACATAAAAATTCTAAATTAATCCATTCACTATGAAAAAAAAAACCAAAAACATACAAACTAAAAAAAAAAAAACACCCAAACCTAACAACAAAAGAGACAAGGGAGGGAGGAGGGAATAAGGAAGAAAAAACTATGGCAACTGCAGGAAGAGTAGTTTTCTAGAGGAAAAAGGAACAAAATCTAAGTGAAGAAAATACTCCAAACTTATTCAAACTTCACTTTTGAAAGCAATGCTCATAGAGACAGAAAAATTAGGGAGTACAAAAACTGCCTCAAAGGGTCACAACAGGCTCTATTATTATTGTTACTCTTCCCTTTAAATGTGTGTATTACCATTTCACATAAGAACCTAGGCACCAACCATAATCCCATGTTAGACACAGTCCAAGAAGAGAACAAGGGAAGTGTCTGCTACCCAGTGAATGCTGGGTTTAGTCCAGAGCTGGGGCCCCACAGAGCCAGGCCTGAGTGTATGTCACATCTTCCACCTTCTCACTGCATCCATCCTTTCTCTGCTACTTTTATTTCCACAAAAATCTGTCCCAGTTAACAGGAATTCTTTTTGTAATATGTTAACAAAATGTCTATTCCGGGAAACTGACAATATTAGTGTGCTTAGGCCATGTGTTCATTGGAATTCAGGTAGTTCAAGATGCAGATAGATGTTTAGAATTATTTTAAAGTTTCTCATGCATACAAGATATTTAAGTCACTATCTGGACTTTTATTACTTCCTATAGGCTGCTTAAAATAGGATAAAAGAGAAATATACATAATGTGGAGGAAAAGATAGTCATATAAATTACCAGGAGAGTCTGAACTATGAGCAGCACCAGGAACTTCTCAACTTCTTTTGCAGACTGAGTATTTCAACTAGATAGTACAGTTCCAGTCAGCACAGCAACTGTTTACAACATGGGGATTTTTTTGTCCATTTTTATCAGTTAGTTCCTGGAAACTCAGAAAATGCAGCAAGCAACTCTGTAACTTACTTCATGTTTAAAGGAGTTTTCTGTTTCAGAGCTCTTCGTGTCTGATGGAGATTTCAAGTATGTGTAATTTAAACCTCCTGAGAACACAGACTATCACATCTTCCTCAAGTCCTCAAGAGCATGCCTATGGTAACCATTCCCCTGTTGCAGCTTTCCATCCCAGCACTACAGTTTAAAGACTTCCTGAGCCAGAGGTTGTAACACAACCTTTGTGTTGAATAGCTGCCAAACTCTTTGAGGGCTCTCTGCAGTGTAAATTTTCCAGGCAATGTAAAAAGAAAAAACCAAACCCACAAACCAAAAAACACATAAGAGTCACATCAGCCATCTTTCAAGCAATACAGGATGTCCAGAAACCTGCAAGGTGATGGGAAAAGATGCCTGGAGTAGTTCTTGTTCATTCCTACTTGTAATCTGCAATGAAGACACAGCATGGCTTTTCCTGGTTTAAGGGCAAATTTTGGGAGGAAACCTCTGAAGGGGTCTCCTCTAGAAAAGATTTCAGCAGCTCCTCCTCCAACAGGTTTGGGAGAAAAATCTCCTTGGAGATAAGTGGACAAAACCTGCTTTTTTAACAAGCAAAGTATTCACAAGCATGAAAAATGAATAATATTAAACAATAAAACCTCTTCCTGTTCTGAAAAGATGGCAAATTCAGAAAGAATCCTTCTGTGCGTGTATTCGGTCTCTCAGTCTTGCCAGAGCTCAGACCCAGTGTGCCAGGCCCAGCGTGCAGCTTGGGGACCCCCCGGGCGATTCTCCTGGTGTCCTAGACTGGAGAGAAACTGAGCAGTCCCAGAAGAAGAAGGCACAGTCCAGGGAAAAGTTTTCTTGCCGTAGCAAATGAGGAAAACCAGTGAAAAAAGCAAACAAAAACTCCTTGTCTCTCTCTCTCTCTCTCTCTCAGCAAAAGACACAACTCGGAGAGCACTGCTGCCAGCTCGGAGAGAGCTGCACTCTTATCTCTACGTTTTGAATACAGCGCGGAAAAAAAATTCCACCGCTTCTCCTTCTCCCTCCCTTCACTCTCAAATACAGTTTTAAAAGCACAGAACTCAATATGCAGCATAAGCTAAACAGATGACTGGCGATACAGGCATCATAAAGTCACCCTAGGACAGCAGCTGAAAAGCCATCTGAGCCACGTGCAGCTACTTACCAGGATTTGGCAGGAGATGGTCTCACTTTTAGTTCATCATAGGCTGAAGGTGTGTCACAGACTCCTCCACACAAATTCAAAATTCTTAGTCCCCGCACAATTCCAGCAACTCAAAAAGGAGAGGGTGTATATATGCATGTAGGGGTATCCTGCTTCCTGCGTCCCACATAAAATATTTTTAATCAGAATTAACTGTATTAAGGCTGATGGGGGACATTTTTTCAAACTGCTGTAAATATGCAGATTTTCACTAGTTGGCAGTCAGAAAAACATGTTGGTTGTTTACACATAATAGATGTAAAGAGTTTTTAGTAATGAGCCAATATGTAGCTAGTGAATAGAGGCACACAGACAGGAAAAGCATTCTCAAAGGGTGTTTTGTATTCTTTGGAAATCCTCATCAATATACATTCTATTTTTTCAATACAGTGTAGAAGGAAAATCACTAGATCCAGGACCTGAACCTCTGTACTCTCATAAATCACTCTGATTTATGTCTGTGGAATTAAGCGTTGTTACTTTCAGGCTCAGTAAATAATTAAATATTTTTGCAAAGTGCAATTTTTCCATACATGTGGAGACATACAGAAATGTTCATGTGTCTAAATGGACACAGAAAGAGATAAGCACAAGGTGATAGTCAGTAATCCATTCCTAATGGCCAGGAGTCTAATTCTAATCAAAGAGTTATGTGATTTAAACACTTTGTAGGTAGGCACAGAACTTAAGTACTACCTAACCCATCTGAAGATTATGAAGCCCCCTGGAATGGCAATTTCCTTCACTGTCCAAGAGCTCTGATTTCTTCAGATGAACACTACACACAAAGAGCCCCATAGATTTGGGTTGCATTTTGGGGTTTTTTTTGATGGGGTTTTTTGGGGTTTCATTTGCTTGGTTGGGATTTGGAGTTTGGTTTGTGGTTTTTGTTGGTTTTGGGTTTTTTTTGGTTTGTATTTTTTTGTTTTGGTTTGTTTTTTTTTTTGTTGTTGTTGTTGTTGTTTTTTTGTTTTGTTTTGTTTTGTTTTGTTTTTTAATATAAGCACTCTGTTCTGGACTTAAAGATGTCCAGTTTGTCTCAAAATCTGCTAAACAGAATATCCTCAGCCATTAGCAGCATATCTCACCAAACACTGCTACTATATACTATTACCTTATATGAACACTTGTTTGCTAAACTGAATTGGAGCTTTGATTTGACTTGTTTTGGTTGGAGTGAGGGGAGTCGAGGGTGGTGAACAAATGATGGAACAAGGAGAATGTAGAAGTTAATTTTTTTTTTCTGTTCTTGCAGATGTGTTTCTTCATTTACTCATTACTTTCTTCATATGCATATGTATGTGTAATGTAGGTTTCAGTGCTTATGTAAGCTTCTGGTTAATATACTTTAAAGGCTTTCTGAAGAACGTGGTCTGAATTATTTATCACTACAAGAGCTTTTAAGGCACTTATTACCCTGATATCTGGATGCACTTTTTATAGTTTGTATTAGGTCATTAATAGCTAAAAAGAGAGAGGAAAAAAAAATTCCATCATCCTACTCTGCAGTACCCCAGTACCTTGCAGCTGAAAGCCAAAGGGGGTGCTAAGTCAGCCAGCTTAAAAAACAGAAGGTTGTTGCTTCAGATCAGCCTACAAAGGTACAATTACAGTCCTTGAGTACTTCCAAATATACTCTGAAGTATTTCTGATAGAAGCTTTTTGCAGAGATAGACCACTTTTCCATAATGCCCTCCCTCCTTATCTTAGAACACCAGTCCTACAAAAATTATGGATAAGACCTTATTATACGAGTAGATCCATAATCAGGATAACTGAATCCCATTCCTTGGCTAGCAAATTGATGGGAATGGTAGAGCTCTCAATAGCTGTGTCTCTATTCTTGTGACACCTGCTGCCCAACTCTAGGCTGAGTGGAATATGTGGGTGTTATGGGTGGAATATGGAACAGGCTTTCTGCATGATGTTATATTCTGGTGTTGGATTAAGAGCTATTTTAACTTTATTTCATCAGGATCTCAGCTAAGTTGAACTATTTTTCATCTGCTCCAGGCTAAAAGGAAGCATAGAAGCAATTACTGCCGTAGTTGATGCACAATACCCTGTTAGCTATGTTACTTTGTTCATACATCTAAACTATTAGACAACTCTAATACCAAGCAAGATACCTTGAGGTAATTCCCAATTGTCATCAGTTAAAAATAAAACCAAAAGTGTCTTGCAGGTCAGTGTCTCTAAGGCATAAACAAGATTTTTTTTAATCTTTAGAGAAATCAGTGTTTAAGGCACAAGCAGAGAAGGGTTGAAATCCCATAGCATTTTATGCAAAATGGATGTGTTCTGCTGTCCTATCTGATTACAAATTTTGGCAACAAACTGCCAAAGCCACTGCTGAGCAGACTGATGTTTTTTAGAGCATCAGCAGTCAGACTGTTCAATACAGCACTTCTCTTGTATCTCTCTCTCATCTTATATTCTGGATTTATTATTCACATCATGAAGCATCCCTGGCAACATGCTGGACTTGCTGCTGCTTCTGGTATTGCATTTCACTCATGTTTTCTCTTTCTTTCCTTCTTTTTTTTCTTTCTTTCTTACTGTCGGTTTTTTTTATTTTTTCTTTTTTTTTCCAACTTGTTTCTTTAGAAAAAAATAGCTTTCACTAGTTTTATTTTATTGGTAATCTTGCCAATCTGCTCATGATTCAGGAAATAAAACAGTACAGAAGAGTATTACTCCACATACACTGAATCAGTCTGTCAAAATTCACACTTCTCATATTTTTCCAGAAAATAGGAACATAATTCTGGCCATAATCAGCCATGATAAATCACTCTCCAATAGTACAAATTTTCAAAAATATATAAGATTAAGGTAAGTCTACAGTGACATTTCCTTACTATAACATCTAAGATTTTAGCAATCTAAAAAGTCTAGTTTAGAGATGTCCAGAGACAGAGATTGTACCAGCATCTTTGAGCTTTGTAAGCTTCAGTGGACTTATCTTCCATCAATATGTCCATTTTTTCCTAAACCAATTTATAATTTTGGGTCCTGCAACGATCTGAAATAGTATATTTTTCAGTTTCATTGTATCAAAAAATACTCTCCTTTTAATTTCTTTGTTTTAAAACATCCACCTGATTCTTTCACTGCATACTACTTCCTCTACACTATTGGAGGATGCGTAGAGCTCTACAAATTCCTCTTTAATTATCTCTTCTGCAAGCTGAAAACCCGACTGTGCTTAACCTTTCTCACATAGAAACCTCTAGCCCAGCTTCTGGTTTTGTACTACAACTCAGCTGATTTTCCCCTAGACTACACCTGGACTTGATACAGCATCTTTACCTCACTACCATCAAGGTTGGAGGCCAAAATTTAGTTATCCCAAAAGGCAAGAAACCTGACATGTATTTTTAAAATAAATGTCGTAGACCTCATAATTTGCTGAGAAAACCATGAAGGAGAAAAACAATAAATGTTTTATATCTTCCTGGCTAAGTGTTCCATGTTCCACTGCAGCAGTGGGATTGAATGTAACAGAAAGAAATTTTTGTCAACTGTAAGAGCCTGAATGAGAGATGCGGGACTCCAGGCGGCTACAGTTCCAGATTTTATTTCTTGTGATAAAGCAGCAGAGTCCTTCTTTTTAATGTAGGAAGCTGAAAGGCATGCTTAAAATTTGCATGGAATTCTTTCTCAAAATTGCAGATAGAGATTCCGTGAAAGCATAAACTAAAAGGAATAAAATAAAAAAACACTTGCAGTAAGTGCTCTTCCACCATGTTTTTGAGCCACAGCTGAAGTACCTGAGATGTAATGAAAATAAAATTACTTGGAAGACAGCAATTACAGTGAGGTAGGATACAGACATACCTCTCCAGCTCTGGGCCAGAGAAGGAAGAGCTGCCATACATATTGTTCTGCAAGGCTATCTGATCAATAAGCAGAAATACTGAATCCTATGATTTTCAATGTGTTAGTTCACCTTCAGAAATCAAATCAGGACACTGTATTTCAGGTGTTATACAGCTGTGGTCAAAAGAGACAGAAAGTGATTATCTAGTTAGCCCGTCCTGATTCCTCTGTTAGGTAATTTAGGAGTTCATATCCTTATGTGTTAGTACTGATGAAGAAATTATTTCAGGAGCTTCCGATTCCTATATGATTACATCATAAAAACCTTGTAAATGGATATTCTCTCCAGATATTAACAATCAACATTTGAAAACAGTTGTGGTTTTCTGTACCACTGGAATTGTTTCAATTTCTTGAAATTTATCACTTTTCTCTATTCAGTTTACTAAAATGAGAAGGTAAGCCAAAGAACATAAAGTACTATGCTTGATCAGCAGAGTTAAGGTAAGTATTTTAGGGGAAAAAACATCAATCTATGATCAAATTTTCAATAGTAATATAGAAAAGTTCAGTGTGAGATAAACACTACATTCTGTTTAGGAAAACCAAATATGGATTTATGTCATCCATATGAAGATTTGACATGAAGGCCGAAGATGTATTTTTTCCCAGATTCAAGTTGTGCAAAATTAACATACTGGAGATGGAATATGAGTACTTCAAAACTAGGAAACTTAGCATAATGCAGCAATCCAACAGAGAAAAGGCAAACTTGAGGCTGAAGAGCATTGCCAGATAAAGCTCTGTCAGGTAGGAAGAGGAGGAAAACTGACACCAACCAAAGTGTGATTTCTTTCTTTTTCATTTAAAATCAGTACAGAATATATCCCTATTCTAAGCAGCTTGGGCATTTATCCTGCTGCCTATCAAATAATGTAAAATCTTTTGCAATTGGCACTCAATGCACTAATCCTTGCTGCTGAGTCTTCAGACAGAACTAAAAGCCAAAAAAATGTCATTCTATCAAAGATTCTTAAAATCTAAAAATTTACATTTTCCTTCTGAAAGTAATGCTTCAGTCCAACCAGAGAAGCTGTTGAAGGGTAGCACCTTTAACACCTCTGATATCTGTGTTGAAGGTTGCCAGGTGCAACACAAACACTGAAGGAGATTTAGAAATAATTTTTAAACATGCACCCAGAGAAAAAAAAAATTATACAATTGCTCACCAAATAAAAGGTAACTATTTCTGAAGAAGCCTCACCTTGAGATCATGGAGACAATCCAAGTCTGAAAAGTTTACATCCATAAAAGGCAAGTCAGACAAAGCAAGGGATGCTCATTTCCTGCTTCTAGTTACAAGCTACCAGTTCTCAGTGTGCACAAAACAACAAACTGTTGCATGGTTATGCAAATAGCAGGGCTTATGCTAAATTTTAGCTAAAGTTTAATCCATAGAAGAGTCAATACTCTGATCCATTTTGCAATTAAGCCTAGTTAGGAATTAGTGCATTGTTACCAAATTATTAAAAGATAAAATACTTGAAGCTTGTGAATATTGGAAACAAGAGAAACAATCAGAAAGGAAGACAGAGAAGTCCTTCAAAAGCATCACCTTTGTCATGAGGCTTTAAGCAATAGAGTTATCCCAAACCACGGAGAATGTAGCCAGTGGAGGAATAACTTAAATAGCAAAGACAAAGCAGTATATTTGTGCATAACTAGGAAGATGTCTGCACAAAAGGAGATACTGTGAATCAGGAGAAAAGCTGTAAGAACTGAGAGGTGGGACAGGCCTGACAATGATACTGCACATCATTGCTTTAGCTAGGAATCCATCTGTCTCTCATTTCTGATGACAGCCCCAACTTCTGAGTCATGGATGAATCCTGTCCCCACACTCAGTGATATTTCTAAAATTATTTTTTGCTATTGAATTTTTTTTTTTTACCTCAAGTAGGAGTTAAGGAATTGATACAGAACTTTACAAGTGAACCATATGGCTTGTGCTATGCAAAAAGTCAAGTCAGATGGACTTAGCAACAATCCCTTCCAGCTTTAATATCCTTTAGTCTGTACAGATCAGCTTCTCCAACCATTCTATCTTAAAATAGGAAATTGAAGTCAATTTTCTGTGGTGGCTGAGATCCCAGCTCAGTCTCCTGATGTACTGACTTTACAAAACCACAAGTTATGCTGTCTCACAGAATTCAGGAGAATTATCCATTTGTTGTATGAAACCCTGAATCCTAAAAGAACTTATGTAAAGTACACCTGCAGGTTCAGACTTTACACTTGAAACCCTGAGTGCTTAGCTTTCCCAAATTGTCTTTACACTTCTTTGGGTGTGGGTAGGAAGAATCAGAAGATTTTTACCTCCCTGAATCCTGTAGGTGTCAGGGCTATCCATTCTTCAACTCCTTTCTGTTGATGCTATTAACAGCTTAAAAATGGCACTTCAATCTGTTTACGTAAATCATAAACACAGGGAAGGTCAAATCACAGATATGTCTAATGGTAAATAAAAATTTCCAGAGGGGAAAAGGTAACTTCAAACTTAGTTTACACAGGGAAAATGACCCTGCACTATGTCTCTGGCCTTAAGGGAAAGCAGCAGGAAAGGGCTTTGAAGGACAAAATTGCACCTCCTGTTATCATCTGTTTGCATTTGATCTAGACAGTATAAACCAGACTTGTGTATTTAAGAAATAAAGCCAGGATGTTCAAAAGAGGACAACAGCATTATAAAGTGGTCGAACCAGCACTTTACATTTTCACAGAATGGGGGAAGTGGAGGGGGGAGGGAGGAAGTGGCACAGGTAAAGACATCTGAGGATATTAGATTTAATACTTTCCATGATCAAGCTTACACAGCCATTCCTCTGTAGTATTTCCCAGCAGCTGACATGTTTTCCATTGAACTTATAAACCTCTCCTTAATTTGATAGTGCAAATATCCATGGCTCTGATAAAGGTGTATATATATGCTGATGTCTTTTAGCTGTATTATTTCTTTCCTAGGCTATGTAAATATAGTTCCCTGTGCCTCATCCTTCAATCCTTGAACCATATTTATGCACTGGGGTTTTTTTATTATTTTTATGCTATTAGTAGTTGCCTAATTATCGCAGGGGTTTTTTTGGTTTTTTTTTTTTTTCTTCTTTCTGCCTATTAGTAGTTCCCTAATTATCGCTGGGGTTTTTTTGTTTTTTTTTTTTTTCTTCTTTCTGCACTTCTTTCTTCCTGACAAGCCACTTAAATCTCTGGCTCTCAAGTCACTATTCAGTTTGACCCCTCAGATGTACCTGTCCCCCTGAACCAGACCCACTGCGATCATCACAAAACCTTAAAGTTAATCTTTCTTGACCACTTAATCATCACCTTCATTGCTGAAACTGACAACAGGGGTGACAATTAGTATGAATTACAGTGGACACCTACTTGGAAAAAAAGGTATCTAGAAGATCTGAGAAGAAATTTTCAATCAACACGATCTGTCAACCAAAACAAGCAGTATTGGGAAAGCTGCAATGTGTGTAGACGATGAGAGAAAACAGATGTGCAAGACAACCTCCTCCCACCCTAGAAAATATCTTCATCACTACAGCACCCAAAGGAAATACAATTTAATGAAGGATACATTTGAGTCATTACAACAAAGTGTTCAGATTTAGAAATGTTGAGGATTTTTGTTCCTAGAGAGAACTGAAAATGAAACGTGCTACATCTAAATTAAACATGCAATGAAGTTTTGGTCATGTGGAAAAAGTTGAGCATTTCACCTTTTATAAATTCAGTAACACAAGGAATACAGGAATTTAATACAGGACTGAAGCCCTGATTCTTGCTTGGAGCTCTCCTGCCTTGACTAAGTGCCTCCCAGAAACTCATTTCACAGAATAATTGCACAGGCATTAAGTCAGCATGCCAGCTCTCCACTGGCCTAAACTGAGAATATGTGATGGAGAAGCATTCTGAAAATTTGCTTTTGTACGGATAGCTCTTGGAAGACGCTCTGGACTTTTGATTAATACAAGGAAACTATCTTATCAAAAAATTACACACAATGCATTAAAGGCCATAACTTCTTGTAGAAAGACATTTTAAAGGAAATGAAAGTGAATCTATGAAATCTGCTACACTGTGAAAATCTATGAAACCTAAGATTTTATCATCACTGAAGAAAGAATTGGGTATTTATATAGATGATGAGGACATTTGTATGCTTGATAACCAGACATGATAACCTACATAAATTAAGAGGCATAGAAATGTTCAAGTCTTTATTACCAGTTCTTTATTACCAGAATAGGGATGATGCTGTCATGAGAGGTGCGTTGTTTACAAATGCCCACAGTTCAGACATTTACATTACTCACTGCAGAATCCCATTTCACAGATAGCAGTGCTAAATGGACTGCCAAAATGATCAGGCCATGGTCATCCTCCATTCAGAGATCTGGCTGGCATGCCTCTGGATGGGTGTGTGAGGACTTTCCTAATGGGTCACTTTGCTCTCTCTGTAGATTTACCTAACAAATGACTGTAAAGTTCTGTTTATGAAGAGCAGATTCAGCCATCTGTAATGTCAAGTAGCAGAGAGTAGCTAGAAAGATTGCTATGCTCTCCTCACACCCACAGCAGCCCTCTTCTCTTCCTGGTACCAAATGGAACATTAAAGAGAAGACATCTAGAAACCATAGATGATGAAGACAGATGAGTCACTTCATTTGAGGCACGCTGACTTGTGATATGCCTGTCTGCACTGCAGCATGGATTCACCCTGCTGCAGAGAGTAGATTCACAAGCTTTCTCCTGGCTGACACTTCTGGTTAATGCAGAAATATACTCGTGTCTACTCAACAAGTGTTTTAAAGCTTCCGGGAGGATCAGTGCAACGAACCCACCACAAGCTACTCCCTAAAGGTTTATTCTGCAGAGCCCTACATCTTTTTGACAGTGACTTTCTGGAAGGATTGCTGTGTAATTATCACTCTTGGGAAAACTGTTGTGAGTGCAGTCTGTAAACACTAGAGTGAAGCCCCTCGTATGCATCACTTGGGCACCAGATTCACTTTTGTGAAGTTCTCAAAAAGGCAAAAAAGGAGTAGCCAGTGTTTCTGCTCTTCATTTGGCAATGATTTTGTGAGGGTTGTACAGAGTTAAGACATTCAGTAGTCTGCAGTTTTAGGCCCCAAGATGTGCTTGGAAACTCTGCTGAATCCACATTTCACCAGACAGAAGGTATTTCTGGTGCTCAGACTAAATATTCTTTATCAAGATTTTTGCTGGGTACCACCCAAACATCACCTTTCCTTTTTGCCTACTCTGTACTGCAGCCTGCAGATCTGCTTTCCAGCACTATCTCAGGGGAGGAAGGTACAGGGAGCAAGAAAGGAAAAATAGGGTAAAATTAATTTAGTTTCAGGCAGGATCAGTACGTACTGCACATTTTATAGGGGTCCATTTTTCCACAGGACTGCTCAGATACCATTGTGAAGGAAGAAGCAAAATCATACATGTCAGGATACATAGACAGAGAGACAAGAACATCCATTTAGCCCATGCAGTCCCTTAATTTACAATAACTTAATTCTAAAGCTCTGCATCATCTACTGACATTCCAAAAAAAAAAAAAATAAATAAAAAGAGCAAAACAAACCTAAGAATCATTGTACATACCAGAGGCTCTTACTAAATCCATTTAGTAAACGGTCTGTACCATTTTCAGTGATTCGTGTTGCAACAGGAACTAAGCTGCAACAGGAACTGCCAAGATAGATTTAGGCTGTAACAAAGTGAAATTGACTGTTTTCATGATATTTAAAGTACGTAGCAAACCATCATAAATCCTGCTCTCTGTGTATATATATTGCTGTGCCCAGCAGCCCACCAGCAGCCCATATTTTAAATAGCTCCAAAATCGGCCTATTTGTAATGTTTTTTTATTTATTGACTGTATCACAGATTTTTTTTTGTTGTTGTTGTTACCATGTAGGTAGGAAGTAATGCTGCTCAGTCCAGAAGGAGCCTAAAACTTAGAGGAGTTCTGTGACAGAGTCACAGAACAGTGTCAGTATCTAAACAGTGTCAGTCCTTAAAGCTGCGGGGTCTGCTGCAGAAGGTTTATGTAAAACCAAGCCTGCCACAGAGAAGCAAGAAATGTTTAGTGAGATTGTTTTTAACTCCCTCTCCCAATCTTCTCCTCTGTCAATCAAGCACATTAAAAGGGAATTAAAAATGGAGGTTCAAGATGGACAATAGCTACCGGAAAAGAAAAGGGTGGGTGAAATCTGACCAATTAAAAATTAACCTGCACGCTGGAAAATAATTTTCCCTATAAACCATAATTGCAGTTTCCCTTGTTTCTCCAGCAAATGAACTGTAAATATTTAACCAGAGTACTGGCATCACAATGCCTGCAGCATGTGCCATCCCCTGCCCAGGAGAGGCAGAACAAATGTTGCAGAACTAAAGCATCCCTGCTGCTCTCCGCTCCATGGGGCTGCTTGGCTCTGCAGTGCACCTAGCCCTTCCACTCGTGGCAGCTCTGCTATCCCCAGGCAGCTGCAGGGGGAGGTTCCAATGCCATACAGATGAGCCAGGAGGTACCAGGTGCTTGTGTTGATGCACTTTACATCAGATAGGAGCAAAAGCCAGTGGAACAGCAGCCCTTCACCAAGAGTACCATGGTGTACTACAGCCAGGTAAAGTAATGAATCGTCTGCATCTTGAAAGACTAAAAAAAATCCAACAGCTCTTTCATGGACACAAAATTGGGAATGAGGTCATTGGCAAGCAATAACCTCTTATTTTTCCGAAGAATTTAACAGCCACAAGTCTTGCTATAGTCAGTGTTAGAAATAGCCATGTGAAGCATTTAGGAAATCAGACCATAAATCAGGTAACAGCCAGGCTCCCTCCAAAGACAACATGGTTCCTTGGGGTATAGTCAGTAACACTCCATCCAATCTGCTTTTTCAGATGGTATATGTAGCAGACCCTCCATCACAGCCCGTGGTAACTATCCCGTAACCTAACAGCTCTATTTTCTTGCTGTTCTGCTAAAGTGCTCCCTCTTAACGTATTAATCCTCATCCTACCCTCTTGTACTCACTTTAAAATCACTTTGTGGGACTATTTGGGACCTGCACTTCTAGATACTCCAAGACTGCTTTTCCAACACTTGTTTAAAGATTAATTGCTTCCCTTTTGTAGGGACACTAGAATGCTCTATGCAGCAATGCTCTCTCATTTGTGCCTTTGGCATAAGTAGGGATCATGGCTGTGCTATGCTTGGCTAAGGAACAGGCATGGATAAGATGCTTTATGCAGGATATATTACTGTGGACATTAAAAGTGCATAAGAGCAGCTCATTATGCTCCTTTTTCCAGGTAAGGAGCTCTGCTCAGTGATTCTCAACCAACATAAAAACTTGGACTCTGTCCTCATATTTATTGATATCAGATTTACCAAGTCATCCTTAAGAAAGCATAGATCTGTGTAAAAAATGCAGCTGAGAAAGGCTTCTGCCTGACCAGACCTCAATCAGGGGACACCACACAGCACCCTCTAGGATGAGTTAAATGCCAACAGCATTTAACTGTTGAAGCCTGAGTGAAGCCTTTAAAAAGAAAATCAGATCACAAGATGACATCTTACTCTGATTCCAGCATTGCCTCACATTGGAGCAGAAGCCCAGACCTTCTGGGGCACAGAAAGCCACACAGAGTAACTATTACAGCTCATTCTGATATTAATACCTATGAGTGTCTAAGGATTCATCTCCTTCTCTGAAAGTGAAAATCTATAAATATTGACGACTCATTTCACAAGGAAAATGCTGTAATAAAAAAACCAAACCTTTTCTTCCTAGTGGTAAAGTGTATATATCTAAATTTGCCACCTTTTTCTTCTAGTAGCTTTGGGGTTTTGATACAGGAAAATCACTCTGTCTCTGAAATAATCCCCCCTTTTTGCTTTTGCTCTTACAAAATCAGGTGTCCATAGTCAAATGAAATCCCAAAGAAGGAACACCTGAGTTAGTAGGGTGTCTGCTCATCCAAGGCATTAGACAGTCTATACGGTCCTCCACAAGCAGCAATGGGTTTATTTGAGAATGGCAATATGATTTTCTACAGTGCCATGTGAGTGAAGGGGGGCAAGAAAAAGATAAGTCTTTATTTGATTTTCTTGGTTAGAACTGCTAAGATTTTACTGCAGTGATTCTAATCAAAGGTAATCCTTTAGATGAAAGGTAGAGGGAGTTTGGGACTTCAGACTATTTGTGGCTCTTGCTAATGGTTCCACTTACAGAACAGTGTCTTCTCTAGGATGCTGATATTTGAGCATGAAGTTGCCCTGGCTTGTAGCTCCCTTAAACTTTTGTGGGAGGTGAGTAATTTAGAAAGAAAGAAAACAACAACACAAACAAAACAAAAAAAAACAATACGAAAATAACAACAAAAAAGCAAGCAGACCAGTAGACATGGAGGAGAAAATTAAGGGGATGGGAGGAAGGGCTGTAAACAGTTTTGTCTAAATCCCTGAATGTGAGGAAATGAGCATGACCAAAGAAGAGAAGCAATGTCAGTGAAGGGTTTAGAAAACAGGATTTATGAGAAATAGCTGAGAGAACTGTGGTGGTTTAGTCTGGAGAAAAGAAGGTTCAGCGAAGACCTTGCCATGCTCTGCAACTATCAGAAATGGTGGTTTTGGCAGTAATAAGTTTATGGTTGGACTCAATAAACTTGAGGGTCTTTTCCAACCTAGAAATAGTGTTTATCCAGTCTCTGTACGTTACAAGTACAGGGCTTCAGCTTAGCCAGATTTTCAGTGCATTCATACTCAGAATGAAGAATTCTTTAGGAAATAGATAATATCTGCACACCCAAAGCAATTTCTAAATTAGCTAATCACTCTCTGGGAAGTTTAGTTCCAATGTAACGCTTCTCAAAGAGACAGTGCATTCTGACAAAAAACCACACTCTTCAGGTCACTAAGTTGCTTTCACCCTCACCCTCAGAAAGGTCAGACTTTAAGAAAAATCCAGGTGGGTGGAAGCCTAATGTATAAACTCACACTATAAGCCTGATTACAGTGATTATACAATGTTGTACCTACCTGAGTTTCTTCTCCTTTAGCTAATTCAGAAACCCACTTCGGATTTATTGTTCAAGTCTCCTAGAAAAGTGGGTGTTACAAGACCCTGAAGCTGCAGCCTGGAACAAATGTATCCTAATCTCAGGAAAAATGAATGAGGAGAAGAGGTGGTGCCTTAAAGCTTGGCACACATAAGTCTATTTCATCATTCTTGTTTGAAATAGGAGACAAAGTTTCTTCCTATAATATGATGATTGCTTTTGTAGAAATGAGGAATAACTGTTCCATTGAGAACAGTTTTACCTATTTTATCAGAAGAGTTTTCTTGTGTAGTGAAGATCCCCCGAGCTGTTTCACAGAGCTCTTCAGAGAACTCAGAGAATAAAATGAGGCAATCTTTTGCAGGAGTACTAATTTAGCAGGGTCATGTAGCCCTCAAAGTGAAAAGTTAAGGAGTCCTGAGAGTTTTGCTGGTTTTCCACCTCTGGTGTTAATTTGCTGAATATCTTTGGACAGCAGAATTGATCACTGCAGGACCCACTTTTTAAAAAAATGGGTCACTCAATGTTTTCTTACTGTGTGGAAACTGCTGAAAGGGGTTGGGTAGAAGTACCTATATTATGAAAGATAAATGCTCCTTCATTAAACAGAGTGCCCAGATCATGAGAAAGCTAAGAGAAGTCAAGGGAGCTCTGTCAGCTCACACTGTTTCAGACAGAACACTCTAACCCAGGACATATGAAAAATACATATGAAAAATACTCATCTACCATCTTTAAACCTCTTGAGAAATTGCAGACTTCAGATCCTTACCTCCCTAAAATCTATCCCAAAGTGGCCATTGTGTAGACTGAGGATGAATTAATGGTTAAAAAAGAAAAAGTAGATATATAACTCAGTTCTATCTCAGCAGCAGGACAAGCACGCTGTATGGTAGCTACTGATCACCTCAGTTGGCAAGGCAGGCTCGGTGAATCACAGCCCCCCCACCCTCTGTGCTGCTGTGTGATGAAGGGCTTGGCCATGCCACAGAGAAGCTTATCCTTGTTAAAGTAGGAGGGTGCCCTGCCTTAGTCAGCAAGGGTCTCCCTGCACAGAATTGAAGGCCAGCATGTACTTAAGTGCTCCATGCCTTGAAGGCTTAAGCTCTTATACAGCACAAGTCTAGTACTTCAAGACTCATATTCTGCTTTCATTTAACACTGATGTAAGCATGAATAACTTCACTGAGATTAGCGGCATTACTTTAGCTTATACCACTGTGCAAAATACCAGAATTTGCCTGTATTAACTCTTTCTTACTGTGCTCACTCTTCTCAGGATACCTTTGCCAGAAATTCTATATTTCTGCTGAACTGTCTATAATTTGGGGCAATTGAGAGATTTCCATCTCTGTAATATTAATTTCTTGCCTTCTTTCAGCATGGCCCTAGGGAGCCATCTAATTTGTTTCAACAGAGATATTGATAAATTCCCTAAGACATATACTGCTTTCCTTTTCAGTGCTTGAACTGAATAGATTTATAAGGCAGATATTACTTTAATCTGGAAAATATTCCCCACCAGTGAACGTGCTATTGTTCTGATGGCTTAGCTGAGATGCTGTTCCTTTCTTCGCCCTAGTAACAGCTTTGGTTGTTGATACAAATGTTGAACCAAAGAGATCTCCGGGCATCTAGTGGTTCACCGGGAAAACTGCATCTGCATGCCAGAGGCTCGGGGGTGAGCTAAGCGCAAGGGAGAAGGCGATGAGGAGCGATACAGGAGAATGCTGTCACCTATTCCGAGCCCGGCCAGTCCTTGGGACTCAGGCACATGAGTTCAGTGTCTGCATGCATCGCTGCCCAAACCTCACTATCACCATTTGTGCCAAGCATTGAGTAAATATATGAAAGACGGCCCTGGGTACAAATTAAAATTCTGAGGGAAACAGAGGTGAAAGAAAAGGCAGTTCATGTGTAGACATTTTAGTGAAAGAAAATAGAACAGAGATGAGCAGGGAGGACAAGTAAATGGAAACCAGTTGTTGCTTCTGTGTCCATCATCCTAAGATCTCTACCCAGCCTTGACATGTTGCCTTATGTTTTAATGTAGTACAAAATAAAGCACAGGCTCTCTGATTTAAATGCCACGACTGAGAAAGCAACAAGTACATTTCTCCCTTGATTGTAAATTAGATCTCTACACTATAAGAAGTGAAAAGCATCTTATTAGAATTGTAACTTCACAGTGCGAAATTAGAAAGTGGCAAAATAGTTGAGGTACGCAGAATCTTGGTTCAGTCCTCTTGTGTCTCTATTACGGCACACTTCAGGTTCTTGATTATATGCTATTTTTCTCAGCAGCCCCCTGACATATGTTGCAGGCCTGGGCTGAACTGATCATCCAAATAATGCATAGCAACTAGAAGGGAAGCTGTCAGCTACTGGAGAGATTTACAATGAATTCAGTAACACCGGCAAAAATGAGATGCCTGTAGTTCACCTGAAGAAGGTTAGAGTTTCAATCCATGTATATGCAGAATTTTCCAAAATTGTGTTTGTGTATCAGAAGTCCTCTGAAACTAACAGGAAAGACAAGTGTATGATCAATGTGTTTATCAGACAGGGAACAGCTTAATATGTAAATATGTTTGGAGCCCCTTAACAAATGCATCATGCAGTGACAGAGCACATTTCCACTTAAGGGGACTCATGGCTGGTGTACTTTGGGTTCCAGCTACCACACAGAATGCTGTTGGCCATTGCTTTCCAGCAACATACAAATACTGTGCTATTTGGTGGTTGCCAAAGTGAAAATATCTAAATGGTGATTCTGGGACAAGGTATATCATAGATGAAGAGCCTGGAAAAGGTAGGCAGATTAAAGATGAGCAGTGATGGCTAATTCTGCCAGAGCCAATTTATTAAAAGCAATTAGTACAACTTTTCTCAAGAGCAATTTGTTCTTGAACCAGATAAGTCAGTGATGTGGTCTTTCTTTGAAATAATACACAACAAGACAGATGTCCTTCAATTCCCAAGGTGATGGTAGATTTGCATTTTCAGTAGGTAATTTTAACAAATGTTGTTCCAATTTAAATGTCGCTCTCAGTAGAATAATCTCTGCCATGTTAAAACCCAGCATGTGAGAGATGAACATATCTATCTCATTCAGGCCACAGAGTCCAGGTTGACAGCAAATACCTCAAAGAGACACAGTGCCATGTGAACCAGAGTGCTTGAGTTAATTTCACAGTGAAAGTATTCTGGGCAGTAAGAATGCTTAAAAAGATGAAGAAAAATAAATCCAAACATTGACCTAAAAAAGTTACTCTAGCTGTGCAGTGTTTAGTAATTCATTCACAGGAAAGATAGTTGAGGAAAACAGAGGTTTAAAATAGTGGCAGATGTAATAAAGAATGAGATCATTCAGAATTATTATGAAGAATAGCACTCTTAAGAGGTATGTTTTAATTAGCACTATTAAGAGATATTTAATTAGCACTATTAAGAGGTATGTTCCCGCCAGGATGAAAACAGAGAAAAAGGTTTGTGTCCTTGCTCCAGAATACTTAACAAAATTGTTTTTGAAAAAAGCCCTTATAAGATCACTGAACAAGAATACTCACATATAAGTACTCCTACCTATCCTGCCCACAACTATTCATGCCTATTTAGCAGTTATCTGAGGAAGGCTTGTACATATCCTTAATATTGATATATTTTAGTGTCCTCTTCTTGTAACTCCAACTTGAATACTCTGCTAATCAGTTTCCAATAATTTCAGATAAAAAGCAGCATCTTTTTATTCCTGACAGAGCTGTGTAAGGAGTTCTGAAAACTGTGTCTGTGAAGGTTTGAATAGGTGTTCTGTAGGGCAATTTCTTAGTCCTTGGATGAAAAAAGAAAGTTGTTTGCACATGTGTGTATCTACTTTCCCACAAGATTATGGAAACAGACACTGAAGAAAAAGAACCTCAAAATGGTTCTATTAGGAAAAGATAAGCGAGGCCCATTTCTTCATTAAAACTGTGTTGTTTTCTTTCTTGTAAAAACATAAACTGTGCGTCAGCTTCCTCCTCTGAAGTATATGCAACTCCTGATAGTAGCAAGGGGAAAGTGGAATTGTAGGAAAGGGATCATAATGTTGTACAACAGCATCAAAAAATATTGCTTTAGAAGGCACTCACAGCAGAGTATGCCATTGTTTCTTGATGGCAGTCTTGGCAGGTGAATGGACTGACTCCAAACAAATGTCCTACTTGCTTCAGGTGCAGAATAGAGGCCTAGTCCTACATCATCTATTAGGGAAATCATGTAGATAATTATCTTTAAAAGTTTCTTCCTTTTTTTATTTCCCTTTTTTTTTTCTTTTAGTCCCACAGCCTTAATGTCATTCAGGGTAGCAGTCTGACTTAATCCACGAGGCAAGACTCTGTCCAGTTCCTCTCTGTAAGCTCACGCCAAAATCTAACCAGTTCATCCCCTTCATCTTTTTTAAGACAAAAATCATCGAAACTGGTGAAAGGGAGAGAGCTGTGCAGCAGACCTGAGTGTCAAAACTGTTTTATTCTCTCTCCGAGCATGCTCTGATTTGGTGAAATAAGGTGGTTGGATCTCTCCTTGCCTCTCTTGCTTGAGCTCTGTGAAATAGAGGTAATTAACACCTGCCTCAGGGAATGCCTTACATTGATACTTAATGGATTAACATTTGTAAAGCTCTTTGAAAGCCTCAGATGCGGGTCTGTATGGAAATTCAAAGCATTGTTATCTTGTGGGATAAATAGGCCAATTTCTCAAGGCCAATCCTGCTTTATGTGAGAGACAACAAACTGTGAGGGTAGATACATGATCATAATTCAGACAAAGTAAACCCAGCTGGCTTGCCTGTGCATGTAATTATATCATCCTGTCTTCAATATCATCTGCTTATATATTACCCTGAAAGTCCCTGTGCATGTAAGGGTAACTGGTACCTATGACAGAAATTCATGGATATTAAAAATTCCATGATAGGTGTTGGGAAGAGGCATATCCTGGTCAGAATCCAGAACAAATGTGTGTTTCTCCTTCATGCAGTGAGCAAGCTAAGAGAGAAAAAACTCTGTCAGACTTTATCCCCATGGCTGTGGAAGGATGTCAATCCTTCTAACTACAAGTGATGGCCTCTCCTAGTCCCTGTCACCAAGATAACTTTAATAGCCAAAGTTAAAAGTTATCTCATAGTTCTAACAGCAAGGGCCTCACCACTTTAGAGATAATGGGAAAAAGGTTTAATTCGAGTTTTTTACTTGTTTTGTAGCAGGTTTGTCTGTGAAGGAGAGACCTTCCTTCAAAAAATCTCTCCAGTGTGGAATGGAGACCACCTAACAGGTCAAATATGTAAATAGCACAGCCAAGGTCTTCACAGATCACATCAGATCACACAACCGCAAAAAGAGATGGATACTGCATTGTCAGACCATACCAATATATGCATTCCCCATATTTTGAGGGAAGTGAAAACAACTGAGATTAAAATCAGGTTATCCTTTACATGTGTCTTGTGACTCTTCATAATAGATATTTTTGGAATACAGTTTTTAAGTATAACAAAGTGTTTTCATCCCTGTTCTAATTCTTCTGCTGCTTTCTTCCTTTCTTACAAAAATTGCACTTATCTGTTCGTAATCCTGCCAACCACAGGCAGAGGAAATGAATCAAGTCTTTTTTTGTTGTTTGGAACACTTAAACACTGATAAATAAAGTAGTTGTGATTAAGGGAATAAAGGAGGCAAAATAAAACTATTTCAGGCTGAGAAAATAACTATGAGGAAATCTTTAAAAAAATGTGTGTATTTGTTTTCATCCTTTAGAAAATATAAAGAGAAATATTAGCTTTATAATGAATAAAATATTTTCTCTATATATGACAGGAAAATGAGAAAAGATTTCTATAATTTTAGCGGAGATTTTGATTGAATATAAGGAGTTGCATACTGTGATACAGACTAATGTTGTGCTACATTGGGCAGTCTAGAAATGTGAAATCTGCTTCATCGGCAGTTTAAAGGAGAAGCCAAACAATCTTAGGATGGTTTCCAGTTAGTTAGACTTGCATGAGAGTTGGTGGTAGGAATGTTTTTGGTTTGTTACATACATACCCACGCTCTCACGTGGGTGATTAAAAAGAGTCATATGGGTTCTTTTCAACATCAATAAGCAGTACAACCTGATGTAGAATGTGTATTAGTCAGCAAATCTGCATTCCTATCATCTCAACTTGTGTGAAATCCTACTGACGTACCTAAACTTATCCTGGAGTGGAATCTGACCCAAGAGGTGACCAAGTAGCAGTGCAGCATACTCTGGAACTTTGATCTGATGAGGAAATAATCAGTTGGTGCTCAGAGCTCCTGTTCTGGCTGCATGCTGGTTTTGCACAGGAGTAATTTCTTGATTTCATTGAATCTGCATCAGAATCAAGCTTGTCCCCTCTTATTGCATATTTGGATACATTAATAAATGTTTATTTTACAGGCAGAGCATTGTTGGATTTCAGCCACTTCCACCCTCTGGGATCCCATGACTAACACAAGCGAGATCCTGGCCACATACAGCACGAAGCAGCATGACTGTAACAGCACAGTGTTAAAAATGAGTCACTTAACAAAGGCAGGGAGTGATTAGTACAGAACAGAATAAATGGTACTCAGCTAAAAACAGTTTTCCCTGTTCCATTCTTTCAATTTATTTTTTCTTTGAATTACATGGATTAGGGACATCAGACTGAAATATTTCATCACATATTTCCAGCCTGAATATTGTGCTAACACATAACAGTGTGAGTTAAATATGCAGTGGGTGACTCTACAGAGACTCATTTCAAGTTGAGTTGAGTGAGGATCTGCTTTGACAGAGGAATTTTAAGTCAGCTAATAGTGACTCCTAGAATACTGGACAGTGAAATACATTCTCTCTTGTATGCCTTTGTAAGTGTCAGCCATTTATCTAGAGACAAACCATGAGGAAAAGATCAGGTGTATTAACAGAGAAATAAGGAAATACTCTAAATTTACAAATTTATGTATTGTGCTATCATATATCCTATTTCTGACCATCAAAGATGAGTATTTTCTCTTCCTTCTGATTATTGACTTACAGATTGCTTTTATATATTTAAATTATTGTACTCTATCTTGCACTTCTTGTTTTCTGTCTGAATCTGGAATACTCTCATCATATTTTGTCAGGTCAGCTAGTCATTTCTTGTACCATTCTTCTATTAAACTGAAATAAGCCCAGCTATTAGCAGGCTTTTCCTTTCCCTTACTTGCATTTCTCATTTCTGCAGCCTCTTTTGTTGATCTCGTTACTGACCACAGGTCACTGAAAATCTTTTCTTAAAAAGTCAGCAAATTCTGTGTACTGTCTTCTTGATGGTCCCTGTTTCCATTATGAAGAAAACAGGATCATGATCAATGCATTTGGTCACATGAGCTTCCTCCCAAGGGTTTACAGGGGCAATCCTCTGCTCTCCACTCTGCTGATATTCTCCATTTCTAAAATGGAGATGAAAATTGTAGTCTGCAGGAGGGGAAGGTTAAAACAGTTTATGGATTGTTTCAGTCAGATGGCAGGAGTTACTTTTACTGCATAAATAACAGAAAAATGCAAATCACAACAGAGGCAGAGAGAAATCCCTGGACTTGAATTATAAAGTGCTGCAAGACAAGGATGGAAGATGCACTATAAGGTAACTTGAAAACTTCCATGCAGTACAAAGCTGAAGCCCCACTGACCAGTCCTCTTTTTTAAAAGTAAAATTCTGTCAAAAGATGAATGTTAATAGGAAAACAAACAAGTGCTTCTGATAAGCTTCTTATGGACTCCTATGTATCCACAGGAAATTTAGAGCAAAAGAGAATGTGATTAGAGGCAGCTGCTAAAATTGGAGAGTAGATGGAAACAAAACTTCAGAGTTACATAGGAAATGAGGTAAAATGAAATGAACTAGCCCAGCTGAGATAATAGAATGGTATATGCATTTGCTACACTTATAAATAAAACATTGACTTATTATTGCACTTCTAGGGTGTACAAATCCCAGGGAATCTAACATAGCATGATGTAAATGTGGGGGCAGAAGGGAAGGCCATATACAAATATGTGATGCTGAAAATTACTTTCATGGAGTCTGTAGGGGGAGGAAAGGAAAAAAATAAGAGCAAGGACCATTTAAACCTGATTATTGTTTTTCCCTTTAAAACAAAATTCTAATCAGGACTTGGGCACAGAAAATACGTATAGCCTTCTTAGAGTTGTTCACATTATAGAGGTAGACAGGTCCATTTATTACTATTTCTATATCTCTTTCAATTTTTGTCACCATCTCAATCCATTGGAGCATGATATTCTTTTCATTTCCAGTTGATGTAAACCTTCCTGGTAAACAGGAGAAACCATCCAAGTAATGTGAAGTGTCTTGTTGAAAACACACAAACATTTGGACTTTAAAAAGCAGGCTCTCTGTCTTTAACTCCTAATGTTTTGAAAGGAAGGAGAAACTCAATAGTGTATGTTCCAAATGGAGTGGGCGAGTATTTGATGAATGAGCAGAACATGAACACAATACAGAGGTATCCTGTGGAGTGTCTTTGATGTAAATGTGATTTCAAATGCTTTGCAGAATTTAAATTGGGTAGAAGGATGCAGAAATTAAAAGCCAGGAAGGCAAGGAGATTAGGAGATTTTTTTTCACCTGATGAGATGGAAAGATAAAAACCAATTTTCAGCTCTCACATGATAGCAGAGAAAATTTTTGCACTGAGGTAGCAGAGATAAAGTAAAAATTAAATAAAATATATATGGAGGAAACTTCTGAATATGTTTATAAAATGTGAGTTTAAAATTCCCTGGTTTTGCACAGTCCATTGGAAACCCAGAGCTTTAGTAGAAGGAAAAATACAAAAGACTTTTTAAGATAAATAACTATATAGCCTTTCAATAGGTGTGCCAGAAAGACATAAGAAAGTTTGTTGCTGCTCCAGAAATATTTTAGAGGAGGCAGAAAAACTGGCTCTCTGTACAAATTAAACAGTTGTCACTTTTTAAACAAATCCTATCATGTAAGCAACTGTTAGCTTTTCCATATCTGTTTCTTTGGGATAGTTTTTCTGGTTTGTTTTTGTGAGTTTGCATACCCTCCTTCAAGCAAGAACTGCCTTTGGCAGGGTTTTGTTGGTCTTCTGAAACACTATAGATGTGAAATTGATTCTACCTTTTTAGCAGTCATTCTCTGAAAGTCTTTCAATGACTCCATGACTGCTGACTTCAATTATTTGTCCTTGTGGGCCCAGGAGGATACAACAGGCATGACGTCATGTGCAACCCCTGGTTGCTGCCTAGAAATACAGGCTGAGGAATTCTGCCTTCAGTTAATTTACTTTTTCATAAAAGTGCCTTGGTCATCTTGGCAGACACTTCTGTGTTGTCGGCAAGATGTGATACAAAGGAACTCTCGAGTCTCAATTCTGCTTATGCTGTGCAGAGTGTGATAATCCCAAATGCTGGATAGAGTGAGGCAAGTTATGTTTTTCATTCCTTGAAGTTTTAGTGCTGGAGAAAAGCAGTATCTGTCTTTCAGACATATGGACTACTTTTGATTTATTTAAGGTATGTACTTTCCAACCAGTCTTTTTATCATTATTTATAGCAATGGTGTATGTACTATTGGGTATCTACAAGTTTGCTCTGAAGGCTTACTAATATTTACAGATATCCCAGACATTTTCACTACAGGGAAATTTACTACTTTTATGCCAAAATGGCTCAATGCCTTTGGCCAGGTCCATTAAAATGAGTTAAAATTAATCTAATATCATACTTGGAGAAGCAAGGAAAGTCATTTACAAGGCACATTGCCAACCATCAGACTTCCCTGATGGTTCTTGTCTTTGCAAGATAAAACAAAAGAACATAGTCCTTGTTGTCCATTTTTTCCTGAGCACATTGAAATGACTTACTCTGTACTGACAGCCTTACATGTACAATTAACTCCTTCAAATCAGCTGGCAAAAGCTCATGGAAAGCACTGTCTTATGAAAGACAGGGTTATTGGGCATAACCAATGACTCAGCCATCTGACCAGCCTGGCTGTGTGATGACAGTGAAAAATAGTCCTGCTGAGAAAAAGAACATCCTCTGGTGGCTACACAGTGACGAAGAGGCTCCGAGAAGGGCTCAATACATGCTCTGCTTGACACTTCATCAGCCTGCCACCTCAAAGATGGATGTTTTTATATGAGTGCCCAGCAGGATGCTAGAACAGCACTGAACTGTGGGTTCTGGCTGTGGCTGAGATCATTTTTGCAAAGTTGCTACAGAAAAGAGGGGCAGGGCAGCCTGTCACATCCCACAGAAGCATATCCCATCCTACTGAGACACATGAAAGGCTGCATTCCCAGGCTTGTATGCACCACATCTCCAGAGGTAAAAGCCTCTGGATTGAGCTTTCTCAGAGTAAGGCATCAGGTGACCTGATTGTCACACATTAGCTTGCAAGTGTGATTATGAGAAATATTAATGGAAACCTTCCTCATTCCTACTGCTAACCTGTCTGGCTAAGGTCCCCTGTGATGATAATAATAACGGTGTTTCTCATGGCATTCGTAGTTTCTTTACATTTGGTGAGTTTTGACTGGTAAAGGCATAAAAATAAACAAGACACAATACAGATAAGCAGTAGGTAACCATTTTCCATACAATTGCTCTGTACACATTTTCACTGAAAATGTCACTAAGAACTGTATAATCAAGGCACAAATAAGCAAAGAGCACAGAATAAACAGAACAGTCCTCTTACTGTAACTTATATGACTTGTACTTATTGAACTGTAAAGAGTGTACTGAACGCTAAAGAATGGATCACCTGCAGTAAGCTAAATTGTTTTTCTGCTGACAATATAGTTCCACATGGTGTGGTGATTCACAGGGATGAGGATGGTAAAAGAAGTAGAAAGAGGAGGAAAGAGCACAGCTCTCTAAGAGAATGAAATGAAATAAACTAGAGGAAAGGCAACTCAGCTAAGAAATGCAGTCGTGTGTGATGGTTCCCCACTTGAAGTCCAGGGGAACTCAAGGATTTTAATCCATTCAGTGATTTCAAGGTTAGACACTATAAAGGTCCTTCTTGTGGCACAAAACAGGGTAATAATTTTCAGGTAGCACTTGGAGTCAGGTTGTCTCAATAGCTCACTGAATCTTTTGGCACCTAAATTGCAGGCAAGCTTCAGTTCAGATGGAGTCCCCTTTTCTAGTCTGTTAATGCACAACTTTCAAAGGCACTGTGACCACGTGAACTGCAGTTAGCACTGGAGAAACAGGCAAAGTGAACCAGGCTTCTAGACAGATGCATGTGGTATGGAAAGAGATTCAAGAAAACCACATTGCCTACTTCAGCTGAATGCTACATTGCACTAATTGTGTGCTATTGGGTTCAAGCTAGTGAGCACACAGTTCTGATGCTCTGTCAAACACATTCATGTAGTAATAATGCATTTGTAATCTGCATCATTATTACTTTGCCACACAGTAATGTAAAAAATAGAAATTGACCTCAAAATCTACATTGCTAGGAAGCACAGGAAAGATTAATCTAAATTAGTTATGTGAAGCTCAAGAGCAGTCTGAAAGTATGCCATCTGGAAAATAAGTCTTATAAATGTACTTAGCTTGTCATTTCCCCCAGCTATGTAAGATTTCTGTGTGAGTTTCATAACAAAATACTTGCTATTTTTTAGGTGTTTAGGGGAGTCAAGGAAAAGTAAAGGAAACTAGTGTATTACTATTTAAGGGTAAATAATAAAATTTGAATATAATATTCAGGAGGATATCAATAGAGCATGTACTTCCATGTATGTTACTAGCTGAAGACACCAAGCATTAAATTGAATTATCAATGTCTGTAATTTCTCCTAGAATTTTGTATTGTTCAACTCCAGTCTATGTGTCATGTGGTTTTATATTTAGCACCTGTATGTATGAGTTTGATGAAAAGTTCACAAGAATTTAATTATATGTAAGGAACATATTACTACCTAAATTCTGGTGCTCCACATAGGATCTTCTAATTTCTAATTGATTTGACGGTGTCAGGAGACAGGCAAAAATTCTTAAGTGACTACTTTTCCTGCAGTACTAGAGACAGCAAAAACCCATCCTCTGAAGCAGTTTCTGTCTCCCAGATCACAGCCTGCTTTCATACACTATCATGTGTAGAATGGAAGCCTTCTTATAAAGCAGCCCTAATTTGATTGGGATTGCATAAACCTATGGCACCACCTAGCTGCAGACATTTGGGGTTTGTTATTTTTTCACTTCAAACCCACCATTTTAATTTCACTAGCATTTCATTAAGAAGGAGGACATATATTTACTACAAATGTACTTATCATCTGATCTATGGCTCCAAGTCTTCTGCATGTTTTGGATTATCTCACTGTTTTTTTACAGGATGGTGCCTTAGTGCTGATCTACAGGCACTGATTTGGAAAGAACTTGGAAAACTTGGAGTTCTGGAAAGAACTCAGCTGTCTCGGGCTCATGCAAAAAGTGCAAGTCCGAGCTGAGATCCTAACTGTATTTCCTCCTTCTGAACTAGAACACTTCCTGAAGTTATTTCGTAAATTTGTGTTATCACCCTAAACAGAAAAAAATTAGGAATCTAAAAATAACCACCCTGAAAATATATATATTTTACAGGAATTATAGAAATTACAGGAATCTACAGGAATTACAGTAGGAATTACAGATGCATTTTGGGGGGAAAAAAATGACAAATTAGTATACCAAACTGTCTCTTCTGCAGCTTCTCAAAAACATGAAAAATATTTTTTTCTATAAAAACAACACGTCTTTTCAAGTTTATATGAAAAATGAAAAAAGAAATTACACAGTATCCTCAATATAGGTGTCAAAAGGAACCTTCTTACTCTATACAGAAGGATATTTTGTCTATTTTCTTTAAAAATATAGTCATTTCTATGTTAACCTAAGCCAATATGTCTTCATTCTGTTTTCTAAGATGTTTGTCACAGCCATTGAACAAAATCAAATACCTAGTAATTTGGTCAGCTCCACAGAGCAGTCTGGAGACACATTAAATGTATTAATATCTTCATTTCTTTATATGTTTCCCAGAAACCTTGGCATAAAAGAAGTGGAATTTGACATTTATAAAATGAGTCTTTTATGAACTTGGTGGCCTTTTATACACTTACATTCAGAGAAGATGCTTGAGTTGTAATGGAAAAGTCTTCATGACTGAGTGATCGTTATACCATTAACAGTTATATTTGGTGAAAGAACAGCAGGCTGATGTTTTTCTTTGTTGCTGTTCATCTCAGGCAGAGTTTAGAAAAATGCCTTTGAGAAAAATGCAGTACATGCTTTAGAGAACAGAGAATACCTTGGGTGTGTTTTTTTTTCCTTAGAGATAGCATTTTAGACATATCAGCTTCCTTGTCTCTTTGCAATATGCACAGAAGATTTCCTTATGCCATTGCGGGCAATTACTTAGCCTTATAAACTGCACAGATGCTTCTTTCTGTACTATTATCAAAAGTCTTGTAGAAAAGTCAAAATGACAGATATAGCACAGACAGCCATGCTTTCTCAGCATGCAGCTACCTCCTTCACATGTCCTCTGGTTGGTACTTCAGAAGATTTATTTTAGAAGCTGAAGGAAGGAAAAGCAGGTGAAAAGGAAGGAGATCATGGTACCAGCACCTTCAATCTCATTCTCCATGCCTCAAAGAATGTTACCACGGTCATGAACAAGATGCAAACTTTCTCCCCCAGAAAGTTTTATATTAGCAATTAACCGGAGCGCAGTGAAATTTTTACTAAGCACACTGATGTTTTTGCAGTATAGCAAGGTGAGTAGTTTGAACAAGAGAGGTAACACTCCTTTTTTCCAATGAATTGGAAACTCAGGTGCTAATTTCCCTTAACTGCACCATACACAAATGCTTTTCTAAAGCTTAGGGAAGTTACCGAATTCTTCTTACTGCAAGATTGCATCCTGACAGCACTGGGCTGTCCATCCTGCCTCCTCAGGATGGAGAAGCAATCTGCCAGAGCACCCCAAAAAACAGTATAGTTGAGGAAAAAGGTAAGGGGAAACATATCATGTCCCCCCTCTTATTTTTTTTTTTTTTGCACTCTGTGTTGTCAGAAAGTACTTTGATATTTCATTTCCTCCACACTACTTTACCGGAATCTCCTTTAATTAAAAAAAAAAAAAATTCCAAAGAAACAAAAAACCAAACAAAAACAAAAAGAACAACAACAACAAAACAAACAACAACAAAAAAATCCTAAGCAAAAAACACAAAGTAAAATCTTACAAAAAATATACTTGGCCATGAGAATTGAGAAGAGGTTCTGTAATTTTGAATCTTGGTTAGAGGCAGAATGCTGGCCAAAATGTCAGAGCACACTCCCTACTGAAAAGAGCAACAGGACCTAAATATTAGTTTTGTTATAGAATTCTTAATCTGATGAACAAGAGGGGTTTTTTTGTTGTTTTTTGTTGGTTTTTTTTTGTTTTTGTTTTTGTTTTTGTTTTTTTTTTACCACAGGTAGCTAAAACAATAACAGTTGCTTCTAGTTAGAGTTTGTTTCCATATGGATATTATAAATCAAATAACTGCTTATACTGATCATTAGTGAAATTATTTAAAATTAAAGTCCTTAATTATTTAGTTTAATAGGACAGATTTTGAGAGATAAATTTGCTGAAGCACAGGCATATAATATACTGAATAAAAAGGATTTTTTTTTCCTATTTAAAAAATGAAAAGTGATTTAATCATGGAAGTAAGACAATTGTTATTTCCCTTCTTTACCTATGCCTGCAGTACCCTACCTGACACAATTGTTGCCCATGACTTGAGATAGCTCTTATCCAAACCGGGTCATTCACATCCCAATCAAGGGGAAAAATCCATAAGGATGACCTTTCAAGATAAGATTTGCAAGAATATTGGGAATAAGGAGGAAAAGCTTTGATCAGAAGATGAGGAAAGCTTTGATCAGAAAAGAAAGTTATGCTTTGGAAATCAAAAAAATGAAAGGAGAAAATTAGTTGGAAAGCATTAATATGCATTGTTTACAAAAATAAATGAAAAAATGTTGCTCATTTGTAGAAATAAAAACTAACACACGAAACAAGTGGTGCTGCTATATATAAGGATAGTATGGACTAAAGATAACTGATATATGAGCAAACAGTAATGCATTGCTCTCTGCTCTTATGGAAAGTGCGGTGAGGGCAGGACTATTAATATAAAAGAATAGCGATAGAAACTGCATATTCAGCAGGGAAATAGTTGATCCCAGGGTGGTGGCAAAGTCATTTAAATGCTATCCATACAAGTCTTAAATGGTTCAATGAGATTTGAGAATAGGTTATGTATATTTTCTATATAAAAAGGGAGTAGTGGTGTCATTCAGGCAACTGATCTGTTAGTTTGATCTCAGCTCATTAAGCACTATGTAAAAACAACAAACAACATCTTGCTGAAAGAACAGGCATAGAAAGAGATGACTAGTGGAGTTTTCCTCGATCTGTCTTCTAACTTCCCTGGTTAAATATTTTCACCAATAATATTGGCTCTGTAATCTGGTGCTCCGATGAAATTTGTTGCATACACTTTGCAGTGATTAACAAACCATAGGAGATATTGAATAATAGATAAGAAGAAGGAAAACTGGATTAGCATGTGGCCCTAGTACTAGAAATGAGATTAAATTAAATCAAAGAAAACAGCAGGTCATACTTTTATATCATACATCATCACACATACGTAATTTCTTTAGTGATGAAATGACAGAAGATCCTGTGTTAACTAGTTAGCCATAGCCTGTCTAATAGTACTGACATTATATGGTCTTCAAAAGGAAAAAATATTTTTGGGATCATATCAGAAAAGATATTTCCAGCAGTCAATGTATTGAAAAATAATTTTTTTTAATATATAATGCAAAGTTAGGACTTAAGTTTTTGGAAGGAGGTATCTTAGAATGAATATCTAACCAGTTACCAAGGTGCAAAAGAGGATTTTCTTCTTTCTTAATACTGGATAATGTGCAAGGAGATTACTGGGTCATGTAGAAAGTTGATCAAAATATGTGCCATGTCTAATGGCATTGAGAGTTTACAGCCCTCTTGGGCAGCTCTCACTGTCAACAGTATAAAAATAAAAAAGAAGAGGAAATATGTTGCAGGAAAAAGTGCAAACACTCACAACATTCAAAGTGTCACTACAGACATGAACAGATCAAATACTCTCTCCAGGCACCCAGCTTTACAGTCCAAATATAAGACATTCAAATGAGACAAAGGCCAGAATGTTTCATTCAATCCTACAGCTCTGTTTTATCCTTTTAAAGTAACAGAGGCTTTGTTTGGTTTTGATTTTGCTCACCTATTAATTACCTTAAAGGGAGTGCTTTATTAAGTGTATGTTCTAGATTAGAATTTTCTATGTCAGTCAAGTGTTTTGATAGCACAAACACAGTACATGGAAGTAACACTCATGACTCACTATTAGTTTGTGATTACAGAAGGTGGTGCCACTCCAGCTGGGTGGAAGTACACGGAATAATCACCAGATCCTGCAGGTTTGGAAGTCACTCTTCTTTTTCTTTCATTTATATCTCCTCCCCGACTTCCCTCACCCTTCTCTCATCATGCATCTTGATAAATCACAACTACATTCTCCATGATAGGTACTGAATCCTCTGAAATGCGCATAGAGTGCTATAGCACAAAGGCTTCAGTATGAATTTCCCCATAATAGGATTTTAGCAGGACTTGCTCTGCTCTTGCTTGGATCTTTCTTCTCTGTGGAAGTTCTGTGTGCTGCTACCACCAACCAAGAGGTCAGTCTCTTTCTGCCTCCTCAGAATATGTCCAGATAGCTACTCAAAGTACAAGCCCACAGATTAAGGTCCTGCAGGCTGATGTGCTATAGCAGGTCTAGACTGCAAGGTCATTAGATCGCATTACTAATGCAGGAAGTGAAGGATGCAGACACTGACATTCTGTTCCCTGCCCTGGACTCTCACATATCCAGCTGTTGGAGCAGTGAAGCATTAGGACACACCTTGGCTCTGTGACAGTGCTTTGGCAGTTTCTCTTCAACATTACTTATTCATCACCCCTAGGAGCTAAATAAATGAATGGCACACTTGACAAGTGGGCCAGTGACTGGGGGATCCCACATACCAGGTCATAATGATGAGAGCAGGCAGCAGCACTGCAGCAAAATTAAGCAAGTATTCCTAGTTCACATCCTTAATGAGGATCATTTGGTGTATGTTACCACTATTTTGTCACTCCTTCCAAAACTATGCTAGCAGCACAAGAGCACAATTCAACAATTCTTGGGCTAGCAGTCCAGTGGTAGCTCCAGAAGCAGAACAATTTAATCAGAGTATAGCTGCATGCACACAAGTTATCTTTGCTAGGATGCAGGTGCTGTGGCATTATGTCTGCGCTTCTCTTGATCTGATCTGATCTGGTAGCTCTGCAGATCCAGGCAGTGTACCCTATGATTGTATCTGCTCCATTAGGTTCAGCTTGGCAGGGTCCTGCCCTGCTGTGTTGTGCAGTATAGATAGTTCTCTAGCTTGTAAAGAGTAGAGTTTCTCCTCAGAAAACCTGCTGACACCACAAGCTGCTTTTCAAGCCAGTTATCTTTCTTAAGACATGTAAACTGAAAAAGGAGTTCCTCTGGACTGCTGAGAAATGATACATAGACTTACTTTTATATTTGTCTCAAAAAGACATATTGTTCAAAATTCAGTACTGAAGGAGTAATCTGAACTAAGTAGGTTTCATATTCTTCATTACTTTGTCAAATATAAAAAAAAGTATAATGAAATTCATAGAAGTGAGTGAATATAAAAGAAATTAGGTTATTATAGTGAAATGTGGGGATTTGATCAGACTGTTTAAATCATGATACCTTAGAAAACTTAGGCTAAATAAGGGAACCAGTAAGGAAGATATTTTGTTTAGTAACAGTCCTTTTTGCTGTTACTCACTGTCATTGAGACTGGTGTGCATATTATAACAAAAGATATGACAGGGAAAGTCAAATTTCCAGACTGGAATTAATGTTCCAAATGCGGTCTTCTGAAATTACAGGTAATGAGGTTATAAACTATCCCTTTTACCAGAGGCAGGGTTGCACACAAGGGAAAAATCCAGTTAGAAGAGATATCGCTTTTTCAGGTGACAGTAGTGGGACATCACAGGATTGCAATTAGACTTCCTAACCACGCATGAATCTTTCAGACAGCAAGGCTGAAAGCTATCTGTTCTGCAGATATTTGCAGTGAGTTTTCATTTTTTTTCTGTGACTATGACTATCTGTTTCTGCTCACTAATAGATCCCCACATGATAACACATTTCTCTCATTCCCCCATCTAAGATGCAAAGCAAGTAGATGTGAGGGAAGGAATTTAAAGGAGCGAAAGAGAAAATTAGAAATAAGGAGCCTAGAAAAGGAGATGGACAGCAGGACAAGTGGGCAAGAAGTCCTGAGAGGAATTTAAGAGAATAGAAAAGATGACACATACACATTGAGAAAGACATGTATGTAAGGGAATTATTTAAGAGTGTGCAGGGATAGCTGCCAAAATTGGTACTATTTGTTTTGTCTCAAAGTATTTTGTTTTGCAGTTTTAACATAGGGATTGGCTGTGGAGGGGAATACCCTACAACTCTGTTATTAAAATAAAATAAAGCGAAATATTATTATCCAAGAGGATAGATTTGAATGTCCAGTGCTGGGAATTTCAGCTAATTCCCTCTGTAGCTTGAGACTGATGGTCTTTCTTCTACCTTTGTGTCTTAAGTGCCCTCACTGTTTTTCAGAAGGTACTATGTTGCACTGCAGAGACAGCTGAAGTTAAGTGGAGAAATCAAGCTCTTGTCAAAACACACTGGAAGTTTAATAGAACAATTACAATTAATTGAAAACATTCAAAATCATTTTAGAAACTTCAAGGTCAGGTTTAGGAGTGTTTGGCTCCAGGTTTCTTGACTGCAGTTGTCTTTTTCAGCATATATCTGAAATTTAAAGTAAATATGAAAATCAGATATCTCAGTCCCACATCTCTGCCTTGGCCTCGTTTGCTCCTTTTCCTCTTCATTTTCTGCCATTCTGTGTTCAGAGTGCTCAGCTTTCCTCATGGGTATCTCATGAGTGCTGCATGTGGAGATGAAGGACTTCTCAACTGCAAGATGCAGAATGTCAGGCCAGTATTGCCAAACTTTGTTGGATACTTTTTGGAACAGGAAAATTTCATCAAGACAAAGCTATTTTCTTCTTTTAGAGGGAAAAACAATCTTGCAAAGAACAGCAACATAAAACCCCTTGACTCAAAGTGTCCAGCTTAAAAAAAAAAAAAAAGTAAAGGTGTTCCACTGGCAAAGATAGAAAGATTTTTTCAGCAAGAGAGCCCATTCGGGTCAGTATCAAATCAGCCTGTTTTACTTTTATGCTTTGTTTTATAATTATTTTTCTTTACATACACAGCATTTGAAGTTGGAATAACTGGGTCAGGAGACCAGATTTCCAAGGCTGGGATTGCAATGAATACTTCACTATACATGAGGAAATAAAAGGCCAGTAGAATGTCCTGCATGCCTTTTTCCCATGAAATAAATAACCCATTCTCATATCCCCACAAGAGAGTATTTCAGAGGCCCAGTGGTCAGCCAGCCACAAGGACTGAGCAGCTACCACTGTAATGAGAGAAAGGCTTTAGAAGAACAACTGTGACACAAAATAAAGACTACACTTTTCCAATGCACTAGGGCATAGTTGTCATAACCTTTGAAACCTCCTGCCTGATGGCTTCTCTGAGGTTAGTGAGTGTCATTCGGACAGTACCGATACTTCTCAAGGGCTTGATTTTCTGTTATCTTAGAGGATATTTGTAATCTCTCATGTGAAAGTGAGTGGCAGGAATCAGAGAGCAGAATTTTCTTCTTCTCTAGACCCACTTTTCCACCACCTAAGTGACTAAATAGTGCATAGCAAAATAACAATCCTTCCTCCAAAAACTCAAATTAAATTCTCCCAAGGTATTGTCACATTGTCACCTTTTTTTTTGGAAACACGGCTTAGAATCTGGCAACACTGAAAACACTGGGAAGAGGAGATGAGAGAATAGAGTGAATATACAAACAGCTCCTATTTTCTTTTACAATATCACATCCAAAGATGTAAAAGAGGGAAACAGTCAGTGAGTTATAGAATCACAATTCTTTATTGTGATTTGTGAGAACTCAAAACAACTGAAGTGCTTAAGGAATCTGAAATGACAGAGAGAAATTAAAGCCTGATGCTAAATCGGGAAGTGACTCAACAGTATCTGAAAAAGTAAAGTCTTTGATATAAGCATCTAGAAAAAAAAGCCAACAGCCCAAAAAGATGCCATGATATTCTTTGTTTTGTTGTTTTGTGGTGGGTTTTTTTGGTTGGTTGGTTGGGTTTGGGTTTTTTTTTTGGTTTTTCTTGTCATTGGTTTGTTTGGGTTTTTTTTAATTTTGTTTTTATTCCAGTTTTCTGCCTTTTGGTTTTTTAACATGGTAAATCTCTTTGGATAAAAAACTAACTTTCTCAGAGTGATTTTTGTTACAGATTCACATACCTTGATTAGATGATTACCAGACTAGAAATCAGCTTTTTTTTTTTTTTTTTTTACAGCAATTTAAGCCAAGAAACAAGCAGAAAAAAAGTCATCTCCTAGGTAAACTAAAAATCTGGCTATAAACACTACCATCTAGTTGTGAGAGGCACAATGAAAGACATGTATACTGCTGAGCCTAAATGGAACTTAATTGATTTCCAAGTCACATAAAATTCTTCCATCATAAGAAAGTCTTGAATGTCTGTGATCTTGCTTATTTTTTTGTTGGGATTTGGAGAAGGTTTTTTGTTGTTATTGATAAAACTTCTTGCTTTGATGCAAATTAAATGAGAAATGCTAATCACATTTCATCAGTTCATATGTCCAGCTGTTTATCTGAATTAATTGCATTTCCAAATACAGGACTAGCTTCAAGAGAGCAACACAATATCAGTATTTAAAATGATTTTTTTTCTTTTTTTCCATAATGCTTAAGGACCAGTGTGTTTCTCTTGGAGCAGTGAAGGTATATTTCCTTCTCTTAGAGTAAATGAAGACCAAAAGCTGGATCTGCACTTCAAGGAAAATGGAGGACCATGATATTTTCTTGTCCAAAATACCGCAGAATTCTTAGTATTGAGAATCATCTTTCTGACCCTGTGCCTGACTACTGGAGTGTCAGTAGTGCTGCTACATGGAGGACCATCACATACAACCAGTGAAGATAACTTCAGTCCATAAAGTTAAGCAGGATTTCTTTAACATGGAAGGGAGCAATGGGAGCAATTACTTGTGTGATGAGAGGGCAGAGCATCTGAAGTAGAGGTCATCTGTAGGAAAGGAAAAAGAGTCTCCTGGTGTTTCCTAACCCAGGTACCTCCTTTTACCATGCCCTTAAATTCTAGCAAATACAAAAAAAAAAAAGTAGGCATGCTAACAGATTAAATGCAATCCTACACCTGGAGCTGCCTGGGGCAGAAGAAGCCCACGTAGGGTTAGGCTAAGAAAATGTACAAGTTTGTCTAAACTTTCCTTTGGTTATGTCTATGTCAATCTGATTGGATGGGGTTGTCCTGTGACCCTACATTCATTCTTCTCACAGTACTCAGGCATTAAATGCAATAAGCACACAGTCAGACCAGCAAAAGTGTTATCAGCCCATGACCAGTCTGTTTACAAGGAATGTTGAGTAAGGGTGGAACTGTGCAATCCTGCTCCAGATAAACAGAAGTTTTGCAGCTGTCCTGCACAAAACTCCCTGATAAAAAAAAAAAAAAAAAAAAAAAAAAAAAAAAAAAAAAAAAAAAAGCCAAACAAAGTGCTAAATTGTACAATAATGAAGGCGGGATGTTGATATTTCATGTAAAGGAAGGAAGCCAAGAGAGAAGGGCATGGTCATGCATAAATGATAAGGTCAAACTCACATCAAAAATCTTTTCCTTCCTTCTTTCCTCTCTCTCTCCACCTCCCTCCCTCCTTCCCTCTCTCAAAAATCTTTCCCCCCCCCTTTCTTCCCCCCTCAAAAATCTTTCTCTCCATTCCTCCCTCCCTCCCTCCCTCATCCCTCCCTCCCTTCCTTCCTTCCTCTGTCTCTTCCTCTTTCCTTTTCTCCCTTTCTGCTCTTCTTTTCTTCCTTCTTTTTTCCCCCTTTTCTAATTATATCAACCTCTGCTTTTTATGCATTTCTTAATTCCCTTAATCCCCTTGTTGTGTGGCTTTGCAAAAGCATGGAAGAGTAAACATATTCTTTGCTTTAATGTGTAGGATCAGTTGGATTTCTCAGTATTATAGAGCCCTTTACTCTGGATACCGCTAGATACTGCTCAAACAGGGAATGTAAACAATTTCAACACTAGATTTAGCAATATTAAATTTCCAGTTTTTCTTTTCTCATGATTGTGAGCAGAAAAGATTAATGATATCTAAGGAAATGCAGCAAAGGAGGAAGGTAATAAGATGAGGGAAGAGAGGGTTTCTCCAGCACATGGAAGGTAAGGAGGAAAAGGAAAAGACAGCATTGACACATATTTTCTAACCAGCATGGCTGGTTCCATACCAATTATTTTCAGACCAATTTGTTCTGATTTCTTCTGCATCTGTGCGAGTGCATCTGTTTCTGTGGCAGCCTCGGCAATGTTATTTACCAAATCCCTGTTTGTAAGTCTGTGTGCTTTGCAACACATGCTTTCTAATTCTATGGAAACAGCATGTTCTAGAGAACTGCAGATGTTATTTTGTGTCGGCTAGGAGGAAACACTAGGAAGGCTCTCATGCCTCTTTCTATGTAATGAGGAAAGCAAACGATAACAGAAGCCTCTGTTTTATCACCTCCCCAAGATTTCTAAGTGTAGACAAGAATTATGCAGTGGTGTGCTTTGAACTGTAAAATGCCATGATGATTCCTGAGCAAAAGTGAGACATTCTAAGGTAGTCATTTGTACCTCACATGTGCCCTGAAGTTTGACAGTGAATCTCTTTGTAGTAGTTTCTTTCAAGAAGGGCCTATGCTGTTCACAAGCAACAAATGTGGAGAGGGATATGTTCTGCTGTTCTGCTCTTGCAAGAGATAAACAAAACAGTGAATATGCTTTGCAAGTTTTGTTATTTCATGCTCAGTTTGCAGGAAGCTGGATATGGAGGCTTTCCCTTGGCTTACACTCATGCAGTCTTTCCTAACGGCAGTCCCAGCATGAGTCCTGACTGTGTTCCAGCTCCATGTGAGGACAGGATCAGGTCTTCCACTTTGCCCTGGTTTCTGTTCAGGCATGTAGCCCAAAGTTTCAGAAAGGTGTTGAGTAACTCTTGATGGATGCCTTGTTTCTACAATGAGGCAGTTGTGATTCAGTGTGGCAGATGCATCCAGCTCACAGCCTGAACTCTCTCTTGAGACTTTTAAGTCATTATTATTTTATTAGTAACATATCTCTAAAACTTTGTTCAGTGCTTATTTGAAGCATGAATAACACTGGAAGTAGTTCAGTACTTTGCATTTTTATATTGTTTTGGCATACGCTCCCAAAGGACATGGACCGGACTCTGCCCTTCAATTGCCCGTGTGGGTTTAACACCCCTTGGCAGGCACACAGACCTTTACAAGCAGCACAGTGCGGAGTCTTTTGTGGAAAGTTAGCTAATCCCTGGATGGGTACGAGTGCTAAGAGAGACCCACCCCTAAGGTATTAAGTGTGAATTCAGCAAAATCTTGGAACAAATAAGCAGGTAAATAAGACAGGGCTAATCTAGGACCCCTGGAAGTCAGAAAGGAAGGCAGCAGCAGGAAGAGAAGGAAATGTTTCTTTGGAATTTGGACTGAATAATCACCTTGTGCCAAAGACATGTGAATGTCTTCATGATGTCTAGAAGACAACTGAAACACCAGAGGCAAGAGTTTGCCTAAATGTCTCCAGCCGTCTCTGCAGTTAGAAGCAGATAGCCCTTATCTTGCTAGGATAGAATGTCACACCCAGCTTTGGTTACAACGCAGGGGTGTGACACCACATAGCATCTTGGAGTAGATACACAAACCTCAAACCCTTAATTATTTTCTGACTACTAGTCCTTTGGAGAGCTGCTGAAAAAAGCAAAGAAATCAAATCTCCAGCTGCTGTCTCTGGTGCTTACTCTTCATGAGCAGTGACATGGCATGACACAACATTACGTGACACGGCATGACAGTGCCCCAGTGAAGTGAAGCGAAATCATCTCTAATGCAGATGCTCTTATTTCATTACACTTATTTCATGGCTTCATTTAATGCTGGGCAAGTGTTTCTGAAAACCAGCTCTAGATATTCCTGAGAGTAAAAGTTTGCCTTTGGAGGTGTAAAACCTAATTTTATGCTGGTTTAATGAAACATGCCTATATTTGTACAACCTGAAAATTGAAAAAAAATATAAGGCTTCAAGTATGCAAAGGCAATTAATTTTTTAACTTTCCAGATATGCTGAGCATCACCATATTCAACTAGACTGCAGATTCTGATGAAGCAAGCAATAATTTTTTTCTTTTGATGAGTTTATAACAAATTTTCATCTTTATTCATTGCACATCTAATTAAACCTCTTTTGCAACTGAGAAGTTCACTGAATTGAACAATTATTACATTTAATATGAAGCTAAAGTGCCTTCTGTATTCCAACTGTCATTATCACTAGCTCTTCACATAAATCCAGAAAATCCTTTAATTACAGTTATTCTAGTTCTACAAGGAGAAGTGACGCTTCATAAAGCTACTCTAAATGTCAACATCAAACTTGTTTCTGCACCTTTTGAAAATTGTGATTTGAACCAATATTTGTCTACTGTTTTGGTCTGCGTATATGTCACCTTGACATCACACTGGTGGACATGGCTTCAGACTGGATATTTAGCCACATTGTAGATCAGTCAAGTCTGTATTTCTTTTCAAATGGCTTAAGCTTTGGGGGGAAAAAAATAGCAACATGGTATTCAGTTTTCCTTTTAGTCTGTAGCCAGTCTAAAGACAGAATAAAGTCTAAAGTCTAGAGTGAATTGGACAGGAGAAGGGGTTTTGCTACAAAGATTTAAGTATAACCTGACTAAACAATTGAACCTGTACCAGCACACATAACTTTGTCTGGAAATAATGGCTGACACAAGCAATAGTTATTCAAACATCAACAAGTAATGCACAGGTCAAACACTAAAGGATTAAGACTGTGCAGAGAATTGCTAATGTGTTTTCAATCGGTAGTTGCAAATGAAATACCCCTGACACAGCAATTTTGTAATGGAAAACAAAATTCTTTTAGAATACAAGTGTGGTCATACAGTAGCATGGTGTATAAAATTCTGAGTTTTACTCTTAACAGTCGCACAGTTCTAAAAGAGCAATAAAAGTAATTTGGGGGATGACATGTCTTTTAAAAGGAAGAATAGCTGACATGATTCAGGGAAGGCAATCCAGGGAAAATGTGGGCACCCTGCCGAGCACTCCTTTCAGGTGGAACAAGTGACAAGTGACCTTTCAGGTCACTCCAGCTCAGCTTGGCAATGGGCGACCATGCTCTACAGATCCTCACCTGGAGATGGACATCAGGATACTGGACTTGTCATCATGAGCCCCTTGTCTGTGAAACACTGAGAGCATGGGGAAAACTAAATAAGGCAGGAAAACTGAAATATTGCTTTCTTATGCTCCATAAGATCCATTATGCCTCACTTAGTCACTGTGCCTATCTTCTGACAAGGTTGTACAGATTTTACTTGAGACTGGTGCTGACTAGAGGAGTTGTTACCACCACAAATGTTCCCCAGCTAATGATATTCATGATTTCCAGTCCTCTGGCAGCCTTGCTGGGATACCTATCTCACATGCAATGTCTTTCCCTTGACGGCAGCCAGCAGTCAGAGCTCAGGCTCTACACCTGGCTTTTGGAGGGTGGAGGTGAGGGTGGGGAAAGGCAAAGGCTGTCCGCAGGTTTTTGCCCTTGCTGCTGAGGGTCACGGGGCTTGAGTCACCAACAAAGATGGTGAGGATGGGAGGAATTGAGGGAAGTGAAAGTGCCACAGATGGTGACATGCCTTTGAGGGGAAAGTGTACGACGAGTGGCTGAGGTCACTTGGTCCGATCAGCCTGGAGGAGACTGAGGGGAGACCTCATAACCTTCCTTGTGAGGGGAAGTAGGGAAACAGGGCAGACACTGATCTCTTCTCTGGTGACCAGTGACAGACCTTGAGGGAATGGCATTAAACTGTGTCAGGGGAGGTTTAGGCTGGATATTAGGAAAAGGTTCTTCACCTTGGTGAAGGGTGGTTGGGGCCTGGAAAGGCTCCCCTAGGGAAGTGGTCATGGCACTAAGCCTGTCTGAATTCTAGAGGCAATACTTGGGCACATGGGGTGACTATTGGGGATGATCCCATGCAGGACTAATAGTTAGACTCGATGATGCTTGTGGGTCCCTTTCAACTCAGGATATTCCGTGATTCTGTGAATTGCCCGAGACCGCTGCTCCGGGAGTACACAGCGGTGCCAAGGCACCATGCGGGAAACCTCCCTCGGCCCGCTCGCCTGGGGGGACCGAACTACAACTCCCGGCGTGCAGCACGGCTCCGGCTCCCATTGGCTGCCTCCCCCCGCCCTCCCCGCGTGACGGCGCGGGGCTGGCGGCGGCGCCCCCCGCGCTTCGGGGCCGAGGAGCGCATGGCGGCGGCGGCAGCGTGGGGGCGGCTCCCGGGGGGCCGCGGTGCGGGCAGGGGTCGCGGGCGGGGGGCGCGGGGGAGGTGAGCCGAGCCGTGCCGTGCCGGGCCGCCGGAGGTCGCGTTCGGGAGTTTGAGTGCCTGGCCGGTGCCTCGTCCCTAGGAAGATGTGTTTCGCGGAGGGGCGTTCTGGTAACCGTGGCAGCGCCTGTCGGGGCGGCCAGGGGTCTTGGGCACCGCGGGCGGGAGCTGCCAGCGCGTTCCAGAGAAATGCAGCCTGTCCATAGAATTTTGCAAGGTATCCCGGACCAACCGGTGGTTTGTGCGGTGAACATGACCTGATTATGTATAGGGAGGAGGGAAGAGTCAACAAAACATGTAGTAATATATAGTGCTCTGTATGCTTCTTTTGTTGAAATGTCACCCTTGCTTTGGAAGTACGTGGGACACCCGGTCCCATGGACCGAGCCGGTCCTGTGCTCCTGCCCAGCCAAAAGGAGAGATTACACAACGCTCTTTGATCAGCCTGGGTCAAAACCCGAGTGGTTTGGCAGCCCTCGGTGGTTGTGCTCAGATGGCCATGCGAACTTCGCACTGAACCTGTTTGTTCTGGTGCTGGCATGAAGTCAGCTCAGGAGTTGCCCTGATCCAGCTTCTCCCGGTTTAACTTTCGGTCCCTCGGGTGAATTCGGTCTCTTGGTGTCCCAACTCAGAAGAAAAAGCTACACGGAAAAGCAAGGTTCTGTGACTGTCTGGCAGAAATAGGGCATGGCACACAGAGCAATCCCAGCTGGGACATGATTTATTGAGTTACTTGCAATTGCATGGCTGGCTTTAACAAACAGAAAATAAGCTAAAGTTACTAGTGAGAGACTCCGTGTCGCCAGAATTGAATGCATTCACTGCCACTTACTTATTTACAAGAAACCAAATGGATTAATGCGTTTCTTTATTGAATGCTTACTTGACTCCGAAAACTAGAAAGGTTATTGAATTTGTTTTGTTTGGTTGTTTTCCTAGGCCATAAACGTTTTTATAAATTCTCATCAGAATTACTTTTCACTACTTTCTTTACATAAGGTAGCTGTACCAAACATTCAGGAATAGTTTTGAGGGAGCTTGATTACAACATCCATCTGAAAGCCCTACGTCCCTTAGGGGCAGAAAGGTACGGTAGCTGGAAGAATGGGCTGGGGATACACATTTGTGGCATAGTAAATATTAGAAGTGTGCCAGGGCACTGGCTCATATCCTGCAGGACTTGAGAAGTGAGCTAGTGTGAAAAACAAAGGCACTGCAGACTTAGCATCTATACAGTGCTAATACACTCATTGCTCCTTTCTGTTCTCTTTCTCCTGGGATTCATCTGTGGAGAGAAGCAATTAGCGTTACAGCCATAGGGGACAGTGAAATGTACTTTAAAATGTGAGAACACTCAAAACGGTTGTGAATACTGCTTGACTGTCTTCTGTGCTGGAGCTGCAAGTATTCATGGGTTCTGTTTAGTTTCCTCAGGTTTTGGGGAGGAGATGTATGCAGAGGGGAGAAGAGAGCAGTAGACTATATTTCAATCCCCTTTAAAATGGTCATTCCAGCTATGGAAGGAAGAACTCTGTAACTCAGGCAGTTCAAGAGACAATTGTGAGGCCATCCATTCAAAATCTTTAGGTTGGGTTGCAAACAGTGGGGTCAGTACAGCTGTTGTATTAGTGATGTGTGGCAAACAATTTACTTCTTTGAATGCTGGTTTTTGAAATACAGTTGTCAGTCTTGGAGGTGTACACAGAGTGGAGTTCTGACTGCACTAGTTAGGAGTAGAACAGGGCATGAAGCTACAGGCACTCTGAAAGCAGCATTTTCACAGTTGTTCTGTTGTGTGCAAGAGTTTCTTTGGATTTTTCTTGACTAGTTCACAGTTAACAAAGTTTGATGCCATCCTGCCATCTTGTACCCATGACAATATATGTCCAGATTCTATTCTTGAACTGAAATGATCAGGTAGGATGACCTATTTCTACTACAGAACTGGAAATCAGCATATTTTTTTTTTTTTAAATTCTGCTCTAGATGTATCATGTCCGTAAGAGTCTTGATACAAAGTTTCACTTAATTTTTCTTCATCTGCTCTTCTAGATCCTGTAATCCAAACATAACCACCTGAAAATTTCTGTGGCCACAATGAAGCCTTCAGTGCTGGGATAAAGTGGAGAGTCCAGCTTGCCCAGAAAGACCTCACATGGCCCTAATTCTCAGCCAGTCGTGTCTGAAACGCTCTGTGTGCTGCTGCTCTGTTTTGTGGGTAGCCAGTGGCAGTCCCTGGGCAGTGCTCTCTGTGCCAGTACCCACAAGTGTAGCCTGCTGTTTGGGGTCAGCTGTTGGGCAGCAGCTGCGGAGGCCTCACAAAAACATTTGTCTTGGACTTCTCAGCTCAGACCTCATTCTGGCAATTGGCCTACTTAGACCCATTTCAGCCTCTGCGGTTGTCTGATTTCCAGGTTGAACCAAGGACATTATGTCACCACTTCCCTACAGACTAAGATGCTAAAGGTGAGGCATGAAAGAGAAGAGCTCTTGCTGAGTTGTGTCTGTGACACTGCAGCAGTGTGACACTGGGACAACAGTGCTGTGCACAAACCCAGCAGGATTGCAGGAGCTTGAAGAGCCAGTGGATGCAGGAACAGCACTAACAGTGTCATGGGTACACAGGCTGTGGTAGTCCCTGAGGCCTGTGCAGAAGTCTTTGCAAGCTTTATAGTGCACAAATATCACTGGGGATGAAGTGAAGGTGGAAGAGTAGAGCAAGCATAGTACTTGATCTTCAGCTTGATTAGTAGGTAAGAATTCTGTTGTCTGCTCCCTTGTGTTTAACTGAGCCTTTCTAGTAGCTGTCAGTTTGTGGTGTTCCTGGTAGTTATTGATAGCTCTGCTGACAGCTTCCAATTTTTCTGCATTGTTAAAAGAGTTCTCCTGGAAATCACAGGTGAGTTGTCAGGTCTGAAGGGTTGACAGCTTGTCAAAATATAGCTGCTAGGTGCAGTCATCTAAAGTCTCATTCTTTCAGTACTAGTATAGAACATGTGATTGACAGCCCAGAGAACGAACCCAGGTTTTTCATGGATCAGATAAAGCACACTGTGTGACAGGGCATACTCCTCCCATGTACAGAAGTGTCTCCTGTCAACTATGGAGAGAGGGGAGTGGAGACTTGTGGGTTATAGAAATCCCTTTTGAGTGAAAAAGTTATCTAATTGGGCATTGATACGTTAAAATACCAGCAACCATCTACCTTTTCCTACTTCAGGAAACTGAATAACCCTTTTCCTGTATCCTGGGAACTGTAGCAGGCTTTTGCTTTCTTCCTGTTCCAATAGCTCTCACAAAGACTGCAAGTGATGACGTTGAACCTCAACCTATTCTTCCCCTTCAGAGAATCCTACTTACACAACAACCTGAGGGAATGCTTCATCCTTGCCCTGAGTTACCAGGAAGGCAGCTGAGTTTTCATCTCTGATAACTGGCCTTTTCTGTGGTATTGATAAAAATCTGAGCTGGTGCTGGGTGTAGTACCAGTTTTGGTAGTGCAGGATCCACCTCTGCTGGAGTTCAAGCTGATGGGTATCAGCTCTTATGGCTTATGGGTATCTCCTAATTCCTCTGTGCTGAAATGTAATTGGTCAGAAACTGAATAGCTTAAAAATTCTATCTCCTGTCATTCTTCCCTCCCAAACCCATTTCTATAAACAACAAGAAAATGATTGAAATAAGTTCTAGTAGCTGTGTTAAACATTTTTCTTTTCCCTGGACTAAAACCCAGTACTTTGTAGCAAGAGTTAGTTATTTCCAATAGAAACTTTTAAGTTTGTTGAAACCAATATTTTGCTGAGTGCCTGTTCTTTTAATGCTGCTTCTTTACAATTCACTTTAGAGTAATTAATGAAGGGCAGTGTTATTCCTCTTAATTTAGCTACCTTACTTATAGGAGCCATGCAGATGGATGACAGACCAGCAACAGAACTGATCTGCCCACTCCAGTGGGGACTCTTTCCTGAAAACAGGCAATTATTTTAAGCATATTACTGTCTTTGAAAGTATGCAGTTTTGTCTTTCATTACATAAAAGCATTAAAGTGTCCCTCATTTGCCCCTGCCTTTCTTCCAGGGAGGACAACTTTTCCCTTCTTTCCCTGCTTGTAATGCACACTCTAAAACTGGGTGGTGGGAGGTTTATACTGTTCTGTCTTCAAGTGGAGTGGTAAGGAAGCCCAATCCTGATGCAAAAAAGCATTGCTGAGAAAGAAACAGGAGAGAAGGGCTCCCAGAAGAGGGGGTCAGATAATTTTAATAAACTTGGGAGTGCTTTCCCTCTCAAATGTGAGCACCTTTCCAAAATAATTGGAAGGAGAACATCAGATATCCAGCCTGGCCAGAAAGCAGCATAGTTTTCAAGAAAAAAACCTCTTTTTTGTGTTGTGTTTTTTCTGAGTTTGGCAGATTTAAAATGTCCGTAGAGTTAGTCTGTTCAGGGTTGAATTTTCTGACTGAGGAAGATGAAGAAATGAAATCTGCGTATTTACCTGTGTTCTTTGAGTTAACCTGGGTTGTATTTGCAGAAACACTTACTTACAATAAGTGGAACAGAGCCAGCATTTCTATCAAAAGAAGGGATTCCAAACTTAGGATTTTTTTGGTACCCTAAAGCTGTGCAGAGCTCTACAGCAACCCACACACCCCTAGGCTGGAGCGTTTTCCTGGGGAGTTTAAAAACCAGATGGCTTGTTCCGAGTGCTGCAGGAAGGGGAGGTGAAGTCTGTGAGCAGTGGGTGTGGCTGCAGAGTGGTTGCCAATTACACTTCTGATGCTGCCGGGAAGGGAAGGCAGAGTCTTGGCAGGGCTGGCCTTGCATCCCGTATGCCTCTGCTGTTGCAGCCCCTGAAACTGAAAGGCATTGCTTTCTTCCGGCAGAAAAGCAATTCCGTGGAAACTACTACTGCAGTTTTATCAGGGGTAAACAGATGTTTTCTGGGCTTTGAAACAGCCACTTTGTATCTCCCTTGTCCCCTCTAGCTCCTCACTGCTGTGGATATTCTTAGAGTAAGGTCTTCTTATCTTTCCACAAAGCTGTTTGGATCAAGTATAGTGGATTGTTTAAAAGTTAGGGAAAAGATTGTGCTGCCAAGAATGACTACTCCTGCTTGTAACTTTAGCAGAAGCCTGGTGTTAGCACAGCTGGAAACAAAATTGCTGCAGCTGCTGGTGGCTGTAGTTGGGTCTCTCCCCAGATAACCTTTGCTGTCTGGCTGATTTGATCACCGAGGGTCCTCTATGGCTTCCACTCCCCCACAAATGTTTCTTACAAATATTTTCAGAATAAAATGTTTTGAGGAAGCATACCTGGGTGGTTCGACATTCTAGCTGACGATTTCTAGGTTTCTTGCAAAGCTATAGGGAAAATCTGTGCAGGATTAGCTCCTTTGGTTGGTTACTAGTGATAACCAGAGCCGGGGAGCTGATGGCTGTGGCTGTGTGTGTTGCTGCCTGGTCCCCTGGCATCGTCGCATACATTCTGATTTTGGTATGTCTGGAGACTTCACATTTTTTTTTCACTGGATGTGAGTCATGACTTTTGTTTAGGTAAGCAGTTTAAATACCCACTAATGTGTCATTTTGTTTGGTTCCTAATTCTGCATCTTAAATTTATGTCAAAACTTTATTTCATCCTTTGCCTGCTGCAGCCTGTCAAGACCAGTCAGCACAGTTTTAACTTGAGGCACAATTCTGCAGCTGATTCACACATGCACACACACACAGACCTTGTGAACACCATGTATACAGAAATGGTTTTGTATGTGCCTTTTCTGATATGAAATTCACTGACTGTTAAATGTCTGTATGTGGTTAACTAATGAGGACTCAGTGAAGGTGGTTCCCTTAATTATTTTGTTTTGTCTGGTTTATTTTGTGATGCTAGGCAGCTGGCCTCATTCATGACTTACCAAATTGACCTCCTATAAAATGTTAATTTAACTTCGATGTAGTAGATGAAAATACTTAGCAGAGTTTGAATTAAGTTGGTTTTGGATGTTTGTATGTAGTGCCTGAAGCAAGTATCCACCAGCTGATAAAAGTATGTTGGTAAACTCTTGCTCTTCTGCAGTGCTGTGATAAGAGATATTCAGTTACTCTAAGTTTCACTTGAGGTACCAAAATATTTTCCAAAAGTAGCAGAGTGGTTTCAGCTGTGCTTTACAGGTATAGAAAAAGAGAGCTGTAACACTGTAATTGGAAAGTCATGGGCTAAAGGCAATAAGGCTCCCTGCATTTAGACCTTGCTATAATTAACCTTTCTGGCATTGATGGTACTGATATTTTGAAGTTACTTGGTATAAACTGAACTGTATTTGTTTGCAGCTACTATTGGGATATTTGATACCTAATGTGGTCATAGAAGCCTAGAACGGTTTGGGTTGGAAGAGGCCTTTGAGGTCATCTAGTTCCAACCCCCTCCCATGGGACACCTTGCACTAGACCAGCTTGCTCAAAGCCCATCCAACACTTCCAGGGATGGGCATCCACAACTTTTCTGGGAAGCCTGTTCCAGTGCCTCACCAGCCTCACAGTAAAGAATTTCTTCCTAATATCTAAATCTATTCTTTTTCAGTTTAAAACCATTCTCCTTTGTCCTATCACTACAGACCCTTTAAGAAGTCCCTCTCTAGCTCTCCTGTAGTCCCCTTTAGGTACTGGAAAGTGATAATGTCTCTTCCCAAAGCCATCTATCACCTCCCCAGGCTGAACACATTCAGTTCTCTCAGCCTGTTTTCTTGGGAGAGGAGCTCCAGCCATTTGAGCAGCTTTGTGGCCTCATCTGGTCTTGCTCCAGCAGCTCCTCATCCTTCTTATGCCCTCATTCTAGAGGGAAAATACTCATATTTCCTAAAAATTATGCTGTTGTAGAATGTATTACATTGTGCTTAAAAAAACCCCAGAATTTTAAGTAGAAATCACTTGTAATATTCACTTCATGACAGTTAATAAAGAAATTTTTAAAATTCTGATCTTTTTATTCAGTTTGAACAGGTATTCAGAATCACACACTTCTCTTCCAGTTCCACCATGCCCTACATTATTTGTCATCTTTTAACTGAGACAAGCCTTTTGGAAGTATTCTGTTATATGGGTTTAGGCAGGAAGACTTTGTTGGAAATGAAGACAGGTGTCATGAAACATAATTGTATATAGCAGTAATTCAGTATTGCTGTTAACAAAATGCAAATATTGCACATGGAATATGGTAGGAACACAAGCAGAGATGCAGTGTTTCATCAGCTTCAGGTTCTCTTGTGTTAAAGTGCAGGAACGGCCCCTTCTCTATAATTTCATTTACCCAAGGGCTGTAGTGAGCATAGGTGATCTTGGATCATTGATTCTGGGAAGAGACAGGCAGTTGAACAAAAACACCTTCTATTCTGCACAAAAAGCCTGAAGTACCTGGGGCAAAGACAGGGAAAATTGTAGAAATTAATTAAGATTGGGTGTGAAACTTAATAACTGGCCACTTTTGACAATGGTTTTCCTTGGGCAGCTGTCTATGTGAGGAAGAATGGAATAATAATTATCAGTTGAGTTCAAAGTTGATATTTTTACAGCAAGTTGACAGGGTAGCTATTCAAATATTTAACACTTGCTTGTTTTTGTTACAGGAATTACGAAGCTCAGGAAGAGAACGCTTTGTGCCAGAACATGCTGCTCCGTTCTCTGCTTTTTTGACGGACAGCTTTGGGCGGCAGCACAATTACTTGCGAATTTCGTTGACTGAGAAATGCAACCTCAGATGTAAGTGTCTGCTGTTTCCTTGCACAAAACTCCTCTGCACTTATTGTACAAAAGTCAAGGTTTGGGTTAGGGTATTATTGCTGTGTTGGCCCTGTGCTGTTTCTTGTCTTCACAAAGTAATAATAAATGACGGATAGAGACTAATTGAGGCTGAGCTACTGGCAGGGTGGGAAGCCTGGAGCAAGCCTAGGGATCTACCAGAGACAGGTGGAAGTGACAGATCTTTTATCAGACTTGGTCTGGTTTAGGTAATGATGCTTGTGTGTCCAAATCTCCCTAAGCAGGAGAGTTCATACCTAGGCATTCCCACAATTACTTCTGCAAAGTTTGGTGATGTCCCAGTGCTTGAACCGCTTGAACTCGGTGTCTCTAGTTGAATGCAATTTAGATAGAAGTACGGTCATCTTTTTCTTCAGAGTGGAGCCATTGTAATTTTGACGCCCATCAAATTAGTCTTGGCTTTTCCTCTGAAGTAAGCCAGGAAATTGTTAGAAGACTGTAAAATTTTTGCACAGTTGATGTCATTTGGCATCCATTAAAGACAGCTGCCCTTGGTGCATTTTGCCCATCAATATTAGATTAATTGTTGTGGCTTATTTTTTGCCTCATGTATTTCTGTAACCTTTGTTTCAGGTCAGTACTGTATGCCTGAGGAAGGTGTTCAGCTGACTCCGAAATCAGAGCTACTAACTGCCCAGGAGATAATCACCTTAGCCAGATTGTTTGTGAAAGAAGGTGTGGACAAGATCCGATTGACAGGTGGAGAGCCACTTATCCGTCCTGATGTAGTGGATATTGTGGGTGAGTTCCAAATCAGTACAGAGTGTTTCAGAGTGACTTGGTACATGTTGATGCAAGAATTGCTCTTACAGCTATCTACTGACACAGTCTGGCAACCAGAGGAATAATTACACATTTACTGTGGTGCTTTTTCCCAACATTGTGAAATTCAAGGTGCCTTTCAGAAAATTTCCAGTTCTGATGTGTTGCTTGGATGGAACTTGCGTGTCTGTATTATACCAGCTGAACTTGGCGTTGGTTTTATATTCAACATCTATTTCAGTAGCTTGCAATAATGCAGCCTGAGGGTGAAAAATCAAGAACATACGTGATGAGGTCCTCAGTGGGGGGGAACAAGTGATACATGCTTATAAACAAAACAAGCTTTCTCTTTAATTTTTTAGGAGTGTGGTTTTTTGGTGGTTTTGTTTTGCTACCTGGATAACAGGTGTCACTTGCTTGTGTTTAATAAGGAAAGGTGGGAAAACCTGTTTTTACAGTTATTGGTGAAGACTTATTTCAATAGAAGGTAAATTACTTGATAAATTTTAGAAGTCTGTCTGCTTTGATTGGTATTGTGTTAAATGACACTGCTTGGATCTTTCTTCTTGAGACAGGTGCTTTTTTCCTCTGTCCAAAGTCTCATATCTTGCAGTAGATTAGTGAAGTGGCAATGTATTAGATTAAGCCTGTGTAGGTGGGTGCACTTTGGTGTATTGTAGACAACTGAGCTTGTCTGTTTCTGGGCATACACTCTTCTAAGTACTGAAGATAAGAAGAGGTTTATATTGAAGAAGAAGTTCTTGAAAGAAGAGAAATTGCCTACCAATGCAGTAAGCTTTTGTGCAGAAAATGGTCCCTGTCTCTGCTCTGTTTTGTTCAGGATTTGGATGGAAGACCTTTTCCAAAGAAGATGACCTTCTAAAGGAAGCAGCAGAGCTGTTGTAGTTTGTAGAACTGACCTGTTCATAGCTGGAAAAGGTGTGACTGGAGTGAGCTAGGGTGTGTCTTGTTGAACTTTGATTGTGAATTCTGAAATTGCACTAACTTTTTAGAACTCTGAAATATCATTGTCTAGAACATTTCGCCAATTCATGATGGGTTTGGAGTGGTTTTAGTACTGAGGAAGCTATATGCCTTTCAAGAGACATGTTTCTTTCAAGATAACAGATTCTTTCCAATGATAATTATTTATTGGCTCCTGTGAAAGGGAGCTAGATTTATAAATTCGGTTGCAATTTAAAATACAATAAAGCTTTGCAGTTCAGCACATAATATTGGCATGAAAACAAGTTGAAACCAACCATGTCATCAGTTCAGTGCAGAGCTTTCTTTCCTAGTGTATTGTAGGCACCTTTTTATTTATCAGTGGTAGCTAATGACTTAACACAGCTCTTATGATGTTGACAGTCTAAGTGGAGTAGTCAGGTCACTGCAAAATCATTATTGTATGCCTGCAATCCAGAAGTATTGGTACTGGAAGGATAGACATCTTTTTTGTTTTGGTTTGTTCCAGTGATAGAATTCTCAAAGGTTTATTTTTGTGCCTGAAAGGAAGAAATGGATCTTTTTGAACCACTGGATTTTCATTATTCTGCCTGTGTTCCTGTTCACAGCTGAACTTTGACAGATTCATAGTGATCATTTTAATGGATAGCAGTAGTGATCTTGGGTTGAAGGTAAGGGATGTCAACATGTTTGTCATGTTGTATTAGTTCATTCTGTTGTGGATTTGTATTAGTCTGGCTGTGTTTTTTTTAAGGCCTGTTGAAAATTGTTGAATTACATCTACAAACACTTTCTGTTTTCCCAGACTTTGGTGTTGCTCTATGGTGCCACAGTCTGGGATCAAGATAAGAGACTTAAAAGTAAATATATCAATCTAATAACTATAATAATTATAAAGTAAATTAACAATGTATTAGGAAAACTCATTGAGGGAAAATCAAGCCCAAAAATGTCTTCTACAGAATTTGAGTAAAGCATCTTTATTGAAGCCATCTTAGCACAATGTATTGGTTTGGTCTGGGATAGGGTTAGTCTGGTTTTCTAGATGGTTTTGGAGAAGCTGGCTACAATATCTCAGGTGCTGAATTGGGTTGAGGTTTAAGTTAGGTTTAATTTCAGCAAGCCTTTCTCCAAGGTAGAGATGATCTGTGAAATACCAGTAAAGCTCAAAAATGTTAATGCTGGATTTCTGTTACCAAATTTTTTTGATACATAAATTCAAGTTTTATAGTTGTTTCTATGAACAGATGTAATTTGAGGCTGCTGTTGGAGACCATGCTATTCAGAGACCTGCTACAGTTCTTTAGATTATTTAAAATCTTTTAACAGATACATGTACATAAGCTGTGAGTCAGCATCTAACACTTGCTGACAGCTAAATTATATCCTGGGAACTGCTGAAAACACATGTTTGATACTTTTCTGAAGCAGCTGATAGTGGAATATGGAATCCATTCCCTTTGAGATACTCAAAGTTTAAATAAGCACTGGATAGCTATTTGTTATTAGTAGTCTGAGGAGTACACATCTACACTGATGAAATCATTTTCCGTGGGGTGGAGGGTGAAATATTGGATGCCTTTTCATAGCAACTTTTTATACCCATTTCAAGAGTGAAGTGGTGTAGGATAGACTTAGTTCATCTGTTAGGAAGCATGCACACCTTTTCTGGAGTCAATCGGAAGTGCAGTTAAGGAAATGATTGGAAGAGAATATGTAAAAAAATTGTCTGTTTAAGAAGATGCTCCTGATCCTAAAGGAAAACATAAATGTCAAGTTGTAGTAATAACATATCCTCTGAACAGAGAGAGACACAGCTCTCCCAGGATTTTCCTGGGAAGCTGTGAGAAACTGTGAGAAAGTTCAGAGAAAGAATTAAAACAATTATCCCAATCTCTACACCTAGCAGGCAATCTCTGCTTATCAAAGATATTTACAAGAAAGAGTTGTCCTTCTTAACCAGTAAGTGCGAGAAAATTCCTAAAGGCCAGTCAGGTCTTAAATCCGCCATTATTTTAATAAAACTATAAATTTCTGATAATAAAGTACCTTTTCATACCTTCTAATAATAAAATCTCTATATCACCTTTGTCTGTCCCCGATACCCCTTCAGTAATAGCAAACTGGTTTATTTCATGGCTCAAGCTTGACATAAAAGCTTTAGCTTCATGCTATGGACTTAAAGCATCTGTTCTACTTCCTTTTCTTCTTGTTAGTTTTTGTAAGTTGCCTTTGCTTGTGCTGATTGGTGCTAAAGCAGTGACCAAAGGTCAGCAAACAGGTTTAATACAGTTACAAGGAGAGTTACAAAGTTATGAAGTCTCTTTAATCCCTTCTAATTTTGGAGGCCAACAAGCCAAGAAACCAAGACGCTGCGAAGGTTACACCTGGCAGAGGGTTCTGACTTGTCCTTTTTAATTTGTTGGTGTTAGCGTTAAGCCTCCATCTCTAACTTCTCACAGTTGTTTACTGTCCAGTTTGTTACTACAGTTGATTCCATGTATTAGTGTATTTCCACTGCCTCATCCTGTATCTCACCCTGTCTGATGAGGAAAAAGATGCATGGACATCAGCTGCTGCCTGTGCTGATCTAATCAACTGGTGCTGCTTCTTAATTTTTTTTCCATTTTAGACTGCAGAATGACACTAGTTTTAGTCAATACCTTTATGCATTTTACATTTCTAGCAATGAAACCTCTATGGCACCTACACTTTTTTCCCAGTCGTTTTGAGGTTAAGCATTTTGTGCATTCCGAGGCTATAAATAAAAGTAGTGATGTTCCCAAACTATCCTCTGGCTGTAGCATGTATCCTTTACTCTCACAAAGATTAGGCTGCTAGTGATAGCTAGTGTTAAATAATCTTTGGCAAAATTGAGCTACTAGCACTTATCCTCTAGGAAGAGGTTATTCTTGGTCATTTGGGAGGACTTCGAGAGTTGAAGTCCAGGGAAAAAAATCTCTTTTAGTAAAGATTGCTCTTTCCCTACAACCTCATGTCCTTATGGAGCTCTTAATCATGTTGCAAAATGCTGCTGCTGTAAACTTCAGCATCTTTGCTGTGACCTAGCTTGACCCATTCCAGTGTTCTGGACTTGGCTTAGGGTGAATATTTTGAAAAGAGCTAGGCAATGAGATAAAGCAGAAATAAAGCCCTTATCAACTTGAGTAAATAGAGGTAAAATAATGAGGGACAAAGGGACTCTGAAATATTTGTGCTGTAATTGCAGCTGCCTCAAGAGTAAGAGTTCTTCAAATATTTCTTAAATAATTAGGGTGGAGGCTATGAGGGAGGGAGGAAAAACCAAAGTAAATTATTTTGCTGTGGCTCTGCTTCTGCAAGTTGTTTATGAGGGTTTTTTTCTTGTTTGTTATTGTACTGATAATTGGAGGTTTGGAAGCTTATCTCTGGAGATCTGGTATGCTGAGGATTTCTGCACTTGGCTTATGAGGAGGCATCTCTTTTCTAAATCTTAATCTCATTGTATTAGCTGTTTCTTACGCTGTTTTCTTTTGTTAGCCATTTTTTAGTGTCTTGTGTAAGCACTCTCCAGTCAGCCGGGCTACCACTGGTAATGGAAATATTTCAGTTGTCAAGTGCAAATGTTTTGTCCCTTTGGATGTTGTTGCCTTGGATTCTCTGTAATAGTCTAGTATGTTGACCTTTTTCTGTTTAGTTAGGACTGCATGTGGTATTTCTTTCATAAGTTTAAGCTTCTACTGCTGGCAGCTACCTCTGGGTTAGAACTGGTTTTTGGTAAAGCATTGTAGGATAGAAGTTGCTAAATAAACAGGTCAGGTGTCAGTTGTGAAAGGGATTGCTTGCTGCTTATTATTATTGCAGAACATGAAATTCAATTTGCAAAGGTGGATGAGGAAAAGAAAGTACACAAAATCAGGGACTGCCTTTCAACAATAAAGTACGTGTTTAAGAAATTAGGAACAAAACTAGTGTGTATTTTAATAGAACAAAACTTCACCACCAGTTTCGCTTGCAATAAACTGTTCTCTCATATCTTTTGAAATGTATTTGTGCTAAAATTGGTCTCTTAAACCAATACAACTGGAAGAAGGCTGAAGCACTGAAGTGTCCACATTTTCTTCACACATTCAGTGATACATTTTTCTTTTTTCACAAATCTTTTGGGTTTTCTGTGTAACCTTTAAACATTTTAGTTTAACTACTTTTTTCAAGTGTTCTTTTTACTTTTCTTTCCTAGGTGAGCTGTACAAGCTGGAAGGGCTGAAAACCATTGCTGTCACAACCAATGGGATCAACTTAACCAGACTGCTGCCCCGGCTGAAGGAAGCAGGACTAAATGCCATTAACATTAGCCTGGATACTTTGGTGCCAGCTAAATTTGAGTTCATTGTCCGAAGGAAAGGTACAAACTTGTCTTCTAAGGCAACTGTGTTAATACTTGCAGGAATGTCCCAAGTTGTTTACTGTATCTTTCGCGGTCAGTTACTTTTGGGGGGGAAGTGAATTGCTATCCTTCTGAGGGTAGGAAAAGTAGTCTATACTAGATTTTTCAGTAGTGACTCTTTTTTCCTCCTTTCTGTAATGCTTAGCAGGTAGAGCCCCTTTCGCTGGATCTGGTGAAGTAGAAGATGCTCAACTTACCACAGTTAGTCAGGTGGTTAGTCATATAATCTGTAATTGGTTAGTCGTAGTTCTCAAGAGGACTCTTCAAATCTTGTGTTGGTCTTGTGTGCTGTTCTTCTTTAATACTGTTCAAAACCCCAGATGTTTCTGCTATACCACTTGGGGACAAAGACGCCACAAGAACTGAACTTCTTGTCATTAATAGTGGCAGTTTCTGGAAGTTATATTTGGGGTGTGTTAGCAGTGGTCTCACTTGTGGTTAGCGATGTTCCGTATCCACTACTTTTTAATAGGAATAAACATAAACCATGCCTGAGGTAATTTGAGGAGGGCTGTTGGCTTTGTAACTTCTCTCCTACTGAGCAAGTAATTGCAAGTAAAATTTAAAAAATGCTTGGATATGCCCAATCTTACAGATTCTGGTTTAAATGAATCCTAAAGATGATGGAGCTCAACTTCATGGTTGGGCTTCCTTCCAAACTAAAACTGATTTTATGCTGTATCATTCTCCTCCTGTCCAGCACTGTAACTTCAGCAGTCTGTGAACTTCCTATTTTGACAAAACCTCTAAGTAGCCACCAGATGGTGCAACAGCCTCAGGTACATGTAGGGAAAGGACTGTACAAATCTAGAATGCTGTGAGAAGTAATGTCAGCATTTGAATCACTGCTAGCAAACCGAAGTTCTGCTGGCAGGTGCAGAAAGGTGTCCTTGTCAACAGTCTCTATGGGTGCACTACTTCAGTGTCAGGTTTCTGTGTCATGGTGCAGAAATCAGTTCCTGTCATAAAGCTGACTGGAGCATTATCTTTCCAGTGTAGGCTCTTGCATTGATCTGGCTGTGTTATGGCACAGTTGGCTCCCAGAGTGGTATCTGGTAATCACAAACAGGTATTGACTGTGCTCTTTCCTTCTGCTGTGTTTGAGTATTACCTGGTTTGTGACATTCATTAGGAACAAGCCTTTCTTTTGCCACTGAAGGGGCAAACCTGAGCCTCCAGCTTCCTGAATTATATATATCTCAAACAGAGATCTTCATATCTGATTAGAAGCTGTTAGGAGTGTGCTGCTTATAAAGTAAACTAAAAGTTACTAGGTGATGAAGGTAATTTTTATTTATATAAATGTTCTCTTCCACCTTTAAAGAAGAAAAAGATCTTTTACTAACAAAGAGAGAAATTGTTTAACTGAACAGCATAGACAATGAACAGGGAAATTTCTATTACTGAATACTTTTTTAAGAGGAGAAAAAGTCTCCAAATCATAGATATTTTTTCTAAGCGGAGATCAGGTAAAAATAGTAACACTGAGTTCTATCACTTTGGGTTTTTTCCTTTTTTTTTCTTTTGTTAAGGTTAAAGGCTGAAATTATGTAAAATGTTTTTTGTTGGTGGTTTTTTTTGTTGTTTTTTGGTGTGGTTTTTTGTTTGTTTTTTGAGGGTTTTGGGTGGTTTTTTTTGAGGGTTTTTATTTAATAGGAGATTTCTAAGTATGGAATGAGCAGAGAATAGAGTGCCCGCCCTACTGAGCTACCCTGTCTCCTGTGGCAGTTCCAGAGGCAACAAGATATAGCTCTGTTAAGGTGAGAGGGATTCCTGGTCTTGGACTCCTACAGACTTATAGCTTCTCTGGAAAGTAAAGGTGGCATCTGATTATGGAGCTTACCAGGAACTTGAGAAACTTGGAATAATTTCTCTCTTTTGATGGAAAGTTGATGTGGGATTTAAGAAGATGCAAAAAATGTGTATCTTTGTTGCAGGTGCCCTGCATCACATCTGCTCCTACTTGCAGATGGTTAGGATAGACAAAATCACTGTGAGATCATCAGAGATTTCACTGATGTGTGAAAGCATTTTAGAGTACTGCAATATTTTTACTTTTTCCAATCTACCACTTTCTAAGGGATGAACAAATGAAAAATACTTTCATGCAGGTAGCCTGTCTAACTTGTTTCCTGGCCTGTCCTTTTGTTTTTTTTTGTGTGTGTGTTTCATACAAGGAAAGTGAGGTACTGATGTATTGTATCATTAAATGTAGGCCTGAAGCCTTTTTTCCTGTAAGGATTAAGTGCTGGGAGGTTTTGTTCCATATTGGATTTTTCTGGGTGGCTCTAAGGTTCTCTGCTATAAATCTGGCTAAAGTTCTGACTTCAGAAGAAATCAAATATGATGAAAGTATTGAAATTTTTCGTTGGGTAAAAGAGGAGAAGTGCTTGCTTCCTGGCCTTTTTTGTTATGTTGAGTTTCTCCTTTCTATAATTCTGTGGTCACAGATTAGATTTTCTGAGCAGTAGCAGAGATTTTTGATCCCATTCATGGCTCTGGGTTGTGCTTGCAGCAGTGTGTCATTATCTCTATTGCCTTAATCTGCCTGCAATCTTGCTTAATTGGAATGAGATCTACCACAGGTGCTGGAAACTTCCTGGGCACATGCACAAGTCGGTGGTGATTGAGAAGGGCCATAACTGCCAACAGTTGTTTGCAAGAGTTATTTCACTGTGTGAAATAACTTTGCTCTTCACCACTTTTTGCAGCCAGGATTAGCATTAGAACTGGCTTATTAAATAATTGTATCTTCTGCTTTCCTATGTCCATGCTTTATGATGCCTTTACTAATCAGAGAGCAGTGAAGTAAAATTTCTGTCTCTTTAGTTGTCTTTTTTTCTGATGCATCCCATATTAAGTATGCACAGAATACTACTGAGTTACTGTTTTTTTTCTGCTAAAGCATCTGCAGAGTAATGAAGGTATCATCTGTTCACTAGAGAATCTGAGTTTCCAGTAGATTACAAATAAGGAAAGGAGGGTGATGGACCTGTGCAGAAAAACATATGACTAGGAGCAGCATGGGGATTGTCATCTAAACTTCTGAGACATACTGCCCTTTTGTTAGCATGTATAAAGTATTTGCTGTGGAAGATTACAGCTTTAGAAGAAGGAGCTCAGTCTCATACAGTGTTTGGTCTCTCATACCCAAGTTTCATGTGCAAAACGGGAATGGAATTTAGTCTAGAACCTGCCAGGGTAGAAGAGGTATTCACAAACATGGGGCGAGCAGCTGAGCACCCCCACTCACCAGAAATGTGTGCCCAGATCTCGGGAGTTTGCTGTCTCATTCTTCTCACCTCTGTTCTCTGGCAGCTGCTGAGCTTGGCAGAGAGGGAAAAATACACAAAATATGGAATGGATGTCTTGATGAAAGGTCTTAACTTTAAAGAAAGTAGAGAGAAGAGGGGGCTTGAATGAGATCATTAAGAGGCTTTCCTAAATGACCTTGGAATTCTAAAACTGCATTGTTGCTTTATTTTTCTTCCAGCTTTAAGAGATACCTGTAGGGGCAAAGACACTTGCCCTAAATTAACCATATATTTCTGTTTGAGAGCAGCTGGCAGGTGTAGGTAAGCGGTAGGATGAAACTGGGCACTTCATTCCTTGAACTCACTGTAGTTTTTTCCATCTTCATTTTCAAGGGTCAAAGGCCAATTGAATTGCTTTCCTAAATGCTCTAATCCCTGCCACATTTTGTTCACTAATTTCCCGTGTTTTGTCATAAAAATGATGATCCTGAAAAATGCTGCCTCCAATCTTCTGATTAATGGATAGTCAGTAGCTTTGGGAAGCCAATTACATCTGTAGCCAAGGTTGAACAGGAAATCAAGGGCCTTTTATTGTTTCTAAACCCATTCCACCCCAAATGTACTTCAAAATCCTTTTAAAATTCACTTAGCAACATTGCTGTCTGTTTCAGAACAGAGAAATTCTGTCATTGTAGAAAAGACACAAGCCATTATTATAAAATAAACATTAATTTATTATTCCTTCTTCAGTGCATCTGGAGGCAGTTCATAAATTCTTTCCACTCCCTTTAAGAAGAATGTAACACAAGGAAAGCTGTCTTACAGGGAAGTGCAGAATCTTATGCTAATAATATGTGGATATCCAAAGATATAAAAAAATCATACCGGTATTGTTGATTACTCAAATATCAGTTAAATACTGATCTCAATGATTTGAGCACAGTAACTTGGTAGTCTTTGGGGGTTGTGAGGCAGGGGTATAATTAAAGTATTTTTATTTGCAGATGTTCTTACTTGCAGCCTTATCTACTGACTCAGATTGGTTTTTATTTGTCATCTCTTTGTCTTGTACTAAATAACCACCTTTTGCATTCTGCTTTGAAACAATAAAATTATTTTTCACTCTTTTTGTGTCTTAGGCTTTCACAAGGTAATGGAAGGAATCCACAAAGCCACTGAACTTGGCTACCATCCTGTTAAGGTAAAGCCAGTGTTTATTTACTCTGAAACTGTTTTGTTCTACCATACATACAGATCACCTGATGAGGAATTTATTATATTCCATCTCACCTCCCATCCCAGCCCGTAAATAATTTTTAGTAAAACTGGAGAAAAACTTGAAGATCTCACCAAGAAGTAACAAGGAGAATTCATGTCCTCTCCTTGTGCAGCTGGGGGTGCAGGTCATACTCTGCTCACCAGTTTCAGGTGTCTGCTTTACCTGCAGGTAAACTGTGTGGTGATGCGAGGCTTCAATGAGGACGAAGTGCTGGACTTTGTGGATTTCACAAAGGATCTGCCCCTTGACGTGCGGTTCATAGAATACATGCCCTTTGATGGTAAGTACTGCTGCTCTCAAATTCTTCTTGGACAGAAGTGAGCTGGCTGGTGGGTATTCACCCCATAGACTTATCTCTGGAAGTTTCGATAAGCTCTGTAAGGGAATTAGGAATTGCCTGAAGTTTTTTTGCAGGTTATTTTCTTCCCTCCATAAGCTGTAGAAGAACTCGTTGGGGCTGGGACACTTCAGCTTAAGTGACACTTACAGAGAATTTGAAGGTGGTTCTCTGCTAATTAAGAAAATAAAACCCACAATCTAAAGTTAGGCTGGTTTTGTTAATTCTAGGCAATAAATGGAACTTCAAGAAGATGGTGAGCTACAAAGAAATGCTTGATACAATTAAACAACGATGGCCAGAATTGGAGAAATTACCCTGTGAGACTTCCAGCACAGCCAAGGTGGGGTTGGACAGAGAATGTGTGAAACGTGCCCCCATTCCTTCCCTGCCCCAAATTCCCAAATTGTCCCAAGTTCAGCATTGATTTTTGACAACCACAGAAGTTGCTCAGTGAAAACTCTTGGGTTTTGGTCAAGCTGCCTTGCATGAGACTTGCTGCTTATGAAGTCCTAGTCATAGTCTGTACCTTTTTAAATACAATGTGTTTTCTAGATGTATTTTCAGTCAGATATAAACAATGCCAGGCCTGTATCCTGTATTTATAGCTTTTGAAACTTTTGTCAGTCTATGTCTGCACATTAACAATCCTGATGGAAGAGTTGTTCAGTGAAAAAACTATTGCTTTAGAGTGCCAAATGGGGAATTTCTAGCTCATGCTCCTACAGGCATTGCCTGTTAGTTGATAACTACAAGAGCAAGCATTTAACAAGTTTGGGATTTCTAGGAACAGGGCAGAATAGACTGGAACACCTGAAAAAAGTGACTTTGCTCTTATTTTTTCTTTTATATGATCTTAGAGCTGAAGAAAATCTATGTTAAAATAGATTTTCTGGTCTTTAGGCAAGTGGAGCTATAAAAGCTAGGAGTCTGTATTTGACTCTTTTTTTTTTTTTTCTCCTCTGCATTTCTTTAGAGTTACAAAGTGCCGCATTTCCAGGGACAAATCAGCTTTATCACCTCCATGTCAGAGCACTTCTGTGGATCCTGCAATCGGCTGAGGATAACAGCAGATGGGAACCTAAAGGTTGGTAGTGAAGCAGGATTCTTTTCAATTTCATGCAGTGAAAATAGTATTGAAATTCATGCCCTAAAAGTAGCTGGGATGTGAAGACGCATAATTATTACCAGCTAGCTCCTGTTTATTTATCCTTCATAAATTCTTGTTCCATCTTGTCAGACTGTTAGGGAGATGTTACATCACCTTTTTTTTGGTTTCTCTGTTTTGCTAACATAGTTAACTTCGGTTATAAAACATGGTTGCAAGGCCAGTAAATATAAACATTTATTCTAATCTTTGATTCAAAATCATCTTAAACATGTGACAAGCAGATGATTTCCCATTAAAAAAGGGTCCAAGCAGCTGTGAGGGCTTGGTTTTTGCATTCCACAAGGATCTTGTCTTGTTTCTCAAACAACTTGTAACTCTTCTCCTTCGAGAGCTGCCTGTACATTTGCTCAATGACTGTAGAACAAGGAGCGACAACCATTTCCTGCCACGTTGAAACTGGCAGTTTCTGGGGGAAAATTAAAGTTTTCAATTAAAACTTGGCACTTATGTATTGTCACCTGATATTGACAACATCTGTGCTGCTGCCTAACGTCAGATGACCAAGGCAGCCTGAAGGTCCAATGAGCTTAGGCTGCATAAACATCCCAGGATGTCAGCGTGTACATGAGAGATAAAGAAAACAATCTCCATAAATGTTGGTTTCAATAGGGTAGGCCTCTTAAAAGCTCTTCACTCTGAGGTTAGTACAAAATACTTGTAAAAGTAATTAATTTTATTCTTTCTCATTTCTCTTCTTCTGCTTCCCTGGGTTGGCTGCAGGTGTGCCTTTTTGGGAATTCAGAAGTTTCCTTGAGGGATCACCTACGGTCAGGTGCTTCAGACGAGGAGTTGATTCAAATTATTGGAGCAGCAGTGGGCAGAAAAAAGAAACAGCATGCTGGTATGTTTATTGTACTTTGTTGAGAAATAACAGCAGTGATAGGGAAAACAATTCCTGGTACTTGTAACCTTCCATGAGAGTTAGAATCCAAACTGTCTGAAAGATTTTTGGACTGACTTCTGCTCTCAAATAGATGCAAATACCACTGCTCATGACAGCAACAGCAAAGTGTAAAGGTAAGTAATTGTACTGGGTCCCTTTTTTTTAAATTAGTTTACTGTAAAAGAAGGACTAAATTGAGCTGATGATCCAAGTACTGTATTAACATGTTTCTAGAAGTGATAAATCTCTGTGTCACCATGCAGGACTTTGTGGGTACTCATCTAGTGCTCTGCATAAGGTTGTGACATAAGGTCTGTGATGATGCAGGCACATTCTCAGGCTGCATTTGTCTTTTCTGAATTTATATTGACATAAACATTAACATCTGAACCTGAACTTTTGTAATCTGGCTCCAGCTGGGAATGCTGACCGCTTGTACATGAACTGGTTTTATAATCATGGATTAAAAAAATACGCTTTGGCCCTTTCATTTTCTTGCAGATTCTGACAGATTAATAACAGTAGGTTTTTCCCTTTTCTCCTAATGTATGAAACAAATTTAAAGGTAGCTTTTAAATCTAAGCGTAGACTAACTTGCAAAGGACATTGGTCTAACCCAGATAAAATGGTGCCTTATAAACCTAATGGAGGGTGGGGAGGGATTGATTCCTTTATTTGTAGACCCTTTATTTTTGAATTCTGGTTTGGGAAAGGAGGGAGTGGATGGGAAAGAGTCTACTAAACTCATTTTGCCATCATCAGTATTTACCTGACATTATCTTCTCCCAGTTTGTGTTAATCTCATTATTGTCCCTGGGGCTTTGTGTGATCAAACTTCTTCGAACTGGAACACTTATTAACAGCTTATCTATAGAAAACTAGAACAGTCAAATGCCATTGTTAGAGACAAGATAGTCTCAAATAGATGGATTTCTGTAGTAGGTAGACTGTAATTCATATTATGGCAAGCTTTCTGGGAACGAGTTCTGCAGTGTGATAGACCCACAGCAGCTGGATGCCTGGAGACTCAGGCAGCTAATAGTTTTAAATTATACTGTGCTGGATTCCCCCTCCTCCAGTTCCCTTGGTCTTTACTGAGCTTTGTTTTTCCTGGTATGTAGGTTGCACTCTGAAGAGCAGAAAACTAAACATGTAAACGAGATGCATGACTTAAAACCTAAAAAGCTGGGATTTTTATGTGTTCCTTATTTTATTTCTAGGCATGTTTAACATTTCCCGGATGAAAAACCGGCCAATGGTCCTGATTGGTGGGTGACAAATCAGTACGTAAAAAACATACAGTGATTTTGTTTGGTTTCTGTCTTTGGGGGAGCAGAGTAGATTTGGCTTCTAAGTCTAGCTTGTGGTTCAGCCATAAGTTTAGGCAAAGAAATGGACTTCTTAATTAGCCAGTTGTAGTTAACATGCTGAAGTGGAGGAGGAGGAAAGGTTTAGTGTCCCTACCGAGCCTTACCTGGTTTTCCAATTGACAGCCCTGGTTTTGTCTGCTCTAATTAAGACACTTCATTACATTTTCCAAAGGGATAATCAACCTTCCTACCATCGTCCTTTGTATTCAAGTAAAACAATATAGTTACTTAGAAGACAGTTTGAGGCGAGTTTTGACTGTGTTGCCATATAAATACAAAGGATGCAGAATGGAGTTAATCCATGGATTAAGGAATTAAGCTTTGTTTATAACATACATAGAGCCATCAAGCTGACAGAAATGTAAGTGTTCCTACCTCACTACTACTTCAGAATCTGACATGTGGGGCTTCATTCTTTTAAAATTGCCTCTTACTGCTGCAAAGTCTCAGAACATAACCATGTATGAAACAAGAGCCTTTCCTTCTAGTGTCTATTGAAGCTGTTTGCTAACTCTCCCTTCTGCCTGAAGCTCTGTTCATGAGTGATGTAGCACTGCTCTGGTTCTCTTACTGATTTTTAATATCTCCTTCAGTGTGATTTTACCTCGTCCATGTTGATGTTTACCTATTCTGTAAGATAGCTGTCTTTCAAAAAACCTTAAGAAATGGTTACAAGAGTTAGCTTTGTGAGGTTAATTACAAGATGTTTTGTTGTTCCTTATCAAGAAAGTGTGGGGAAAAAAGCAAACAAGGGTGAAAGACATAAACATTACGTTTCAAATCCAAACTGTCATCCTTCCATTGATGTTTTGGACCAGGTTAGCTGCTGGGCAGCTTAAAACACAGGTTTTAAAACAGGTACTCTGTGGGAGGGGAACATGCATTGATTTGCAGGTCTTTACAACAGGTGATATTATAATAACAACTACTCTATTTTTAAACCAAGCCTCTAGGGCTTGTACTTTTGTTGCCATTATTAGGAAATAGGATCCACAGAGGTCTTTAACATAGGTCTTCACTGGGAATGTTTTTGGCTTAGTGCCTCACTTTAAAGTGCCATAATTTTCTATGTTGGCTGGTGCGAGATTGTGCCTTTGCTTGCTTGTATTTGGCCACTGCTGCACTGTGTTCCAAAAGAAGGGTAAGGAGGACCCTTTGTTTAAAGTGTGTATTGACTTTCTGCATCAGGAAAAATTGTGGTTTTTTTTTTTTTTTAAGATGAAAAATACTATATTAAACTCTTGACAGCTCACTGGGACTGATATAATTTTTCAAGTTCTCTTTGAAAGAATTCCCACACTCCAAAGTTAGCATTCATAGCAATGTTTGGATGTCTACAGATCAGAACAATCCAACTTCCTTTTGAAAAGTGCTTTAACATTGTCTTACATGCAGTGAAAGAGGCAGCCTGTCCAGGTCCTCCTCCTTCAGCTGTTCCATTTTCCTTTTGAGACTGACTGCTGGCAGTCACTGCATCAGTGGAGAGACTGGAGATGAGTGGAGAGTATCCCACTGTGGCACATGAGGAATCATTGGGAGATTTCCTAATTGTGTTTTGAGTTAGTTACAAACTTCAAATAATGCTGGCGTGCAAGCAGTCCGTGGGGGAGTGTGTGTATGGAATTAATTTAATGAAATATAATGAATGCTGTGGAAATCACTAATTGGTTTTGCTAGATGCAGTGAGCCAAACCTGGCATCTTCTCTGCACTGCTGTTGTCTAATCCTTTGCTATACGGCTTGTATCTTATTTCCCTTAATCAAAATATTCCTTTCAGCAGGTTCTTCTTCTCCTGGGTTTGCTTCAGTTATGGGAATTTCCTCATTAATTTAAGTATCTCCTGCCTTCTTTTCTCCCCCTGAGATTGTGCTAGTTGGAAGCTGACACAAACTTGAGGCGCAGTAATAGGATATAAGGAGATGGAATTTATGAGATGGTTTCAGTATATGGTGCAGTAGAAAACCATTACCTTTTTTTTTTTCTTTTTGGTAGGTATAGGAGCAATTTGGTTGCAAATACAGATGACTAGATACAACCTCAAGAAGTGTAGGTTGTTCAGAAAAGCAAAGATGCTTTGCACTCATTACTCTCTCACAGTCTGTTTACTTCCCACTTTACTTGTTCAAACCTTTTTCCCTGCTCCCACCCACATGTGTTTACCCTCTGGAAGGAAGTACTTGTCTGCATTTGCAGTCTGGCTTCTCCTGAAAACAAGACACTTTCACAGGGGTTTAGCGTCAGCTTTAAAGCTTATCAAGGAATTCAGAAGAACAGAGTGCTTGAAGTTCCTGGATTTTAAAAGGAATATTCAGGTTAGGCCCCACTATGGCAAGAGAGAGCAAGAGAAGAGGAATAGAAAATAATTTTCTGTGCTCTTCTAAAGCAGAGAAATGTTGCACCCAGTACATTTATGTCCATTTAATCCCATTCCTCTGACGCAAACACATGCCTTCAAACTTGCAGGAATCTTACTTTTAGTGTATAGGCCATCAGGTGTAGATGAAAAAAGGCCTTTGCCTGAATTTAGGTTTATGCAGTGATTGTAATAATGAAATCTGTGGTTGATTTAAGCTTCAGGAATGGTACTTTCAGACCAATGTTTGGAGGGTACTCTAGATGAAAATGGTGCTAAGTGCATCAGTCTTGTTTTAGCAGAGGCTGGAACTAACAAGGAAGAGTTTGGTGGGTTTGTTTTTTAAAAAAGATGGAGTAGTGCAATTAGACCTTTGTCCACACTGTGTCTATTACTGTCAGTAATATGCTTATCAGTGGTGCTGTTAAACCAGTTTGGAGAGTCCCTGGGCAGCAGAAGTAGCTCAGCAGTGTGCAGAGGTGCAGGAAGCTGCTTTGATGCACCTGTGGATAGGCTGAAAAGGGAGTCCTTGAATACCAGAGCTACCAAAGGAGGTTATTGAGCTAACCTAGTGCCACATTTCTCAGGGCAGAGGGAGGAGGAGCTTCAGAAAAAGAACATGCTTATCAGTGGTGCTGTTAAACCAGGGCTTAGCCACTTACCTCTGTACTGCTTTCTTTACTTACAAAACATTTTATTCACTTTTATGTGAAAGAGACTCCTTCTGTCTTCACACTTGGCATTTAGCCCAGTGTAAATGCCAAAACCAAAGGATTAAATGGCAAAAAGGGGCAGGAGGGCTTACTACCTCTCTGCCAGCTGGGAGCTTTGCCAGCTCCACTTGGAACATGGTTCTGAGTAGATTTAAAATCTGTCTGTCAGTGAGGGGACTGTGATTTTTCCAGTGCTTAAACTTCAGCTGTCATTAATGTGTTAAGAGCTGGCAATAATATGAGAGGTTCCCATCACCCTCTGAGATTGTAGACAGTGCAGTTGCAGTGCTTCTGGTCCCTGCTGTCCTCAAGTGCTGGCGTGACCCTTCCCTGCAGAAGGAGATGAAAGGAGGAAGCGCAGCTGCCTGTGCTGGGAGGGAGGTGTTTGGAAAGGCAGAGCTGAAAATCTGAGTGTAAGAATTTCCTATTAACCCTGCCAAGCTTTTGAAAGAAGGCTGGTGCTGGGATGCTCCCAAATGGATGCTGAGATGCTGTGATTCACTTTTCTTCAGAACTGATTCTCCTATAAGCTTTCTTGGCTGCTGTTTCTCAAAAGGTGTTGATACTTTTAGAAAGTAAGTTGTTTGTTTTTATCAGGGACCTTGAAATGAGTCTGAGTCATGTAATTTTTAATAGCAAACCAGGAAATGCAGGGAACTGATGAGAGAAAAGAGAAGGAGATAGAGGGAAAAAAGTGGATGTTTGCAGGTTTTTGCAACACAGGAAGTCCCAAGCAGTTCTCTGACAGGGTTCTCAGCTGCTACAAGCAGTTTAGCTTTCCAGTTAGTAAGATGTTCTTCTCATCTTACTTTTTGGGTTTTTTTTTCCCCAGAGCCTGCATTGATGTCATTCTCACTATGCCAAGATGCCCTACAGAATTCCCCAAATTCAAAACAGTGGGGCCACACATTTAGCCATTGGCTGACTTTGAGAGCAAGTTTACCCAAACAAAATGGAAAAGCATCAATGAAAAATAAATTCACAGGACAAATTTTCCTACCAGGATCTCACCCAGAGAAACAGTGGCACATAGCAACAGGATTTCTACAAACCCAGCTCCAAGGCTACTGTGTCTTCCAGAAGGACCCAAGCTCCACATTTGATACCAAGTGCCTTGATGTTTCTGTTGGCCAAGTTCCTGTGGATTGTCAGTCCAAAGAGGAATGTTCAGGATCTGAATTCCATACCAGAGATTCAGGATCTTGCACCAGGGTACCTTGTGCCTCTGACAACTTGACTCACACTGATGAGGAAGGACAGGCCACGATGGTTGATGTTGGAGGAAAGCCAGATTCCAGAAGAAGTGCTGTTGCTGGTGCCATGGTCCTCCTGGGTGAGAAGGCATTCAGGATGGTGAAGCAAAACCAAATGAAGAAAGGGGATGTACTGGCAGTAGCTCAAATTGCAGGAATTCAGGGAGCCAAGCTGACCAGCCAGTTGATCCCATTGTGTCACAACATCCCTCTGTACCATGTTGAGGTGTCTCTGAGCCTAGATGAGGCCAGGCATGCAGTGGTGATTCGCAGCTCGTGTCACACCTGGGGAAGAACAGGTGTGGAGATGGAGGCTCTCACAGCTGCCAGCCTGGCTGCACTGACGGTGTACGACATGTGCAAAGCAGTCACTCATGACATCGTCATCCAAGAGGTGAAGTTGATTAGTAAGACAGGTGGGCAGAGGGGAGACTTCTCAAGGGTCTAGATAATACTCAGATACCTCCAGCCCTCCAAGTGAGCAGTGTTTCTGTTCAGCCTCTTACAGAAATCCTATTGCTCAGCTGAAGGACTTGGAGACCTCAGCAGGTGTGTACAGTACGGCAACCCCATGCCTCCAGCATTGCCTTACTCTGTCAGCTCACTTGAACAGTGGAGCCACTTATCCCTGTTGAAAACCACGTGTATTTTCTAGAGGACAGACTTCTCCACTCTGCCAGTACCTCCATTTCAGTGTCCTCATGATGAGATTGAGAAAAGATTCCTGCTTATACCACAGAGCTTTTTGGTTTGGGTTTTTTTGGTTTGGGGTTTTTTTTTTTCCGTTGTGCTGTGAAATACACCTGCTGTCATCACACCATGCTGTGTGAGCTCTGGAAATTAAGCCACTGCTGAAAGTGCTGTTATTTGGCAACTATTTTTAAGTCAAGAATTAAGATTTCAGAATTGTGTTTGTCTGTCTTTCCCCTGACCTTCTTCATTGAATTTAGAGGGTGACAGGGAGAAGAACACAGCTGGAGAACTTCACCATAAAGATTATAAACACGGGACAGTCGGAGTCAGAGGGCAGCTCCCATCCCTTTCAGTGCTGCTTCCCTTCACAGAATCAAAGAATCCCAGAATGGATGGGTAAGGTTGGAAAGGACAACAGTGGCTCACCTGATCCAACCTCCCTTGCTCAGGCACCCAGAGCACATGGCACAGTGTTGTGTCCAGACTGGAATATCTCCCTTGAGGGAGCCTCCATAACTTCTTTCAGCAATCTGTTTCAGTGCTGAGTCACCTGCAGAGTAAAAAAGTTCAGGTGGAACTTTCTGTGCATCAATTTCTGTCTATTGTCTCTTGTCCTATTGCTGAGCACCACCAAGAAGAGCCTGGCTCCATAATCTTGGCCTCTTCCTCTTAAACACTGTTAAACATTGAGACATCAGTCATCTCTTCTGGATGCTGAACAGGCCCATCCTTTCCTTGATGCTCCCTCAGCCTTTCCTCATAAGAGACACATGCAAGTGGGAAATACCCAAATAATCAGTTTCAAAAGGAAAAAAAAAAAAGGCAGATGCCCAGTTTTCTGCCTTGTGCTCTGTAAAACATGATGCAGAAAGACAATTTCTTCTGGGTTTGGAAGAATTATTTTCTGATCTGTTAGAAGCATGTTCCAGCATTTTGACCTTAGCACTGAAAAACATGGATGCCTTGTTTGCATGCTTAAGGGATTAATTTTGCCATGCACAGAAAAGTATTAAGCTCTCCCTGACTTTAGAAGGAGATGTTGCACCAAGCCCTAGAAGACTCCAAATTTTTAATGCTATGGTGCAGCTCCTAGTAACCAGCAACCTGTGTAGTTCTGACAGATAAAACAGACTTCAATACTAGTGGCCACTTGGAAAATGAAGGTATTTACTATTGCCTCTGCCAGAGTGTTTTCCTGCATGTTTCTCTAATTTGCTTTTCATGAAGTCTTCTGGCCTTGGAGCACTTAAGTGTCCCCATAAATGTAGCAGTGGCCAGAGTCATGTAGCATTAATTAGCCTTGGTAATTAACTGTGCTAGAGAAGAAATTGCTCAACATTCTTGTTAATATTAATGGCTGCTTTTCAAATGTTAAAGTGCTCTAAACAGGGTGTTACTGGTTGATTATGGCTAATGTGAATCTGCACATTATTCAGGGTGCTCCCTCCTTAAACACAGGGTTAAAGACAACTCTATTAAGGTCAAAGACACTACCAAAAAATCTTCTTAAGCTTAAGAGGTTAAAGTACAATGAGCATACCACACTGCCATGCACATCCTGCTCATGTGAAGTACGCACAGGTCTCAGATGAGGAGGCAATAGGTTTTGCTACAGATCCTTCACAAATCTCGTACACCAGCTACAACAAAAGGCACTCTTTCCATTGCAGGTGGATTGATTTGGTTCTTTTTTTGTTGTCATTGTGAGATAAGGTGCAGAGAGCGACAGACAGCAGCTATAGCTGAAAGGGAAAGAAATCTGGAAAGCTTCGTGCCCAAAATCTATAACTATTTGTACATTAATGATGTGGTTCAGGAATGGTATTCCCCATTTTAGTGTTCCATTTTCGCTCACTCCTCCCTCCCAGAGGCTGCAGAGGAGAATTTGGAGGCACAGTAGGTAAAGATCATGGATTCACATAAGAATTTACTGGAAACAGGAATGGAATAAGAAAATGAGCAGCAACACCTTCAATAATAGAGAGAACAGGCACTACTGCTCCCTTACCAGAAGAGACCCCTTTCCCTGGTCCCCATAATAACCCCCCATGCTGTTAGCCATGCCCTCTCTTGGATCCTGCAAAAATTACCCATGTCCTGGCTAGAACCAGGACAATCTACATGCATTGTTACAGTCTTGACTCCCAGTCATTCCCCAGGAGCATAGCTAGCACTGCCATACTGCCACAAATAATCCCACCCAATCCTGCACATACGAGAGATTGCATTAATCTGTGGAACTGCTGTGCCCATAGCATGAAAGTTTCCTTAGCTCAGCATGGAAACAAAGTGCCAGGAAAAGGAAGCACACATGTAACCAGCTAAGTCTACTGACTGATACAAGCACTTACTCCCCTCACCATGCACAACACACCCTGCCCTCCTGGCCTGCCCCAGGCTCTAGCTAATTCTGAAAATGAAAAAGAAACTCGATGTACTCAGTAGCAATAAAACAATGCTTTGGGCATATGATTCAAGTTTGCTGTCATGCTGTAAAGCTCACACAAAGGACTCAGGGCCATACTAGGGACTACTGAGCACATTCATGATCACCACGCACATTTCGCTGCTTACGCACATTTCACTACTTCCTTGGTTTGAGAGTGGCTGGAAGTGCAGGGCAAACAGACTTTGGTGCCATTTTATGCTCATGTTACATTATCAAGTCTTTAAACTATGCACATTTATAGGTAATGAACCAAACATAAGTCAACATTTTGTGAGGGAAATGGGTTGAGAGCACTCTTGTGTTTCTGTGGTGCTGGGTGGGCCATGGTGTAATATATGTTGATGATGTTGATGACTACTTTTTGGAGGCTTGCTTTTTTTGTCCACTGTATTTTTAATAAATACTAGTTGCAATGGAGTGTGGTTTGCATTACTTTGAATATAATTTTTATTTATCTTTCTACGTTTTAACCCAAAAGCTTCTATGAATAGTTACCTCGGGACAAGCAACAAGACAGGCTTTGCAAGTTGCATGATTAGTCAGCAATTAGCAAAGGATCAGTCATAATAACTTATTACTATAAAGAACCTATTTTTTTTTTTGCTGTTGTTGAGAGAAACTCATTTTAATCTGGCTGTTCTTAAACTGTGTAATCCTGTGGGTTTAGCATCATGATTTATCATCTCTTGTCATTATTTCAGCTTCTCCCACATGCCTGTTCTGAGCCAGTGGCCATGTATAACATCACTGCTTGCAGAAGCGGGGCCTTCAGAGCTCTTCCTCCTAGTCTGAGTGACCACAACTGAAACCAAAGTTCAGGGAAGTGCCTGTATAAAAGTCCATCCATCTTGTATCACGAATAAGCCTTAAGAGAAATTCCCCTTCTCATTCATCTGTACTTCCAGGAAGGCTCTCGAGTCTCCTGCTACCAAGAAGGCATCAGTGACCTTAGAGGTCTTTTCCAGCCTAAATGATTTTAAGATTGCAAATGCTGTCATTTCTAAATAAGCACATCATTTTTCTAGGAGCAGAAACAGAGTGAAGCACCAAGCCCACCACCTCCTTCTCTTGAACGGTGCCATAAGAGTTCAAGTTGCACTTTTGTGCATGTCCAACACTGACATGAAAATACAATGAGCTGAAAATGCAAATACTACAGATCATGGCAACCCGCACAGTAGAGCTTTTGCCTGCTGAAAACTCAGCTGTCCCAGCTCATGGCCCATTTGTGTGTTAGAGTCTGTTCACTGCTAATCAGGCTGAATCCTTTTGGAGCATCTCAGCCTGGCTTTCCTTCATGCCCACATCGTGACACTAGTTACTCCACCCTCACACTATCCTGTTAAAAACTGGATGCAGCATATAAGGAGAAGCTGGCAGAAGCTGGTCATTAAGAATTCTTAAAGAGATTAAATCTATGTCAAAAGAGCAGTGCTTTCAGGAAGGAGAATGGGCCCTGGGGGGAAGACAGCTTGAAATACCTCAGGGAGGGACTTTTTTTTTTTTTTCTGAATGGGAACTGTTCAAAACCAGATTCTAAAAGCAACAACAGCTGAACAATAAAAAGAGCAATTAATTTTGTTAGCCATTTTCAGCCCCTCGTGACCTGCAGTGATTCCCTGTAAATTCCCTGTCACTCAGCTTTACATGGTATTTGACTGAACAGAATCTGGCCCTTGGTCCTGCCCCTTCCTTGGCACTTTGCTGGTTCTCGGCTCCCTCTGGCTGCCTCAGCAGAGTCAGGCAGGCTTGGAACAGCTGAAAAATGGCTGGTGCATCCTGTGTGCGTTGGCCAAGACAGAGCTGCTAATTAGTTAAATGGAAACACAGTTCACCTCCCTCCACGCACCAGAGCCTTGCTCCAAGAGAAGCACAGCATTTCAGGGAATCTAAAATCAGTTGGAGGAATTGCTGTTTGAAGTGGGCTGGCCAGGTTTTCATGTTTTTGGGATGTCAACTTAGGTCTCATAACCAGTGGAATGTGAGGAGCTCTGCAAAGTCATGATGATGACAGGCAACACTCCGACATGCCTGGCATGGTGCCAGAAAGGTACAGGATGAAGAGCTGAATCCTTTGTCACAGGCTGTCCTGAAGGGCTTTGGGTGAACTCAGTGTCCTCTGTTATAAGAGCAGATTCTCACTTTGGGAACAGCAAGCTTAAACAGTGGGTGGCTGAGACACAAATCCAGCTGTCTCTACCTTCCCCCATCCCTCCATGCTCCCTGCCAGTGCCATGTTTAGAAAGCTTCTGGTTAGTATCTGTCTTTGTACTTACCCTGTTTGGTCCTTTGGAGAGTAAAGGGTACCCAAAATAGTAGCAGTAAAGTGCAGCTGAGTGCAAGTTCACAGGAAAGGATGGGATGGATACCCTGACACACTGCTGAGCTTTCCTCCAAGCAGAGAAGCACAACAAACCAAGCATTGCTCAGCTGCATGTGCACAACCCAACAGCAATGGCACAGCCGTGGCCATAAGGCAAGCTGCCTACTGCCCGTGGCTCTCCACAGTGCCATCCACACAACACTTGCTCCACAGAATGAAGTTTCATGCTTCATGATTGCTTAAAGTTTGCTTCCAGAACCCCAAATTAGCAGCAGACTCAATTACTCCATCGATGACTCCAACAGAGCAGGCATGATCTCAAATTCTGGACAATCCTCTCAAAACCAGGAACTCTTAGTACTACTAAGCTCTTCCTGCATGAATTTAAAATTAAGTTCAACAGAAACACTCTCTTCTACACCCCTGATACTTTCAGAGTGTGCAGCTGAAAGGATGCAAGGCCAGCAAAAGCAGAGTCTGTGTTTGCAAAGTCAAGAGCAGTTTGGCTGCAGTGGGACAGGAGGTAGGGGAGGAAGAGGAGGAGATAGCAGGAGGGCCAGGCAGCTGTAAAGTTGTGTTAATATTATGCTTGGAAGACAACACAGGCTTTCAGATACTTGACTGCTCCATAGGTAGTGCCTTAGGCCAGTTACCTGCTGGTGCAGGTTGTGGCAAAGCTCTGTCAACACCAGCAGAGCTGTGCAGTGTCTCACCAGGCAGCATCTGCTGCTGGGAGCTGGGAGAGAGGGGTTCAGCTGCATAGCCCTGACCTGCCACTACTGCAGCCTTAACGAACTAAGGTTTCATTATCGGGGTGATTTTGGCACTCAAGGCTCCCCACATGCACAGTTGCAGCAAGGCTGGAATTGCTGTTGTGTGAGGCAGTGCCTGGAATTACACCACCCGTCCATCCCTTGCTCCCTCCATGCCTTCCCCAGCTGCCACCCACAGCCTCAGCGCTTCAGAGAGCTGCACTTCCCCACCCTGGGCCTGACGCTGAATGGAAATGTTTTAGCTCTGTGTGGCTCATTTGGCTTCTGCAGATCAACCCTTGGGGCCATCCTCAGCCCAGATCCAAGAAATGAGCTGAGCTGAGAGAAGGGAAGGGAATAATTTCTGCTGCCCCCGAAGCCTCATCTCTCCTATTGCAGCTGGCAGCTCAAAAGGCTCCATCCTGCCAAGACTGAATCTTAATTGGGATCAGTGGAAAAGACAAGCTGCTGCCAGGGCCGCCCTGATCCTGGGCTCATAGAGAACATGGGCAGAGCTTGCCCAACCCCACAAGAGAAGGCCTTCACAAGGGTTTACAAAAAATAAAATTCCCTTCAGAGTATCAGTGGAAGCAGCAGGAGGAGGCCAAGGAGAGGACATGGCTTAGCTGGGTAGTTTGCAGAGGAAGAGAAGGCAGAACCACATCACATGGAAAATCCTCCTGTCCCAGTAGCCTGCTGGGAAGGGAAGCCACCAGCAAAGGCTGAGGTACAGCTAGTAATCCCCAGGCCCTGCAGTAAGTTAAAATACTATATCCACCTCTGAACAAACACACAAAACTATCACAGTCATGCTCAGAACTGCTCTTGCCAAGAGCTACAGGAAGAAGGACAAGGCAAGTTTTTCATCTTAGAAGAGAAAGACTAGAGCAAAACCTCTTTGGGCATCCCATCTGCACGTGGCACCAAGATGCTACATGATGCTTTTTCCAAGCCACAGCTGCTGACTTCAAGGCCACTTGCATCAAAGACCCTGGCAGAGCTCACTCATACCTCCACGATTAGGCACAGTCTAGCCACCCCTTCGGCTTTGTGGAGGCAACCAGAATCAACACTTCCAACTCCGAATGCACCCAAGATGGGTGCTCCTGACCCAGTTTCTTTACCGGCACAGAGTCCTGCCATCTCAGCACTGTCTTGTCCCAGCAGCAGCAATGTGCAGCAGGAGTGGAGCAGAGCGAGTAGCTGTCAGCCTGGATTATTTTTACACCATTTGTTCCACCTTGAATATTTAGGTGCATCTCCAAGTCCCTACATCAGAGGAAGGCCACCATGGCAAGTCTTACTCAGACTGGGAGCTTTAGAAGAGCCTGCCTTGCTGACTCAGGGGAATAAAGTTAGCAGCAGCTCATGCAGCAGATGCCATGTCAGAGCTGCTGGATCTGAGCAATGACAATGGGCTCTTGCTCTGGTAAAATGGCTTTAATGGCATTTTCCAGCCAGCAAACTTGCTTTGAGGGACACACCCAGGACCTTCAGCCATCAACAACATGTCTACATGCAGAAGGCTCTTGGCCAGCCAGACTGGGAGGGGCATTTAAACACAAGTTTCTTGCCTGCCATCTTTTATAGCCTGCTATTTCTCTCCTGGGCTGCTAAGGATGCCTCAGAGCACATCCCTCTGGGATGTCCCAGATGCAGCACAGGCACGGTCAGTAAACTGTAGCTTTAGCAAACCTGTGCCAGAGAACTCCAGCTGAACCCCAGCAGCTGGAGGGGTTTTCATTTCCACTTCTCCAAGGCTGGTATTTCAAGGTGTTTTTGTTTCTTTTTAATCAATGCACATGGCCAACTCCGGAGGGGGCTGAACCAAGAGAGGGAGGCAGTGCAGCCACTGTTTCTGTACAAAGTATTTCCACATGCAAGTGAAATGGGGCTCAACTCGCTCGGTGCGTGTTTTGCAGTGCGGTTACAGGCTGTCGTTCCGCCTCCACAAAGCTGTTATTTATTTACTTAAAGACTTGCATTCCATGGAAAAAGATGCCCCAAGATAGCACTGTGTTTCTAAAATTAAACCCAGCTGGATGGAGTGGTGAACAAGCAAGTGAACACTCCTGTGCTCCCAACAGCAGCAGGAACAGGGTTCCCCCATGTCCTGGACTCCCCCACCCTCGCTGAGCCGCAGGAAAGCCTGGCAAAATGCCTCTGTGTCCTCAGCCATGAGGGAGGCAGCTCTCTGGGAAGTCAGACTAAGTGCCTTACTCAACAGCAGGAGTGCCAATTCTTCCAGTGCCAGCGGACCAGGGTTTAAGGGCAGTGATAGCCCTTCCTGCCCCAGCAGCTCTGCAAAGCCTCCACCCTGCTGCAGGACAGCAGACACCTCACCATGTGCTTGATACAGGTTTGAGTGTGGTCAGAAGTCCTTTAACAGAATTTGTGAGGAAGACTGCATTCATGAAGCTTATCTCCTACCTAACCTAGCTAACATTTTCTCTAGTTTATGTGTCACTGATAGCATCCTGCTTACAGTAAAATTCAATTAGCCCTTGCTGCTGTAACCTAAGTTAAGAAACCTATTCTCACAAAAGCCATTTATAGAAAGGAAGGGAAAAACCCAAGTATTCCTCCAACCTCACATGGCACCAGAAAGAAATCCCTGCCAGACACACTCTCAGCACCTGTTTCCCTATCCACTTGAGCACAGGGCCAGAGCTTCTACATCCACAAGTGGCTCTGCTCAGAAATGAGCACATCAGCTCATCAGAGCAGCTGTGCCAGAGCTGCTGCTCAGGGGCTTTACCATGGCCTGCATTTAGCCTCATCCCTCAGACAAAATGTCTCCTCACACGCACAGCTGAAGCTTTCCAAAGGACAGGTTGGGCACTGGTGGAGCCCCCTGCACCCATCAGGGCTGGGAGTGCCTTGGAGGCTCTAGGGAAGCAAAGCTCCACCAAGGACCATGGGAAGGAAAGTGAAGTACTGCTCCAGACTTGGCTTCTCTGCACCAGAAAGTTCACACAAATGTGGGACAAGAAAAGCTGATAAAGACGTCTGAGCCAGTCCCAGAATGAACAGGAAAAGAAACAAGAATGATGGCTGATGGGAATGGCTGAGCAACAGGAAAAATGGTGATAACAGTGGCAAGGTGATGGTATCATGCAGCTGCTGCCTCCAGGCTCATGTGCTAGCTCTTCCAGGGCCTCAGGACCATCTCCTGTCCTGAGTACAGGCAGGAGCTGCTGCTCCTTCACCTGTGAGCAAAGAGACAGTTCCTGGCATCACATGAAGCTTGTTTCAGCCCAAGCAGAAAGGATAGTCCCACCACTACTGGCCTGGACTGTGATCCAAGAGAACCTGACCACATGTATGTGGGCCAGACCAACATGTCATGCTTGGTAAGTCACTCAAATTATTGTTTGCAGACGGGGATACTAATCTGGCATTCCTATTCGTCAGTGCACTCTGCAGTGAGCACCTAGAGACAGATTTCCAAGCCTGAGTGCTCCTCATGCCTGAAATGCAATGGGAGAAAAAGATGTTTGCTACCAGATTGACAAGTCTGTTTTTAGCAGATGGGCTTCTGTCCCTTGATTTCTCCTAAAGATTAGAGGAAGATTTCACTTTGCTGCCTCCCAAGGGAAAAGCTACACATGTGTTGGTGACAGCCCAGACCCTTTTCTAAAGAGAGTGAGCTGCAGACTTTCAGGGTTCATTGCAGAGCTGAGGGAAAGGGTGAGGAGGAGTAAGAAGAGAAGTGAGCTAGCCACCGAAGATCTCAGGAAAGAGCCTGCCTCTCATCAAAGCTGTTATTTCTGTGACTATGCCCATTTTCCCATAATTACACTGGTTCTCCTCTGCACAGCACTAAGTCAGGTCTACTGATCCCTGTCCAAACTCCTGCTGCCTTCCTGTTTGTATTGGGATGCCAGCATGGGTTAAAAATTAGAGAGTAAGATTGCCTCAGTATCTGATTTATCCCCTTTCTTCCTTCCATCTTGATTTGGGATGTACTGGTCAGCATCCCCCAGGGAGAGGATTAATCAGGAACAGACGGAGAGCTGGCAGCTCCCTGACAAGGACAAGACCATGGCTATGGGACAAGCAGCAATTTAGAATCTCTTGCTTTGACCCTGGTACAAGTCCAAGACATGCTTGCTGATGCATCCCAGCACTGACACCCCAGGAGTTGGCACAATATCAGCACCCCCAAGGCCACAGCTAGCTCTGGTCCCAATGTCACATTGCCTCAGTGCTGGGGATGCTTCTGTGGTGAAAGGCTGCCCATTCCTGTGACTCCAGAGGCAGCTCCAACTCTCCATCTGCAGAAAAGGTCTCCTCTCCACTTACAGAGAAGCTCTCATTTCACTTCAGAGCAAGGGAAGGTATTACTGCCATTCCAAAAGGGCAACACAACATCTGTTTAACATTTGTTCCCTGGATGAACAACAGCTGCACCATAAGGAGGACAATGGGAAGGTAGGACACAGCACCCAATCTGCCTGGCAACTCCTGCCCCATGCAAAGCCAAGCTGAGTGCAGAGCAACAGCGTTTGTGCCAGGGTCAGTCCTCTGCCAGGGGCTTCACCTGGAGACTGAGGTGCCCAAGCTCCTGCAGCTGTTAATACCACAGGGAAAGGGCAGCAGATCCTCCCAAGGTGGCCAAGCAACAGAAAGGAATTGTGATGGTACAAGAGAGATGTAAACAGGGCTCAGATATTGAAGGAAATCAGGAGCAGAAGCAAGGGGTACTCTACAGCAGAATGGGGCATGACTCTGAAGAGTTTTCTGCTTGGGAGCCCAAAAGGAAAAAAAAAACTGGATCAGACAGCCCTGGGGAAAATCTGCACTTTGGGCTTACCCAGCTTCTTCTGCAAAGTAAGAGCAGATTCAGACTTGTTCAGCAGCAAAAACACAGTGTGTGTTACACAAAGAAACTCTTGCCCAGTCATACCATCTTACTGTGAGCCAGGGGAAAGCAAGTACTGGGCTGATTCATACTTCTTCCCCTGAAAACACCTCATGACTGTGCAGGGGCTAAAATGACAGTTACCATCGCCCCCAAAGGCTGTCACACCCAGACAGCACTCAGCCAGGCAGAGCCTGATCATAGGAATATCCAGTGAGATGCTGCAGAACACCATTTCTTACCTCTCAAATCCAGGAACCATACTATCTTGGATGGGGATTGGGGGGAATCCATCTTTGTTCTTTTACAGTGTTGCTACAACCAAATGAAAAATATCTTAAGCCTAAAGTAGATGGACATTCATTTTCCTCCTATTTTGTTTGTTTCCTTCTGTGGGCAACAGAGCATGCACAAGCTTTTGACAGTTTTTTTGCATTCCTCAGCCATCATGCACAAAGCACCTTCTGATACCTTTACAGACCACTGGCTTTCCAAGAATCACCACTGGCAAAACACTGGCAGAGTTTGACAATCAGAGCGTGAGCCATGGATTCACCACAGGCAAGGTCTTGGTAGTGTCTCATGGGGCATCTAGGCCAATTGTTACGTCACTCATGATATTTTAGGGAATGATAAAATATGAGCTTTGCCCCTGCAGACCTACTGGTAAGGGAGAGTCTTCTTACAAACAGATGAATAACGAGTATTTGTCAGATTTCTTGAGAAAATCACAGTTATCCCCCCCCACCAACCTTTTAAAACCTCTACAAGGAATATGGAGAGACAGGAGCCCTCCTCCCTGCAGGGGCAGGCAGCAACATCACACAGTGCCCAGCACACCCACCTCCCTGTCTGCCCCATAGGATGGGGTGTCCAGGGCTGATGTCAGCCCTGATCCCCAGGTCCCTGAAGCCTCTGTGTGACTGTTGTGCTTTCCTTGGTTATCAGCTGCCTCAGTCCTTTCTGGAAGTGCTCTGAATAGCCCTTCCACAAAGGGAGAGTATGGCAAAGGTCCTGCTATAACATGACAGACCCAACCACTACTGGTCATAGACACTTCTGGCAAAAAAAAAGCCTTTTTCCACATCTCACAGCCATAAATTATGAAAGTCTTTTCCCACATCACAGAATATTCTGAGTTGGAAGGGACCCACAAGAATCATAAAGTCCAACTCATACAGGAATGGCCTGTACAGGGATTGAACCCACAATCCTGGTGTTTTTAGCACCATACTCTGACTAACTGAACTAATCTTCCCTGTCCCACTTCCTGATTTTTTTTTTAAATTAATGCAATTAGAGATCAGTTCTCCTTCCACGAGCACTCAAGAAATTGAGTTGGCTCAACACAATTGTGCCCCACATCTAAAACAAGGTGGGCAAAGAACAATTCCTGGATTCCCATGTTAACCTATTCACAACATTTCAGACCCTTCTGGACCCCTGGGGTTCAATGCTGTCACATGGTAGGAAAGATGCAGCAGCTCACTCAAAGCAAGCCTCCAAGCAAGCCTCCACTTCACTGCTGAGTCTGGCATGGGGAGAATTAGGGAAAAAATGGCAAAAATGGTAAAAGGGAGAGAAACAAAAAGGCATAAGAGATGAAAAAACAGCAAAAGGAGGGTAAAGACAAAAAGGGAAAAAAGGACCTTACCTCCTAGTGAGCCTAATCAAAGTAGAGATAAATAGCAACTATGCCTCAGAGAAAACAGCAAGAAGCCCATTAACTACAGGAACATCAAACAAACAAACTCTATCAAAACAATGTTGAAAACCAAAACTTTTGGGCTTTGGGGGGGGGGGGGGGGGGGGGGGGGGGGGGGGGGGGGGGGGGGGAGAGGGGACAACGATGGACCCCCAAATTTTGATTATTTTATTTTCTAGTCGTACAAATCTAGGACCAAGCAGATTTCTCCCAGAAAGCTCCATGTCCACTATGGCAGAGATAAAAGTCACCTTTGTTTAAGCAGAAGCCAAAAGTTAAAGAAAGAGAAAACTGATAAATGAGAGGCTTGGCCCTTCCCAGCAAGAGCAGAGAGCTCCCCTTACACTCTTCTTCATCCCCAGTCATTCAGGGCAGCTAAACCCCAGCCATAGATTTGCTCAGAAAAAGCCATAAGGCACTTACCTTGCTTTGTGCAGTGATGACAAGGACAGGGAAGTCCACAATCATGGGAAAGGTATCAACCAGGAAGATGGAAGGAGGCTTCTGTGATGGACCCATGCTGCAGGGCAGAACACCAGCTCCTCACTGTGTGCTCCAACCCCAAAGAAAATATTAAAGAAATTCTTCTTACAATCCAGGCAGGATGTCTGCATTGTTCAATGCAAACAATTCAAATGCTACTGGGTTTCACCTCTAATAAGAGGAAAACCAATGGTTTGACTTCCTCCACCAAACCCCAGCTGCCAGGGTAGAGAACTCAGGGAGGCTCCTGCATTTTCATCCTGCCTCTACCACTCACTTGATGCAGATATTTCAGAAACATCCCTTTGCCTCTGCCTTTGCATTTGTACAACATGAACCTAAAAGTCAGAATTTTAGCAAAGTGTGAACCAAACAGATAAAAACAGAGAAAGTCTTTCTAACAACTAAAAGCCAACCACCTTCCCACAAAGCACTCGGACTCCCATTTGCTGCTTGTTGATCCTCAGCCTGTGCAAGCAATTACACCCTGATTGCTTTTGCTGATTTCCACAATTCTTCCCACCTGAGAGCCAGAGCCAACAGCTGGGGCTTTGTCTGGGGTCCCTGAGAACTTCAGTGCTGCAGGAATGTGCTGCATAGCCAGCAAGGCTCCCTTTGGAAGCTAGGCATGATCTCAGGAGCTCAAGGTTAAAGCATTGCCCTTTGATGGGTTGAAGATAAGAATTAAACGTTGTGGCTTAAGGATAATTTTGTCAGCATGCTCTTTCCATTAACAGAGATGGGGAGATCTGTGCATGAATGAAACAGCTGTTTCACCCGTCACCTCTATGATGAGGACAAGGTTCTACCCCTGAACTTCAAGCAATTCCTCAGCACACCCTTCAATTCAGCCACAAATTAGCCCTAACCCTTGTGTGCATCTTATTCACCCAGCTGTTCTGTGTCTTACTTCTCTCAAGACTCCCCACCCTGTTTTTCTGAAGTCTTCACTCCTAATGTTGGCTTTCCTGCTTTCTTTTCAGCTGGTCTTATTTAACTCCTTCCTTGGCAGCAATGCTCTCCTGCCCACTCCTCCTCTGAGTCAACACTTGCTGTCAGGATGTTGCCCAGTTACATAAGTGAGCTCAGGGTCAGTGCTGTTGCCCTGCACTCCCTTCCTCATTTGGAATAGTCATGTCCAGCCATGGATTATGAACTCCTAGATATCAGGACCGTCTTACTTTCTTCTTTTTCTTTAAGTGAACGCCTGTGTACCATATGTAGCTCTGAAAGATGAATGAAAGAGAGCTTTATAAGGGGACCCTTGGATATGGTAACCTGCTGGCTCTGTAATCAGCTCTTCACCATTGTACAGTGTGGGGAGAATGTGCTTGTGTTCCATGGTGTTGCTTGTGCTCCCAGAACAACCTGTAGAGTTTCTCAACAGCTCTGCAGTGACAGTGTCACCCAAAGAGCTGCACACTCTTGACCAAAAACCCAGAGCTTAAAAAAAAACTGCACCGAGACCCTGACTCGCCTATTGGGCTTTGCAGCAAAATGCACAGAAAATGAAACTACCAAGAAATGTACAGAGACGCAGTGGGGGCAATATATCTTTAATTTTTTTTGCTTTTGTTTTTTAGTATTACAGTATATTCTTATAAAAAGATACAGATAAAAAGGACACTACAGGATTTGTACATTTAATTCACCTATAGTCTTAAACTGACTAAGAAATGAGGATAGGCCAAGGCATTACAGCAGCACATAACCTCCCACTTCAGTAAGCAGCACTGTACTTTCTAGCCTGGCAGGCAAAGCCACATCCCAAGGTGACCTGTGAGTTTCAAGCTGAGCAGGCTTGCACGGGAGCAGAATGGCTGCAGGTGGGGATGACTTGGAAGGGAGGCGTTGAGCACAGAGCGGCTCAGGTACCGAACATTCCTTCACAATTCTAAAAACTGCAAAGAGCTTTAAAGAGCCTGTTTGAAGGCAACCAGGAAGGGGCCAAATGGCTTGTCAGAGAGGCTTTTCTAGATCACTTGGCTCAGAGCTCCTAGTGGGGGAGGCTGTAAAGACTATGCTCTACATGAGCTGTGGTAGAACATCTTGTAAATAGACAAAACTGTCTGAAGGAGAGTTTTAGTTCAGATCATACTTTTAATTATGCTGATGTAAAACCAGAGCAACATGAACTGGTTACTGTGGATCAATTCTACATTACTACCCACAGCAGAAGACTCTGGTTTGGAACCATCCAGACTCTTTCATTACATGAATTTCCAAAACACCACACTAGACTGGCATCCTGCTCAGCAGGCACAGTGAGCAAATCTGGCCAGCTTCAGAGAATACTGGTCATCACAACTACTACTTAGATTAGTAGATAGCTTTTTTAATGCATTATGTAAATAAATATATAAATTCTATATTTTCAGTTGGCCAAATTGTGTTATCCAGGTTGGCCTCTTCTACATTTATAAGAGAAACAAGGGTGGCCAATGGAGACTACCTCTTTGCATGGCAGGCAATCAGAAATCTCCTGTGTCAAGCACAGAAGCCAAGGAGCCATGACCAAACACCTTCTGATTGCCAGAGAATCCACGTGTTACAAACCGATCCATAGAAAGATTTTGCTTACCTGAGGTAACCTGGGGAGGTGGGCTGGAGGAGGAAAGAGGTAAAGTAGATGAAATCATTCTTTGGCCATAAAGATACGGAGGAACATTAGCTCTGAGGAAGGAGAACTGTCCCAGTTTTTTTCACCAGTGTGTTAAATCTGGTGAGAAGTTACAGGTTATGAACTTTTGGCCATCTGGCCAAGCTTCTCTGGAATTAAGGACCAAATTTGTGTGGAAGGGTGAAGTTTGGGCAGGCAAGTATGCACCTTAACTCTTTTCAGTCTTCTCAGCATGACACATAGTAAAAAACAAACATCTTTTGTAGAAAGTGGTCTAAAATAACCAGCTTCCATCAGATCACCACAAGCTATAAAATGAGAGCTTTCCCAGAACCAGGATCACCATGGGCAGAGTCATTATGACAAAAGCCAAAAGGTTTTTTTCCTCCCTCCCCTCCCACACCAAGACTGCTCACCTGCATCCCCTGGCCTGGCTCAGCTGGCACAGGAGCCAAGCCAGCTCTCCAGCTGGTGTAATGCCCTGGCACGGTCTCAATAGTCTTTGCTGTAATGCAGTGTATACATACATACAAACATAGCAAACTAAAATAAGGCAAAATAAATAGAGGTGTCAGATTTACAGGTTCCCCTTAGAGATTCCTAAAAACCTTTTTTTTTAAAATCATTTAACCCCCAAACAAACAGACAAACAAAATCCAAAACAACCAACCTAGAAACAAAACTGCATATATCATGTACATCATCTACTGTACAACGGATCTCATTTCCCCTCACAGAAACTCCCGACACAATCTTCTCCCATGCAATCCAGCTCAAAGTGTGATCTTTCCTAAAGAAAAGGAAAGATTTAGCCAGTGGGGCTGATTATTATGAAACACCTGCCCCATGGTCTCCCACCAGGATCCTTGGCAATTCCTTTCCCTTCCTCAGACACTGTGAACACATTACAGAAATGCTTCTGAAGGACATCTAGGTTTTTTTCCCTAGTGAGGAAGTCTCTCGGCCTTGAACACTAGTTCTACTTCTGTTCTCATAGGGAACTGGTGCCTGGACAATGGCTGTGCTACAGAGCATGGAAGGGTCTTGCTCCTTGAAGTCACTTTACCTTGTAGCATTTCTAGAGACACAATAGACTGAGAAGAGTGACTCAGTTAAAAGCAAGCAGAAGGGGGAGGGAGTCTTCTTCAGTGTTTTCTGGGCTCATCCTCATGCAACCTGTGCAGCAACAGTGCAGAGACAGAGGTGACTGAGCACTAGACCTCTAGGGATAAATTCTGGAGAGTTAGGAAGTACCTCTTCTAGGTGTGAGGAACTTTAACATAAAGTCAGCAATCACGGTATTTCTGCAAGAAGTAGAACAAGCCCTCAGTTATGCCTTTCTTTCTCACATCTCCTTCTTCTCTGCTTATTTCCAGTCACAGAGTGACTTCTCTTAAAATGCTGCTATTATGCACAGGTGCAAGGACAACAGCAGACCCTAGCTCTTCTCCAGTGATGTTAGACCTCAGACTGCTTCCTAAGTCTACTCAGGAATAAGATTTTCCTTTCTCCTTCAACACCTGGCAACTCAACTACAACTGCTGAAGAAGAGAGTATTATATGCACTCACAATACCCAAGAGATGAGAAACATGGACAAACTTGGCTTCAGCACGAATCTGAGGCCAGGCCCTACAGCAGAGACAATTTTTTCCTTATCTTCTGTGTGGGTAACCTCATCTCATACAGTAGATAATTTAATGGACCTCTCTGCTTGTCACCACTTGTATGAAAACACTGCTTGCCTCAGTGTGAAACTGAGCTTTTCCAAAATCTTTATGAACTTTCACGATGGAGTCAAGAGCCTGGGGGACTGTCCAGCACACTGAATTAAGCTTTTGGCCACCATCGCTGATTCAAAACAGGGAGCCTAGGGCACTGGAGTGCTGAGAAAGTTGAGCTGCATTGAATCAGGACATGACTCTGAGCTTTCTGTCCATCCCCTTAAGGATCCCCCAGCTGATTTACAGGAGTTGCACAAACTCATTATTAATGTATGAGTTAAAGAGGTGGCAAAACCATAGCAGCTTTCTTTGACTCCCAGGGTGGCTGGAGTGTTGTTGTGTACCATCATGCAGGACCTCTTTAAGTCAGGGCTGAACTGTGTACACAAAGGGACAGAGGATTTATCACTCTCTCTGCTTTTGCTACATTTGTGGCCTGGCAAAGTGACTTCAGTTTCAGAAAGCACAGCACAGACCTGGTTTGACAAATACCGGGGCAGGGGAAATGCTGTATTTATATTCAAAGAGTTTGCCCTGAGGTGTTTCTTCTCTGGCAGCTGCCACACTGACAGTCTGCCTTATCACACAAGTACCTGGGGAGCATGCAAGCAGCTGTACTTGCACATCATCTTGCACTAGGACTGACCTTGGCACTACACGTGAACTTCTGGGTGAGTCCTAAACCCAGGGAGAACAAAGAGGGAGGAAAAACCCCTACAATGTTCTAATGCCTAAAAGCATAGTCTTTGGAATTCAGGGATTATTCAAATCTAAACTCAACTGTATACCAATTTGGCACATATTACCACCTCTCATATGGCTTACATGGCATAGGTTACATGGCATGCTTTAAAACAAGACAAACAAAAGGGCTGGGATATATAGCAAGTCTACTTCAGGGAGCAGCAAGGAGCTAGTTAATATAATTTACAAGAGACATTTCTAAAAATCCATTTGTAATTTAAAATAAAAATGCTTAAAAAAGTGAGATTTTTTTCTTAAACTTTCAAAAACCTTTAAGAAATAGTCTTTCTTCTACAAGGTGCTTGTGTCCACTGCAATAGGCATTGCTGTTAATAGCTAATCCCAGAAGGGGAGTGGGATAGTAAGGGAGGAGAATGCACCCAGCTCTTGTAAGATACCAGCTCTTTACGATGAGTATTATACAGAGGCGCGGCAGTCTGGAATGTCCTAAATAGGGAAATTCAAGGGTGGGAGACTCAAAATCCAGTAAACAATGAAACATCAGAGTTTAACAATTCTGACTTTTTTGCTTCTCTTCTCTCAATTCTCTTTTTTGCTTTTAATAGTTTACATAATTATTTAACTCTCAAAGTGTTCAGAAAACCACCACAGTTTGCTTCTCCAACATTGTAGTGTGTAATACTGATCAGGCAGCGTGCATTGTAGAGGAAGTTCTGTTCTGCAGACTCAGTGCAGAGCCTGAGGTTAAGTGACATTCAGAGAAAAATCAAACCAAATGATTAAACTTCCCTGGGATTCCTTGACATTTTGTGCTATTGACTAATGCAGCAATTTGTAGATGGTCGGTCTCTCTTTCCAAATGTTCTCTCTTTTCTTCCTGTCTAGGATGAAGTATCCATCACCAGTATTTCTTTTTGTCTTTTCCTTCTCCAGGGAAGATAATAAAAAAAGAAGACAAGTTTGAAAAAAAAGGTAAAAAAAAGGGCCATGATAGCCCACACAATCCAATCCCTTTTCTAGAACCATGAAGACACACAGAATTCAAGCCTCTTCTTGGGTTCTTTTCTTTTCTGCTTATATATTTAATTCCTATAACTTAACTACAAATTTATTTGTTTCTTCTGAATTAACTCCAAAGTCTGCTTGGCTTACACAATTCTGTGTCCTCCTCAAAAAACTCTCAGTTTTAATTATGGAGCTCTCCCTTGGTTCATCCCAAGTGATTTCTTCAAAATGAAAAAGGCAGTGTGCTCCAAGGCTCTCCTTTGACACCATTCATACCTTTCTGAGTGATGTGGTTCCCCTCAGCAGGAGTGGGGTGTGTGCAGTGGAGGTCAGGCTGTTGGACAGAAAGACCAGTTCATGCCAACAGCAATCACAGCTAGCATCAAGTGGAAAAGAAATCTCACTTCTTGCAGGCAGTGAACCTGTTCGCTGTTTGCTACTGGAGACCTGTGGATGATACTAGGGAGTTCCCAATTTCCAATCCTGCACAAACAGATAAGAAATTTTCCACTGATTCTCTGCCAGCCTCCAGCAACGACAACAGGCTCTACAGTTATCTACTTGTAATCCAAACCTGGCAGTGGCTTAGTTTTCTAAAGGAAAGCCACAGTTCCTTTCCAAGAAGATGCATTTCATAGCTTTGAGACTCAACCACTGAGAAATTCCAGAAAACTCCTTCTAGCAAAACAGAATCCAAAAGACTTTTGCAAATTATTGTATGTTGATCTTGATTCTTGATTTTCATTTTGTTACAGAAACTGAAGACTTCTTTCTAAGCTTTACTTGCTTTGGACAGTGTAGGCCGCACAAAAAATACAGGACATGAGCTTAAATGCATTTTTCAGGTGCTAATCAATGGCTTATAAAATTCAGTTCTAGAAGGGAATTGGAAACTTGAGAACCACATCCCAACAAACCCCTGAAGGCCAGTCTAGATCTTGAAGAAGTGATAGCTGTTTACAGAGTTGGTCTGAAATTAGTCTTCCCTGTTATCAGCAAGACAGAGATCTAGATGACTAGTTTTTACTTTGGCACACAGAAAATTATCTTGTTCCAGCTGTGAGGCAGTTTGCAAGGCCCAAGTACTTCCTGTCATCACCATGAGGCCTTTAATGACACAACAAACTCCCAGAAGCAAATCTGTCAGCTCTGCATGGCCCAGTCACAGGCCCTGCTGGATCCACAGAGGCACTTTTATAATGGTTCAAATTAGGAGCACAGAAGAGGGGTGAGAGGAAAGCTGATCATGGAAAGGTAACGTCTCTAGCTACAGACCAAAGCCTTTGGGACAGCTGTCAGCCAGGCGCCATCACACACATTCATCTTCCTTGTTTTACACTTTTTCAACACTTTCTTTTGGTTGATTTTTTCTCTTCCTCTTGTAATTAATAATTTAGCTTTGTCACTACCCGCTCACGACTTGTCTCTAAGCCTTGGTTCCCCGAACGCTTGCGGTTACGCTTGAGCTTGGATAAGTCTTTGTCAAAGACTTCACCCGACCTTAATGCTGACACCAGGTCATCAAACTCTCCACTCTCTTCAGAGATGCTTCCAGCTTTTGCTTTCTTTTGCCGCCTCTCTTTCTCCCTTTGTTCTTTTAGCTGTGAAGAAGGACACAGAGTTTTAGGATTAGCTAACCAAGATGCCAGATCACTAGGTACACTACCAAGAAGTAGCTAAAATGCATCAGCACAGATTAGGGGAAAAAAAGAGTAGGAGCTTATCCACAAGGCCATCATCTCTGCCAAGAGCAACAAGAAGCCATGCTGGGCTTCTCTTCTACACAGGCGAGAAGAAAGCAGGAGAAATGAGGAATGAGTAGCAGCACATGTCTGCCTCACAAAGCACAATCGGCCTGCAGCAAGAGGATGCACAGGATTTCTCCATGCTGCTGCTGTTTTTGCACTAATTTTACAGCAGGATAGTGCCAGCTCAGTTCTCTCTTTCCACTGCTCAGCTCTAGAATCAGTAGAACTGGCAAGGGATGGTGGTGGCTATGAGGAAGCAGGTCGCTCATTCTGCAAATGCTAGCCCCACATTGCAGGAAGACTCTTTCCATGAGGCCTCCCTCATGGCGTACTAGGCCATGAAACCATCCTACAGTGCTTTAACAATGGGCCCTGAATGTTCCAGGCTGGCTGAGAGGAAACTTGAGCCTGTGTCCTGGCATTTTATCCCTGTGTCTAACAGTAAGGCTGCTGGAATCCCCGTGTTTTACCTCTCTCCTCTTCTGAAAGACAAAAACCACTGCTTTTGGCTCAGCGAACATTTAAATCAGCAACTCCCTGCAGCGCGGCCTGGGGCCATGGCAGCAGCAAGGGCTAAGGCGTCAGCAGGGGGGAAGGAGGCAAGGGACTGCGAGTTCTCAGACAGCACAGAGGCTGAGGTTAGAGGGGGAGGCTGGTTCACACGAACCCCTGGGGACACACACGTCTGTCCCCCAGCAGCAAAACTGACAAAGCTCTCCTGCCACGTCAAGGCCAGACACGGCCCCAGTAATGAAGGCATTAAGGCTGGCCAGAGACAAATACTGGCGTGGGCTGCAGCAGGTGCCAGGGCATTTGCTGTGTCACTGTGCACTGTCAGATGACAGGCACACAGCAGATGATGATGGAGTCTGACTGGAAGCTGACCAGCTTGGCAGGACCGAAGGAAATCTGGCTTCTTTGCTTGCTACCCAAAATCAGGATAGTCTGGCATGGGGTGGTGGCAACCCCATCCTGCAAAGTCTCAGGGCAAAAATGCCTAGGCTAGATTTGGTATCTGAATCCAAAAGAGGGTAATTTGGGAGTCAAACAGCACATCTTCCAGAGCTGACAAAACACAGCAGGGAAAATGTCACATATAAGAACAGAATGATGTCAAAGAGAGGTGTCAGGGAGAAGAACATAAAACAGTGCCAGGACGTGAGCACTGGAATTTCTCTCAAGGCATGAAAAGGTGAGGGAAGGAAACATCTTCCTGTGCCCAGATCCTCACCATGGCCTCCATGCGTGCCCTGCGCTCCTCCTCTTCCTTTTTCTTCCTCATATTCTCCAGATCTTGCTTGGCCTCTGCAAATGACTGTAAGAAAGTGTCGAAGATGCCAAAAAATTCATCTGGCTGCATCTTGCCCTCGGTCTCTCCAAAATGCTTCAGTGCCTTGGCATACTGTCAAGGGGGCAGAAAACACAAGAGCCATAATTAGGTATGCAGTTTGGTGAAGACAGCAAGGATAACTTATGAATAACCACACCATGTAATTCAATACCCTCTGAGCATTCATGTGGCAAGAGTAGAAACTACCCCCAGCAACAGAAGTGCTTCTCCTTAAGGCAGGTGCTTCCATCCCTGAAGAGTCTGCTCTCCTGGACATCCTTCGAGCAACATGCAGCAATAGTGCTGAAGAGCACTAACTGTCCATTGATACAAAAAATGATCATTAGTTCCTGAGGGCAATACAGTAATTTCAGAGGATGACACTGTGGCCACATCTTGGCTGCAGCTGCAGGACAGTCAGGGCATGGAAGACAGTGAGCTAGCTGGGGAAACAAGTAGTTTTAGTCCCTACTTTCCCCTTCTATCTTCCCTTCAAATACACTTTTAAAATGCCTGGAGGTAAAAGTTTTTTGCAATAAAGCTACAGTCTGTCCTCTCAGAAACCTTCTGCCATGTCATTCATCTCTCTGGAGTCCTCTGAGTCAGGGTGTTGCCCGGGAGAGAGGAGACTATAGACAGACAAGGCATGAGAGAGGGGCAAGGAAAGCAGCCAGGGCTCCCGGGCAGACTTAAAAGAGAGTGAATACATCACAAGTGTTTTTTATTTTAAAAGGCAAATGTTGAGGCTGCAGGACACATATGGAGGCAGCCAACTGGCAGGACTTCAGTCACAGGGCAGTCCTGATGGGGATATGGTAAATTCACAGCAACCCCTGGCTCTTGGACATCAGTCCTGCAGTAGTTGTACTCTCTCCTTTGCACTCTCACACTCCCAAGCATGTCTCATTGCTCACCAAAATGCACTCAAATGCAAGCACATATAGTCTGTCAATGGCATGTACACACGTACAGTAAGTGCTGTGTAAGGACACACATCCATTGCCCAGCCACCCTCCCTCACACTCCTCTGTGCTTCAGCAGGCAGCCCCAGGAACACATTCCTGACAGGACCTGTGCCCCGATGCACAGCTTCCCTAGCATTCCCTGCTTGCACTTTAGCACACAACCACAGAGCAGCAGAGCATCCTTACAAACTTCAACATTTACCAAACCAGCTTGAGTGTCTGCAAGCTCTCTGATGCATGTTTTCAACCCATACTGACAGAGGCCAGCTTCCCATTCCTTATGCAAGTGCTCTTGCAGAATGGAAAAGACTGTAAAGAACAGTTCAGGCTCTGATCCCAGCACAAAATTAGTTTGGAAGCAGGTCTTATAAACCCCTCTGGCCCTGTACCAGGTAAAGCATAAACAATGTTTCCCAGTCAACTGCAGGGGGAAGAAATCTCCAAAGAAAGCAACTTCCTTCTGGCACAGCCTGAGAGATTCAGCATCTCCCCTTCTCTGCTATCCCTGCCAGGCCCACAAAGCAGTTTGAAGCAATAGATTCTTTTTTCTTTCTTTAAAAAGGCTGTGTTCTCAGCCAGAAACAAACAAAGAAACCCAAAGAATCTTGGAAAAAAAAAGTGTTGGAAGAAATGCAAATTGCTTTGAGCTACCAAACATGGCAGGAGTTGAAGGAAACACTACATAGAAACAGCAACAGATTACTTCTCTGTTTAACTCCTTTTTTCTGAAGCCTCTGAAGGCATACACACAAGTATGTACACCTAGACCCTCTCCCCACTCCTCTCTGTAATTTTATCTGTATATAATACACACATAGGCTTTTTGAATATTAGGGGAATGCAGCAGTCTACAGTAACCCACACTGAACCAGCACCAGTTCTTTGGCAGAGAGCATACAGGCTTCTGTAAATACCACAGAAGGAGATAAAGCATCTCTGTATGCTCTGTTTTCTCATCTTGCATGCTTCAGTGTGACAATCAGCCAGGGAGGCAGAAAAGTGCCAGAGAAAGACTTCAGCACAGGCATTGCCACCACTCCTTGAACACATGGAGCACCTGAAGCTCATTGCTCACAGGGGATGTGCTACCTGGAATCTCTTCCCACCTGTCATTAACTCCTGTGAAAATTGAAAGTAAAGCATAAATTAAGAGCAGTGACTAGAGCTGCCAGCTAGAAGGAAGGTTTGTCCAACTGCTGCAAAGCCTGAAGTCAGGGGCAGCTCACAGGAGACAGCTGTTGCACCTTGCAATGCACTGCCTCCATCCCGTGTTCCTCCTGTGCTCAGCAAAGGTGAGTGAGAGGGCACACAGAAATGAGCTGTTGAGTCCATTAATGTCCACAGGGGTTTCCTAGTCACTTAAGGAAGCTGGAGTCTGGAAAGGCAGAGATTCCTTGTCTGGAACTTTTGCATCCTACATACATGGAAGTCTCCTTTAGAGGGTGGTGTTGTCTGCAAATGTTCTGCACAAGGCCTGTCACCCAACTACTAGGACCAGCTAGTTCGTGTCACACTAGCAAGAAGAGCTTTTGCCACTGCCTCCCCACTGCCACCCCAAGGAGGAACAGTGTTGCTGTGCTGGAAAGTCTCAGCAGCCTGGGAGCCTTCCAGACACACTCATGAGTCTAAGGTGTTGTGTCTAAGCAGCAGCAAGGGGTTGAGAACAGTCTGTCTTTGGTGCCCTGTAACACAGGGCTTAGGAGGTCACAATCACTTACTGTAAAGCAGTGAAAGACAAAAAGCCTGTGAGCTGGATGACCTAAAATAACTACAAAAGGAAAAATCTGGAGTTCACTAAAATAAACATTCTCCTGCTTTCTCTACCCTCTCTGGAAAAAAAAGCTGACTGAGCAGAGGAAGGCAAGTCAGGAGATCCAGCTTCTGCTGCCAGCTCTGCCCATGATGTGTCTTGGGAGCTCATGCTTCCTTTCTGAGGCTTGTGTTCTCCATTCGTTACAGAACAGAAAGTGTCACCCCACTAATCTGATACAGCAAATGACAAAAAGCAGTTGTTCACATCTGTAGGGCACTGCACAAATGTAATGCACTACTGTAAAGAGACACATGCTGTCTTTCCACTGCTTAAACTACAACAGACCCCTCTAGCTTTATTACTTTTTCTACTTCTCTGTAATTCTGGTTCTGCAACCACATGTGCTTTTCCAAAGCACCGGTGCTGGGATGAGGGGCAGTGAGCTGCTGCAGACAACCTCCACAATGCTGTCAACAAAGCCCAGGTTTCTACTTGCCCACAGTGGCTAAAATCACACTGCCTGCCTCACTCAGGGCATTAAGAGGCAGAGCGGCACAGATCAAGGTGCTCTGGATCACAGCTCTCTCTTTTGCTCTCTGGCATGGGATTTCTGTCACCGTGTACAGATTGCTTGACTGTTCCATGGCCAGATTCCCTGCCAAACAACACCAGCTCTTGTGCACAGTTGTGAAATCTGTAGCTAAGTCCTCATGCATGAAAAATGCTTCCCAGAATTTTGTGATGTGCTCTAATATTGTGGAACAAGGGCTGAAACTTGCTTATTCCTGAAGTCATTTGGGGACAGATGACATGGGCAAAAGCAAAATGGAAAACTGTGTTTCAGCAGGTTTTCCACTGTAACAGAATGGTATACCTTTTTTCATTAAAAACTTCATTTCTGCACCATAAGGGCCCCCAAGCTCCATGATATAGCAGGTCCACGAGCTCAGTGCCAGTCCTGCTTCCTCTGCCAAACTTTCCACTGAATTTTTCCTCTTGCCAAAGCAAATCGTTTAGACAGTTGTTTATTTTAAAAAGCCATTTTAGCAAGGAGAGGGAAAGCGGGACAGCAGCACACACAAACTCTGCTATGCTTGCCAATGAAATGTTAAACAGTGGCAGAAGACCTCTGGAAACGGCAGGAACGGGGCTGTATGAGGAGAAGGAAAAACAGCCATGATAAAAATTTCCTGTGTCTATGCTGTCTGCTGTTGCGGGAAGAGCCAATATGCAACTGAATTATACCATGCAGCCATGGAACATGAACTGTATTCCTCAGACAAGTGCTTTTGAGTGTGCTCTTATAAAGACACCAATTCAGTACTGAGGCAGGTCAAATAAATGTCTTTTCTCTTTACGGGACAGATTCAGATCAGTTAATGGAAAGAGGCCTGCCAATTTCAGGTAGGGCTGGGCCCAGCTCTTCTTGTGCCTAAATGTTCTTAAAGGATTCTCCCAGGAGTTTAACAGTTACATTGAGTTGCAGGTGCTTTAAACTTTTCTCGTATGTAAGATGCCAACCTGCACTGCAGCATCTGAAGTTCTAAGTTACTCTACAACAGCTGTGTGATTTATTTACCAAATGGCTGGTGGTGTCTTTTGTAGAATATTTCATCTTGACATTCTCAATCTCTGTCCTGATACATTCCTTACTCATTTCTTCAGTGGCTTACAGAAAACACCAGTCTCCAAAATGCACAACTGAAGTGCATAGCCTATAACTAGCACTTGGACTATAGCATTTCTTTGTGCTTCATAGCATTCTGCCATTAATGAGTATTTTCTTAAATGGTGTTCACTCAGCAAGCTTTCACTGCCTTTCTGTTCTTCAAAACAGTCACTTAAGTGCTAAGCTTATTAAATGTATGTGTAGATTCTGAACTCCTTTCTCCATCATGATAAATACCTTGCTTGAGAGGAATTGTCATCAGACAGACTGGAAATGGACACTTTTCCTACCCACCTTGCCCAGTCACTAGTCTCCACAGTGTCTCTATAGAGAGGCTTAAGTTTGACATTTAGCACAGGAATGGCAATATCTGACCAAGCAGACTCTTTACTCCTAACAAGATCCAGGTTTGTTATAAACCAAGCACAAAGCAGAACAGTTCTGAGGAAGTCTAATGATCTAAGTTCATACCTGTCAGTACTTAAGTACATAGTAAAGATTCATATAGGACAAATGTCACCTTTTTCAACTAGAAAAATAAAATTCATACCATAGGAGGTTACTCTTCCTCTGCTTGGGCATTTTCATTGCTTTCCCACAGGAAACAGAGAAAAAAAAAATCATGAATAAAATTCAACCTCTTCTTTTTTATTTTAAAAAAATCAATTTTTCATCTGTTCAAACACATAAAAACTGGTGAAGGATTCCAGGGCAGTTTCACTTTCTCCTGCCCCCACCTTCCAGTTTATGGGAAATGGCAGAAAACATTATCCCTTGATCTAATCTATATACTCCCTTATAAAGTGGTATTGAAAGTGAGAAAAACACAAAAAGAACAAGAACCAGCTGTGCTGGAAAGCCTGTTTAGAGAGTTGCTCTAAGTTTTCAAACAGTTCTTTACCAAGCCATCTGTTTACTTCATGAAGATAAGTACACTTACAAGGTCTCCTCTGAAAACATGGATGCCTGCATCTGACAACCTGGCCCTTTAAATTTAAAATATCACTTCCTCCCCATGGTCACTGACTTTGAACAGTTCTGTTCAAGCAAAAAGGCCAAAAAGGTCAGTACCTACATGGGATTGTGAAAAATATTGTCTGCTGAGAAGCTCAGCACCACACCTTGGTAATGGATTGTTTCCATCACTAAAGAAATTACTTTTGCTAATATTGAAGGTTTTTTTAAAAATATAAAACTTCCCCAGTTTGAAAAGATAAGTTACATTGTTTTAAAATCCCAGCTGAGAAAACATGGCTCTGATTAACTCATGGTAATCAATTAACCACATCTATATTTAGGATATCCAACTTCAGTGGTTAAAACTAGGGCTTCATTATTATTAATAAATCTGTGAGTCAGACCAGTTCTTCCTAGGCTCATTTGGATATTGTGCAAAGTCCTCCCTGCCCCACTACCTTTTCTCTCAATTATATTGGCTTTGAGAAAACAAAAAAAAGAACAGGACAATCAGATGTCTTGGTCCTTCTCTTCCTTTAATTGGCTAGTTCCATTATGTTTCCATGGTAAGAAAAAAGCTTGTGATTCAACAAGCACAGAGAGCCCATTAAGGTTGGAAGATGTTATAAGCTTTGCAAAGCACATCTGTTTTGTTGAAATTTTCTAGCTTTTTCCTTTTTTTTTTTCCCTTTTTTAAGAAAGAAAAGAGGAAAAGATGAAGAAGAGAGGGCCAAAATAATATGAAGCAAACATGTGAAATAGCTCAACACTGGTAAGGACAGACAGTTCCCTTACTGGAGTCCAAAAGCAGCTTTTTGCCAGTGGAAGAGCCAAAGCCATAGGTTGAGCAAAATTTGGAATGGTCTATGTTGAAACATAGCAAGGGTGTGTAAGGAGAAGGTAGAGTAACGTTTCCTAAGCATGTTATAGTCATTAAAATAAAACATCTCTTTATGTTGAGTGCTTTATGTTGGCTATGTCTAAAAAAGCGTACAACAACTTCCAGACATACTGGTCTGTCTGCAGGGAGTTTCTCTGGTTATTTTTAAAGCAAAAGAATGGCATTTTTCCTGAAAATGTCTGATCAAGGAAACTTGCATTGCTGTGCTGAACATGTACCACTTGCTGGTTTTTAACCCCCAACTGAACTTATAAAGAATTTGCATTGAGTTTTTGTCCTGGTGTGCCAAAAAGAAAGGAGCACCACCATGTTTAACACCAAACCAAAAGTGTGCAGTCTAAGCCACGGACAGAGTGAGTATCTTTCCAATAATGTGTGCCTAACTATAATGAAGTTGAAAATTTTACCCAGTCATAACACAAAAGCCCCCAGAACATAGAAAACCAAGTTTTTCTCAGTAAATTTAGTGGAGTCACAGAATGGTTTTTTGTTTTTTTGTTTTTTTGGTTTTTTTTTGTGCATAGAAAGCCAGTATGGTGTAAACATTATTATACTGGACATAGCTTGAATTTTCTCGAGCAACATGACAACAATGAAAAATGGAAGTGTTCAGGGCCAGGCTGGAGAGGGCTCTGAGCAACACAGTCTAGTGGGAGGTGTCCCTGCCCATGACTGGGCAGAGGAGGTTGGAACTAGATGATCTTTAAGGTCCCTTCTAATGCAAACCATTCTATGATACTATGAAATAATTAATCATGTTATTCTCCCCAGAATTTTTTAGTGGTGTTAGACTGCCCAGCTTTGCCCTCTGAGCATTGCAAGAGGTACTGCCCCACTGGTGTTTGCCAGGGCAGCCCTCAATGACAGCCGGTGGCTCCTGCGTTTGCAGCTGCAAGTCACTATTACCAAGTTTATCTCCACAGTAAGGAAGTGTTTTCGAATCACAAAATAACACTACTGCAGAGGAACTGGATGAATGAGGAGTCTTACTGTCAAGATCCTCAGCCTATGTTTTTAAAATCTAAGGTGTACTGATCCAACAGCACAGCTTTCATTAATACTGCAATAGGTCCTTTACCACTGAAAGGACTGACACTAGAGTGGAAACAATTCAATCCAAAAGAAATAACCCATTTGCTTCATATAGCCAAGCACTTTTAACATGCCAGCCAACAAGGGCAGATTTGCCATTACATACATTTTACTTTAAAACTTGCTCTTCTCTAAACATTTTCATATGCTTCTGATCTTTTCATATAAATTCTTCCTCATTCAGCTGACAGACAGAGGGATTAGTGCCAGATTCCAGCCATCAGCAAAGAACAAGCACCTCCTTAGGTGTACCAATCTGGTAATGGAGGTGCAGACAGTGAAAGGACAAAATGATTGCAGCAGCACCTGAAGAATAAACACACACATCGTTCTGGGTGTGTAAGAAGAACCCAAAAACTTCAGACAAACCACACATGTTTGGGATTTCTATCTTTGTACTGAAATACACCCAGTAACAGAGAAGTGGAAAAGATCAAGCATAGCTGGTGTAGCACTGTACCAGCCACTGAGAAGAAAATTAACTCTATCCCAGCTGAAACCAGGACATCAAACTACCAGGTACATTTTTAAAGGAAAGCGACAAAGCACAGACATCCCCAGATGAATGAGCAAAGTGGAATGCAGTCAGAAGGAGAAGGTAAAAAGATGTGAAGTCACCATCACTAACAAAGGAACCCTTTATCAGCAATGGCTTAAAAGGCATTCCCTTCCACACCGTGGCAAGGTGTGGTATCCTGTTATGCAGGATATTGCCACTGCAATTCTATGCCACACAAGAATAACGTGAAGGAAAATTAGAAAGAAGCAGGTAAGAACATGATCCTTCTTTTAATCCTAAAATATGTTCTAAATGGATATAGACCACATTAGAAAAAATAAGAAACTTCAGCCTAAAGAATTTCCAGTGTCTATTAAGTTTTCACGGCAGTCCCAGCACCTTAAATCACTGTTTCCATTTTAATTCAGGCTTTTGACTGAGTTTATGAAACTCTAATCACTTCAAAAGGAATTCTTACCTTGTCTCTAGCCTCGTTGAGAAGGTCTTCTAACTCTGAGAAGCTGAAACTGGCCACAGTGATGAAATCACTCATCACAGGAACAAACCTGTCCCCTGATTCTCGCATGCGTCTCTTCTGATAATCCAGTTCCTGAAAGAGATAGAGACAGGCAAGTGTCAAAGATTCCTCAGTGATGAGGAAGGCAGCAGGAAAGTCCATCTGTTTCACTTACTGCAGAGCATGCTCTGCTCCCACATTCATCCAGAGCTCTAACTTAGAAACCACTTTCTCAATAAGCCAGAAGTTTTTAGGTAAGAGAGGGGAGGTCAAGATGGGATGAAGGAAGGTCCTGGTTACAGTTTCACTTATACTCAAACAACAAGCACTCCCAAGAAAGCCATCAACATGGTAAGTTTCTAAAACAACTTTATAATTTAAGCATCAACTACATGAAGTGCTGCATTTTTTTCCCCTATGCAAAATGACAAATGATAAAGAGCTTTGTGTAGCAAATGACTTCAGGACTTTTAATAGTGAGTTTTGCTCCATCGTCTCTTCCCATGCTCAATCAAAATGCTGTATACTTGGGAAAATGTGCTCTGGATCTCTTCTTTATTTCTCTGAATACACCAGGTGAACAGCAAAAAAGACATCAAAATTGGTTCTTCCACTGAAGGACAAGTAGACAGATGTTAGGTGCAACATTTGTTCGCGTTTGTCTAAGCATTAGCTTGGACATCATAAAAGTGACAGTTATAAAAGGGGGCTATTGTGCTAAGAAGAGTTATGGTAAAAGTAAAAAGAATACATAAAGCCATAGGAAACAATGATCTATTTGTCTGCTACCTACAAAGAGAAAAAGAAACTTGATTGCAAGATTCTTTCTTTCTGGCTCAAGTTTTTTAGTTTTAAGCCAAGATTACCCATAGCTATCTCTTCACTTACTTTAATCATCATGCTTGAAACATGGAGAGAGCTACAGAGCTCCTGAAACTGGCTAATTTGTAGTGAGACTGGATGTCTCCCATGCCTGTGCTTGGCTTGTGTGCTGTTGACAGTCTCATGGGGACAATGAAATTGTAATCTGGGCCTCCTCTTTATTCTCAGCTGAATAATCAATGGCAATGATAAAGCCTGACTTTCTCTGTAGGGAAAGCAGCATGAAGCAGCAGGTCAAGTTACGATCTGACCCTCTGTTCCCTTTGAAAAAAAAAAACTTTTGTGCTGGCTGCAGCTCTAGCTCCGTGCATGTTGGGTGCTCATCAAAATAGTAGTTCACAGAGCCGAATGGGTAGGTTTGTAAGCATTTATGCTGAGAAACATCTTGGAATTTGCTCCACACGGTGCTGCTGAATGCCAAGAACTACTTTGGCCATCAACAACCTAAAGTCTGACATGATACTCTTTTGGTCTGGTGTGAGTTGGAAAGAGAATGTAACCACCACAAGGAAAGACCACAAAGGAGAAAAGGGGCAGGAAAGGCAATGTGGAGGTAGCCAGTGAAAGCCCACAATAAAGAAGTGCTACTTCCCCTGCTTTGCATTAAATCCTCTTCTCCTGGTTTCCTAACAGATCACAAGGGACATCCTGGGAGCACTGCTCAGTACACCACTTAGCAGTGAATTTTGTCCATATTACAATCACTTTTAAATGAACCATACAAATACAAGAAATGTCACTTCACATGCTTCTAAGATTTTTTTTTTTATTTTCAGCCACTTCCATTCTGATTTTTAAGCCTATTTTAACTGAAAGTTGCTCCACTCTCTCCTTCCCCCTTTCTCTGGTAGGTGAGCATAATAATTTTGTCATCTTACTCTGTTGAAAGCTATGACATTTGGAACTGTTACTTGAGAGCAGTGTTTTTCAAAGTAAAATCCAGATTAGGAGGTCTCTTTAATTTCAAATTCAGTTCTTCCCTGCAGAATAATTATCTCAAAATGCAAGAAAACTTTGAAACCACACAAGCGACCAGTATGACTACGTAATCAGCCAGAGAGCAACACCACAGAATAAGAAATTCCTCTGAATATTCTAGAAATGGTGTCTACTAATCATAGTAGCACAACAGAGGCTGGAACTGGCCCTGGTGAGCTGGTCTGCTGGCTCTCTAGAGGGATGAAATGATTCAGTCATGGTAGCACTTTCTCAAGTGGTGGTTATGATCTTCTTGCTGTGTAAGAGAAGGACTCTGCTCCCTTCCATTACTTATCTGTCCTTCTGGAAGCATTCTACACAAAGGCAACAGCTTTATGAATGTCTTGAAAATTAATGCATCTTATTTTTACACAGAAGTGAGCTGCAAATCCAGGAAGCCAAATGGTTTGTAGTACCTTTAAGAACATCTGACTGTGAAACTATTTTTAGCTTTCTATTCTTAAGGGGCCTTGAAGAAACACCAGTCACTGGAGCCAAAGCTGTGGTGAGAACACACTGGAATAGAATCAAGAATCACACCTTCCACTCCTCCCCCTTCCACCTGACAGTGATCTTCTATTGTTGCTATAGTGCTGCTTTTTACACGCCAGAAAACCACAAACTGAGCAAGCAGACTTGGAGGTGCTGGCAGCCTCAAAAGAAAAATATCATGGCAGGAAGAAGACTGAGGCAGGAAGATGGTGATTGTATGGGAAGGAGAGGTTGCCCATGGAACCCATGTATGGAAAAGAGAAGAAAAATCAGCTGTCAAGGCAAAAGGACAAATAATCTGATGAAAGAAAGCAAAACAGAATTAGCTACTCACATTTCAAAGTGGGGGAATTGTCTGTCCCAGCCAAATACTGAGCCTCTCTTCATGTCATGAACTCCATGTCAGCCTTCCCTTTACAAGTTCTTTTAATTCCCAAACACTGTACTCCATGTATGGAGCAGTATTTCTTCTCATTGCTGCATTCTCCCTTACCCCAACAGTCCAGAAATAAGGCTGGGAAAGTTTGGGGTTTTTTATTCACAGGAGGATCACTGGTTAATTACAATGAACTGCTGGCAACAGCCAGACCCGGGGCTGCTGACAGGACAAAGATACCTTCTTCTACCCCAGAGGCAAAAGCAAATTCAGGTCACGTGAAAGAAAATTGAACTCATCACTGTCTTGTCTCATGGTGAATGAGAAGGACTGGAGGGTCCTTTTAGTCCCTTGTAAATAGGTAATCCTTACACAGAAACCACCCAATGCAATTTCCAACAACTAGCTTCCATTAGTAGAGGAAAAATTCCACCACTGTTGCTTTGCTTGCCAGCTCAGCTGCTTCATTTTTAACTAGTCTCTCTCCTTCCCTTTGCCTTCCCAAGGAGTGCTTAGGATAGAAGATAGGGTTGCATATAACAGAGCACTACCTGCTAACTACTACTCCAAGAGCCATGTGAAACACTTGCTCAGCAGACATCCATCCCTCAGTAAGAAAGAGCATGAATTTTATTTCTTCTTTCAGTCCATGCCATTTTTCAAACTGTCCTTTTACTTTCCAGGTTGAGATCAAACAAGCTTTTCATTAGCCTTAACTCTGCTAAGATCATCAGCAGGAGCTCCACATGAGAAGCTTTTATTTGTTTTTTCTTGGTTAATGCATTCTGGAATGGAATGGAAAGGAATGAAAAAAGAAAGCCCACTTTATCTTATCATAAAATATATACTGCCCCTGATTCTGAGAGAGATATTGTAAGTGTGGCACTTTGGAAACCTTCAGATACTTACAGTTTCAACAGCTTTCAATCCAGTCTTTATGTTGTTGACTTCCTTCTCCAGCTCTACCAGGCTGCACAGGAGACAGAGGCAGAGCAGATAAAACAAAAAGAGCAGTGTTACACAGGGGTACAGGAACTGCAGCAGCACAGACCACTGGCCCATCACGTCTGGTATCCGGCCTCTGGCACCAGCCACGCCAGATGACTCGAAATGAGGGTAAGGGGATCTGTTGATGCTCTGTGCTACTTTTTGTATGTAAGATGAGGCAGACCCTGCTTGCCTGTGGTCACACTGAAGACTGGGATTTTCCTGGGAAGGAAAGGGGAGGTTGCCCTCAGAACATCTGCCCTGCAAGCTATGCCTAACCCTTCAGCCAGGAGCGTACGCCCCACAGCCAGCTTGCAGTGATCAGCTGACACACAGGCAAGGAGCACAGCGTTAGCACACACTTCACTGGAGTCTCAGATTATCTTTACATATGATTCTTACACCACATAACTACTAAATCCCATTAGCAGTACATTTACATGTGATTTTTTTAATTTTTCCTCCCTCACAATTTGAACATTGTTTTTTCCATCTGCACTTCTACCATATGGCAGTCCAGGCCATCTTACACTGTAACTGAGCATAGAAACATACTGTTAATGTTCATACATGCTTCCCTAGACACAAATGTTACACTGAATGTCTGCTCATCGTATATAAATGTGAGTTTCTTTTTTTCCTAGGACTTGTGAGCAAAATAAGTCTTTGATTTCCACATAGCTAGTGAGTACCTATTTGTGAATCAGCAGGCATCACCTCCAAATATTTGGGGAGTAGTAGCTTACATCTCCAAAACACCACTAAAGCTTTAATAAGTGCCTTTTAAGTGTGAAAATAGATTAATTTTTCACTTGTCTTTCATTAGTTGGACTAGTTCCATACACAAAGAATCATGTCTGGGTGAACAATATGCATAATATTTTTTGAGCAGTGCTTTGGAAAGAGAAAAAAAAAAGTTTGTATTTTGGGGGCTGGCTTCTGTATTCATTTTTCACAAATACTTCCAGAAATGGACCATTGACTTTTTTGCAGAAAGTATGATGCTTTTCATATTTCTGTGCAAGAATGATATGTGCAAAAGTTTGAACAATCTTCCTGAAAAAGATTTACTGTAGCCTCTGTGCCTAATTGACCCTATCTTAGAAACAAACCTGCAATTACCCAGAAAAAATAGCACACTTAGATGAACAACCATAGAATATGGTGAGTTCAGTCACAAGCAATTAGAATGTCTGATTCAGAAATAAAGTAAATACAGGAATATCTAAGTAAAGCTATCAATTCAGTTATTTACAATAAAAGCATTACAACTGTAAGGTTGGCAATGGGTTTAGAAGACAGAAATGAAAAACAAATTATGATAAGTAAGTTAACAAAAATAGCTGGGAACTCCAGCTCTGAGAACTAATAGCACTCGACTTACTTGACTTTTGCTGCTTCTGGAAGATGCTGCAACTCAGACTGGATATCTAGGATATCTGGATAATTCTTTTCAAAGATCATAATTAAGTAGTGCAAGAGCGTAATGTTCCTAAAGAAAACAAAATAAAAACAGAAGGTAGAAATGAGAAGGAAGATGGTCACGAGTAGGACGGTGAAAGGATTGTGATAAATCAGTGAGAAATATTTGGGTAGGAAATGTGCTTGTTTGAGCAAAATAAACAATGTATCAGCAGTTAGCAGCTGTGCTACTGAAAGGAAAGTGCAAAGGATTGAAATGGATTAATCCTTTATGGACCATCCTTCCTAAAACCTCAAGCAATATTATGGATCCTAATTTATTCTGGAAACACCAGCATGCTTCCATCCATGTGGGTAGATGGTGTAACAGAAAAGAAAATTGCATAACACAGTATAATATTTGTCACCAGATACTTCAGAGAATAAACAACTAACAGTACTAAATGGACATTAACTTTGAAGGGAGAAGCAAGCTGTTTTCAGAGGCAATGTGGAAAAAAAAAATCCAGAGTTGACTAAGGAGAGAAAAAAGTTCTTGAAGATTGGAAAAGCTGCAAAAAAACTACTGCAGTAATGAAACATCTGAGCTTATGTGTAGTGGTCAGGCTCACTAAAACAAAACCAGTGGCAGTCCAAGTAGGAGCAGATAGAATTGAGATGTATGAAGGATGCAGGACAGGGTTTAAGGAAATTTGTAAAGTAAACAAGGAATTCTGCATGTAAAGAGAACACACAGCCATAACAGCTACTTTAGGTGGGTGTTATGTGGTTAACCAACAGGGAAGATAGCAGATGGCTGCTGCTTCACTCAGATTGAAGCCTGGGAACTGCTGAGAGAACGCAATCTGCAAAGGACACCTAATATATGGAAAAATTAAGGCAAGCCACATTAAGGCAAAAAAGAGTTCAACATTAGCTATCCAACTGTTAGCCTTGGAATACAGAAAAGAACATTTTGGTAGTCAGAATAGTACTCTGTTAGTTCAAACTCTATTAGGTAGGGATGAATTTCTTATGATATTTTACTGCCATCATTCATTCTCTCACAGCCTGAAGTAATTTAACCACAACTATGGTCTCAGCAGGTCTTAAAATTCAAGGAAGGTGCAAGTTAGTTTTAGCAAGGAGTTTCCTTTCTCCAAGGAAAACTTCAACTGCTGGAGTTGAAATGTCATATTCTCTCTCCAGTCTCAGCTGCATTAATTTCCAGAACCAGTATGGGGATATGGGGCAAAACACAGAGTGACTATAAAGAGCTGCAGTCCATGTCCATGGACAGTAAGCTTCACATTCCCAAACCAGCTGTCTTCCTTATCTCCCTAGACACAACCAGGATCAGTCTCTCTGAGTTATGCCTTGTGGTTTCATTGGTAGTGCACATAGAGAAAACGTTTGTGACAGTCCTGCATCAAAAACATACTCCATGTTTCACAGGAGACATAAACAAATTTTAAAAAAATCTGAGCACAATTTTATATATATATATATATTTTTTTTTTTTTTTCAAAACCATGGCCATAAAACTTTGGTAGAAAGAGAAAACTCCATAAAAATCCTCCTCCTCCCCAAACTTATTTCAGTTTTGGTGAAATATATTTTGTCATCTATGCATAAGGTCTGCAACATCAGATGGACATTATTCAGAGAAATGGCAGAATTTGGTTGCTGTGTTAATAGCTGGTCTTAATTGCTGCAGAATCTTTAAGAGTGAAAAACACTATTTAAATGCCAAATAAGACACAATTTTCAATTGCCTACAGAGCAAAAACCAAACAAAAGCCCATTTTCACTACTATGCTAAGAGAAGCAGCAGCACAGTTACCAATGTATTTATGGCCTTTCACCCCACCTGTCTATGCTGGATTTGGTGTCCGCAATTTTGTTCAGGCTGGAGACTTTGAAGCCATAAGCGCTTCCCCTTTGGCCCTTGTTCATGTAATTCCCAAAGGCAAGAACTACTTCCAGGAGTTGCCTCAAACGCTTGCTTCGGATGAGTTCTTTGGATGCCAGAAGAATGGCTTGAAGAGAGAAAAAAGAAGAACAAGTTATAGTGGCTGTTTTTAACATGCTTGAGCCCATAATTTGAAATACCCTGAAGAGCATTTGCACAACAACTGCTGCAACTCTGTCTGTGTGCTCTCCTTCCTGCACCCACACACCCCCAGAATGAGGGCAACTGGAAGTAAAATGCCCTACAGTGAACTTGTAGGAAGCTCCTCTGAACATAGGACCAAGCCTGCTCTCCTGTTACCTCACACTATAAAAGCATAGCCAGTGAGAACAGAGGGAAGGCTAGTTTTCTGAAAATGTAGAGTAGAATACACTCCTTCTCTGCAATAACCATGGATGTGGTACAGAAACCACACACCTCCCCTCCTTCTAGGTTACACATTCCCAGAGCGTCAGTGTCCTGAAGTATCTATTCCAAGTGCCCTTTAAAGAGGGAAGTGCAAGGACTTGAGGGTGAAAAGAGGGAGATGATCTACACAGAAAGGCTATGAAAGTTTTTGGCAGCTCATCACAACCAGACAGAACGTTGTCATATTTGTCAGGTCGTATTTACAGTGTAACAATCACGGAACAGACTTTATTAAGTCAATGGGTGAAAGAAGAGTGTCAGACAGAACTAATTTCTTAGACAAGCCTTGGGCTCACTGGCTCTACAAACATAGCATGCATGTAACAGCACCTCCTTTGAAGACAAGCCTCTCTTGACCTTCCCTACCCCTCTGTCCAACTCATAGAAAAAGCTTTATTAACCATACCTTCCACTTTTGGTTTTGCTTCTGCCAACCTCTCTGGAAACTTCTTCTTAAAGAATAATGCTTGCAGCCGCTGCTGGTAGTGGTCAATCCTGCATGAAGGGCACAGGAAAGCCAACACTGAACTGGAACTCTTGAAGCCCAGGAACAGTATGCTCCCCACACAGTCTAAAGGTTGAATGTTCAGTACCATGAAGCCTAGGCATGGGATTATGGACACAGTTCAAACAGATAACACTACATAATCAACCTTGTTATGAAAATGGTGAACCTCATGTTTTGCTCTCAACTGAAAAGAAGCTGGAAGAATTCCCACTATATTCAAAATATAGTCATGGGAGATGCCAGCTACACCTCAATTAGCAGAACAAAATGTTAATCCTAATCAGGGGTGTAGCAAAGCTGGAACAAGAAAGAGGGTCAGAGGATGAGGAGATGAGATAGCTTAACAGAAAAAGGGATCTATATGAAATCCTGACCCCTGGCTACACTACATCTGACACTTGTATCTGCATTCCTTTTTGTGAACAAATTTAGGCAGAGGAGGCAGATTTCTGCTTGTTGTCAGGGCACAGGCCCTTATGCACACAGAGTGCTTCTTGTCAATAAAATTTGTGTCATGAACAGAAATATTTGTAACATTCACAGGCTTCTGGCAAACACAGGGTATAATGCTAGCCGACAATCTTGCACATTCCCCTGCTGTGCCAGATGATCCATTTTCAATAACAATTACAGCTCCTTCCAAGAAGTCCTGTGTGCACTCTTCCCGTAATGTATCAAACAGACCTGCTCATTTCGAAGAGGAAACGATCTGCTCGGGCCATGCGCTCAATTTCGTGTTTGTGCTCCTCCAACAGGTCAGTATCGCTCTTTTCAGGAACGAACTTCAGTAGCTAGAGTGAGAGACACAAACCAAACACTGAGATGTGAGATCCAAGGAAAATGAGAGGGGGACAGAGGAGCACAAACAAACCCTGGTGGAATGAGAGCCCTCAGATTTCTCTGCTACCACTGGGAAGCATTACATTGACTCAGCCGTGTGACCATAACTTCAAAAAAGTGCAGCTGTGTCTACAAAACTGACCTCTTCTAAACCCTTGCTTGCTGTTCTGTCTTTATCCTTCACTGACCCCATTAAGATTAATTTTTAATTCTATGGGGAATTTCCCATTTCAAAATCCTAAAGGCCAAGTGCTACTGCAACTTACCCAAGGGGAAGTACAGAGAGAACTCGATTCCCACAGCACTACTTGGAGTTTAGATTGGTGCAAACAAGAGCAGGATGTGTCCCAAACAGAGTGAAGTACCCATCGTGCCTATCGTAGAGTACACACAAAGCCTCATCTATCTCTCTCGGGTATGCCCTACAGTGCTGAAACAATAAACAATAACCAAACAACTGGATATGCATCTGACACTGGCTGCTAGTCATATGCTGACCTTAAAAGCTCATACTTGGAGAGATTTTTGACAGATCTGGTGGCAGTTGTGCTTTAGTATGGTTATAAATACTGCCCTGCACACACCCTCAGCTCACACCCACAAAACCCCCTCACATGGCATATGAAGCACTCTGCCTTTTACCACTTGCTAATACTTCATTGCACTCCGCAAATATGTGATATTCAAAGGTGTGGAGTATCAGAAGCTTGCAGTGACTTCTGGAGCAGCTGTGGTCATTCAGATAACATGACAAGTAGGCTATAAACTTCCAAAATGGAAAACTTTTTTGTGCATGATTAAACACTGTGACTGCCAAGAAAGAAGGAATCACATTTATTAGACAGTTCGTAATTATAATGTTTTGCCCACTCCTAAGGAACTTTCTCACATGTCTCTTTGGTCAAAGCATCATCTGTCACCTTCTATAAATGGAAATTGGGAAATGGTGGTGTAATTGTGGGAGGTTTTTCCTTACAAGTTATACATTCAACCAGGTGGTGGGGATGGAAATCCCTGGCTCCTCTTCTAATGTTCCTGTGAGATCCCTTCTAGTCCTGGCTCTAGTCATTGACTTACATGGCCTGGTTCCTGACACTTCCTGATAGAAAAGGCAGGTAAAGAAGTGAGATGAAGAAAAAGAAAATAGAAAAGGAAACCAACAATGAATAGGAAAAGCAAAGCAACAATAAATAATCAGCAGGAAAAAGTAGAAATGGGAAAAATTATGGAATGGAGAGGACATAAAAAGAAACCTCCTATAATCACCTATACCACCTATAATCATGCAAATTTTGCACCAAGAAGAGAAACAGTTAAATGACAGAGGTATACCAGACAACATTGGGAAAAACACTTTTCTCATGCTCTCCTGTGCAGCTCCACTGACATGACAGAGCCAAGTTCTCACCTGCAGAAAAACAGCAGTGCCAGTACACACATCCATTTGAGAAAAGGCAGTGAAAGACCTAAAAACAAGTTGTATCTGACTTTAGTCTTTCTCACCTGCTCAAGCATATCTTTCGCTAGGTCTTCTTGTTCATCCATCTTCAATATTGCTTGTCTGATTTCTTCATTGGACAGCTTCAACCTTTCAAAAGTATCAATCAAAAGTATCATTGTACCATTAGTGCAAAGCTTAAGTGACTGACAATTCAGAAAGTAGGAAGCCTGAAATGCTGCACTAAACAGGCATAAAACAACCACAAGTAGCAAGCTCTACTGTGAAGCTGCTATTCTAGAATATTCAGTAAGTGGAATAAATCAGTTCTAAATGCAGAGGTTTTATGAATAATATATTTTTATCCTCTTCAGCTAATCAAACACACATCAAAAATCAGATGGTGATTAATAACAATCAGGTCCTTCTAGATCAAAAGTACTTCCAAGTTCCCCCACACTGGATACCTCCCTCATTAAGTTCTTTTGCTATAGTAAAACCCTTCATGTCCATGTGACTTTTGACTGTGAGCTCATGTAACATCCTGACTTGTGAATATTAAAGCATCTCCCAGAGTAACAAATAATGGGACTGAAAACTCCCTTACTGAGAAAGGGTTTTCTTGCAAGAAAACTGCTTGTGCTAGGTAAATTCACTCTGTCAGCAATGACAGATGACAAAGGAACAGACAGCATCTGCATATCCATGTTTCATATTGTAAAACAAGCTCTGAAAACAAGAGCTTTTAAATGTTATCTGAGGTACTAAGATTACACTCTCCTTACCACCTACTCCTGTCAATCTGTGCACAATAAGCAGGAGTCATCGGCTACAACTGAACACAAAATCAATAAAGAAAAGAAGTCTCAAAGTCTCCACTCGAAATCCAGGATAGATTAGGAGGAGTCAAAATTTGTCATTACCAAGATGGTGCTTGATGTTGCCTGAAATGAACTTGGTTGTTCTCAGAGCAGATGTCAACAAAGGAATGCACCAACCCCAACCCATGATACTCGGTCATTTCAGGAGAGTAGGCAATATTGAAGTGAACCATAAAGCAAAAGCTATCCACAAGAAAATCTCCATTTTGGGATTGAAACAGTAGAGTGTAAAAAGAAATATTTGAAGACTGAAGTCTACAGTCTCCATGGATGTTCTACTATCAATATAATTAATTAACAGTAGAAAAAGAAAATGCAAATATAAATAAGAGACAGACCGATGCATGAAGCAAAATGTTTTAGTCTTCAGTACTAAGAAGTTCCATGTTGAAATTTCATATTGCCATTGGCATTTGGATAGAGTCACATTTTTGGAAAAATATGGTAAAAGCAAAAGAAAAAGTTGGTTTTTTTTTTTTTACAGACAGGAAATATTACTAAATACAAGAAACTTAAAATTTTTATTTTAATATTGCCCAATATATCCAACAGCTGGAAACTAAAACATGAATCAACAGACATTTGAAGTCTTGTATGTATTGCATCTCTGAACTAATTGCTCCTATTGTGTTCCAAGTTGGTCATCATGTCATCTTTCCACAAGGAGGAAAAACTGATACCAGCTAAGCAAGATAAAGTACTGAATTTCCAGAAAAGCTTCATAATTGCTCCATGCTCAGATGAGAAATAAGGATTAATAGCTGTACAATGGAAAGGTTGGAAACTTTTTACTTAAGGTCATTAGTTTTACACTGGATGAAAAAAAAACAAACTTCAGTACATGAGGTTCTGCATAAACCTCTACAACCTCAACCAGAAAGTGGAAGGGTTACTTTTGGACTAAATAGTGAATTGTAAAGTCTGTGGCTATGTGACTCTCAACCAATCAAACACTGTGACCAAAGAAGGACTAAAACTGGTGGCTGTAGGCCTGATCCCTAGGAGACACATACACACATGCCCAAACAATTCGGTGCCTGAAGTTTTTGAAGTGCCACATTTTGTTGATCGTTTTTCCTTTAGAGAGCACCTTTGCATTTTTCAGAATCTGCACTCTGCAGATTAGACTTAATTTGTAACACAGGCACACAGTCTGTGAGAGGGAATGAAATAAAGCAACCCATTAACACCAGGGTGGAGGGGGTTTGTTGCTACTTTCACAGAGTTTACAAAGAATTAGGGTGCATTTTCATGTTTTCCATGCAAATAACTAGGGTGCATTTTCATGTTTTCCATGCAAATAACTTGAGGAATTACTCACTGACCACACATTACACAGTGGAAGTACCTCTGTGTGTGTTTGGGGATGCAGTAAACAGGACCAAATAAACACGTTTGAGGTACAGCAACACAACAGCGTTGCATGTATTACCACTGATCTTGCTGTTCTGTCCAGAAGCCCAAGGATTCTAAGGATTCTGTTTGCTGCCATTCATCAGCATTAAATACTCTTGAAAACATCTTCTGTTCAAAAATAATTGAGAGCCCCAAGGACAGAGAGTTATACAAACACTGATTTCTTGGATGATTCTGTGCCCCACCAGCCATCAGCAGAAAAACATCTGGTTTGAATGGTTTAGCCCACAGTAGAGAAAAGCAGAAAGCTTGCCAGTCCCCTGCCGAGAAGCAGTTTAACTTGGTCACTTACAGGACTGCAACGGGGTCATGGTGCCTTGCAGGTGTGCATCCTAGATTATTACCAATCTAATCACTAGTAGGGAAGGATTTACAACAGAACAATCTTACTCTTCCAAAATGGGCTTGTTATTCTTCTGGGACAGGATGCCTTTCAAAAGCAACAATGACACAAAACACAGACCTTCCCATTTACAAACTGTCTGAATAACCAGCCAAAGAATTGTTAATCAAGTGATTCTATTTGTATTTTCAAAACTCATGCCCAGCCATGTAGCAGATCTTAAAGATGGCCAGCAGTAATGTGAAACACATGTGCTGGTTTTAAACAGAAGCAGGTGAACTGATTAAAGAAGAACCTAAAGCAGATGTGTAAAATCTTTCAATTTAAAACTGAAAAGAGGCATCCCTCAGAGCCTAAAACTCATATGAGAGAGCAAAATTAAAGTGGAATTATGGCCCAAAAATTTACACTACAGAAATTCTATTTTGGTATCTATTGGAAAGCTGCAATGACTTTCTTACAAGCTTTGCAGATCCAGGCACTCTTCCTCCAGCTGCTGGAGGTAACTCAATTTGGAACAGCATACAATTCAAGCTGTATTCCCTCTGCCTTACGCTTCTCGAAATCATGTATCCTGGAATCACGACACAGGAAGTAAATGTGACCAGAACAAAATACAGTGCCCCTTTGCTCAGCTGCAGCACATTCACTCATAGCACAAATACTGCCTGTTTTTGTTCAACAGGAGCCTGACACTGGCCAGATGAGGAAGGAAAAGGATCTTTACAGAGAATACTCCCTCCTTCTTCCCTCACCCATACATCTGGTGGCAGTATATGGAAGTCCAACTGCTTGAGTCATCTTCAAGCAATGTTAGAGCTCAACAAGTACCAAATAACTTCTGATATGGTACTTAGCCTGCCTCCCTCTATCCCCTCCGGCATCATAAATAATCTCTATTGACTCTGCAGAGTAATTCATCACTAATCTCCCCAGGACACCTCGACTGATTTAACACCAGCTTCACTTGCAGACATCAAGTGGTTTATTGTTTCGTCCTCTTGGAGAACGCCAGCAGCCGGACTCGAACATGCCTGGGAGACATGTTGCAGTTTTACATCAACTTCCCTTACAGACACCCAGTGCTCAGTCATTTTTTCTCCTAAAATATACCCATTGATTTAACTCACAGCAACCTCCCCCCTCTCTTTCTCCCTCCCATGAATCAAAGCAAAATTCTTGTCACTCATTAACCATCTCCCCCTCCAAGGAAAAAGTGAGTTACATCATCGGCTTGTTCCTAGCTTTTGAGAAGGAAGCATACTTTCCCACTAACAGAGAAATTGAGGGTTTTTTCAGCTATGTTAAGTTCCCATACCACAGGGATCACAGACCCACTGCTCCTTTTACCTTGGAGAAGAGGACTGGTTATCATGTATCAAGGACATTTTATACCTACCTACCACTGAACTACAGTGCTCCCAACAGATGCCAATAGCAGTAGCTGTGACAGTGACAGGCACTGAGTGATACTTAGCTATGTCCCAAGGCCAGTTTGTACAGCTCACCCACATCTTAGCTTTTAGTGACTGCAGAATACTCCATCTGCACAAAGTCATTTCACACAGGCTACTAGTTAATTCATTCCCGGACTTTGTGACTGAGACACAAGCCTTCTCTAACTCCTGAGCTCTCCTAAGGCCCTGTACATCTCCCAAAGTGCAGGCTTTTCAATATCTATGTTTTGGGAATACTGATTGTCACTACTCTGTAAAGACCTCCACTCAGAAGCAGCATTCAGGAGGCAGGCTAGTCTAACTGTACATTCATCCAGAAGACAGAAAGATGCAGCCACTCTTTCCACATCCTTTTATCTCAGTTGTCCACTCATCTCATTAGTGAAGACAACAGTGCTTTATCCTTTGTGGGACAACAGCTGGGACATTTTACCAGGTACATCTTACACCATTATACCAACATGTTGGGGAAAAAAAAAACAAACTCCAGTGCCTTTTCAGAATATCACTGTGAAAGTATTCTGGCAAGTACAGAAAGAAACAGTATTTTCTTTTCTTGTTCTCCTTCAGCAAAAGCTCATGAGTAACAAAGCAACTTTGCATTCAAACACTCTCAGTTGCCTTCCAAGAAGGATCTGGGGATGACTATGTTTCTGAGCCAAGAGGAGTAAAGCAGGACCAAATAAGGAACACCCAAATTACCATGAGATATTGATGAAGCAGTGGTTCACCTTTTATCACAACCCTACCTTCAGGTTCCTAGTTGTGATCTCAGATAGGATGGCACTAACTAATGTGTTCAGTTTGCCTTGGAGTATCATACTCAGCATAGCAGGTAAAGCCATTTATTGTGGACCTTTATTTAAAACCAAAAAATCTCTACAGGAACCCAGCAGGCACTGGTTACTGCCCAGTGTTTTTCAATACAGCACACTGAGGAACAGGAATGCTGAGTCAAATCAGCTCTTTCTGTATCAAGATGTGATCTGCACCCTGTACCATACTGCTTCAAATTTACCTTAAAACAAGGGTGAAAACAAGGCACATGGCAGAAAAGCACACTGGGACTGGGGCAGTGCAAAGCTGGTACACAGAGAGTGACATGGGCTGAATAGCTTGTCCCCTTAATGATTCAACTGAAAGAGTTTAAAAGCACTGAGGAGGTACAGTGATGTGAGAAAAATAGTTTATCTCTTTTGTGTTCTCATTGGAAATTCTGCCCAAGCCTTTTTTCTTCTCCCTTACTGATGTTTGAATTGACAAAGCCACAAATATTTGATAAACCTGCCTGCTAGTACCTGTCTAATGTCACATTCACAATTAAAACTATTCTTGTGTAGTCAGATTCTGCCTTCTGCTACTACTGGTTTTACGACATTTTGTTAGCATGCCCACTGTTTCCAGACTCCAAGGTTACTGCTGGCTCACTGAGCCACAGAAATAACAAAACTCATCACATTATTCAGAAGAACATTGACATAATTATTTTGCTGGATATTATGCAAAATAATGTGCACAAAGAAGTTCCATAAGTATACGTTCAACCTTCTTCCAAGCAGGATGTCTCAAAGAACTGAATTTCTCCAGAGCATTTCACAGAGCAAGACAGTGAACAACACATATCTTGAGCATGTTCTGCAAGAACATTTAAAGAAATGGCACTACAAAAACAGAGCAGCGAAAATATTATCAATTACTTAAGTAATGGAGGCAGGGAGAAGCCATAGTGGTGAGAGTGGTCAGAGAAATTTCCAGCTGCCAGGTGAAAGTAAGGAAACATAGGGATCTGGGATGACTCTTCCAAGACCACACAAGTCTGACAACAAAACTCCAGCCTGCAGGAAACTGAAGACATCAGGAAATTCATGAGAGATAGCAGATTTCCAGTGTGACAAAAGTAACTATATGTTTGAAACACCATTAAGAAAGCTAAATTTGAAGCTGGTGGGTGCCTGACCTCGCTGCAAACAGATGGTTCCATGCCCTGGTTGAACTATGGCCTACTGGAAGTACTGTGAGAGAGACACATCTTATGCTTTTTTGAGTCTTTGAAGATGGCCTATGGAACAGAGCTTTGTTTTAGATCCATCAGACTCTATTAAACAGGGACAATTTAATCCTTTCTCTGCAGGAAAACTGAAAGATGCTACTATCGAGTAGTTGAAAGAGATATCTTTTTACAGAAGTAAAGATGAGATTGGGGAGGAAGGTTTATTAATTTGTTAGATGTCAGCAAAGATCAACTAGCAATTCAATTTTCATCTCTTTTCAGCCTACCATGCAGTAGTCTCTCTGCAAAAGAAAGCAAGAGACATCTATTTCTCACTCTTGATAGGTTTTGGCTTGTTGGACCATATGAAATATGAGCTCTGCCTGACCCCTTCTAACACAGTGTTAGTAAAACAAAAACATTTGAGTAGGGGAGGGAAAGAAAACCCAACCCATGCAGCTATTTTACTTTAAAGGACATGATGGTTTAGTGTAAACAAAGGGGGAATAAACTACAGGGATATATGCACAGTAAGAGTCAATTGGAAACAGCTGTTGGCAGATACTGTGACAACCTGAAATCTGGGGCTGCAGCTCTGGGTTGCAGAAACTCATTTTGTTTGTGACCAGTTTTAAATCCCCTCTCACTGCATGCGGGTGCACACCCCCATGCACCTATATGAGCTGTGCTGCAGGAGCAGCAAGTCCATGGCAGCAATGCAGTGCAGTGCAGGGATGATTTGGCTAGGAGTGTCTCTTCTTCAGTGTCTAACCTCAAGGAGGAAGATGTGGAGTAATGAAAAAACCAGCAAAGGGCTTATAAAGCCCTTTTAACTATTGTCTGCAGCCATTCTTCCCAATTCCTGTCTTTAATATTAGAACCATATAACAGCAAACTGAAAAAAAATAAAGGGGCAAGAATGTAAAGGTGCTATTTTAGTTCTCAAAGATTTTTGCTTTTCTGGTTGCATTTAAAAGGGAAGTTTGGGGAGGAATACCAATCCTGGGCCAACCTGAACAATATTTCTGATATTCTGGGTGTAACACTATCTGTTATAAACATTAAATTACCTAAACCAGTGGGATAGCCCTGGCAGGTGGTGTTTCCAATACCACAGCAGCAAAGTTAACAGAGCACAGTGCAAACTTGCAGGCTCCACAGGGACACCGCAGTCTCCAAATCTCTATCCTCCATGTTAGACCTGCTAACAATAAGAGCAGGATATTTCCTGGTGAAGAAGCTGATAGTCACAAAACACATCTTTTCACCTCTGGTTTGAGTCCAGACTAGCAGTTCAAGTTGCACTAACTTCATGGCATGCTTGGAGTGAACACATGCCATGTATCTTGAAGTGCAAGGTTCATGCTTCAATGACCTTACTGCTGGAGGCAGCAAAAAGAAAGACAAAACACAGAAACTGTCCCCTCTCTCTTTCTGGTTGGAAAGGATTCTTCTCAGGTAAGATTGCTCAGACTTGCACACCAGAGGGGGTGAATATTGAAAAGCATGCATTGCTGCTATCCACATTGCTTTTGGTTATGAGACACAAGATATTTACAATTAAATATCTAGTGCCATATCAAGTCATGGACCACCTTCCTGGATCCTCCTCAGCCCAGCCAACTGAACACATGATGTTACCACTTCCAGGAAATGTTTCACCTGCTTACAGAGTTAATCTGAACCCCAGACACAATTCAGTAGTCCGTCAAACAGCATGAAAATCCTGGTGCCCTTATGCCTCCCCATCCATTTGCCCCAGCCTCAGCCAGCTGCCAACACCAGCAAAGACATGTGTTGGCAACTGCTGCAGAGAGAGAAATGTAAGCCTTTCCTCAGTGAAGGTTTGGATGGTGGGGGTCCTGCTGACATGCATGCTAATGCCACCTAAGTAGCATAATGAGAGCCTCCATGGATTTCACTAAGCAAGGGAAAGAACTCACTCCATTCCTGGTGGTCTGGCTGCAACCTTGCTTTAACTATCAGCTTGCTACAGCAGACAAGCATCACATCCACATGAACCCATATTTTCTGCTGCCCAGTGAAACACTTTTGCTGCTCAGTACTGCCACAGTTTTGTCAGGTTTTGTCTCCAGCCTTGCTGTCACTCCTCTGGTAGGAAAGGCAACTTTCTCAGTTTGATCAGTGTCTGAAAAAATCTGATAGTGACAGACCTCAAACGCAGCACTTATGCTGGTAGAAAGGCATGAAAAAATAGAGGACCATGATGACACTGCATTTGAATGCATTAGTCATTGCAGGAATACATGGAGGCAACTCTTGACTTCAAAAACCTAATTTACTAGTAGAAGACTTAATTCTTCACAGAATGTTCTGATTTGGAAGGGACCCACAAGGATCATTGAGTCCAACTCTTTAGTAAATGGCCCATACAGGGATTTAAACTGCAACCGCAATGTTATCAGCACCATGGTCTAACCAGCTGAGCTCATCTCAGGGTCTTGAATATGAATGCCTGTGTTTGCCACTGTTCTCACCACAAGTCTAAAATGAACATCACATTCAGCTCTGCTATGTTCCAGGGAGATGGTCAGAGCAATATTTAGAAAAAAACACACAGAACAGAGGCAAATGACAGAAACAGAACGTGGGAGACACATTACTTAGAGTGAAGTGCAAGCACTGCCAAAGAGTGCTTTCATCTACCAATGAGTACTGATAATTTTCTGATGATGAGTCTTCTGATAGAAGCTGATGCCCACCTGTTTGACACACAAAATGTGTGTGTGGATATTTTTATTAAGTGAGATAACATGCATGAGAAATGTGCTTTTATGACACTGTAAGAGAGGTTTATCTGAGGCTCTGCAGGTATTAAACAGCAGGTCTAGTTGGGAAAAGAAACACAGCCATTTGTTTAATTTCATCCCCTCTTGCCTCTGCATTGATCATGGCACACCCTGTGAGCTAAGGCTTAGCACACTTACTTGGAAAGGAGAATGACACAATTCTGCGCCCTCCGACCATCAATCACAGAGAGCTCTTTCACCTTTCGTGTGGAGAGGTAGAGGTCTTCTGTTGAGCCCATCTCTTTCTGCATGTATTTCAAAAGGGAAGGAAAACAATCAGCATTATGTTTCTCACTCAAGACTGATAGACTTAACTCAGTGTAATGAACAAATCCATCCCAACCTAGAAAAATCCCACATGATAAGCAAAGAAGACAAAGGCAGAAAGCATGGGGGTAGATCCTGTGTTACTAGGCAAACAGAAATCATTCATTAACATCTATAAGCTCTTCTTTGATCCCAAATACTGGACCTGATTCTGGCCTATTAGACTCATTCTACAATTACATTATGTTAATGTGCAAAATGGGCATGATAGGAGAATGAGGCTCATTATGATGAAGCTCACTGGTGTCACAGCATATCCTTCAGCAGATGCCTCCTCCAGGGGTTACACAGCATTGTTGAAAGGCTGCAGCACAAGCAACAAAACCCCTTTGTTATGTCTTATGGCTGCCAATGGACCTGACCAATCCATCTTATATGAGAGATGCAAACAGTAGCGCACGATGGCATTTATCTTACTAAATATATCTTACTAAATGGTAAAAATATACATTTAAACTATCTTCTCTTTTAAAAACTAATTAATACATTTAATCATACAGAAATCAGCCTTTTGCAAAGTTGTCTGTATAACCTCATTGCCATCACCTGAAAAAAAAACTTGAAAATCCAGTCCAGAACATTTGTCATAGCACACAATGATAAAATTTTGTAAACTCAGTCTGACCATCTAGTTTTTATTTTCCTAGCTAACTTCTGCTGGAACCAATAAAAAAATGCCTTTTCATGACATATCCATATTGTCAGGCCTTGAGATTTTGAGATTTACCAGTATAATATAGCTTTGGATGCACCCATCAAATAAGCAACATGACTTCTTTTTTAGCATATAACAGCAAGCATTCTGATCAGATCAAAAGGTCTATCTACCCCAGCATGCTGTCCCTGGGAGTGGCCAACAGCAGATACTCAGGGAAACATGTCAGATTATGGCAAGCACACAGAATTGGTGCTTCCCATAATTCACTCTCAGGACTCAAGGTTCTGCAACTCAAGGCTTACTTACATCAGCATGTAAGAGATTTTGACACCCAAGCATTTGAGACTTCAATGTAAATTACAGGTTCATACTGCTAATTGTCATTTCAGTTATTGTTAGAGTCAGCTGCCACAAATGTATGCTGCTCCTGGATATACAAAGGACTCATTCAGCTACATCCAAAACTGTTGCAGTGAGCCATCACCAACAGAAAGTGTCATTTTTAAACAGGTACAATGCACCAGCTGGAGACATGCACTCAGTAAATTCTTCTAGATGTGCCTAAAGCATCTAGCTTGGCAGAAATAAAATTGCAATGTTACTCAATGCATCAAATAATGTTTCCAAAAAAGGCAAAATTCACATTGGGTGCATTTATTATTGCTGAGAGAATATCTAACAATACCAACAAGAGGAGTGCCCTCAGTATGATCTGGCATGTAGAGATTTCAAAGTTTTCTTAGGTTTTCTCACTTTGTGGGGAGGAAGACAGGGGAATATGGAGATGGGCAGCTGTTAAAAGGAAGACAGCTACTTGCCGGTCTGTGCTCTTGGTTTAAAAGCTTCACTGTTCCTCACTAGCTAATATTTGCAGACAAGGACCTGGATAGTGACAAGCATCCATCCCAAGGGAAAAGAAGTTTCAGCCTTTAGCTATGTATGTGAGGCAGGGGTTTAGCCAGCTTTCTTTAAAGCCATTTAAATTGATTAGGCAGGAATTGATACAATAATGTTCATGCCTTTTCCAATTCCCCAACCTACAGGGTTCAACACAGATTAATAACTTGAACTATTCAGACATTGCTCACTCCTTGGTCATAAGGGTTAGACTCAGATAAAAATATATCCTCTTTGACTGATATTGAGGAGAGAGATATTTATAGCTACTTGGAGTCATGTGTAAGCAAAAGCAGATGAAGCCTCAAGTTTTACCAAAGCCAGATTCCAAGCTTAATTCAAGGAAAAGAGATTGCATATGGACTATCCATATTTTCTCAGACACAGAAAAAGAGGAGCAAGGAGGCAATGGCAACTAGCTTTTATGAGAGAGCCCAAGCCCTGAACACAAGAACAGTTGGAGCTGGTGTCAACCTGACAGCCAAGATGACTAAGCCTTATGCCATCATCCTTTACTGACTTCTTATCTGGGATAACACTATGTTATGTGCTTCAAAGAGTACTTCAGATTTGATATTTTAGTTGCAAATTCAAAACTCAGCTAAAATTTCAGTGCTGAAATGACTATACATGTGGAATGTGTTCATCACATTGGTGCCTTGCTTCAAGTGCAATTTGATTTTGGTTAGCTGAGGACTCACACCATGGCAGCACCCTAGCTTCTGGCAATTATCAACACTTCAGAGAACTACATCTACCATATTGACTTGTTTTGATATGCTGCCATGTTAGCCTCCCCCATGTGGTAAAAGTTGTGACCAGAATTCCCAAATACAGTTACCTGAACACTTGTGGTGAGAACTAATTTCTTCTGAAACCACCAGAGATCATATCCGAACAATCCTTTCCTGAGAGCATCACTCTTACCAAAATCGTTGCCAAGAATTTTGCTTGAGAGGTAGCCAGTTTAAAGACATGTGCATAACCCAATATCTCTATCTAAACACCATTTTAATCTTTTGCTGAATTTTCTGAGGGTTTCAGCTGTCCATTTGGAACTCTTCTGCCCCTCAGACGGCACAAATCCTTCTGCCAAAGTGCCCAGTTCTATGCAAAGAAATATTTCCTTTATCAGAAAGTGATAGCTGTGGCTAGTAAGTACATGTGAAGACTTTAGTACTGTCCAAAGCAGACAGAACTGAAATAGGAAGAGTGGGAGAAAAGGCTGTCTGAGAGACCCTTTTGTTCTCCTCTCAAGAGAGTATTACTTTGGTTAAGGAAGAGTTCACACTGACATTCTTCTTTGTCCCTGGCCTTTTTTACTCAGGATCATAAAAAAGGGACTACAGACACCAGCAGTGAGATATAAGCAAGTGAAAGAACACGAACTACCTCTTATCACAGAAATAATATAGCTAAAAGAATTATTTGTACCACCTTCCCCATTAAGAAAGCAGGGTGCAAGGGCATATGAAAGAGTAGCATGAGCTGTGACCCCATAATGGCATGGTCCAGGACTTCACCTTCACACACATGGCAAGAGGATCAGGAAGCAGACAATGATACTCACCTGCTTACAGGAGGAGGGGTTAGTTAGCAGGTCCTATGCAGGCAGCAGTCGCAAATAACGAAGACGGAAACATGCCAAAAATTAGCACAGAGAAAGACACCAAGTTTAACAAGGCAGCTGAATTTAGTGTGAACACACACTGTTTTCTAAGAGCATATAATGCTTAGCAAGTAATACTGGCCCAGATGATTCAAAGGTATTTCAGCATTTCTTTGTATATTTTAAATCAGCAGATGTCATGGAACTAAGAGTCCTAGGTCTTTATGAAAATAATAAATTTGGTCTCCAAAGCATAAATCTTTTAGGTCTTTAAATATTAACTAGGATAATGCTTAAATACCTTTACAAATCCAGTCCAGAGCCTTACTGAAAGAACTGCCAGGCTTATAACTTGAGGGTCAGTTCTCCTCTCCTGATGCACAGGCACAGTTTGTGGGTACTAAGAAGTATAACAAGCAACAACTTGTTTCAATGGCACATTATACCCTTTAACAACTTGTAGCCAAGTATTTTGAAAGCACTCAGTGACCACCAAAGAGGCAGTACAGGACTTCTGGAAGACAGACTCCAACTATTTCATGACTTAGTCATTACTCCAGTTAAACACCAGCTATACTGAATCAAAAGGTCAATATTACACAGTAAGATTAGAGCAAGGTCAGAAGACAAGTGTAAGAATACTTGGTCCAGCATTCTGTACACTGGATAATTTTGCTTTCCCTCATAGCCCCTAAAAAGGACACACTGGGCTTGAGAGAGGAGAAGAGACCCTCTGTCATTAACAAAATTAGGAAATAGAAAAACTGTTTAATGCAAATGAAATGGGAAAAAACATGAAGGTCATGTTAATAACAGCAAAGAAAGAAATGTTTTCTATCTACTCATTCAACATTTCAGATGCAAAAGAGCAGGGTTTTGCATTGACATTTTTCTTTACAGACATTTGGATGAAGTTTAAAAGTCACAAACACAGAATAAACACATACTTGGTCAGAGTGGAACATTTCCGAAAGTAAAAGAGGAAAAAAGGCTAAATGTGAACTGAAAACCTTCTCATAAATTTTTAATTCAAAAGTAATTTTGGTTGCCTGGTCTTAAAAAAAAAAAAAAAAAGAAAATTATGTGACTTGATTGGAATCCAGTTCACACTGAAGCAAGTATGGATGAAATAGGAAGTATCACATAAAGTAACAACAACAAAATATTTAAGCAGAAAAAAACCCCCAAAATAATATAAAAACCTCAACAAAAGCTGTAAGGGCAGCAAGATGTCTAACTGCACAAAAATACAAGAAGCTTACATAAGTGTTACTCTAATGTCTGGAGCCACTGTCATAAAGTGTGTTTAATGAGGATGGAAGAGTACTGCTCAGAGACCCACAGAGGCAGGGGTAAGGGTCAGGTTAGTTTATGGCTGAATAGCTCAGACTGCCTTCCAGTGATTGGTAATGTAGTCATAAATATTATGATTCTAACTGAGACCAGGACAGCTTTGGCTTTAGTTTTTGGGGACAAAAGGAAGCAAGGCTTTGCAAGGTCATTTCTAGTGAGGAAGCTGCAAGGTTTGCACCTGAAATATTGGAACAGAAGCTCCTGGGACTAAATCAAATCTCTTAACAGCACTGAAGTTTTGTGTGCCTTTCATCCCTTCTGTGAACTAAGATCTTGTTTCAAGGAATGTGATTTACAGAAAGAGACCCACTGAAACAGCATCAGCTATTTGCAGAAGCAGAATGAGAACTGAAATCTCATCATGCAACAGTTAACATCACATACTTTGTTATTCATTATGTTTACTGGATTAGATAGAAAAATAAAAGACAGAAGGGAGAAGATGGAAAATCCAAAGACAAGGAGCTGGATTGTTAATTTTAAGGTACTGAGTCAGTTAATGAAGTATTTATCATCACTGTACAAAATAATCATAAAGGTTGTTTATGGTAGTTGGGTCTGTGTTTTTTCCTAAAACTTCAGAGTAATGATCCAGTTCTGTAGCGTACAAAACATTGAAAATATTCCAAAAGCAAAGGAAAGCTGGGGGAGTTCAAGGAGCGAAAGCACAGTCTGTCTGCTGCTAAATCTCACTCAGTGGAGATAGACATATTGAAAGTGATTTGCTTTCCAAGAAAAAGAGGATGGAAAAAAAGATATTCTAATAAATAGCCACTTTTAAAGTATGCTGTTGGTTCTACAATATGTAATTCAGACCATTTCTGTCACCTAGCCAGTTCAGGCAGTTGGCTGTTTAAGAAAAAATAGACAAAACAAAAGACAGCTAATACAGTCACCTTGCTCAGTGCTCAGGGAACTACAGCCTTTTTTCTCTAGATGAATGGGAGAAACAGGAAGTTTGATATGCAAATATAAATGTAAAGCTCTGCAGCTTTCGGAAGTCAATGGCCACTGACATTAACTAGAGCATTACCTGTTAGTAGGTTCTGTCTCTAAGAGCTGCCCGTGAGCATGAAGTATGTCCGTATCAGAAGTTTAGACCTTGCCCCCATGTGTCCATCCCAACTTCCTTTGGTCTTCAGAGTTTTTGAACAGTGGCAGAGCATCAAGTGATGCAGCCTGACTGCAGGTGGGCAAGGGCTCACACCACTGTCATGTATTCATTTCTCCTCCAGAAATTCAAGACAGAAAAGTTACGGAAGAGTTCATTCCTACCTGGTGCCTCTGATACGCGGAGAACATCTTTTCAAAATCTTCTAGATCCAGCACCTTGAATGCCTTTAAATCATCAATCTCATTCCAGATCGTGCCATGGATCCTCTCCTAAAAGGAAAGGACATATTTTAACTAGATCGCAAAAGTATTTAGCTAAGACCATCCAATCCATTTGGATAGATCATTCTCTTCTACTCACCAGTCACATTGCTATCTACTACTGTTGTCGTTTTAGAGGACACACTTTGGTTCAAGAGTCAAAGGAGAAAAAACAGCACTTCATTTGGGTTTTTTTGTTTGTTTGTTTGGGTTTTCTTATTTGTTTTAAAACTACTATTTTGTAGTTTTCATCACAGAAAGCATCTAATGAAAAAGCACATTCCAAGACTAGCAGACCACATTTCAAGCATTATCCATGATCCCACAGCATATTTCCTTTCAAGAATGGCCATCTGTCTAACATGACGATTGTGGTCATGCTGAAAGGAGTGTTACCATCAGGAGGAAAAAGCTTAGGAAAAGCACTGATGCATGACAAACCCCAGACACATCTTCCCTTTTACAAATTTTTCCAGGTTCTTTTGTAAAGCCTAAAGGGTGTGTGGCTTTCATTATGTCTGCCTGAGAAAGTAGTTTAAATTATTATTTTACTTTACTTTTAAGCTTTTGAGTCTTTGAAGTCTAATTGTTCCTATTACATGAACTCCCTTGTCTACATGAGGTCTTTGTCAAGCCAGATAGACACAAACTATACCCAGATCCCTGAAACAGCACCATTCACAGTAACTGGAAATGTTCACAACCCTTATGATGATACATTATCCTGAATGCCAGGAATCCTAGCTGTTTGGCAGATAATTAGCATGGAGGGAGATAGGCACAGACTTCTACTCCTACTTCCTGTCAACAAACCCAGAAAAAATAGGCTCCTGTAGTACACAAATTAACTAATCAGCAATCATCCTAAACTAAGTGAAGGTCTTGGGTCTCCTGCTGACAGGATGCTCAGGACAGATATCCTTTCTGGCAGAGGACACAAAGACCAAACTATCTTCTCCTTCCTAATGACTCTTAAGGTGCATGTTGTGTGGGACAAGCTTTGGGTGCTCTTCACACCACTGACACTACTATTCCTAGTTAATTTAGTTTATTAAGTGCATATTTATTGTACTTTATTAACTGCAAAAATAATGAAAATTCTGATTAAAAGAAAAAAGAAATAGACAAAAAGACTTGTAAAAAAAGACCTAAGCAAATCCCAGGAGATAAAGAGCCAGCAGAACACTGATGCAGAGAAAGCCAGGGACCACAAGCAATAGCAATGAAACCCTCACACAGGTCCTGCTCTGAAGTATTTGACTTGTACCTACACAGCAAAGTGTGTTAGCACTTCATTATCAGAACTAATTAGGAACAGGCTCTACTTCCCATTCAGAGTCATCAAAAGGAATGAGGGAAATGTGCTAAGCCACAAGGCTCAAGGAGCAAGGAGAAAAACTGAGGAGGATAAAATGAGGGGGAAATAAAAGTGTGAAGTGCTCTGGAGGAAATTCCTGGCAGGGCAGACATTGTGGAGGAAAACCAACACCCTTTTTCCAGAGGCAGCCTGTGAGTGCCTGAGGGTAAGGAGGGGTGTCTGCAGTGCTATTCACAGTGAGAGCATATCCTAGATGGGAGCAGCACCTATTCCTGAGCAGGTTCACCAATATGATTGTATCATCCCTTGCAATCAGTGTGGCTCTTCTTTCCACACCAGGAAGAACACGTGACTGTAACACAGCAAACAAGTCTGAGAGGCTCATCTCAGCCAAAGCAATGGGAGACAAAATTAATTTTCTTTTTATCCTAGCCCTGAACTCCACTGTCAATCTTAGCCAGAAACATCCAGGCAGAGTGATCATTCTCATTCAATTTCCAGGCTGGCTTTGTAAACCATGAATTATAAATCCTGAGGGATGTATTTGAACAGCAGAGCAGTTCTCCGAGTGCCTCACTGTGTCAGACTGTCCAATCAAACACTGAAATGGTTGAATATTTCTTGACAGGAGTCCTCAGAGTCATCACTGGGATAGAGCCCTGAGGATGCCAAAAAGCTGTTATGCTGTGTTTGGCAGAGGCTAGATGTGACTCAAGACAGCTACTCATGAGTCTTGCCCATCTACCTGTCCAGCTGCAAAAATCTCACGGGAGTGAGGTTTCCTCGCTAATGGCAAGAACAGCAAAAATGTCCTACAGAACAGTCTAGTCTGAATGAACTGCAAAGGTGCCAAAACAGGAAGTTCTGGGACTCAGAAAATGACTGCAGAGAGTAGTTCTCCTGCTGCTTTCCCAGGAAAACAACCCTGTGAAAATTATTCCAACTTCAATTCAGATTCATTTTAAGAGCCTGATTGAATCTAGTCCTGTACAGGATGGTTTGTATGCTACTTGTAGCAGAAAGACAAATTCCAAAGCAGCACCCTTTGCAATGGTGTGTACAAATAGAACTTTGACCAAAGCAATTCAATGCTAGGGCTAATGCAGTCAAAGAAAAATCAAGGCAGGCAGAGGTATAAACAACTTAACACTTGCAATGGGCCTGTCCCTTCTATTTCTACTATAAGCTCTGTCCTTGAAAATTTTCATGTTGCTGCCAGATAACTTCCTGGACTGAACTTTTCATACACAGTTTACACAGTTATGGATTAACTGGCTGATAGTTCCTTGTCATCAGCCAGAGAAGACAGAGCATTTTAAGAGAAACAGACTTGCATAATGTGGTTGCTATGATAAATGATTCCCTCAGCACCATAAAAATATTTATGGTCCCTAAATAACAATTTAAAAATAAATTCTTTATTCTCTGCCCCTAGAAAGAAAAGAAAAAAAGAAACTTAAAAAAAAACCCAGAGCAGTCATTTTATCTGTAATGTTTTTCTCTGCATCTTCATTTATTTGTTTATTCATTCTACAAGTCTTCCAAGATCTGTGGTTCCTCTGCTTTGGAAAATTTTGGTCCACTTGGAAAAGCAAATCCTGCGACCTGTACTTCTCAGCATCCTCTAATGAAATGGTGACACATACCAGGGCAGGAAACATCTTATTATGAGAAAAAGTATTGACAAGGCATTTGCTCCATCAAGCTGAGTTTTTGTATGTTGCATTTAACAATTCACTCACTGTAGCAGTTGCATCATTCCACCTTTATAGTAAATCCCAGTTTGCTGATGGACCTAATGACATTAGAAAATGACAGAGTTTCATGGCACTGCAAATCATATCAAGCTGTCCTCTGCTACACCTAAAGGATGATTTTATTTACCCTGATAGATAAATAAAGATATTCTGGAAGGCATCGAAGTCCATCATGCCTCAGTAACTTCACAGGATGAGTGATAACCTACAGTACTTTTGTTTGACCTGCAGGTTCAGAGATACCATGGAAACGATGAGTATTCTGTGAATACTGGAGCAGGCAATTCAGCTTATTAGCAGGCTAATATTTGTAGAATATTAACCAGAAAAGTGGAAGCAACTTAAAATTTTAATTGAGAATTCCATTATGAATCTGAAAAGTTATATGAACAAAGCACATTTTTCAAACTTTTCTCTTCATATTAGGTCCTTTCTTCAGTGTGAGAAAAATCCACTTCAAGCAAAAGCTGTATTTTTGCCCAGTTTTTAATCAAGACAACTATTTTATTTCATTGTAGGCCTAGGCACCACCACAGCTATTATGAGTAACTTCACAATGAGATTTTTGGAGAACTCTTTCCATTAACTTTGACTGTTTAGCAGCAGTCCTTCATCATTTTATTATAAAATAAAATAACCATAAACCTCAGTCTGCTTTTAGGAAAAAAGCTCCAGAATTCAGAATCATTGATAACATTACAGAAACATTTTTTAAAAAAAATTAGTGTCAAAATGAACATTTTCTGTTACATGATTGACTGATTTGGGAGATTGAGTTTGGTGGTTTTGATTTGTTTTTCTGTGTGCGTGTTTTGGGCTTTTCCAAAAACTCCTATATGGAATGCAGAACAAATGCCTTTCTTAGGAAACTATTCCAGTCAGGTCTATTTAGCACTGGCTAAAGAAAGCCTCTCTGACATCACTGATGAGAGCCATTACCAGGACACTTAATGGGAAGCTGCTTCTACAGACATGAGATAAGAAGCAGAGCAGTTGAAGGTTGACTTAATTTATTCTGAGAACTTCAAATCAGTATGTTTATATTTATCAAATAGGTAACTATTAATCCATACTTTCAATTTTCTTGAAACCAGTCCATTGCTTGGGTTCACCAAAAATGTTTGGTCCCTGATTGACCTTTAGTGTTGCGTAAAACTCAGAGTGAGAGAGCATTGCTGCCCAGAAACAAAGAAAGGAATCCTGCCAGGATATTACAGCGGTTATATTGCAATATCTTTTTCTTAAAAAACAGAGGTCCTTGGCACCAGCACTACTGTAGTGCTGTATGAATGGAATTCACAGACAATGCTACAGTGCTGTATGAATGGAGCTGTGGTGGGGAAGGACTTCATCAGAACTCAGCCCATCCAGGCATCTAAATGTCTTTGCCACTGGTCATTAGCTTACATCAAAACTAGCACAAAGTCCTTAATTCTCAATGGAAATTAGTGCACTGTTGGAGTTTCCTTGTTAGAAGCACAGATCCTTTCCAGTCAAACCTTTTTTTGTGGTGCCCATGGGAACTGTAGACAATCTGTTATTGTCAACTGCCTGACTGTATTTGATATTTCTCCCAACACCCAACAGCTCAGTTCTTTTCTTCCAAAGACAAAATCAGCATGGGAAAAAGAAAGGTGTCATATGAATTGCCCTGGAGAACAGCCTTGATTCCACTACAGAGAAAGTAGTGGACAGACAAATCCCTGTCAGCCAGCCTTGTCCACACTCCTGTTGGCCTCTGTTGGCTTTCCCTCACTCCCTCGAGGCAAGCTGCATGGACAGAGAGGAGTTTGCCCACATATGGGCTGCCTCAGTCACCTTCACACTTACCAGAAAAATCTCCTGAGAGAGACTCTGTACTAATTGCTTAGAGATAGGTGATCTAAACAGTATGCAGAGATAACAAAGAGCTGAATATTTGAATACCTACTTGCAGCTCTAACTTTATGTTTCCAATGCTGTGTTCCCTCACCTTGCTGTGTTTCATGTATTGTTCCTGAAAATGTTTTTGTGAGGAAAAGTTGTATTCTTGTGAACTGCAAGTTAAACCCTACCACAAGCCACAAAAATACTGTGCACACTTCCAAGCCTCAGTTTCCCAGGATCAAAAAATCAAGATGTGCTGCTCTCAGACAGTGTGCTTGTTTTGAGTCCTCACTCATTCCAGTCTGGCTACTCTGACAGCTCAGTTCAGGAGAACACCACAGAAATGCAGCAAAGGTAACAAAAGGCATGACAAAGCCCATCCAACCTACTCATGACTTTGTGCTCACAGGATTCATATCCATGTAAATGGAAAGATACTGAAGCAGGAAATCTAGGATGAATGAGGAAGATGAGCAAAACATATCAGCTTCTCCAGCAGCCAGTGAATAAAATAATTTCATAACAAAGTGCAACCCAAGTAACAACGTGAGACACCTGTATTGACACCACAACCTCTGCCATTTTGCAGAAACCATACCAAAACACTAACACTGGCAGACACTCCAAAATGAAGACCCCACCCTCTTATGCCCCTTTACCCAACTATTTTGCCTTCCTCAAAATAGTGTCTTTTAGCCATCTCACCACCCAGGTCTTCAATTTTATTAGCACAGCTGCCTTCACTCTTATCCAGAGGGCAGGATAAGCCTACAGTTACTGTACACTAAACAGAAACACCTGTGACTCTCTCTTTTTCATATAAATTCATATATATACATGTATTAGTTACTATTTCTTTTCTTCAGAGCACTAAGTTCCATGTTTTGCAAAGGAAAATAAATCCTCATCCTTACATTCTCTCCCACACCCCCCACGTGGCCTTGACAGACAAGCACAGACGGTGCAGCAAATATTTCACTTCACTTTATTTTAAAGAAAAGGGGAGAGGGGGAGAGAGAATTCTTGTGGCATTCCAGAGGTCCCTGGATACTCATTCCAAATGCCAGAGTTGGGCCCTGGGTGAGTTTCAGTCTAAAAGAGAACCTGGATTTCTAGGCAGAAATCCAAACTCAACACAGACACTTTTTCTCTTTCTAAATCAGTTTAAAAAAATTAAGACCTAAAGAAAAGGGGAGGGAAAAGAAGAAGGCAAAAAGAGAGAGAAGGAGGAGAGAGAAGTGAAGAAGGACACTCAACCAAGGCAGAAGAAAAATGAGTGCAACAGGAAGAATCCAAATCCTCTGGGTTTTTGGTTGTTTTTTTTTTTTTTTTTTTTTTTTTTTTTTTCGACAACCTGGAGTTTTATCACCTACAGACAGAGTATAACCATTCAAGGAGAAAGGAAGCTTCCCTCGTGGCCATGAACAAACAGTGACGAGAATCAGGACACCTTTTGGTCCTTGGTGATGGCTCTTGCCAGAGTAGAGGGGGCTGGTTTTTCAGATGGTTCTCACCATGTTTTGCCCACATTGGCTCTGGTCACTCTTTTCCCTGGTGTACAAGTGAGGGCAGCTCTGGCACATCAGTCCTGGAGATGTCCAGCTCTCACTTAGGTATTCAGCCCCACTACAGCTTTGCTTGATCAGATCATTTGCATGCCCAGACCTATGCAGCTCAGTCTATCACAGGGGATGTGCTGCACTGCTGGAGAACTGGAGAGACCCCCTAAACACAATTAAGGACTCCTACTGACTACAGCCCACAGAATGCCACTTGCTTCTATGCCACTTTGCATCTTGTGGCATTAATCATCATTGGGGTTGGTTACTCAGAAAGTAAATCAACTGAGTAATGCAGTTTCTTACCTCACTCAGCTTAGCCCAGTTGAAGGATTTCAGTGGATGTGAAGGCTGTGGGATAGATTTCTTCTTCAGACTGGGGCCACTGGTGCTGAAGGTGGTTGTTGAAGGGGGTGGCACCCCCATGCTGAAGAAAGGTGGTGCTCCTGGTGGAGGAGGAGGTCCTCCTGGTGGAGGTGGTGGAGCAGGAGGTGGGGGACAGCTGGAGAAAGGCAGAGGAGGTGGCAATGGTGGCAAATTCTCGGACATATGAGAAGAGGACAAAGCTAATGGGCCACCTGGAGGAGGGGGTGGTGGGGGTGGGAAGGAAATGCTGCCCCCTTGCTGGAAAATGAAAAACACAGAGAAAAAGAAAGCAAACAGTTTAAAACGCACAGTAACTCCATGTTGCCAGCTGATGTGATTTTATTACGACTCTCAAAATATTTGATGTTTTCTTTAAAGCCTCCTGCACTCAAAGCCATGCAATAAAGGGAGGAATCTCAGCTTTCATTTAAGAGAAAGTTTCAAGCCCATGGAGTTGTGGAGAAGGGCTTGAAAAAAGAACCATAAATGGCTCAGAAAAACAGAAAGCTAGTAAAAGAAGCCAAAATGTATTATTTTCTCCTTATGTATGAAAAAAGAGAAAAGTTCAATCTTATGAACTTTTGAACTCCTGGGTTTAAAAGCTAAGGGCTTGAAACACTGAATACCTGTCATTAGGCCTCAGTAATGCAAAGTGGAAGAGGGGAGGAGGGAATGAATCTGCTTCCTGCAGTGTCTAACTTCTCAGGGCTGTGTTCTGGTGGCTTAGGCACACTGCTGGGATACAAGGAGCACCAAACAGGAGGGAGCATCTGCAAATGCCACTTCTGCAGGACTCTGAGACAGTTCAGATACTCTTGCAGCATTATAGGAATCCTTTTTCTTATATACTTTTGTATCAGGGAGGTTTCTCTCTATTCCACTGAAATAACCAGGGCCACCCCACTCAGCAGTGAAAATTATGGCTGGAGGAGGACACATGTGCCTCAGCAGCTCCTTCAAGGAAGGTGGCTGAGGAGAAGGAATGGAGCAGCCCATGCATGAACCATTCTATACCACCAGGTCAGGGACTTCGGTCTCAGCTAAAATCGGAGGAGCTTCTAAGTATTCTCTATTATGACCACAGATGTGCTTCATGCATAGCATACTTTGGTTCATCATTCACTAGTTAGCAGCCTTTAAACAATGATGGGGAAGGCTCCCAGTCTCATACCGAGAACTCATTAAGTTGAGCCACCAGATCATTCATCTGGTCTCGGGTCTGGCGCAGCTCCAAGGATTCCTTCTGCAGCTTGTCCTTCATTTTGTTCAGTGTCTTCATCATTTCATCCTTCTCCTGGGTCTTTGTTTCACATTCCCGCTCCTTCTTCTCTAGCCTGCTCATCAGCTCTGCGTGGTCTAGGGGGAACACGCAAGTGGGACTGATGAAACAAAGCTCATGAACAATCCCTGAGGAGATGTAGGTTATGCTGAAATAAAGCTGACACTTCTGTCAGCTCAAGCAGGGATGTATAATGAAAGCAAGAAAAAGAAAATAAAGCCTGACTGTCTTGACAATGACCTTCAGTGATCAAGACAGCAACGCCTAAGTTTCAGACAGATTGTAAAATCACTTCATGTGAAGACTGAAGGAACCCCCATCCTGTGAAACACGAACTGTTCACCATCACACAAAATGTCTGCAAAAGGAAAAGTTGTGCCCAGCTCTGCTGGTCACTGCTCTGTGAATGAATTGGGATCAGTTTCTGCCTATGCAAGCTCAGAGGATGAACTCACCTTTCCGGAACTTCTCTGCCTGATCCCTCCACTGCTTGACCTCATTTTCATTCACCAGCCTGAAAGATGAAATGAGATCATTTAAACTTTTCCTGAGCTACCCAGGTTGAAAGGCAAGTGGCCATTATGCGTAGTGATCAGCAAAACACAACCTGGTAAGTGTACAAGTTTATACAGGATCACGCCAGTGGTCCTTCTGGATCCAGATTCTACTCCCTAGCCTACAGCTAATAAAAAAAGGATGCCTTTTTACTCAATGTCATAAAAAGGGATAAAGGAATGGCTGTGGAAGGAAGTCCTGATACATTCCTGTCTTCAGGTAATGCCCACAAAATGCCAAGTCTACTTATTTTGAAAGAGAGAAGTCATCACTAAAGTAATCACAGCTGCTATGGGTTACAAATTACCCCATCCTTAATATAAGACCAGATTGCCATTGTTTTTTTTTTCCTAATCTCTGTGGTTCTATTTTTTCTTTCTTACAAGAAGGAAGAATACTTCTCTTTTGGGTAATACATCAGTAACAAGGCAATTCTCGTATCTCATAGTGGCACAGCTATTTCATATTACTGACAGAAAATATGCAGGGCATGCTGGGGATTGATTAGATATGCAGAATGAGAAGTAGCTATGAAAGCAGAAGAGGAAGATCAGGCATGAAATCTACAATGAAGTCTGGTATCCAACACCACTGTATTTTTCCGAGACAAAAAATCAGTTTCGATTTTGGCTCACACCTATAACAAAAGGAACTGTAAAATTTTTAATACAGGAGAATTTGGTTTCATATAGGACTTATGTTCTATAAATGTTCTTTTCAGTGGATAATTCGGAGGGGTAATGGGCCATGAATTACCTTCAGAGGCAGTTGGATGAAATGAAGAATCCAAAAGTTTGGCTAAAAAAGGACTGAGAACAGGGAAGTTGAGAAGAGAGCCAGCTCATGTAGCTAGACTTCTCAAATGATGCATCCTATGGGAAAAAATAATGGTAATGCCCTCAACCAAGTCTGTGGGTGAGAGCAAACAGACATTTTACGAAGAGGTAAGAGGTTTTGTGTGCCAAGAGGGGACTGCTTTCCCCTATTTGCAATCTTTCTAAACCATGTGCTTATTAGTAGGAATGGGATCTACATAGAGATTATGACATTATTTTTACATTTCAGTATCAAGGAAAGCTTTCATGAGCATCCTGAATTTAAAAAGGCACATGTGGAAGCCTTGTTATAAAGTCATAAGCATTTTTTCTGCTCTTCTAACCAGAATAACAGTTACTTGAAGTCAAATACAAGGACTTTGCTAGGAAATACTGCCAAGCTAAGACGTCATTAGAAGGAAACTACTTAGAAGACTAAACGACTTACAAAGACAATGAGAAGCTGTAAGTTGAACAAGAAAGTCTCACATATGGTATTTTATTTCTTAAGCACCTGCATACTGATCACACCTGCATAAAAGAAATAAACAATACTAAAGTAGCTTACATTTTAATGATATTTTTGACATTGAAGTTTTCCAGTGGAGCTATATCTGGATCATCTCCTCGCTCATCCTGAAGAACAATTTGTTGGAGTATTCTGTCCAGCAGCTGCCACTGCTGGAAGTTTCCTCCATTTCTCTTATCTGTAATGAAAAAAGACCAACCCATGAGATCTTCCAATTCCATGCCAAAGTGCACAGACATGCCAACAAACTGGCATTCTTTCCTCCCCACCTTTCATCTCAGTCCTGTGTGCGATGAATTACAGAACACAAAGACTAACTCTGAACAGTTACTAGCAGATTATTTACAAACACCTGGCATACTGGGACAGCTCATAACAGGCACAGGCGACTTTGTGCCTAATGTGCACATTCAGGCTATGCAACCCTTTTGACAGATTAGCTATTAGTTGCACACTAAATGTCTATAAAAAGGATTCCCTTGTGATAACTAATACTCAGTGTTTTCTGGGGCTTGATGTTGAGGTCACTGTAGAAACAATGAGATGTTCTATCTTCATGCTTGGTTATCTGCAGGTCAGTGAAACTCAACTGGCATGAAAAATTTGTACAAACATGACTGAAAAGTGCAGAGATAAAGAACAGAATTTGAACCAAAGGGACTGATCTCATGGACATACAAACAGAAGACCTAGAGCAACATTAAGTCCACCTCAACTCTGTAAGTTACATAAACTAGACCTTTAGATTCGTTAAAACTGCTCCAGTACAATCCTGCCCTGGCCTAAAAGGATTTAGTCTTTCTGCCACCAAAAATCCCAGTTAATACATAAAGCTCAAGCTCTCTCCTAAAGAATAATATCAAAGAGGCCACTGAGAAAAAGTATCACTCAAATTTGTGCATCACTGTACTTGAATCTAATGAGAGTCTGAGAAAATAATACATATCACGTTACTTGCTGAAAAGCACACCCCAGTACATCTCCCTCATGTTCCTTTCTTGGTTTGACTGCTCAAATATGGATGAAAGTCATGGAAGACCAGCACCTCACACCTAAGAGGATCAAGGCAGGCAGTCCTTTAGTGATTTTGCTGTTAAATTCTGGATGCATAACTGAATTATTTTATTACAGTTAACAAGAAGATTCTTATCCCTTCCTTTGGAAACAAATTCCAATATTATTTTTTACTTTGCATTTGGGAGCTCTCCATTGATGCACTGCCATGAGATAGTAGCCTGAAGACTTACTGGAATTTCCCAGTGGTAGAACAGCTTTCAGTACTGTACTGTTTCACCAGAAAAAATTCTCACTGTCTTTTTTTAATATTCCAAATGCTATCCCTTTCTGGGAATCCCCTGATCTGTAGCACATGGACTCTTTTTTAAAACTTGTGATTTAAAATCATTAAAAGCTCTGTCAGTGACTAACTGGAATGACTCAGCTACTCAGTTTTACTTGCAAGTGCAGAGAGGTCAAACTACTGCCCTAAGTATTGCAACAAAAATTTTGCAGTGTAAGATACCAAGTTCATTAGCCACAGCCAAGCTCTGAATAGGAGACAATGACAGTGTGTGCCCCGGTATCTGTGAACAGCAGAGTTTCACCCAGTTCTTCAATACCCCTTGCTCTGGAAATCTATAAATGTACTCACATGGCATCTGCAAGCAGTGCTGGAGGATGGATAACAAATAGGGATAGGCATCTGTATGCTTCAATCTCTTCTTGATCAACTCAAACATCTGAGAGGCACTTTTTGTATCAATGTGGATCTGAAGTGAGAGAAGAGAAAAACCATCCACAGTAAAAGCCTGATTAACTGTGAAAGAGCCAATCAATACAAAGACAGGCAAATTTCCAGCAACTGGATCTCTGCAAAGTCTCCTGGCAGGTCCAGCTGCAGCTTCCAGGAACAGGCACAAGGGTCTTTGACACCACCATTGTCATCCCTATCCAGTATGGAATAGATCCCCAGAGTAAAAGGCTAGAAAGGTGGGAGCCATGTAAAGCCACCAAGAACTGTTCTGGAGCAAGCAAAACATTTGAGTCCTAGAAACTGGTGGCACAAATAGTAGAAGCTAAGCAAGAAAGGTTCAGTTGTTCTGGATCTGTGAGTACAGCAAGAGCTGTTCATAAAGAAAGAGGGGACTGAACCATTCAGGACCCTACAGCTTTTTACTGATGCTAGAGGTTGTCTCTATGTCAGTCTTTAAAACCGCATATTCTGAAATCCTGATCCCATCCACAGGCTCTGAGGCAACAGTTGTCAGCAGAGTTACATGCAATCTTGGCAGGAATATCAGAAAATAGCCCAAACTTCACCCACAGTCCTGCAAAGGAGATGTCTGAAACTAGGAGGCATCCAGATCAGGACTGAGAACCTAAGAGCATGGTTGAGAACCTCCTTCACTTCTGAACATTCAGGCAAACATAAGAAAAATTTTTATCAAAGATACTCATCAGAAGCCCTTTGTGTGACCACTGTTTTCACTGTTCACACAGTGCAAACCTCCTGCTTGCTAAATGAGGAAAAGTGAAAACAAGAGCATCAGCCACTCTCAGCATCAAAGTCAAACCTCAGTTTTAGGGAGCACAAAGGAAAGGTGCAAGAAGCATCCCAAAGGGATGCAAGTTCAGCTTTGGCAAGTTCACATACTTCAAAGAAAAACTTACCAGGTCAAACCGCTTGGCAAGCTCCAGGTCATCTTCATTTCTGACCATCTCAAAGAAATCTAAATGTCTAAGAGGAAACAGAATAACAAAACATCTGCCAATGTTCATGGCATGATTCAGACTTAATTTAAGTGTGTCATTAGAGAAGCAGCAAAACCTCAGTTCTGCTAGAACATGTGGAATTTGGCAAGCCTTTCTTACATGAAGTGCTGTCACAGGTATGCAAGGCAAGGGCGTCAGTGACAGGCCAAAAGAAAAGGTTGGCAGAGGTGCACACACTCTGTAGCACTGTGTTGAGGTAAAGTGCAAAAGACAAACATATAAAATAGGAAAGGGATATTCTGTTTTTGATGAATGCAATGCCTGCAGTGATAATACAGTTCTAAAAAGTCCACACCACACTTACTATCCAGGTATTGGATAGTTGTCTGTTTTAAACAGTGAAGCAGAAATGCATTCAGTGGATCAGCTCTCAAGAGCCTCTAGATATGCCTATTGATACGCACAGCAGCATGACTATGTCTGGATCTGGGTGACCCGCTGAGTGACACATTGGACCACCTGGACTTTTCTTACATAGAGACTGGAGCACAGCAGATGATGTTGAGAAAGGCTGTGGCACATTCCCCTGTACAGATCTGGTACAAGAGTCTTTGTAATCCAGGCATCTGAGATCCTCTCAAAACTTTGTTATTCTCCGAACTGGTAAAATCCAGCTAAGTCCCTCCTAAACACTCCTGGTTACTGTCCAAAGGAATACATATCATCTATAGGACAGATTTTCTTATTCATGCTTATAATGTTGCAGATCAAAAGCATCATTCCTGGTTTCAGCTCTGCAGCAAACTGTAGTCATCCAACTTGGAAACTCAGAACCTGCACTTAGACCACACATACTCAGTCACAGTGAAGTCAATGAACTACTGGCTTCCCTGCCTCCTGCCAGGACAGGCTTTTGTTTCAGTTTTGCTTCAAGACAAAACAATTAGAATATTTTTTGTATTTTTCATTCAGACTGCCATTCCCCACTGAGAAGAAAAGCAATTGAGGAACTCCTTTGCCACAGCCTCTGCCAACTTAGTATGTACATTTCCTACTTCAGCTGCTAATGTTAATTTCAGGAAAAATGTATTTTTTAATTTTATTTTTGGTTTTTTTAGGGAGTCAGTTTCAAGAAGAGACAGAATCAGCTGTCTCAAATAGAAAAGAATTTCTAAGAAGTCTCTGTTCATCTAGCTGTTCTCAGAAAATAAGTCTTACCTGTCCAGTGTGGCATTCTCATGTCCTCTGAGCTTGTCAATGACAGGTTGAATTCCCAGCATTAGAAACTCATATCGGAGATGCAATCGGAACTCCAAATTGTCCTTAAAAATGAGGGAAAGCCAAGTTATTTGCTTTCAAAAGCTGTCAATCACATTTTAAAAACATTTACTTAAAACTTCATTTCTTCCCTTTTTAATATTCTCTCCTGACACCAAATTCACAGGATGAATAATTCCAGTAAAGTAAGTAAAAAAGGAATTAATGCCTTTTCCCTCCATTTCACTTAAAAGTACATTTATGTACTATGAATTTTGCCTATGCAGTCATAAGGACAGCATGTTGTTCCATAAGGAACAGAAGCTACCGGCATTTTCCCTGCTAGTCAATTAGAGGTTCCCCTCCTGGCTACAGATGAACAGCATAGCAGTCTTCCTCCTACTTTTTTCTGTTTATTTGTCATGAAACCATATACATAAAACCACATAACTCTGACAAACCTTCTGTCATCTATTCAGTGGGATGTTACAGGATTCCCAGAGACAGAGACAAATACATTGTCAGATAGCTCTCATGAGCTTGTCTTTTGTGGTTTTTCCAAAAAAAGAAAAAAAAAAACCAATGTCACAAAAGCAACACTTCTAATGAAATAAATTAGTCTAAACTATCCTTCAGATTCAAAAGGAAATCTTGTTAATAAAAGTAAAACAACTGGGCTTTTTCCTGAAATGTTTCCCTTTGATATTTTAAAATTAAAATGCTTTGACTTTGGCTTTGCTTCAAAACAACTTAACATTTCTAAACATTTCTGAAGGTAAACCAAAGTATTTTCTAAAAAGGCTGGAATAAAAAGGTAAATGCTTTGCAGTTCTTAAAACAAATAAAAAAAAATTAAAAAAAAGAAACTCCACAAACCAACCAACAAACAAACAACCCAAAGTAATCTCTTCAGTGTAAGTAGTCTATGTTATATTGAAGAAGCTCGAAATGAAATAATATGGAAGATATTATAAGACTGATCTTAACAATTAAGCATTATTTTCCACAAAATATATCCACTCGCTACCACAAGATTTGTGACTCAATCTGCTAACTATTTCCAAGGTAAACTAATTTAAACATAACATTTCAGAAAGAATTTCCAGGGCAGTGACTCACCTCACCAGCACCTGCATTCAGAACAGCATTGATAAAGGACATGATGGCTGTTTTGAGGTTTACTTCATCTCGGTATCGCCCCATGCTTCGGTCTAGCTCATTTAACAATGACTGAAACAGAACAGCAAGCTGGGTTAGAAGACATAAGCTAATTTCTTGCAGGATAGATTGCACTTCTGCATACAGGGGGAGATAATTGTAAAGAGAAGCTGTCTTTTGAGGAATGAAGCCTATGCCTGAACCTTGAAAGATTTATCCTTGTTCCTTCACTTACCACCCTTTAACATGAAGCAGACAATTATCACCTCTTGGTAAGCTCCTTTTAGGGATTTTCATCTAACAGGAATATCCCCTGTGCATACAGCTCCAAAGCTCAAGGTTGAATTACACACCTCCACTGGAAGTGCAGATAAGCTCCAGTTTCCATGTTACAGACTCATTGAATGTTTCGGGTTTAAAATGCCATTTAAAGATCATCTAGTCCTGACCCCCCTGCCACAGGCAGGAACATCTTTCTGCCAGACCAGGCTCCTCAAAACCCCATCTAGCTTGGCCTCAAACACTTCCAGGGATGAGGCATCTAAAACATCTCTGGCCAACCTGTTCCACTGCCTTTTCACCCTCATCATAAAAGCACCCTCTTCCTTTTACCCATTTCATCTCTAGCTTTTTATAGTTTAAACCCTTTAGCCCTTGTCCTGTCACCACACGCCCTGGTAAAATGCCTTTCTCCATCTTTCTTTTAAGCTCTGTTTATTGAAAGGCTGCTGGAAGTTCTCCCTGGAGGCTGCATATCCCCCTGTTACCAACCCACAGGGGGTGTTCAGCACAGGAATGCTTTTGGTCTAATTTCTGCATACATACTGATATTTTACCATAATCTTGTGAACATCAGGAGACAAAGGAGAAAAAGACTAGATAAGTAATACTGGTGGCCTTTGCCTTATTCAGGATTAATTCCGCTTGAATATTTACCAAAGAGGTTATATGCAGAAACTGATTAGCCATGAAAGCTACTCTACTTTGAGCTTTGTGCTGATCACCATTCATAGTCTCTTCTGAATCTTCTATGATCAGTTCATAATTCCAAGGATGATTTTCCTTACTGAAAGAGTAACAAATTCCACTTGCGATCTGTGAGTTCAGCTGTATGAGTCTCACTCCAGCATAAATAAAAAATGCCTTACACTCATGTATTTGTTTTGCTATCACACTAAAAAAGAGAGAATTCTTTTTAGTCTCCCTAAGAAGTTTTGGCCATAAAGGGATAACAAAGACAAAAATAACTTTTTTGTTTTTGGCTCAGCAGACCATCTAAACAACATTTTGAAGCTATAATGCTGAGTAAGGAAGTTCATTTTCCTCTAGTCAGTCTTTTGTCCCTGGTTACTGAAAGTGTTCAGTCTTAGCAAAATCTTTCCTCTGCTACTCACCATAGGTCTATCTTGTTTCCTATAGAAAGCCACAGAGATATGTCTCAAGAAATAGGAGGAATATCCTCGTGTATATTTTTCAGGAGAAAGAATAACCTCCTGGCTTCATGCTTATTTTTGTGCAAAAATATTTTGACCTATCATACACTGCTACTGAGAGCTGTTTTCACATCTGAGCATGGTATGTTCACTATCAAACAAGATTGATTTCATAAACTCTTTTCTCTTACTGGTTCTAAATTTCCTATCTGGAATTTTCAAATTTCCCTACTCCAGGCATTTGAGTTTCAATCTTATCCAACACCCCAGTAACTGTGTTACGACCAAATAATATTTTGCTATAAATGAGAACGAGTCTTACACAAAAGCACATTAAATGCCCTACTGAGCTACACTAGTGGTCAGCTCAATCCACCATCCTATCTCTAACAGTGACAATCAGAAATTATCTGAGGAGTCTTTAAATTCACCAACAAAACCAACTGCTCAACTTGACAAACAAGCAGAAGTGAAATAAATGAGAGAATTTTATTCTGTTACTGCCACATTTGACACTGAAATCCAAAACACATGTGCCTTCTTGGAATAATTGAATTAGCCATCACTACAGAAGCAGCAAAACCAAGGATGGTTTTGCTGGTTTTCTTCAGAGGCTTCATTCCTATCATACTTTCCCACAGACTTGTAGGAACATGCTAGAATCTATGAAACAGCATATCAGGTACAGCATCCAGACAGGTTGAAACATGCTAACAAAAGTTTTCTATCCCCCATTTCAGAACACTGAACTAGGAGCAGAATGCAATGGGAGGCAAACCAAATTCAGGGCAAAAAACCCAAAACTCTGTGTTGCACTAATCCAACTGAAGAGAAGCACATCTTCATGTAATTGTTCAGCTTGAGAAGGAAACACTGTAAGTTCTTGCAATTCCTAAAAATCAGAGTCTACACCGACATACTGTGGCCAAACTCCAATATCTCCAACTCTTTGCAAATGGCTGAGGTTCAAATCTTCACTTGAACATTTCCTGTGAAAAAGATTTCACCACACCTCTTGGCAGCCAGTTCTGTGGCCCAATTGATCTTAGAGTTATAAAGGTTTTTCCTAGTATTTAAGCAAAACTTTCCTCACTTAATCCCATTATTCCTCATCACTGACAACCAGTAGGGTTTCTTTCAATCTGCAGCAAACCTCAAAAGACTTTGGTTGAGCCCTAAAGGGAAGAAGGAAATCAAGGGTGAATACAGCCTTTTAATTTGTTCCTTGTTAGATCCTCTACTACAATTCCAAATTGATCAGCTTTCTCCTTACAAATTATGGACTGTACTGACAGTGTTTGACAAAAACCAGGCAAGGGGGCTCTGGAAGGAATGCTCCTGGCCTCCACCTTTTTAACTGACAATATCCAACTTTCTTTATTCATTCACCTCAAGCTTCAACATTTCTAGCAGCATTAAGAAGGAAAACAAGAGCTTTCTGCCCAAAGCAGCCCAGTTAATATTTCCACTGGGAATTAAAATCAGCTTCTTTCAGATAGCATCTAACACCGAGGTTCTCTCAAGACTAAAAGGAAAATTCTTTCTCCCCACAGGGATCCACAGCTAGAGCAGTGTTTTCAATAGCAAGCTGTGCTAGAAGCGCACTAGAACATCCTGATAAACTTTTTTGGGCCAAGAGAGCATTATGACTTTGCAATATTAGTTTTGTCTCAAAAGACAGCATGCTAAAAAGTATAATGTGATACAATGTCATGACAGAGAAAAGGAGAGGAAGCAGAAATCATAACAATAAAGGCAACAGCTTAGGGGAGAGAAAGACTGTGCCCCTTTCACAAGGGAAACCAGTCATAAATAGGATAATTTAGACATTAATGACTTTAAAATCAGGGACTCTTCTTTCTCAGTTTTCATAGCATTTTATAAAACTCCATCTTCACAATGAAAAAAAAAAAAAAGACAAAGTAATGTTTTTATGATCACACAGTGAGCCAGGAACAGAATTACACTGAACACATGGAAAAAAATCCCAGCAAGGACAAGAGCTCATCTTCCTGATTCCACATTTCTGCTCTGAGGATTTACTGTTTGGATTTCAAGTGTTTTCTTTCATCTCTGTTCTTTAAGGGGCAGAGTAGATTTGTAGGCAAAGTAGCATGTTTCAAACATGCATGTTTCAAATTGGATGAAGACAGAGTTTTCCAGATTGCCTCAGGAAGGAGATTGAAGGCATCCCCTAATACTACTGTCATATTTGAGTACAGAAAGAGCATTACTCTGAAGAGGACAATTTTCAAGGAATATCCCTGTTGGACATTAAAGTGAGAATCATTCCAGGCAGAAGGGCATTATAAAAGAAGGATCAATAATTAAAGCAGGCAAAGGGAAGAGTTCGGGCAAGAAGACATGGAAAATATGAGAAAATAGGAATAGTGACTATATAAATTGAGACACAAACATAAAGTATAGAATCTTGTTGCAAGTGCCAAGATAAGGATGATTCTGATAGACTTATTAACACATTGAATATCAAAGACACAGGGTGAAGTTGCAGTATGAAAAGGCAATTGAGTGAAGACTGGAGCCTCAACAAAAAAGAGTAAATTGTGGTGAATCTCCCCAGGTCTTTAAAGTGAATTCTGACTGAGGTTAGGGACTGACATTTGTAGTCAATAGATTAAATGCTGGCAATTTAGAAAGAAATAGTATTTTACATCAGTTTCAATTCAGAGTAAACTCTGATTTTTTTTTTTAATAAGGAAATAGTCCTTCATATTCCTCTAAGTTCTATTTATATTTTCCATTCACTTCATAAAAAAATTTAAAAAGAGAGAACACATCAGGAAGCAAAGATACCCTTTATGAAGCATTTCAGTACTGTTTGATTAATGGTCTTCAGTTGATATTACTGAGTGCAATACAGTTAAGTTAATTGGGACTAAAATTATTTATAATGCTCAAGAATTTCACTGTCATTTGAATTTTGACTTCAGATACCCTAGCATAAAACTATACGTTTTCTATTCAAGTAATAGGAGCTATTGCAGGACAGAGTTAATGTAAGTCTAGTAAGAGCCATACACAGCTTAAGTCACAGCTTTCTTTTTCCACTAATTCACCAGTTGCTGAGTCTTCTGACAACTTTTGGCAACTGTACCAGGTAGCAGGAGTTGTGTTTAGAACATTGACCAGCAAGAACTTCTCACATTCAACAAAATGTGCCATGTTTTCTGTTGCTGTGTGAAACACATGATCTCTACACTCCACCACACTTGTGCACACTGGAAATAATCACTGTTTCAATCTGAAGTTGTCAGCAGCAAATTATTCAGGAGCTCAAGTTTTAGATAGTTGTCAGTAAATCATTCTGAACCTCTCTTCCTTCTTCTTACAAGAAGGAGAGGAAGCAGAACCATGTACCCCAAGTTATTACTCCTCACAATGATATGCCTCTTCAAAAGGAAAAAAAATTATTTTGGGGAAAAGTAGATCTGTATTAGTGTTAATTACATTAACCTCCTGAATCCCCAACAGACATAGTGCTGGTCACCATAAGTGACATGAGGGAGAATGGGACACCTATGTTTACTGCTACCTGCAAGAGCTGAAAATAAAGCCAAACAGATAGAATACAAAATGCCAGCTTTCACAGATGAGAAGGAATAAATTGACAGTAAGATGGCTAAATGGGACGACAAATATTTTCAACCACTGCTGTCAGGAAGGCAACTTAAGGAAAAGCAACACTAGCACTGATATTGTCAGAGATCAGCCTCACCTGTAAGTTATTTGTTGGCCATTCCAATAAAAGTGAGCTCAGTACAATTTTCAGAAAGCCCTGCACTTTCACTTCCCAAGAACTGAGTTGATTTCCAAAATTTGACATTACTTCCCTCTTACACATTGTGTCTCTAATTTGGCTACTGTCTTGCAGAACTAGATATAAAGACAGCAGTGCCTTTACAGTTCCCAGCTTTCCTTCCCCCCACCAATTAGAATCAGTCTGCAAGGATGGACCACAGAGGTAAAGGAATAAATTTCTACTCCAAATAGTTTCTCCTGTTCCTACAGTTTAGTCCACAGTTTTATTACTTTCACAGAAAGAATTCTTGATTGTGGGTTCTGCAAGATTTGCCACTTGTGGTGGATAATTTTCAACACAGCAGTGTTTAGGTGTGGCTGGGCAAAGTCAAGCTGCAAAGTATAAAGTTTGCTGCAAGCTCCACACTTTCTGGACACTTCAATACACCAAATGATGCTGCTAGATGCTCAAGCTGCAGGAAATACAGCCCCCAAAGGATTCTGTTTCACACCGAAAGGATCTCTTCAGATACTTGCCAACTCTGGGTTATAAAGATTACATTCAGGATTAGGATTAAAAGAGGATAGACAAAGGCTTTCATTGTACACTACATCTTTGAATGCAGTAATCTGTAATCTTTGAAGCTTACAGGAAAGGTAAAGAACAAGCACTTTCAGCTCATCCTTCTTTTAAAATGGCTTCCCATATTAAAGTTACAGTGGATGCTTTTCCTGACAATAAGCAGCAAAACTATTCTGAGACAGAGGTACAGGAGGGCAAGAGGCAAAGAGATGGAACACTCCTAATTTTATGACCTAGAGTATCAGAGAAACTTCCTCTAAAATGTAAGAAAGACCATGACCACATTTTTTTCCTCAGGATTTAAAAAATCCCCAGTCTCTCTGTTAGAAGAATAACTGGAGATGGATGACGAATGTCTTTGGATGAACACTTGCCTCAAAATTAAATTCAAGCTATTGGTGAGTACAGCAGAAAATCCCATTTCAGTCTCTAAACACAAGTATTAGTAATTGCAAACAAGAACACATTCCTTCTGCTAAATCATTTTGGGGGCTGGGTGGGGCTTTTTTTTCTTTTGGGTTTTTTGTTTTTTTGTTTTGTTTTACTTGAGAAATAAAAGAGAGTATACATTTATCCTTAATTTCTTCCTGAAATGGAAAAGTATTTTGACAAGCGCAGCATTTAGGCAAAGTATTTTTCACGAGTGTAAGAGACTGGTAAGCACCTGCAAATCATTCCACCAGATTCCTCAAAAGCTACCACATTTTACCTACCAGTGACTTACCTCAGTTATTCAGTAACTTTTAAATCAACACAGAAACAGAGAGAGAGAGAACACTTGACTAGGGTAAACTCAGCATCTGTCCCATACAGGCTTATTAAGCAGAGTCAATTGGTCCAGTAAGGGCAAGTTAACATGGGACCACAAGTGCAGTCAGGCTTAGGAGTTACTGCATTTTCTAAAGCAGCTCAAGTTATCCCCACCTGTCTCCCAGGTATAAAAGAATGTCATATTAATTCAGGAAGGTTTCTTTATTTTGGCTAATTACTAGAGAACAAACTGACTTAAATGTTTTCCTTCTCCTCCATAGGCAGTACCCAATAATCTCCACATCATAGCTCATGTACATGGCTTACTTCCTGCACCTGAATCGCTCATTCCTATCCTCCTCCTGTACTAAAGAATGGTGACACATTCTTATGACTGCAGCTGTAATCTCTTCACTTTCCAAGTTTTACTGTAATTATGATTTTTCTCTATTAAAGTAGCCTCAAGAGCTTCCAACTGAGGCTGAAAAGCCCCCAGTTCTGGAGCCATACATCATATGTGTCACACTTGAATATCGAAGACATACATCAAGTCTGAATAGACAAGCAATGCAAATGAGGCAGTGCACATCAAGAGATGGACCTGACAATGCCAAATACAGGTTAATACCAAATCAAGATCTCCTGCATCCCTGTCCCAGGTCTGAGTCACAGTCACTGAATCCCATAGGGTATTTGGTTCTAACACAAACATTAGCAGCTATTGTCCATCAGCACAGAATGTTTCCCCATTCACTATTTTATTGGCCTAAAATCCATTAGCTAAGAAGGAGGTAGGAGATAATGACTGTCAGGCATTGGGATCCCGCGCCTGTTGGCACAACACAACTCCAATGATTTTATCTAAGGAAGGACAGTAAATGGCTTAGATTATCCCAAAGTTAAGGAGCCACAGTTCACACACCACAACAGATTCTCCACTGTCTTTTGGTAAAGGTGCTCAGTTCACTAGGAAGAGGAACATTATAGTAGCAGCCAGTAGTTCCCACAATAAAAGCCTGTCACTGACCTACTTCAAGGTCTCTGAGAATGCATTTCTCTTCTGTGGTCTGAATGGGAATTTTTTGAGCCAACAATTGTTAAGTGATGACGATTCACAAGTTGATTACTAAGAGGCAAGTGAAGTGCCTCCACTATACATAATGTAATTCTTCATCTCCATTATTTAATCCACAATTCTTTCATTACTAAATTAAGGATTTAAAATCAGGACAGAGACTCCTGAAATTCTGTGGCTTCAGCTTCTAGGACAAAAAAAAGCATTACCATCCTAGAAATGCCATCAAGCTGGAGTATGAGCAGATAATCAGCTTTCATTTAGCAAAGCAAACCTCCATTTTCAGGCAAAATATACGCAATTTTAAGTTATTATTAATGACAAGCAATATGTCTATAAATATACACATACAATAAGAACCTATTTGAGGGATTTTCCTTCCTAAAGAAAAATTATAAATATTGCCTTTTTACTACTTAGCAAATTTGCAATATATACACTCAAAAATCACTCCTGGCAGAGATTCCTCATTGTGGGTATTTCTGTCAAGGAATCCTCTTTTTACCTGGAATCTTGTCCTTTCTGCAGCATAGACTTGGTAGTGAAGCATGGCTTGCAAGACTTTTTTGTGACCATCTGGTACCAAGCAGACAGCTCCTAGGATCTCCAGCACAGCAATCTTGGTCTTTATGTTCTCAGTCCGTAAGCTCTGGGATATGATGTTGATACTTTCAGGATGGGCCAGGACATGAGCCCGTCCTTGGGAGTTGTTCATCAGTGCCTTGATACACCCTATAACGGATGTGTGGATGCGGCTCTCCGAGGTCTCATAGTCCATGCTCTTCAGGAAGTTCAGCAAACAGCTCAGGCCATCCAGCTCAATAAACCTGGTCACAAACCTGAAAAGAGAAAAACCAAAAAAACAAGTAGGAAAAACAAGGAAAGCAGACCAAAGGCACTTTATTCAAAAGACACCACATTATTCAACCACAGGTCCTTATAAGCTGGCTAGTTTTCAGCCTAAATTCACAGAACAATTCCCAGGTATTTAAGAAAAACAAAGCAAACAAACCAAGAGAGAAAACATTCCAGCTAATAATGGTGTGTTACATAGTTTCAGGGTAATTATATGCTATCATCTTACACTTCTGTTTGGTCTCTGTGTTCTTTGTTGCAGTTACCACCAAACACTGCTGTGGTTCACCTCAACTACTGCTGCATTTTCAAGGCCGAAGGAATTCTTTTGAATTGTTCCATCTTACATACGTGCTAATACACCCAACACACAGACTTGTCACCACACTTTTAGTTATGAGTTCAGATTACCTTGAAAACCATTTTTAGGCTTAGCTCTAACTTTCAGCCAATACTATTTAGAGGTTCCACCTCCGGGATTTGGGCACACTGACAAAGGGGAACTCATTCCCACTCTGTGCATGAGCCATACTGCCTTCACACTCCAATCCCATGACATATATGTAGGAACATGTTATATTTAAAAGGGGCATGTGCTTCTGTAAATGGTAAAAGCTCCTCCGCTTTTGTTGAAAACAAGGGTTAAAAAATCCAGATGGGTCAATTTAGACCATCCAAACAGCCCTCAGAACAAATCACTAGAAAAGGATGGAATTTGATAAGTTAGATCAAACCAATCATTCTAGCAATGTTTTGCTTGAAGTTCCCAGGATTAAAAATGGGGATTCAAAGACATGGAAAGGGCTGCAAATAATTTCCCTAGATCACATTGTTTGCCTCCTCTAACATGTTGCTCAGGTAGGTACAGTTTTTGGAATATCTGAATGCAAAGCCATGTACATCACACTTGAATTTTCAGTCATAAAAAGGTATACCAGCAATGATTTGTCCATGGCCACACTTTGAACAGCATAATATAGAAAGACACTTCAAGCAATTGAACAACAATTCCCACTAACAATTGCCACAATTCTAACAATTGCCAACTGTGTAACAAATTAAAAGTACCGAAATTCTGTCATTGCACTTTTACCCAGTCCCTCTTCTTACCTAATGTAACATCTTTCTTTTTCTGTCCATGAGATGCTGTTACTTATAATCAGTAATAATAGAAGCACCATACTGAATGACCAAATTTCAGTGGTCTCCATTCATGTCCCTGTACCAGCAAGAGAAACCCAAGCCATACTTATATTTCTCTGGATAATATGGATTTGACACATGTATGGTCTTTTGATGGTTACACTCTACACCATAAAGGAATTTTCAGAGTCTATCTGAAAGCTACACTCACTATGCTGATAGATTTGCCAACTTTCAGTTTACGTGAGCCAGCAATTTGACCAGAAATATGGAAAAGCCTGTTTCATTCAACAAAGGTTTGGTCTAATGTTTGGGTTTCGTTAAAGGCTGAATTTCCAAGTGACTATCAGAGTAAGGGCATACACAGGAACATGTGCACACCAAAAATGAAAACATGATTTAACTGAACCCTGCTAAGACAATCTGCCAACTTTGCAAGCTCTGCTTGCACATTCTGTGCATGCATCATTTTGTCTATCCTAACAAATCATAGGAGTAAAAGACTCACTCTCACCAGGCTCGAGAGCAGCATCAACACTGTGCACCAGGAAGTCAGCCAAAGCAGTTTGTTATTCAAACTGATTACAGAAAGATTCAGATTTAGTTAAGTTTCTACAATGCATTTAGCTGCTACCTTGACAAAGACTGAAACAAGTGCACTCATAGCTAGAAGAGTTGCTGCAAAGGATTTATTTGGAAAAAAATAAGCACAAACTCAGCATGTTACTAAACAATGATGCAAATGAGTTCTGATCAATTCCCTGGACCTATAAAGAGTGGAGTTATAGAGGGGCTACTTTAAATTCTCCTCCTTACCTTCAAAGTTCCATTCTATACTTTATCTGTTCCCTCTGTCTTTTGGGGGTTGGGGGAAAGACACTATTTTTTTTTTCCTGTTTTTTGAACTTCCAGGGCTGAGGAAAGACTTAAGATGAATATGTTTCTGAAGTTACAGAGCAATACTGATGGAAACATCATAAGAAGCAGCAGAACAAAGGGTCCCCTAAATGCGCTTTGGGATTGGACACACGATCTTATGACAAGACAAGCAAGGCACTACAATTTTCATGTATCTTTGCATGCTCTGATGACTATGCGAATAAAAAGGTAAATGCACAAAAGTCACATTGTCCCAGTTAAGTACAAACTCTCACTAAATTCACTGGCAGTGCAATTTTTCTAGGACTCTTAGGATGAGGTCATTGCAAAAAGAAGGCATGCGCTGGAAAGCAGTGTGTGTCACAAAACTTGATTAATGACATAATTTAAAACAATGTTGGGACTTTCCTGTACTATTCCTAGCCCAGAGAGCAAACAGTGAGTTGTGTTACTCAACAGCAAGAAAGCACCCTTCTATTTCAGCTGCAATCAGGAGCAGGAATCAAATTATAATTTTCATCTTCCTTTTTCTAAACACTTTGTTCCTTATTCTCCAGAAAAGCTAGAAACCATGCTGGGGGAGGTAAATAAATGGCAAAAGCAGTTCCTGGCCCAACAGACACTCTCAGTATGAGGATTTGTTCGGTGTGGGGAGGTGTGGAGCAAATGTGTGTGGAAGGTAGAAAAAGAAGGAGGGAGTTTAGCCAACAGCCCGAGAGTCACAATCCTCACACTGTTGGCGTTTGTGCATCTGTCTGCCTCTGTGCAGGTATCTGTGTGTATGTGCAACAGCCAAGTCAACTTATATAAGTCAAGAACCTTCTCGTACACAGCACATGTGTAACTAACTCCTGTCCTACACAGGCTCTGTGCTGCAAAGTAAGGTCTTGTTCTAGACTGGGAGGTGTAAAGTTAAACATACTTGCCAATGCATTCTGGCTAACACATTCAAATACTGAAATGTAAATAAAGCAGAGTGTGTTTTAGTAGGTGCTAAACAAGCAAATTAAAGACTAACCTCACCTCAGACTCTCACTTGACCAGTTTAGCACACTTTAAAAGGCAGGGCACCTTTTTGCCTTTCAAGTTTTAGAGAGTGCAGATCAGAATGAGTTAGCTCTAACAATAAACCTTTCATCCAAATACAGATGTGATGGCCAAAGAGGAACTGACCCACTGATGGATTCCAAGTGTTGGGGGTACAGCTTCCCTGTAAGACTTGATCCAGCTCAGGAGAGACAGAAAGATTGTATGCTGTGGGTGTGCAGACAGCAGGATGCCCCCACCCTGTTAACAGGCAAGGCTACACTTCCCTGCAGCATTAGTTTTTGAACCAGGGGGCACACATAATCAATCCTAATAACTACTGAACTGCTGAAAAATTCAGCATCATGGATTTTGCTTGCTGGTTGCATAAATGATCCTCTTCAGTATGCACCTGGATGCAACACTGCTAAATCAAACAAAAAATGGCAGGAGGTAAATCTGAATACAACAAAAGGAGAAATGCAGACAGTAAAATGAATCAGTGATGACTCAGACTAAAGGAGGTATTTTTCAAGGGCTCCAAAAAGCAATTTTTTTCCCAGTCCCTTTTAAGTTTTTGCTTTTGCTCACTTCTGAACCTCCATTTTGGGGCACTCAAATACCAAATGAAAAGCTCTTCTCCCACTGCTTCTGTCCAACAGTTTGTCATCACAATTGCTTATAGTTCTGAGTTTTTACAAACCTGAGAGAAAATGTGTTTCTTTACAAGATGCAGATGTGGCATTTCTGTTCTCTGTGGCTGGGATTGTTCCTTACCACTAGGACATAACCTGGCTTTATTATTTTTGGGCAGCTCCTAGATACCAAACAAGGTGCACTTGCTCAAAGGGGACCACAAACTGCCCCAAGGATACTCCTATCCCATTTTCTACAAAGAGGATAGGAACTTGAGTTTGGATAGTCTGCTTTACTTTTTACTGTTAGAACTGGTGAGTTGGAATAGAGACAGAGCTTGGTAATTACTCTGCATTATCTACTAGAAGAGACACAGTTTACAGTAAAATAAAACAGAGAGCCAAATGCATGCATTTTTCTTCTTTTGATCCCTCTGGATCAGAGAATTCAAGCAGAGGAGCCTATTGGTAAGCTGTCAGAGCCCCTGTGTAACCTGCTATCACAAAGGGATTCCAGACAGTTCATCCTGTGTGAATTTAGGTCTTTTTTCTTCAGAGGCCTGATGAATAGAAGTGGCAAAGAAAACACGATTTGATATCCAAATTAAACTAGAAAGACTAGTATTTTGAAGGCTGAGGTATCATACTGCTTATGAGAGGGATTTGATGGAGCTGAGGGCCTCTCTACTGCAACCTTTCCATCAAGAAGAAATTGGCTTGTTGATCAGGCACTGGCATGCAGCCCATTTGGCAGCTATCGAATTGAGTCGCTGGAAATTAGTTGAGACACAGGACTTAACTCAAAATTTGGCTTGGTTTAACTGTATTTTTAAAAAAAAAAAAAAAAAGCCCCACAACCATCGCCAGTTATTGAGAAGACTTTATAGGGCAGCCCATAGATGCTTGTGCTTTTCAGGGTTATTACAAACAGATGAAGCAACAGGCTGTTGTCAAGGGGACCCAGCAGATGCAATACAGGTTGGAGAAGAAAAATCTTGCAAGGCTTTGAGCAAAAGAATTTGCTCAAATGCTCATTGTTCTTTCTTCTTCTCTACTGCTTTGTCCTCAACAAGGATTTTGGCTGTCTATTCAAAATGACACAGCAGAACAACCAATAGTGGCCACCAAAGAGCCTCGGCTGGACAAAGCAAAGAGGCCCTGCTGCTGTGGCTACATTCAATGAAAGCTGTCACCCTCACAGAGCAATCATCAAACCAGCTCCACGTCAATGCAATAATTTTGCTATATCAAGTCTCAACAGCACATGACTTTGGTTTAAAAGCCTGGAGAGAGTTGTAAGCTTGACAGTTGCCTTAGCTTCCATTTTAACATAGAGTCCAGCTGCATTTTTCTGTGTTCTCTGCTTCAGGACAGTGATAGGGAGCCTCAAACAGTCACTCTTGACTTAGGTCTCAGTAAAGGCTACAACTTCTCTGCTTCCACATTAAAAGCATTCACTCTACCCACATGTAAAATTCCAAAGCCTGATAAATCTTTATGCTTGAGGAGCACCAGAATGATTTTGTGCTCCCTTAATGCCCATCAAAACAGGAAATAAACAGGAGGTAAAAACCAGTCAATTTTTTTTTAAGATTATGAAAGGGAAAAGCACAATCAGCACTTAGCTCTGCAAGAAGTCCCAAAAAAATCTTCACTTCAAGTCAAAGTAACTGCAATGAAAATTCTTTGGGATTATTTTCTGGATTGTTTTTACTCATTTATTTCATTTGTTTGGTTAGGATCCCCTCCCCAAAAGAGAACTGTATTTGGTTACTGAAGCTCTCTGAAACTATGACTTTATGGCGTGGGTGCAAAAGTATTTGGCCCATATAAAAATAATTCAGAATTTTTTGATTGAGTGTTTCCTGAAATCATATCAACTAAAGTTATTGTTTCTCCACACTGCTCTTCCAAGTGTTAAATTCAAAAGGTTTCTGTGCTAGTTAGTTTGTTATTGTTTAGAGCTTTGTTCCCAGAAAAAGAAAGATGACCTTACCTTCAAAGATAGTACACAATAAAGTCTCTTTACATTTTTCTATGCCACAGATACAACACAGAATGGGAAGAATGCCAAACCAGGTGATGTCAGATGGATTAGCTGCTTTGTACTAAACAGTTCACATTACTAAAGATAAGGGGAAGCTTGAATTCAAAGTTCAGAGTAGAGGCTGAGACTTTGCCCAAAGTGAATCAAATTACATGGGATGTGCAGGGGGCTATGAAGACTAAAATCTGATCTTCACAGTCATTACCTGTGTTTGCAAATATCTGCCATAGAATTTTCACAGTAGACTTTGTCTTTTATTTTTCTGAAACTACATGTTTTAGTAGCCTCCTAACTGGGCAGGCTCAGACTGGGGACTGTAGCGCACTCTGAGGATTGTCTGAAATTTCAGAGAGGGTTGTGTGAGGTGGGACAATGAGGTTTCTGTCCTTGCCACTCTTGGCAGTGTCACATCTGATCGTTGGGAGGCAGTGAATTGTGATGAAAAGCAAACAACATTACCTCATGGGCTGAGTCCGCAGAGCTGTCTTCAAGTCTTCAACTATTTTATTTTTCATTTCTGTTTCTTCTTCATCAAAAGCATACAGAGTCTGCATCTGTTCACAAAAGAAGGTGGCAATTAGGAAAGCCTGAGCTGCGTGGAAGCTAAGAGACAGGTCAGGAATTATGAAAAACAACTATCCCATCAACACATGCAGAGGTGCCTGCTGACCTCTCACTAGGAAAGCAGTGCCTCAGCTACAAAACTGAATCCAGATGAGGCTGCTCATGTGGACTGGCAGCAGCATATCACTTTGCCACACTGGCTAAACTAGGGTTCTCAGATTACCCCCCAAAAATCACAGTTGCCAGTATGCCCGCAGAAAACTGTACCTAATTTAGAGCAGCAATCTGCTGTGGTGATGTATGGATGTGTGAGGCAAAGTTTGTAGGGAGAGGCAATATCTTTTATTAGAGTGACACAACTGGAGGGATTTGGGGTGGAGGGGGAAAAAACCAAACCAGACTTATGTGTCAGGTTTCAAAGCATAAAATCTTCTTCAAGTGACTAGAAAGCCTGCAAGTACCCTGAATTACATTTTATGTATAGACAAGTTTGACTTTTCTTCCCCATGCAAAGTACATCACCTGTTTTAAGATACTTGTGTTCCCTATTCACTTTTCCCTTACTAAATAGGAACATTTACTGCAAAAAGCTGGAGCATCATGAAAATCTCCATCCCTTTTTTTTAACAAGTAATCTGAAACACACAAAGCCTAGATTTCCCCCCGCCCCCATATGCAGCTTGAAAATACTAGAGCTTGCAGTCAACTAGAACTGAAGTTGCTGTGAGAGACTGCAAATTAAGGTGAGAGACAATAAGTAGAATATACACAAAAAATTATGGTTCTCAAAGTCAGATAAAATCTTTTAAAAAGAGGTGTATCAGAAAATTAGGGTTGCAGATTTACAGTCAGCACCACTGCAACCTTGTCATGTGAAGCAAGACTCTGCAGTGCCCTTTGCGTATATCACTCAGGCTCACAAGTCCCATGTGTGTCTTTTGAAAAAGTCAAGACTTAATGCTGGAAATTCTTAGCCTATAGCTATGTCTTCTTAGTTGCTCAGACTGTAAAATGAGAGGATAAATGACTCCCTTTTTGGCAGGACTTCTTGTGGATATCACTCAGTGGTATCTGGAAAGCAGCTCTGAACCCCTTCTCAAATGAAAAACCCAATTAAACTAGTATCATCTATCAGGGATCTGATATTGTACCTCTCTGTGGTGGAATCTGAGTAGCTACAATTATGGCTCACCACAGCAAAATATTTCAGTCTTTATTTTACTGTTTAGCAAGCACCAAAGAAAAGCTTTCTCTCACCGGAACCTCCTTTAACCTCCTCCATCCTCGCCACCAGCCCAACACCTCACTTCCCTTGGAAGGGCTCCCACCGCTGGCTTTTGCAAGTCATGTGATGCCAACACATGTCGGATCCTGAGGGTGGCCATTTGGCTGCACACCGTTGCTGTCTTATGCTGAACAGCTGGCATGGGGAGATGTGTTTAACTCTAGGGGTCCTCTCTCTGATCCATGCTAAAGTCAAATTCACTCAGTCACAGAGCAAGCTATTTCCTGCCCTAATGGAATGACAGAGCGCTACTGATGGAAAATGAGCTGATGATGTTTTATCTTTTGCCAGCATCCCCCGACAGCCAGAAACATAAATTGAAATTCTTAAGCCAAGCCATAAATGATCCCCCTCTTTGAAAAATAAACAGAAATCCTGAACAGGCATTATGGATCGCAAAGTCTTCGGGTGTGATTTGGGGCTTGATTTGTATTTTCTTGGGTGACAGCCCATCTGGTCATCTTTCCTTTGGCCCGTAAATGCTCCTTTGAAAAGTTCCCGTTCCTCCAATGGCTTAATTTCTCCTCTGAGCCACTGCAGGGGAAAGCAAATGGATGGCAGGAAGGTGCTCAACAGTTCTTCGTTCAGAGTGAAAAGGCCCATTTCCAAATGAAACAAATACAAATAATCCTGCTTTTACAACAGAGGGTGATTATGGAAAACCCCCTTTCTAATGCTGCAGGCAGCCAAGAGCCCTTCATTTCTCACTCCTGTGAATGGCCAGGAATTCAAATCCTCATGCCCTCACTAAAGAGACTGGGTTTGCATTGTGAAACAGCTTTCTCGGCAAGAGTTATAAAAAACATAACTGTCCCTGGGAGACAGAGGGGAGGAAACTGTCATTATTTGAGGTTGGATTTCATTCACATGGCTGACTGATGAATGGCTTTCCTGAAGCACAAACTGCACTTGAGGACTAATGTCTGCTGGGCTCAGGAGGCAGAGAGTTACTATCAGTTAACCAAACTACCAGGAAGGAGAAGCAAATTAGTGCCAGGTCCTCCTCTGTTGCCTAGAAGATAGTGTATACCTGGGGCTCTTTTTGTAAGTATATTTTGTATATTTGAAGTTTTCTAGATCAAGTGCATCACCTCAGAAAGTACAGCATCTATTTACTTGATTTGCCAGTTAAAAAAATTAAAGAATTTGTGAAAGCAATCATTCATGTGGAATTTTATATGTAAAGCTTTAGGCAGCATAAGAAATTATTTTGAAATTTTGGCTCCACTTAAAATGAAATATTCTAGTTGTTTTAAAAGCACGAATTTTTTCCCACACCTTATCCTAATGGCTAATCATTCCCCAAAACTACTGGGAAGGAAAATACAAAGACCATGATGACAGCATGTGGGGAAAAGAGAGAGAGAAAAAGAAGGAAAAGGGATAAACCAGCATCAACAATACACTGTATAACAGACCTAATTTTACTTCATAGCTTCACACATGTGAAATAGAAAAGGTAAGAAACAAAAAGAATGAAGAGCGAAAAAGCATCCTGGATGTTCTGACTTCTCATTATACTCAATTGAAATTCAAGCTGCACCACATCTCTAACTACATTAAGGTTAAACTAATAAAATAAATTAATACTAGAATAAATTTAGTTGAAAAAATTATAAATAATAAATTATGAATAGATGCAATTTTTAAAAAACCCGAACTTTTATGCAAGTAAGTTTAAAGTAACAGATATGCCATCTAACTTAGAGGAGAAATTTATCATCCACCTGCTAAATTCTGCTGAAAGATATGTTTTTAACCTCCTGTGAAGCTGCTCTGCCTTAAATAAATGTTTTCTGAATCAAGGAAAAGGGCCTGGTTACAGCTGTATTCATTAATCTTGACCCGCGTCACAATCTCGACTGAGCCACTTCTCCAGAAAAGCTGGATTTTCAACTACTGCTCACCTGAAAGTCTCTCTGTGAAAATGTATCCACAGCCAAGATCATAAAAGCAACACAATGCTGTCAGAATTTTTCCTCCCCAGGAAAGTGAGAGTTGTGTTTATTTGTGCTGCCGAGTAGTGTCATGGGGCAAGGAGGGCAGGAGGAGCCCAGGGACACTTCTTTACATGTTATAATAACAGGGCAGCTGCTCTATTTTTAAGAAAAGAAATTTCTATGTTTTGATGAATCAGCAGATGACAATGACATTGATAATGGAAACAGTCTTCTATTGTGGGCATGCACCCTGTCCCCATCGCCAGTATCATTTATAGCACAAAGAGATCAGGGGACTAGACAAATTTGGAGGCTTTGCTTTCTAAATTAAACATGATTAGCAGCTGTCCCTTTGTCTTAATGACTGGTCCAGAAGACAGTGTACCACTGCCTTCCAGTCAGGCTACCTGGAGTCTGGGACAGAGCCTCCACATGCTGTGAATTGCACACTAGTAAAGAGATAGTTTTAGATGTTTGTGCTTGTTTAAGAACTTGGTTTAAAATATGTAAAAATCTCAGAAGTCATAGCAACAGAAACAATAGTGAGAAGAGAACCATGCATAAAATGCATGTTTTTTTGAACTGGATCAGGAATCTGTAACCTAAAGTGCTTCCTAACATAGTGATCTAAGGTTACAAGCAGGGAACGTCAAACATGTCAGGAATCACCACATTGCTCTCAAACATAATCTGTGAAGGGCAGATACAGCAGGGCTTCTGAGAAAGTGATCCTTGAGCACAGGAGCCCTGGCCTGCTGAAATCCACAGAAAGATACCTGATGATATCAGCACAAAAAAGGTGCCGCTTCCACTCAATCTGCAAGTAGGAGGAACATACTTGCCAAGCTAATATATATTAAAAAAGGACTTTATAATTAAATAAAAGGACATAAAAAAGGATGTGAAAGACAAATATGAAAAGATTCTTATGTGACAAATCCACAGGAGATGCAAAGTTAAATTTCATTAAAAGCAGGATTTAAGGCATTTTAAACTAACATTTCTGTGATTATTACTACCACTTCAGCTCCAACACTTCTTGCAATATTTCTAATTAAAATATTGCAATACCTGATAGTGCCCAAGAGACACAAACTGAAATACACTAGACATTGTTAGGAAGCAACATGAAACATGCTTTTCTTTCACAGCTTCAAAGCCAACCCCTCTTGGAAGCAGTTTAAAAAAAAAATTCAAAAAACCATCACTAAATTTAGAACTGAAATTATATGGGACCCAAAAATAACTGTTTGAAAGTTAGAAATCTCAGAGGTCTAAATAAGAATGAACAGAACATGTCTTTTAAAGTGTGTTGGAGCTGATTCTTAACTGGATTAGTCCAGTTTTCCACTGATACAATTTCAGCAAAATCGAGTCAACTCGGTTTCACCTGCTGAAAAATTAAGCAACCAAATGGTAAATCAGAAGCAGGGGTTTTAACCCCAGTGTGTCTTCTCAACACCTTGAGCATAAGAGTGAATCATGAGTCTCGAAGCCAAATAAAAGGTTATCAATCATTCAGGCATTGGCATTCAGGCATGCAAACAACATTACCAGGGCTGGTGTTTATTGGTGCTCTTAAAACATGTTTAAAATTAGAAACATAGGCCAAAATATAGTCTCATTCCATGGAGCTGTTCCAGATTTGTAACAGTGGTGTATACATATTCACTCCAAGTTTACATCAAGATCATTTAAAGACTAATCCAAAAGTCACTGAAATCAATGGAAAAATTTCAGTAGATTCAAGAGGCCTTGGATCAAATCCTTCCAGAAGTATTTGGCTCAGTAACACTGCAAGGTTTCACGCTAATTTTTTTTTTTTTCCTTAATGGCCCTTGTAGAGTAAATTTGTTCAGTCAGGAAATCAAAGCAGAGTGTCATGCCAGCCACTAAAGCTCAATGTCTCTTCTAAAAATAAGTCCATATTCTTTCTATTCCCTTACTCTGCCCCATGAAAATATAGCATGAAGGAAGGTGATAGTTTTGTTTATTCATGACTCTCAGTAGAAAGCAGCTTTTCTTTTATCCTCCTAAGTGAGTTATTATAGCTTGTAAATCTTAGGTTGTTTTACTCAGCAAGACATATTTTACCATGACAAATACATCATTGCTGCCACATTTAGCATCCATTAAGACATTAGTTTTATGAAATGATTTTATAGCTCATAACGACAATACAAAAGGCACAGAGAAGCCTTCAGGAATCTAAAATAAAAGCATAAGTAGACAAAGCAAGGTGTACTACCTAAGATGCTAGAAACAGAACTCTATCATAATTTTTGCACAACCATCAACTAAAGCTGAGTAGACACGGCACATGAGTAATTGGAGGAAAAATTTCACTACAAATTCAGTAAAAGAATCAAATTTAAAAATGTAAAATCTACCAAATCAAAGATCAGTGAACACTATATGCAGATGCTCTGATTCTGTTGGTGACCAGCTTTACTGGATGTTTCAGGGGAAGAGACACACTACACAACTATTCAACACGGACGATCAAAAAAAGTTTCTCAAATACATTCTTGCCTTCTTTTTATCTTATGTCTAAGGTGTTATGGCCTTATGCTCTTTTATTTATGTACTCTTATATTATCTTCAAGAAACAACTACTGTTTCTTTAATTCTTCTACTACACTAAGAACCCAAGTGTTATTTTGTAGATTGGTTACAAATCAACTTGAAACCATACAACAAAATAAAACTTCACCTGGTTTTTAAATAGTTGTATTTTGCTGATTCATCAAATATTCTCTTCAATTTTTATTTCAGACTCTAATTTGGTTGCCTTCAGTGCTCAATATCGTAGAAATAAAAATGGACATGTTTATAGTGCTTTCTAATATAATGTAATGCTAGAGCAGGGCTTTTTCTTAATCCCCATACTCTTCTTTTGTAAGCCTATTTTAAATCAGTTATGCCTTTGGGCTAACATTCTTCTCCCTTGAGGACTTCTTCCTAAAGAAACACATCCCTGTGGTAGGAAATCTTCCCTGTTTAGCAGGAGAGGTAACTTACTGCTGCCATGGAATTGATGCGGTCAATGTAGTAGTCTGGCCAGCTGGTAGCAAGCTTATTAGGATCTTCTTGTTCCTGAAACAGAAAGTTAGGCAAGGTTACACAAGATGACTTTACAGGATGAAAGCCACTCACAAACCACCTGGGATTCTTCATTGCTCTGCTCTTTACTGTGTTGTCTCCCCCATAGTCTTGTACAATGTACATGAATGTGTACCATTTATTATAAACATTTCTGAAAGCCTAAAGTTAGCACTGCCACCATGGTATGTCAGATAAAAGGAATCCCTTTCAGCTCAGATTACTGAATGCAGAATAATAAAGTTTGATGGAGATACAGTTATCTTTGGCATCTAAGCAGCAAACCTCAGTCCCTTAAACATATTATATTTCAAGTGGAAGGATAGCCCATTTACAGATAGCAGGTTTACCTTTTGTTTCTTTATACTGACAGATCTTACAAATTATTTGGTCTCTCTACTGTTATGGTAATAGTGGAATTCACCAACAATGGGGTTTAGCATTTGCTATGGAGAAAAAAAAAAAAAAAAGAACCTGAAAAGAAGATAAAGACTGTATTATTTTGATGCGATAAATCAAAACTGGTTCAGCCTGGACATTAGGAATCATTGCCTTACCAAGAGGTTGTTCAGACACTGGAAAAGGCACCCTAGAGAGGTGGCTGATGCCCCAAGACTGTTGATTATTTAAGAAGCATTTGGACAATGTCCTTAAGTGCTTGCTTTAATTTGATCAGTCCTGAACTGGTCAGGCAGTTACAGTAGGTGAATGTTGCCAGTCCCTCCAACAGAAACATTCTCTTCTATCCTGTCCTAATCCTACCATATCATGTAAAGTCAAGCAAAATCTCAGAACATCCCCAAAGGAGCACAAAAGCATCCCCTCAGTTACAGCAGGAGCAGTATTAATTCTTATCTCCTTACCTCCCATGTAATCTACCTGAAATCATCTTCAGTAGGCTAATCTCAATCAACATTCTAAAAGAAGACCTACACTGACCCAAGGAACCAATTCTTTTTTGCTCCTTGACTGCTCAAAGGAAATTAGATTTCCTTCTAATGAGTATATTTATTTCTACATAGGTGTAAGTCACTGGTAACATGAGGATTGCTTTCCAGGATCCTCATCTCCCATTATAAACCAAGAGTAACTAATACAAACATTCCTAGCATATGTTAAGAGATTGAACCACTCAACTCACCCTAAGGATGACCAAAGGTGTATGAAGGCTGTGTGCATCTTGCCAATGCTTTCTGGGCATGAAAGCTTACTCATACTAGAAAAACTACCCTGGAAGATATACACAAAAAAATTAAAAGTATAGGTCTATCAGAGTACCTCAGCTATTCCACCATTTAGAGACGAGAAATAGCTCTACATGCCTCCTGTTGAGCCACATTCAGAAAACGCCTTGCTACCTGACAATTTCCTGCCAGGGCACATACCAACACACGACAACAATTCTGCACAACTCAAAATCTTCATATTTTGAATTAAAAACAGTCATGACTGAGATTTGGATCTTCCCCTCTCTTCCTTCCACTGGATTTTCAACATGTAAACTGAAGGAGCATCTCCATTCATGACACTGACAAAACAGCTTTGTCCTCATCTAGAGAAGGACTGCAGTGCAGACACATGTCAGATCAGTGTCAGGTCACACAGCACAGGTCATAAGTCTTTATTAATCCCTTGCACCCAACTGAACAGCTAAGAAGAGCTGAAGAATTATACAAAGAATCATACAGATGAATATCACTGTACCAAAAGTATTAAAGGCTGGCAAAGTGGTAAGAGATACCAACTATATCAACAAATGTAGGCACACACCATGTACCACCTCATGATAATAGATGGTGCAATTAATAACAAGGTGATCTTTCTCAAGTTAATTGAGAAGTTCTGCCGACTTTCTTTACTTCCCTTTCCTGGCCACAATAAGCAGGAATCAGACAAACCCGTATCTATGTTAAATGTCTACGACTAGAGCATTACAGAAATATGCAACTCCCTACCAACAGCCAATTAGAATGGCCACACCTCATGTTTTTGGCAGACTGCCTTTTGCTGCCCTTTTCTGTACAGAATAATATCTAGTGGCAGCCACAATTCTGACAACAGTTTCACACTTGGCAGACCTTAACCCGCCTTGCAAAAATCAATACATGACCTTGACAATGGAAAAGTAAATTAAAACATACTAGTTTAACATAATAGATAAATACAGCATTATTTTTCTATTATAAGATTATCATCCTCAAAGAGAACAACAGAAATAGGGAGCTTATCTGGAAGTATGAAGCAAGGACATTCTGCAGGGAATCCAGCTGAAGTGCAGCGAGTGCTCATGTGACCTTCTGAAATGTTTCTCTGCAGAGAATTGTAACAGTCCTAGTGACAACTACGACTGTTTGCAGAGTACGCCTGACAAGAACACTGTCAGAACAGTCAATACATGTATTCTCTATATTTCTCCTGCCTCCATTCCGAATTCCAAATAAAGAAACAAACACACATAAATTAAGGAATGCCTGAACTCATCCTTTATATTCCAAAATAAGCTACAATATTTTTTGTCCTTAAGATTCTTTAGGGGGAAAAATAAGTATAAATGCTTGAATGCTACAACTAACATTTCTAGATGTCTTCGTTAAACGCACAGACTGAAAACCATCAGGATAGATACACTAGAAAAAATCAGAACTCTGAACAATTTCCCACCTGAACCCAAACCACTAGACATCTCACAATCAAAACCAATGACAAGAAGATTCTGATACCCTAAAGTATATCTGTATATATGATTAGCTTGACAATGAGGCAAGGTCCTTGGCATATCCTGCTTTTGACCATTCTCCATTCATTACAAATTAGTCTGAACTCTTAGTCTGTAAGTCTTATTCTTTGAATTAAAACTGGTAAAAAATTTTTTTCAGTGGAACACAATGTGTAAGATTTTTTCCTGAATTAAAGCCCAGACAGAAGATGTACACTGATGAGGTTAAAAAAGTTTTAACAGATACCCCAGTAAGCAATCCTCACTTTCTGAAATTGTTTTGGTCTGGAACATATTAAGCAAAAGAGTCAATTCAATCTCAGTGGTCTTGCACACTCCCTGCTCACACCAGAATTTTATGGTTGTCAATGTGTGTTTTACTTTGCTAGAATAAATGATAATGTAGATAAAATCTGGCATTCTATTTCAATATGAAGTCCCAGAAAGCTATTTATACTTGAGCATGTAGATTTTTTAACAGCCCTATGAAGTCATTAGACTTATTTACAGTAATCTCCTGAGTGACATTTCTAACAGAGTCACGTTCACACCTGTGACATCACAGCAATTGGGGACAACAAACAAACATTTAACTGCCTAAATTATGTGAGTTCTGTCTATGCTAAAAGATTGCTGCACCAGGTTTTCTCTCAAGAAGGGGAAGATGAGTTGAAAATAAAAAACAATTAAATCTGTGGTGTGGGATACAAAAACAGGGTGCTGGGTTTCTTTTTTGGTTTTTTTTTTCTTTTTTTTGTTTTGTTTTGTTTTTTTTTTTAATATATTCAAAGAAAACTGCAAGGCAACTTGAAGATAATGGCAAAACCTCTCTCTTGCTCCAGGAGCACAGAGAAGGGCAAAAAAACCAACCAACAGAAAAAAAAAAAAGAGCTTTAATATATAAATCTGCATAGGTATCAAAAGCTGGAAACAATAACCCATCTGTATAAGGAAAAACATTAGCTGAAGGAATCTATTAAAGCAAAGCCTTCTTTTAGCTCCTTGAATAGTGTAAATATTACATTAAAAAACAGGCGTCAGCTTGTGCACTTTATAAGGGGCCATATCATTCTTCACTGAAGTAACAACTATGTAACTGCTGTGAAAACAGGATCTTGATACTATACAAGCCTGCAATATAGCTAAGGTATTATATAGGCTTTGACACTAATTTGGATAGGCTCCATGACTTGGTGGAAAGTGGAACTTATGACTTCATCCCAACTAGGACTTAATGGAGTTCTGCAAATATTTGGACCATCTGAACCAATCAAAAGAAAATAAAGCAAAGTGTGCACAGGTCAGCTGATCCCAAAAGCCTTTTCTGCAAATCCTGGGAGACCTGATCCATCGGGTAAGCTGTTCTCTGAGACCAGAGACTTCTACAGGATGCCAGGTCAGTGAGACAAGCATTTGCCATACAAAGACTGCCATAACATATTCAAGCAAGCATTACAGACCACTGCCATCATTGCAAAACTTTCTAAAAAAGTATCTAACACTAGTGTTACACAGATTGTGCAAAAATGCCAAATACTCATCGCTGAGTGGATCATGAAAATGAAAGACATTGTTTATATGGTGCTTTTCAAGATTACTTCAGTCTTGAAAGAAACAGCACAGGGAAAGCCTGTACAGTGACTGCCTGCACTGAAGCTCTTTTAGGGCAAGCACTGGCTTTCAGTTTCCAGTGATGACACATTGCTATTTCACTCTGCACCAATCCAGCTCCATACATACTGAGCAGCTCTCCAGAGCATGTCCTGAAATTTTGAGCATGTCAAAGCATTACTAAATACATCCACAGAATTAGCAGCTTTAGAAGGCTTCTTTCCTACAGAAGGAGACCGAGAGGTATATATTCTGACATGACAATTAAAACTCATTGTCAGAGTTAGGAACACACTGGCACACTCTGACACTAAACCCAGTACTCCTTTATTTCTACCATAATTTATGCCAGTTTATTTTTATGCAATGTCAACAAATATTAACTCCCTGGGATCAGCAGGTGCTTGCCATCTCTGAGTGCCCAACCATTATGTGGACCTTGTCACTACCTGCACACACACACACACACACCCCTGCAATAAATTGCTAAGGACTCATGACGTCCTTCTAACAGGCCAACTATAACATAAAACTTCCTCCTTGAACAGATGCATCAAGAAAGGCATCCTCTGTTACAGATGTCACAGGACAAGCATGGGTACTCTTGGGATGACATCTGTTCATTAGCAACATGACTCCTTCTCAATCCCATCTCTTCAGTAGGGCAGACAGCTGACCTTACTGTTTTGCACTGCTTAGAACAGGATGAGAATAAACCACACACCTGATGCTAGAAAATGTGGGTTTAAAACCTTTCTTGGACAGGAAGCCATGACAATGTTTACTGAGCTCCTCTCTGTATCAATAAAAACGATATGCAAACATAGATGAAGAATATAAAATGAGACCACTGTGAGGCCATAAATTCCTGTCCAAGCTTGTTCACTGCATCACGTCCAGACACTGCATGCTCAAGTTTATACTTGGGTCACAAAGAAGTGCACTTCCTTGCAAAATCCACATTAGGGTTAGTGTGGTTCCTCCTTTCAACATCCTTCACACATCTTTTGAGATCACAGAGCTGAAAGTTGAGTTATTTTACCTGGTCTGAAAGGTCAGCACCATCACATACAGCTCAGAAAATATAAATCATGGAGTTCAAGTCACAATAAGAAACTTATAAAATTAGAAAAAAACTAAAATGTATTATTTATCATAGCCCTGTAGATTTTTTTTTTTTTCATATTTCCCACTGAAAAGCAATGGCAATTTGCATACTGATTACAAATAAGGGCTTTTTTTGGGGTGTGTTTGGATTTTTTTTAATGACAGTTGACTGAAATTTTAACATGATTTACATCAATTAAGATGAAAGCTTTGCTGGATTCTCAGTTTCATGTTGAAGCCCTCTCACACTCTTCACAATAACAGCTTAGCTGCTAAAATGTTCATCTGAGCTATGTGGGATTCAGACTCGTGTCCATGTTCTGTTTCCAAGTGAAGGGTGTGACCCTTGCTTTGCACATGAATATTCTGGCCACTAAAAACAAGGTGGGGTTTTTGTTTGCTTGAAAGGTGGAAGACGGTTATTACTGGTTCTTCATTTCCCACAAGTGCAACTCTTTTCCCTTCAGAGGCGTAAAATCTCAGCTCATCACAACATCTGCTATTAGTGCTGAATCAGTCTTGCATCACTTGGCACTGCACACTGAACAAAAGTCCTTCAAGAAATTAACATATTGGGTTTTGCAGTGTCTCTACCAGTGAGATAGGCAGAAACAGGGAAAATGGGATGCAAACAATTACACACTACCCGGTTACACAGGAAATCTGAATTAAAGCCAAGAATCAATCCACATAAGTTGTATTGCACTCTCACTCAAATCACTGTTCTCCCTTTTTTCATGTCTGACCTACTGACTTTCCTTCACTTTAAGATGTTCAGCTTTCAAAGAAATATTTACTTGTTTATTAACACACTGTCCAATCTATTGACCATGTCGCAGTTCAGAAGGGCCAAAGTATCACAAATAAAAAGTGCTTTCATTAGAAGACACAAAATGTGTTTGATCTGCTGTGGGACAAAACACTAATTCAGATGGGGAGCTAAAATGCATCTAAGCTTTTCAGACAGTTTATGCCTCCAAAAAGCCAACCATGTCCCAAGAGATGCTAATTTTGAAACAGCACAGATCACAGGACTGAGACATTCACTCGACAGATGTGGTCACCACTCCATTTTCAGACTTCATGACTAGCATTTACACAAATAGTCTCAGAGTTTTGGGAAGGAAGCTACATCCCAGCCTTTTAAGCACAATTTACCCAGATTGAGAATAACAAACATTACTTGTCTCCCTGGAATTAAGCTATTGATGTGCAGATAATAATCCATCTGCCACAAAAGCAGTCTACTGTGTAACTTATTAAAGGAAAATATTCATTCATGACCAGTTGGAGCATGCAACTGAGGAGTTCTAATTGCCTCTCACAAAGGTCAGGTATATCCATACATACTTACAGTTCACTGCATTATAACACAGGGGGATTTTCCTTAACAGATCACAGGGTGGTGTTTTTTTTTTTTTTGCTTCACTTAGTCTGAGCTCTGCCCTGTTGCCAGTAACTTGACAAACCTAATTATGACTTCTGATGCTGCTTTTCAATAATTCTTACAAAGAAAGAATCAAAGGCATCAGATTATTCTTTATATTACAAAATATACCTAATAATGTCAAATTGTGGAACTCACTGTCAAAAAATAAAGCATAAAAGTAAAAAAGGGATACATCTATGAACAATGAGGATTCCTGCTTACAAATTATTTCCTAATAATGAAAGAAGCTTCAGTGCTGCAGAAATTCACCAGCCTTTATAAATTAAAATGGATTATTAGTCATTTTTGAAAGATAGTTGGCTCTACTAGGGCCGAAAACTTTCCAGTCAAGTTAAATATATATTTTTTGAAACTAATTATGCCATCTCTCACTTTTTTTTTTTTTGCTTCCTGAGCACTCAAAGATACAGAATCTCCTGAAGTTGTACCTTATATATGACAAATGATGTGACATTTCCAACCTCCTCTAAAACTCAAAGACACGTCAAATCAATTATTGATATTGATATCAGTCTAAGGGAGATGAAGGCCATACTTTTATTTCTTGTCCTCCAAAAAACACAGAACATCCATTGCATATACACACAGGGAGAGTTTCTCACAGAAGATAGACTAGGGTGGCATAACTGGCAGGCAGAAAGGTGATCAGTGCATTGCTTTGAGCTGAAGACAAGAATTAGTGTTGTTTGAAACCTCAGAGTTCTCAGCCACTGATATAGGTCCAGTTTTGAGAACTCTTCTTCTCTTTCCTCTTCTTTTGGTGTCTTATTATTCTCCTCAATACAGATAGATATAAACTTGCTGCCAGCACTGACTGCAGCAGCCTCCTCTTATCACTTACAGATCATACAAGCCTGCTTGTCCCTCCTCAAACATATTCAGCCCTGCTATAGGATGGGAATCCCACCATCACCAGGCATTAATTTAGGGATATAGTGTGTGAAGTGACCAGGAAGATAACTTACCCCTACATTTACAGAACTACTTAATTGTACAGCTGAGGCCACACTGAATTCTTCAGTGATTTGTGCCCTCAGGACAAAGTTTTCTTGCTAAATTGAAGTGTAACAATATCAAACATTGTTCCTCTGCTGAATGTTTAGCCTCTGCCATGGAAGTTGTTCTCTTGTTGAGTAAGTTCTCCTGACTCTGTTGCTGCATAAAGATCCTTCTGTACTATTATCTGAAGTCTATATTCATGTTTAATACCTTTTATGTGCTCTACTTTTCACAAGTCACAAATCAACCAGCTGATATTTTGCTGTTGATAAGTGTATAATCTAAATAATGAGCTGCCAAATAAGGGGATCCATGAATTACCAGCACTTTCAATGAACACATATTCATGAGCCTACCTTTTTCCAGCCCACCCACTCCTTTTGGATGTGAAGGAAAATGTCCACTAGTCAGAAGACTGAGTTATGATCATTCTACCCAGAGGGTCTTCAGAAGAAGACAAAACGTTTCTCATGGACGTGGCCTGCTCAGTGGGTGTGTGGCTGTGGACCTAGGCTGCATTCCTGAAGCACAGCTCTGTTCCTGCAAACCTGCAGCAAGCCTGAGGTCCCATCCTGCAGTAATGTGTGTAATATGTGGCAGGTGAAGCCAACAATTTGTCACTATCCCAGCAAGCACTAAGCAGCAGTAGCAGGACATATTCTATTGCTTTGTTAACAACCAAACTCTGCATTGTCCCTTCTACTGTTTACTCTGTGCTTATACAGGTACTGTTTGTACATTTCCACTAACCCCGTTCAGCTTACGGTCAACATTCCATGGAAAGGGACTTTTTCCTTACCCAACCAGCTTACCTTGTCTGCTTTCCAACAGCACTGTTTTTAAATGTATTCCTACCACATAAGAATGTTGTCACTTGGACTGCCTCCTTCTTCACTTCCTTTCCTCCTCCTCCTGGCATTCTTTAGACAATGTGAAAAGCCACAGAAGGGCCCAGACTGAGCCTCCAAGTTTATCTTTTTGTCCTACTGTTTATCTCCATCAAGCAACAACTTAATCTTTTGTAAATGAAATGAAGTCACCTATTCATGGCAAACACCCTGCATGTTTCTTGATGATGGGAATGAAACGTCACTTACTGTGCTCAGAGACACAGAACTACCAAGGACACACCCACCTAGAGTCAGCAGAGACATTTAGGACAAGTCCTTCTGGAAGCACACAAGAGAATTTTTTAATACCAAGTTCTAAAAGATTTCTCTTCACTGTTCTTAACATGTCCACTGTCTGTTTTTCCAGTGACACTGCTGGCACTGACAGTTTAGTTTGCTTCTGCTCTGGGCCTTTTTGTAAGAATAATGACAGTAAGACAGCCAGGGCAGTCAAAGTACTTATAATTTTTCTCCATCATTTAACCCTTCGCTATTGAAAAAAAAAAAAAAAAAAAAAAAAAGGAGTTGTTGGACAGGTGAACAAAGGAAATAAATACAGACTTAGAGGCCCACAGCTCTTAAGCTGCTAGCCCAGTATTTGATGTATCACTCAGTTGCTTTATCTCTCTGCCCTTTCCATAAATTCAGGTAAAACTGTTTCTCTCACTTTCATTTCTCTCAGTACATCTGCAAAGTGGTTGGGGTACCAAGTACCTTTCAACAGATGACTGAATTATCATAGAAGATGGTGCGACTTTCACCTCAATTAAGGCACATAGATGAAATTGTCACATCTGACTGCGATGAAAACTAAACAACTTTCCAGAAAGTAGAAGGCAATTCCTTTCTTTCTCTTCACGGCTGTCATTATATTCCAACAACAACTCTTGACTGTGTCCATTTCTAAACTTCTCACTAAAAAGATAGGAATTCAGCAACTCCTGCTCAGTATTCACGAGCTTTTTTAATGCTCCTGAACACTCAGTTCATAGTGATCTCTGCCAAATTTGCTTCTCAAACACTACAGAAACATGTTTGTTATTTACACATCCTTTGCTCTTGCATATCCACCAAAGCAAGAATCTGAATGGTGAGAACAGCATTGTACAGAGTATATGTTGTTATCATTATTATTATTATTATTACATGCCATCAGCAGGATGGGCTCATACTTGGATTGTGATGAATCAGAACTTGTGCAAGAGGACAGACAAGGACAGAACATAATCCAGTGGTATCAGCATTTACATGGGCTTCCCATGCAGCAGAACTGGACTGCTTGCCATTATTTTTGTTCTTAAGTACATCGAATTACACCATGTTTGTAGGATGACAGCTGGATAAATGTTTGGTTTTTTTCCATGCTAGGGTCAAATCTGCTTCCACTGAGTCCTCCCAAAGCTCCCACAGAAGGCAGGCAAAATGCAAAACACAGCATTAGGCATGATGATGACAATTTTCTAACTCAGGACTATTTTAAGCCTGATTTTTAATTAGTGTTGAGTTCTAACTTCAACAGAAGCACTACTAGCTCACCCGAAAAACACAGACCTGCAAAATGGACACACAAATTCTGCATATTCAGAATATCTATAGCAAATACCATGGCAAGTTTATGGCATTTATGTCTTCAGCAGTCTGAACTAAGGAGGTAAGAAGGCATTTCTTAAGGAGCAACTAAACTTTTTTTGTTGGAGAGGGAGAGGAGAGGGAGGAAGGAACTAAAAATATTCCATGCTGTTCCCATGGGGGGCAGGGAAGAAAATACTTTTAAATTATACATAAATAAATATATAATTTCAAGTCCCTGACCCAAGGTAACCTCTTACGCTAGGATAAATAAATGAGTCTGCAACTGTTGGCATTGCAACGTGGAAAACATAAACCAAATAAAGCAGACAACTTGGAAAAACTTATCTCCTCTTACGTCTGTTAAAATGTGGTCTTTTAGGTGTCACAATACCAAGCCATAATAATGGTATATCATCTGAACTGTGCAGGCATTTCTGCCTTCTTGACCCTAAACTTACACTTTAAACCATTACAAGAGTGATTTCAATAATAAAGTTAAGAGAAGTCTCTAACATCATCAAGCCTAAGTGTTTCTTCAAGTACACACTTTGAGGTCTTTACTGCAAAAGCAAAAATAAGTAAAACACATGAAGAAACAATTACAGGAGGTCCAAGAGAAACCATAAAGAACAGGCAATGATTCTTCTCAAGTATGCTGACCTGCTTAAAAAATAATCAGGGAACATCAACAAATTTATAATTATGTGAGATAAAATTTCTAAATTCATTATATGGAACTATAAAAGAATGAGACAGTGTCTTACATGAATCCCCACTTTTATTTTTCCAGTGAGAACACATTCTTCATTACAAGATGTAGAAGGAGATGTATTTAATTTTAGTCTTTACTTTACATTGTGTTAATGGTACTGCCCAAATTTGGGAGCTAGTGCTTCAACCAATGACACACATTAATGGGTACCATCAGTCAAACAGCTCTTTCACACCAAAAGGGTCCAAGTACACCACTAATCAGAAAATGCGTGGTTTTGCTGCATTCATGACACTCTTGCAGCTTTTTATTGTTTTCTTTTAAGTCCTGTACTTGTCATAGGCCAGAGTTTCTGAATTTCATTTTCTTAAGCCTACTTGCATTTATAGCAAAGTAATTTTTTAAGTCTTGTGCCTGTCTTCCATACCTAGACTAAAGATAGTGAAATGACCCAATGTCAGCATCAAGCTAACAAAATCACTCCAAACATCTGAGCATGAAGTCATTCTGCTAACAGAAAAAGGAACAGATGCTGGTGGGAAAAAAGGAAGTTAACTCCACAATTGCTGGCATTTTCCAAACATCAAGCTGAAGGAATGCCATGGTTTGCAAAGGGCAACATCCTCCCACTGTGACTTCCCAGCATTATGAGATTTCCAGTGAGCCCTAGGGAAACTGAAAGCAAGTCTATTTTCAGGGAATTAATTTGAGAGATTCTACATTTCAGACTATTTCACCAGCAGCCTTCTAAGCTAAGGAAGTCAGGCAGTCTTCCCAGACAAAAAGAAACCATGGATCCCAGGCACTGAGAGGGAACCAAATAGCATCTGCTACTGCCTGTTTCAAGGAGATGGCCTCACGGCAGTAATACAGGACATTGCATGAAGCTTTATTGACGTTCCCGTTTTTTATAGGGCCACACAGCTGCTTTCTTAGTTTGATTTATGAACAGTTTAGAGAATGACAAATCAATTTAGGATGGAAGGGGCCTTGAGAAGAAGGGACCCACTCAGAGCTGATGTCAAAGTTAGATCAGGTTGTTCAGGTCATTGTCAAGGTAAATTAAAATGACTGAAGCTGAACTTCAGCCACAAAATTCCAAAGCATTGGTAGGAAGAGAAACAATTTTCTGATGTACCAAAGACTTCAGATAAAATATAATTCTTCATATCCAATGTGGCTTTGTTGGCCTTTGCCCTGTGACCGTGAGACACTCTCATCGATTAGTCATCAATACTGCAAATTGTGGGATTGCTTACACTAGGCACTCAAAATCCCACACAGCTTCTTCAGCCTCTTACTGCCCACCAACTGCTTTTGCTGTTAAGCTATCACACGTGCTGTGAGGGTTACCCTGTGTTTTCCAGACTTCCGAGGGAACAGAGAGTAAAAGTATCCACCCCCACATCCACTCATACTCCCCTTCAACACTTCCTGCAGAGCTGAAAGAAAATCTCTCATGAAGTCACATCCAAGACTCATCAAACTGTGAGTCCTTACAAATGGCTTCTCAAATACTGCAGCAAACCATCTTGTGTGTTCACGTCTGCTGCTCCCAGATACCACATATGAAACAACAAGTCTAAAGAAAGGAACTTATAAGGGACACATTAAATGCTCCTTAAAGCTATAAATCCATTACCAAAACAGTTTAATATTCCAAATCAATAACAGACTCTACGAGTATTTCAAAGAGGAAAAAATAATGCAAGAAGATAGAATTGAAAACAATACAACTTCAAGCCACCCACTTCACTTATTATGGGACAACCACGTGCTTGGCAGTCTTCATACAGAAAGGATGAACCCCAAAGGGCTTTCCTAGCTCAGAACAGACAATATAAAACCAAAAACCCACACTCAGACAACACAATAGTGTGATCTTCATCTGGCATACTATATCACTAAGTGAGACCAGATGAAGAACCATTTTCTCTCTTCTTTAGGGAAAATGTATCATCTCCTGAATAGCTCAGAACTGGCTGAATGGCAGATCCCAGAGGGATCTAGTGGCCCAGGGTCTAGTTAGAGGCCTGTCACCAGTGGTGTCCCCCAAGGTTCAATACTGGGCCCAGTATTGTTTCACATGTTCATCAATGACTTGGATGGAGGAGCAGATGCCTCCTCAGGAAGTTCACTGACAACACCATGCTGGGAGGAGTGGCTGATATCCCAGAGGACTGTGCAGCCCTCCAGAAGGACCTCGACAGGCTGGAGAGATGGACAGAGGGGAGCTGTCTGAAATTAAACTGTAAGTGCAGGGTCCTACACCTAAGGAAGAATAACCCTATGGACCAGCACACAGCTGACAGCTGCGGCTGACCTGTTGGAAAGCAGCTCTGTGGAGAAGGATCTGGGGATCCTGGTGGACAACAAGCCATCCAGTGTGCCCTGTGACTCATGCCCTGGTGAGGACACATCTGGAGTGCTGTGTCCAGTTCTGGGCTCCTCAGTACAAGAGAGACGTGGAGCTCCTGAGTGGGTCCAGTGGAGGGTAACAAAGATGATTAAGGGACTGGAACATCTCTCTTATCAGGAAAGGCTGAGGGATCTGGGCCTGGTCAGCCTGGAGAAGGAACAATGGAGAGGGGATCTTATCAATGCCTATCAGTATCTGAAGGGAGGATGCCAAGAGGATGGAGCAGCACACAGCTGACAGCTGCGGCTGACCTGTTGGAAAGCAGCTCTGTGGAGAAGGATCTGGGGATCCTGGTGGACAACAAGCCATCCAGTGTGCCCTGTGACTCATGCCCTGGTGAGGACACATCTGGAGTTCCGTGTCCAGTTCTGGGCTCCTCAGTACAAGAGAGACGTGGAGCTCCTGAGTGGGTCCAGTGGAGGGTAACAAAGATGATTAAGGGACTGGAACATCTCTCTTATCAGGAAAGGCTGAGGGATCTGGGCCTGGTCAGCCTGGAGAAGGAACAATGGAGAGGGGATCTTATCAATGCCTATCAGTATCTGAAGGGAGGATGCCAAGAGGATGGAGCCAGGCTCTTTATGGTGCTGAGCAATAGGACAGGAGGCAATGGGCAGAAACTGATGCACAGAAAGTTCCACCTAAATATGAGGCAGAACTTCTTTACTGTGTGGGTGACCAAGCACCGGAATAGGTTGTCCAGAGAGGCTGTGGAGTTTCCCTCAACAGAGATATTCAAGAACAATCTAGATGCAATCTTTGCCACGTGCTCTAGAATGACCCTGCTTGCCACAGATGATCCCACTGGTGGTCCATACCCATTTTGTGATTCTGTGATATCAATATGTATCTCCTACTTTAAAGCAGGAACCAGAAGAAGTGAACTCCTGTCAAAATACATCAAGTGTAATGCAGTCTCCTGCTCTTAGAACCTCCGTATGAAGACTTAAATGCAAAGAAAAGACCTCAGGGTTTGGAATAAAAGCCCTGCCAGTTGACTTTAGCATAGAAATATTTCACAGAAGTAACTGTCTCAATCAATCTGGAACTATGCTTCACAGTGCAAAACCACAGATGCACAGCAGCCCTAGAACAAATGGTAAGTGCAGAAATTTTCACTCACTTCTGAAAGCTTTCCCCAAAGGCAAGGAAGACTCCAGATTTTATATTTGCATCCATCTTGTCCTTCATCCCTGCTAGGCTATGGTGATTACATAAAAAGCTGCAAAAGCAGCTTAGATCCCTCCAGCAGATTTCAAAGTATCTTACTCTATATCCAGCTGCACAATATCAAGCTATACTTTTTATGGTGACATTTTGCTGACAATCCAAACCTCAAGGGCAAAGCTCAAACAGAAACTCTCTAAGAAAGAAAAAACACAAACCAGACATGTAGACATTATCTTCAATAATGCTAGACGGGCAATGAGGGACCAAAGTGGGAGTTTGTGAAAATGAGCTGCAAATGGTATAAAAAGACGGTAGTAAAACACTAAAAGTTGATGTCCCACTAAGGCTAGGATTCTCAAGAGTTTTCCAAAGCCTATGAGGATGCAGCCCTGATTTTAGGAAAAGAGAACTGAATGCAAAGTGATGGTGCTTTGTGAGAGAGGTGTAAATCTTTTTAGGAGGACATCTGGGGCACTCTGCACCTGGACTACAGTCTCACAGTGGTTCAGCACCAATCTGTGACTTCAATCTAAAGAACTTGGACTCCTTAACGACTGTGCAATGCATAAAAGTGCCTTCTACTCTGTCCTTCCTGCTCCTTACTGTGAACTCACCCAAACCCAGAAACTTCACCACAAGATCATTGCAGAAGACAGGTAAGTACAGTAAAAAGAAGGAACAGTGCTTGATTTGAAAATATATTCAGATATTTCAGCACGTATCTTAAAAAAAAAAAAAGGGGGGTGGGGAAAGGAGAAAGGGATGCTGTATGCATCCAAGGCATGGGAAAAATATAATTAACAGAGTTTTTTTTAAATAATCTCATGAAGGATATTCTTATATTTTCTGCATATTAGCTGTTACAGACTATGGTTCAGGTGATTTTTCTGTATGGTTCAGGTAAATTGTTATATTATATTTTGCTATTGTGGAGAATCTCTTTCCCATAATAGAAAAAGTAGAATATATTTACAAATTATAAGTATGTACTTTTTCTCAGATGCCATGAATGTCTACTTCCAGAAAGTTTCAGTGGGCTGCCTATTACCTCACTACTTGAGTTTAAAGAATCTTACTTGAGTAGATAAAGTACAATCAAATCAAAGCAAACATGCTAGGATACCACTAAAATCACAAGAGTACAAGATAACATGGAGAGCTGTATGATACAGCTAGTCCAGTCTGACTCTACTCTGGAAAAAGATTGCTACCAATTTTTTTCCTCAAAGAAAGGCAGAAGTGGAAAAAAACACAAGAGTACAAGATAACATGGAGATATTTTGGAGATCTCAACATATTATTAGAATTGAAGGATTGAGATTTTTGTTGTGGGGTTTTTTTTTTTTTTTTTTTTTTTTTTGTTTTGTTCTGTTGTTTTGGGTTTGGTATTTTTTTGCTTTTTTTGGGTTTTGTTTTGATGGGGTTTTTTTTGTTTTGTTTTGTTTTTTGGGGGTTTTTTGGTTTTGTTTTTTTTTTTTGTTGGATTAGAAAGAAGCTGTATGATACAGCTAGTCCAGTCTGACTCTACTCTGGAAAAAGATTGCTACCAATTTTTTTCCTCAAAGAAAGGCAGAAGTGGAAAAAATCTAACTTGTTTAACTGTGCAAAATGTGTGTGCTTGCTACTAAAATCTGCTCAGCCAAAGTCATACAAATTAGTCTCGGGAGGCAGGAAAGGCCATAAAAAGAAAACAACTTGACTTGCTTTGCAATAGCAATAAGTCTAACAGCTTGTAGGGCTGTTCAGAAGGCAATGAGCTATGGCCCGCTCAATGAGGCCTCATTCTTAGAAACACAGGCTGCATCCAAAGCAACGTGTGCTGAAGCAGTGCGATACCTGCATTTTTTTACACTTTTTGGGATCCCAATAAGAGCTTGTTCATAGATGAGACAAATGAGCTAACATTTTTTTCATTCCATATAATTGTTTGATTGGTATTTAATGAGGCTATGTTTGTCAGTATCAGCTCCTGGTAAAACAGCACTGAAGAACACTGGTTTTCTAAACTTTGACATGGGAAATTTGCAAATAAATCTTGGTCTAGTCTTGATTTAATTCCTGCAAAACTTATATCTGGTAGAAAATCTAGAGAGGAGTTACAGAGGTGTTTTATGTAAGCCTAAATTTCAGCTTATGGTGAGACAAGAAGATTATTCTAAAAAAAACCAGAATAAAACACTTGAACTTAGAGAGGATGTTATAACTTGTATTTTCTACATATGGCCTTACTTAACAATATCAGTGGAAGCTCCTTCTACAGAGGAAGAGGCAATGTAAAACATGAACTGGCAGTTTGGGTAGAGGGTCAGGGTGCCATCAGTGGTGACTAATCAATGATTCCTCTGATGCGAATCAAGCCAACTGCATTTCTCATTGTCCGTCCTGTGCTGATTAACATCAAGGTAGAGAACAGCTGAGATTGAGAAGACATGAACATTTTCCAACAGACCAACCTCTATTCCTCGCAAATAGCTATTCCACAAATGAGAGGAAAGCACCCACTAGAGCTGCTACCTAGAGCTACTCTTTTCGGTCAAATAATCGGTGATTTGTTTTTAATAATAACAGTCTCAAATATGAGCCCAGAATAGCCAAAAGTGACCAAAGCAAGCATGGCTGTGAAATACTGTGTGAATGCTACTCACAATCGTGACATTTCAGTTCAGAATTCAGCCACCTTTGATTACTGTGGAGTGTTGACTGGCAAGCTGCACCCCTGGCACACAACTTTCAGAGCACAGACCTACTTGTCTTCCTTCATTTCTTCAGAAAGGCTTGATATTAGGAACAGGTGGAATGAGTTTTTTAATACAATAGTGACTTTCTGCCACCACATTGGAATCACATACCACAGAAGATTACATCTAACGTCTGACTGCCAAGATAAATGTGTATCTATAACAATGACTAATCTTCATTTTTGCAAGTGACATCTGTTTATTCAAGGCAGCCCACTAATCTCACCACCTTTAGAGAAATCAGGAAGCTCTTGACTTTCCATTACTTTTAGACTAGAAAAGGCACCTGAGATTAACAATTGTGAACAGTTGGCTCTGTCTGCACTTCTTCTCCTTGTAGTTTGTATCTCAAAGCATAGGGCTGTGCTTGCCAAGAGCCGAACATCAGCAAGACAGAGCCCTCTGGGACTTGTCCTGGGTAGCCGTAAGTGTTCTGCCAACTAAGAAATTGGCCCCTCTGTGGCTAAAATTAGACTGAAAATTCTTCAGGGAAAAGGGGGCTTTGCTTTCAAGTGAAGCCTGGCACAGGCTTCTCTGTCACTGCAGAACAACGATGACAGGTGGATTAGGTAGCAGGCTGGAGAGAGATGTCATCACCAATCACCTGACTGCCTATGAGGGAAACAATGAATAACACTGGACAGTTAAGGTTTCAAATAATTGAAAGTCTCTACAATGTAATGAACAGACATCTGGCAATGGTATCCCATCCCAATTAGCACATCATTTTGAATAGCTGGAGTTCAGCTAACTGAAGTTTGATTATAAGTGCATTATGAAGATTTTCCAGTATACAGCTTCTTTAAGTTTGGAAGTCTAAGATTCCTTATAGCAAATCCACTGCTGTAGAACACAGGGGAAAACAAACAAACAAACCCAACAAAAACAAAATCCCCCAATGTAACAAGTGAATCCAACCAACATACTAAATACTTTAAAGCACCAATCATCTTGCCAAGGCTGACTGGTCCAGGAGGTGAGATGTCTCTAAGACAGCTACCAATAGATCCTCTCCCACCAGAGCTGAGATGGCCAGTAAAAATGTAAAGCAGACATTAATCACAGCAGCCTGCACCTTCCCTTCACCTGCAAGCTCTGTGTACCAGCAGGAGAAAGGAATGGAGAAAGCACTGAAGACAATGGAGCCTAGACTGCTCCTGTGCTCTATTGCTAGCTCGAAACCACTGTAATTAATTGATTTCTATTAACTTCCCTGTGTGAAGTTTAAAAAAACCCCAACCAACCAACAAAAAAACCCTGAAGGCAAAACACCCTGATTGGACTAATTTTCTTTAATTACATGGTAAGAAAGGTCACTGTCCCCACTCGGAGACAAAAAAGCAGCAAACACATCCTCCAGAAGGACCATAAGCAGGAGTTAAATCTGACAGGTTCAGTATTGAAGTCTAAACCTCCTCTTCTACCTTCTGTTATGCAGACTTATGCTTAAAGACTGATGCTACCATAGCATGACTTGCACAAACCCACCACACCTTCTTCCTCCTAATAAATATTTTATTGGGGTAATCTTCATTTCTGACCGTGTGCTTCTTAGAGTAGCAAAACTCTTCCAATACCACATTACTGCAGAAATTCCTTGCTTAGAAGTTTCCCAGCAATGACACAACTTATCCATTCACTTGGCCATTATTCTGCCAGTGAAAAATTATTAGTGTTAAAGATCAGCCTCTGATTTATCATCCCTTTACTGTTTTGTTCAGAAATTTGAAGACCTTGAAGAGAGAAGTGTTACATGGAAAGTGATACAAGCAGGTGCTCCTCACTTTCCAGTGCACTGTGGAACATTTCCTACAAACTCTGGAAGACCTTGAACTACCAAGTTTTAAGACATCACTGTTGTTGGGTACTCTACAGATACTTGAAGACATTCTGAAAGACTTTAGCAATACCTTTTCTATTTTAAGCAACCTACAAAAGTTTTTAAAAATTCCTTAATGCATTTACATGGTAGTTGTTCTTTCAGCTCAAAGAGAAAACAAACAAACAAACCAACCCAATCCCCCTCACAAGCCTCAAACAAACAAGAAAATAAAAAAAAAAAACCCATCCCAAACAGGTAAACTATTCAAACTGGGACAGTGTACTATTTTAAGATGTTAAGATCCTCTTCAGAAATCACAAGTGCATACATTACTTATCAGAAAATTGTGCCATATCCATGCCAATAAAAATCCTTCCATCACTTATTCATGTTCTTGAGTAAATAGCAGATAAACACATAGCTCTAATCAAGATGCAGTTATGAACATGCACACAGAATTTATTGGTGAGCTACTCCAGTGATGACAACAGTAGTACCTTCTTTTTGCTGCAGTAAATCTGCCATTTCTTCTCTGGAGGGAGTGCAAACATAGCCTCTCTGTTCTTGTCTGTGAGATCCAATTCATCCTGGAGATTGAGAAAAAGAAAAACAGAAAAAAACAGTCATCAGCTGCATTGGTAAGTTCTAGTAAGTTGAGAGGTTACTGGATCAGGCATGTTTGACTAGCCTTCAATCAAGAGGACTTAGTGGCTCCCAAACACTCCAAAAATTATTGGTTTTGGATTATTTCCTTGCTACCTTGAATTCTCCCTGTCAGAGGACAACCTATGAAAAGAGCAGCCTGAACAACTCCCATGTCAAACTTCCATTACTAATGATCAGTGAAGGATGGGAAGGACCACATGAAAGGGATGGAGTGAAAAACTCTAAGCACTGGATTATGTGACACAGACACTCCTTACAACACTTAGAGAAAGGCTGAAAGTTTGATACATCTTTTTTTCCTGGCTGGCAATACCAAATTGCTCTTCTGTAGAAAGAAAATAGTTCAATTTCTCTATCTTCCAAGCAAAGGCCATGAGACAGATGTCATGTCATCACCAACCTACAGGCTGAAATGTTTTTCCAGATGTTTGTTCTCTAAACCACACAGTCCCCGTCAAAGACACCCAGCATTTCAGACATAAAGGACATAATTCCACAGTGCCACATTAGATTGATCAGAGCAGCGTATTCAGCCTCTGTTAAGAAAAGTGAGCTCAGTAGAACATACCCTCTTAGAGCTCAGCCAAGCTTACAATAGTGAAATGAAGGATAACACTGTGATCTGGAACTGAGCACCAAATTCCACAGTTTCAGTTCCTCCTCTGTAAAAGGTGAATAACAACAGACTCTTTTCCAATGCCCGTCTCTAAAACTATCAAATGAGAGATTGCTACTTCCTCTCTGTTAACACAGTACTGACCAGAACAGGGCTCCAATCAAAGCTGCCAGTTTTAGGTGCTAATAAAGAGAATTAAACAAAAAAGAATGGTCTTCAGGGCAAGCAGACTGTATGAGCAGGCACAGATGAAGATGTCTAAATTAAGAATTTCAGTAATATAAAGAAAAAATCTTCCAGCAATGTTTCAATGAATCAGTTTTGGCAGGGGTTTGAGATTTTTCCCTATGTGTTTGAAATATTTGGAGAAGGAAGTGTCCAGGGGTCCTATATCAAGATGACATTGTGCCACTAAAATGTTGCACACACAGATTCTGGCACCCACACTAACCTCGTCCAAGCAGAGACAATACCGCTTTAACTCAGCCAAACAATGGCTCATTTGGAAAGTGTTCAGGGCTGGGAAACTTGTGAAAACAGTGAGCAAAATTGCACACTGAGCCTGGTAGCGGCTGCTGACAGATTTAAAAGCCCGTAGAGATTTAAGCTGCAAAAAGGTACAAAATAAATGCAAACAGTAACAAGGTGAGGTCAGTGCCAGCAGCCCAAGGTAGAAGAAGCTGGAGGGTTATTTTAAACAAGAAAAAGTTTAAAGGGAAAAAAAAAATAGCTGTGCAAAAAGAGTGCAAACCATGTGGAAATGTTTAGTGTGAGTTTCCAAATAAGGGGGCAGCCAAGCAAGGCAAGGAGTTTTATCCTCGCTATACACAATTAAAAAACTCAGGCCAGGATCACATTCTTGGGGGGAGAGGGAGAGTGAAACTACATGTAAGGCCTTAAGACAAGAAAAGAATGCTGTTAGAGGTCAAGCATGTGGAAGGGAAAGGAGGGGCAGATAGGGAATCAGAAATGCCAAGTTTGGAAGAACCACCATAGAAGCCAGAATACACATGAGCTGTCTGGGCTCAGCTGAATTGTTAGAAAAAAATGTGATTGTTTTATTGACCTGCTTAATGAATCTCTTACTTTTTTTTTTTTTTTTAAATACAGTGCAGCTAACTTACTTGCTTTTTTAATCCTTAGTTCTTTTTCTGGAGTCTGCTGGGAGATCAGACAAGCAGCAGAAGTTCTGCACAGAAGCTGTGCACTGAACTAAATGAAGATCTCAAACAATACAGTTCAAGACAACCATTTCATCAAAAGAATGTACCTATTGAGTAAAACCACCCTGAAGACAGGATTCTGACACTGCAGCTTCTAGACACTACTCTGGATACCGGCAGTATTCAGGGACATAAAGATAAATCTCCTTTCAATGGGACATTAAGAATATGCAGCTTCCAGTTACATAATTCTGCATCATGGCATGCTTTTCGGGACAGAAGCCTAGAAAGTTAGTTTGAAAAGGTGGAAGATCCAGAGGGAAAATAGTGCATCCTGCATTATTGTGACTCAGGATGATAGAGGAAGTCGAAAGAACTTCAGAAGTCATCACATTTAGCTCAGGTAGCATAGTAACAAGGAAACTGTTCAGGGTTTCTAGGCATAAGGGGATCACCAGAGGTAGACCCAAACACACCTGCCTGGAAAACAGCGCATGAAAAATGCCTTACCCTTAATTTTGAAAGTTTGTGTGTCTCTTGGTTAGGAGGTAAAATGCTGGGTTCTAACACCCAGGACAGATGGGCAGGGAGCAAGCACAAATATTCAGCAGAGAAAGAAATATCTCCAGAACACAAAACAGCAGTCAAGCTCCTCAACTCCATTTCCCGTAGTGTTCAGCAAGGTGTGCTCCTACACTGAGAAGAAGAAAGGAGTGGGAAGAACTGAAGAGGTTTGCATGTCCTCCTCTACCTACACCATCAATCAAAACCTACCCTATTAAAAAAAACAGGAAACCCCTGCAAAATACAAGAGACATGAGACCTTCTGGAACTCTCCAAATCATTTTACCTCTGCCATTCTATAAAAAATGAACAGAAGAACACTGTGACTTCAGAGGAAAACCATGGATCTAGCTAAGAAAGAAGACCCTGAATTAGGCAGGTTATTTTTCTGTTCTGACTCAGGATCCTAAGAAATGGCACATAAGGAAACCTGCTGCCTTGGCGGGAAGCAGGAGAAACAACAGAAAGAATAAATTTCAGGAGGGTAATTTGGTTAGTGAACAGGTCATTCTGACCCACTGACAGAAGGAGATCTGTCAGCATATAGAAATTCAGACTGTAGAATTAGCACAGTGATAGCAAGTGGCTATTGAAAAGAGAAAGGAATTGCCAAATTCGGCAGGAAAGGGGAAGAACAACAAACTGAATGCAGCCATCAAGACTGGGGTTGGAGCCAGACTAAGGAAGCCAATGTGACTGAATGCTCAGGGAGCAATTCTAAAGGGCAAGGAAAAAAGGGTCGGCCAGAACAAAGCAGGGAAATTCCCTTCTCCAGCACCTGTCCAAGTTTCCCAACAGAAACATAGTAAGTCCCCTTCTACACCTTTGATGGGCAGCTTGGTTCCAGCAATTCATGCCAGCATGACCCTGCTCAACAGAACTCAGCCTCCTGGCTCTTGAAAATGCTTGAAGTTGCATGAAACAGAGATTAAAAGGGTATTTGCCAGGCTGGACTGAGGACGATGCAAAGCATGCCCAGTTAACAGTATGTACATTTCTCTCCTTTATTTCCTATTTTGTTTTATCCAGTGGTAGTTAATTCAGCTAATTTTCACTTTCTTGTGGGCATTTTATTTACTTACGCAGATTGAATTTCAATGATAAAATGTTTAAAAAAGAACTGGAACTGGATTTGAGGTTCAAATACTTCCAGTCGAGTTCTCAGGCCAAAAGAGAAGATGGCCTCCATTCAAAATGGCTATAACCCAAGGAAATAAGAGACAGAAAGAAAGAAAAAGAACAAGAAGGAAGAATGGGTAGGAAACATAAATCCAGTATTTTGCAGGATTTAAAATGACATTATGTCCCTTGTTTTTGGGAACATTCATCAGAGCTTGAAAGCTGGATTTGATGCTGGGCAGCCACAAGCTCAGTAATGATACTCAAAGCTCTAAAGAAGCATTTCTCACCTAGACTGGTCAGTTCTTTGTTTAGTGTCACAAAATGAAATTAATAAAGAGAAAAAGTAAGATTTTGGTAATGTAGTAGAGTGGTTCACTTGGAGAGAGACCCACTAAAGGAGAACCCTTAACACCTACCAACATGCCTGCCTCTCTAAAGGAGAAACCTCTAGGCCATAAGTACACAGAGGACCACAGCTTCTGGTCTCCAGCATCCCCTGATTTGAAGTCAGAATCATGGAGGCCAAGAGCCCCAAACTTGGTTCTCCAGGGATATTCAGGCACTCAGGGGAGGAGATATCCTCAGTTTCAGTTTCTCGTTCTACTCGTCCCAGGTCCATTGGCTGCTGGACTTACTGGTCATGGGGAGTTTCACACTGACTTAAGGTCAGAAAGCTGCTTTGTTTTGCAACATACAAAAATCAACAAACCAAAACAACCAACCAACCTTTAGAGGCTGGCAGGTTGTTTTGTTGTTGTTGATGTTTTGTTTTAGCCTCATAAATGTTTAATGAGTCATGCATAGCATTTCCAGCATTATGAAACCCAGAATCCTCATACGATATGCCTACTGCAGGCAATAACTTGATTAATATGAGCATAACAAATATTTTGCCAGAAGGAAGAGGACACTTTGCTTATTTTCTTATGTTCTTATGTTCAGTTGGATAACTGTCTTATTTCATCAATTTCTTATAATTTCAGCTACAGAGAGTTGCATTACACTTTTAATTTTTTTACCTGTAGGTCAGTTTCTCTTACTTACAGGGCTCTTGGGAGAATATCCTGTCTATAAGCATCATTCCCAGACCTGTGTTTCACATTTAATTGCTATTTTTATGACTGAGAGATGTCAATGATCTATAAAAGCATATTCTCATTTTTTAAACTTTATTTCTACCTACAAACATATTCAGTCAACTATTAAAGCATTATTTAAAAATTATATGCTTTTATGATCCTCAAATGCAATAGCTTTGACATGAAATCAATCTTTATTTTATACCACAGAACCCAACACTAAGAAATAACACATAGGCAAATAGGCTTCAACACTTCCACTGTTCAGGGCTGCCTATTTTGACTGTCTGATGACAGCTCTACTGCATTGATTGGTTCTTTAACAGCTGATGTGTACTCAAGCAAAAGAACAGCCAGGTCTTGACATTAACAGGCTCCTTGGGAACCAGATGGCACAAACTAAAAAAGCTCCCCAGAAATTCCATTCTTCTTTGTTGAACTCAAAATGGAAACTTTAGACCTTCCAGAACAGATGAGGGCAGCAATTATTTGACCTGTGACCAGCACCAAACATTTCAGAAGGCAGTGTGAAACCCTGCAAAATACCAAGCCACAGAGATAGCTTTGATGGTTAAACATTTTCCAACTCCCTACCTCAAAACAGCCTGGCTGATTTTGTGTTACAGGTGAGTTATTGTCTCTTTCAAGATGGTGATAACAATGATATTTGCAATATTTTCTGTGCAGTTTGCTCCACACCAGCATTACCTTTAATGACTCTTTGAGTCATCCAATAAGGAAAACTGAGAATTTACACACTCTAGGACAGGCTTCACAATTTGAAGACTACTTATTTTAATAACTTGCCTGGAATGCTCACTTCAAAAATTTAGGTTCCAAGGGTACATGTATTTTCACATTATACCCACTCTATGAATTTTATTTTAATGCACTGCTCTTACCTTGCTTGCTGTTCATATTCCCATATTCCTTTCATTCCCATATTCATTTTTTTCTTTCTCTTGTACGCACCTAGCATTTTTTCCCCTCTCCCTAATCTTCTTCTCATTCCCCTTGACCTTTTTCACCTGTCAAGTACAAATGCACTCTCCCTCATCCACCTCATCAATCACTCTCTCTCAGTCTCTTAACAGCACCAAATCCACCCAAGTTACAAAATCAATTATAATACACTGCTGCCAGTATAAATTCCCTGTCCAGTATGATACCTGTTACTTCAGGTTCCCCAAGGTCATTTACAGAGATATCTGTCACCATGTCCCCAAAGAGGGCACATTCCAGTTCCACCAATACTCCCAAGTACCTTAGCACAGCTGACAGCCTTATGCTCTGAACAAATTTGTTTAAATCTTGTACAAAGTAAACAATGAATATGACACACCGTGGGATCCTATCCAGCATCCATTGGCAGGCCCCAGAGAAGGTTCATGTTCATGTGTAATTACTTCAAGAGGATCATTGATGGTAGGTTAATCAATGCTGAAATGCAGCTCAAGCAAACACGAGACAGAAGGCACTGACATGCCTGGGACTTTAGAAGAAAGAGAAGCAGTGGAAAGAGATCTGGGCAAGGTTGTCAGCAGCACACTACAAGCTTTTGGAATGGAGAATCCTATCCATCATAACTACTACCACTTTAAAAAATGGACTGAGTAGGACCACATTGCTAACACGTGACTGAAAGCTACATTTTCACACTAACAACAGCCCCAGGAACATTTATATTTCTGTTATATTCCTGTTCTTGCTGCCTATGCCAGATTCCATTGGCAAATAACAAGCAGGTTAGTCTGGTTGCTCATGTTCAAGCTGTGCCCACCAAAAAGGGAGTAGCAGAAATGCTCTTGTCATAAATCCAGAGGCAGTTGTCCAAAAAGCTGCTTCAGAGATAAGTGCAGCAAATGAATAAAGTAATGAATCAAAACAGTCTTACTCAGATCTCAGTCTCTTTGCAAAGAACTTACGAATCCTTCAAATGGAAAAGATAAACCTTCCCTATTTAATCACTGTGTCTACCTCCAGGGGACAGTATAGGCTTGTTCCCCCTACAGTTTTCCTACCACTGTTTTGTTCATTCCAGCTCCCCAGGCTGACATGCAAGAGGTAGCCTGCAGGAAGAATGTTCATTTCCAATGCTGAGGAGGTCGATGAGGCATTCTGAAAGACTGCCTGTCTGAACTATCACTACCTACACTCTAGTAGAAACTGAAGTAATGAACAGTACGAAACTTTTTGATCAGTCAACAGCATTACCACCCACACATCCAGCATATCTCTAGGTGAAACACATTGGGCAAAAACTCCCACTGAGGCAGCTGGTATATGTACTAAGACACAGATAACCCATGAAGTAAAAAGCAAAATGAACCCCAAAAACAAGCCAGTCCCTCCCCTCAAGCTCTTCTATCTCATCCTAACCCTTTTAATTAAAATCAGCCTTTGTAAAGCACACGAGCAGCACACTGTGAGAGGCATAGCAGTAACATTTTGGTCAGTTTTACAGCTGGTAAGAATTAGTAAAACATCATTGGGTTCCATGTATTTGCATACACATAGTATGTGTATGTGCAGATATGCATGCCTCCCACACCTTACATACACAAGAACTATATACACAAGGCATATCATGTAACATCGGCCCATACCCACAATGTTTTATCATTACATTTGTGCATTAGGAAGCCACTATGCACACATGAATTGCTAACACAGCCTGTTGGCAGAGGAAGCGATGTTTACATTTCAGCTACTGCCACGGATCTGACTGTAAAGCAGAGGAGCAGACAAACAAAAGGCTGCGATTCCCATTACACTCTTTTTTCCTCCTTGCTTTTTCAAAAAGTTGCAGCTTTAAAACCCCTTCAGTACTAGGAGCCCAAACCTCTTGATTCTCAGTCATAACAGTACAAGACGGAAAGCACCTGATGTTTACATACTGAAAGATGTGTTTCTACTCTACCGTGCCAACACAGAAGTTACTCATTCTTAAGGCTTAGCAGCAGCATCCATCAAAGGCACTGCTTTTTGGTAGAGAAATTCTTCACACACAAAGTCAACTAACACGGCTCCCTCTCACCCCCAAATGCACCCCTCATTATACTGCTTTCTTTTTCCCTTCTTAATCACTGGTTAATTGCTTCTTTGTTTCCTGGAGAAGAGCTAAATCCTGTCCCTCTCCTACACCTCAGAGTTCTGTGCGACTTAACAGCACACAAGTACACATCAGCAGCGAGGCCTATTGTGGCAATCCCCTCTCTCACAGGCCACTTCAAGCAGCATCTGCTGTTCGTTTTTCTGTCCTTCACAGGCAAACCACACGCTTGAGACAACAATCTGCTGGGCCAAACAGAAACAGAAAGAATGAGGAAAACCAGTACCTTCAGTACTTCATGCAACAATACACACAGGTGTTTAGAGAGAGAAAAAGATCAAGACTCAGACACACACTGTCATATGCAGGGCTATAATACAGGTAGAGCAAGAGGGACATTCCATGGATATGATTGGGCATATGAGAATAAGAATGTAAAACAGCTGTCTATCACCACAGCTTTTTCTGTTAAGGTGGGGTGCATGTCCATGTCAGTGAGCTTAAATGAGCCCAATGAGAGGGACAGGGATGAAAACTGAATAGTCAGGCTCATGTCTAATCTAAATCCCTGCTGCTGCAATTTAAGCCTATTACTTCCGGCCCTACCAGCCACTAATGTGGTGAGCAGATTTTTTCCTTCCTCTTGATAACAGTTTCTGAGGCTGTTAAAGACTGTTGTAATGTCCCTTCTCAGTCTCCTCTTTCGAGGCTAAACAAACCCAACTCTTTCAGTCTTTCTTTGAGGATATGTCCTTGGATCTCTCACTTCTCTTCTAATTGACTTCTGGCCTTTACCGAGTCAAAGGACATCTTTCTTGAACTGCACTGTTCAAAAGTGAGGACAGTGGTCCAGCTGAGACCTTACCACAGCTGAGTGCAAAGTTTATTTCATGCATCTTCCAGACTGCCCTTCTGGTTATACACTCCACACATTCTGTATAGTCAATGACCTTTCTTTTTTTATAAAACCCCTCAAAACCTGCATGATTTATGTTCATTCATGCTCAACTATAATCCCTAGGTTTTCTCTGAAAAACTGTAACTGCTTTCTGCCCTGAATTACCAGACTTCCTATTAAGAAGAGTTTTAACTGTCCCCCTTGAATGCCATCATTTTTTCACACAATTTTCCCACTTTATTTTAAGCTTATCTTTTAACATATGTACAGTATGGATATGTGCCCAGTGACACACTCTAGAGAGATGTACTGCTTACCGAGGGCTCATACTGGGGATATCACTGAGAGACTACCAAGCCTCATATGGTCTACTGACTATTATCCACTGCTGTTGTTTCAAGTGGGCACAAGTGATATGAGCAGGAGCAGTCTGAGGAGTATCCAGAGGGATTACAGAGCTCTGGAAGCTGTGGTAAGGGACTCTGGAGGGCAAGTATCTCTTCCATCAATTCTCCTGGCCAAAGGGAAGGGGTTTGAAAGGGCCAGTTCAATCTGGCAAATTAACTAATGGCTATAGGACCAGTGACACCAGCCATGTGTTTGCAATTTAGACCATGAGATTCACTTTGAGAAAACTGGTCTGCTGGAGCTGACAGGTCCATCTGTCAGAGAAAGGGGAGAGCATCTTCAGTTATTGTGCCACCAAGATGGAAAAGAAGGCTTTAAAGTAAAGTTGCTGGGGAAGGGGATCCTCAGTCCGTCCACTCCTACCAATTTGATGTCAGTGTCAGCAATAGATGCCCAGATACTAGACAGGGATCACATGTCAGCAGGAGAGCACCTGAAGAGCAGCAAAAAGGAATTCCAAGCACTGCTGCCAGTAACTGAGAGTCATCAGAAACTCTACTACAATGCCTCTATACATCATGTAGCATGGGGAATAAACAAGAGGAGTTTGAGATGTGCACATGCCTGCAGGGCTTTCATCTCACTGGCATCACAGAGGTGGCTCCTCTGAGCTGGAATGGAAGACACTTTAGAAAGGTCAGGTAGAGAGGATGAGGAGGCAGTGGTGCCCTCTATGCCAGTAACCAGCAGGAATGCGTGGAGTTCTACCCGGGGATGGAGGAGGAGCTGACTAGAAGCTTGTGGGTCAGGATTAAAGGGAGGACAGGGGCAAGGGACATTACTGGGGAGCATGTCTGGCCAGGAAGCCCTTCTGTAGACAGACAGCAGCAGCCTCACAGTCACAAACCCTGGTCCTCCTGGGGGACTTCAACCACTCCCATATCTGCTGGAGGGACAGCACAGTAGAGCACAAGCAATCCAGGATTTTCCAGGATCACATTGTTGATCATTTCCTAATAGATGTGCTCTGTATTTCACCATCCAGTCAATTAAATGAAAACACCAAACAGAACTCAAGCTGTTGTACCTGTCCTTGATACATTTTTTTCACCATGACAGGTTGCAAGTCCTCTGGTACAAGTGCCAAATTTACCTCCACATTCTGATTATATACACAGTACCAAATACCTCTCTCAAACAGCTTCCAGCATCAGCATATATAACACTAAATAAAAATAAAATCTGCTGTTTCAGCACAGTGCCCATTTTCCACCCCTTATTTCCTTTCCCTCCCCTCATTTCCTCCCTCCCTTCCCCCTCCCTGTGCCAGGGTTTGTTTCTCATGCCAAGGTCCTCTAGCTGAGACCCTGTATGGGAAGGTAGTTGTGGGAAAGGTTATTAGGAAACTGCCATCTAAACTGCTACCTTTCCGGCTTCCACACCCTCTCCCTCCCTACAGAGTCCCCTCTGTTCTGTTTTAATACTAATGAGTTCAGAGGAGGTTCCTAGGCTGGAGCAATTCACAGTCTAGACTGTGCCAAAGCACACAGGCACACACCTCTCTGATCGCTTCCTGCCCAAACACAGTCCTGCTGGCTCAACCTTCAAAATGTGGGCTGGGGATTGCAGCTGCTGTGCCAAAGGCAGGCTGAATTTCCAGGGGTGTCAGTGCCACCTACTCCTCCCCTCACAGCTTTATCCTCTTGTGTGCATCCTATTTGCCATATGCCCCTATAGAGGAAAACAAGGGTAAGTCAGAGCTTGGCTGACCTTTAAATTTCTGATAAAATATTACGTAAAAGGGCAGGAGGATCTGAGACGATGGTTAAGAATTTAATGAGCAAAATTAACGTCTTGTTGAGCTTTGGTTGTGCAGCTTAGAAAGACAAGCTTAAACTTATACACGGGGTAAACTCACAGGAACTCTACTAAATCAACATCATTTTCTGGCAGAAGTTTAGGTTTACACAGACAAAAGCAAAATCAGAAGCTAGCTTTAGTTATTCTCTTGCCCTGTGAGTTATTATTCCAAACTTGGTAGTCCAAACCAGAAATCAGAATGCCCCAAACTCCATTAAATTGAGTGCATTTACTCTGGATTTACACCAGTGGAAAATATTAATTAAATAACCTCTTTTAAATTGTAACAGACTAAACCGTTGAGCTTAACCACCTCTAGCAGTGGCTTGCTCTATAATCTACAGCATGGATTTCCAACATAGAATCGACTGAGAAGTTTATCAGTCTCCTTTTCACTAATTGTTAACTTCTACTTCAATAAATAGAGATGATCTGTATTTACTACCAATCAGTCCAGACCAGTGAGAATATCATCCACATATGAGGCTTCTGTTATCTCCTCTGGGTTGAAGAGGAGGGAAATTCCACAATTCTCTTCCCTCACATAAACAGAATGTTTATGTGTCCTTAGTCAGACAGTGAATTGAAGGCATGACAGTATATTTGGTTATTCACTCACACCCTGTCCTGTCTCATTGCTCAAGTATTCTAATAACCAGAACAGAAACTACTGCACTGACATCACTGGGCTTAAGAAAACACCACCTAAGATGCTTTTCTCTCCATGTTTCCACTGAAGAAATTATCAGAAATTTTCACAAAATACAGAAAAAAGAATAAGAGAAGAATGAGCATGTGCCTTGCATCGTCTCCTAACAACAAATCATAATTGCATTTAGTATCTCATTAAGCATTTTTAATCCAAAGTTCTTCCACATCATTAATGTATAAGCCAACAGCTTCACACCAACCAACAAACTTATGCAGCTGTTCCTCTCTATTCAAGATGTAATGCTGAAACACAGCCACTAAAGCAATCCCAATGGATTTTCCATGACTCAGGGATCTCCCTGGACACCTTCCAAACTGCGAAACTGCAATCTGCTTTCCCCTTGTAATTTCCTTTGGAGGAGTTATTCTTCAAGCCTCCACCTAGTAAACTATTGCATAACACTGCTGTGCATGCTGCTAACCTTTTCCAAAGGTTGTTAAGTGTGGGCAGTCTTTCCTTTCCTTTATGTGGTCAACAAATGAAGGGAAACTGCAAAATTAAAAGACACCCTGAAGTGTTTTTAATGTGAAAATGCATAGAATATACAAATGTCAACTAGGGCCTTTTTGTATACACCACTGTGTCTACAGGAGGGCAGTAGAGTCTTGCATCAGTTTCTCCCTACAAAAAGAACAAGTAGATAAGAGCAGGGCAATATCTACGACAGGAGGCAGTAATAGAGATTTTCCCCAAGTTCTTCAATTACAATACATTTGCCATTGTACTCCTGTACTGCCTATAATCTACACACGCTTCATCTTTTCAGCACCTTTTCAATCTGGCTACAATTATGCATTAAAACTGGCCTAAGAAGCATTACACATTCACACAAGGGGAAAAAACCCCACACAAATGCATGAATTCAGTTGTGTAAATTTCCAGGGATAGCTAGGAAAATGAAATGTCCTTGAAAAGTTTTCCTCCCATCAAGCTTACAGATAGCAAGTTACCTAATGTTAAAAGCTCTGGGTCAGTGCTGTTACAGTGTCAGGTGGAAGGCATCTGTCTGTACTGTCTAAGAATAAAAAACATCAAAACAGAGCAGAGTGCTAGTCTGGTGTGATGAGTGACAGAAAAAGCACCTTCTGAAACTTGCTTTCCATGTGCTGCTCCCACCTGGTGCTGAAGGATGAACAAAAGGACCTCTGCTGTATTTAGTGACACCAAAAGCTTCTACTTACCTGGTGTGGAGCAAGGTGCCAGGAAACTGCTGACCTGAAAACCTTCTGCCCTAAAAATGTGCTACTCCATCCACCTCACCTGTAGCACCTTGTGCTCTCCACCCTGGAGTCTTGCACACCAGGCAAAGAAGAGGCCATTTCCCTCCAACAATGGAAGGGCAATCCCAAATCCCAAATCCTCAACAGGTCCCCTAAATGATAAACAACCTTGAGTACTGTTTGAAGATAAAATCCACCTATAGGAGGGCACAGAGACATGACATAATTACAAACCTTTTTCCCCCACTCTCCCTCAGGCTGTATGATACACTATCAGAGCCATGATTATATCTGATATAAATTGTTACTAGGTGAGCAACTACAGAAACTAATCTTAGTCAACATATTAAACACCTGATACTTCATGATTGTTATCATCTTCTCCATTCAATTATCTTATTTTGTTAACAGTTCCTCTTAAACCCCAGCTACAGTCTACCTCCCTAAAGATAACTACTATCTGGCAAGACAACTACATCCCATCCTGTTTCTCAACCTTTTCTCTTCACTGGAAAATTTCACTGCTTCCCCAGCTTTAGGTGAGGAATTATTATCAATTTTTACAAGTTTATAAGGTCTTCATTGACAGAGGGATCTCGCTTCACCTTTCAGCTTTCTTGCTGACATCAGGCTGAGTATCAAAACATACCTCCTACAGTATCTCAGATCTGGCCCTTCCTCTGTAAGCTGAAGAAGAAATAGACATCTGTCATTCCACCTCCCCTGATCACTGTTCATTCACTCCAAAAGCATAGCCAAAAGATCATCTTGGCCTAACATTCATTCCATATCATCTCCATCTTCGCAATTGGTCTTCACTCTCCCTTCAGCACCGCAGGCACTTCATTTGCTGTGTGTTTTTCTTCAATACTGTGGAAGACACTTTTCCTTCTTATCACCATCTCCTGTTCAGTTACAATCTGTTCAACATGGTCTTTCCAAGACATAGTACCTTCCTCTTGTCCTTTCTCGCACGTGCATTTCCGAGTGGCACCTTCTCATCCCATGTTACCTTTCTTATCTGTTTTATAACAATCTCTCACCTTTCCTTAGCAGACCAATATCTAGATTCAGATATTCTCTCCAGAAGGTGAGGGATGAGGTCTTAATAATAGATTTCTAAGCCATCGAATACAACTCTGAAAAACTTAAGACACTAATAAAGAGAACTGAAGGACAGAAACCACAGAAGCACAAGAATCATACTCAGAGAAGCCATTCCAAAATGTTGGGGCAATAGGACATCCCTGTACTGCTGCTGTTTCTACTGAAGAGAGCTCACTCTCTAAGTCATCAGGAAGAGTGGCAGGAAATACATGAGAATGCTGGTGCAATTCTAGGAGGAGGATAGAAAATTGTCTATTCTGTATCCATCCAAGTAGAGCTGGAAAAGCTCCAAAAAGCTGAAATAGAGATAAGTTAATTTGATCCTTCCAGCTAGCACATATGACTCCTACTATCAATATCATCTCAGTGTTTTATCACTTCAGCAGCCTTCAGGCTCAATCCACAAAGTTGCTGACACTTTGTTATAGCCATAGAGGAACACAAAAACCATTCAAATATTAATTATGCCTTACTAAGGAAAAAGTATGTTATTTTTTTTCTTTTTATATTATGCTGCTTAACACTTGCAGCTATGCTAAAGCATGATAGTATTAGCAAATCAGGTGATAAAAGTGTTAGAAACACATGGCCACAAGATTTCTGAACATTAGGCATATCTACCCTATCCATGATTTCAGGGTTAGGATATCATGACAGCTCTTGAGCATTCAATAGAGGGAAGACATAAGATTGACAACTTAGCACTTCCATCCTCTAGTGGTAGATCTGTTCTTTCCCCTCCTCCCGTATCCCAAGCTACATCTCTATTGTTGTCCCAAAATCCAGTACTTCTCCTCTTTTTCCCTAGATGTGCTAGATGCATTTCTTTGCATGTTCCCATGAAACAACAGCACTGCCCTGTTAAAAATGTGTAGTCCTGTGAGAGCTTCCTCAGGCATTTCATGTCTACTGTAAGTAAATCATTCTCAGAACACACCCAGACGTGTCCAACCATGACCATGACCCTTCCCACTTTGCAGAACAGCAGTCAGTATGCTCTTCTTGGGATATTCAGAAGCCAACAACTACCACAGACATAGAAAATACCACACAGGCCGAATTTCAGCCAATGGAGAATGATGTAACTCCACTATTGTCTTCAGTGAAACTGAACTGGTTTACATTGGGTACAACTGTCCATAAGCTTTGTAGTAAAACAACAAAAACTAAAACACAGTGTATGGCTGTACAAAATCCTTAAAACTGCACAGGTGCTTTGGTGACACCCCCAGCTTCTTCACACCCAAAATCTCACAGATAAGACCAGGTCTGGATTTACATTTGTTTACACAGCCCTATTGATTCTCAGACACGGAGTGTGAGACCTGGCTCCCATGTCATGCTCCTCTCCCAGCAGCTGGGTCTCACGCATTTGCATAGTGACTGCTGCTTCTTGCACAGCTGATCCAGGAGCTGGGAGCTGCCAACAGACTGCATCTGCTGGAAGGGAGCCTAAATTGAGAAAGTAGCTGGTGCTGCACTCAGGGCCATAAGCCTGTCCCTACCACAGGAACCCAGATGCAGGAGAGCACCTGAAAGGGGAAGCTGTCTCTGCCACAATCCTAAAATGCAATATCTCTTATGGATTTGGACTTGAATTCAACTACAGAAAGCTTCTTGTAGTGCATTAAAATCAGGGATTTGTGCACATGTATTGCATATGAGACACACATAAAGGAGAACCAACATTATGAAAAACTCTTTCTGTAGAGCAGGAAGAAATAAAGAAACATATCCCCTGCATGAAAAAATTTGTAAAAAAAAGAGGAACCCTGAGTATGTACAGTCTTGGACTATGCTGGACATAAAGGAATTTTGTTCATAACTAGACAGACTTTGACACCATGAAGAGCTTTTGCCTCCTGAGCCTCAGTACCCTTTGCTTCAGAAATTTTAAACCACCCAGTTCTTTTGCCATTATTATAGTAGAAGACACTTGCATCTGAATGCATGAAAAATATTGATCTGACAACTACAAACTAACCCAAGAGAAAAGGAAGTTTTTGTGGCTTGGCCACCATCAGTGAAGAAAGTGATTTTCTGCCTCAAAGTTTTGGATTTTTTCTGCTTTCAGAGACAGCATCTTCTATTCGGAGGGCAATGCCAAAGTTTCTTCCTGGATACGAGCCTCTTTCCAGGAAACTTCTGCCTTGGTCTCACCAGCAGCATTTTCTTACAACCTCCACTGGTTCATCCTCATTAAGTGCAAGAAAGGAAGTAATAACTGGGGTGGGGGGTCTCCACTGAGCCAAGGCCAGCAAAGCCTCCTAGTTTGCTGAAGTCAGAGCTCATAAAATACAAATAAATATGAAGGACCTCTCCAGTTGCCGACTGTGTTTGGCATTACACTTCCTGACACACTAGGTAGATTAATTAATTACAGAGAAGCACAGAAGGCATGAGGGATGGAAACAGGGAATTAAATAACTTCCTCTTATGGGGAAAACAGAGGGACTTTTAAATTATGGTTTAAAATTTGCATTTAGCAACAACTCAAAGCTGCAGGCCAGTCGGAAGCATAATCTGAAACTATGATTTATATGCAGGGCAAGTGACACAGAAAGTAAATCCCTGTATTCAAATGAATCCAGCATTAGGACAGAATGACTCAAAAGACCAATAATTTGAAACTAAACACTCAGACCTTGCTAACATGCATGAACTTAAATGAGAGTAAATGCCATTATCAATGCACATGACAAGTGTTTGGGGGTTGAAGCAAGGACCTAACATGCATGTTTTTCTAAGTCACAATCTTTCAACGAGAAAGGAAGGATTTAAATAAGCTTCAGACATAGAAGATGCTTTTCTGGAAAGGTGTTGCAGCATACTGGGAGCCAAGAGACAGGACAGGCAACTCTGCATCTCTGCTTCCCAGAAATATTACAAGAGAGCTGGAGGAGAAATACAGAACTTTCTTCTTCAAGTCCAGCAGCAAACACATAGAAACAGAGCTGATGCCCCCTTGTTCCTACACACATTAACATATATTGTCTATATTCACATGAAAGATCACAGTGGGAGCATTTCTTGTACTTTTTACCACATAAATACTCTTTCAGGTTGTAGAGCCAAAAAAGGGGCCTCACAAACACTGCCACAGCTAGACCCTGGGAAGCTTGAGTGGGACTGGTGATATATGGGAGTGCTTATTCAATGTGGTGAAGCCTAGTTTTCATCTGAGCTTTGTGTTGTATCCACTACACTAAATGGTCTGCAAGGGAGAACTCGGCATGAGGGGAACTTGCTACTTCGAAGTCAGCTGTTTGCAGGGGAGACCACTACTACAGTTGTTTAGGTTTGGATCTCATCTCCCCATAGCTGCAGAAGGTATGTTATCCAGTGTGTGCCAAACTTATGCCTTGCTCAGAAATTTCTTTGCTTCCTTTGACGAAATAAATAAACAAACAAATTCCCAGATACTTCCATGATTTACTTTTCATTCAATATAAAACTCTTTTCCTTCCTTTTCTCAACTTTCCCTCCTCTGGGAAAAAAGACAATCACAGAATTTTACTCTCTTTTAAGGCAGAGAAGGAACAGATGTTGAGAGATTTCACAGAGAAAGCTAAGATCAGAATTTTCCCAAACTTCATGCTACTGATCACTTCATCCAGTGCTAATATAAGCATGTCTATGGTGATCCCACTGTTCCTTTGCCTCTGTGCCGAGAGAATTAGCACAGATACCAGTTATGTGGATGGTTCATGTACTCAGAGAACACTAATCAACTCCCTTCAGCATTCTGGCACTAAAGTGCCTGGTGTGCTGAGAAATCAAGAGAGCACCATCACACACAGAACAGGAGCCAACATCAGCCTACTTCGATAGTTCTATTTCAGGAGAAGATGAAGACATTCATTTACTTAGGAAGGGATTTCACTGCCATTTTTTCCAGCTAGATACCTTGGCTAGTTCATCTTTAATTCAGAGGGTGAGCCAACATTGATGCTGAGGCACCGTATTTCATATAATGAAATCAGAGGCGATGAGATGAAAGACTAAGAGTTGAATTCAGGGCTGTGTCAAGAAGGGACATAGTTCCATGTTCTTGTGGTCACTGTTGCAGGACACTGCAGACGGTAACCAAGGTTACAGTTTCAATCATGATTCCCAGGATGGGCTGAAGGAAGGACAGAGACCTTGATTCAGCACTTGCTTCTATCTTCATTTAATTGCACTCAGGTAATATTACAGGGAAAATATGGGTTTGATTCCAGTGGTCTTATTGTTCAGAAATGTATAACAGCTACATGTCCATCTTCTCTACAAAATCTGGGGTTTGCAATAGGGCCACAATGCTAGATCTAGAGAGGGAGAGAGAGAAGAGTGTAGACTGCCTCACCTGAGCAGCAACCTACCTCTCTCAGCAATTCAATGGAGAAGAAATTTTAAAAGGCCAAAACAGATGGTGGATAATTGTAAATTTTTCAAATATAGAGAGTTCATAAGTATTTATGCTGCTCCTCAACTGTAAATAAAGTACCTTTAAATTTTATGCCAAAAGTACCCATTAAGTTTACTTCTGAAAAAGCCTGTAAAGATGGTAAATAGCAATATGGACAAAAAGCTTTTGTGAACCAAGAAAGTCAACAAAACCCTTCCTTAGGGACTCAGAGAAAAAAAAAAAAAAAAAAAAAAAAATTTCCAAAAGGAGAATAAAAGGGTAGGGACTCAGAGAAAAAAATAAAAAAAAAATTAAAAAAAAAAACCAACCAAAAAAAAATTTCCAAACTGAGAATTAAATGGATTCAAATGCAATGTAAGAGAATGACAGGGAATTCCAGTCAATATCTCACCTGAGCTAAATGCAAGAATTCTTCAAGGGCAGATAAGACCATGAAAGTATAGTAGTAAGCATTTCCCAAATCTTCCCCAGTATAAGAATCTAATGCGCTGAAGGAACTCATTCAAGTTTGGAGGATATAATGATACTATTAACTTTGAAAACATGAACTCAAAAGACAATTCTATTTCTTTCCTAAGGACCTTGCATCTTGAAATAGAGAATCTTGCACTCCACCTTCTCAAATACCACAACCATCTCACAGTCACTAACAAAACAGAAACAACAAAAGAACAAATTTTTCACACTGCTCTTTCCTCTGTGCTAGCATTCTTCATATTTTTCTTTTTTTTTTTTTTTTTTCTGAATTGCCAGCATTTAAGTCACCCTTCTTGATATGGTCTCAATTCCAACCTGGGATCAGGCTGCTGTTATAAGAGATCTAGATGGCAAAATCTTTAAAGCCACACACCACCTTTAACCACCAAGAAGAGTCCAGGATTCTAACAATGAGCACAAAGTATCAGAATCCACTGTGAAAAGAATACACTGCTGCTAACAAATATGAACAAGGGCACGGAGAAGCTGTTGCATGAAAAAAAGTTACTTCCTTTGCCTTACAATAGTTCTTCCAGATTCTTCTGTAGTTCCTGTTCAGCTGATAAATTTGTATAAGGAAAAACGTGTGTCTAGCTCAGATATTTTTGCCAGCAGGCGCAAAACCATTTTGGAGTCTGCCAACAGACCACCATCTGCAGCAGTACTTTACCACTATACAGCAGTATGGAAACAGAAGTGATGCTGGTCACATCAGCCTCGATGGTCAAGTAGGGCCAGTTTTACAATCTGCAAGGTGCAGGACCAATCCACACACCCTGCTGCCTAGAGCTTCTCTCTCTGCTTGTTCAATGAAGGGAACATGCTAAAGCCAGCTGTTCTGTCCTCTTTCACAGAAACAGCCTTTTGGAGGACAAAACTTGTCAGAAATATTTTTGTTTGCTTTGTATTTTGTGCATCTAGACTTTGATAAGAACTTACCTGTACTGTTATCACTGCATTCATCCCAAGGCAGTCACTGCCAGCAGATGGCCTGAGAGCTGGTACATCATCTCCTGTCTTAGCCCAAACCAAATCATTCCAAATCACCGTAAGTCATCGTGTTTATTCAGACCTACTCCCTGCACATGTTCCCAGTGGAATAAATCAAGATAGAATTTAGGACCTATCAGGAGTAACTCTTTCTGTTTTAATTTTCTAGTTAATCAGACAAGGCACAAACACAGCATCCAGCTTCAAGTAACACATAAGCCTAGAATTGTTTTTCTGGTTGAGTGGCAACAAGAGCAGGCATTTCAGCTGAAATCAGCATCAGCTTATCATCTCACAGTCACTGCCTTGGTCAGAGTCCAGTCAGGCAGCTGCCATTACATAGCTGGATGGTCTGGGTACTTCTCCCAAACAGAGCAGCTCACACACATGTATCTGCCTCAGTCTGGAGACTACACAAGCAAGTTTGAAAACTTGGAATGGGTCATTCCTAATTTCTTCCCCATCTCCAAATTCACTTTTCATGGTACTAGTTTAAGTAGCACAACAACAGCAGAAGACGACATGCTCCTGATCCTCAAAATGCCAGTTTTCCTCAGAAAGGGAGGTAGAAACACACTGAATATTTACTGGATTGGAAAATTCATCACAAGGGAGACTTCTCCAGCACAGCTATGCTCAGCTTTCTTGTCATTAACTCTTCCATGGGAAAAATGCCCCAGATTTTAACTGCAACAAGGGAAAAAAATAAGTATTTTGAAAATTCATTCAACCACACCAATGTTTCATTATACCCTTTGCAGAGCAGATGGCAAGATGATGCTATACCCCCTGGGCCTGCTTCAGGGAGCTAACACAAATGCTCTTCTCACTACAGATCTCAGATGATGGTTGGTGTCATCATTTCACTTGGGGATTTGGGTCAAAAGGCTTTACACTCAAATCTGGCTTTTATATAGTACAAGTGCACCCAGACCAGACCCTAACGGATAAGCAGCAGGGAGCTAGCACACAGCACAGAGCTCTCTCAGGCACTTCCAGGTCGCTGATTTACACTGGTGCATTTACAGACTGAATCTTTCTAATCCAATTAAAATCTCATCTGAGCTGTCAATACAGATGTAGCCTGGTTTATTTTAGTGTCTCATAGAACATGCATTAATCCAGACCTGTGGACAAACTAGCCCTTCTAGGCAAAGTCTGCATTTTGCCAGCCCAGTTTCCAGCCCAGGTTCTCTCGCACATAAAGCCCTCAACTGCTCTCACATTACCTGTCTAATCAGGAACTCCTATGGACATACACTGCCATCCCATCTGGCTGCTTCATAAAAATGTGTGATGTACATCATTACCCTTCTGAAAAATAGCACTTTTTGCTCCCATCTCACTTCTCAGGCAACGATGGCTGGTGTGCTATCATTAAATATAAGAACTGAATATGATCTCTTTTCGTTTCAATGGCTTCATTTGTTTGAAATGCATATGCCAGTTACAAGCTGTCAGCACATTTAATAAGTTATAGCAAAAACCAACAACTCTCAAACTACTGGGGCCAAAAATTTTTACAGATCATCACATATACTTGTCATTAAATTTTGCACCAGAAACATTATAAATTATACTTTTTAATAGACTTCCATAAGGCAGCTGTGAGCTGTTTTGCCACAAGCAAGCACATGGAACACACCAATATTTGCCAGACATAAAACTAGAAGTTAAAAGCATCATTAATACCACCACAAACTCTCAAACTCCCCATAAAACTGATACCCTTCTCAGTAAGCAAAAGCCCAGCAGCAGCTCAAGCAGGTCTTTCACTCTGACCCAAAGGTAAACAAGTTCAAGGTTTAGCAAGACAAGTTCAGAAGCAAAGCCCATCTGTTGGTGACGTCTTTAGCAAGGCTAGATTGAATGCTTCAATGGATCCTGGTATTGGAGAGAGCTGAACTTTGATACAGCAGTTTGAGCTCTGCATGTGAAAACCAACCGTTAAGCAGCATCCAGAAATAAATTGTCAGCAGAGCAGATTACAGGTTACACTCTTACTCTTGAGAGATACCTGTCACCATGAGGAATTCTCCACAGTCAGGCAGCTGCATTTTCTAAGAGGGACTCACGTAGTCTCACATAAAAAGAAAACTGACCTAAATATAGACCACAATTTTGTGAAATATTTCTGTAAGAGGATATTCTTCACTTGTAAATTAGTTCAAAGCAAGTAGACTCTTCTGCTGAACACATTATTCTTCCTGAAACAGCTGCAAATCCTATTGACTCATTCCTCTGCCCCTGCCACAGAATACTGAAAATCCTAATGGGTACTGGGGAAGTGTAAAGTTAATGGAAAACAAATCCATAACAATTTACTATGTACACAGAAGGCAACTTCCAACTGAGGAAGTCCTTGAGCTGAAAACTGTTAGAGGGTTGGAGAGTATCCTGGAAAAGACCACCCTATGGCCACACCTTATAGTCTCCAACGCCTTATATTTTTCCCTAGCCATTTGCTTTGGACCCCATCTTGAACCTGAAGCCTGGGCTAGGTTGCCAGACCACTGATCTGACAAACTACAGCTGTCCCTGTATTTGATATGACATACTATAGTTGCCCATATACTAACCTCCAACTGCCTATGCAAATGACATGGTTCTTTTCATTGCTATAGCATTTCAAAGCTATGGTCATGGACAAGAATTTATTGTGCTAATATTACAAGTGTAACGTAGGAAGACTACTGGCAAATTCCTCTAATGCCGAGATCCAGTATTTTCTGTTCTATTCCTTACCTCAGTTGCACTCCTCAGGCATATACACACTTACAGATATCTCACTTTACATAAGCTCCAGTCTCAGAATGGTAATGAGAAACCTAATCAGCTGCATCAAATGGGCATCACCTTTACGACACAGTTTGCGAAACAACCCAGCCCTATGACCTCTGCCTGTGTTTTGCATTCTGGCTGAACAAGAAGACAAAGACAGTGAAGTCATTTGATGCCAGGCATGAAAAGCAAGCGTCTGGCTCCTGGAGTCTGCAACATTTACCACAAAAGAAAACAACAAAGTTCATCTGAAATAATTCCTTCTCTTCCTGTTTATGGCTGTTGCTGCAACAGCACCATTTCATGGTTCAAAGGCAGCTGTGTGATGAAACATAATTAGCATGGTCACCTGATTCTTATACCTCACCAGCAGAATGCTACTCATCAACAAAACCAAATAGTCCTCTACTTTACAGATCTGCAAATCCTAAGATTTTCCACTTCATTACACTGCACAGCAGATTTTATCCCAAAGTTGTAAACAAGAAATTGACCATCAGCTCTCTCTAGAGAACTTGAGAGCTTCCTTCTAATATGCCCAATTCTTCATAGTGCTATGAGAATAAATAAGCACATTTAAACATTTTGTTGTACTTATACCCAGTGCCATTAATCATCCATCCTGTTGCTTGCCACCTTTCTCCTATCAAGTAACTAGTCATAAAAGAATGAAAAGGTTTTTTTAAAAGTTTTAACAGAAGCTCTAATAAATCCCTTAAATCCTTTTATTACCCCTTTAGAGGGAAAAGTCCATCCACCTCATAAATATATCAATCTGTCGGCAGAAACTTACCACAAGTTCGGCGAATCTGGCATTGAGCTCTTCTGCTGGTGGGATTGGGACAGAAAACTCAAGGAATTGGAGAGGATTATTGTCCTTGAGGTTGATTTCAGGGAGGTCGCTGCCTCCAAAACAACAAAGAAACCCCAACGCATGACGATTCCTCTTCCGGGGGGCCATGATCATGGTGTATGGTGCTATCTTCTAATCATGTTCTGTAGAAAAAAACAAAACAAAACCAACAGACATTAGATGATAAAAAGGACAGTTGAATCTGTGCAGCTCTGTGCAGTTACAGTGGCTGTCATTGGAGTAACAGATGGAAGAGGACAGAAGGATCTGATACCAAAAAGAGCAAAATAAACACTCAAGCTAGATAAGGTAGCTAGGCCTTTGTATGGTATTAACATGTTCTTCCATGGCAGTGCAGAATCGCTACTCTGTAAAACCTTTCCTGAGAAGGTTTTACAAACTCAATCTGTAATTTCCCAGCAGCTAGATTTATCAGCAATGTTCAGAAGCCAAGGCTGAGGGCTACCACAGAATGCTGGTATTGGCCTTTTATTCCCTACTACAATAAAGGAAATAAACTATCAGAAGCACAAAAGCATATATGGGAGAATTTACCCAGAACACATGGAAGAATCTTCCAAAGGTATACCATTTGATCAAAATAAAATGAACAATGAAACAATCATCAATCTTTCACCACTGCAGAGCCAGATGACCAAACATTCACTTATTCCTTCACAGCCAGGACTATCACTGTAGGACCGTTTTGTCCATCCCATTTTCAAACACATGTAAGTAGTTTGGGCTGCTTTATGTATTCAAGGAAGAAACAGCACAGTGCTAATGCACGTATTCAGATTTACATTTCAGCTGCCAGATCCCATCTGGACAGGACCTGGCTTTGGTATCAGGAGTATAAAGGGAGGCAGAAGGAGGCCTGAAGGAGAAGCTGGGAAGTGACTGATTTCGCTACCACACAACACCATTTGTGAGCAGCCCATCCAAACAGGAAGTCTCCTGCCAGCAGTTTGAAAGGAGGGATCTGTGCAGTGCACACAGAGCCACATATTTTGCCCTTTTAAGGGACTTGTTGTTTGACAGCTCAGGGGCTTATTTGTGTTATATTTTTAAGGACTTCACTTTTTCACTTAATCTGCAGAATAAGCCATATCCTTTGAGAGTAAATAATTAAAGCTTGTTGTGAAGCTGGTCTCCCTGGGCACAGGGCAGGGGAGCAGGAGGGAGGTGGCAGGTGAACCAAACCACAGGATGCTGGGTGCTGTATCAGCAACAACACAGCTGAGCTTTGTCATCAGAGCAGCTGCTGCCCTAACCTGCCCTACAATGCCTTGGTCTGTTTGCTTGCCAGAACAAGGCTGCTTTGAGCTTTCATAGAGACTGAGTAGCTGTGCAAGGAAAAGCACCTTCAGGACAGCAGTTACATAGTGGGACTTAACATACAGAGCTCTCCAGGGATGTTTTGTGCAGAAATTGGCATGCTCGCTTAAAAAAAAAAAACAACAAAAAAAACAAACAAACAAAAAAAAAAAAAAAAAAAAAAAAAAAAACCAAAAAAAAAACCAAAAAACCTAAGCAACAAACAACAGCCAAAAAAAAGGTCCAGACCATCCAAACCTCTACCCTTATGGCACTATGTGCTGGGCAGGAATCACCTGTCCTACTCTATGCTGGGATTCATTTATCCAGCACATTCTCTTATGCATTAGAAGGGGCATCAGCTGCAACCCTCATGCAGCTGAAAGAAAAGCAAGCTGGTAAAAAGTACTGTCTTCTGGCATGCCTACTTTGCTTTGCTCTCCATGCCAGCTCTGCAAGGGGTGTTATGTCCCAGCAGCATTCACTAGAGCAGGATGTTGCTGGCTTCAAAAGCCCATTCATGAAAACATTGGGTTCTCACTAGGAGATGCCAAAGGTCAGCCTAAAACTGAACTGGTCATTGACACAGCTTCCATCAGCAAAACCAAAATGCCCTCAAATCTATCACAATGATATGCATGGAAATTTGTGTTTCCTCTCAATAGTGGACACTTAAGAAATTCAGCTGCTAAAAGATTTCACAATAACGCCTTGGAACCTAAACTTGTACACTACAGACCATCTTCTCAAGTATTATATTCCAAGTGCAATGCCCTTTAAGGCAACCTGGTCATGACTGAGATTAAAACCAATTAGTTTGACAAAACTCTCTTTTGGAAGGAACTGAATTCAATGAGACAAACCTGATTTACATGCAATACAGCTACATTTGCATCAATTCAGTTTCAACCAAGCTCTGGCCCTCTGTCTAAAGGCTTCCCCACCAACCACCAAAGGACTAGCATTCTCTGGGCCATGGACAATGAATCCTCCTCGGAAAAACTGGCTGAGCCATTGGAGTGATAAGACCATAACAACGTCCTTTATGAGCTCAGGTCAAGACTAGTATAAACTTCACCAAAAGAGGTACCTTACCAGGAAATGAGAACTATGTGAATGGATGTGAAGCTCAGAGTTTTCTACAGGGTAAGTACAGCCCTGGTCTGGCTACCACAGGTTGTCCTCCACTGGAATTTCATTACTTGGCTTTCATCTTAAGCAGGTTCATCTAAGAGCTTGTCAGGCTCCAGGCTTTCTTCATCCACAATGCTGAGAAATACCAAAGCCAATGTTTGTTACTGTGATTTTTTTGACAGAATCTGCAGTTCCTTGGGATCAACACTTGTGAAACTCAAGGCTACTTAATTTTTACTACCCTGCAAAACTGTGCAGAGCTCACATGAAGAGTGAGCTGGCTTTAACACAGCATTATTCCATCGCACAATTCATACTCCTAACACTGGCATTTTCCAGGTCCATCTATAAGCAGCAGGCATGAAATTCATACTAACATAGAGGGGCAAAATAACACTTTTGTACTGCTTTCACACTGTAATTGTGTGGATAGGTAAGGTGTCTAGATGCTTTCAAAATAAGAACAATTGAGAACTGCTACAGAGGGATCCAGCGCAGATATTTTAGAATCAAATCACTGAAGGAATGAATGAAAGAAATTTCTAAGTTGGAGCACTGTTCTCTCTAAAATTAAACCTGCCAGTAAAGTAGATGTCCTTCAGAATCCTGTAAGTTGCAGTGTTTATGCTATTTAATAACTAATTGAAACTTCTTTATTTTTGTTGGTGATCAACAAAATAAGCATTTTCTAATTATCTCCAAGTTAATAAACTTTTCCTTTCCTTTCTCTCTTTTTTGCCTTTCCTTTCTCAAGAATCAAATCTGGGAAAAATGTGCTTCCAAATAATGAGAAGGTTGGGAGACAACAACGAAAATGAAGTAAAGAGCAACTTCCATTTTTCTGAGTGGAAATTGACAGCAAAGCTGACACAAAAAATTATGAAAATAACAAAAAGTGGGGGTTTTGTTCTAATAAAAGTTCTGTTGCCTCTCAACTTCAGGCAAGTAAAAATGAAACGTGTAATTATATATTTCTATACATATATATATACCGCCAGTGATAATCAATAGGAAATCTCTCTCTGGAGAGAATCCCACTATTGCACATAACTCCCTCCCACAGCTCTTCTCAGTTCTACTGTTTTGCCCTTTTACACAACACAAACAAGTTGCTGTCATTTCAACAGCTTACCACAGACCCGCTCCTCACAGCAATCCCTCTCCTGCTTCCCAGCCCCATCTGAGGTTCGGCTCAGGTCAGGAGTCACAGCCTGGAACTCTGCCCAAGGTCTAATTATAACAACGTCCTCTTCCTCTGACAGGGCGTACGTGTTCATTTCTAAACCATTTGGCCCAGTGACCAAACATAATTTAGCTAATGCAATTTTTTCAACCCTTATCAGAAGTTTTAGCCACATGGGATCAGATCCATGCTAACTGCACACGAGGATCCTCTTTCAATTGCTTTCTAAATTGCTTCATAAGCCTCACTCTTCTGTTCATTCTCATCTCAGAGACAGTAATTTTCATGCCAACATATGCTAAATAAGCAACATTCCACTAAAACTAAGACACCTGAAACAACTGCTCTGCCAGCAGCTCGCCTGTGCAAGACAGCTGATTATTGTAGATTTTATCTCACTGTTCTGTCCTTCAACACACCTGACAGCCAGAGCATAACTATAACTGAAATAGATATAATTACTTTTGTATCACCGCCTTTGGATAAAGGGAAGAAAGAACTCAGTGGGTAACTAAACACACACAGTCATGCAAAAACAGTTCACAACATAAGGAAGCATTAATAGTAAACACATTCAGAGCTGTATCTCTACTGATCATCAATAGACACACAATTGTGGATGTAGCCATAGCTCTCACCTGAGTGGGGAGCATGGGACTAAACGTATGATGAAGAATCACTGCCCTACACTAGCTTATGCTAACAAGAAAGGAAATAAAGTTAATAATTTCCATTTCCCTGTAATTTATCTATCTTTCTCTATGGCAGGATAAAACATATCCATGTAATGTGTGATCACTGATGTAGAAAAAAAATCTGAAGTCAGAGTTGTTTAGAACACAAACCAACTCACCCACAACCCCCAAATTCAAGTTAAGACTCCAGATTATTAAACTATTAAATAATAAACCATGAGAACTTCCCAGTATTAAAACAGCTCCCTAGATCATCACTTACTGATGATGAAATGGAGAAAATAAGAAACATGCTCAAAACAGCCTGAATGTAGACACTGGAAAAAGGGAAAGAGATTCCTACTGATCCTGTGCTCAGTTCCCTGGACCACATTGCTTCTTCAGTACACAGATGGTGAAATGATGAGCTTCATGGCATGATTTAATTACCATGGGAATTTTCCATGGATGTCACATGTAATGTGACAGATGTCAGATGCACTATATGGCAATTGCAGCAGGGGGGATGGGGAAAGGAAGCAGACAAGCAATCCGTTTGTTGCACGTGTAATAATAACCCAACTCCTTTGGCTTGGATTTGTCACCATACTAAGGAGCCTCCTGGTCTCCAGTGCACAAAACAGCAACAAAAAGCCCCAGCGTCTTAAAATCCACAAAGTTAAAACCTTATTTTTCAGGGCAGCTTCCTGAAGATCCATGGACACCTGCCTGTTATGTTGGACAGGAAGATATCGGACCCAAAACAAATCAACAAATCCAGATTACTGGATGTGATCTGGAAAAGAGCAGCATCGTGTGCAGCAGTGGCTACTCAATACCAGTCATGGCCCACACTTAAGTTTCCACCACAAGAGAGAGGGCAGCTCAAATAATGCTGTGTATTTTGAAGCCAGTTCATGGATTTTCCTTCCTCCAACACATGGAAACAAGAGTGCAGAGCTCTTGGTGTTTATGAGAACTTTGAAAGACAGTCCAGAAACTCACTTTTCGTTTGTTTTACACACCTTCCCATTAAAACTAAGACGGTTGATAATTTCAAAGCATTCCATAGACCTAAGGATTTTCTCCTATTACATATATATTTATTTATTTCTTTTTTTTTTCATTTATTTGCCTCAGAAATAAGTCCTGAGATAAGAGAAAAGGCAAGGGCTATTTGAAGGCTGTCAGGTGTAACTATATCTGTGAACCTACTTACTGCAACGTGTCTGTCAAAAATCTCTTTATTTTTAATACTTTAAGGATGCTCAGGATGTGCTGGGAGACTAATGACCACTAACGTTAGTCTGTTAATACCCACAAATCCACTACGTCTCACCTTATACCAACTTATCAACACAGAACAACAACAACAACAAAAAGAAAGCTAAAGAACTGTAAGAAACTTCTCTTCTGAAATATTAATTTGCAACACTTTCTCTGCCTTCATCTAAGAATGAGGAGAAAAATAACTCTACAGAAAAATAAACAAAACCAACAACCAAACAAAAGAAAACAGGAAATAATATACCTGCAGGTTCTTTGTGTTTCTCCTAATCATTAATCTATCCAAACTGTATTCATAGGAAAACTATTTTAAAAGAGGAGTCAATATTCAAAACACAAAGCAAAGAGAGCAACAAAGCAGTTAGTGTCATGAACCTGGTTAGTAATAACTAAGTATTTCTTTACACCTTATTTCTCACCCTTTAATGAAGGACAGATTAATAATTTTCTACGCTTAAGTGAGCTGACCAAACAACCTATTCATTCTTTTACCTGGTAAGAAGTTATTTTATTTTGCAAAAGTACTATCACTGTGTCATAGTTTCCTATAACTATGACTTCACACAGGAATGTGCACAGTCAAAAGTAATCTGCTCTCCTAGACATCAAATGCTGAGTCTTAATTATATTCTTGCATCTCATTTATATACAAGTAAATCTATGCATTTTTCACATTTCTGAATGGTGATATGACCATGCAGCTTAGACTGCAAACAAAACAAGTAAAACTCACAGCCTAACTGTTTATCCGGGATAAGTATGTCCCTCATCTCCTCAGTGTCTGATTGTACTGCAGATTTGCATCCTAATTTATCAATTCCTCACTGAGGCATGCTTGCCAGCAATTCAAACCACCACGCTGGTGTAATGAACAGGATTGCATACTGCCTAAAAACAATCGACCTTTCTGGTTTGCATGAATGAGTGTGGAGTCCTGTCCTTCTCTCCTTTACCCTTCCCCATATTACTTCCAAGTTCTCTGGTGTTGCAGCACTGCAGTTTCAGTAACATTTACACATGCCCTTCACTTCCTTCTCAGTCAGAAAGTCACTGCTACCAAGATAAATTTTCTTGTCTTCTTGACCATGAACCACATTTGTTTTATTCATATACCTCACCAAAGATTACCCATCCCCTTCTATTAAGAAAAAAAAGCTGTTTGTAGTCTTAGTTCTCCCTTTTTTTTTTCTACCAGTTTTAGTTTTATTCTCTACTATTTCACTGTTTCATTGCAATAGCCTCATTTTTTTAATGACAACTGTTAGAATTGAAATGGCTTCCTGTAGCCACTTCCTATGCTCACACTATTAAACCCTTTTTTTAAGGCAGATATTGAAGATAAAAATACTTCTAAAGAGACACCTAGTGCATAACACAAGCTGCAAAGACTGTATCACATTTCACATTTGTTTTATTTTGGCTGTATTTTACTTTATTGTCCTAGCTGTGGCACTGAGGTTGTAGGTTCTCCAGTGTAGGGTCTTACTCTTCTGCTTAAACCAGTTATTTTACAGAGCCAAACAGACTGTGAACAAACAGGAATAAAAGCAGTAGGCCTGCAAAAAGGTAATCACCTGGCTGGGAGCTGGCCAGGGCACAACATGTTCACCCCCCCATAATGATGCTGCTGTAGAGAGAGCATTTAGCAGTGTCCACAAATCCTGCATGGATAAATTTATTCTTTACAAAATAATGGAATTTATGCAGCGATTTCCCCTACCACAGCATTGGCTTCACTAGATGGGTTGGTTTATAATGTCCTTGTTCATCAAATTGCTGTGGTTGTAAGAGCCAATGGGAACTACACTGCATAAAAGAAAACATAGGGGAAAAAATCCCACAAACCCCACAGATGGCACCCCGAGACCCAATTCTGACTAAGGATAAGACCATGAAGCAGCAAGTATTTTGAAACACTCTCTACAATCCACAGATTTTAATTTTGAAATCATTCACATTCTAAAAATATTATTTTTTAAGGCTTGACAAAATTATACTGTAATTCTAGGGCCATGAATTCAGGACAAGGCTATAATTCCAGTTTGTGTCTGTGCTACTCAGAGTGTGTCTGAACTTCCTTTTCTAGAAGCTGCAGACCTAGACAGCAGAGCCCAAGTCAGACTCTCAATTTTCTTTACTTTCTGTGGGTGATGGGTACAACACAGTGATGCAATTTCACAGGAAAAAGTGCCGTGGAAGTTGGAGTGCAAGATGAAGCTTTTATTCAAAATAGGAAATCATAGACTGAAGATTAAATAGATCATGGTGACATCAGTTAAGCAGACACACACAATAACAGCCAGAATCAGCACATCTCTTCTTCAGCTTCAATGCAGAAGACAACTATTTTCCTCTACAGGAAGATGAATTCCTGAACCTTTTACAGGTCTTATGGTATGAAATGCCCTTAAAGTCATTGTATGATACTGACTCTAATGTCTGTCAGTTCTATCTAATAAGAGCAGGTCCCACGGATGAAACAGCCATACCCCAGAGCAACATTTTTGATCAGTAAAGAAGGCAAGGATTGAGTGATCTGTAGAACAAGGTGTCCCACTCTATCCTCTATTCCATAAGATCAGGAATATGAGTAAAGCACATTAGCACTTTAGATTAGCATTAAAGCTTGATCTAGGAACTTTAAATCTCTCCAATATTTATATTGGAAAGAGTGGGGTTTAGTTACAAAGGGAGTCAATCCAGAGTTTCCCAGTAACACTACTGCCACGCTGAGAAGAATGAACACACAAAACCCCACTACTAAGAGCGTCCCGGTCTTGTTTCAGTCATTGTAATTTTTCCATTCTGTCATTGCCCAATTATTTCCAGACATGATGTAACTATTTTGCCAAGGGATTTGGGAGTCAAAATGTTACCATTGTTGTCATCGTTATCCTGGGTGCTTGAATTTTCCAGACAAAATAAGCTGCTGAGGGCATTAGAGTGCCTCTACTGAGAGAGAAATACTCCGTAAGAACTGCCAGGGTGCTCCAAGAAAAACAAACAAATGGTAAAGGTCCAATTATTTCCATGTGAAATGCTGTTTTCTTATTCAGACAATTAGTATAATAAAATTTCATCTGTTGTCATCATAGCATAAAAAATTGATTTCCATTCTAACACTCTGATCAGGGCCACTATGGGACTTTAAAACTCAACTTCACTAGAAATATGCCCACTGGAAACTAACCACAGATGTAGGTGTACAAGTACTGTCTTCACTATTGACAGGCAAATCAATTACCTGCACTGGTAAAAGTTTCCTAAATGCCACACACTGGAAAAAGCAATTCAGTCTCTATAGCAAATGCATGTAACTGGGGAAAACTCAACACAGAGACCGTTTGGACTTTTACCTGGTTTTTGTGGATAGCACTGAATCTCTTCAAAAGTAGTGTTCATCAATGCCACCTGGGAAATCCAGGTTCCAGGCTGCAGAGCTGCCACTTCCCTGCTTAGTGCCCCAGCTAAAGCAAAGTGTGCTTCTACGTGTCCTTGCAAATCCATACATAATAAAAATGGTGGCTCTCAGTTCTGTTCCACAGACTGAAAAGCCACCGATGTGGATGATGGTTAAAAACCTTCTTTAGTGATCCACTAATGGAAGAAACAGCCAGTAGATGCATTCACAAAGGGAATGGGTCTCGGGGTTTTATGCTCACTCCATCTTGGAGATGGCTCCCATAGGTCAAGGCACAGACAGGGTGAAAATGTCATTGATTTTCTATACCTACTTTTTAAACTACCCAGATTGCAGAGTTGTCAATTGGGCACAAAAAATAAATTCCCTGTAGAAAATCAAGTTAAGAAAAGGTCATATGCAGCATTTAATTCCAGTATTTTTATTTTTCTTCAACATTCTGACCAGGGGTACTCTGGGTTCAATGCCCTGAAACCTCAACATTACGCAAGTAGGTTTGAACTCCAAGCCAGAAGCTTGGTGAAACTGCTGAACTTTTAACCTAACATGTCTTTATGAAGAACGGATATTTAGAAAGAGCTTTGCTCAAAGATTTTGGGTTGTTTCTGTGTGTATTTTTAAGTGACATCCAGATAAAATATATTTTCTGGCTGCTTCAATATTTTCAGGAGGAGACTTTACACCAACACTGAAGGCTGGTTTCAGAGGCGTGACGTACTGCTTTAGGTTTTGGGGCTGTCAAGTTTCATTGCAGTAAAGTGAACAAGGCTTCCTCTATATTTGACTCAAATTCTACAGAACTGATGCCCTGAGTGACACAGGCAGTGATCAGTTATGAGGGTCTGAGAAGAAAACACTACCTAAAACCAGCCACCTTCCTTGCATAGTCAGTGGGTGCTCTTTTTATGTATGGAAAAGAGTGCAGTAAAAGAAGGGGCAGGGAGACCTCCCTTAAAATACACAAACATGAGGTTCTTATCTACAAAGCAATGCCGATCCATGTTGTCTAGAGCATTCGACACACAAGAGTGCAGTGCCTGTGCCAACTGTCAACCCTCCCTCCTTCCATCCTTGGACTGCCAATAGCTAGCTCTAGTCTTCCAGATTCTCATGGCAAAAGGTCATGTCCACATCAAGACCCTTTAAAGCTCATGATTAAGTTTTAAGTTCTGAAGTACATCTAGGGGAGACTTCCTAGAACTGTAACTGACCTCTAACACACTGTCCTTTGACAAGCATAGGTCATTTTTAAATGTATGCTCAGATACCCAAAGAAAGCTGCCGAGAAGCTGCAGCAAAAGTTTGGGTAGTCTTCTCCAGACTTCTAAGTGTCTACAGCAAGTCAACAGCCTGCCTGAAAATACAGCAAGTTCTTTCAGCTTCTGAACCCACCTACTTTTAGCTTGTTGACAAAACTTGGAGCACACTCCACAGAAAACTTGATTGCAGTATAAAATTCCCTCAGCTCCCCACCACAGCTGCACACAACTGGGAAAAAAACCTCTAAAAATTCAACAAAACAACCAACCTGCTTCTAAACCACTACTTGATCCGGATTCACAGTCCTCAGACATGATTCATAAAGAAGGCCCATTGTATACAAATAGAAGAGAAACCTACCCTCTATCAGAGAAAGATAGAGAAAGATCAGAAAAATTTATCCCTTGAGGGTTGCAAACATTATGTCCAGTGATGTATGTCTTTGCAGTACATGTACCAATATCACTGCTTGTTGTCTCTAGTTTTGAATAGCACTGACTTGTTCAATAGCTTGTACTGAGTTTTATCCAAATCATCACCTGCTGCAGTTTGTCTCACCCTTTGGAAAGGGTGCATTTAAAACTTACTTTAATCAATAATTTTTGTTTATCTTATATCTTAAATTTATGGATGGAATACATACAAATAAACACAGTAAGCAGTCATACATTGCCCTGTACAAGTTGAGGTGTTGGCTCTACTGCCCTGGTGACATGCAAGAACATGTCCCACTGCAAGAAAGGCTGAAACTGCTGTTATTCACATTTTCTACTAACTGAAGAAGAGCCACAGCGAACCATTACCAAAATCTTTTAAGTAACAAGAAGCAGCAGCACTTGTCCCTTTTCCTGCCCAAAAACCCATTTGAACGAGGAAGCAATCTCAATTTTCATAAAACTTTTTCCAGCAGAGGGAACTGAAAAATGTCAGAAGCTCTGAAAAATCAAGACCAACTAAGTATTTGGTCTGGGTGGCAAACCCAAGAAGAAAAACTTTATATAAAATCCCAATGATTTGCACAGAAGCTGGCAGCCTATCACTAGATTTTAACTATTGGCTGTTGTACTAGTAAATTCAACATGAAAATGGCATTAATACAATGGAATCCTCATGTTTTACTTCCTCCTCTTCTCCAAGTCATTCGTGTTACAAGCAAAGGGTCTATCACACTACAGTAGTGAATGCTTAAAACAGATAAAATTGTACAGAGAAGTGTATCTATCTCCAAACCCCTAAAAAGATAAACTAGCAGATGTACAAAGCAAACACTGAGTCCATATCAATGAGATACTCTTCTGGGTGAACTCTTCCCCAGTGCTTGTTCTGTCCATACCCTAACAACAGTCAAACACAGCCTGTAAGAAGCATGGCTACTGCCCAGGAAATGTTCTTACTGCTGGGTTTACAGTGTCATCAGCTATTAATCATAAAAAGCTCCACTGGGATAACCCCAGAATTAAACAAATTAAGAAATGCATGTCTAGAGAAGGGAGTTGGTGTGGGAAGTATTTTTAAGGAACATTGTTTTGTTTGCAAGGAAAAAAACAGTTCCTTAGACAGGAGTGAGTCCACAAGGTCTTACACTATCCTGCTCATGCTGAGATCTCAAACACAGGAAAAAATTTTCTACATTTTTAGGAGGTTATGCACGATAAGGAAACAATTCATCTCCTACAGGGCCTACTAACAGCAGCATTAACTCTTCTTAATTCCCGCAGCACATTTCATATCCATATCAATATTGAGGTACACATTTCCTGAATCTACCAGAACAGTCCTACAGCTAAGAGTTCACCTCAGCTTAAATTGCAATATTGTGATGACATGGTGAACACTTCACAATCATCAGATCCCAGCATGCAACCACCAAGTCATCCATTCCCCTGAAAGCTGTTCATGGTAGAAGTGCCCCTGAAAGAAATTATTTTCATAACACCTCAGAAACCTCTGTGTGAAAGAGGATGTCCAAGTGAAAAAAAAACCAAGATCCTAAACCCCCACTTTAATGCTGTGATTGGATTCACCTAGAGTAGGTGTTCTGTCTTGTTCATTTGATAGAGAGAAACCAGCACTTAAGAGTATCTTGGAAACGAGCTCTGTCTGCACCTTCTAACCAACCACTCCAGACCAAAGAAAGCAATTCTCTAGGCTGGAGGGAGTGCCTCTGAGGACCAAAATTTGAGCTTGAGTTACTAAATAACTAAAGAGAGGGGAAGCCACTTATCACAAGAAATAGACCAAAAGGCAAGAGGAAAGATCAGCTTTCTAGCTGGAAGGATGCTGTGCTCTGTGGGTGTACTATAGCAAGTCGTATGCTGGGGAAGGACCTTGGTGTGGAGGTAATGCCAGCAGATCAACAAGCCAATAGTTCAGTCAAGAAAATAAATTCATGTCTTTGCACTCAGTTCTTCAAATATTTAGGCTGAGGATACTCCAGAGGAAATCTCTTTCTAATCAGATATTAAGGGGTTTATACTGTGTAAAGCAAAGTATTTCAGATATTTGTTGCTAAGGAATACCTCAAAAATCATATTTATGTAGACAAAGTCAGCAGAAAAAGAAAGAAAAGGGTAAAAGAAAAAATGAAGAAAGAGAAGCATTGTATTCTTCTCTTCAGATGGACTTTGGAAGGCATGCTCAAAAATCTGTTCATCTTATCAAGGCAGTAATTTCAGGGTGAATATACTACTCAAATTAGGTTACAGAGACTTTAGAAGAGCCTTTCATTCCCCAGATGAGTGAACAACATACACTCCCTGTATCGTTTCCTCTTCATGGGTGTAACAGACTCCTATTAATTCTGATGGAAACACATAACCTCACAGAACAAGAGATCAACTCTTTCAAGCAGACCTCAGACTCAGTTAATTTATGGTGAAATGGCCCTTCTTGAAATTGTGCCAGACGGGCACCTGAGATTTATTTTTTTTAGCCTCCCAAAATATTTTATTTCCTCCAAAGCCCTTTTGAGCTGAATTTAGCTAAGTCAATCCAAAGCATCCAGAGCATCTAAATCATCATTTCCTGACTCCTGGGACATGTATTCCAAGTCTCATACAAACTTCAGTAGGGGCCAGTTTTTCACCTTAGTCCTAACTCTGAAAGTCTCCTGACTACATATTCAGAAAAGCAATGTATTCTATATGTAAGTAGTAGTTATATGTTTCATCTGTACTTCCATGTTTTCCCTTAAATTTTCCATATCCAGGAGTACTTCTCCATGCTCTGTGTAACAGCTCAACCAGTTTGCCTCAAGTCAGAAAGAGATTGAGGCCAGAGCTGTCACTGCTTTCAATACTACTAAGCAGAAACTGTTCTAGAGCTGTGCACAAAGTAAAAGGTTCTCTCACTCTTGGCTCTGAGCAGAGCTTCTGCACCTGTACCAGCCAGTGCCAGAGTGCATAGCTGAGCGTCATGGACTGCTCTGCAATGACCTTCAGCTCCCTCCATTCTGCCGTCTCATCACACTGCCAGCAAAGACCTAGATGTGGGTTTCCAGTGTTATCATAGAGCAGCTGCAGGTAAGCAGCACTGGCTCTGGAGGGAATAACTAACATAAGACACATAGGAGAAGGCAGACTTTCCTCCACCCCTGTGATAGAAAGAGTTGTTGGGATATGTCACTGTTCTGCATGCCTCTTAATTGGATTCAAAGAAACATTTTATATTATTTTCTTCCTTCTATTTGTAGGTTGTCTTCACTAGCTATAGCTTTGGTTCTCAGCTGCCTGTCACTTCTGAGACAGCCCCATGGAAATAAGATAATGCCAGCACACTAACATTCAGGAGATGCTCAACCACCATATCAGATGTGTAGCATTAGCCATCTGCAAACATTAAGCAGGCATTCCTATCCAAAGGCACTGTCAGACTATTGGTGAATAGTAAAACAATGTTCTCCTATTCTGCTGGTCAGTTGAGGTCTCACAAGTAACTCATTAATAACCATGTTAAAAATTGATAGCACTTTTGAAAAGTAGAACATATAATTCAACTATTGAAATATGAGTCAAAGTTCTAAGCTTCTTTCACTCTTTTGTTAACATATCCCTAGTTTTCAGTACAAGGCATTTCTTCACAGTAAATATGTCCAGACTTTCAAAAACAAACACACATCACCCCCCCAACACAGTTCTAAAAGAGTAAAATACACAACTTCCATAGAAGTCTTCCTTTGTTACCTGAAAATAATGAATCAGCCTCAGTTCAAACTTCATTGACTGCCACTGTAGCAAAATATTGCACCTTAGTTCAAGTGCTCTGTTCCTCTCTAGGTAAAGCAAAAGTGTTTGCATTCCAGCTTGAAAATATTTAGATAGAAGAAATTCCCTTCCTATAGTTTTATTAGAACATTGAGAGCACAGGTTTTTGCAACACTTCTTTCCTATCTTCTTCTAGCCAAGGAAGCACTTCAGTAAGGAGTTTTAAAGATAGAGAGCTTAAAACAAGGCTTTTTTATAGTCCATATATATATATATTTCTCTCACTTACTTGTTCTTGTTCCCACCATCAGGCAGACCCAAAAGCCCACAATGTTTTGATAAACACACTAAAAGCAGCTCGGGATGTAAGTATGAAAACATGCACAGCAAGTTTATTTTATGCCGGTTTGTTTTATGGCTCTCCTCCAGCATTTCAGATGCACAACCCCATTAGGGTCAGAGTGCTAAAACTTTCCTTAAACAAGTCCATCTCAAAGGTCCAGGCCTCTTTTTCCCTTTCCACCTGCATCTCAATACTCCTTAAAGAAAACAGAATTTATCCCACATGGAAAAGAATAATGATGTGGATGTACATCCCTCTGTAGTGAATCCTCTCCTGCTCGGCTGGGTTCCACCTTCCTTCTTCAGTGCAGTCTCCCAAGTACTCCCAAGTGGGGAGGGGATCTGTATACGGCTGCTAAGGTGACTAACTGCTTTAGCTTATAAGATCCAAAAGCTGGTGGGATTGAAACTTGAGAGTTCTGGAACAAGCTCAGAAGTATAGCTGGAGCATCCTGGAGTCCTCAAAGCCTGAGTCAGATGAGACAAAGGTCAGGGTTCTTTCCAGTATTACATCCCCCACAGAACCCCATCTCACAAGGCTCCAATGCTTCAATCCATGTTTTTCCATTAACAGGACATTAAAATCCCAAACAACACATTTTATTCTGTCCATGACTGAAAGGTATCCAAATTTACATATCCACATTCTTTTACCAGACAGTAGAGGCCAATTTCTATGAAATACATGGAAGAAATGGGGTTGGGGGAGGGAAAGGGGAAGGTGAAGAGAAGATAAAAAATAAAACATTGCCTTCAGCCTCACTGAAGGAAATTTATGTGTCTGTCTTTCTTAAGAAACAGTGCTTCTTTCACACACTTATAAAGAGCTTTTCTTTGCAAACTATTTCCAAATTAACAATAAAGATCTGACAAGTTTTCTTTAAGATGGCAGGTTTTCCTTAAGAGACAAACCAAACAACTCTTGGAGCAGGGTAGTGGCTGGGTGAGCCATGATCCACCTTTGATTCAGAAGCAGATAAATGAGTTCTGAGCAAATGATAGAGGGGGAAAAAAGAAAAAGAGGAAGAGACAGAAAGTGTGAAATAACCAGTCAAAATATTCCGTTTTAGGAAAAGATGAAGTTGCCATCTGCAAGAGATATTAAAGAAGAAATTTAGAACCAATATGTATGTACTATCAAGAATCCTTTTGAAGGAAGACCCAACTTCCTGGACGCAGAAGCCACATGCTGAAAATTTCACATGGTCAAAAGCCAAGAGATACACACTGCACACCTAGTGAAGCCGAGGAAAGGAAAAGCACTAGGAAGTGGTTCCCAGTCTAGATGTAACAATACACACTCATGACTCCTGCTGCCCCTTTCGATACAAGGCTGGGCCAGACAGGTTGCCAGTTCCTAAAAGAATGCTGCAATACTGATCTCAGCAGCTGAAAGGAGCCTCTCAAGAGTGCCTTATCCAGTCTCCTCGCTCAAGCAGGACCAGCTAGGGCAAATTGCTCAGGACCAGTGTTCAGACACCTCCACAGGAAAAAAGTTCCTTGTGTTTAGATGAAGCTCCCAGGGCTTCAATTTACGCTCATTGACTCATACTGTCACTGGGCACCACAGAAAAGAGTGCACCTTCTTGAAGCAAAGAATCAAATTTCCCAAAAGCCCTCCTACCAGAAAAGCCCTCTTACCAACTTTTACAGCTCTATGGAATTGTTCAGGGAATTTACTCCTGTGTACAGATCTAGACTGCTTGCATGACAACAGAATATTGCAGGAGTTCTCTCTTGTGCCAATGTCTGCTCATGACAGACACGAACAAACTGCAGAACAAAGAACCATGCATAGAAGAGATGTATTAGAAATAAAAATACCAGTCAATTTTCCCATAGGCAAACTCATTATATGCTCTCACAGCACAAAAATTCACAGACAGGGCGTCAGTCAGCCAAAAAAAAGACTCCTCACATTTGTAGAAGGTCTTCACGAATTGTTACTGCACTGCCCCAACCTTCCTCAAAATGAAGTATTAATGACAGCACAATTTTGTCATTAACATCAGAAGTTGTGAATCCCCAAACAATTTAATACCAGTAGCAACCTTAAAGAAAAACCCTTGACTGGTAACACTTATCAAACTACTGTTTCCCAGTTCTGGTCCTATCCACAACATGGACCCTGTCCCTGCATGCACTGTCACCCTACAAGTGGTGACAGTGACAGAGTGGACTTGTACATCTACTGGTTCCCATACCAGCTAAGGTAATAATCATTGCTGTTGCATTGCTCTAAGACATTCCCCGCACATTCTAGTCTACAATCTTATTACTCCCCTGCTTGAGAATAAGTCTTTGTAACTGGTGATAAACAAAACAAATCAAAGCAAAAGAGAAATCTGTTTCATTTGAATTCTCCAGAAGTTTAGGCCTTGACAGAATTTTTCCCTTTGCATGTCTCAGCTGCTTCCAATGAAATCAGAGGATGTTTGACCACTGATTTCTGTGGGAATGGCATGGGATTTTAGCCACAGCAGGACTTCTAACCACTACCACCTATTATTTTTCCTTCAGAAGGTTTTCAGGGCAAATGCTTAGAAAGTAGTTGAATTCAATTTTTGCAAGCAAAGTCCCAGAAAAACCCTTTCTAAGAGGTCAAGCCTTGTTCCCTGAGGCCTTGGTGCAAGCTGTCTTGGCAGGACTTCTCCTGAGCCTGTTGTGTGGAAGATAAGGAATTTGAATGATTTCCTGCTCTGCAGCATATAGCTCCCCAAACATCTGACAGTTTATGTCCCAGGGACTGTCTCCACAGAAACCTGGCTAGAGAGGCCATGATGCTGAAAGTGAGAGCTATCCAGTAGCCAGCAGCTCATCTTCAGTCTTTTACACTCCCCATCCTGTACTACTTTCTAACTGCATTCTCTTGTCTGTAGCCCTCCCAAACCATATGAGGTACTGCACACCTCCTCCCAGCCAAGTCTGAGGGAAAGGTTGTTAACTTCCACATTAATGCACCTATGCTACAGATAAAGCTCCTCCCTTGAAATCAAACACACTCTCCTGTTCACCAAAATGTCATGTGGTAGACATAGACCAAGTGGGAGTACACTTGGCCCTGACTTGCTGCCCTCCTGCACTGCACACATTGTCTGTCAAATAAGCCTCCAGTCCTTGGGTGAGGTCTTTTTCACACTGTTTCAAAATCAGAAGGGTTTCCCCTCAACACAGCCTGATTTTTAACTCAGAAGACTGAAAAAAAAAAGAGGAAAACCAAAAGCAACCCTCACATTTCAGGTCGTCCTAAACTAGAACTGCATGCCAACCCCACACCAGAAAAACAACACAGCCCCCAAGGACCGTGAGCCAGGTGTTCTCTCTCTTCAGGCAGTCTCTACCCTACAGCTGCTTGGTCTCTTCAGGACACTCACCTGCTAGACTATACCCAGGAGATGCTGTGGATGAGATTACTTCCAGCAAAATTGCCCAACATCTGTTGGGGCCAGGCCTGTTGCATGCAGCAGCTGAGCTTATCCAGCCACATCCAAGTTTCATGGAGTTACTCTTAGAGGACTAAGAATTTAGTATAATAGTTCTTAAGGCTGATTTGCAGTGATGCCTGCAAAGACAGCTAGCCTGACCTCTTAAAGGACCTTCAAGGCATTCATTCAAAATGGGGATTAATTGAAGAGAACATGTCAATTAGTTGATACTTTTTCCGTTCAACTGTATGCCATAAAAGGAACATTTTACTATTTAGAGGACATGCAGGAAATCCCTTCTCTAAATGCACTTATCAGTCTGCTCTGCAGCCTAGCACTCTTCACCGCTGTTGCTTGCAAAAAGAGAATTATACATACAATCTGCAAACTTCACTTGCCATGTGTGCACAAGACATATTGAATTTCTATAATTAGAACTTAAAGAGACTTTGGCTCTTGCCTCAAGAATAAATTTTCACAAAACTAAGCAGCTTCCATTTCAATGAAAAACAGGAAGCAAAAATCCAAAATACTGCAGCTTATTGAACAGACCTGATTAAAAGGAAAAAGAGCTGGCTTGAAAAAGAAAAAAGTTATTTTGAAAGAAAGTGCAAGCTATTCTAGTGATGGGGATGCCTTTTGAGGTCTTTTTTTTTTTAATAAAAAGGAACAACAGACATTTTCCCTTTCATCAATATTTTCCCCCTTCTACTAAAAAAAAATTAATACAATAAAGAAAATCTATCTCCACTGCACAGCATTCAACAGCATAAAAAAGAGAAAGAAATAGTTACAAATAAATACATGTTTCCGGCATGATTTATCACACATTTTGAAATATCCAGCTCTCATAAGAATGTGGAAACATTTGGGAAAATCTCTGTTTTCTTCAATATTTGGTAATTCCGAGTACAGACCATTTCAATGAGAAAATCTCAATGGAAAAATTTGCACGAGACATACTAAGCCCTTTAGGAAGTCTGACCACCAGCGTCAGTAAGGGAGATGGGCAGTTACTAATACCTAGTCTGTCTTTTGAGAACAGTCACTCTCACTCAAACAATCAATTTCTCTCCAACACCCCTAGGCTACCACCAGATGCAGTCCTTCAGCAATAGCAATAACTGAGCTGCCAGTCTGGCCAAGGACATGGAAATTCTCCTTTACCCCTGAGCTCTGTCCTCCACTCTCAACAGGCAGCACAACACACGGTAGGAGACAGAATAAACAAAACCCACTGGGCTCATTCCCTTATACCATAAAATACAGGTGAGAAATTAAAAGCAAATCTGTCTCTCTGACATAACATGGGGAGCAACTCAGTAGCCGAGAATCCTTTCTTTTGCTTTGTAAATACAAATACAAATTAATGCTCTATATCAATGACTGCCAGAGGGATAGTAGTGCAGGAATTTCTAGTTGTGTCCAAACTAGATCTTCTCAGACTTTTTCACTTTTCAAATCCCATTTCAAGAAAACAAGCAAAACAAAAAAAAGAAACATCCCACGATTTTAAGATGCTCATGGAAATTACTGCAGGTTGGTAACCATGCAGTGCTAAGGAGATAAAAGCAAAACAGGAAGATATTTCTGTATGTTAGCTGGGCAACAAGTGAATACAGGCTGGAATCATGAAGGATGCGAAAGGCGACAGTGTAAAACCCTGGCCTCAGGTTTATTTGGCTTCTGCTGGCCTCAGTGAGACTTACACTGACCAACCTGATAAAAAAATCTTACGAACTATAAAGCTGGAAGGGTTGTACCAACCAGCTAGTCTGACCTCATACCTAGCACAAGCCACAACATTGCTATAAATTAATTCCTGCCTGAAGTACAATATAACTTTTCAATAGGCATCTCATTTGATTTAGATTTCCAGCAGTAGAAAATCTACCACAACTCTCAGTAAACTGCCTCTCACTTTAGAGATTTTTTCATCTGCCAAGTTTCAGTTCCCAGACTCTGGGCCCTGACTTACTTTCTCTAAATTGAAAATGCTATCACCAAATGTTCTCTGTATAGCTAATTATAAATAGTGATCAACAAGTCACCTTTTAAGCACCTCTGTAAATAACTACAGGATAAGCTTTTGAGTCTCATCCATCAATACATGGGATTAATCAATGTTAAATTCTGTAATGTTCTATTGATGACCTCTGCAGCAGTCTGTCACATATACAATGGTCACTTGAAATACAGTTCATTCTTGGATCAAAGGAGTTAGTCCAGTTTAAAACAGAAGTTATTCCTCATGGCAACCTGGCAGGATACAAGGATGTCACAACACAGGTATGAAGAAAATGATGGTCTGCTTAAGATCATTCAGCAAGTATGTGGCAGAGCCCAGAGTAATGCCAGTTAATTCAGATTTTAAATCTTCATCCTTGCTCATAATGCCATCTTTCTGCACAGCACAAGACAAAAACTATTCTAAAAACAAAAAACCACATCCTGGAATCTCTCCAGATTTGGAGCAAGGCTTTTGAACTATTTGCATGCAACTGAAAGCAATATAGAAAAAAATCTTGGTATCTACATAATAATATCCTTCTTGATTACTTTGAGGCAGAGAAAACATACCAAGTAAATGAAACTCATAGGCCTGTACCCACAGTAGACCTACTCACAGATTCTTGTTCTCTTGAATCTGCAGAGGTGCTTGGTTCCAGCAGACAGTGTTCCAGCAGCCTACTGAGGCTTTACTATCAATTTGATTTCTAGGAACTAAGTAGTCAACAAAAAAAAGTCTGTCTCACAAATTTCAGTTTGCTAATGTAAACATCATAAAAAAACCACAACAACTTTAAAAACAAAATATTTGAAAGTCAGTTTCCCTTCTTTACTAGCTGCCAAGAGCAGAGTTCAGGGTGCTCTGCTTCTTGAGTTGATGAAACCATTAACACCTACAGCAGCGTCAGGAATGTTAGTCTGCCCTCAGGACTTGGTAAGTAATAAGAAACTGGTGTCAGTTTCACATTTAAAAACCAGTTCCAAGTAATAAATTTCCAATTTCTGATCCGGATGGAAGCCCAGCCCAAGGAGCAGAGCAGAGGCTCAAAGCACTTCACTAAAAAGGTATCAACACTGGCAACCATGCCAGTAAGATGCTTGTGAAAACAGTTGGAAGATATCTAACACAAAAATATGCCTTGCTGCAAAACACATCCAGCAGAGTGTGTGGAGAGTTATTGCAAAAAACCCAGTGAACAACACTGGCAGCACAGAAAACTTGAGTCTCTCTTTAGTCAGTTCTTTTGTTGCTACAGACGCCAGACCAAGACTTAGGGAGACCTTGTGTGGCAACATCAGGCAGCCAGTCTGGAAGCCAGAGAGCCAGTGTGAATTACAGGGTCTGTATGCAGTTCAATAAATAACCCCTTTTATACTCATTACAACACAGTTCTGTCTTCACTGCTGCAAGGGGTGCTACAGAGGAGGCATTAGCAAATGGTCCTTGCAAGAGTCACAGTCTTCTAACAGGATAAAGATGGGGTGCAACCCTCTTTCCAGCAACATGAATCTCAAGTGCCTAACAGCACACAGCGATAGCTTTGTCATGGCTCATCTCACTCTTCCCCAAATACAGCTCAGCAGGCACCACCCTACACAAGTTGTATGTGCCCACTTCCATTCCATGGGAGAGGGAGCCATGACTGAAGTTCAATATCCATTCATTTATTTCAGTCTGCCTAAGAGAAGCACAGCCAACTTTCTCGTGCACTAAACCACTTGAAGCAACACTTCCCTGACAGTGCTACCTCCTGTCCACGCCCTCTGGGCTCTAGGGCTGGAGAAAGAGATGTAACTTGGCCACATCTCTTCTACTTTCCTGTTCCTGAGGTGAATTCACTATTGCGTTATAAGGTGCAGAGGAAAACAAATCCCACAAAGACAACCTGCCATTTATTCTGTATCTGTTTCAAGCTGAAGGCAAACTATCTTTCGCCCCATCAGTATGGGATGCAGAGAGCATCCTAGCATGCCAAATGCCCTGCAAGTTTCTGGGTATTTTGATGCACTTCTTTTGACACTACTGCTGTGTTTTGTTCCTCCCCACAAACATACGTCAGATACCCTTCCTGAAAACACCTCCTCTGACGTGTGGTCTTGTGCATTGCTAGTGCCATATGCCAATCCTCCTTTAAAACTCACTTCCTTGTGTCCTACCAATAGCCCAATAGTCCAGGATTCTCAGTCATTTCCAGTCCCTTGAATTAGCATCCAACGATGTCCTGTTTACATTTCAGGGCTGTGGTAGAAATAAACACCATAATGTCAGGACATTCCATCAGCAGGATTCCAGCACAACCATGCTGGGCTGTGACCAGGATGCTGAACCAAGTATGGTCTGACTTTTTACTTTATCTCATTTCCTCTTTCTTATACTTCCATTACCTACCAGAGGATGCCTTCTACTGGGACAGTCCCTGCAAAGAGTGAGCACACTGGAAGGGTCTCGACAATTGTTAAGTTATTCAACAAGGAACTAGTCAGTAAGGAAATAAACACAACAAGCAGGGAAGGGGTACTGGATCACAGAAAAGAATTTTATATTTTGTCAAACAGAAGTTCAAAGTAACATAATCATCTCTCTATCTGCCAGATGAAACTAAGACGTGGACAAGGCAAAGCCATTTCCTGGTTAGATGGTTCCAAGGACTAGATTCTGCTGTCAACTATGGTATCTGTAAAACCAAAGGTGAGTCAAAACGAATTAATTTCAATTAGTCTTAATTATATTTCACCTACTTAAGTAGCAATACTTGAATAATCAGAGGAGACATCACAAATGCATCTGCTATTAAACCTCAGCCAAGATACACTTATTTCTAAGTAGGTTATAAAATTTCCAGACTAGAAAACAGCCTTTTAGCAAAAAGGCTGTCCTGTGGTATGACTAAAAAACTCTCTACTTCTCACCCCAGCAATGTACAAACAAATGCTGTCTTCTCCATTCCAATTAGAATATCAAATGTAAATATTATGAAGAAGAATCTCTCAAGACACACAAATTGGATGGCTACCAAGGACAGGCTGAATGGTCTGAAAGCAACATTTTCTGTGATGTACCAGATCTCTCAGAATCAGAGAAAACAAAGAAGGGGAAGATATACCAAGCTTGCATAGTCTTTTTGTCCCAGTGTGAAAAAACTCTACTGAATATTTCAGTGAAGCATCAGTTCAATCTAGATTTCAAGTGCTGCCATTTTATGCAGAGTAGAGTTACTGGTCAGGTACTGATTCTTGGGGGAATATAACTGGAAACTAGAAGATTGTGCCTTTGGAATGAATGCTTGCTCTTTGGGATTGAATTAGCATTGAAATGGCTCCCTAGCACTTGTGTAAGATTTCTCATCTTCAAGTCACAACCCAAGGCAGAGCTGTCTTTAAGACAGTTTTGTACAATGCTTTAGTCCCATAGATATCTCATTTACTAAGACTGATAGCCCTGAAGACTGTGGTAAGAACTGCAATCTACTCCCTAAATAAAGCAATGGATATAAGACCCATGTTCTGGGCTTGTAGTGGTCTCCTTCCACACTTCTAGGTATCAATTAGTTAGTAGCCACCATTCACCAAGTGGACCAGACCTGACAGATGCCTTAGCATGACAATGACAGCTTTGAGAATCTGCCTCAGGTCCCACTGCTGCTGTGAAGATTTTCTGTTCTATGAAATTTGTTCCAGGAGAATTGTGTGGAAGGTAAGCCTCACCACATTTAGACCATGATGCAAGACTCACCTCTTTGTCCAAAGCATAGTGTGAACTGCACACTCAGAGCCTCCTGGCACTTTTCCACGAGCTGCATTTTTTTTTTTTCTCCCTGTCCCTGAAGTTTACAAGCACATTGTTGGAGGCAGGTAGGGAGTTCTGGTACTTTTGCTCCCCCTATTTGGTAAGCTGTTGATTTAAACCATGTGCACACAGTGAAGTCTTGACAAGGACATTATAAATGCATGTAATGATGTGACGGCTGCTGGCAATCAATGGAAAAAAAGAGAGGGAGGAGGGGTTTACTGGGTCTTGGGCCAGCTCCTAATGGACAAGCTTCCACATCACAAAACCAAGCACTGCAGCTGCCAGAAATCACATCAATCAGCCCCCTCCCCAGAACAGCCAGGCACCAAATGGACAGGCACTGACCGAGCTGCTCTCTCCTAACGAGGTTTCACAGGACTCTGGAGTGCACTGGCAAGACAGGCTGTGAGCAAATTTGATGTATATTGCCCATGCTTTGCCTGCCACTTTAGCATCTTTAGCAAATACTATGCTAACTTTAAAAATAATCAGTGGGCCCAAGTTAAAAATAAATTGCAAGCTGGCTTCCATGAGAAAGCAACTGAGCCAATACCATTTATAGCAATTCGACGTGTCACTGAATAGCATCATTTTTATAAATACACTGAAAGCCGGACATGAAATAACTGGTTAACAGCTCCCTAATCACAAGGGCTTCCTCTGCTACACATTTTTCCTATTTATCCAATGGCTTCTGTTTTATATCTAGTTTGCTAATGGAAAGAGGGGCGGGGGGTGGAAATTGGCCTTAAACTGATCCAGCAGATGCACAGAACTGGGGCCTCAAACACTGGCTTCTTTTCTGCAGCCACCAAAGGGCGGTGGGGGAGAGACATTTCAGCAAAATTCTTTCTCTACAGTAACTACCACAGAAACACATTTCCCTCTGTTTGTAGCCACTCAAAATAACTGCAGCTCAAATGCCAGAAGAATATTTTGTGCTCCCTGCATTTACAAGAGAAAGAAATGGGAAAATACTAAAGAAAGTTCCTAGTATGGTGGTCTCAAAACAGCAGTAAAAGGCTTCCAAAAAAGTACTCTCATAAAGAAAGCAAAACAATCTAGCCCAAAAATATTTGCTATTTAATGATCCTAAAGTGTTTTACAACCATGCATAGGAAATACATCATTTTATAAGACTGTTCATCTTCTAGGCTGTGCAAACCATTCAGAGTTTTAGAACAACTCTCTGTCCCAAATTTTTTACAAGTGCCAGGAATGCCTTTGCAAGCATGACTGTGTGCAGCACAAACAGCTATCATCATTTATGAATGTTTTAAAATAATTAAACACAATTTCCTCAGGTATGTTGATTTCTGTCTGCATTGCTTCAAGTCAGAGTGCACACTGAAGCCTCTGTACCTGCACAGTGAACACTGCCTTTTGTTATTAAATAGGTGGGAGGACACCTCATACTGGCACAAGACCATAAGGCCAGGAAAAAGGTGAAGGATTCACCATCTACTCAAAACTGCACCTAACCTTGCTCTACTTTAATTTTAAGGTGTTTGATAAAAACTTTAATCTACAAAGGTGGATGAGGAGGGCACTATACATGCATACAGAATGTGATTGCAAAAGTTGTCTAAAACTCAAGTCAGTAGCAGAGGCAAGAAGCAAACACCTGCCTTGGTTCTGCACCCATGAGGCCCTTAGCTCCAGTGAATAAAGTTTTACTGCATCCCCTAGTTCTGTACTGCAGTATTAGCCCTGGAAATGGGCATGCAAATCTCCTAATCAAACTAAGTCTCTTGACATCAAAACCATGCTTATGTTACTTGCATGTCCTTGCAGTCCTCCCTCAGCATCTAAAGGGACAGCTTTCTCTGTGATCATGACTTATTCCCTAATCATTTGTCAACAGTCTGCCTATCCAAAGCAGAAGGAAAGAGAGTGGTGACAAACATGGGAAGGCTAGTGGCACTGAAATAATCTTCTGTACTCAAACCCGTGTGGGCACGTAATGGTCTCTAACCTATATTTGCTTAGGGTTGCCTGTGCTTAATGCACCTTCAGGTCTGGGTGAAAGACATTTCTCTTTGTGAATAGTTGAATTTGGGAAAAACTTAATAATGTATCAGTAGAACTTAGTGCTGAAGATCACTTCAGATGCGAAAAAACAAACAAAGTTTATTCACATGGTAAGTTTGATCCTGACTTTATGAAGCAGGCCATTTATGGCTAAGTTTTAGAATTCCCCCATAATATGGCCTGGCACAATGGAAAAAAACAGAACTAGCTACAGCTTTAGGAATGACTGTCTGCAACACGTGACCTTTGCCACCAGTAGAGCAGACAAAGCAGAAAGAAAAGCAAGAAGCAACTTTCAGTGTAACCATGGACACGTGTGATCCAGGGACACCATGAGATCTGTTCCTTCTTCCCCTTGGGTCTCCTTTCATCACTTGCAGTCAGCACATAGCGTCCACAGGAACAACCCAGCAGGTTTAATTCTATAATAAGGAATGCAGTACTTCCAAGAGTAGTTCCTCTCTTGCTAAAGGCAGGGGGAAAGATGTTACCTGAAGTGGTTAGCATTGCTAGTCCAAGCACAGATGCTCTGCCTCGTGCTAGATAAGTCAGAGAAGACGGCAGCCCACAGCTAATGCCTTGACGTGCTGAGTGGGATTACAAACCACGGCCCGCACTTCGTATGAAAAAGCAGCAAGCAGACAGCCAAGACCCCTCTCTAAATACATTTCAAAGTGGGTTATTGTGAGGAGTGTGAGCATTATGATCTCAGCTGCCAACAAGTACTTCTGTGGGAAGCAGTTTGCTAGCGGGAACGCATTCTCCCAACAATCCAGGCTTTGACCCATATTTGTGTTGTGCAGTTAATCTAAGTGGAATTAGTGCTGATGAAAGGGGCCATATGGACAGCCCTTGAGACAGAAATCTTATTTACCCACAGAAATTTCCATGGCTAGCAGCACTGTAAGATACATCTTACATGCATGTGCCAAAGCCATGTGCACTTCTCTCCAGCTGCCTAAACAAGGACTATCCAATCCCAACTTTCTGTAAGATGGAAAGGAAAAATGTTGTGATTCCTAGGCTCATGCAAAGTAACTAGAAGAGTTATTCTAATGCATTTTTATATAGCACACAGAACACCTACCAGTGCATGATTAGTGCCATGTTTGTCTGGGTCAGAACAGAGGACATGCAAGAACACACCTACTGGTAGTCTCAAAATATTTTCTTCAAATTTCAAAACAAACTCAGTGTGTTAAAACCAAAATGTATTTTTCCATACTACCACATATTTGCCTCCCTCTCTTCTCAGACTACAGTTCTTTTAGTGGTACCGCAGAACTGCTTAGACCAAAACTTCCAGTTAAAATGTCCTTTAGTTATTATGAGTGTAATTCAGAGAGAAGCATAAAGCCAGCAAAGCAGAAGTTGTGACTGGACTCAGATCCTACTTTTCATGGAAAGCGAGGCTTATAACATAATTCCTTCGTGTCCTCACAAGGCACATGGATTGTATCTACACAAGCTTTGGAGGACACCACGCATATTCTTCACATGCAAGATAGCAGCATATCACACAGCTGTCAGAGAAGCATCCCTTGTTAACATTCTTCAGCTTGTTTTATGAACTGAGATTTTGCACAGAAGAGCAAATAGAATAAGCTGTTCAAAAAAACAGTGCTAAATGATGGCATAAGAGTACAGACACAAAGATAGGTGCACCAGGGGTCCATGCACTGACTGAGTAAACAGGAATTATTTTTCTTCTCAGTTAGATTACATGTGCTGGAAAAACTATGGCAGTCCAGGACCCTTTAATTTCTTAAAATGCAATGGCAGATGGCATTAGCAAAGCTGCAGTTGGATTCACTGTTGTTCAGCATGTGTTAACAGAAACAACATCTGGTGCCCTTCCTTATATTTCTTCAAGTTTTCAAATGGGAACATGCCTTATTTAATTACTTTCTAGCTACCCTACACAAGCCATCCCACACACACTCCTCTGGCAGATTCCTTTGCACAAGTGCAAGTTGAAGTATTACGGCAGTTCATTGCATGTCATGTGCTTTCATGCTAACCACTGATTCTGGCTTGACCACTACTGACAGGTACACAGACAATTGAAAATCCAAATCCTGCAGACATCCTAAAACCAGGCAAGCACAGAGCAAGTGCATAATGTCACCTGCAGAATGGGTACAGCTTCAAAGACATGCAGAAAATCTCACTGTTTTCCTGTACCCTGTCATCCTTGACCACCATCTTTGCCTGATGGAAGAACATTAGTCTTTCAAAAGAACATGCAGATAAAGCAGAGGCAACATGACATCTTGAGTTATTCCTGTACGGAGATATGCACATGTGCACATGCCCTGTTGCACATTCCAGAGCCAGACTACTCAGGCTTCATTCGTCCCTGGCTTCCACAGCCAGAGAGAGGGCTGTATGTTTGAGGAGATTGGCCACAGATGGATCCCTACCCTGTCTGCCTTCTCCCCTGAGAAAAGAGACTGACACTATATTCACTTCCATCCTGCTCCTGAGCTTAGGAGTAAATTGCAATTCAGTAATGAATGAAACATTTTTTTCCCAAGAAACAAAGCTCAAGTGTTTACTTTGGAGCTTAACCCTCCCTTCCACCAAAGCAGCGCACTGGAACAGTTACACACCACGACAGTCTTCCTAGCTAAGGAGTGTTTGGGGAACTCCCAACAACGCATTGTCCAGCCTGAATTCCCACTTGGAAAAGGCTCCAAGCACTAGATCTTTTCCCCTCCAACCAGTAAAACATTGGTAATATCTCATGCATAAAAAACAACCCCATTCCTGCTTTTACTTCTTAAGTTAGTACTGTTTCCACAAACTCTGTATCAGATCCTCAGTTTGTTTATACTGAAAGTGCCTTGGAGCAGTGGCAGCTTCTCCTTCAGCTCCTCACTGGAGCTTAGCTACAAAGAACAATAGTCAAATCTGCATTGGCAACATCTTCTATGGCCAGGCATGAGGCCCAGAAAAAGCGTCAAAAATTCTCTCACCCCAAATACATTCTCCTACGCTTGCTCTGCATTATCAGTTGTACCATATTCACCTCAGAGGGGCTGAGTTTGCCTTTGAATCCATTGATTACGATCACATAGCCATAGCAACACCTTCCCAAAACACTGCTAATACTGGACCACCCAGAATGGTATCAGGAAAACGGTATGAACTATCTCAAACCATACAAAGTATGAGGCACTGAATTCACCACACAGATTAGCGTTGCTATTTGTTGGTTACAATATCTATACAGACAGGGGTTTATGTCATAAGGTCATCCATGCCAAGAATCTAAGCGCTCAAAAAGATGGCAGAGAAAAACCAGGTACAGAATAATGGCTGCACTTCTCCCTTCTGCATTAGTCCCCCTTGTAAAAAGGCATTCTCCCTCCCCACATCAGTACTGAAAGTTCTCCTTAGTGGTCAGGTGATGACTTGTTTTATACACAAATTTGGCTCTAAATTTCACACTTTATGCATAAATGTACAGGTCACGCTACCCAGCACCTGACAGAAAGATATTCCTGTTAGAGGACGGTCAGAATAGCCCATTATAATAAACAAAAATGAGCTCTTGCAGAGCACAAACTGCACAATCTCACCTAATAACTTCTTATTCACTCTCTCTCATAGAGGTAGAAACAGAGTTGCCACTGCATGGTATAATGTTTGGGGTTTTTTTTCTGGCTCCCATTTACAACAAGCAGGAGATGTCTCAACAGCCAAAGACATTCATCAATTCATGTTTGATAACCATTCAAATTACCAAACTCCTTGACCCTCCTAACCAAGGATCAGCAATTGCTTTACTAATATCAATTAATTTAGTCTCATGTCATGATTAAAGGAGTCCTCTTTCTCCTAACTCCAGATAAAGAAAGAGAATTAGAAACCATAAAACTACACCTATACAAAGCAGTATTGGAACAGTCACAAAAAGAACCCAAGTGTCCTGTTTTCAAGATCAGCTTGATTTTTGGAAAAACAGTTTCCTTTAAAGTAACCAGGCAATGCAGAAAACTAGGGGTTAATTTTCATTGTTTTGTTGTCTTGCATAGGAGAGATTCCAGAAGGGATAATAATCACATCTTGTGACCTCCACTATACTGAACAGCAGCAAAGAAAGTTTGATCCCCAGGAGTTTTTTCATGTCCTTCTCCAAAACCCATCAATGAAAGCAGTACAGAAGTTTGTATGTGTAGTGGTATGGCAGGACTGCTCACTTATAGAGAAAGCAGCAATTCTTTTAGTGTGGGACACCACTGACTACAAATGGGAAAGGAGAAACAAATCCAAGAAGACAAGACAGGGTTGATTTTGGTTCTTTGTGGGTTTTTTCAGGGGCAGAGGAATGGGGGGGGAAGCAGTGAGCTGAAAGAAAAATAAGAAAGACAAAAAAAAAGGTCCAAGAAAAAGCCCATCAGACTACAAAAAAATTCACTGTACTTCAGTGCTTCTAAATGTCACCTGCCTTTGTGTGAATGTAACAAAATACTGAACCTGCAAAATACAAATTTCATTACAAGAATTCTTTCTGCAGTTTATCAAACATGCACTGGTCAATCCAGCTCACTGGTAGATTACCAAATTGTAATTGATCAGGAACAGACAGCACTGACTGTCAGATATTGCAGGCAAAACATCTAGGAATACTGCTCAAATGTAATTTTCTTTCCAGTGTAGTATGTATTTGTGACTGAAGCAATCAGAAAACATTTACACTACCACAAAGCTACGAAGTTTGCTTCACTTGTAGCAAATAGCTACAAGTTTGCTGCCTCTGGCCAAACTTTGCTTAGTCATAGAAAAACATGTCTGAATTCAACAGGATTTTCTTAGCATTTCAAAGGTGCCCTTGGTGTCCAGTGGGATGCAAGGTGTCAACAAGCCAAGAACTTGACCCAAATTTCCTTACTCTTCAAGACAGCTGCAAGTTACAATTCCCAGCAATTTTTATAATGTCATTATTTTGTTCCCATCAACACCATTTGAACTCGGTGGCTTTCCTTTTGACCTGTTCAGCTCATTCTTATCTGCCAGGCTGATCAAATGTTTTGAGAAAGATACAGTCTCTTCCTATAATTTGCTTTTGAACAAATTAAAGCACTCTGGATCTACTCTCCTGAATCCCCTTAACAATGACGTCGTTTCTTCCCTCAGAAACAGCAAGTAGGCTCCTCCATTCTGCCTGGTACAAACTATTTGTGATCTTCACCAAAGACGAGTATTTCCAGGGACAAAGAATTCCTGTATGCACAATGGGTATACTATGGATAAGAAAAATATCTAGAGATGTAAGATAGACACTTCAGCTAGCAAAAAAAAAAAAAAAAAAAAAAAAAGGCTATGAAAAACTGTATTTGCAACCTTTGTGATTTAAGTCCACCTTGAACAGGAGTCAGAACAAGTCCTCTCCACCACCTTTTTCATTTGAAAAAATAAAAAAAGTAAAGAAGAGAGATATTTTCCTTAAACTTCAACTATGTCAAATGCCTCCAGGACAATGGAGAAGAAAGATTATCTCTACCAGTAAGTAAGAAATATGGGAATCCTAAATTGTGTGATTTGTATAGGATGACTAGGATATAACACCATGAAGTTTAGCTCATTTTTTCCTCAGCATAATGCTTTTCTATTTTCCTTGCCAAAATCATTATTCTTCAAGATGTAAGTTGACCAGAAGTTGAGAGAAGGGACACTGGCAAGTAACTTATGCAAGGAATGCAGGGGAATATGTATTGGCTTCCATTAAAGACAAGATTCCAGCTAAAATGATTATTTGGTCCCCCCTGGCATGGTTGTTAAAGTGCTACATTTTGCTACTGTAACAGGACTTTCTAACCTTACTGTTTCTATACAAATTTAATATTGATTTCTGTTGCAGTTGCTGCCAAAACAAGGTCCTGAAATACAGGCCCCACCACAGTCAGAAGGAAAAAGATGTACAATGGAGCCAGGGATGGGTTAAAGAAAACACAGAGAAGAACATTGTACTTGGCTGTACAAGTAACTCATGAATACATCTTGAGAAATGTCCTGGATTATCAGCTGCAATAAAACTCTCTCAATGAGGAAAACAGGGATGTCCTGGAGAACTACAAGTTCTGGTTTTCTGTGTTCACTTCATGCACACTTTGAAAATATTCCAGAGCGAGAGACAAGAGAGTGGCAGAGAGAGAGAGTGGCAGAGAGAGGGAAAAGAGAGCAGCAAGAGAGAGGGAGGAAGAGAAAGAACGCAGCCACAGAAAGCTCATTTTCCCTGGTAGCTAGAGAGAGATTTAAGCACTGCCCCTGTAAGGAGAAAGACAGCAAAACACCATTTGGAACATGGATGGGAGTGCAGGGATACAGAAATAAAGAACGGTTTTATCTGCTTCTTATTCAGTCAAATTTAAGTGGAAGACTGAGAGCCCAACTGTTAGCTTGGGGGCAGCAGCTCCCCTATAAAGAACATATTTAAAGAAAGGAAAATGAAGCAAAGCCGAAATAATGATCAAAGAATGAAGTGGCCAATAATTACACAGGTGTATGCTTAAAGTGGGTAACAATTTAAAAGTTATAAATTAAGAGACTTTAGAAACAGCCATAAAGATCTTTTTCTCTCAATGCTGGCACATAGCACCCTCTCTATCATCTGCCATGGAGTAGTCCTTTTGCCTACCTTTAAGCAACATTTGGCAATATCTGTAAGATACAAGTCAGAAACAGCTTTCTGCACCATTACAGGAGTAATTACTTCCCCTGAACTGAAGAAGACTTTCCAAGTTTCCACATAAATACCCCATTTGCTACTGAAACATAATGGCTTAGAATGTGAACGTTTCACTCCCTCCAAAACCTGGATGTGTTTGAGTAGTAAGAAGTAACTACTCAAATTACTCCTTTATATCTAAAGCAATAGAAGCTCATCATTTTCATGTTGACATCCTAGGAACACTGCACGGAAACATAGGATGAGTGCCTGCATGCACTTGGATGGAAGACTATTTGGGGTTTATTTTATATTTCCTTTAGCCCCATCTTGATATGGTTGAAAACTTTTCCAGCCTTCAACTTGTTACCTGTTGGTGTTAGGCTAGTATGTTTGCTACTAGTTTATTTCTTTTTTTAGCAACAATCAAGATTTAAAAAGTAGTCCTTCTAAACTTTGAAAAATAAATCTAATAGTCTGTTGCAAATGCTTGTTAAGGGACTGAATTCTGCTTTATCTCAGGCATCTTTTAGGATGCCTCAACTATATGCAGGGACAAAACACAGTAAGAGTTTTAAGAAAGAAAAAAAGAGTAAGCAACAAACCTTATCTTCCCATCTTCATCATAAAAATGCAAAGCTACCCATATGGCCCACTGCAAAAGAATGCATTTCCTGGAGGCACTGTGCTGTCTCACTAACAAACACATACAAGATGTACTGTACAGATATAGGCTGGAGGTCACAAAATCCCACTGCTGACCAGCAAAAAAAAAAAAAAAAAAAAAAATCCTCATTTTTCACAGTCAGGAGATTCTCACAGAGCCACATTTTACAACACAGCAGCTGAGTAAGGATTTTTAAAAACAGCAAAAACATCAAAGCGTGTTTAAGGTCCCAGAAACATGATTTCTGCTCAAAATAAAAACTGTCTGTTCCCACTGCTTAAAGGAAGAGAGAGTTGGATGTGGTTGCGGGTTTGTCTAGTGACGTGCATGCACAGCATCACAGTAGGAAGTTTGCAGATCCATGAGGAAGAGCACGAGCACATGTTCATACATCCCAGGACAGAAGGGACTAGCTGCCTGTTCACACACTCAGGCACACACGTGTGATCAGGCAGGATGAAGGCAGAAACACAAGTACACACACATGCAATTCTTCTCTGCATACAAAACAGATTTAGAGCCTGAGTGAAATAGCTTGGCAGTCAGAGAAGAGTGATATTTCTCATGCAGAAAATACCACCCAAGTTGCAGAAGTCATTATTCTTGCTACTCTTCCCTTCCACATGCATGCTGGCACTTCATGCCGACATGAAGTCATAGTATATTCCAGGAACAGCTCTAGCCTTTTTTTCTTCCCTTTTAAAAATTTCTTTTCTTTCTTTTTATTTTTTTTTAAGAAGCATAAGCAGAAAGTTTACCAAAATTGGCTTAAACCATGAAGACCAAGACCCTGAAAGATATGTAGATGCTTTAATCGTGGGACAACCATCCCCCAAGAGAAAACTTGGGAATCTGTGTTCCTCTGAACACCAGCAGAGTCAAAACCACAGTGAGGTCAGTGGATGACTGTGGAAGACAGAGGCTTCTGCAGGCTCTTAACCAGTTTGCCTACAACTGTATTAATAAACTGGAATTTCTGACATTCATAAAGCACTCCAATAATTTCTGATAGAAACGGTGGAAGATTATGTACATTTTGCTGTATATTACAGCATCAATTGATGCTTTGAAGTGACACTTTGAGTCTCGGATGGCTTCTCCATGCTTTTAAGCCACTGGTACTTCAACTGGAACCCAAATAGTGCTTTTCAGTGATGTGTCTTCCTTCACAGACATTAATTATTTTCTAAAGCATTCTAATGAAACAAAGGATTGAAAATGTGAAGAGATACTCTGCCTGCTGATTGCTGCTACCAATCTAAGATTTTCAATGACCCTAAGACCACAGAATCTAATCTCCAGTTTTCCAAAGCTGTGCCACAGGATCCATATCCCGTCCTTCCAACTTCTGACTAACAGAATGACAGGAGCCTCAGGCATTAAAGTAGTTTTCAGCATGCACCACTGGAATTCCAGGCACAGAATTAAAAGCTGGTTTTGCTTTGTAGTGACTCCGCTAAAAAATGCTCTGTAGCAGGAAGACGCAATGACTTGGTCATCTCTGTGAACTCTGAAGAGGCAAGAAACTCCCAGCAGAAATCAAAAGTTACAGAAACCTACCACTGCCAAACATTGATACATCTTAAGCCCAATGACCTGACAGAGCTGGGAAGAAAGGGCTGTCTGAAGCTACAAGGCCTCATGGTTAAAACAGTTATAGTTTTAGTTTATAGTTACTCATCAATCTGTTTCCAGTCACACAGCTCTGGTGGATTAGTTATTTTTGATGAGTTTTTTGGGCTTAGACTCAAAGCAAAAAGAAACACTATGCATTGCTTAAAACACTGAGAAATAAAATGCATCAAATAATATCTATGCCAATCTTGCAGATCTGCTGTTGGAAACTCCTGATTTACTAGCAGGGTTAAAAGGACACCAAAATGTTCAGATCAAAGTGCAAAACTGAGGACATATATTCTTTCCTATATACATTTAACCACAGGTACCAAGAGGAAAAGAACACTTTATCAAGGGATTGAGAGCAAGTCCAAACAGAAGAACAGTTTATCAGATTTTCCAACCTACTGCATTGGTCTCAGTCACACAAGCAGCACTTTCATTTGCTTTGTCTCTAAGCAAAGCTCAGTTACAGAGCACAAGTCCCTTTTATTCTGAAGCCTGCAGACTGCAAGTAATTTGGATAATTTTTCCAAGCTCAGACACCACAGAAAAAGACAAATGATTCCTGGGTCATGCTATTTTTAATTCCCATCTCTCTGCCATGCCATCACTTCTATGTCACTTCTACAGAGGATGACAGCTTTGGAACCACTTCAGTGGAGAAGATATGAAAGCCATATTAAAAAAAAAAAAATTTAAGTATGTTCTTACTGTGAAAAGTGTAAAATTGTACTTTTTCTTAAGACCTTTAAGTGTTTAGAAGCATAACATAAAGTTGATGGTCAAAATTTTCACTGTTACTCTTAAGCATTCCAAGGATCATGGACAAACAACACAACAAAATATCCAAAAATTTAATGTCCTGCAGAAGGGCACCAGGTGCCAGGATCAAAGGAAAGTTTTCAGACCATCCAGTTCCAGAAGTATCTTTACTGTTTAAAGAAAATAAATGTGCACTGCAAAACTGTTCCACTTCCCCTCGGTTCAGTTACATGTCATTCATGATTTTTGCTACAATGGGAAGCAGAGGGAAGGAAGAGGATGAGAGAGAAGAAAAGGGAGGAAAACTGTACCAAATAGTTTGGTAAAGGTGAAAGGAGTCTTTAGGAAAGGAAAAGGAAAATCTACACAGATTATCCTTAAAGTTTATCAGAATCACCCATTAAATACAAACAAAAAACTTAATCTTGATAGAATAATTATATAGAACTATTTTTTTTTACAGTGAGAACAGTCAATCACAGGAACAACCTCCACAGGGATATGCTAGAGACCCATTACTGGAGGTTTTCAAGATGCAACTGGACAGAGAGCTAGATAATGTCATCTAGGCTTCCTTTTCCATAAAAGGTCCCTTTCAACCTGGGCTTTTTCATGAGTCTATAACCTAAACCAAGCATTTGGTTAAACCATGGGAGGTTTAACATCCAGCTGAGTGCACAGTAGATTCTACTTCCTGAAGAAGTACCTATGCAGACCAAGACTGCCAAAAAACCACATGCAGTCAATTTTGTACCATTGTTAAAATTTCAATGTATCATATGTCCAGTGGTAACAGCAAAGACACTCCTCAGTGACAACAGGACTGGTTGGGCATTTACATCTGTGTTCATGTCCATGCTTTTTCAGCTTCATCACTATTGATTTTGGATTCTCTGCTTGCAGTACAAGAGTATTTACATTACTATGATTTTTTATTGTACATCTGGACCCAAGCGAACAGACTGGGTTTGTCATCTTCTGCTTTCCAGTCTTTAAGTCTAGACCACTGAAGTTTACACAGAACATCCCTTCACTCTGCTAGTCTCTAGAGACTAACTTCCAACTCTCCTCCATGCATTTCCTGCTCTGTCCACAAAGAAGCAGAGACAGTTGAAGTCATTAGACGAACAGGTCAGAGTTGGTGAAGGCTAATGAGGCTATTGCAAAGGGGTTGTGACACATGTGGCCATAGACCATCACATCTCTGAAACTCCAAAAGTTACAAAGAGATGCACACAGAGGAACTGAGGTACAGGAAAAACAAGAGACTTCTCCTGCAGAGGAAAAATAAGGAAATATGAAAACAGACATAAGAGAGAGACATTTTTAAATCCACTTGGCATATGAGAAACTATGGTTATTTCTAGCTTTAGCAAAAGGTCTGATTGTGCTGCATTAAGTCATGGCCTTCTATCTCTAATTTAGGTTACTTGGGTAAAACAGCACTGAGGAATCACAGCAGAGCCTTTTGTAAAAGCTAAACCTGCTTAGAAGTCAGGTTACTTATAAGGGAGGCAAACACGTTTTTAAGCTCAAGACACCACAGGTTTGCTGCCACCAATCTCTAAGCTCTCCAGACTAAAGTTAGCTCACATCTGTCTGTGTGCATCCTGCATTTCCCATCCTAAACCGTGGTGCCAAAACACCACATTGTTAAATTGATATTACTTTCCATAACCTCATTTCAGCATCAGGTAACATGCATACTAATAGTTAGAGACAGACAAAAAGGAGAATAAAAGGCATTCAGTACCATACCTGTCATGGCACAGAATCAACTGGTGTTGCCTCTGCACAGAAATATCATTTCACAGAGACATGGCACATCACCAAAAGAACTACTTGTTTATAAGTACTTCAGGATTAAAACTTACTGGCCAAGAGTAAGCTTACTGTTTATGTTTTGATGATGTTCTCTAGAGCAAGTACCTGTTTAAAACATCAAGCTTTGTACATTCATCCACTCAAATGATGTTCTGTAAAGTAGGACAGGAAAGCAGTGATCTTTCTCAGCTATTTTATCACAGACTGTCTTAGATTGTCTCAAAATGTGACATGTGAAGGGTTATTTTCTTCCTGGGGAAGAATAAACTTCTGGCAAATCTATACCATTTATGCTATTCCTCTGCATGGAAGGTTTGAGATAGAAGGCCTGAATGCACAGAGATAAGCATAATCTGGGGAAAATGTCAAATGCAGAAGAAAAGGAAGAAAGGTGATAATGGAAGAGTAACCAGAGCCAAAAATTCTGGGAGGACAAATATTTCAAGAGGTCCCAATCAGAACATTAAACATGGATAAGCAAAACCAGTAGCTGTTCAAGTTCAGCAGAAAGACAGCCCCTGAAAAGAACAGACAGCTGAAAGTAAAGAATGAGACGGAAGAAAAACCATGAGGCAACGACAGACAGTCATTCAGACCCAGATAAATATGGAACTCAAGAGATAACAGTCCATGGGAAAAAAACTACCGGAGATGAATATGAATTTTAAGGCTGTAAAATTCAGCCAGGCCCTGTAATCTAGAAAGGCTGTGGTACTATTCAGAGCCAGAGCTCTCAAAAACCCTTCTCTCACTACTTGGCAAGGAATCTGATGCCTGCGAAGCTTCAGCAGAGGGTAGCTCAATACAAAAATATCAGAGGCAAGACAATATCTGTAACATGACAAGGGAAAAATTCAGTTCACGATTTTTGGAAGCAACAGAGATGGCGAAGATCCTTCAAAATGAAACTTCAGCCCATGGGAATATGTGAAGACAACAAAGATGTGAAAAGTCTGCCTAGGTCACTTCTATATACTCCATGCACCAATTCCATCAATGTGACAGATGTAAAAAAAAAAAAAAAAAAAAAAAAAGAAAAAAAGTGAAGGAGGAAAAAATAACATTGAGACATCTGGGATTTATTGAAGCTTTTCTGATTTTTTGGATAAAATGTACCAAAAACCAAGGAGTATATTTTAAGTACCCTAAATTTTCATTTTGGACAACTCAGACACCTAAGTTATAGCTAAACTGACAGTTGATACCTAAGAAAAAGGTAGGAGAAAAACATTGTTGTACAGCATGATTTAAAGAGGGGAGGTAATTGCGCATGAACTGTCCAGAGGCCGTGTATATGTGCATGTGCATATGTGCAACCACCCAAGATAAAAGTGAGGAGGAGTGAAAGTTTTTCATGGAACAGTTTGAATCTTCTAACCTAAACAAAGAATCTTACATTCACACAAAAGAATGTGAGAGATTAATTTCATCTCTTTTAATTAGAAAGGGAGCTTTCAAACTAATTCACCACTTTTATTGCTGTATTGTATTTCTTTCATGCTAAAAACTCCCTAATTCAGTGGAGTCAACCAGTTTAAGGCTACTAACTCTTCCAGGGAGAGAAAGAAGCGACTCAGAGATAACACACTGTCAATTTTTGGAAAATGCCACATGCATCTGCAACACACAGGGCAAATATGATAAAAAATTAGCCCCAAAAAGATCATTATATAGAAATCAATCACATGGACTGTGACAGAATAGACTTTCAGAGAAGCCAAAGTAAGAGTGCAGACACCAACTCTGATGAGGTCTGGATCCCACCCAGAAGAGACAGATGATTCAATGCTGGGCAGCAAGTCAGTCTTCAGAATCACATACTGCTATTCCATACCACACCAACAAACCCAAAAGATATACTTAATGAACCAGAAATCAAAGTAACCCATCCTCTGACCTACCAGTGAACTATATTGCCTCCTACCTTATCCCAAAGCCAAATATAAAATCAGCAAGGCAAGAGTCCCAAGGCCTTCTGCCATTCTCTTGAAGAATAACTAAAGAGAGCAGCAGTGCATAGTTTCTTGTGCAAGTTCCATTGGAAAGGTAGACTGGAGCACCATCAGTTACTCATCATTATCTCTGTCTGCATAAGAAAACAGTTTCCTAATTAAATTATAATGATGTTTGAAGTTAAAAATGAGAGAAGAAAGAAGACCTGCTTTTGGGTTGTTCAAAGGAATTGGGATAAGAAAGTTTTTAGGTTGGGTCCATAGATGTCACTTAGAGATATTTACTTCTTTTTAAAAAAGGGTAAAGTGTCATCAATTTTCACTTCTCTGGTTATAGAACCAGAACTAGACTGTGTTCAGACAGGTTGGGCAGAGCATAGTTAGCGCTGATAAAGAAAATACCCACTAAACAGTGCCCAGAAAGTGTCACTGAAGCCTGCCTCAGGAAAGCTGAGCTTCATTTAAAACCACTTAAAAAAGAAACACTCTACAAATTAAGACTTGGTAATGAGCAAAAGAAGATCAGAGGCAAAACTACATGCTGCTTGAGAAAACTCAATTAAGGAAATTGTACCCATCTGCAGTCTTGAAATGACAAGTTCATTTCCAGAAAACCAATATTCCTACTTCACAAGAAGAATCAGAATAGTGACCAGGTTAAAGCCATTTTCATAAACTAACAGTTCTGTCAACATATATTCCTCATCTCTGTCTTCTACATGAAGCACATCTAGCAAGAGGAAGGTTCCTTGTACAAATATGTTCAAGCAAAAACAAGGTCTGAATGTTAGACTTTATTGGGCTTGGGTAGCACTGGCAGGGGTGTGTCAGGACAGCAGCAGCTTCTCACAGGAGGTGCCAGAAGCTTCCTCTGTCTCTGACAGAGCCAATGCCAGCTGGCTCCAAGTCAGACCCAGTGCTGACCAAGGCCGAGCCCATCAGCCATGCTGGTTGTGGCTCTTGGATAATATACTGAAGAATAAAAATTCTGAAACAGCAACTTCAGCTGGAATGAGGATATGCACAAGAAACAGCTATGAAGACACCAAAGGCAGTAGGGGTAGAAGTGATTCAGGTGTCGGAGCAGAGATTCCCCTGCAGCCTGTGGTGCAGACCGTGGTGAGGCAGCTGTGCCTCTGTAGCCCATGGTAGTGTAGTCCACGGGAAAACAGAGATCCACCTGCAGCCCACGGAGGTTCACGGTGGAGTAAATATCTGCCTGCAGCCTGTGGAAGACCCCATGCCAGAGCAGGTGGTTGTACAGAGGAGACTGTGACCCCACAGGAAGCCCATGCTGGAAGAGGATCCTGGCAGGACCTATAGGCCCATGGAGAGAAAAGCACACACTGGAAGAGTTTGCTGGCGGGATCTATGACCCCACACAGGACCCATGCTGGAGCAGTTCACAAAGAACAGCAGCCCACACTGGAGAAGTCCATGCAGAATTGTCTCCCATGTGTGAGACCCCACATGGGAGCGGGGGATAAAGTGTGAACAGTCCTTCCCCTAAGGAGGAAGGAACAAGAGACAACGTGCGATGAATATCACCCTGTTCTGCTTGAAGGCAGAAAGTAGAGAAACTTGGAGTTTCTCTACTTTCAAGAAGTAGAGTTCAAGAAGAGTTCAAGAAGAGAGAGATGGGAGGAAGGTATTTTTAAGGTTTGGTTTTATTTCTCATTATCTTACTCTGATTTGATTTGTAATAATTAAGCTAATTTCTCTAAGTTGAGTCTGCTTTGCCCATGATGGTAATTGGTGAGTAATCTGTCCCTGACTTTATCTCAACCCACAAGCCTTTCATTATATTTTCTCTCCCATGGCCAGCTGAGGAGAGTGACAGAGCAGATGTGGTGGGCACTTGGCCTGCAGCCAGGGTCATCGCAGCATATATTCATGTAATTGATCAAGGAGGTAATTGTGAAACAGCGAAACTTCTGTCTTGCATAACAAATAGTCTGAACAACGCTCTAAACCATACCAGTAGAACCAGGTTTGGGCCAGCTTTGTTTGACAGCCAACTCTACTTAGCCACCATAAAAAGATCCAGTCTATTTCCCAGGTAACTATGAAATTCAGTTGAGTTTCAGAAGCATAATCTTTATACAGCACACATTAAATATAGTCGTGCATAAGATCTACCACAAGATTTTTCCCACTTCCATACCTGATAATAGGTGTGGCCATTCTGACTCCGTACTTGGCATTGGCTGGTGTCCATATGTCAAGGGCAACCCAGCCTTTTACAAACATTAAATGCCTTTGGTGTTGTCACCAGGAAGCATATCAGAAATGACCAAGCAGTCAGCTGTGCACAAAGCTCCCATGAATATATCTCAAACACACAATGGGGAAAGATAATAAAAAGGGCATGAACAAAAACATTTAGCAGAAGGTCCTTACTCAGAATTAAAATTTTTCCCACTAAACACCAGGACAAAAATCACCTGGAAATGAAATCTCAGGCTGCTAATACCAGCGAGCCAAAACATCCCCAAACTAGTCTAAAAAAAAGTGCTACCAAAAACATTATTGTAACTGAAAGCCTCTTTAGTAATGAAACCTTCATAATACTCTCTTGACAATTTAACTAGCTTTTCAATTTAAAGCACTATATCTTGATTTGATAAATGGAGATGCTGGCTTTTTTTAAAACAAACTATCAGGTTGTTGTTCAGGCTACATCCAGGTTATATATGAAGTGCTAGATGATAAAAAAAAATAAATAAACACAACAGAATGCTTTCATTATATGAGGACCTCTTTAATTAAAAAGCATTTATTTTCTGCTAAGATCATGGTACGCATTCTTCCTCATATCACAGCAAAGCTATTGCATTACTTTTCAAAAGAGACTCTCAGCAGCATTACCGGTGCCCTATGCTTACACTGCTCACATACTGAAAGCTAAAGCTTTCACACATCTTTTCTTGAATTCATATAATATCCTGAGTTGGAAAGGACCCACCAACTTGCACAGGACACCCCAAGAGTCACACTACATGCCTGAGAGTGTTGTCCAAATGCTTCTGGAACTCTGTCAGGCTTGGTGCTGTGGACAATTCCCTGGGAATTGTTCCAGTCCTCAGCCACCCTCCAGGTGAAGAACCTTGACCTAATATCTAACCTAAACCTCCGTTGACACAGCTTATGCCATTCCCTCAGGTCCTCTCACTGGTCACCAGAGAAGAGTTCAGTGCCCAGTCTGTTTCTTCCTCAAAATGATCCACTGGAAATTGATTGTTCTGGTCATTTGCCTAAGCCCTATGACTGGATGGCAACTGCAAGATTTAGACAAACAACTGAGCTGCATTTGCAAGCAAGGCTTACAGCACCATGCACAGTACACTCACTGTATCACAAATGTATACATTTACTAAGAAATTAAAGAAAAGACAGCAGGAATGTTCATCATCAGGCCCTCAGAGTTTGAACCTGTTAAATGTATTCAGTATCACATTTACCAGGAGAGTGTTGACAGGTGGAAGGTAATAGCAAAATATTTTGTCATTCCTATAAACTGAATGCAGCCATTTGTTTCCTTCTAATGTCTAATGGACATTATATGGCCTTTTAAAAGCATATTTATTTCTGGCTCTGCCTGTCCTGTATGAACCTTCTCCCCAGGATTACGGACTAAGAAAGTACAACTAATCCTAACCAAAGAGCTCTAACAAGAATTACCAGCAGAACTCAGACTCGTGACTCTCTTCCTCTGTTTCTGCACAACAAGTGAGGAGCCAAAAAGAGAGAACAGTGAGGGACTGTACACTAATATTTTATTAGAGTCCTCTGGAAGCCACATTTTGGTGTATGGCTGAAATTCAGCATCCTCAGTCCTTGCACGTACTGACCAAGCATCAACAACATAATCACCCTTCTCTTCTTTAGTGTCCTGAGAACTCCTTCAGCATCTATTGCCTGCGCATAGGGCTCAGAACCCTCACTGCACCTGAATTGAGCCACAGGAGCTGTGCAAAACTTGTCTTACCTCCACGGGAGAAGTACCTGGATAACATAGGGACCGTAGTCCAGCATCCTCTCCCAGTTCTGTCACATATCTCCAATGAGAGAATAGAGGTGTATTTATAGTACAATTAATGTCACTTCATCTTGGGAGACTATCACAAAATGCAATCAAAGCATAAGGGTATATGAGCTAAAATACTGAAAGATCTTCAACCAGATTAATTTCTTACATAAAGGCCAATCATTACCATTCCTATTTATAAACTAACAAAGCACCAATTAGCGACTACGAGCCTTTTTGTACAACAAAAGGGTATGCTATGTTCTGAAAAAGGCACAGGTCATCTCCAGCTAGCTCTACTCTATGCTGGCACTGATTAGATACATTCTTCACCTGTAAGTTGACATTCTTCCTGCTGAAGTTCATTAGGATGGAAGAGAAAAGAAAGACATTGGTTCTGCTTCTTTGAATGCAATCAAAGTCAATTTTAAATGTATCTAATTATGGTCATCAAAGCATAAGTACCTCACGTGCTGAATTATTAAAACTGTTTAAATAAATCTGTTGGAGAAGAAGAACAGTGATTATTTTGAATTAGCGATCAGAAAACAAGTCCAAAATATTCTTTCGCACCAGTCTCAGGACTTTAATTCCAGGAGCGTCGCATCATATGTGACAGCTAAGATGGCCACAATACACAGAGTATCACCATACAATTTCAGAAGGCTTTAACATTCACCCATACAGAGTAACACCATACTACATCAGAAGGCTTCAAGTATCTGCCCATACAGAGAGACATCATGCCACAGCAGAAGGCTGCAAATGTCTGCCCTCCTTGTTCTTCAGCCCAAACTTTTATACCCCTCATGTTCATGCATTGCACTTGTTTGCCCTCTGTTCCCTTTGGTGATTGCTCAGTGCACCTGGGCACTCCATGGCTCATTACCTTCAATGCTGCTCACCTGCTTTTCACAGCTGTACCCACTGGGATGAGGCTCGGCCACAGCCCCACTCCCAGTTACCACAAACTGTGTGCCTACACAGGAGGATTCCAGATTTATCTTACTTGGTAAAATCCCAGCACTGGGGCAATACAAGGAGTGCAGGATACAGCAAGCTGTGTGTGCATCCCTCTTAGCTACAGAAGCAGTGGAGACAAGAGAAGAAGGTATATTTGAAAACTTGCTCTTGGAAAAATTAATGAAAAAATGCCAATGAAAAAATGTCTTTGGTAATCAAAGAAGAAAAACTCAACATACACAGAAAAATACAAACAACTTCAAAAGAGCTCTCAACCACTATAGTCTCCTTAAGATGATAGATCTGAACAGAAATCCCACTACTCTCACACCATCTGCTCTGCCTGCCTACTATCTACCATGTACTGTGATACAGGAGCCGGACCTTTTGTTTTGGCTTCCTCTCCTCTCAGTCTTTTGTCCTGCTGCACCAAAATTTCCTAGTAAACTTCAGACATCTTGCCTGAGACTGGTACTTCCCTGCAAAATGTCCTGGTTTTGATACACTCTGCTAAATAAAAAGCTGTCTTGTAAGAGACATTCATCCTAAATCATATTGCTTTAAGATCAGTAGCATCATGGTAAGGATAGTATAGAGCAGCATGCTGAATGGACTGTGTTTTTTCTACTGAGTTTAAGGACATTTGAAGAATCTTGTAAATGATGCCACCAAGGACTGCCCAGAGAGGGAAGCCGCATGGGAATATACTGAGGTCACAGCAAACCTTACTCAGCTTTCTCTTTCCCCTCCATGCCCGCCCTCAAGTGCAGCTTAGCGTGGGATTCTGACAGCAGGAGGTTCCCACTGCAGGCCTTTGGCTTCATCTCTCCATCAGCCTCTGGCCTCTCAGTTCTTCTCAGGGACTCTCCATGCACTCTGAAGAACAAAGATCCCAGGCATTTTTCTGGGGCTTTGGGAGCTGCTTGCCTCATTCCTTCTGAGGAAACAGCTGGAAAGTTGCCCTCAAAAACTAATTTGTGAGCTGCATCCCTTCCAGAAGTTTTATCAGCTGCTCATTTCAAGCAGGTTTTTATAGAATAATGGGAGAGCTGGACTGGATGAAAAGAACTGGATCAGTGTCTTTGCCTATCCCAGGCACCAGATCCTCAAACCTAAATCATTCTTCACAAAGTCCGCAGTAAAAGCTTTTTACAGATGCAGAAACATGTAGGCCACTTTCCCCCTCTTCCCATCTCACCCTCCTGGACTCCGAGGTAATGAAATGTTACACATACTGTCTGCCTTGGAAAATGCAAAGAGCCACCTTTTTCTGCTTCTGTCTAAGAGCTGTCTGGAAAGGCTAAAAAGCTCTCAAGTGTAAAGGATTTATCAAACCAAGACACAATGACACTGATAATGAAGAACATAACAAAGAGATGCACAATTTTAATTATCTTCCCTCTTAGGGAAAAACAGAAGGAGAGAAATACAAGAATCCTCTTAGATCACAGGAGGATTGTAAGAAAAGGGAAGAACTATTAGAACGCCCTGTTGGCATAAAACCAAATGGGCACGAACGGGTTATGAACAAATTTAGTTTGGAAATTAGAAGCAGATTTATAAACATCAGAGGAGTGAGGTTCTTGAATGGCTTCCCAATAGGAAACAACAGGAGCAAATGCCATTTGAGACAGAGATTGATAATTAACTAAGAAAATCCTGCAACATAATTTCCTGCAGTTACAAAAATGGTGTACTCCGTGACTCAGGAGGTCTCTTTCAGTCTTGCACACGTCATCCTCTGCTGAGCCAAGACAGGATAGATAAAAACTAGAGATAAGGTACATTAAAAGTGGAATATTGGCAGGGCAGCTAGAATAAGGGTGAGTCTGCTTTCTTTATTAAGTAATTTTATGGAAGTTTGTTTGAGTGACATTTATTCACCTGTATGTACTTATGTATTTTCAGGTAAAAATTTGGGTAATAAAGGAAAAAGATTAAAGTTCCATGACATCTATGATCACCTGCAAGGAGCAGGATGGAGGTGAACCCTCCCACCTCCCATGCAATCAGTTGACTACATTGTTAGAAGTTATCTTCACTGACCTGCATGCAGGGGTTAAAGCTGTCAAAGGAACTGTAAAAAGAAGTAAACAAGTGAGAAAATTAACAAAGAAAACAATGCAGGAAGAATTCAAGTGAAACAAAGAAGTTTCATAGCTGAGAAATGTGTGGATGGGTATAGAAATGATCACCTGTCTTTTTCAGACTTGACCAAAGTTTTGCTGGAAAGAAGTCCCTGAAAGCATTAAAAAGAGTCAGCAGGGAGAAATTACATTCTATTTCTATATTGAAAGGCCCTATTCTACACACAAGAAAATGCTAAACACATGAAGCTGAAAAAACATGAAAAATATAGCACTGTAACATAAGAAATCATCTGTGAACTCTCCTGTAGCACATGAAACATGAGGTATTCATTCTTTCCCACAAATGGAGTCAGTGTTGATCTATAAGCTGCAGCACAATATTACACATTTCGGTTTCATGATAAGCTGCAGCTCTGTATTACACACTTCAGTTTCATGCATTTAAGCCAGACAAACATTCCCAGGGGATTGAAAGAACCCGCTACAGTGAGTTGTGGTTCTATTTTGGATCATATCACAGCATAACAAATCACAGTTTCAGACACTGGGATAAGGGGCTCAATAAAGCCAGTAGCATGATAACTTCATGTATATCCCTTCCACACATGCAGCCATGTGTAGAATCAAATCCACCTCCGGCCTTTCAAACTGTACAACTACAAAGTAACAATCACTCTCATATCTGCGTGTATCCATTATTCATCAACACACATACTCTTAAATACAATCATTTATTACATACTGTTGTACAGCAGTAGCTATCTAACCCAGTCCACACACTTCAACACTGTTTACCATATCTGATCTCTTACATTTGAAAAAAAAAAAAAAAAAAAAAAAAAAAAGCAGAGAACAGAAATGTTTAATGCAGAAGTTCTTTTGGTGGTGCTGGTTTGTTCTGCTGTTTTTTCATTCATGTCCCATTCAAAGTGGTCCTCAGAAGCAGAGTCCCTTTATGTATTTGGTAACCCACCAACTCCCTGTGACTGCTGTCCCACAAGAAATTCTGAGGGCTGAGAATGTTGCACTGTTCCCCTGTTGGTCTAGCAGATTTTTGGTGTCAAAAAGGTTTGCAAATTAAGTATGGAAGGAAAAAAAAGGAAGGAAAAGTATAAGCCATAACTTAAAGGCTGAACTGGAAAAACAGCCATATTGCCAGTACTCCTGTTGATCTTTGCTCTGTTTCCCAAAGAAATCATGTCAAAACATGCAAGAGCATTAAAAATGAGGGGTTTTTTATTAAAACACCTTACAGCACCCTGTGCAGATTAGCAAATTCTTCTGAAACATGAAAAGATGTCTGTTAATCACTGAGTAAAGATGACAGACAAGACTTCCAAGAGAGTGTAAATATTTGAGGTACGAGATGCTATATTTTCCTAAAGAATTTTGCACATTAGATGCCTGACTATTCATGTCATTTTGTTCTCAAGCTGAGAAACTGAAAATTTCTCTCCGAGCTATTTTGATTGACTGAGCCTCGGGACATGAAGTCAAAGTAGCAAGCATGAGCATAAGTCCCCAAACTTTCACAGCCACTTTCTTGTCCTCCCTATTGTGCTCAAAATTGAAGCACTGTAGTAGTTTCATTCCCTCCACCGAATTAAGTTACATTGAAAAGGTAAACGAAAGCAGGGAAAAACAGCTTGTCTAGAGTATGTTTCCATTTTTCCATTTTAATTTCACCTACAAGTCAACACCTTAAACATGACACTGGATGATTGGCAAAAGCATAACATTATTGCTTAAAACCTAACATCACTAGAAGTCCTTGTTTGTTCTTGGGTATTTTGTTAAGTGGAAAAAAAAATAGGAAAAAAGAAAAGGTTTTTCAATATAAATAAATCCCTGAAGGGCTTCCAACCAAAATGCTTATAGTATTAGACGATGAAAGAACTGTTAAGGAAGTGAACAAGAAACAGGAAGTTGGAACTACCTGGCCAAGTTTCGCTCTATAACCTGAGTAGTTTGCCATTAAAAAATAACCAGCACAAAGAGTGAAAAACAGCTTCCAGTACAAATATATACTTTTGTGATCAAGTTCTCCATAGACAGAAATTTAATTTTTTCCTAGAGAATATGATTAAAAGACAGTCATTGTTTAAATCTCAGGGAAAAGGGGAAGCAGACATATATACAAACATAAAAAATATAAAGTTTGCATAATATTTAAAAACAGTATCTCTTTTTAAAATATCCTGCCAAAAGGTTTAGTCTACACTACAGTTACTACACATCATTGCAGGTATTACAACAAACCCTGTGCCACTGTCACACACAGTCCCTCTGTCCCAACCTGAAAGAAACCATCTGCAGTTCAGAGACTTTGATTTCTAGATGAGCTTAATACAAATGCCCTCATGAAACTTTCCAAAGGGCCTCTGAATCAGGAAAAGAACGCAGAGCTTAAAAACACCAGGCTTGTATAACACAAGCGGAGCACTGAAAAACCACATTCAGTTGGGAGATTGAATGATTCACAGGGCTCGTAATGGAATACAATATGTCCTTCTACTGGGTCACTAGGCTGAATCTATTCTGGATGATGACCAAAAACCATTCCCATTTGATTACTGCTCATGTGAAATGAATTGATCAAGGTTGTCCTGATAAGTGAGCAAATTTGTCACTTGAAACCAAAAGATGCACGAGGACTTCTGTTGGCAAAACCTAACGAGATTCAAGAAGAAGCCATCTCAAAGTCTAAATAGTCAGCTCATTGTCAGGAATCTGACAATGCTGGCCAAAAAAAAAAAAAAAAAAATTTAAAAAAAAAAAAAAAAAGAAGTTGAACAGAAATATGCTAAATGTTAAATGTTGCATTTGATCCACTGACTGACCCAAAACACACAACTGGAGAGAGCAGCACTGGGGAAGGTAACTCAGCCATGGTTAAAGGTATCACTTATTCTATGACTGAACAAAGAGACTGCAGTCTTCCAAATCTGTCAGTTTAACAGCTTTCACCCAAAAAAAAATCTAATTTACCAGTGAAGTTGTCCAAGATTTTGAAGATAATAATCCTTCAGCTTACTGGGATCTGTACTTAATAGACAGATGGGGTGCCAAGAGGCAGTTCAGCCCCAGCTGCCAGTGCACCTTTCTATTTCAGCAAATCCAGCTTCCTGCCTTTTAGCACACACACAAATTTGGCACATTTAATGAAGTAAGTGTTCATTTTAATAAAGTATCAAATTGCCAAAAAAAAAAAAATTTGCTTGCCTACCAAAAGATAAAAATTGAGCCTTCAGCATGTTTTCTTAGGAAAAAAAGGACAACAAAAATGTTGCCATCTTAAGGCAAACACTAAAGCTTTTACTTTATTTTGGGTCTGTTTCAGCTACTGTAAGATGTACTAAAACAAACAAACTCCTCCATCCACCTCTGTATACCCTGCATCAAGTCCTGAACCTAAAAGTACATGATAATTTCCAGTGTGCTATCAAAGGCACATGAGAGTGAAGCACTGGTGTGGGCATGCATATACATGCACACAAACACACAGAGTATTTATAAACCCACTGCTGTAAGGGATTTGACGTTTATTTTTTTAATTAACTGCAAATGATAACACAAGAGCTTTTCATCTGGCATGAGCTTGGATTTCATCAGCTGCTGGAAAAGATTCTCTTGGAGAAATAAAATTATAGTGTTTCTTCATGTACTTTCCATGGATTTCAAAATAAACAGAAGTACATGGTCATGCCAGTTAATAAAAAGATGTAGGTAAAGTTATAGGTACATCTTGATACGCACCCAGGAAGAGGCTGCAGAGCTAGACAAGCACAACACATCACATTGGCTAAATGACAAAATACCCAGGTGAGAAAAAAAGTGAAGCCCAAGTGAAAAGAACTGGGAAGGACAGTAGCAAAGAGTGCCATTAGCCTTCCTGCTGCCCTGGTTATTACATTATACACAACGTGGCATAAAAGAGATTTCATTGTTTGATGCTCCTTCTGCCCATACACCTTTCTCACCATGTCACATTTTTCAAATGGAACAGTGTGTGACAGCAGGAAGCTAAAAGTGATGCAGATAACTTCAGAATTGCTTTTAATCTCTGCTCCATTTCAAAAGTCAGAAGCTGCACTGTGAATCAGTTCCATGTCACACCCCACACCATTCTCACCCCAAAGGGACCATTTGAAAAGATGGTAAAAAAACACCATGAGTATAAAACTTACTCTTCCCAATGAAGGCACTGAGAAGTGCAACCCTTACTAAATAACAGCACTGACATCTGCCACCTTGGTTTTTCCTTCTCGTATGGAACCTTTACAATCCATGAATTTATGAAAACGGAGGAGCAAGAAATCTCATCAGAACCTTATTTGGTCCCTAGAAAGCTAAAAATTCCTACCTTTTTTCCTCATTTCATGCTACAGAACACACCAACTTGATACATACTTTTGCCAAATGCTCAGAAGATTATTTCACAGGTTTCAGGGTGTAGCAAAAAGAACAAAAGGGATTTCGCCATTGCTTGATTTACTGGCTGGCAAGGTCAATGCAGTATTTAAATGTGATAATTTAATGATACATTAGGTCACTACCATGTTTTTGAAAGCAAAATTAAAGTGGTAGAGTGCCTAAAAATTTTTAAAGACTTCTTGTTTATTATTTTTACATTAAAGAAAAAATACTCTCAACAATAGAAGAGGATTAAAGAGAGATTGAAGTTTTCAAGGATTCTGGTGAATCTGGTGAAGAAGAAAAGAACTTGAGAATTACATATAATAAAAGGAAAATATCAGTCATTAATTGTCTCAGACACAAAATGACAGATGTACATATGTGAAGATGAAAATAAATTACTTCTTTGGAGGATACTTATCCACATGAGTATTAACAGATCTGACATAGTCTCCCTGGGATAGTCAGGACTAGCTACACAGAGGTATCTACTTCACTGAAAATATTCTTTGGGGAACAGATTCCTGCATTAATTCCTTTCCATATCTACCTTCTGAGCTATTAAATCTTATTTACTTTCCTTCATATTCTGTGCAAGTTAACATGTTTTGATCTTGCACAGGACAACATCTTGAGAGGTCTCCACTTACAGAGATAAACTTGTCCCACATGTAATGGAAAATGCGGCATTCCAAACGCTGAAGTAGAGACAGACAAATAAATCAGACATAAAACCACACCTATCACTGTTCAGTATAAAAAACTACAAAATCTCTTCTTGAAGAAAAGAGCAAGTTACTGTTACCCACACATTCAGCCTTTGATATGAAACTGGGATTTTAAATTGGCATCCTGGCTCTGCTATATAAAGCAGAAAGAGGCTTTACCTGCAGCAAAGAACATGGCCAGATTCACCAGAGCTGTGTGAGCACCAGCAAGCCTTCATAACCTGTGGTAACATCCAGCACTTTGTCAGGCTGGAAACATTCTAAGAGAAAGGATTTTGCATTAAGCTTCATCAAATAAACTATTATAAGATGCTCAAAGATTAATTAACCTGAAGGTCTGTGAAACAATTGCATGAAAAATATACTAGATCTCAAGCTGACAGTAATTTGTTGAGTAATCATGAGTCTTGCTCTGGCTAAACTCACTTAGCAGAGTTACTGTCAATGTAAGCAAGTAGTAGACAAGTGCACCAATGGCAGTCACAGAATTTATAGCATTGCCAGCATGCTAAGTATTGACTGGCAGGTAAAAAGATTAGTGGTCTCTAATGAGAAAAGCTATTCAAGAAAGCTCCAGTTCTTTAATTTAGCATAAATACCGGTGGAGGATTCCTTTACATTTTAAATATCACACGCATATGTCATATTAAGCTAATGTTTTGGGAACTCTGCAGGAGTTAACTGTATGACCTCAGCATCAGCTACAGACAGACTTATAGTGTTGACTCCCAGGTACAAAGTAACTTGAACCAAAGCACTTGGGAGCAAAATAAAACTAATATTAAAGTGAATTTCCAAACAACACAGTAAAAATCAGATCTGGCACTTCATACTATCATCTCCATTTGTGAATAAAAGATTTTAATTTGAAATGTAGGCAATTAGGAGAATTAAACAAACAACTACAGCTACCATATTAAACGTAATGCAGACAATCAGTGGGGAGATGCAACTTTTAAGAGCTTAGCTGGACATCAGTGATGGTGGAGGAGGCAATTTGAATGCATAAATTAGCCTCCTACGAAGGCAAGCATCTGCTAGGTTCAAGTGTGCCTCAGAGTGTCTGATAGAGCTATCATTCTCAATGAACTTGCAATCTGCTTGAAGGGAAGTGAAGGAGATTCCTCAATAAGTTACTGAGGCAGTAGCCAGACAGACACCTGACTGATGCCTGCTAGTTCAGAGAGGAACTGAAGAGGGAAATCTTTCCTCTAATACAATAAATCATTTTTACAGGCCATTCATACCTGGATGTCTAATGAAGCATAAGGAGTACAAAGAAATGGCTGCTTTTTTTCTTGAAAAACTACTAACATCACATGGATACACCACAGCACAATAAGTGTTTTACTCTCTCTTGCAGGTAAGAAAGTTGTCTTCTCTTCACATACTCCACTGATTCAGCAGAAGTAGTAGAACTCTAAACTTTTCAATGAGGCATAATAATTGGTAGTCAGAATGACTGCATTCCATATGGTCATTCAGTTCTTTTAATCTGCTTTGCCCAGCATGTCTCACATTAAGGACTCAAAACCTGCAAATCTTTCCACCCCATTGCAAGTGATTTGTAAGTAACAGGAATACAGTCAGGCAGAAGAGTCTTGTTCAACGCACAACCAAAGCCCTGGGTCACAATAGAAACATCAAGTTCTAACAGAGGTTGGATCAGAGGGGAAATTGACAGCTCTGGTCCTTCTCTACTGACAAGCGAGCTGCATTAGTTAAAATAATATCTTCATTCCTTTAAAGCCTTTGATTTAAGTAAACTCAAATTCATACTCCACAAAGAAGAACATATTACACCCCAGATGATACATAAGCAAGTATACACACACAAAGGTGTGAACAGATTATTGCTGCATTTTCTAACTCTCTGTTTATATGGGCGAAATATGGCACAACTGTCAGTCTCTTGTAGCAGTATTGGGGTTTCTATGAGGAAAGCTGTACACCTGGCCATGACCCTTCCCCTTTCCCAAACTACTTGACAATATGCCATTCAGTCATTAGGGTTTACAGTCTTAGTCACTTGTAGAACTCTAACCTCTGCTGTACATCTGCACTAGATACAAAGGATATGTTCCCATGTCAGACATCCAATTCCAGCCTACAACTTGATCAACACTGAGTGACAGTTCTTCCTCATCTTCCACACCACTACTGAAGTAACATTTCTGTCAAGAGATTCCACACTTTCCCTTCCCTTCTTGATCCAGTATGACTTCACAACACACTCCAGAAGAGATAACAAGGTCATAACCAGGCTCTAATATATTTCTCTTTGTATTTCAGATCATCTTGTACAAAACAATCAAACAAAAAACTACCCCCAAGACTTAAGGGAATGAAAATTAAAAACATTGTCTGCTCCAAGTGGATGCTACGTACTATAGCTTTGCACTCGTGTGAACAATTGCTGGTTTAATAGTTTAAAACATCTCGCCTCCACTCGATTTTCCCCTTGGATTTTTACCAGCTCCCCGTTCCAGGGAGGCTGACGCCGGGTGCAGCAACAGCGCCCTCTGTCCGCCACGGGGGGGAATGGCATCTCCTGCCTCTGCCCTCCCAGGGCTGACGATGTGGTTACTTACATTTAAGCAAATATATACAACATTTGTCCGGCAATACTTTGACACCCAGATTTACACTGACAGCACAGTTTTTAAAAGCTCCTTCTGCTTGCTGTACAAATCTCAGTGCGTTTATGACTTCAACATGAGTCTTGTGTTTACCCCAGAAAAGTAAATGACAAGCCATTTCAAGCTTCTTGAAAGTTGGGGTTTGTTTTGTTGGCTTTTCTGTTGATTTCCTTCTTTCTTTTTTGAGATCTTAAATCATGTCCTAAGGAAAAGCCAATTACAACTCTTACTAGCTTTCTGTCCCCCCACATACAACAGCACTTGCTGGTTTCTCCTTCCTCACTCCTGCAGCAAAGCTTCTATGTGGAAAGAGGATTTCAAAAACAGGAGCACAAACACTGACAAATCGTCAAAGTTTTTTACACTTTTATTTTGCCTCCATGTTTTCCCAGCTGCTCTGCTTAAAAGTAAAAGAAAGAAAAAAGAAAAAAAAAAAAAAAAGCTTGCAAAGAACATTACAAATTAAGAAACTGGAAAACTGCAGTCCAAGGAAGAGGATGTGACTCTAGTTTGACTTACCAGTTTCATCCAGATGTATATTTTCCTACTTGCTTTTTACAGCGGCTGAGCTCAGTGCTCAGGAACGTCCATCCCGTGTCAGGGAGCCAGGCAGAGCGCTGATCCCCGCGCTGGATGCTGCTGAGCGAGCGGAGCTGGGGTGCCTGCTGCTGCTGCTCCTGCTGCAGCGGCGGCTGCTGCTGCTACGTGCGCTCTCTCGGACCCGGACCAGGAACTGCTTCCCATTCCCCAGCGCCGCTCCAGCGCTGCGGGCTGCGGGAGGCAGGGCCGGCCCCTGCTACTGTGCTGCGCTCTCTTAAAGGGCCCCGCGCCGGCCCGGCCGAGCGCTCGGCTCCGGGAGCCACCGGCGCTGCCCGGGGGCGCTGCGGGCGGGAGCGAGGGGCGCTCACCGCCGCCGAAACCATCGCCGTGGGCGAGACACGCTTTCCTACATGCCTCGGGAACAGGAACGCTCTTCCACGCAGCTACCCGCCCGAGGCTTCCAGGTGTGGCGGGGTTTAATCTTGGCTTCCGTCGCGCCCTCCGCACGGCCGGTGCGGCAGGAGGCGGCGGGGTCCGCACGGGTCCCTGGGCAGCGGGCGCAGGATCCCGGCTGCGGCATGGACCACCGCGGGGAGCAGCGCGCCCTCGCCAGCCTCCTGCTCCGCGATTTACCCTGCGGCACACTGTCCCCAAACCTGGTGTGCAGCGGGGATGAGGGATTTCCCCTGGCACTCAGCTCAGTCTGACCTTAAGAGAATTTATTCCCTGTAATGGAGAGGATATGATTTAACTGAATAAAAAAGCCCTTATTTCCTAGTTTTTCTCTCCATTCATTCTCCAGATAGCTTTAATCCCGTGTAAACCACTGTTTCTACCATGTTCGCTGATTTCTGACTTCACTTTTAACTGTATCTGATTTTAATTGCTAGATTAATGTTGGGAAATTGTCTGCCTCGTGTGTGTTGCTGTCTGCAGTGAAAGAAACCACATTCTCTGTTAAATACTCTGTTAAACACTGAAATTCAGAGATAGTAACACCATCTGCAAAATCTCTTTTTTTTTACTCATGGAAATATATGGTTTGCTCTTTGTATGTGTAAGACATTCATTTTTGTTGCAATAACTGAACCCTCATGATGACAATACCAATCAACACAGATCACAAGGCAAAGTCATATATATACACACACAGATATGTGTATCTTTAATGACTCATCCAGAGAAAACTAGTTACAGGGGAAAAATGCTGCCTTCAAACTCGCAGGCCAAACCAAACAAGATGAGGCCAAGTCACCACTGTCCTGTCCTCCCTGCCTTCACTTAAACCAATGCACAATAAGCACAGAACAGGTAGAAACTGCTTGCAAGCCATGATGTCTTTCTTTCTGTTTCTTTGGTCCTATGGAGGAGAACATGGGTACAAACCAAAAACTGAATGCAATCATTTTAATGATAATGGCCCATCACAAACAGGCTCAGTAGGTACCCGCTGACTACTGGCATGTGTACCTTCTGCCGTGTAAGCAAAGTAGCCATTTGGCCACATGACTAAATTACAATACTCAGCACTATGAGCCTTCTATGAAACCACAGGGACCCAGCAGAGTTCCTCTAGTATGAGCTATGCTCCTGCCTTTCTCAGCATAAAGCCTGAGAAAGCTCTGTATTATTTACATATGCAAACTACATGCGATGCATGGCAGAACAGATCTTAAAATTCCATCAGTCATCCCCTCTGTTCACACGTTCCCATTGGTCTATTAATCCTCACTTCCCACCCACATCTCTAGCTACCACTCTTTTCTCTCTTCTTCTAAGTCATTTCCCATTTACTCCCTCTTTCCCCATTCTGCATGCCACATACTTCTCCACCTTTTGAGCTTCATCTGAGTGCCTTGGTCCCCCCTCCTCATCTCTTAGCTTCTCAGTTTCTCCTTGGAAGAGGAAAGAAGGCCTGAAAGGAGACCTGGGAATGATTAACCGGTTCCTTCTCTTGCATCCCTCTCCTTTCTACAGCAAAGGTTCTGGAGATAGAGACCTGTATCCAGCCCTAGAATCTAACCTGCAGCAGCAGGCCAGGGCACAGGGGTTAGGCATGCTCACATTACCGAGGCTGTCTCCCTGCTCACAGTTCCACACAGAGCAATTTATTATGGTACAATGTAGCAAAGATAAATGGCCCTTGTCCATTAGTTAAAAGTTAATGAAACACCCATCTTTAAGACAAAGCTGGTCATCCATTTGGTGCCGTAGCTAAGATTATTCTGATATGTTCAAAGCGGGCAGAGTCTCTCTACAAGGCAATAGGGTAAGGTACTGCAGTAGATGGGAAATTGAATGGCAAAGATACCAATGATGGAGAGAAACTGGGGGCTGGGGCAAAGCTAAAGTGATGCTCCGCTGCTCCACACATACAAAACAAGAATATGCAAAACACCAGAAAGTGCCAGAAGGAAACAGGCTTGTGCCACTGGAAGAATGATCTCATCACCATAAATGTTAAGATAAAAAAGGAATATCTGCAGTTCCTTACATATGTTGCTCCTTACTCTCCTCATAATCCCATGTAAAAGCTGGCCCCCTCTCACCGCAGCATCTGGATGTTCCATTGACACAGCATTGTCTCATGGCTGCAGCACAACTCCTGTTTTCTATTACTGGCTGTAGGAGAAATGTGTGGTATATTAAACAAGGGCATAGAATTTGAATTCTGCTGCATGCTTTAATATTTAGTCACTAGTAAATGAAACTAGGTAATAACTGATTCTTTCTGTGACTCTGTTTGCTCAATTACAACAAGGTACATTAAACTCTGGTGTTACATAATTCAATACTTGCATTAGTAACAGCTTGGAATGGAAGCTTATGGTAAATCCAGTTTTTTATTATTAAATACTGAAAGAAAACTAAAAAGTGTTGCAGTTTGCAGAAATGTTTGATTCTGTGGAGTATTCCCCTTGCACAATAAATGGCATTTAATGGGAGATATTTTGGTGTCTTAGCTTATAGGGGACAGCAAAACCAAAAGTCCTGCCAAAATGTGCCAAAAAAGAAAAAGGTGTGTTTGTCTCTGAACAGTGTATTACATGTCTACTTTGCCAGGCAGCACAAACACACCTACAAAGGCAGCTCCTTCTGAATTTAGATATAAAACTATTAAAGAAATCACCTATTTTCACAAGAATTTCTAGCTTCTGAAGACCAAGGTCAAAACCAAAAAAGCTGTAGTATTATTTGTGTATAAGGGCCCACAATAGTTAGGAGTGAAAAGGGGAAAGTGACATAGAAAATCAATAGTTTGCTGCTCAAAACCATTTTCCTTTCAGAAGACAGAAGCAAAAGCACCTCTGTAGATATGAAGTGTTTGTTAGATCCCTCATCAAAACAAAAGGACACGGGTATATTAATGTAACAACAAAAGTGTCCATTGTGAGAGGGGACCCAGTGCCAGGCTGCCTGCTCCATCTGACAGTGAGAGTAAACACCATGGCTCTGTGCACTTGGCTGCATGCCTTGCCTGACACCACCACCCCGTGCAGCCACAGGGTCAGCAGCTCAGTCACCACAGGGTACAGGACTAACAGGACTTTCTTACCCTCCCATCATCTCTGCAGTCTCTGAAATGCCACACAATGTTTTGAGTCTGAAATAGAGAGCAGTATTAGTGCTATACACTGACCTTGGATGTAATGTAGTGGTGGATCCATCGCTATTGTCACTTACCAATGAACCACACAAAATTCTGTCCCCTGCTGCTGAGGGGCTGAAATGAGGCATGTATAGTCAATACAATGGAAATGCATGCACATTCGTTTAGTTTATATAATCCTCCTAAAATTAATTTTAACTTTAGGCTGAAACCACACCGTCTGATCTAAAGGCTGGATTCCACTCTCATTGACTGCCAGATGAATAAGGATGCTTCAATTCAGGGACATATATATATATATATATCTGTATACATATATGCTTTTGCAAATTAAAGTTTTTCAATCCTAACCAAAGCAACATCTTCAATGTTGTTGATAGATCACTTTGACAACCTGCCTTGAACTTTTAAAAAGTAAAGATCTGGACAAAGCTCATCTCAAATGACATTCTTATTATTTAAAATTTATAACTTGTAATGCCACAAGATTTGTTTTTGCACTTGATGAGCATATAATGTGTGTGCACACTCGTGCATGCATGTATGCATTTACACATGAGTATATTCAGGCAGATGTTTGAGGGAAACTGTGACAGGGTTAGCTTGCATCTGATTTATTTCTGGTGTCATTATTTTCCTGCAGCATTCTTTATACTGTGGAAGAATACAGTTTTGTAAGATGCCACTGCAAACCCAGCACAAGCATTTCTTTTTGGTGAGTTTATTTTCTCAGTTTAAAAAATGGTTAGGAATAAATAAATAAATTTGTTCTTAGGAACTAGACGTTATCAGAAATGTAAAAGTTATGTAGTTAATGGAAGTTATGGCATTCAGTATGAAGACAATTTCTTGAAAATGCCTGAAATCAATGTCATCAAGGTACTTGATAACAAATCAAATTATCAAGTTTGATCAAAGTTATCAAGCTACTTCTACTAATTGTTCTTAAATAAAAAGGTTGGGTTTCCCTTTCATAGAATGATCTACACCACAAAATTTAAGTCAACTAAAACTGCATTCAAATCTGTATCCATCATAGTTAGATGTTGGTGGACCTTCCTGGAGGCATCACGTTTCAATTTTCATTTTTTCCCTTGTGTTTTTTCTGTGTTGTTTACTGCTCCTTGTCTTTTATTGGCTGCTCAAGCCTGTTAAATACTTGCCCCTGTATTGGTTAAGATGTAGTGAGCGGTTTGCACAAGTTGTGTACTGGCAGAAGAACATGAAAAAGAGAGCGAGAAGAGAAGAGAAGAGAAGAAAAGAAAAGAAAAGAAAAGAAAAGAAAAGAAAAGAAAAGAAAAGAAAAGAAAAGAGAAAATATCAGCATTTGCTGCATCTTGGATAACAGCTATGGAAAGAGGAAAGGCATTTACTCTTCAAAAAGAAGCATCTTATGAGCTTTTGGAAAGTGAGTCATCTTTACCTCAACTGGAAATAAAAAGAAAAAAAATTAAACTTTTACAGGAGTTGTTTCTTTTCTCCTTGTAGTTTTGCTTGGTATATCTCAAACATCTTCAAAGTGAACTCCATTTGCAGATAACAGCCCAACTCAAACCCACATCCCTGAAGGCAAAAGAGTCAGAATCAGCCAGAATTAGATTAAATTTCCTGCCACTAAAACTCTGATCAACTGTAGGCAATTAAAGGTAGTTACCAGTCCCTGACAACTGTAAATATTTGTAGTCAGCAACTTCATCATGGCTTCATTTGCCTCCGTTGGAGAAATTTGTGTTATGTTCATACCTAACACCTTATGACCATTTTGAATTTCTTCATGATATCTTGCAGAGACCAGAGCTTTAGAAAAACAGTTGTTCAGCTGAATTTCATTTAGCAAATTAGAGGCCACTGATTTGTGCCCTCTAATTGCAATCTTCCTCTGCCTTCCTCATCATTTTTGATTGCTTCCTTTTATTCTGTATATATTTTCCCATCTTCCAGAGGAATAATTTCTATTTTAAAAATCTCTGTTCTACCAAACGGTCATCTTACAGAAAGATGCAGTATGCAGGCAGGTGATTATCATGAATCTGTTGTTTTCTACATTTTATTAAATACCTGAACTAAGGTGGCTGGCGTGGGCTTGTCCCTAGACAGATGTTCCAATAATTATCTGCTTAATGACATACTTCAATGTTTTTCATTTGAAGGATTTTTTGCCTTTTTGAAAAAGAATCTAAGCTGATTAAGCTGCACTGCAACATAAATTTCCACTAATAGAATCTGGGCTCTGAATGATCAGGGGTTGTTTTCCTTTTTATTCCCCTGATATATGCATGTGGACTTATTTAGCTTCATAGAGGGGAGGGACTTGGGGGCCTTTTTGGAAGTGATTAGGAAATACCAGATGTTGTATTGACCATCGTTTAATTAGCAATGATCTAGATCAACATGTTTTATTCCAACCAAGAAAAGGGCATTAATACAGTCAGAAGTAAAGTTAGTCTCCAGCTATGAACACAGAGATCTCAGTGACTTCCAGGAAAAATCAAAGTGGTATCTGTCAAAGGAACAGAGAAATTGAAAGGGAAAGGCTATTTCCCCTTCTTATTCTGATACAGGATCTAGGCTAGATCCTTTAGTCTGGTTGACTACAGGTTGACACAAAACCAAAGTGAAACAGTAATGTCAGTTTTTAAACTGCTCTTGTAACTCTGTGGTCTATAAGCTGACAGAGGCATGTTAAGACCCTAGTGCCAATAGAACAGCCTTGGGATTTTTAAAATGATACTTGGCTACTATTGGATCCTGAAACAGCTGCTCAGCAGGCAGGGAACTCCAGCTAAATATCCTCATTTTTGCAGAATTGGTGACTGAGTTGTCCCACTGCTCCTATTCTACCAAGAAAACTCACTTTTCTCCTTTGAAATTTTTTTCAATATACCCAGTTCTGCATGCTTTTAAGTTCTTTGTAGCATCTCAGTGGAAAAAAAAAAAAAAAGGAGCTGGAGCAAAAAGGCCTGGTTCTATCAGTGATGCTGCACAGGGGACAACATTTGTTTACTGTGTGTTCTTTGCAGAAGACCTAGAAGAATTAGTTTCAGTTGGTGTGTCTTGCCAAACTCTGATTACTCATGTTCTTGGAAGTTTACATGCAAACTAATCAGCAGCACTGATTCCCTAGTAAGAAGCAGAAATCAATTAGCAAGTTAGTTGACCTTATAATAGCAATTAATTGCAAATGACATTAGTTTCAGTATTTGATAGCCAAGCTCTTTATTTTGGCTTTGGGGGCTTTGGTGTTTTATTCTCGCTTGGGTTTGGGTTTTTGTTTGTTTTGCTTTGGGGTTTTTTGCCCTCCCTCTATTACACCACTCCTAACCTGCCCTGATTTTTCTTAAATATAATTTTCATCACATGAAATCTGTCCTACTTTGTGACACACACTTTCCCGAAGGATATTTGACCTTCTTTACAGGAATTCCTGTATGCTTAGGAGTCCTGGAAGTGGGACAATGTTCCTACGGAAAGGTGGCTCCTTACTTCTAGGCAAAGGATGCTGACTTGCTTTCTTGGAAATCTGTTTGACTGTGAGGGTGAGGGCAAGAGAGAAGAAAACTGTCTTTGTTGTATTTGGCAAGAGGGTTCATTTTACAGGGAATGCGGAGCACCCATGCTCCAGTGAGGTGCTAAGTAGTACATGTGTGTTTACCAGAAGGCAGAGTTGCTCTGGAGACAAAAAATACATTTCTTTCTCTGTGAAGCAGTTGAGTGAAGAGGGGCACACCCAGGTTCTGCAAGCTTTAATTCCATCCTGGCAGTCTGAGCCGGAGGGAAACTTGGTGTATGCCAGGAGAGCAGCACATATTTAACTAGGTAGTGGCCCTGATTCTATGCAAGATGTTCATGCACAGAGACTGAGCCCCTCAAACCATTGTTTGCTCCTGGATCACTGCACATGCCAGAGAAGAACCTGGTCACCTAGAGGGTTGTAATTAATTACTCAGTTTTTCAAAAGACTTCAAAGATGTAAAATAATGTTTAAAATTATGGGGAGCAAATCTGTATCTTTTGAATACATAACCATACACATACAGAAACCTGGAGCTGTAAGCCAAACATCATATTTTGTTTCATGTGACAGAATCTGGATTTAGCACTTGTATTTTTTTTTTTTTTGTATTGGTGTCTGTGAGGTTCTAACAGCTGTGGAAACTATTTAGGATACTGACAGAGAGACAGTGTCATGCCTATGGAGACAACCACAGGAAACTTACTGCTCAGTTCATCAGAAGGACGATGGAGCTTGAGCCCTGACCACTGATTTACCACTGCCCTGCTCATTCACATCAGGCACCTTCTTAACTCAGCCACACTCTACACTCACATTACACTCATGTAAATACTGCTGCAGAGCTGGTGTCAGTTGGGAACTGGGTCACGAGACTTCACAGCGTTGCTTCACATAAAGTGCAAACACCATGGGAAGAAAAGGTTTCACATTATTTTTTCTCTGTAAATGACTGTTGCAAGTCTACAAGAAAAAAATAGAAAGGATACTGAAAATCATGAGACACTAGGGGTAATTAGGCTTCATGGACAAATTGGATGCACAAATTCTTAATAGATCAAAACACTGAAGTATTCAGGGAGGGAGGGAGGGAGGGAGGGAGGGAGGGAGGAAGGAAGGAAGGAAGGAAGGAAGGAAGGAAGGAAGGAAGGAAGGAAGGAAGGAAGGAAGGAAGGAAGGAAGGAAGGAACATAAAGTAAAGAACATTACTAAACTACCATTTCCAATAAGTCTATTTACTAACTTACAAGAAATGCCTCTGTTTAAACTATAATTATAATCAAAACCAAGTTAATATGTTGGTCCTCAGGCAGAGTTATGGGATGGCTAACTCTTGTAGTACAGCCTAGATACCAGTTCTGTTCTGCTGAAATGGTGATGGGGTGAAAACACAGATGGGATTGGAGGTTACAATTTTTATGCCATTAGGATATGTGCTGCTTCTAAACACACTTTGTTTTTCCATTACTGGGGCTTGTGAGGCCCTGTTTGTGTTAACTTTGCTCTAAAGTTGAAAAACCATCTTACCACCTTGCAGTATGCAGAAGGTTCCTCTTGCCTGGTGAATGTAGGACACATCATACATGTTTAAGAAAACAAAATTATAGCTAAATGGTTTTTTATGGTATTCTGTTCCTCTCCCATTCCCCATATGCAAATTAGTACTAACCTGGATGATCTGTGTAGTTTCTGACTCGATCTTCTCTCTCTCTGTAGGTCACTGTTCAGTTCAGGTCCTCACTGTGTTTGAAGAACCCCCTTCAGACAAATTACTACAGCTGCTTCGACTGCAGAGATGGTTGTCTAGAGAAACAATTGCAAATAAATAGCTCTTTTTAGCTTTCTCTCAATATAAAATGCATCTCCAATGTGTTTTCACTTTCAAATGAAATTACAGAAGAAATATGTACAGAGGTTCCTATATGGTCTCTTTTATTTTCAATGCAGGACTTGTCTTCTTCACTGAAGCACTCAGCAGTGCTCTTAATATATGCTACAATCAAATCCAAGATGAATATCTCACACTTTCCACTCTATCTTCAACACTGATTGCAACTGCACTTGGACAAATTGATTTGTTACTCTTACATTAACTTTGAGTATAGGGATCATAAGTGATTATTGATAAAGTAAAAGAAACACCTTTTTTTCTGCACATAGCATAATTAACATACAAAAGATATTTTTCAGGTGGTACAGAACTATTGGCATTGTCTTCTTTCTATCAGATGCTGTAAATAGATGATTTCCAGGATTTATAAGGAAATCTGGTTTTAATTATTTGCTTTTATCATTCAGCTAATTTTCTTGTTGTTGGGTTTTTTCATTAGTTTTTATTAAAGTCAAATGAGTGTGCTCTAGGACATTCCACAAATGCTGCTGTACTGCCACTCTAGGAAATACCATTAAGGTGACCTTTTCCTTGTTTGCTTCCCATGGTATTTAACTAAACTCTTTTAGGAGAAACATCATTAGAATTGTCAGTTTCTCCATGTGTGCCTTAAGGTTATTCATCGAAACTGTGGTCTTTGGGGGATAACAGAAAAACAGGGCTTTATTTTTCCTTCATTAACCCCATGAAGTAACAGTATCAACTTTAACACAGGTCTATCAACATTAGCCAAATTCACGCCTCTCTGTCTCTCTCTCTTCTCCCCACCCCCCTATAAGTGATTGATACTGGTGAAAGAGACCACATTAGAATCACAAGAGAGTGCTCTACCCGACCTCAAACTGTATATAGTACAGGAAGCAATTCCCCACTCCCCAAAAACCTTCTACCACAATTCCTGATTTTTGCTCTGCTGTCACTTATTTTAAGAAGATGTGGGACAGTCCATCAAAATAGTAGTTGGACCAAAATAGTAAGTGCCAGCTATGACTACAATTCTTGAGCTGCTTTGACTCAACCATAAGAAAAAAATAGGTATCAGAGCACAGAACAGTTAAGACTGGATGAGACCTCTGGCAATCATCTCCTCCAAAACTTGTGCTCAAAGAGGAGTCAACTAGAGAAGGTTGCCTGGAGCCCCATCCAGTCTGGTTTTGAGTATCTCCACATATGGAGCCTGCACAATGTCTTTTAGCAATTTGTTTCAGTGTTTTGATCATGAACACATTAAATTATTTTTCTTATGTTTAAATGGAATTCCCTATGTTTCAATTTGTGCCTATCAACTCTCATCCTGCCACTGAGCACCACAGAGAAGTGTTTGGCTCCATCTTCTTTACACATCAACAAGTATTCATATATACTGATAAGTATCTCTCATTCTCTCCTTCTATGTCAGATATACCAGTCCTTTAACCACCTTTGCAGCCCTTTATTGCACTCTCTCCATATATTTTTTGCCCTGCAGACCCCCAGAGCTGGACACAACATTCCAGATGTGTCCCACCAATTGTTGAGCAGAGAGAAAAGATCATTTGTCAGCTTTTCTTAATCTTATCCAAGGCTGTTGTCTGCCACAGTGCTACAGTTCAGACTCATGTTGAAATTGTTGCCTACCAGAACTCTGGGTACTTTTGCACAAGACTGTTTTCCAACTGGTTGGCCTCAGCCTGTACTGATGTATGAGGCTTTTCCTCCTCAGGAAAAGGACTTGGTATTTTTCTTTGTTGAATTCCATGAGATTCCTATTGAGATGCCTCCAAACAGCAGTATAGCCAACTGGTCTATTCATTTTCTTCCCAGTTTTGTGTTGTCAGCGAACTTGCTTAAGGTACAGTCAGTCCCATCACGCAGGTCATTAATGAAGATGTTAAACAGTTTGTATCCCAGAACTAAACCTGTGATAATCTATTTGTGTGTCCTGCAGCTGGTCTGTTTGCTGCTGACCACAACCTTTCTAGCCCAGCAGCTCAGCTAGCTACTAAGCCATGACACTAATCACTTATCTAGCCCATAGTTCATCAGTTTGTCAATAAGGAAATTATGGAAAAATGTCAAAAGCCTTATTAAAGTCAAGATAAACAGCATCTACCAGTCTCTCCCTATCTCATCATAGAAGGCTATTAGGATGGTCAGGAATGATTTCTCCTTATGGATTTGTGCTGAGTACTTCTGGTCATATTCTTGTCCTTCATATGTTTGGAATTGGTTTCTAGGATGGTGTATTCCTTTCTAGGGATTGAGATGAGGCTCCCCATCCTGTCCAGACAACCTTTCTTGTCCCTCTTGAAGATAAAAATAACAACTGCTTTCTTCCTGTCCTCAGGAATCTCCCCCAGTGGCTATAACCTTTCAAAGCTAATCAATAGTGGCTTCACATTGACATTAAACAGCTCCCTCAGCATTTCTGGGCAGTTCCCATTAGGTACCAGGGACTTACTTGTTTATTTGTACAGTTCAGTTAAATATTCCCTAATCCAATTTTTATTAATCAAGAGTGAGTGTTCCTTACTCCATACCTTGTAGCTGACAGGTCTGACAGGCATAGAATTTCTCAAGGCGAGTTCTTCCAGTGAAGATTACAGTGAAGAAGACTTGAGCATCTCATCCTTTTTTGTGTCCTTTGCCACCAGGTTCCCTAGACTATTCAACACTTGGTATAATTTTTCCCTCTTCTTTCTTTTGCAATCATTCTCCCTTCAGACAACCTTTTAGTTGTCCTGTGTGTCCCTTAGCAGACTCAAGGCCAGGTAGGTCTTGGTTTTCCTTATCCCATTCCCACACATTCAGATAGTGACTCTATATGCCTTCCAAGTCATCTGACCATATTCCTGCCTCTTGTAAAATTCCTTTTATATTTAGTTAGAAGCTCTTTGCTTACCTACACATGCCTCCTGACACCTTTGTTTCATTCCCTGCTCATCACTATGAACTTGAGTTTAAAAGACATGTTCCTTGAAAATCACTGGACTCTCATGGGCCTCTCTTCTTCCCAGGGCCATGTCTGGTGGAATTCTTTCAAGGAGGTCCCTGATCAGGCCACAGTCTGCTCTCCTGAATTCTAATGTTGCTATCTTGGTTTTTGTACTGCTTCCTCCTCTCAGTATCCTAACTCTGCCATCCCATGGTCACTGCAGCCTAAGCTACCCTTTCACACTCCTAGTCTGTTCTTCCTTGTTTGTAAATGCCAGGTCCAGTAGAGTGAGTCTTTTCTTCAGCTCAACCACTATCTGTGTTAGGAAATTGTCATCACTTCAAAAACCTCCTGGATTTCTTGTGCTCTGTGGTATTGCCCTTCCAGCAGAAACTGAGGGGATCATGAGCCTCCTTCAGTTGTCTGAAAAAGATTTCCTTTTCTCTTTTTTTTTTTTTTTATCTATAACAGACATTCACTAAAGTTTTGCTTTATTTCCCCAATTTCTCACAATGTCTTGTGGTCCATTACCATGATGAGGTAGTGTGAAACAGATCCTATAATTGGAGAACCACTTCACAGCAACATCATACTCCTCCTCTGCTGCAGCTTTGCTTCCTGTGTTTTTAGGGACCACTCAGAAATTCAGAGATATACTGTCCTGGGAGACCTCATGCCCATTCAAATCAATATCACAGCTCAGGGTCAATTTAAATCAGTTTCCCTGTATACCACAATTCCTTCCCAGTTTGTTGATGTTGATATTTCTTTCACAGTCTCCAGTCTTACTGCTTGGGACTTCATCAACTTAGGCTGTTGCCTTAGACTGGCTAAAACTTAAGGCATCACTACCTTATAAGAAGTTTCAACAAAATCTTTTCACCTCAATGTACAGAAACCCTCATGTGGGCCTGTTTACTCTAGGGCTCTCTGCTAAAGGTTATCTCCATTCATGTCCTTGTTATCATTTCATGATTCAGGCTGTCCTTATATTCCCTGAAGTGCTATTTTTAGTCATTCAATTCACATGGTATTACATCTTCTCAACCCTGAGTCTAAAAGTGAGGTAGCTTGTCCTACAACACTTGCAATTGTAAAAATTTTTCATTCTGATGAAAAAACTGGATTTGTACAGGAGACCAAATCTTTGTTTGACCACATGTAATAACTCTAATCTTACTTATCAAGCAGTAAGTAAGTGCTTCTTCTTATAGTATACTTTTGGTATGAGCATTGTTTGATTCTGTATTCACATCTACATCTATCAGTGCCACAGCATTTCACTATGCAATGAAGTGATCCTCATCTTCACCTTTCTAACACACCATGTAAAAGAGCTAGGTTGTAGCATCTGACAAGAAGCAACAGTCATACTTCTGTGTAATGCTCATTCATCTCAAAGGAAGTTCTTGCCTCAGCTGACACTAAGGCACTGAATGCATGGAGTTCTAAGAAGCATTCCCTGGCAAACTTTCTATATGCAGCCCTAAGTGGTTTTCTTAAAAGAGCTGGCAGAGATGGAGCAGGGAAAGAGAGGTTTAATGCCAAATTTCTTTACTTAATGCAAATATCAACCCCCTTGAGTAATAATTTGACATTCCTTAGCAAAGACACACTCTACATTTGAAATATTTACCATTCCTTTATTTTTTATAATCTTAAGAAAATTTGGAAGGAATGTGAACTGTTTTGGTTTTTGTCTTCCTATGATGGCAGAGATTTATTTATAGCCAGGAACTGCAGGACAGTTCTCACATGGCTGCTGAAAATTAAAACAGCATGTAGAGTTTTGTTTTGTTTTACTTTTATGCCTTTGCTGCTGCAATCTCTCCCTGTGTGCCCTAAACCCTTGTTATTGTAACCAGAGCCACATTTTGCATTGCTACAATTGCAGGGTTATGTAAATTCCAAAGGCTTTAAAGGAAAGGGCCTGTAGATTCTACTCTGGGACACAAACAGTTATGCCCACCATCAAGGATGAGACAAAAGTATTGGTAAATTGTCAAGAGGCAGGAAACCCAAGTCTCAGCATCAGCATCAACCTGAAGTTTTCTGAACCTTTAGAACTTACTGGTTTCATTTAAATTGATTGTCCTCTCATTTTCAGTGTTGTGCTTTTCTAGGGCCAGAAAAATTTTCTTCAACCACTTTTGAAAATCTTCATATGTTCTCTCTCACTTTTCACCAGTGTCTGGTCTACCCAGAAGAGCTAATAAAAGAAAGTTCTACAGATACAAATATTTTCAGATCCAAGGAACTGAATTTTTTCAATGATGATGAAAATATGCATGTTGAAATACTTTGCTTTAGTCATGATTATTTTTATCTTGAAAAGAAAATCACAATGAGAGAGAAAACCCATACTCATAAAAGTTATTGAGATAAGAGTATGACTTTGCAAGCAGTCTTTACGGCACTTAGGGTGGGAAGAAGTGTGATACATGTTGCACATCTGTGCTCTTCTGAGTAACCAAGCTGTAATGCTGACATTACCTGCACATTTCTGTGTGGGCATGGGCAAGCCAATTCATGTCTCTGACTCTGTACTCTCTAAAAGAGGGATAATCATGCCTGACTCACTCAGTGTTAGAAGGTTCTGCATAAGCTCATCTTAGTCCCCAGTGTTTAGACAACTCAGCTAAATGAGAAAAATATTTAGCCCACTTTTCCAGATTTGCTTCTATTTAAGTTCTAAATCACCATTAGATAAGTCATGTTTAGACCTCAGAGAAAAAACTAGATTACATTATTCCTGAAGTATGTGGAGGTTTTGCTCAGCATGCTGCACCCCAGTCACTGCAGTGTGCTAATGAGAGCTCATGGACTTTGTGAAAAGGCGCAGTCAGAACTTCCTAGCCAATTCAGCTGACACTATAAGGCTGTGATGGCACTCCAACAACTGCTTTCTATAGTAAGCCTTAAACCTACTGCAGTGGATATGAAAAAAACAAACAAACAAACAAACAAACAAACAAACAAACAAACAAACAAACAAACAAACAAACAAAAAAACAAGCAAAAAAAAAAACAAAAAAAAAAAAAAAAAAAAAAACAACAGCAACAAAACAAAAACAAGAAACCCCAAACAACAAAAAAAAAACCAAAACCAGCAGGGCTTGCTGCATCGTTCAAAGATGTCTTTGGTGCAAGGTCAGTCATTAGGCAAGTGAGATAAAAAATGAAGCACTGGCTCGCACTTTGCAAGCAGGTAGGTCAAGCCAATATAGAAGGAACATTCCAAGCAATCCCTAGGCTGTGATATTTCAAAACCAATCATTACAGTTGAAAAGACACTTTCAATAGCGTACAATAGTTCCTACTCACCTGATAGTTACTGTCACTGCACAGGTGGCAATAGCTATTGTCATTATAAAAGTGTAGCTGTTTAAATCTGATCATGAAAGACAAGACCCACTTCTAAAGGTGCAGCTACACAAGATCTCTGCACAGCTCAGAAGTTTCTGCTGGTCTGGCATGTGTGTTTATTTACTTGGAGCCAGGAGTTGCCCTGTGGAGCTCTGATCCTGACCATCACTGTGACCTTGGGCAAATGACTGAATGCCTCTGCACCCACAATTTCTTTTGAAGTTAACTGGTGATGTATATGCTCACCAGTTCTGAAGAAAAAACCCAAGCCCTACAGCCCTAATGCCAAAATCTGTTAGAGCTGCGGTGTTTTGGGTTGCATCATAAATTATATAAAATTTTAACACAAAAACTGAAGCATCAACAGATAAGAAATATTTTTGTAAATGCTGTCATGTAATTGTACCAGTAGAACCCAACACCCAGACAGAGAGCAGTGGAGTCCAAAGGACCATCTATATTAACAATTTTTGGAAGAGGACAGTTTGTTCAAAATCTATGTTGAGTCAGAAACAAGCAACCACAAGACAAAAAAAAACTAGAAATCAAAGTCTGTTATATCAGGCTGTGTCCCATTGTTAGTGTACCTAATCATAAGTATCTGAGAACTATGTATATTGCTGAATCAAAAAAAGCACTGACCAGAAATGTTACTTTATTTTATAAGTTATTCTTTCTGATAGTCTAAACTGTTGTATTTTTTTCCTCACAGATTACTAGTTTATTGCTCAAAAGCACTGTGGAGCACAGAAAAAACCTCTGATATCCTATAATATGAAATTCCCCAGATTTTGTTCTTAGACCTGATTCAAAATTTATATGTGCCTCTAAGTGATGAGCACTGCTTCATATACCCTTCAGTATTTCATCAAAGTATTAAGCAAGATGGATTTTGCTTAGCTTTTGGGACCTATGAAGTCTGCAGCCTGTAATTATTGGCCAAACCAGCATCATAGCTCTTACCTACAACTCATTAGTTTCCTTGAGTTGACGAAGCCCTTCCTCACCCTCCATGCTTGCATAGCCAACAGATACAACTTGGCTCAGCACAATTAGCAAAGCAGGCAGGACAAGGAGACACTTAGTCACCTCTGACACATTTTACAGCAGAGAACCTTCAGTAGCTGGCACACATCAAACAAGACAAAAAAAAGTAATGAAATACTGATAAACATAACCACAGAGATTCCTGACACATCAGAAAGACCATTTAAAGTCTAAAAAAATCCTATTTCTGATACCAAATGACAGCAAGAATATAAAAGACCTCTGTTGGCCCAGTGGTTCAGTGTGGTGAGGTTATGCCCGTCTTAAATCCTCAGTGCTATGATATTCCTCTGCAGTAAAAAAAAAAACCAGAAACCAAGCCTAACAACAACAACAAAAAACCTTCCATAAGTAGTAGAATAGAAGTAAAATTAGAACAGTTCAGTATAATAATCAGTCCAGTTCCCTGATTGCTTTAATGCTCTCTAATGGTGCAACACAGATGAGCTGCAAAAAGGCAGACTTGTGTTGTCCTCATGACCTGCTATAACCAGCTGCACTCAAAAATATCTGGAGTGAAAAAGATACCTGACACAGACACGGTAAAAATGACCCAAACTAAGAAGTAGCAACTCTGAGGGTGTGGGAAAGTCTGCAAACAAATCACTGGGTGTGTCAGATACACAGACGCTGGTATAATGCGGTGATTACTGTGTCTCAGTGAATATGTAAAAGTGAGCTTGGTGTTTTAAGAGCCAGAAACAATGACCGCTGAACAAACTCCAGTCTGGCTGCATTTGCCTAGGGGCAGTACAACATTTGCTGTGACCCCAAAGCTTCATGGGGTGTTCAGAGATAACTGAAGCCGAGAGCTACTAAACAAATCCAGTGTGGCATCTTATTCTACATGGAGATTTTCTAGACAAAATATCACAGAACTGGGAAAACTGCTTCTGTGACACCCATGAGTGAATTTCTCCATGAGCTTCACTGAGGCTACAGGGCCCATTATTTCTCACCCTGATAGCATCACAAGATGCAGTGTGTATGATCCACATCAAATGGCAAATTCAGTCCTAGAAACAGGCCTCCAAAATGTTGGTGAGAAGCTTTAAAATTCCAAATGCAACAAATATAGGAACATAGAGAGCTCATGGATTTAAGCTCACACAGTCTGTACAGAAAAGCTAAGAAATAAACCTTATAGTTTTGTGCAGCCTTTGTTGTTCCATTGCAAGCAAGCAAGCAGACAAACAAAGATATAGATAATGCACTGAAAAACACATACCTCAAGTTAATGGCAGTGGTTAGCCAGCAGAAGCAAGCCCAAGGTTTACAATGAAGGAATTCCTAATGAAAGTTAAAGAGTTTTTCCCATTTCTTTGGAGGCATTGGCCCCCTGTCTGGCATCAAACTGTCCAGCTCCCGCTAGCTTCTTTGTGAATTAGGTTTATTCCTGAAGGAGCTCAAGAATCCTGAGACCATGACTAAAAAGGGCTCAAAGAAAAAATGAAAGTTGCCTATTTCTCTCCTCCACTGTGTAACCACTTAGCACTCAGTACCCAGAACTGTAGACAGTGTTCCCAGTGTTGTTTCAGCCTAGCTCAGAGACATGTTTCCTCAGCAGGCTATTTGGATCAAAGACTTCAGGCAACGTCCCTCAAAGAACAGACAAGGCAAAACACAGAGGGTACTTTTTCGCCATCTGCTTCCATTTTAATTTGCTGCACTCCCACATGTCACCAGAGTCTGTGGGGTGGTCACTTGGATTCTGGGTCATGTGCATTCATGGCAGTATAAGACTACAAGGTCATCACATCCTGTTTCCTACAATCATAGACAACTGTGTAATAGACACGTAGTCCAGCAGTCTCCACAGCACATTTATTCCAAAACTATCACACATTAACATATGCCTTTTCAAGTGACCAATGGGAAACAATTAGGTAAGTTTTCCAGTCTGAAGTGAGGTGGCAATTTTCATTCTTAGTTTAAAGCAGCTAACAATGACAAATTGGGTGTTTCATTGTACATGGGTATAATATCATCTCCCTGACCTCTGTTAACTGATTCTAGAGATTATAAAATTTAGTCCACTCTGTAGATAAAAAATACATAAAACTAGAGATAACTTTTTATTTATGTCAAAATTAGAAAAAAACCCAAAATATTGATATGCATGTAATCTGAATTGTATATTGACATATATTGCAAGAATCCAGGACAGTAATTGAAAAACTCATTCTCAGAACTGATGAAGTGACAATCTTATATTGCTTTTTGATAAAATACAGTGATACCACATGAAAATATTACTACATTATGATAAGTCAACTGTAATTTGTATTTACAGTATTTTCCTAGATAAGGTTCCCATTCCACAGTAGCTTAGCTACACTAAGAGATGTGTAAATCAGAAAGAGTAGGGGCCCCTGGAGGTGTCCCAATAGATGTGAACATCATAAATATCACCACTGAAAGTAAGCAGGGGATGACACAGTGAGGAGTCACTTGCTAAATTTTGCCTCTGATTTAACAGAAAATGTGTCTTGAAGGACACAGTAGGGCATTTATAGCACAACACATGTTCCCCAGCAGGTACTTGAAGCTATTCTAGATAAGTCCTGACACAGCTGGAAAATAATTCGTGGGTCTCCCAAGGAAAATTTCAGAAATTTTCAGTCAGAAAAAATGCATCTGTTTTTCTCCCTACAACTTAGTAATGGTGAGTGCCAAAGACTTTGTAGCATTCACACAGACTGCCTGAATCCTGCTGACGATGAAAGGCTAAGGTCAAGCTTTGTACTTCTGGCATTGGCAACACATTTCAGGGCCTCTACAACAAGAGGCTCTCTACAAGAGCCAGAGAGATTCACTCATTGGGATGCCTGACCCACAGGGCAGTAAAAGTATGAAACAAGCAAAGAGGGCAAGTTCATATCTCAGTAGGGCACAGTTGGAAGACAGTTCATATTGGCAAGGCCCTAGCATGGTTATTACTCTATCCCTGCATAACAGTGCAGGAGGATGCTGACACATCAGGGCTCAAGTGAGAACAAAACCAACAGTCTCTCTGTGCACTCAGCTGTTAGAAACAGTTTAATTGGTTCCCGCTGTATACACGGCTGCAAAAGTAGCAAAGGACTGAAGTCCCCTCATGTTTGGTCAAGGTCTTGCTTTCTTTCATCTGTTGTGCAGATGCTGATGGGGGTCACCTGCCTGGAGGGGGGTCAGGATTCTGCCAAATGGATTTAAGGAGGGTACTCACAGTCCAGGCATCCCAGCTTAATGGTCAGTGACTCAGTAAGAAAACCAAGATTGTCTGCACTGGTGGATGGCTGTATTCCTAAAGTTTGTAAGGAAAAATTATATCCTGGCAAACCTTCTCTACAGATGTATGCTGTTTTATCTAGCAAATAAACCCATCCCACCTAGTAGGGAAATTCTCTTACAAGCATTATCAGCAGTACCTAAGTTCTACAGTCTCAACACAGGCAAAAACCTAAATGAAGTCTGGAGTGTAGGAAGAATGGGAGAATGTAACTAAAGGCTCTGGGAAGATATGAGGGAGGGAGTAAAAATGGAAAGTACCCACTCTGCAACAGGGTGACATTCTTGCCTTCTGGGAGAAGTAGATTTTGGTGAATATATGGCTTGTATATAGACAGGAGACTAAAAGCAACATAATGATTATGTTATAATATTTTAATTAGTAACTATGGCTTCGCTACACTAACATTTCAGAAGACATAAAGATGTGTGAAAAAAATGGGCCTAACCTACCTGCAGTGAGGGTATTTATGTGATAGTACAGACTACCATTAGTTTGCAGGCTTCTGAGAAAATTGTGCCTCAGTTTCCCAAAATGCTAAATCCACTAATATTTGTAAAGTGCTTGAAAATTTTCCAGAGGAAAGTGCTGAATGCAAACAATAAACTGCCGACTTTATCTGCTATATATATGTGATTTATTCTCACATTCTTATACAGTGTATGATTGCAGACAAGAAAACATTCTCAGCATTTAACTTGTGGTCAAATAGGAACAGTCCATTGACATGACCCAGCTGTATCAGAAACAATCTGACTAATGGTCATACAAAACCCACAGCTTTCATGGTTTGATCTTAAACCAATGGAAAGTACAGAACTTGCTGTATTGTAGGCTGATGGTTTATTGACTACATGTTTTCACAGGGAATGGACTGTTGTAAGACACTAGGGGGAAAACAATGGATTTCTATTAAAGGGAAATCATGTTACACCTCTAGAAGAGTCCAGGAAACTTCTACGCAAGGATCAGCAGAGACAAAGATGCTTAAACAGTTCCCCAGTTGTTTAATTCCTTCTTGAAATGGTTGTTTGCTTTGACCTGACAAGCAAAGGAGCAGAATTGGCAGGCTGATGCAGAACAACATGGATTCCCACGTATTTCTGTCACAGCCTTCTGGAGATTTGAAAGAAAACAGATGGCAGTACAGGACCAAGAGCGTGCAAAGAGATTAATGATTTTTAAAGACCAGCATGATTTACTTAAAAATATCCTAATTTTTTATATTTCTAAAGCACTGAGCTTTCCTGGAAAATGGAAGCGTTCAAAATATTTGTTAGTTACGAAAGTATCAGCAACAATATGCTACTGATGAGTATGCCTGTTTGAATGCTACTGATGAGTATGCCTGTTTGAAATGTTTTAAGAAATATTCAAATGCAAAAGGAAATACAAAACATCCCTAAAAAATAACTAGAGAAGGGTTAGCAAGTTAAATATTTTCTGAAAAATTGTCACTCTTTGTAATACTTTTCAACTGGGGAGCCAGCAGAGATGCTGATCCCTTTTTTCAATGTCAAGAAGACACAGACAGTACTAAAAATGCAGGTATAGTTTTTTCACAGCATTCTTGACACTTAATGGCGTCCAAAATATGTATAAGTTTCTGGAGGTTCATAATGTGTCTGGTCAGCTTCCTCAGTCAACATCTTACAGATATGACTGCTGAAACATCGGAGGATCTTCACATTGTTTTCTCTCACAAAGACCACAGGAATATAAAATTAACTACACAGAGTCAGAAGTCCATCTAAACCAGTACCATATCTCCAAGCAAAGGTCAGCTGCAGAAGTTTAGGGAAAGCATATTTAAAAACCACATATAGTCTGATTCTACCTCTGCTTAGTCCTTTCAATTTAGGATTTGCAGATGGGAGTATAGCCAGATTATCATGTTTAATAGTGGACCCATCCTCCAAGATTTTTCACCTCTTCCCACAACTTTGTCTTAGGAGAAGAAAATATTGCCATGTGCTCTTAAACCTTCAAAGATATGTTTGCATGATTTCTTCACAATAAATCCAACCTGGATTGTGCTCCTTGGCAGAAATGTTCCTTCTCTTTTCTGTGTTTGTGTATTTATTTTATTAAACTGTCCTGGGAACACATTTTTATGTCAGATCTTATAATGTTAAATTGGACCTGATCATATTCTTCAAAGAGGAATAGGGGACTGTATAATTTCTATCTCTTAAGACAGAGCTTCTTTCACAGCTCATTAATCCAATTCTTTAAGCAGCTAAAAAGTTTGCCCCTCCAAACAGCGAACAATATGGAAAGCTTCCCAAATTAGGCTTGTTCACTGCCTTGAATAATAAAAGCTACAAAATAGTAGAAATGAGTTCTTGTTTATGCCTCCTTTATAAAAGTACTATACCAAGGAGACAAAATAGACTTGTTGGATCTTACAAATCAGGTTTGTCCCCATTTCAAAGAAGAGCTGGGTTGGCACATACCTTGCCTGGATTTTAGTCATTTTGGGGCACAGTGAAGAGAAAAATACTCTCTAACAAAAACAAATGTGAATGTCAAAATTCATGAGCAGAAATACCAACTTCAGCAATTATTACTGGGAAGTCAGCAAGCACTTGTTATTCAGGGATGAAGCCTATTTCTTTCTTGCTGCCAAAGTTTTTCTCAGTTCCTCAAGGTTACCTCTATTTCCATTTTCACAGTCTAAACACATCCTTCTGATCTCCAGCTCCTATTCCTTGAATTCCAGTAAATCTTCTGATCTCATCCTTTTCTTATCTTCCTTCCTATCTTATTTCCTTCTTTTTACCTGAAGTCCTTAATTTTTAACTCCAGAAAAGCCTTATCACTGCTACAAGCCTGCTGTACTGTCAGAATAAATTTTCTACTAAATCAAAAAAACCCTGAGCTTCTTCTTGTCAGTTTTGCTACTCCATCTTACAGAATCACAGAATTACAGAATATCCTGAGTTGAATGGGACCTATAAGGAGTCCAGCTCCTGGCCCTGCACAGCACCATCCCCAAGAGCTGCACCATGTGCCTGAAAGAAATGTCCAAATGCTTCTTGAACTCTGTCAGGCTGGTGCTGTGATCACTGCCCTGGGAGCTGTTCCACTGCCCAACCACCCTCTGGGTGAAGAACCTATTTCTAATATCCAGTCTAAACCTCCCCTGATACAACTTCAGGCCATTCCCTCAGGTCCTGTCATTGGTCACCATAGATTTTGTTCTGTGTCTGGTAAATTCCTACTATTAGAAGATATTATCTGACACCATACAGATCACCAGAGAAGCCAAAATCTCAGGTGTTGAAATGCCATGTAGAAAACTGAAAATGTATATATAACAGAGGGCATGAACGTTGAGCAACATATAAACCAGACACAAAGCCTCAAGGAGGGAAAGGCTTGCTTGACCATCACCAGGTACCCATTTAACACACAGCACTAAGATGGCTTGAGGCTTCTCTACCCATAGCACTGCCCTGGGTGTCATGTGTTCATGTGCCTTTGTGGTTCTCAGCAAATCACAGCTGGGAACTTCCTGTCAAGAGAAATAAACCATGAGGACAGAACTGACACACCAAAGCTCATGGGAGCTTCCAGCAACATGGGACACATTTGTCTGTGGCTTCCACTGCTGTAAACCAGCAGTAGTTTCAGTAGTTTCACGGACCTTCAGAGAGTTCCTCTGCTGCAAGGATTCTGTATGTGAGCAGAATCAAATGTACTCTGTAGATTTGCCCAAGTCCCTCAGCCAGCATTTCAAAAACAGCTTATAATTTTGGCTGCCTCAATTTTTGAGTGTCTTGGTGTCTTAAAAGACACTAAAAATAAAGAGCCAAAATTACAGGTTACTTTGCACAACTTGGGCCTCAGTTTCTCTGTACTAAGTTCTGATGTTACTTGGACTTACTTAGAATTGAAGTATGGAGTAAGTTTCTTGAACAATACAAAGCTCCAGAAAACTTTCACCATATGGGAGCTGACTTGCACTCTCTGTGTCTCAGGTCACTCAGGTTGGAAGATAACAATTCCTTGGCCTGATAACAGACTTGTGCCAAATAGAAGTAATGTCATTGTTAAGTGGAATTGCAGACATTTGATAAATTATTCAGACCTGCTGCATGTTTGTATGTGTACTGAAAACTACCGGTTTTCTGCACATGCCTGAGTTCAAAGAAATGTGATATTAGGGATCACAACTAGCAAATGAAAAGCCACATGAGACACCACTGTCAATAATCAACAAACCAAAAAGCATGGGAAAATACACATAAACTCTTCCATCCAATGAAAATAAGAGCAGTCAGCTTTCTTTTAATTTAGGAACATGCTGTGCTTGCCTGGGGGTTGCAAGGGCAGGGAAGGGAGAGAGGGTCAGCTCTCCATAGGACTGACCCAGGTTTGAAAATTCACAGCAACTAAAGTGCTGAAAGCCAAGCCTCCCACACATCCTTCCCCTATGTGTCAGGAAATAGTGTCCCCTGATTGCTCAATCTCTAAGTCAGATGGCTGGCCTGGAGGGACTAGATGGGTTTTTCGGATACCATCGGACCTTGGGGGAATTTTATATCGACTAAAGCAGATGGAGCAAACTCAATCAATTTTGGAGATCCCTTCAAGATGCTATTCAACTCTTGATGAGCCTCTCTGTCAATTAAGAAGTGTACCTGATATCTGTACTTGGTAAGAAAAATTTTTGTGACTGTTTTTCAGGATGAACAGAACTACACATAAGAAGCACAACTAAAACAAACAGCAGTGATAGCAGCAGACAAGTGATATGGTGTGGTAAAGCCACTAGGCTATCCAGGGAATTTGCTTACTCAGCTCTGTGAAACCATGAGACCTCACTTCGTAACACATAATATAGACTTTTAAAACCTCAGGGCTACACTGACTGTCATAAGCTGCAACGGGCAATAGCTTTCTGTTCCACAAAACAAAACTGAAAAGATGCCTGCCTTGTTCATATTGTGTTGTTTTTTTTATCTTGCTTCCAGGGTAAGTCTATCCATAGATGAACTAGCAATTTCCTGGCTACTGTAATCTCATCCAAATTCAAGGATGCTAAAACCCATGCATTCTCATTTGAACTGAATTTATGTCCTGCCAGCTCAATATCTCCCTCCCCATTTTTCTTCCCAGCCTTCCACTCAGTATGCAACTTTCCTGTTGAACCACAACTGACAGCCCATAGGGAATTTCCAGACTTGCAAACCCCTGCAGGTAGTGTTGCCAACCTGTTGGATGCTGAGACAAAGGAAAGAGAGAGGAATAATGAGACAGACAGGAAGCAGTCAGATGAAAACACCCCAAATATGGAATTATCTCCTCCTTAGTTCCTCTTCTTACCCTCTCAGCTTTCAGCAGTTCTGAATATGAGTCCTAAATTGCCTAAAGTACTTCAGAGAGACAAACTGTTGAACCAGCTAAAAAGTGTTTGTGGCTCCAGACACTTGCCTTGGCTGTGACAGCTCTCAATTTTTTATTGGGGCATAAAGATTTCTAACAAGTTACTACATCCCTTAAGAAGTTTTTTTTCTTTTACAAGTGATTAGGCTTTTGTTCAGAAAAAAAGCAGCTTCTTGGAAAAGGAGCTGCTAGGCCCACTGGAAACAAAATCTAGTAAGAAATAAATGGGGTAGAGGAAAAAATTCTGATATGTCACAGCAAAGTAGCTCAGATCCCAGTATGATTCCTTCCAAGTCTGAAGATACATCCTTGCAGGATCTGATTTTTGAGATCCTTGCAGGATCTGCTTTTTTTGGGTTTTCGCACCCTTACACATGCATCAGTACAGTTGCTTATTCTCCAGCTCATGATTTGCATAGCATGGCATCCCTTAGTGGGGATTAGACCTTGACCACTTGCCCAGTAAAGGCTATCTCCATTACATTAGCCAGCATGGTGATGATTACATCAACTTGCAGTTGTTTCCAGCACAGCTAACTACACTTGCTCAATTTCGATATGCAGTGCAGATCCCAGTAACCATCCCTCCTCTCAGTTCTCAGTTTTCCTCTTTTATTGCCTTCTCCCTGCCCCAATAACCCACACTGCCACCCTCAAGAGGAAAAGTATTTGCAGACTTTTCCCAACAAAACAGCCTGATGCAGGGAATGCTGACTTGCTGTGGCCTTCCTTGTGATTGCTTATTGGCTGAAGTCAATTGCTAACAGCATGGGGACTCGCATTGTGCAATTCACGTGGCTTCTGCTCCTCAGCCCAGCTTTGTGTTTATGCTCAAGGGCATCATCTCTCCTTCCAGCAACTGCACAGGCCAACAATGCTGCTGCTGGCCAAGAGTTTCCTACAGTTACAAGTGCTTGCAAAGTGTGTCATCTTCATGCAGGAGGCCTCAAACTGTTTCTGGGGAAGCAAGCTGCTTCTGTCACGGGTCTCGTTAGAGAAGATGACAATGAAAAGGACAGCTGCCTACCCAGCTGTCCCCAGAACTTCTCACTTCTCCACTTGAAGAATGAGCAGACACCCAGGTGTGAGGTTTTCAATCTCACAGGAGGCAAAGTTAATTAAATGCAGCATTGAATTTTAATTGCAAATAGGTACAGCTGTGTGCCCCACTGGAAACCTCATCTTCTTATGGAGTAGGCTTGGGAATCTCTGGATTGCGAAGTGTAAAAAAAAAAAAAAATTGCTAAGAATCACTACTTTTAGTTTGGACTTGGACCAGGTGCCTGTATCAGTATCTGCAGGGAGATTCTCCTTGTAGTAGGTGACTTGTTCATGTATGACCCTGTTACATTTAGGTTTTAGATGTGAGGGATACCTCGTCTCTGCAGAAGCAGAGGCTTCTTTGGAGAGCCCTTAGTATGAAGCGAGTACCGGCTCGAGGTGCTAAATTTGGCAGATTTAGCCAAGTGACTCTCCTTACTTGTTTTAGTATTTTTATCACCAGTAGCCTGGCAGAGCAGGACAGGACTTTATTCTCAGGGGCCAGGGAATTGCATGTCATCCTCATAAGGAAAGAGGAACTGCTTGCTGCACAATATGACAAGGGATTAAAGAGTTAAAAAAGAAATCCTACACTGAGGAGTTACCTAAGGAAGTTGATTTTTGCCTAAGGCTTATTTGGGATTTTCCTTTCCTGCTACCATGAACTAGCTGAATTTCTGTCAATTTTGTAGTCTTCTGAAAACATGACCATCCCCTCCTCGCTCTCCTCAGACCTCCCTCATCCCCTGTCACCCCGATCCACATACAGAAGAGTGCAAAAGCCTATACTGTCAGCCCCTCTGCATACCTTTGAGAGAAGCAATCAAACTAAACCTGAATTGTGTGTGCTGCCAAGCTGGCTTCAGGATATTTCAGAGGAGAAAAAAAAAGAAGAAGGAAAGACAATCCGTACTTGCAGGGATTTGCTCATGAAAACAAGCAAAAACATGAGGAGCTTTACTGCAGCAGCTGCACTTACATTGTAGTAGCCGTGTCTCTGCTCGGATCCTCCCTGTTCTGCAGTCCCGTAATCCACACAGAGAAATGCCTGTACTGCTCCTCTCGCTGGCACTGCTGTTAGAGTGAGACTGGAACTGCTGCTGTTTTCACTTTCAGACCAGCCTCTCTCTCCAAATCCTCTGACGTCAGACAGCCTGCAAGAGATATTTATGGAATGAACAATCTAAAAGTTTTTCTAGGTAGATTTAAAACCGCAGTTTGGGGGGATCTGTAATTTTTGTGCTCTTGGATAGAAAACCTCTCCAAGGGGTTCATGGAGGAAACTGTGGAGAACTACAGATGTGGTTGTATAAGTCCCTGGCAAAAGGCAGTACCTGTACTTTTCCATCCATGGTATATTATATCCACACCCAGGCTGTAACTATCTGTCACGAAAGTCCCCATTTGGAAAGTGGTTTTCTAGTCTCTCAGCTGTGCTTAAACAGGGTTTGAATCAAGCATGACATAGAGATCTCTCACAGACACACTCCAAGCCCACAGCCCTCTGCTGTGTCCAGGTTTTTACTGGATTTAACTAAAACAGGACTGAAATAGGGCCTTCCAAGCATCTTGTCCACACCTCTATCAGTTTGGCACTAACTCCTTTTGCTGGATTGTTTTCTCAAGCATGTGGGCCATTTTGGCCATCTTCCTTCCTAACTTCAAAATATCTTCTCTAGAAGTGTGTTATCTCAAATAAATACCAGCTCAGGAAATTAATATAGTGTTTGATCTCTATTATGCTCTCTGTATTTGCATCTTTTCATTATTCTTTTGCTACTGTACAGTATGGCTTTTCACCTGCTGTGAAAGCCACTTAGGTGTTATGCGGAAGAGAAGAGATGCTGGAGAAAAAGCGAAACAGTATTAGCATTAATGTTAATCAGTACTTGAAGAGCAAAATGCTCTCGTGGTATAATCCTGCTGAGGTAAGTGGTGATAAATTTGGACTGATAAGACCTCTTTGTTTTGTATTTAGAAGCTGAGCTTGACTATAAGCCTGTAAGTATCAGTAGTCCAATCTAAGAGATGAAACAAGTCTGAAGGTGAAGTGATAAATGGTGAAAGTCCTTGAGTGAGCTTTGCTTGATTACAGACAAACCTTTTTAAGAAGTTCAAAACTTATTCAACACTTTCTGCAGGAGTGTACAAATGTGCTGCTATTATAAGCAACTGGGTTTGGTTATTTTTATACCACATCATTTCCATTTGTAAGCAGTTAAGAAGTATATGCCTTGGTACCACTTTTGGAGATGCAATTGCTATTTCAAAATGTGCCAAGGTTCTTTTCTGTGCAACTTACTAGCTGAGCAAATTTACCATTTGTGGCTGTGTGGACTAGGTTTTTTATATATATATGCTTTTCTCTTTTCTTCTCTACCATTACCAGCTTCTGTCCTGGATTGACTATATGATGCTTTTATCCTTAACCAATAAAAATCATCTGATCAACTTCAAAAGGCTTAAAATCAAATTTTCTCTGATAACTTTCTAATGGCAGCTTTCCCTGTGCACTGTAATATTATCACTATGACCAAAAGCTTTGAGATACATTCCAGAATAAAATGGTATCTCTTTGAAGAGATTTCCACTTTTATACTTACAAGGTGTGTCTACGAATCTGGCAGATGGAGGAACAAGAAAATTATTCCAGTTCCAAAGCGGTATTCAGTCACGCAAAGGAAGTAAAATGTTTTTATATATAAAGAAAAAAATTAAAAGGTACCCAGTTTTGACAGTGCAATCCAAGCAATGACCAAGTGGTGTTGTTGTCCCCTTTGGCTATGAGATTTGTCACTTGTCTGCTTAGCATCAACAAGGATCACTCAGGGATGAGTCCCTGCCTTGTTATGCTGCATGCTAATCTTTTTAAAGATCAACCCTGGAGTTACATTGCTACCTCTTGGCAGTTCGTCCCATGGATATCCAGCAGGAACTCTGAAAGGCAGAGTAATTCAGGGCTTTTCTGTACGATACCCAAGCTGTTCCTTGCAGGGAGTTCCACATCCCACCAGATTTCATTGACTCAGCTCTTCTAAAGCACAGTAGAGGCTCCTGGTGTTTGCTAAAGATGAGATGGCTATCTGTGACTCCTCTTTCTTCTGTTTGGTTCATAAGATTACATTACATCTTCTCCCTGGAGAGTGGAGTAGGAAGAACATGGAAACCCTGACCACCACACAGAAGTAAAGCATGAATAACCACAGTCTGTCTTACAGGCTGAGCCAAGAACAAATTGTATTCCTTTATTTTGAAAGATTTTGCAGCAAAATTGAAATGCCAAGAAACTGAAATTCTCTGTTTACCCATATGTGACATGGACAGTGACAGTTAACCTGTGTCCAATAGCACATTTAATTTCTGTCCTGAAGGGATATGGCCCTTACCATGTAGTTGTTAAAGTAGAAATATTCATCCCATTAGAAATGCTGTAACATTCCAGCTACGGTGGACTAAGAAAGTATCTCTATGAACCTGTTGCATTTCTATATGAAAATGAAAGGTAGAATAGCCAGTTGTATGGTTGTATAGTCATAGCCTCTGCATTGAATCCCACAGGAGTCAATCCCACAAGATGCTACAGAAGCCCTTTCTGGAACACAGCAGTGGGCAATCTGTACTCCTGTTTCCTATACTTGAGAACCCTCTCCATTAGATTGGGAATGTGCATACAAGAGAAAAAAATGTTTCATTTTAAACAGAATTTATTTAAAAGAGTAATTCTCCCAAAAGACACTAGAGACAGGCATTTTTGGTGGATGAGGAGGGCCAGCTTTGGACACTGGACCAACACAAGCATAGGCACTACTCGGCCCTGAAACACAGAGAAAATACAGAGAATTGATTGAGACCCTCTGCATCTCTTGCACATGACTGAAACAAGACAGCATGTGCTCCTCAGATCCAAACCAGTCTAATGCATGTTCACATGTGCAACTGTTGAAGTCCAGTTGTCACTCCCTTAGTGCTACATAACAAAATAATAAACCAAAGGAAATGAAACCCTATTAAAATACTAGTCTTGCTGCCATAGTGGAACAGGCCATTCAGCTCACTAATCTAGTACACTGCCTCAAGCAGTGGTTAGATACCTGATGATTCAGAGCATGAAGAATGGAAAACACACTACATCCAGCCAGTTGTGGGCTGGAACATTACATAAGGATGAGCGGTTGAAGAGAGAAGAGAAATTCTTTCTTGAACCCCATAGCTGATCAGTTTACACATTTAAGTATGAAGTTGTTTCAGATGCTGGGGTTTTTTCCCTTGCACTGGTATTGCTATGTATGTTATTTCTGCATATATTTCAGTTTGGGAAACTGCCAGGTTTTTTTCCAATCCACTGAATTCAGGAAATGCAAAGTTATGGCATATGTTCAAAGAATAGCACACACCAAAGCATGCAGAGAGCTCTATCTTTGTCCTCAGATGCACACAGCCTTGGCCCTAGTTTTTAAATCCACCCGGTGATTTTCCTTTCATTTTGAATGATGGAATTCTATTTACTGTGTACTCTTGGCCCTGGATTTAATTCTCCATTGCACTGACCAGAGGGAAACTAGCTACAGGTCTTGTAGATATCTTAATTTCCAAGGCTTGAAGCAGCATCATGGCTTACCAAGGATTAGTAAACAGTTTAAGTGATTGGCAGGAAAGCTGGTGATGTGTTGCAGATAAACATGTGCCAGCAAGAAGGATTGTTCTAAGACACTACCACAGCTACCTCTGAATTGTATAAGGGATCATACTCTAATCAAGAAAGGGGGAACAAAGCACTTTCTGGAGCTATACAGCATGTACTTGAGGTATTTCTTTAGCCACAATGGACCATGCAGAGCACAGGAAGTGTCTAAGTATCATAATCAATGTATAGCACTGAACTGACAGCATTTTAGACTCAGTTTCCTCCAGAATCAGAGGCAACACAAATTAAGAATCAATGGAAAATAAGGCTCACACAACAGAAGGAACATTTAGAATTAAAAGTAATGCAGTGTTAAGTAGAGTAATACTTACAAAACCTTAATCTCTGCAGCACATTGTGACTGAACTCAGAGTCTGAAGCACAGACTGGACTTCTCAAACTAAATCAGCAACTTAGATGGGCAGTATTCATACATGAGAGTAGACAGAAGGCAGCACTAGCTGACAACACCCTGCCTCCACCACCAACACAGGAAAGAGTGAGCTTTGTCCCCCACAGGGAGCTGTGGCTAGGCTCTGACTCCTTTGCAGAACTCAATTGATGAAAGAGATTTGAGTAGGCAAGACTACTTGGAGAGTTGGTAACTAAACTAAACAACTAGACAACTAAATTGTTCTGCAGACATATAACATCAGAATTAAACAACATTTTGTAATATATCACAGCCTGACTAGCTACTCCCAGCACTATCTTAGATCCATTTTGTTTTCCACCAAAAGCTGTATAGTGAATTCAGGTTAACCAGGGTCCTTTGAGAGCTTTGTGGGATAACAGTTTCTTGGCTTCTTTTATTCACATACTGTAGTGACAACTGTTAAAGTGGAGATGCTTCAAAGAAGCCAGAGAAAAACATATGCACTCAGTAGAAATACCAGCAATTATATACCATATTAACAGCAATCATCATGTATTACAGCGGAGCCTAGGTAGGAAGGAGAGTTCGATTCCATGGAATGTATCAAATTTAGGTGTCTTGACTGTTGTTTTGGGATTTTTTTCTTTTATTTCCTAGACATTCTCTTTTCTTGCAAAAAGATTTATTTTTAAAAGACTCCAGGAAGCCAGGAGAGCCTATTAGACTGGCAATTATCCTGAGTCACTTCCTACAATGGTTTAAAACTCAGAAAATCTTTGTTGTGGGCATGAATGCAAAAGTATATCAGTGGCCCACAGAGTTAAACCAGTAAACCTGAAAAGAGTAATAACTTACAGCTAGTTACATCACATTTTTAATTACATTGAAAGATTGTCAAGGTTGGAAAATCAAATGCTGAAAAATTATAAATAGAAAACACATTATGATATGGATATGTTTAGCCACTACCCATGTATAACAGCTGTGGCAGAACATGGGATGGGATCCAGCTGCCTGCATTTCAGTTCAAGACATTCAGCTCAAGACAACTCTCCTTGCAGCTCTTGCCACAGTTGATGTGAGCCTGATGCAAGCTCAGTGATGAAGCAACACCTAAAACTGCAAGCACACAGCTGGAGCTGGTGCTGCAGTTTTTGTGCTTGTACACTTTTAGGTGTTTTTGTTCACCAATGCTCTTTACTGTACTTCTTTCTGTATTATTTGCTAATTAAAGATAAATATTCCCAACAGTTCCAAAACTTTTGTCTGTGTAATACTACTGAATTTTTGAGATATCAACATAATCCCCAAGGTCTCCCAAATACAATTTTACTCCACTGCTGTCATGATATTGTACTTTTCTCCTCTTGTGAAGCTGCCATTTCAAGAAGCAATGCAATTTTACCATGATATATTTGTGTGTCTTCTCAGGCAGGAAAACGTAGGAAAGTTCTTGAGCTTTGCTTCTGAAACATGCTACAGTATTATCGACATAGGCAAACAGTCTTGGCAGAAGTATTCTTACTGCTATGCTTCAGCCCCAAGTTTTTATTACCACACCAGCCAAAAGTGACCTTGTGTGCTACCCCACCTGCAGAAGAAATTAAGACAGCCTGTCTATAGGATAAGAGCATAGAATCTTGACTGATTATGCCAAGAAACATTTCCTAATGTTTTATAATATAAGAAATGAAACAAGCAAACAGAACAAATGAAACATATAGGCATTCTTTTTCCTTTGTACCTATTAAATACCATGACTAAGAAGCTATTCTCATGTGACATTTAACAGTTATTGTGAGCACTGTTTCCAGCACCTACACAATTGTCTACAGAATTGTGTCAATTTACAAGATTAAACAGAAGGCCACCAAAATCCAGATTACATTTATTTCTTCCTAGACAGAAGAAAACCTAGTGTTATAAATGTATGAAAGTTTGAAGACAGAATACTCATTTGAAGAATCAGGTTTTAGACTGGTCTTGGGAGGGCAGTGAAATATGATAGAAGTATAATCAGTCTTCTAGTGAAGACAGGCAAGGAAAAACAGCTTTACAAAAATACACTAAGCATACTGGCTTCTCCAGAGTCTTAGTCACTGCTGATTTACACATGGCTCAACATATTCAATATCCCACAGCACCAGGATTTTGTGTCTGAAGTAAAGCAATGATGCTGGGTTGGTGTGTGGGTGAGTGGGGGTTACATTATGTAATGGGATGGCTATTGTGCTTAAATTAAAAAAAAAAAAAAAAAAAAAAAAAAAACAAAAAAAAAAAAAAAAAAAAAAAAAAAAAAAAACCACCAGCCAAAAACACTTAGTAAAAATCCAGTGAGCTAGAAATGAGCTGGAAATTCTGAAAAATAAACCAGAATAATAATTCTCATATGTCTAAACCCACTGTCTCCCAAATCCCATAGTGTCATCCTTAGGATCCCAAAACAGCTTGAAACAAACAAAGTTGTGATGCTCAGCATATTCTAAGACCAAGGTACAACATATTGTCAAATGTGCCCTAAAATAGTCCATTTTGTTCTGATATAACTATTTGTAGAAGACACACCATTGGTGAAATTATCAGTGATGAACTAGTTAAGATAAAATTTGTTAACTGGTTCCACAAGAAAAGGCTATTGTACTTTTGATTTGTCATTTCCTTTGATCATTTCAAGTATAGACAGAAAGGTGATAGGCTTAAACAAATATTTGTATAACTTTTTGTTAATTTCACAGATTTCATGTCATAAAAGTTGTTACTATAAGATTTTTGTCCCAGTTAGGTACAGGAATTATTTAAAACTTAAAAGTTTTATTCCTTCTCCTCCCACCTTCCTCCCCCCACCATTAATTTGGCAGATCTAGGAAGGTATAACAATTTAATTGCCCTTGATCAAGTTAGTCAAGACACAAAAACATAATTTGCTCATAAGATAAATTCTTCAAACTTCTGAATACTCAATAGTGTCCAGCTGACATAAAATCATGCAATATAATGTTATATGTAAGAATTATTATGAAATCATAATAATAGTATGTTTGGAGGAAGAGACACTTTCTAAACCTTAAACATATGATTTGATAAAAATTGCAGCAGCTTAATAATTTGAAAAATAAATTGACGGCTGGAAGGTATGGAAGGACCTGTGAACCTGCAGGAAGAGACTGGGTTGTGTGGGGACTGCTAACCAGTGAATCGCAACCACAAGATTACCAACAAAGGACTGGCATTGATGCCTGGCTTCCCTGAAGAAACTGAATTAAGACACTTCTACTTCCTGCCCATCTCTGAAACATGATGAAAACAACTCCGTATTACAACCAGCCATAGTAGCTCTCTGAAGTCATTCCAGAAGCACAGGACAACTGGAGTGCAGTAATGTTTGGAAGCAGCAGGGGGGATCACAAGCGAGTGATTTCTTTCACATAGAATGAAGCCCTCTGAGGATAGTTAATTTATTTGAGAGGTTAGCCCATGAGCATCCCCAGAAATTAGGGAGTGTAAAAGGAATCCAAATGCAGGAGAATGATTAGAAATTGGTGAATGAAGTGAACCTTAGTGCTGACAGAACAGCACAAAGCAGCTGACTGTGACAAAGATGTTTTTTACAACAAATAGCTAAACCAGCTTTTTTTCTTCACACTAGTGTTACAAGTCAGATTTAATGTCTGTAAATCTCTTTGAGATCTTCCAATGGAAATTACTATTCAAGTTTTATAAAAATATTATATAAAGGAAAAGTTACAGTGCCAGAATATATACAATGGATCTATGGGAAATCATTATTCTTCCATGTTTCAAGAATTGTTTGACAAGTTTTGAAATTATTTCTCTGGGAACTGATCTGACTTAAATGTGCTTATCCCTTGCCTTTTGTTAGCTCTTGTTTGCATTTACTGTCCATTAATAATAGATGAATACAACAGCCTAAGGTACTTGATTCTTTTATGAACTGTAGATAATTCCACATTTCAGTCCTACATAACATCAGCAGCATAGGGAAAACTGGAATGTGGCAAGAAGCCCAGGAAAAGGCAAGTTGAGTTGGATTGGGAATTAGCTGGAAGGATAATAATCCTGCAAGCCAATATTCATTAAGTAATTTTATATGCAGCAGAAGAAAATCATGATACACACTTGGCATCTGGAGACTTCAAAATGGTAAGAAAAATATTTCAATAACTGTACAAATGGTTAACAATTGTGACACAAACCATTTATTTCTATTTCAATTCAACATTATTCAGTTTTACTCAGCACTATCCCAAAACTCCAATACATAATCTAAAGAACTGCTTATCGGACAGCCTAGGTATTTTCTGAATTATACAATCCTTCTTCCCATTTTCCTTCTGCAGCCATCATTTTCCCTACTTCTAAACCATTCACTTCAGCAATATGGGATTAAAATTCTGGAGGTGCTTTGGCAGATACTGGGGCCTAGGTAAACCCTATGAGAGCATACAAATATATCAAAACTATAAAACAAGAATTCAAACCAATCAATAACTAATAACAAAAGCAGATAAAAATTAGCATACTTAAATTGCTATTCTGGATTAAATTCATATCCGTTCTTAAACTACTAAATATGAGCCAAAATAACACTATCATCTGTAGGCACACAGTTTGTGGTAACTGGGAGTGGGGCTGTGGCCGAGCCTCATCCCCAGTGGGTACGGCTGTGAAAAGCAGGTGAGCAGCATTGAAGGTAATGAGCCATGGAGTGCCCAGGTGCACTGAGCAATCACCAAAGGGAACAGAGGGCACACAGGTGCAGTGCGTGAACATGAGGGGTATAAAAGTTTGGACCAGAACAAGAAGGGTAGGTGCTTGCAGCTTTCTGAAGTGGTGCTGCTGTGAATGAGTGAGTGCTTAAAGCTTTCTGAAATTGTATGCTGACACTCTGTGCGTTGCTTTTGTGTAAAACAAATGCAATGTATGCTGCAACAATCACCTTCTAAAAGTAAGATGTTTCATCCTCTTGTTGCTTGTGATTTGTACTAAAGTGCATGATTTTCTGAGATGTTGTTTATGATATGACTTTTCTGATAAGTTGTTCAACGTAAACTGCAAAGAATATAAGCTCAACTGAAAAGTAAAAGTTATATTACTAGCAACAGCTTAGTTGCTGAAGTAGCTGTGTGACTCACCCCAGGAGGACAGTTTGGTCTTAAGGCAGGCTTTTGGATTATCCCACTTAAGAAAGATGGAGTAGCACTGACCTATCTGGATGTCTGTTCCTGAGTGAAGAAGATATTATTTATCTGAATGTAGGTAGTAGAGAGATATTTGGGGTTGTTCCTTTTGTTTTTCAAATAGGATTTCTTGTTCATGCATCTCAGTGGGTTAGAATTGACCTCTGAAAATGTAATGGAGTCCTTACATATCCTATTAGATTTATAAAATGCAAAAGGTTTTTTTCTTAGTCTGAAAAATCATGGCCTTTTCAAGGACAGTAACTGTTAAAAATCTTATCTGTTGTTTTAAAATTGTCTATGTGCTGGTCATCTGTAAGACAAAACTGTGTTCTGAAGAAAGTCTCATAAATTCATTTATTTACTGCCTGAAGCTTTCATTTTTCATGTCAACAATCTGATATACCTGTTTTCAACCATCATATCTAGTACTTCATGTTTATTATCTCTGGAAAAATCTGGCTGGAGTGTGTACAAACCACTGACCTCTCCCACATGTCACAAAATAATAAAAACTTGAATAATAGGTCCCAATTTTATCAACAATTCTCCAGTAAAATATATACTGTTAGCTTCATCTAAAATTGCTCCTAACATATATTTGTTTGTCAAATTACCACCAAGATCTTTAGGAAGCTTACTCTCTGAATCAAGGAGCCACAATATATGGAATTTAAATATGCAAATTTATAATTCACCATCTTGGTTGCAAGCAACCTGTGAAAGATTAAAACTCTTGACAATGCTTACAACAAGACATCAGTTTGGAGAAGAAATAATGGACATAAAGTGCAGTACAGTTATTAACTTAGCAGATTTATTCTATTTTCACCTTTGGGTGGTTTACATTTCCTCTGTTCTCTTCAGCCATATGTGAAAAACAGGTGACATATGGGTCATGTTACCTGTTTTTAACAGGTCACTTGTGCTTGTAATATTATGGTCTGAGACACAGATTTAATTTGATGAGGAGTAATTTCAAATGCAAGAAAATTGCAACTCACTAGTTGGGGATTCATAAGTCAAAGATTCTAGGGAAATCTAAACAGCAACTAAATACACGATTCATGGCCAAGCCAGAGACAAAAGATCAACACTGGGTAAATGAACATTTTGTATTTTAATATAGTTATTCAGACAAGAATTCTGCCTCCTCACATTGGCAAATAATTCATGTCTGCAGTCCCTGGATACCAACCTTTGCCCATTTATGTGATTTCTCAACTGCAGATGCATAACATCAACATGTGACAAAATCACCCCGCCTTAAAAGTATCTGGCATTGGAGATGTAGAATCACAGAATGGCTGAGTTGGGAAGGGCTATAAAGATCATCTAGCTCCAACCTTCCCTGCTCTGGGCAGGGACATATTCCTCTAGACCAGCCTAAATTTGCAATTCTAGTTGAATAAGCAATAGGAATATGTTTATTTTAGATTAAAAACTGAATGTGAAAAGGAAAAAAAAACCCAAAACAACCAAAATAATCCTTTTTTCTTTTCACCACCTGAAAATATCTAAAAAAAGGAGGACTTAAGATACTGTTGCACTGTGCTAACATGAGGGCTATTCTAGTTGATTTCAAACAGATCAAGAGTGCATCTTAATTTCTTAATTCACAGAATTGTATGGGGAAAACCAGTGCTGTCATGTTTACAGAAAGGCACAGATACATAGAAAACCTCAGTGGAAAAGTTGATCTTGGTGTTTTAAGGTATTTAGTGCCTCACTACTTAAGAAACCATTTTCTCTGGCTTCACTGCAGGATGTGCTTGCTGAATTGAACATACTGTTTAATTGTTCCACGGCTAAATTTTTTCCTTGAAGAAAAAGCAGGTACCAACTATAACATTTTAATGTCTGGCACACCTGGCTGGAGCATATTATTACATCCAAACTGAACAACTTGTGAGCCTGTGCAAGTATTAGCATAATAAAAGAATGCTCATTATGGCAGTTTCCTGAGATCAGTGAACAGAGTTAGTGTAATTTCCCTCAGTTTTAGGTATGCTATGCAACTTGGGTTGTGATGTAAACTTTTGCTTCCTTAAAGATGGCTATCTTTTCTTATACAACTCTGTTAGTCATCCTGTAAAAACATTTTTCATCTGCTCACCCACTTCAGTAGTGGCCACCCCATCCTAATCCATCTTATGAGATCAACTATTCTCCTTCTGCAATACTTCGTTTCACTTTCTCCTTTTCATTTTTATGTTACCTAAACCATGAACTTTATTTTTACCATCTGGAGTTCTCCTTTATACTTATATTCTAGAGACTCATTCACTATAGCTCCCTGCATCACGCCCTCTATTTTCACTTAACAATAATTGTGAAACTGAGACCAAAACCTTTATCTTTCCCTTTTTGAGCTACAAAATTTAATTTTACTCCATGGCTGTGATCACCTTCTGTTGCACTGTTGTATTTTCCCCACATGTGTCCCCAGTGAATGACAGCTTCTCTACCCTCCCCTCTCACCCTTCCCCACACACAGGCTCTCAGTGTTGTTGCTTAGTATCATCCTTTCAGTTATCACTCTAAGCTGTCAGCAGCTGTGTCTCCTCCAGCAGTTCTCCTGTCTTTACCACATTACTTTGTTTTTCTTTAAGGTCCTTGTCCATACTGTAACACTTTATTCATGACCACCTTGCAGGTAAGTTTTTGTCTATGATCTATCAATGGTATCAACTTCAATTTACACTTTCAAACATACGTTTCCCTGCTTTCTGTGATGCTAGTTTTCATTCCCCAAAAGAGCTCTGCAAAGATCTGTAGAATTATTATAATTCTTTCTTTAAATTCTCTTTACAGCAACAGCTTGATAGGAAAATTCTCTGACTATTCTGCTAATATTACCCACATTATTTCTATTTATTTTCCTCTTCCCCAGCATTGCCACCTGTCCTAAACTTAGCAAGAGCTGTTTGGTACATTTACACAGTGCCCAATAAAACTTCTAATTCTTGACTTCAATTTAAGATTATTTTATATCAATGGTATCCAATAATTGAATTTTATAATGTTTTGTTGAGGGTGATGGAATTTTAATCCTTCTCAAAAAACAGCATACAAAACTAGTTATAAAATGACTATGAAAGAAATTATTTATTCAGCAGAAATGAACATAAGATTCTACCTTTCTCACTGGTTTTCAGATAAAAAAGCCCAGACCCTACAGATTTTTCTATTCATAGTCACCTAGAATTTTATCTCTCCGTAGTCAGAGACAAATCAACAATGGACTTTGGAAGGTTTCATAATAAAACATCAATAAGAAAAACTATTATGCTAAAGATAAAATGTGGGAAGGAAGTGTAGACAAAATTGTGCAGATAACATTTGTAATTCATTGGAATTAGGTTTATTTCTCCTGTTAACATTTCTCATGCTAGTTTGCAACAAAGGATCCAGCTAACCATTTAGAAGATGAAACCCCCCCCCCACTACTTCATGTCTCCAAACCAGAAACAAAATGCTCAACTTGGAAAAAAATTATTTGTTGTCTGTTGCAGTCAGAGTCCTAAGAATCCCTAAATTTCTCCATGGAATTTTTGCTAACTCTAAAAGAGCCAAGCAATATACATAAGCCCTAAGGAAGACACTTGTAGCCATGATATTTTCTGAAAAATCTTTTGCTAGCATTTTTCTCCTCTTCTAGCTGAAAAGCCTCAGAAAAGAAATGTAAACAATTAACTATCTGCTGCTGTGGAATGCAACAGGTGCATCTGTGATGGGTGCATGTTGGTTGTTTCTAAATAATGGCCAATCACAGCTGGCTCAGACTCTCTGAGAGTCATGAGCTTTTGTTATTTCTCATTCCTCTCCTGTCCTTTCTAGCATTCTGATAAATTCTTTTGTCTCTAGTTTTTAGTATATAATTTTAATATAATATATATCATAATATAATAAATCAGCCTTCTAAAACATAGACTCAAGATTTTCATCTCTTCCCTCGTCCTGGGAGCCCCCATCAATTCAACTATAGACACTTTCAGATTTTCTAGTTTGACTGAGTCTACCAAGACACACATTTTTAGGGCACATAAAAATGTGTTGGGTAAGAATGTGAGGACAGTGAAATTTTAAGGTGCTTTCCAAATGTTTTTCTTACATACATGAGGATGCAGCCCTGTTTCCTAAGAAACAGATTATAGCAGTAGCCTAAAAGAGGAAAACATCTGTCCTTCTCTCAGGGCTGGACTGTTAAAAGCTCAACAAGGCAGTTTTGTCTACATGATGGCCTTAAACATTTTCATGCTGAACACAAAGCAGAAGAAAGCAAGGGTTTGAGGACTTTGGCATGATGCATGAAATACCAAAAAATATTGCCTCAGCCTTTTTACATTCCATTCATATACCTAATATTCAGAAACCTAATTTTCTGTATTACCACACATTTTACTGTTGTTCTGGATTGACTATATGATGCTTTTATCCCCAATCGTCTTGTTCTGTTTATCTCCCGAACCCGTTAAAGAGAGAAAAGCAATTGAATCTGCTTTCGTAGAAAAGCCCCTTTAAGAGTTATCTCCCAAACTTGCCCTAAACCAAGACAACTGTAAATGTTGTACTATTTCTGGCAGTGCTCACATAGCAAACTCAACAGATACTGTACCTAAATTTACGGCAGATTTCAGACTTTAATTTTTGGTCACTTAAGAGGCATTTTTGGTCATGTAAAAGATACACATTTGGCACTTATGTTTTCAGGAGTTGGATGATGAGACAAATTCAGGCTTTGGCGAGAGTTTTGGCCCCTCGTCCTGCCGAGTTGGTCTAAGTAAAGATTGTAGTGTTCTGACTTCTAATCATTATTACAAGTCTCAGCCAAATGGCAGGAATAGTTGCCAAGAAGATGTAAATTCTATGCAAAATTAAAACTTTGGCAAAAAAAAAGAGAGGACTTGAAAGTTTGGGCTATTATAAAACTTAGAAGGCTGTTTATTTGGAAGCATAATAAGTTGCTAGGTGACATAATGGAGCACAAGTCCTTGAATTGCCAGGTCCATATATATTATGATCAATATTATTTGCTAAATGCAAGAAAATGACAATGGTAAAGGCAGCCAGTTCACTTCAATGCTATGTTACTTCAGAAGATAATGGCTGACCTCTTTAAAAGATGGACTTGCCAGATGCTGTAAGTTAGACAGTCACATAATTATTTCAAGTGTATAGGTTGCTTGTGTTGTGTGGTGTGCTTTGGCAAATCCTGGAGCTGAAGAAAGTTGACGCATCTTTGAAGTTTAACATAAACGCAAATGCTGAAAATTCGTCAAGTACAAGGTGATTTCCCAGGGAATACAGAAAGATCTCACACAGTAAATTTACAGCAAACCAAAACTTTTTATGCCTCCAGCATAAGATATAATCTAGATCTGTACATTTTTTAGTTAGCTGTCACCTTCATGCCTTTCTCGAAAGGCCATTCTTTTATTCTGGAAGCAGCTTGAATCTAAAATATCTCATTGGCTTCTCTGTGCCATAGCATATTCAGACTACCCTATAATAAAAGAGTGTGAGCCACTGGCTCAGAGTTTACAGCTTCAGGCTGAAGAAAGGCACCTAAACCATTTGCAGAGCAGGCTTGGCCCCAGAAGCAATAGTGTCATTCACCCAGCTCCATACTCCAACTACTGAACATGGGCAGACACAAAATGGCTTTCCTCACAATTAACTGCAATATTATAATGTCTGATGCCTGATTAATTCACAATCCAACTAAGCTGCTAAATAACACAGCTGACTATTAAATGTGCAGTTTTCTGTCTAGAAACACAAAATAGTGTACTGTCCTGCATTGTTTAAATTCCAAACAGGCAAACCAACATTTCAGTTCCCGAAACTTCAATTAAACATCACAATTCTTTCAGAGTTCTGGAACTGAAATTATTTACGCTTCCCTCACAAGTCCTGATCTCAGTCTGAATTCATTGGACATTGTACCTTCTGCTTCCTTCTTGGCTGCAAGTGTTTCTCTACCTGTAGTCACTTCTGCTTTGAACATCACCTTCAACACCCTCATCCCTACTGACAAGAGACAAAATTTTTTTCATAATTTTGGAGCAATGCCGGAAAGATAATTACTGCTTATTCCATTATCCCATTGCAATGTCCTGTTTTTCCTTCACTCTCTATTTAATCACCAAGTAATATTTTCCATTTGTTTTCATTTTTACCCTTTTGACTTTTTGCACTTGACTTTAGATGGTGATCAGCCTTTTTCTATTTTATTTCCCAAAGGCTTACTACTTATGCCTCATACAGTTTCTGAGACAGTCATTTGCTTAACTGAGAGAGAGAGCCTTTTCCCTACTGTTTCTCCTATTTGGAATACAAGTTTATCATACTTTTACCATATCTGGGTTAGAGAAATTTCTATCCTCCATAATCAAGTCGCTGATTTTCCACTTAATTTAAATTAGTGTGCTTGCAATCACCGTAATCTGATCCCTGCCACTATATCCCACCAAAACTAAGGCCAAAATACAATCATGTTGTTTGTGTGGCTCTTCAGTAACCACTTCACAGAATAATGGGGTTCTGCTCTCTGAGTTTAGCTCTTGCAGCATGACGGCATCTTTTTCCACTAAAAAATGTTTTGGTTTTTTTTTTTTTTTCACGACCATTTTTATATTAGAATTAAGGAGTTGATGTCCTCAGTCCCTGTAATCTTGGTATTTCTCTCCGTGGTGTTTCAACTGCATAACGGCAGAAGACTTCTCTTGAGCCCGACACAGGTAGGCTGAGCCGCGAGATCCCTGCGGACACACAGGTGCGGCACAAGGGATCAGGCGGGGGATGATGCCCTGAGCGCTCCGCACACCCCCCGCACCTCTGGGCCGGGCCGGGCCGGGCAGTGCGTGCGAGGTCCCTTCGAAACTCCGGCCGCGGGGAGCCGGCACGGCGGGCTGGGCAAGCGGTCACCTGGGGCAGGCGGAGCCCGGGGGCCGTGTGCGGGCCGCTCCGCGCTCCCGGGGGCCCTGTGAGGGCCGGGGGCTGTGTGCGGGCCGCTCCGCGCTCCCGGGGGCCCTGTGAGGGCGGAGCGTGCCCGCCGGCCGTGCCCGGTTACCGTTGCCAGGGCCCGGCGGCAGCGATGGTGAAGGAAACGATCCGGGTGTACGCGCGGGTGAAGCCGCTGGGCAGGCGGCAGCAGGCGGGGGTAGGCTGGGAGCTGAGCCCCGGGGGTGCGCTGGGGATGCCGGGGAGAGCCAAGGGGTGCCCGGGGACGCTGGTTCCACGCTCAGGTGGGGGCAGCGGGGCAGAGCACAGGACCTTCAAGAGGCGGGGGCGGCGAGGCTGGTACGCGTGTGCGTGTGCAGCGAGAAGCTCCTGCTGTCCGAAGCCCTAGGAAGTTCATAAAATGACGATGTAGAGGAGTTTAGGCTGTAACTGTTGGGGGAGTGACTGAGGAACTTCCTCAGCCACTATTATAGAAAGGCTCCGTAGGAAAGCGCTTGACACGCGTCACTGGGTTTGTGCGGTTCAGCAGTGTTCTGAGCAAGGGAGGGGAACGCGTTGCTCCCAGTGTACAGCTGCCCTCCCAAGGGATAATAAAAATAATGAAAGTGTTCTTCAGGAGAGGTGCATTTAGGTCTCTTAATTGACTTCTCATCGCACCTTTTGTCTTGTAGCCTTTCCTAATGTATTGTTTCAGATTTTTTGGAGAGGTTTGCACTGGGGGCCGTGCTTTTTTTTTTTAATAACATCACAGTTATTAAAGTGGTTTAGTAAGCAAATTATGTCAAAGAGGCTGCTCTTTTGTTTCAAGTGTTATTGTAGTGTTTACATGGTGACAGGATAATGCTGTTATGTGCTGGTTTTGTTGTGTAGTGGTTAAGGGAGATCTGCTTACGTATTCAGTGCAATTTGTAACAAGCTTGTCTCCAGACAATAACAGGTGCTAAGCTTAGATGAGTGGTGCATCTAAGGGTAATTCTGTTCTGTTGATGATGTTATTCTGTGAATTAATATCCATCCTTTATTAGAGTTATTCCATTGATAATGAGGAACCTCTGCCCAGTCTGGAGATTACTGTGCCACGTGACTTAGCAGATGGATTCATCAACAATAAACGAGAAAGCTACAAGTTCAAGTGAGTAGAAGCCTTATCTTTGTACCTTCTGCCTTTAGTGACTGACAATGCTATATGTAGTGGTCCAGATCTATAGAATCAGAAAAAGTCTAACTTTAAGATTAAATTATGGTATAGATGGGTTTATTTTTATATAAATCCCGTAACAAGAGCAATGCTTCAGGACAGGCTCTTCACCACAATGGGTCTGATAACACTGGATAACATTGTCGTACTATTGTCTGTCCATTGTAAGTCATTATGTATTTCTAAATCTCATCTCAAAGATGCATTTATCAGTCCTTCTATATTTGCACTTTGTTTTGAATTTGTGTATGAAGACTGAGTAGGGACTTGTGTTATCTTGTGATGTTATGAGTTGTTGTAGACTGGCTAAAGAAGTCTTGATGTAAAACATTCTGTTTAGAAACCGTTTCAGACATAGCCAAAGCAAAGTAACAAAAACCAGAAACTTGACAGAAATAAATGCTTGGTTTGAGAGTGTAAATATGTTTTAGGAACTTAAAATCAGTACAGCAATATCAAATATTTTTATTAATTCAACAGAAAAGTGAGGCAACACTTTAAAATTTTTGTGATGAATAAAGCTAGATATATCATCTCTTACGATGGGGTCAAGACTGTCTTTTTCCAGTTCAGTTATGCTTCATTTCTTATAGTAAACAACAAGTAATTTGTTTCTCTGTGCTATTAAAAAAGAGAGCTCCGCATAAACAACTGCAGCTCAGACTGATGTAGTTTTACATCAGCTAAGGTAACCTGCTTGAAAAGAGAGGAGCTGCCCTCTCCAAATAGATTCAAATGCAACACTACATTAGTCTGAAGATGCCCAAGCCTGACTTAATGAATGCAGCTATTTTTGTCTGACTTTATAATTCATTAAAAACTCTGAGATGCATTTTGAGAAACCCTATGCCTTATTATCCTTAAGACAATGCGAGAAGAATTGTTTGAGTTACTTGACTGATTAGCAGGATAGAATAAATGCTTTCATGTTTTGTGTATTGCATTTGTCTGTGATATTGCACCCAGTGCATGGGTCATCATGGTGCTTTTCTACACAACCAGTGTCCCTAAGGCCTTCCTACACACCCTGGCAAGTTCCGTGCAAGAATAGAGTTCCAAACCGGGGGGGCAACACAGCAGGGCACCAGCAGTATTGGGGGGCTGCTGGAACATGTGGATGACAACTTCCTGACATACAGTTAAGCCAATGTGGATATTTGCAAACATGGACAAACTGTTGAGGGATATTAAGCCTGGAGGTAGCTTTGACTGCAGGGGCAGTAAGATAATGAAATTCAGGATACAGAGAGAAGGGAGTAAGGCAAAAAGCAGGATCACAGTCCTGGACTCCATAAATGCAGACTTTGGCTTGTTCACGGATCTGCTTGAAAGAATTCTCTAAGACACATTCCTGGAGAGATGACCAGGAAAACTGGCTGATTGTCAAGGATCACCTTCTCTGAGCTCATGTCCATCCACATGAACAGAAATGATGCAGAGGCAGCAGGAGGTTTGGAACAAACGGTCCCTTCCAACATCAAGAATTCTGATTCTGTAAAATAACTGCAGATATTTTCATATAGAAAGTGACATAGCATACTTAATTAAATATCTTATTGTGTCCTATAGTAATTGTACAGCAGAATGAAGGAAATGGCTTGAAAAAATGTGAGCCTGGCTGTACTGGTGGGATGCTGTATTTGGTTATAGTGTAATCTATTTATCCAGGATTCGGTGTGGTGCCAGTTACAAACACTAATTCTCTTGATAGATTTAAAATACGGTTTATTTTTTTCTAAGCCACATCATTTTATCAGAGGATTTTATTGTACAGATCTTGTCAAAGCAGCTCTGTGTACAGCCTATTTATGTACAATAGCACAACAGCAAGCTGTGGTTAAGACTACAGGGAAAACATTGTACTAAGTTATGTAAGCCTAATGATGTAAACATTGACTATTACAAACACAAACAAAAATGTATGAATCAAGTACTGTTTCAACATTCTAAGCAATTATTATTTGCTTAATATTTTCAGATTTCAGAAAATTTTTGATCAAGAGGCAAAACAAGATGTGATTTTTGACAGCATTGCCAAACCAGTAGCAGAATGGTATGTTGTTGATCCTGCAAGTAACCAGGGAAAAGCTATTTCTGCTTTTGTTGTATTACTTGAAGGAGAGTTGTCAAGTCTTTGTATTGTTGTTGTAAAATTGGATTGATGTTCTAATTTACTAAATACTGACATGTTTGAATCCAGGAGATATATAATCCCCTGAGAATTTTATGTGTACTAAGGTTCCTTTTTTGACTCTTCAAATAGCAATGCTACTGTTGCCTCTTTTGTTGTATAGCGATATAAAGCCATGCCTAATTCTTTTTTTTGTCTATAATATAAACTGACTTCATTGCCATGGAATAGTATTTTCTGTATAGTTTAATGTAGAGGTAAACCTAATGAAAATTTTATCCCCCCATATAACTTTCATTAAGCTAGGGACTCTCATTAATGTTTGTGGAGATATTCCTAAGTCTTGTCATTGCTTTTGTTTTGATGTGTAAGGCAGTGCTTTGGCACTGGTTTGTTTTTTTCCCCTCCTCAATTTTCTTAATCAAACAATGCTCATATCTGACAGTTTGCAGAGGCAAATATTTAAGACTGATGAAGACTTCTGCATTCATTGTGTGGATTGAATGCCACTCTGAAACACGTGGATTTTTCAATGGAAAAAGGATTTTATGCCATTCTCTTCACTCAGTTTACTGTCTGTGTTGAAGTTTGTACTGGTTTCAGTGTGGGAGAAAATCCCATGCAGGACGAAGCAGAATTTCTGCATAGTGTTGGCTTGTTTATCAAACTTACTGCTCAAAATCCAGACTGGTAGTGAGTTGGGAAGTATTACTTCAAGTGCCAACTTTGTTCTCATTCATTGTCTGACCTATATGTTGGTTTAAGCCATGATTCTGCAAGTTATTCCTCAATCTATTGCACAGTCCTGTGTTTAGCACTGTAGGAAAACAAAACTTCAGCTGGACATTAAGCCTTTCTCAAGTTGTTACAAGGCAGAAAAATATATCCATCTCTTTATAATTTTATTTTCTTTCTCGCCACCCCTGCTGTTTTCTTCTCTGAAGTCCCACATAAAGCAGAAAGGTAATTGACACTGATTATGAAAAGCCAGTGAATTCCATTAGAATAAGGTAAAGAGAGTTAAAAATAATGCTTGTTATTTTCTCATCCAAAAGATATTTCTTTATCTGACACTATCACATATAGCTTCAGATTAACTCATACACTTAATTTTAAGTATTTCTGGATTTAATGCTGACTGCAGAAAAAAAGACTTTTATCAAATTTGAGTGTGTTTGGAAAGAGAAGTGTTAAAATCTCATTATTATGTACTATGGACTTTGTTATCCTCAACAAAAGCTCAGCATATCAAAATTAACTAGTAAGAAACTGGTTACTTTTTTCCCTTTGGAGTGGTATGCTAGAATATGGACATGTTTTCCAGTTGAAGAGTTCACCTATACAGTGCTCTAATAATCAGGAAGGGGTATTCTTCTCCTTTATTTCAGTGTTAGCTGATAAAAGACTTGTTTTATATCTTAATTTTCTCTGTTATGTAGGCTTTAGTTTCAGAGTTTAGATATTTTTAACTACTTGAAAGTACTTTAATGCTATTAAAATCAATGGTGTTTAGGCAGACAACTGTCCCTAAATAGTTGAATCTTTGTCTTTAATGCTGAAATTGACTTATAAAACCATTATTAATGAAATCAATACTGTCTCAGAGCATTATAATGAGGTAATGCTTGTATTCTAAATTGTGCTTTTGTTGTTACTGATAATTTTACTTGTGTTTTTATAATAGAGTTGATAATAACTGAAGTGTGTTAATGTTTTTTATCCACTCCCTTAATTTTTTATCTCTTTGTAGACAAAAATATAAATTTCAAAATATATTCAGAGTCATGGATTCTTGGCTAATGGAATCCTGAACTGGGCCTGAAATTGTTTCACTCTGTGGTTAGTGATGCCATTTCCTTTTTCATCATAGAATAAGAATTGCCCTGCTTCTCTTAAAGATCACTTTTTTTTTTTTTTTGCAGCAAAATGTCATTCATTATTTGTTTCTTTCACAGTCAATATTCTCTTGCATGAAAAAGCTGTTGCAAGTGCACATGTTTCTGTTGTTGGAGTCACTTTACTAAGGGAACAGTTTTTGTGTGTGTATTGCCAGTGAAAAGAAATAGCAGGAAAATATTAATGAAATAGCTCAGTAACATTTTGAGGTTCTTTGTCCTGAATTCTTACAGGCCTGAGGAAATTCAGTTAGAGACTTGAATGCTTAGGGAAAAAAAAAAAAAATCTTGGGCACTGTTTAAACTAAAACCAGAAAGGCAATGCTCAGGATACTAAAATCTTTCTATTTTGTACTTGGATGGATGGAAATTGGATGAAACTCTCTTTTCTTTTTCCTTTTTTTTTTTTTTTTCCTTCTTTTTAAGTAGGTTTTCTTTGATGTTGGGCCACTACTTCTCTTTTTGTAAGTCCAGTTACATTGTCATCTTGCCTGTGGTTTCAGAGGCACCAGACATTAGTTTGTTTAATTTGCTTCTTCAGTAAAAAATGCCAGCCTCTGCAAACTATTATAAGCTTATGACTTGCTTGAACTTCATTCATTTTTTTCTATCCTTGAGTCATCTCTTATGTTGTTTCTTTTCCTTCTCATTTTAAATATATATTCTTGATAATACTTTTGTGCAGTTTATGAAGCAGCACGAATTCTGTTACTGCATCAAAACCAGAGAAAATAAATAATGGCCTACTTTAAAAATTTGCTAATGATTAAGCATTGCTTTAGCCTCACAACTAAACAAGGCTACTCTCAAAATATTTCAAATATTAAATATTATGATTATGTATGCAACCAGAAATTAAGTAGAAAATATTAACTGTGTTGAGTTAGTGGAGTTTTCAGTTCTCATTTGAACTAAAACCTCAATCAATGTTTCAATATTAGATTTCTTGTTTTTTTTTTTTAAAGAATAACATTTGAAAATATTTTTTTTTTTTGTCTCATGCAAATAAGAAATAGTTCAGCTGTTTATAAACCTAATGTCAATCACCTGTGATCTTGTGAAAACTGATGGCCTTGGGGATAATGCTCGCATTTCTACAGGTTCTGGTTTCTTCTCATGTGCTATATTTGTCCTAAGAATTCGCGTCTGTAATATATAAACTACTCCAGGTTACTATCAACTGGTTTCATGGGGTTTGTTTTTTTTTTTTCTGCTGTATTCTGTATTCTTACAGAAAATGTAGTAAAAACATTTTTATTAACAATTATTCATTCTATACCTGGATATATTTGCCACACAATGTTTAATGCAGTGATCTGCCTCACCAAGACCTGCAGAATCTATATAGAGCAAAAGGACACATTGTTTCAGATGTCATCTTGAAAGCAATATAGCTTAAATTTTCCCTTAAATTGAGAAATTAGCAATGCTTGCTGTTCTTTCTCAAAGTGAGTACAGTTATGAGGCAATAAAAAGTGAGAAGTGTCAATGATGTTTCTTCTCAAATGACTATTAGTTGCTTGTTTGTTTTGACATAAATTGTGCAATTTAGAATTGTTCAAGAAGGTTGCTTAATTTAAGTTAGAGTTTGACAGCTTTGATTCAGAATATCTTTGTGTCACTTATCTGTTACAATGTTTATGGTGAAATTCTAAATACATTTAGACATCTTGGTCGAAACAAGAAAATGCGTTACTTTTTTTTCTTCTGTGGGAGAACTTCTGAATTTTCTAAGGAAGCTTGCCTGCACTAATTTCTCAAAAGCAGCTACATGCACATTTGGAAATCAGTTTTGTTTCTTAAACATGAGGCATTACTAATTTGGATTTGTTCCACAAATCTGGCAAAGACATAAAAAAAAAGTCATACTGAGATACTTTATTTTAATTAAAATAAACTTTAGTCTGACCTCCAATTGTTAGAAGATATGTGAAAGCTAAGTCTCTGTGAAGACAAATTCTCCTGAAAACTTATTTTCCAGATCCTTGAAATTAAGTTCTTTTTATCTTCAATATAATTTGGAAGGAGGAGTTGGGGGAGAAGGGGCAGAGAGGGCCACTTTTGCCAGGATTTGGTTAATTTATTTTTTAATATCAATGAATTTAGGTTTAATGAGATAGAAGGAAGCAAAATGAGGGGCACTGATTAAAAAAAAAAAATCAGGTCTGCAAGAACTGAGATAAAGAGAGGGCCAACAGTATCCAAATATCAGAGATACTGGTGTCTTCTGCTTTTTTCATCAGTCTAATATTTTGTAGTATTGAATATTTGTTTTGACCACATGCCTTTATGTTACTACTCATTTAAAATGAAGATGGCAGAACTCAGAAATGATAATATGAAGCCAAAATAAACAAAGAATATTAAATAAGTTTTTAAGATCAAAGTTGTTTCTTGTTCTCAGGATTTTCTATTACCTACTTAAAAACACTTACAGAATTTGGTCTTACTTAATAAGAGGTTTTCATCATTTTATTTATTCATATTACAAACCTTGTACAAAACTTTCACTTTGAACTTTTTCAACCTATTAAAACAATTAAGAAAGAAGGGATCTCTGTAGGTCATCTGGACCAATCTTCTGAGGAAAGCAAGTCTGGCTTCTAGGTCACATTTCTCAGGCCCTCGTCCAATGGAGATTCAAAAATGTCCAAAGATGGGAATCCCATAATCCATCTGGGAACCTGTTCCAAGGCTTAACTACTCTCACTGTGAAGAATATTTTCCTTATACTCACTTCTCTTGCCACTTGTGACCACTGCTTTGTGTTCTACCAATGTAAACCTCTGGGAGGAGTTGGAGTCCATCTCTAATGATCTCTTGCAGAAGGTGGTAATTAGGTACGTGTAAGGCTTTCTCTTCTCTGGGTTGATAGGAAACAGTTCACTTGGCTTCTTGTGCATGACATGCTGCAGCCTGAATTCAGTTGGTTCTGGCAGGCTCACTCCAGTTTCTTCAGTGCCTTTTTCATCTGCTGGGGAGCCCAAAAGTGGGTACAGAACTCAAGGAGGAGAGTTTTATTTTCTTGTTTTTTTTCCAGTTTTGAAGGTAACTGTTCTGTTTGATTCAGCAAAAGCAGTGCAGCAGCAGAGGAAGCAGAGTTCTTGGTTATAGTTAGGCAAAAGCCTCCCTAAAGTCTCATTAACAATGAGCACAGAAACAAATGAAAAGCTCTGTGTCCGTAAGCTTTAAATAGAACAAATGATCTTCACTGGAAATTAAAACAAAATGTAGTCAGAAAACCCAACCACAATAAAACAACCTCAGTCTGCTTTCAACCTCTGTCTACTGTCACTGGGTTTTTACCACTATTTATATTGTCTCAAATACTCAAGGACACGAAGTACTGAATGATATTTTAGACTGTAGTAACTACCAATAAATTGTCCAGCTCTCACTTGAGGAATTTCACACTTGAGGAATGTTAGGCGATTGTAAACATAACATATCTATCAATTTAAGTGGAATTGCTTCCATGAGTTATACTTCTATATCACACTATATTTAGGAATTAGACAGCTTTCAGGAATGAGACAAGGAAGTAGAGTGACTGGAAGTGCCAGTTGATAGCTCTGTAACAGCAGTCATTTAAATAGGAGTCTGAACTGAATTTTCAAATTAAAAGTTCATATCTCACTGTGCATGTTTTGAAATCACCGCTAGGTACAAGTAGAACATGCAAGTTACTTGATAAGTGAGTGAGAATCCATGAGGGGGAAAAAAACCACATGGTATTGCTCTCCTTTACATTCATGTGAAAAATTGTCCTATGCTTGATAATGGGTAGTTTCTCCAAGTCCAAATTGCTGAAGAGACCACATGTCATAATTAGTTTTTCATTAAGCCAAAACTGGTTTTCTTGAACAATCATCATTACATAAGCTTTTATGTAACAACACTTGGGTAATTAAGTGGTGTTAATGTTTTACTGAAAGTGGAATATATAAGGAACATTTGCTTCAGCCTTCTGTTTTTCCATTATATGTCTCTTTTTCAAAACAAGAGATGTACAAAAATTAAGAGTATTCCATGTTAACTGGAAAAAAATATTTGTAGAATTTATGTTGGGAGTTTCTAAGGTATTTTATGTACTTTTGAGGCATGCAGATAAGTGTAAATCCTGTAGTGTGTTCAAGCATTTACAGCAGCAAAAATTTGCTACATCAAATTTTTCCCCTAAAACTCAGTGACCTATTGGAAAGGTAGTTATTGATTTGAATAAGCTGTGGATCATGGTCTTACTTAATACTTTCCAGGTAGAGAATTCTTTCCCAGTTGAGGGAAAGTATCCCTTAGTATTCTGGTTAGAAAAAATACTGAAAGTATTCTAATTCCTGTCTCAAACACTGTTGTTGGGGGAGTTGTTTTGGTAGTCTGTGTCATAGCTGGAGGTAAAATGAACATTTTTAATTTATCCTATCATGTTGCTGCTGTAATATGATTAGCTTTATATAGCAGTGGTATCAAATCAACCTCCTTAGTTAGCTGTGTGCACAAACCACCTTTTGCTTGGAAAAGGTGTGATTTAAATCCTAGGCAACATAGAGGATATATTCAATGCTTTCTTTTTGTTTAAACTTGTTGCTGTTTAGGTCTGTAAGGTGAAGCACAAGCTGTTGTGTTGCTAAAAAAACAACAGTACGTTTTCAGGGCTTGATCAGAAAAGAAGCATTCAATTCTTCGGGTAAAATGTAAGAACAGATCTAATAATTTTCTGAATTATAATCATCTTGAAGAGAACCTATAATTTGATGACAAATTATAATGCAGAATAAAAGAATAAAGAAGATTTAGACATGCAATAAACAATAATTATTCATACTTTGGGAGCTGCTTGCCTGCAATTTATGCTGTTATTTGCTTTTTTTCCCATGCACTCTGTCTTATTCTGATTTCCACCACGCCAAATCTTTTTGCACAGTTTTTTGTTGTTCAATGATATTAACTTTGCTAAAGAGGCTTTCTTCTTGCATAAATATTCTTTGAGCTCATAATACTTGGCAAACAATCATAATGATTCTTCATCAATATTTTGCTTTAAATCAACTTTTCTTACAGTGATCAAAAAGACAAGTCTAACATTTATCATCGCACCCACCTCAAGATGCAGGAAACATATGTAGTTGTGGTTACATAGATGTACATGTTTACATTTCCAACATATAAAAAACCCCTTTTTTTTTTACATTCAGTTTAATATGTGAAATTTCATATGACTTGAGCACATGTATTTTCACTGAAACACAAAAATAACTATTAAATTTAAAAATGTATATTTACCAAGTGTTGGCATAATCACCATTTATGCTACAAAATCTGGAAATACTGATATTCTGGTATCATGAGTTAAATCTAAAATATTGATATGTTTAGTTCTGCCCTCTTTGAATTTGCAACTGACTTTTTGGGCCCTTTCTCGGTAGTCATGAAACAGATCTTCCACACATTAATAAGCCATGAAGACAGTTCAGTATATTAAATAAGATTGAAATACAACTTTTCGCCAACCTATTGCATGTCTGTGTTTTCCCTGAAATGTCATGTTTTTTGTGCAACTCTTACCTTAACAGAATTTGGAGTCTTGGCCAGGTTTCTTTAAGATTTCCTTATATGCAAAAATTCAGCCAATGAGATTTGTCCCCATTCCTTCCATCTTATTGTTCACAGGTATGAACTTCAAGTCAGAGTTACTGCTCATTCATGTGGCAAATTAAACTTTCCTTGACACATCTAAAATGGCCCATGCTTTCCAGATAGAAACATGGAATGTGTGGTTATGAAAGGTACAAGCAAAGCCAAATGAACAGTTTGTTCGAAATGGACTTTTTAATATACATTATTCTTTTCTCATAGAAAGTAAGTCTATCACAAAGTGTTACAAATATATGCCTGCGTGTTTTAGTGAATAATGATAATGTTCCCGCTGAATTCTGTAATAGAATGAAACAAATATACAAATTTAGAGAAGATTTTAGTCACTGTATTTTGAAGGTTTTTTTCTCTGTAGTAGGTCTAGCTTGGTATCAATAAAAAAACCAAGACCTTCCAGTAACTCTGGCAATCACAACTTTGGTAAAATATGCTAGAGACAGATCTCTTCAACAGTATTTTAGCTAATCTGTCTGGAAGTTGTCCATGAACTTCTGAACAGGTTGCTGTACAATGTTGTAAAAGTGCATGAAAGATTATTTCTGCAAAGCCTCTCCTTGGATCATGGGTCTTTGTGTTTTGTTTGAAGTACTAAAGAGGCTACTTATTCCATGAAATGTCCCTTTAACCATGCCAAAATTCATTCTTCAGAGAGAAAAAAAAATAGAAAACTCTGGATATTCTGATAACACCAAGGGACCATGACTGAAAATACACTTTTAGTGTATGATTTTTATTTATGCATAGTTTTAAGTCCTCACGTGACTACCATCACTATCTATGTGAATCTGTGTGGTTTCAAATACTAAGTTTAACAAAAATTTGGGACTTCTGTTCAAAGACTCTGAAGAGCAAAGATGCAGACTTTGTCTGTGGGAACTGACATCTTGCAAAATAGGTTTTTCTGAAAAGGCAGAGAAAAGCTGCTGATTTTCTACCAACCTTTCCCAGCCAAGAATCACTTCCCCTGCTTTCGGGGACAGCTTTAATTTGCAAGTGAGCATCTTTGAGGATCCTTTTGGTGGATGCTGTTTAGGAAATATGCTCTTCTCTTGTCATAATGGGTGTTACCAACTTTTTTGGTACCTGCTGCAGTTATATTTCAGGACAAAAGAGACAACACGTATATTTTCTGCTCACTATACTGACTTTTAGCATCTGAGGGATCCATCACTTTACCAAAGGTAATTATGCAGTGTAGTTTGGTGTTGTTTTCTTAAACAGCATTTTGTGGGTGGCTAACAGTTTATAAAAGTTTTTGAGCTTCTTTATTTTCCTAAAGGAATTGTGCATCTTGGGTTGAAAATATTATGTACAAATCTTAAACTTCTTGAGTATTTAGTAAATAGGTATTGATTTATTGATTGATTTGGGTTGGTCCATCTACATATAGTTGCCCTTTCAGTGTTAAACTCTATGGGAAAATGAACTAATAGATTGATGGAGTTTTGATGGGGTTTTTTCCTTGAAGTACTTAGAAGTGGAAGAGAGCAAAGTGTGTTTCCAACAAGTATTTCCTGTCGTGATGAGTTGTCCACAAGGCTAAAGCATCCTCTATGGCCATTGATTCCAAATGAAGTTACTTAAAGTGTGAATAAGACATACCAGACCTGGATTTTTTACTTAATCCATGTTATCACATACAGACCTTCAAAACTGACATTGACTAATAATCACACTATTGTACTTAGAGTGATAGTTATATATCTTCAGGTTTGGAATATGTTCTTTCATAAGTTTATCCATATGCACAAACCCTTAACTTCTGTGTAGTTCATTAGTTTAATTTTTTTCTCCACAAGCTGAGGTGGTAGAAGCTTTTCATTTTCACTGCATCTTCCTCTCTACTCTTTTCAGGAGGCAAGGTCATAGTGTACAGCTTGCTTCTGAGTCAAAGGAGCTTTGTCAGTCCTGCCTGAACTCCTAGTCCTTTGTCTCTTATTTATGAAACTGTTTTGCTTCTCAGTCTTAGAAAGGAAATTTGTTCTCCATCCTGTCCTCATGGAGTTGCATGTTGCTCTTAGAAGGCTTTGCCAGCAGTTTCACTGGTATTATTGGTATTCTTCTTTCCTTACAGGCTTTCTTAGTACCTCAAGCAGGTTTAAATTGACTTGATAGTAGATGTAATACACTCTGAATGAAAGAAATGTGTGCTGTAAATATGGACAGGGTGCAGATATTTATATATATAATTATACACGCACATATATAGATACTCGCACATAAGTTTAAAAAATAAGGTTGACTTTTAACTCAGAATTTAAAGAACATAACTGTGGAATCAAAATCATCTATGTAATGCAATATTAAGATAACCTATAATTGCATTGGTTTAGAAGAATGCATTATTGACATGGATATGCTCCCATTTGATGAGCTGTCAGGGTTTTCTGGAAAATTTTTCAGAAATGTGCTGATGCATTGCAGAAAATATAAGAATATATAGGAATCAAATATCTGAAAGAAAACTCACTGACTTTTGCAGTTGTTTCGGCAGCATATGGTATGTGATGTTTTATCCTGTGTTTACATGTGAGGTGATTATAATCAACAACTTTTTCTGAAGGAGTTAGAAATCAGAATGCAAACCTGTTGAGTTAATTGTTTGCAACTATGTTTATTAGTTTTTAACACATTGCAAGACACACCTTTAGAGAAGGGAAGGAGTAAGAAAATTTAACAACCCCCAGCTGCCAGCTCTGAAGAGCCAGAGAACTCTTCTTTAAGAGCTGAAGAGCAACTACACTGCATCAGACCAAGGTTCCATCTACAGCACTATGTTGTCTCTCACAGGGACTAACAGACAATGCTCAGAGGAAAAAAATAGAGTGAGCATGTAGAGCTGCCTCCTGCATGTATCATCTTTATTATTTGTAGTTTAGGGACTTGCTGATTTCTCTGTGATTAGTAGAGCTGAAGAAAAATGTTTTGGTGATTTAGTCCAATCTTTGCTGAAGCCTGTGCGACATTTTAATGTCCAAAGCAAAGAGTTGCACAGCTTAACTACAATTTGGTTGAAGAATCATTTCCTCTTGCTAGGTTTGAATCTGCCATGTCTGAACTTCTGTTGATAACCCCTACCTTCTGACAACTCATTGCTGTTGTCAGCATTCAGATATTTTGACAGTGGGCACTAGGAGTTCCTGAGATAAATGAATGAGGTGTTTTATCATAATAATTGTTTTGATTTGTAACATCTGGAATCTAATATCTATATATATTCCATCTTTGCATGTTTTGGGAGCAGATGTTCACTGTAGCTCCTTTCAACATGTTTCTGTTTTTGTCTTTGACATCCTACTGTAATGCATTAAAATAAGCAATTTGGCAACTACCCAGGCCTTTAAATAAACTTTAATAAGTTGGAGAATCATTGCATCTCTTGTGGTGCCAGACCAGCAGCTATCTATGTACTTTTCCTTTTACACAAGGGTTGTTTTCCCTCTTTTTATTTATTAAAATTGTAGCTAATTTATCATTTCTTCTTGAAGCAAAATGCACAAGAATAATTTTTGGTTTTCAATCTGTTGAACAAAATTAGTGGGTCCTTAAGTATAGTAAATCCAGTCCAAAATTTCAGGTGATTAAGCTTACCTACTGTTTCGTGGAAATAAGGTGGAAGTCAATGGTGGCAGTGTGGTGAATTAAAGAAAGGTATTTGAACTGGACTTTGATTAGGCATTTCTGCAAAGAGAAATAGGTGTGAAAAAGATGAGTCTGAATGCCATTTCATGCTATGTCATTAATAGCTATTTTGTCTGTTCTGTTGAAGCTTCTTGTACAGTCATAATTATAACAGAAAAGTTTGCTATTACCAATGTGGGGTTATGTCTTTTCATAGTAAATGAAGATTTTATTACACTGATTTAAGCACAGGTTCTCCAGCATACCCTTTTCAAAGCATAGTCTTGTGTTCAGTATAGTCATATCCTCAGAATAAAAGCTGGACCCTGGTATAACAGTATCCTTCCACGAGTTTCTAACCACAATAGAGTTTTCTGTTTGCTTTTAACAAGGTCCTGTGTGAAATATTTCTTAATTCTTCCAGTGTATGGATGGCCCAATTCCTGACATCTGCAGTCTTTAAAGAGATTAAATATGCTTGCAAAAAATCATCTGCCAAACTAAAAAGTATGAAAAGGTAGTGTAAATAGTAATAAGTATGATCAGCTAATAATGGATTAAGTCAAGGTGTCAAGAAATCTTTCCATTCTCGATAGTTTAAATTCTATAGAATCTAGAATATATCTAAAGTGTACTCTTGTATTACCAAAGACAGTTGCTATGTAATTAAGAATTACTGTTAATTGTATTTTGGTTCTATACACAGTTGATAATGGACAATATGTTCTGCCTTAAATGTTAATTATCTTCCTTTTTTTTTTTAATTGTATAGTGTTTTGGCTGGATACAATGGTACTATCTTTGCATATGGTCAGACAGGCAGTGGCAAAACTTTTACCATCACAGGAGGAGCAGAACGTTACAGTGATCGAGGCATCATTCCCAGGACTTTATCTTATATTTTCGATCAATTGCAGAAGGTATGGAGCATTATTTTTTGTTTATTTTTAATGTCTGATTTCAAATACTTAACTATTGCTAATGGTTGTTTTTATAATAGTGTTAGTGGAAGTCCTAAAACTAATACTTAGCAAAATATCTAACTTGACACAGTATTTACTGTGTGCAAGAATATATTTGTAGTTGTTTTGGCTACCTAGTTTATTGCAATAGTCTGAAAAATTATGGGCATCATTGTGGGGGGCTTGTGTAGTTTTAAAACCCAGGCTATTTTTAGCTCGTGGAGCATAACTTCAGATCACACAAGTGGTTCTCCTTGTCTAACACTTATATCAGCTCCACTCTGGTTTTGTATTGCATGCATTGCATTTCATTTTGACTTATGTGATGAAATGAGTCAATAAGTCAAAGGATGTGCCAGAGTAACCACATTGATTTTTTGTTATGTTTATTATGTTTGTGAGAAATTTCATTTTCTTTTAGTGTCTGAAATACTTACATGAGTCAACACAGTCAATTATTCCAGTACTTTTATAATTATAGGAGAAAGTGAAGAGAGGAAGAGAGGAGTCTGGTGTAATTTATGTTTTGTCTCTTCATTTATTTCACCAGGCCTATGACTCATTAATCTTCACATTTTAGCAAAGCTATTTAATTAAGCCAATTTAAATATGATTTGTCATTAACATAAATCATTCCACTGTACATTTATACTCTTTCAGTCGTGTGCTACAGAGTACCAATCTGTTTGCATGAGGGCATATGGCTCAGTCCCATTAATATTCCCTGTCTCAGAAAGGGTTAACAAGAGTGAATAATCACTTTGGCTCTTTGGAAGTATGGCTTTGGCAGGTAAATGTACACAGCATGTGGCAGATGCACAAAAACTTGCCATTGTGGGAATGGAAATGAAAGAAACATGCATGATCACGTTATCTTAGACTTTCTGCTGCACTCACACAACCTCCATGGAGGACTTTTTTTGTGGCAAGTGGAGCAGATTTATTGTGTAATTGCCAGCAACAAACGGGATTAACACACCGACATTCTTTTCTAATGTTAATTGTGTAATAAAAACAAAATAGGATGAGAAATAACTAGTATGTTTGTCAAATTCTCAGCAGAAAAATATGAATGTTTCCCACTTCAGACTGGGTTTTGGATCAAAAGCTATACTTAGTTACACCTATAGGGCTATTTCAATTTTCCTCCTTCCAAAACATTGTTTCATATAATTTTTTTTCTTAGTGCATTTTAAAGGACCTCTTCTTAATGTTTTGTCTTTCCTCTTGTCTTTTGTTTTGTATCTTTCACCCTGTTGCACTTCTTTATACCTACAACTGTGGTTTGGAAGGCACTCAAATAGTGGAGAAGAATCATTTGCCTTCTAACCCTAAGTAGGATGAAACAGGAGAAAGTGAAATCAGGGACATGAAATACAAGACTTGTTAAACTCTTACTTGGACAAAGACAGCACAGTTTGAAACCAAAGAAACAAAACTGGAGAACTAAATGAGAAGCAAATAAAGCCCTTTGTTTTTAATAGCATCTCCTTTTAATTTAGAAATTCTCCTATTTCCATGGCATCCTGTTTGAACTGTTCCTTACTACATTTTTTCCATCCATCTGTAGTGCATCTTTCAAATTATGTCCCTTGAAATAGTGAACTGTCATAACCAATTAAAAAAACATGGGAAATAATTATTACATGAAAGTGACTAGTTATATCTCAAAGTATTTTGCAAAAAAAAACTGCAGTGGATTGAATTATTAAATTTCAACTGTGATATGAGTGCTTTCACAGTGGTTTTGTCTGCTGAAAAGAAGTGATTGATTTTTTTTATTCTCTTTTATTTCTTTAATTTTGGAAATCATAGCCCACTATTTTGAGGTTTATGTTGTTTGGATTTGGCTTTGGGGCAGGGGAAAACTGTCGGCAAAACTCAGTTGTGTTAAATTACTTTTTGGCAATGCAATTTACCAAAAGAATTGTGATTGCAGAGAACAGCTGACATCATATACAGTGCTCTAATGTTATGAAGAGAATGAAAAGCAGTATGTCACTGATGTTTCTAAATGAAGGAAATCTTATTTTTGTTGCTGTTTTTACTTTTGCTTTATTTTTTTTAAGCACAGTCTTTCTACCCATAATAGGAGCATTTACCTCATTATAATAACTTTCTTTTTTTAGTGCAGAAGTGAAAAATGTCGTGTTGCATAGTTCTGTAAGCAGCTCCCATATGTTCTAAATATATACAGACTTTTTAAAGTATACAGAATCAATTAAAAATCCCGGACTAAACTCATGGTAATTGTGGGGTTTTGTGGGGGATTTTTGTTTTAGTGAGTGTTGTGTGTGTGTGTCTATTTCAGTTGGGAGTTTTTGTGGATTTTTTTTTATCCCTTTCTTCTTCTTGGGTCTTTATGCATATGGTAACACATAACATGAAAGTATAAGAAATTGAACATGTGCACCATACCCAGGAAAAGAGACCAAGTGTGAAAGTGACCTGAAAGCCATAGAAATAAATTTAGCTTCTAATCTACCTCTGACTTCTGTTTATAATACTATTTATTTTTCTTATCCAGGATAGCAGTAAAGTGTACACAACTCATGTTTCCTACTTAGAAATCTACAATGAATGTGGTTATGATCTGCTGGACCCAAGACATGAGGCCTCCAGAATGGAAGATTTGCCGTAAGTAATAAATACAAAAAATCATCAAAACCCAGAGGAATCATTTTCATATACCCTGTTACATTGTTTAGGGACTTTTTGAAGCTGTGCTACTGATCTCAGTGTTAATTTAATCAGAATACTTTGTTTTCATGATTTTGTCAACAGTGCCTAAATGTTCTGTTATTTTATGTGTATGGAGGGTAGGGAGTAACTGAAGGTGAAAGGATTAAAAGTGTTTGTTGCTATTATGCAGAAGAGATCTCTTGCAGCCACTGACAAGGAGAAAGTGCACTTGTTTTTCTCAGGGCAGCCTGTCTCTTTGTATGGCATGTATGACTGTGTGTGGCAGAGACATGTAACAGGTGGTATTTTCTTGCAGCGGTAATGAGAAAATCTCCCTGCTTCAATTTGGACATTTTCCTTCAAGGATTATTTTTCTAGAATATGCAATTATGAAATAACGTAAGATACGGCTAGAAAATAGGCCACAAGTAGCTAAAAGAATAGTATTTTTCCTTCAGAAAAGATGGTTGTTATAATCATAGTCATTGATCAGACACTAGCACCTAATAATTTGGAGAAGGGTAGTGAACAAAGGTTTGCAGATCATGAATGCTCCAGCTGGTGAAGTTAGATTTCTAATTTATAGGAAATCCAAATCCTAGTCTCCAAGTCTGAAATAATGGTTTATAGTCTGTGTTATTTTTAAGCAGCTAAGCAAACACCAAATAGGTGTGAATAAGTGAGTTGTTTACTGGATTTGCAAGTGCCCTGAAATAATGCTGGGACCATGAATTTTATCACTCAACATGACAGTAACAGACATTTATTGCAGTAAATAGCAATGAAATCACTGCTGATACAAAAGCAGGAAACATGCTGAAAATTTTCAATGGGACAATAAAAAAAATCAGTAGAACTTTATTTTGAAATAACTAATTTTGTTATTCACATATTATTAAACCATTTTATTTATGAAAAAAATTTTACAACACAATATTTTATTGTGTTTAAATGGAGCTTTATTTTTCGACACAGTATGGGGTATCTAGGATATGTATGTAAAAAATAATTTTCAAGATTGATCTTTATGAAAGGATCTAGTCTAGAAATTAGGAAGGCAGCAGACAAATGCAAAGTGTGGGACTGGGCTGTGAATTGGTCTAATTGTTTCCATTTCTTTACCTGAAAAATGGAAGTAAAATTTATTGCTTTACGTCACATCGGTGCTATGATCACTGTGAGTCATTATCAGTGTCTTTCATTATGAAGTTTAGGATTCTAATCTAATTTATTATATGCTTCCTGTGGCATTCAGACAAAAATTTTAGTCAGAGGCTAGTTTGGATAATATAATTTAGTCCTGTATCCATTTTTGCATGGATGAAAAACAGTAAATTGTGTGTTACACTTTTTTTCTACTTATTAGATTTAATGCTATTAAGTTATTCAAGTTTATTGCATTATTAATTTCATTTATTAAGTTATTTGAAATATTTTATCTGAACTCATTCCATTTAACATTTTATAAGAAGAAATTTATTCAGTTCAAAGGAACTGAATTTTAATAATATAATTGCAACTTTGAAACAGATATTTGAGGTCATATGCTCTGGAAAATATAATGTTTTAAAACTAGGTACTGAATATTTGCTAATAATTGTGATTTTCAGAATCCTTCAATTAAGTTTATGTATGGTGATTCAATGAAACTAAAGAATAACTCTGTGTTGTGTGTAAGGTTATTTTAAAATGTAAAAGTATTTAGTTAATAAAATACGTTTTGTTTATTTTTTAATATTGTAGTCTGGGGATTCAAAACTTAAAAATTTCTAGTGTCATTCTGATCTAAAAAGGGAGTAAAAGTTGCAGGAATGGGTAGTTGCATTATTAATTATATTTCAATTGCTTGAATCATTTTCTTAAAAGATCAAGTAGAGCTTACTTGTAGGTAAATAATTCGTGTATTTTAAAATTTGTCAGGTGTTTATGATTTAATATATATATTTTTGGAGAATTTTATGGGCTTAAAACCTTTAGTATTTTAGTGACAGTAAGCAAAATACAAAATAATAACTAAGTTTGCTTGAAAGCCTGTATTTAATGAGAATATTAAAAAGAATTTGGTTTTTTGTACTTTAAAGGTGTTGTATTATATATCATTTTCTGTTGAACTCCACAGTGGATCATTTAAGCTTTGAGCACCTTTGGCTTTTTATGGCTTCAAACCCTATGTTCTTGGGTAAATATTAGCAGTCAGTGCTGATACTTTCCTAAGTATTTAAAATGAACAAGAAGAGTACTGAAGAAATGTGTCATTTTAGAAGAATAAGCAAAAAGATTAGTTAACCTCATATAATGTGCAGATTGTTCTGGAACAGTATTGCTATCCACATTCTTGCAAAAGAAGGGGATGTAATTTGAATGAAAGATGTACTTCTGATCAGCAACCTCTGCATTCTTATCTTTATGTTAGCAGCTCAATGTAAGGACTAAACACAGATGCATTCAGGTGATAGAATTTGTGAAAGGCTTGTGGATACACAACAGGATTGTTGATAGTAGATGAAAAATGAGACGTTAAAATTGTATTTGATGCTTAAGGCAAAGGGAATAATAAACATTTTTAAAACATTTTTTAAATTGTCCATTCCATCTAAACATTACATGATTAGACTTGGAATTTCAGCTCTTGAAGTCAAGGTTTTGTGTGTGCCCATACTCTGTATATTCTGTAGACTAGGAAATTTTTGTCTTAGCACTGCTTACTCATTTCATCCGAGTCTGCCAGATGAGAAAGGAAGAGGCTCTCACAAAAACAACCACTAGTTTTCTGGAAATAAATTCTTGACAAATGCATGAATATGGGCCATATAGCTGCACATTGACATATTCCTACACAGAATTATGAAGAAATTGAATTTAATATTGGCAATCTAATTGTGTTTGTAGCTGTAGAGAATTCCATGTTTCTACAAGGACATTATGATTGTTTTCAACACATAAAGGTATGAAATAATTGCTATAAAATAAAGCTGATAGAACGCTATTTAAATACTTACTGCAACCTTATGTTTTCATAAAAGTTTTGCAGGAGTGTTCAAATTAGGAATACTTTTCTAAAGCTCTTTATTTGCTGTGCATTTGTGAAAGAGCCTTTTATCTCCAACAGGTTCTTATGGGTAATTTATGTAACCCAATGTTACTGAATTTCACTTAGTTACAACCTACCAGTAAAACTCTTCCTAGCATGTTCTTATTTATCCAGAAGTAAGAAATTTTTGACACCATTATAGAACACAAATATAAAGACTGAAGTTATAGAACTATAGTCAAGAATGACTAGATTAATTCATAAGTAACCAATAAATTACTGCTTTACCTCTCTGATGGCATGTGAAGGCAAACTACAATTTTTCTGTTTTTCCTTAGAATGACAGTCTAAACTGCCGTAATTGAGGAGCTACTTGTCAGGGACCTCAGACAACCATTACTCCACAGTGATGTGGCCAGGGGAAAATAGAATCTAAATTTCAAGTCAACAAAAGGGATTCCCCATTTTTGTGTGAAGATTCTTTAAAGTCCTTTTTGAGAGGGAAAGGTTTAATTTTTAGTGTGATGCTCTCTGACTTTAAGGAAACCACAGTTTACGGTCAGAGCCAATTAACTTCAAACATCAGCAATGATGTCTATATCAATATATGTTAGCAACATGCAGAACTGTTATGTTCCATGGGGTCAATGTGGAAGAATTTCTCTTTAAAACAAAACCTGTTCCTGGATATTGGTGAATTACCTCAAATGAGTTTGTACTCTTCTCTACTGCCCTTCAAGGGCCTTAAGAGTTACCAAACTGCTGATATGGAAAGCTAAAACAACTACTAAAATAATTCCTGTTTTCCTTAACAAAGAAGGGTAAAAATAAAATAAGGCTAAAAGAATAATTTTAAACATATAGGAAATATATTGTATTCAGTCTGATTTTTTGATGCAAATAAACCTAATTCTCCTCTCCAGTCTCAGCAGTGTTAATGTCAGCCCCTTTTAATGGCTGTACCAACTATGTAGCTAGGAAACTGACCACCAACCATAAACCTTCAAGAACTGTACTTCCAGTGTGCTGAGAATTATCAGTATTTTAAAACTTCTAAGGCTAATAATATTAGTAGTTCACTTTTTTATATGAAGTACATTTTTTCAAAATTAAGAGTGTTCTTTTTGTTACTACTGAATACCAAAGGTTAAGAGAATACAACGTTTTGTAAAGCTAGACTTTGTTAATGAGGAGACAGCTAAAAACGGTTTTGAATAATTTCTTCTAAGATTATGATTTTTTTAATTACCGTTCAAATCAATTACATTTAAAATGCATACAAAACTTCAGCATATAAGATATATTGGTTATTCACATCCATGTTTCATGTTGATTTATTTCCTGAAGTAGTGTATAAAGTCCAGTGAATATTTTTAAAGTAACTTTTCCACAAGCATTTGATGAGTGAATGTCAAAATTTATTTAACAAATACTTCTTTTGTATGATTAATGGAATTGCCTGCAAATTCTAACAGATTTTGTATGTTTTGCTCAACCATGAACCACTGATCTCACTGGTTCAGTTTTGATTCCTTGTTCTACAGGGTGGGATGGGGGGGAGAGAGAGTGTGCACAGCTTTTTCCAGATGTCAGTGAGAAAGGTTTAGCAACAAATGGCTTGATAGGGTAACTGCTTTGGTAAGATAGAATAAGAGGAGGAAGACAGATGACAAGTAAATCTTGTGTCCCACCATCTGCTGGGTGCCCTGCATCCATGCAAAGTTGGACAGAGCCTGAATGATTTCCCCATTGCGCATTGCACAAGAGCAGTACAGGTCCTGGCCATGGAGAGAAGGTCTCCCTTTTGCTCTTTTGAGCCTTTGTGTAATTTTCTCACAAGAAAACAGCTTCATTCTAGAAGGCGTTCTCCTAGGACTCAATGAATTTATCTGGCAGCCAAGGGATCTGTGCAGCACAGCTCAGGCCTGAATGTCCTGCTGTGTGCATAGCACCTCACAGGCTTTGCCTGCTCATGGTCACTGTTACATTAATCATTAACCCCTAAATATGTAACAGTCTCCAGTCATGTCCATAACATCCAGAACAGCCAAAATGTGTTTTTGTTGTCTCAAAACAGAATCCATTGGAGACTGTGGGAAGGATTTCCTTTCACAATGTGTCAAGCAAACAGTCTGCATAAGCCCTTACTCATTTTATAGTTCTGCCATGTCTCATAAGGGAGATTATGCTCTAAATCTCTACTCAGATGGAAAATTAAATCTGTGTGCTGTTGTGGTGCTGGTAGCTGAATAACTTTGTGACCTTGCCTCTTGAATAAGTGTTGACTTTGTCCTCTGTTGTGGTATTCAGGGAGTTGTACTCCCTGAAGGATCATCTTTTTGGGATGATACATGAGATCATTATCCTGACAATTCTTTCCTAAAAGCTAAAGTTCCTTTGCAGTTTTACAAAACATTACCTATTTATATCCATTAATTTATTGTGTTCTTCTGAACAGACTCCAAGATGCATGCTTTGGCTCTACAGTCTCCTCACAATGGCATAGTATCGCTGTATCGTGCTCATGTACTGGCCTAGGACTTGTGTATCTTCATATGTTGTTTGTTTGCATCATTATGATTAATTTTTTAATGTTTATAAAGTTTTTGAGATTATTTTAGATTTCTTCAGTTCTAAGGCCTAGAGACAGATATAATAATAGGAAGCTTGACTTTTAAAATAGTAGTTCATTTTCCAAAACATTAAGGGGTTTTTTTTTATTATATATAGTACACAAATGAATGAGGTAGTATTAATTAATCAAAGAAATTTCTACGGTCAATGTTTGCCAGTAACAAGAATTTAATAAATGAAAGCATTCAGGCCCTCTTGCATTGGTGGCAGCTCACTTAATGCAGGAAAGGGCACAAGTTAATAAGGGTATACTGTAATTAGAACTGCTCTGGGCTTTCATGTGTGATGCACACACAGATGCAGACAGAATACAATCTGACATCAGCAAAATGCGAGACCAGAATTATACTCTGGGGAATGGGGAAGCTGAGTTTTGAGATTATGTGAGAAATGTCTTATACCACCACGCAAAAATAAGGTGGCAGGCAATCATACTTGGAAGAGCAATTTTTATGACTACCAAAGAAGCTTTGTGTGTACTTTTATGTGTCATTTTTCTTGAAAAGAGTGAGTGCATTGCAATGTGTTAAAATTATTTCTCTATATTCATTTGAATATTTGGACCATCAGACTATGAACTAGTCCCAAAATGTCCAAGAGTAATACTATGGAATGCTGCTTTGATGCTTGACTTCATTCTCAGTTTGGGGTGGGGGGTAAGGGCGGGAAATAAAGTCAAGCAGAACAAAACACAATCTCTCTGGTTTTGAAGCAGCTTGGAGTAATTAACCTGCAAGAACTACCTACTGATAAAAACTCAAGCCCCATACTCCCTCTTGTGGTTTATCTTGAAGAACATGAAAGAATATTTTTATATATGTATATGCATACATATAGGTGTATATGTATATACAGAAAATGTTATCTTCAATTACACAGAAAATAAAGTTTTAGTTTAAATAAAAACAACTTCCAGCTTTTAAAAAAGCTCTAATTTGTTTTAAATTGTATCAGATCATGTAATTCACTCCGAAGGACATGTTATTTATCCTCAGATTTAGTGTACTGTTTTAACAGATTCTTCTCTCTGAGTTTTCCAAATCTAGTGAGCCAACTACTTGGCCTCTGTGTAGGATACTATAGAATATCCCAGCTAAGGATACCCTAATGTCTACTTAGTAATGCCAATAAAGTTTAACTCCCATTAACCATTTTAAAAGGAAAAAAAAAATCTTATGTTGAAGGACTATTCAAAATGAAAAGGATTTTCAGTAATATTTAGCAGCTCTTCTGGAGCTTTTGCCATAGCCTTGATACTTGTATCCAATTCCTTTCTGACAGATATAGTCTTATAGACATGTAACTAAGAACATTTCTAACGGGGAATAAATAAAATCATTGTTAGCTTGCTTTTAATTTAAGGAAGGGATAATTTACAGTTGTAGTTACTACCATTTAAGAAAAATGAAAAGAGAAATAATCTTGACAAATGTTTCTAAAGTTATTAGAAACATGTTGACTACAGATGTGTTGTTTCTGAAATATTCCATGCATATTTGTGCATCAAAATAATGGTATGCATTATGTATCATCTGTACTTGGTAATAGCAAACAAACCCTTACATATTATTTGTTTGTGATGATTCATCTAATCTCTTACTCTTGAACTGTTACTATCTCAATAAATAAAAATCCCAAAGCTTTTATTTTCTAAAATTTAGTTTTCTTATATTCCTTTTCTATGTGAAGTTTCACATTAAAGGAATAAAAAGGAGGTGACTGTAAAAAAACAATTTACTGTAAAATGAACAATTGTGGCAGTGGGAGTTCCGGGGTGCAATGTCAAACATTTCCTTTAATGTGTATCATTTATTTTTCACATTCTTTCATTATGATTTGGCTTGGGTTTGAGATTTCACCATCTAGGTGTGATCAAAGTTAAAGTATGAAAAACATTACATTAAAACTCTAGTTTTCACTGTTTTTATTTTGCATGCAGAAAAGTGACAATAATGGAAGACTCTGATCAAAACATTCACCTGAAAAACTTGTCTCTTCAGCAAGCAACCAATGAAGAGGAGGCCTTAAACCTACTCTTCTTGGGGGACACCAACAGAATGATTGCTGAGGTGAGATTTGCTGCTCCAATCTTCTTAACACCACCAAAATTAAAATGGTCAAAAACATCTCTCCTCTCTCAAATAAAAGGTATATTTTAGAAGTCCTTGGACATAAATTAGTATCCTCTTTTTTGAGTGTATTTCCACAGTGAAATTAAATAAACATTTATTTGATGATAGTGTTCCATAGTGGATCTCATTGGTGGCTCTTGATGCTCAAGGTTGGATGTCTTGATGTTTACTGAAATTCAAATAAGTAGAATATGGAAATTCTCATAAAATATAGACTTAATTTTGGATGTGGCATGGATCAACATACACAGACATGTAAAGATGAGAAAATATGTCCTTGCAAAGCATTGTCAAATATTCCCAGTGAAATTTTTCAGTGGAAGTGTTCAAAACTAGGATGGATGGGGCCCTGAGCATCCTACTCTAGTTGTCCCTACTCATAGAGTGTGAGGGGATTGGGAGGCTGGAACAACTCAAACCATTCTATGATTCTATGATTAAGTACTCAATTTCCTTTGAAGTACTTAATATAAGTCCCTTCTTTTTTTCCTTCTTATTGCATAAACACATGGTTTTATGTCAAAAAACACAAAACAAACAACCTCCCAAAACAAACAAATAAACAAAACCCACCAAAAACCCAGATGGAAATTCAAAATAAATATATGCCAATATTCAAGCACAAGGATGTTTTTACTGATTCTGAAAACTTCAAATTAAATGGTTTTGTATCTGACATCTGCATGGTTCTTTTTTCCCTTCATGCTTGGATATGGAATGTAAATATAAAAAGTGTATTGTATATTATGAACACTGGCACTATGTCTTTACTACCATAGAGTTAATTCTCTTTTAGGACTTTTTGGGTTTTCTTCCTCTGTATCTTCAAAAGGATATGTTGTAAATCATTGACAAGAAAGACACTTAGAATATATGAATAGTCAGATAGTTCTGTGTTCCTGTTGGATGACCACATACATCTGGACACAGGGGAAGAAGCATTTGATTACAAAATGTAAATAGATAACTCAAATACTTGTTCTTTCTCAAGGACGACTGTTTCAACAGGTATGAGAGGTATGAATATGTTAAGACAAGAGATAATCAACATAAGGGCTTCTCATAAACCTGAGCATTAGGCTTCATGATATTGAAATAGAAAAATTGGTACTGTGTGGAGGAGAGGAATTTGACAAAACGTAATAGAAGAGAAAAGGGTTAATCTAGAGATCTAAGAAAGAGGACTTATGGCATAAAACATAACTTTTCTGGAAATCCTTATTTTTAAATCTTGAGTTATCATAATACTTTCTGACCTCTGAGATTAGAACCCTCTTAATAAACTTTAAAGAAAAAGAAGCAAGATTAATAGACCTGAATAGAAAAGAAAGTAAAATAAATGCTGGATTAATCTTTTTTAATGGTGAGTTTGGCTGTGGAAAAACTCAGATGACTGTCGTGGATCACATATGAGATCTATAGCCTCTAAAATTGCAATCTAGTGCTTTAACCCTGAATAACCCTTCTTTGAAGACTTGACTATTTTGAAAATAAGAATGATAATTTAATTTCTGCATTGCCTGTGCTAATACAGTCTGTCTTGTGATTTGAGGGGTGCATTTTTCCCTCATTACTGATTGTGCTAAAAAAATCACAATATTAAAAGTATTTTATAGGCAACATTCATTCATTCATTAAATTTCAGAACCTAAGAGAATGTTTATTGCTGAATGCTTCTTTCCCACATGTAACTATATAGCCCAAGAGAAGGAACAAAAGGGAAACTAATCTAGTTTCTGAAAGATTGCTTTACTAGGCAATGTAGGCCTGGTCCTTTTCTCTAGTTTGGGTGTGTACTATGAGTTGTGTAAATGGTAAGATGGGAGGCATTTGTGCCAGACAATTCATAATCTAAAAATCTAAACAGGAATTTTTTTATCTCATATTTTGCCAGAGAGAACTAGGCAGAGATCAACACCAAAAATCTGAGTCTTTTTCGGCAGTTCTGCTGAACATAAGGACTAGATTTTTGTTTGCTTTTTGATAAAGCAATTTCTTGGTACATTTGAATACATAAGAATCTGCAGCAACAGGTTATAAAATCTGAACTTTTTTCTTATATTTTCTATCTCTTAACATCCTTATGATTTCAGTATGTGAAATGCATGCTGAGGATTTAAAAATCAAATTTGCAGTATAAGCTATTGGCAGCAGCAACATCTAAAAAAGCTCCTGTGTGGAAATAAGTGTTTTGCCATTTAGGTAGTGTTTCCAAACAATTTTATTTTGGTATACTATTAATATATTTTCAGCTGAAGTGGTCTTTTCTTAGTTCTTGTGATGGGAATCTCGTATGACCTCTGCCTTTTGAAATAACTTGCCTAAACCTCTATGATTTTGAGAATTCTTAGTAGTTTTTAGTATTTCTCTAAAAGCAATAGAGTAAGGTAGCATACTAAGGATGTGCAGCAATTTCAAAATGTTAAATCTTTTTCTGAGATTGGTACATCTGAGGACTGCAGTTACATATACAGTTAGATTTTATTTTTCTTCTGATGAAAAGGTACTTTGTTTTAATGAGGGAGAAAATATTTCAGTGCATGGTTAGTGTTTCCAAACAATTTTATTTTGGTATACTATTAATATATTTTCAGCTGAAGTGGTCTTTTCTTAGTTCTTGTGATGGGAATCTCGTATGACCTCTGCCTTTTGAAATAACTTGCCTAAACCTCTATGATTTTGAGAATTCTTAGTAGTTTTTAGTATTTCTCTAAAAGCAATAGAGTAAGGTAGCATACTAAGGATGTGCAGCAATTTCAAAATGTTAAATCTTTTTCTGAGATTGGTACATCTGAGGACTGCAGTTACATATACAGTTAGATTTTATTTTTCCTCTAAAGAAAAGGTACTTTGTTTTAATGAGGGACAAAAAATATTTCAGTGCATGGTTTTATACATACAGCACTCCATTTTTAAATTTGGCACACAGTGTAGATGACACAGTATTTGTTCCATCATTTAAAATGTTTGAAGTAGAGTTGGGGCAATCAGTAAACTTTTGGCAATGTTTAAATATGTTCATTTCAAGAAAGAATGAAACTTAAATTTTAAGGGTAGTTTTGGGGCCTGACTTGTGACCTGTGAATTGAACTCATTCTATATATATTTATTGTACATTAATATTCTCTTGAATATATTTAGAAAGCCAGTGATAGTGTTTGACTGCATTTTTTATTGGATAAGATAGAAAAAATAGGATTTCAGTGTGTGAGCATATGAGATTAAACGTCACTTATGATAAAAATGCATGCTATCTGGGTTAGTGCTGCAGTCTAGAAGAAATTACAACTTTCTGCTTTCCTAGTGTCTTGGTTTAGGACAAATTAGGGGAAATCTCTAAAAGGGAGCCCCCTAAAAAAAAAACTTCCAACCACTCCTCTCTCAATACTGGGTTCGGGAAGGAATTCTTCGGAGGAGTACAGTGGAAAACAAAACCTATTTATTAACAAATAACAAAAGAACACTCTCTAACACAAGAAAATAAAAGAAAACTAGGCAGTGTTGTGGAGGGCGCTGAGCTTTTCTCGCAGACTCTGGGGGTCTTGGACGTCCCAGGTCAGGTCTGGAGCTGGTTCAATATTTTCAGGGGAGGGTAAGAAAGAGAGAACGAAAGAAAAAGAAAAAAAAAAAACAGCGTAGAAAGCAGAAAGCGGCAAAAAAAGCAGCTAGCAGCTGAGGCAGGAGCAAGCAAGCAAGCCAGCCAGCCAAGCCAAGCAGCTAAGCAAAAGCCAAGGTGCCCGGTCACACTCACCCCTCCCTCCCCGCCCCGCCGCGGCAAGACGGCCGGGGGAGGAAAAGGCGCAGCTGCCAGACACAACACACGATATTGGGATAAAGGCTGTCACCTGACGACACCTAGGTTCCTCTTTGGTGTCAATTATTAACTTATTTCCACTCCAACAAACCTGTAATATTGTATTATGAGCACCAAATAGTATCATTATTTCAGCACAGGTGCTTTCATTTCCATGTGTGGTAAAAAAAAATTACTGGTCATACATACTACTTTGAATAGTCCTCAAAATGCTTTGGGATTTATATGGATAAAAGGCACTATATAACATAAGGTTAATAATGTCTTCACCAGGGAATGATAATTACTTTTAAAATTGCCTGAGTTTACAAGTTATCGTGGTCTAACTGTGAAACTGTACTTGTAGTAAATATGGAAAGATAATGTATTGCTTTCAGGAAATGATTGCTCTTATTCTGATCCAGATATTTTCGTAGCAAAATTTTTCAATTTCAACTATGGCAAGTGTACCTAAGTACAACTGAAGAGCTCCTTCACCAGTGATATATTATTTAGAAAGGAAACTAAAGACATACTGAGGTCTCTCTCATCTACCAGATGCTCTTCCTTATAGTATAGTTCTGTTGGAACTGGAGTTTATATTCATTAGACAGATATACACCTGAAATGTGAAATGACTGTAGTTGTCAGCACATCTTCCTACAGATATCCCTCTGTAGCACAAAGTTGGAGAAAATTGATTTGATATCAATCTTGAATGTTATCAGTACATTCTTTTTTCACCTTGCTCTTCTTTGAAAAGTTCAGAAGCAAAAAAATCCTTAAGAAGAAAAAGAAACATTCCTTAAAAGAAAGTTTTTTAAGTTTTCACTGAGACATTCTCTCAAAAAACTTTGAACACTCAGAATTGACATCTCTTTATGAATTGTCTAGTCACTAATTCACTCATGCAGGAAAATCATGTTCTTCTGCTGTCCAAATATTTTGAGTCAAGGAAGATTCCACTGGAATAGTGTAGGTTGCCAAGTGGTGGTGGATTGCAATATGGGCATTTATCACCTGCAAAATTGTTTTGTCCCAGTGTTCCTGCTCTCTTTCATGCATTATCTCAATCAGTGTTTTGGCAGCCATACTTAACACATTATTCTTCCAGATAGTAGCAGCTTCTGTTAGTCTAGTGGTGATTTTCAAACAGCTTTTCATATATCTTTGTCCTATTTAAGAAACTTTCTCTTTCTTAGGTCCTAAATCCTTAAGAACGCTATTTAGACCTGTAGCATCCATTTCTGGCTATTTTTAGTGAAAACATTTATAATAGCAGCTGCAACAAATAAAGGATTTGGGAAATACAGAAATTCCTGTATAATGAAGAATTCTGTAGTGTTTTGCTGACTTAAGATGGGTAAGAATTTGATTAAGATGGACAGCTTAGGTTCCAGCAGGTTTTTGGATGGTTTTTGACCTTGTATTCCTTGACAGGAATATCTAGCTCAGAAGCTTCTTCCAGTATGACTGTGATGTAGATTCTCATTTAAGTAGAAGCCATTGTATAAATAGATGTAGTACTTAAAGTCACAAAGCTTCTATACAATTTATTTAATTATATCAAACACAGGTATATTTTCATCCTGTAAAAAAAACCAAGACTGGCTTGTATGGCTTGAAATACCCCTTGTACGTATTTTCCATGGTCAAATGAAGTGTTGATGCATTACCAAGTCAATGTTACTGAATTGTCCCTTACCATGCTACAAATGGGCAGCAATAGATGACCTGGCATTAAGTCCTTTGTAGTGTTCACATGGTATCACAAAGCATCTGAAGTCTGCTTATGTGGTTTATGATGTAACAGAATTCCTGGAAAAAATTATTCTTTTTAAGTAACTGCTGCTCATCAGTTGTTCTATATATAACTCTCACAATAGCAACCATCTGCTGAGAACCAAGCCACTCCCCTCTTTCTTTTTTTTCCTTCATCACATCAAATTAGTGTTAGGATGATTTCATATACATATGGTTTGAATACTACTAACAAAGCCAAAATGAACTCTGAAAACCACCAAAGGAACATTTTAGTAGGCTCTGAGACACTGTCCAGAAAATGTTATTTGTTTTCTGTTTTCAAACTTTCTAAACAGATGAATGGTGATACTCAGAAGTTGTATATGAAAGATAACAATCAAATTGTAAAAGAAAAGGCTTGTTCTTGGACTGGAGATGCCAACACATCATCATTTCTGTTGTGTGCTGTGCATCTACTTGTGTGGTAAAAGTAGCTAAGTGTGGGGGGATAATGAAATTAACATTTCATGGTCGCATCCCATTTAACAGTTTAAATTTTTATTGCTTTATCCTTTCTGCAAGGTTTCTAACAGAGCTTCCTATATATGGGAACTCCAAAGCAGAGATAGAATCATACTGCAGAAAGGAGTATTGATGTCTTGATTAAGCCATGGTTCTACTCTGAAGAAGGCCTTCACAAAAAATACCAGTTTGAGTTTCTAGCCAGTGACTTCCAAATCAGCTTCATTAATTATTTTTTTTCATTTACGTGAGAAAAACAAGCTGTGAAGAGAAAAGCAATGGAATTTCTAATGGCTAATCCAGCCAAATCTACTTGGAACACTAAAAATAAAGTTGTGGCTAGTGTATCAGAATACACAACAAAAACGTTGTGTATGTTTTTTGTAGAGCAAATATTGCCATGTGCTGTTTGGAACTCAGAGTCCTGAAGTTATGTTCTTTTAGGATTTGAATTTTTTTTTGCCTCTGTTGGCATTAAATGGGTGTGACTAAAAGCTCTTTTTGAAATACATAAGGTTTTGCTGCAGTGTGAATCCCAAGTTTGCTTAACAATGCTTATTTGGAAGTATGATGATTTCTTCAGCTTCTGTCATAGCAACATTTGTGCTTCCACCTGTACTGACATTTGATCTGGCTTCAATTTGTCTGCAGTATAGTGTGACTGATGCCATGTCTGTAGTGCAAAATGTCCCTAAATATCAGTTCTGTCAAGGAGAATGTCCTTAAATATTAATACCATTGTGGATTTTTAGCTGGAAAAAAAATCCATTCCTGCTTACAGAGCTGCAAATAAAAAAGTCATAGCTATCTCAGTAAAATAAGTGAAGCTGGCTCTGATTATTCATGGAATCAGAATTGCTGAATAAAGTACATTTTCACAGCATATAACTTTTTCTTAGTATAACTGCATTTTAAGTAAGTTTGGTAGTGTTTTCTTGCTTGACACCTTTCCCTCAGTCTGTTTATTTTCATTCCAACACTACAACTCACTTCCTCTTCATTTGCCCAGCATCGCCTCTGAGGATAGCATAGCATGTGACTGCACTCTGATGCTCATTTCACAGGATTATGAATTCTAAAATTCTTCATCTGTATGAATTAATGATCAAAATTATTTTCCCTCTCCCTCTGAGCTTGCCTGTATTAGGTAAAGCAGCCCAAAACAAAATACTGCTAAGGCTGAAATTTCCTTAAAGAATTTTCACCAACAGCAAAAAGTGCATGCTGTGTCTGCACACTGCCTACATTTTCACATCCAGTATGCTGTTATTTTCAGATATTCTGCACAGTTGTTTTCTATAGCTGTGTTTTGGCTGAATCAAGAAACTGATCCAGGTTAAATATCTATGGTTTGCCTATTTTTTGGTGGGGTTTTTTTGGTTGTTTTTTTTTTTTGTTGTTGTTTTTTGGTTTTTTGGTTTTGGGTTTTGTTTTTTTTTTTTTTGAGCTGGATCAGTTCCCAAAACCCATTTGGTTGTGTTGGCACTATTAAGGCTTAAAAAAAAAGGGGAACTTGAAGTGGAGACAATTGAACCAAATGGTCCATAGTATTCCTGTTAAAGGACTCTTCAGCTTGTAGTTTTTCTGTTAAGAGCTGTCCTTTCTGGATCAATAAGACAACATCTTCAGTACCTGCACTGGGCAGGCCATTTTAATGTCTGCAGTGTTGCATGCTAAAGCAGATTATGTAAAGAAAAAGACAACATGTTGTCTTATATGGTCTGAATCACAGGATAGGTCTACATAAAAAATTACTGCAGAATAACAGAGGAATAAAGTAGAGATCAGAGATTAATGTAGACAGTATAACCAGGATGTTTGTATTACTTTTTTCAGCAACTATAAATAAATATAGATTTAGTTGCTGACACAATAATATTGATTTAGTATTTTGCTACTCTATTTTTTGCAGGGTCAGCATTTATGTCCTGAAAGCAATGTAGTCATACTTGTTACAGTTTATGAATAAAAATACTATCTGTATACTAAACCTTTAATCTCCACATATAATCTCGAGCTTTAGCTATTTATGAAATGAGGATTATGTAGAGTAATTTTAGATTTAAGTTTCTAACAATATCTGATACGGCTAAACAAAAGGTGCTTTACATGCTTAAAGATATTTTATATGTTTTTTAATAAAAATGCATATGTGATGGCATAGGATCATTTAAAATCTAAAGTTAAATATCTGAGAGCTGTTTAAAACTTTTGGTTCTGCATTTCAAATATTTTGAGAAAACCTCTGAAGTGATGTTAAGACTGCACATTTCTAAAACTTGACCAAGACTTTGTGTTTTAAATTAAGGAGGTGTGGCTCTAGTTATTCCCAAAAAATATATATTTAAAGCCAAACATTTAATGAAAACTGTCATGCCACCTAAAACTCTGATATTGATTTTGCCAAGCAGAATTTTTTCATAAAAGTAATAATGCAGAAGTCTAAAGCCTTATAGAAGTCCTAGTCCTTGTTACACTGGTAGCTACCTATCAGAATAAAAAAAAAAAAAAAAAAAAAGAAAAAAAAAAATTTATGTACCAATGGGGAAATTAATAAGTTCACAGAGATCAGCATTCAGTAACTTTCTGTCAAGTCAAGCTGCCCTTTTCTAGTATTCCTCATGTAGTAAGGCCACTTGTTTTGCTGATGTTAGAGGATTTTGCACCAACCTTAATTTCTTACAGTACAATTTGTCCAGATTATCCAAGTATTTTTCCAGAATACAATGTTTGGTAAATCTTTTTGGGTTATTTTTGCATGTTCATTACAGGTCCAATAGCTAAAAATATGGGATATATTATTTCATTTGCCAGATTACTGAGCTATAAAGTGCTGAATTTATTTATCCACTGAACACTGAGAGTTCTTTTCTTCCTGTCATTGTAGACACCAATGAATCAAGCCTCAAGCCGGTCTCACTGCATTTTCACTGTTCACATCTCCAGCAAGGAACCTGGATCTGCAACTACCCGACGCTCCAAGTTGCATTTAGTAGATCTTGCTGGATCAGAACGTGTTGCAAAGACTGGAATTGGAGGTCACTTACTGACAGAGGCAAAATATATCAACCTGTC